>NC_073263.2:10298407-12798407 GCF_029289425.2 Pan paniscus | reverse complement strand
TTCACTGCGTTACTCCCCAGTCTCTCTCATGTCTTCACCATCCCTCAGGGACTCTCCCGTCTGTCCCAGCTACTCTCCAACCACGCCCACATTTCAGCTGCAGTCAGCTCCAGGCACCCCGGAATCACCACCAAACTCCCCAATTTCACTCAGTTACTCCTCACTCTCTAGCACGTCTTTATCTCCAACCCTCAGGGACTCTCCTGTGTGTCCCAGCTACTCTCCAACCACGCCCACACTTCAGCGGGAGTCAGTTCCAGGCACCCAGGAAGCACCACCAAACTCACCAATTTCACTCACTTACTCTCCAGTCTCTCTCATGTCTTCACCAGCCCTCAGGGACTCTCCTGTCTGTCCCAGCTACTCTCCAACCACGCACGCATTTCAGCTGGAGTCAGTCCCAGGCACCCCGGAGTCACCACCAAACTCACCAGTTTCACTGAGGTACTCCCCGGTCTCTCTCATGTCTTCACCCCCAGCCCTCAGGGACTCTCCTGTGTGTCCCAGCTACTCTCCAACCATGCCCAGATTTCAGCGGGAGTCAGTTCCAGGCACCCAGGTATCACCACCAAACTCAGCAGTTTCGCTGAGTTACTCCCCAGTCTCTGTCATGTCTTCACCCCCAGCCCCCTGGGACTCTCCTGTCTGTCCCAGCTACTCTCCCACCACGCCCAGATTTCAGCGGCACTCAGCCTCCCACACTCCGGAATCACCTACAGACTCACAGACTTCACTGAGGTCCTCCCTGGTCTCTCTCAGGTCTTTGCCCTCAGCCCACAGGGACTCCTGTGTCTCTTTCAGCTACTCTCAAAACTTCGCTAGATTCCAGCTGGAGTCAGTTCCAGGCACCCACGATACACCACCGAACTCACGAATTTCACTGACTTACTCCCCAGTCTCCCTCATGTTCTCACCCCCAGCCCTCAAGGACTCTTCTGTCTCTCTCAGCTACACTCCGACCATCTCCAGATTTCACCTGGAGTCAGCTTCCCGCACCCAGGAATCACCTACAAACTCACGGACCTTACTGCAACCCTCCCCCATTTCTTTCACCTCTTCACCCCCTGCCTTCAGGGACTCTCCTGGGTCTCCCAGCTTCTCTCCAGCCTTCCCCAGATTTCTGCCACAGTCAGCCCCAGGCACCCAGGACAACCCTAGACACTCACAGGCCTCACGAGACTATCTCCCTATGACCTGTACCTATACAGGGATGGCTCCCACGCATCCCTCAGTGACCCCAAACCCATCTCCACTTACACTCAGACACTCCCAGGGCCTGACAGCTACTCCCCGTTATTGTCCTTCAGTTCGAAGCCCTGGCCAATCTATTAGCCCACATGACGCAGTTACCTGGCCATTTCTCCACGGTTCCCGTGAGGGCCCCACACCCAGCCGCACAAGAGCCCCTCCTGCATTCCGTCCTCACACGCAGGCTTGTCCATCTACTTGCTACTGTCACACTCTTGCCAGCAGAAGAGGCCCCTGTAATGGGCGATATCACCACCCAGTCTATCCTCACCCCACAGCTGTGCAGCGGGACCCTCCTGCTGGCCCACGTGGCTGCCAGAGCCCATGCTGGCACGACGCTCCAGCAGGTCGGCGTCCCTGCGGGCCACACTACCGGTGACATGGCTAGCATGACCCTCCTTCCTGGCAGTGACACTGTTGATGTGAACCCCGGTTTCACATCTGTCATTTGTAAATAGGACCATTTTCCCTTTTCGCTCTCCCTTCCATTCACAGGGCTTCTCATTCTCTCTCTTTCTGCCTCCGTTTCAGATATTTACTCACCTTTTTCTCTCTCACTATGTCTGCCGTGGTCTCCATGAGAGTGCGCCACAGAAGATTCCCCCATTAAAAGTCATGAATTGAGTGGCTTTTAGTATACCTGTGGTGGTGCACATTCAATTTTAATTCGCAATCCATTGTAGAACGTCTTATCACCCCCGACCAGAGAAAAACCCTGTAGACATTAGTCACTCCTCATTCTGTCTCAAACCCTCTCCCTGACCCTCAGCCCTAGGTAGCAACTACCTAGTGCGATCAATCCCATATGCATAGATTTCCATATTGTGGACATTTC
This sequence comes from Pan paniscus, assembly GCF_029289425.2. NCBI lineage: Eukaryota > Metazoa > Chordata > Mammalia > Primates > Hominidae > Pan > Pan paniscus. The sequence continues at coordinate 12,796,324 of NC_073263.2, read as the reverse complement.
CTATCAACGGAATTGCACAATAGGTGAGCTGTTATGACTGACACAACACGTAGCACAATATTTTCAAGATTCATCCACATTGTAGGCTTACCCACAGGGGGAAACCATTTTTTGGGGGGTTTTAGTAACACCGGGTGTTTTCTCCTTCCTTTCGTCCTTCTTTCCTTCCTTCCTTCCTTCCTTCCTTCCTTCCTTCCTTCCTTCCTACCTTCCTTCTTTCTTTCCTTCCTTCCTTCCTTCCTCCTATTTCTCTCTTACTCCTTCTGCCCTCTCTCTTTCATATGCCTTAGGTGCATCCCACATTCTGCGTTTTTTGGGAGAAATCCTCGACAGGTGCAGGAAAATTGTGTTATTGTAACTATTTACCGCTATCTCTCTTTCACGGCTCTCCATCAGTTGTGAACATCTATTGGTTTATCCCAAGTCACTAAGCATATTTTTATTAGGTACACCTGTTTTTCCTTATACAGCTGTTTCTGGAGTATAGGGTCGCATACTCATAAACCCACTGTAACTCAGAAACGCATCTAATATTCCAATAATCCCATCATAACGTTGAAAAATCATAAATCAAACCACCGTAAGTCACGGTGTGTCCGTGGATATGGGCGTCATCAATTCCATTGTATTCAGTAATGCTGTACACCATTAACAATGGCAGACTGATTGGGAGTGGATATTGATAGCATTATAAAAGTCAGTTATTAGAGGGATACTTCTTTAACCTGACTGAAGAACTGATCTAATGGCTTTAGTACAGTGCATGATTATGTGAGACGTTTTGAGACAGAGTAGTACATTTGTGAATGAAGTTTTTTCACTTAGTAGGAACCATTGTGTGTGGAAAAGTGAGAAAATTGCTTTCTGCTGTAGAGTCTGGCATTCATTGTAGACTTAAGCTTATTTTTCTGTGAGCAAATCTTATTCAATAAAATACTACTCTTTATACTAAAAAACAGAAACAGTGGTGATGTGTGGTCATTATGCTCAGCAAACTAATCCAGGGAAAGAAAACCAAACGCCACATTCTCACTTATAATGAGAGCTGAAAAATGAGATGACATGGACACAGGAAGGGGAACAACACTCACTGGGGCCTTTCGGGAGGCAGAGCGTTAAGAAAAACAGCTACTGCATGCTGGGCTTAATACCTAGGTGATGGGTTGACAGGTGCAGCGAACCACCATGGCACACGTTTACCTTAGTAACAAATCTGCACATCCTGCACATATACCCCAGAACTTAGAAACGAAACGAAACAAAAGAAAACGAAAAAGCAATAGCAAAACGCTAAAGGCAAAATAAAGTTTCAAACTCAGAACGTGACAGACCAATGTTTGGTTCAAATCATGGTTCTCAACCCAGGTGCCATAAGGCCAGGATAAAGAATTTGATTACATATTGTAAATAAGACATGCAGCAAATGACCAGAAAGATTATTCTCAACATATGTGTGTCTTCTAATTCAATGGTGACGCTATCTACCGGGACATAGCTTTAGATTCCAAAGGGCCGAGTCCCGCCAGACAGGCCTCCCACACTAATAACAATGGGAAGCCCCACGTTGTTTTACCTGTGCTTCTCAGCAACTGGCTATAAATCAGGTTGCCACCACTCCCAGATTTAGTTGCATTCATTGGCTGGAAGAGCTCACAGCACGCAGGGAAACACTTACATTTGCCGTTGTATTTTAGCGGACTTTGCCAAAAGTTCAGAAATAAATGCGGGGCCCGGCGTGTGGGGAGGGGTGCACTACCTTCCAGGAAGTGTTATCCACAAGCTCTCTGAACCCAGTCCTTTTGGGTTTTTATGGAGACCTCATTCTATAGGCATGACGGGTTAAACCATAGGCTATTGGTGATCAACTCCACCTGAGGCTCTCAACCCTCCCTGGAAATTGGGGTTGAGGCTTTGCCATTCTCAGTCTGACTAAAAGAATTTACCCAAACGGAATTTTAAAACAGATGAGCATAACTGGAATCTTAATTAGATGATTGGATTATCTGGAGCCACACCTTGATATTCCTAACCCGAGCACCCTCATCCAACGAATACTCCACGCAACTGGCTCCCAAGTCTCTACGTGGTTCCAGAGCAAAAGAATGTTTATACAACGCATATCTCCACCTTTTCTACAAAGTCTTTTCCCTTACACGGAAAGACTTCTTAAACTGCCATGCATCCGGATCAGGGGGAGGTATTGTTACACCGCAGATCTGTGGATCTCCGGGGTTTGATTGTGGCAAGGATGCTGCTGGTGTCAAAACCACAACGTGGGAACCACAGAACCACTAGTTGGTTTTCAGTGTTTCAGTGCATACAATTCCTAATATATCTGGCCAAGAAAACTTGTAAGTTCTTAGATTGTCCCAAAGGTGGCGCATGAAATCAAAGCAGGAGAACAGTTTCCTACGAGGTGTAGCCTGGGAAAGTTGGGGGTGACTGATGGAAAGGAGGAGTGAAGCTCCGCCCTTTCCGCTGCTAGGCTGCGCCCGAGGCTATTTAAACCCACCCTGGCTGGCCTGTACTCAGATCTTCGCGGAGCGGATCAGCGGCCGGAGCGGTTGGCGGACTCTGCGTTGACTTGGAGCTCACAGCGTCTTGCGACTTGGAAGCGGATTCAGAGGACAGGACAGAACACTTGGGCAAGTGAATCTCTGTCTGTCTGTCTGTCTGTCTGTCTGTCTGTCTGTCTCATTGGTTGGTTGATTTCCATTTTCTTAAGGGGCACATACCTCACACCGCACACACACACACACACGCACACACACTCCTTCCTTCTGCGAGTTAGAAAATTAGTAGGGGCCCCTGGGAGCTGCAGGTTTCCTAATCATGTCTGCACCTAAGAACAGTAGGGTCTTGTCCGGCTCTTCTTATGAACGGTCCCCCAGCACGGACTCCCCAAGGTCCATGCGAGCCTCACCCAGCTTCTCCCTCTCCCCTCTCAGAAACTCAGGCTTCAGGGGAAGCTCCTCACCAGGGATCCGGAGCTACCATTCACCATCCCCTAGGGCTTCACCACACTCACCTCTGTCATCACCAGAATCCCACAAGCTCCCATTTCCCTGTCCTCACCGTGATGGGCAATCAATGAAGCCATTGGGCTCTCCCGTGTCCTCCTCTGAGGATTCCTCAGAGTCCCCACGTTCATCAATAATATACCACATGTTCTTACTGCCATCACCCAGCAGCTCACCCCCAGCTCTCGGGGGATCTCCTGTGTCTCCCAGCTACTCTCCAAACAACCCCAGATTTCAGCTGGAGTCAGCCCCCCACACCCGGGAATCACCTACAAACTCACGAGCCTCACGGTGCTCCACCCCTGTGTCTTTCATCTCTTCACCCCCAGGCCTCAGGGACTCTCCTGTGGCTCCCAGTTACTCTCCAGCCATCCCCAGGTTCCTGCGGGAGTCAGCCCCATGCACCCAGGAGTCCCCCAGAGACTCACACGTCTCGGGAGAATATGAGCGGTCCCCCAGCCCTGACTCCTCAAGATTCATGCCTGCCTCACCCAGCTTCTCCCTCTCCCCTCCCAGAAACTCAGACCCAAGGGGCAGCTCCTCACCAGGGATGTGGAAGTACTCTACATCACCCCGCAGGGCTTCACCACTCTCACATCCATCATCAACAGAATTCCACAACTTTACGTTTCCCTTTCCTAACCAAGCAGGACAGTCACTCATGTCATTGTGTTCTCCCGTGTCCTCCTCTGGAGATTCTTCACAGTCACCTCATTCATCAATAATATACCATATGTTCTTACTGCCATCATCCAGCAGCTCACCCCCAGCCACCCATGACTCTCCTGTCTGTCCCAGCTACTCTCCAACTACGCCCAGATTTCAGCGGGAGTCTCTACCCCACACCCCAGAAACACCTACAAACTCACAGACCTCAGTGAGATCCTCGCCAGTCTCTCTCACGTCTTCACCCCCAGCCCTTACGGACCCTCCAGTCTGTCCCAGCTACTCTCCAACCACGCCCACATTTCAGCGCGGGTCAGTTCCAGGAACCCGGGGGTCACCACCAAGCCCACCACTTTCACTGAGTTACTCCCCAGTCTCTAGCACGTCTTTATCTCCAACCCTCAGGGACTCGCCTGTCTGTCCCAGCTACTCTCCAAACACGCCCACACTTCAGCGGGAGTCCGTTGCAGGCACCCAGAAATCACCACCAAACTCACCAATTTCACTGCGTTACTCCCCAGTCTCTCTCATGTCTTCACCATCCCTCAGGGACTCTCCCGTCTGTCCCAGCTACTCTCCAACCACGCCCACATTTCAGCTGCAGTCAGCTCCAGGCACCCCGGAATCACCACCAAACTCCCCAATTTCACTCAGTTACTCCTCACTCTCTAGCACGTCTTTATCTCCAACCCTCAGGGACTCTCCTGTGTGTCCCAGCTACTCTCCAACCACGCCCACACTTCAGCGGGAGTCAGTTCCAGGCACCCAGGAAGCACCACCAAACTCACCAATTTCACTCACTTACTCTCCAGTCTCTCTCATGTCTTCACCAGCCCTCAGGGACTCTCCTGTCTGTCCCAGCTACTCTCCAACCACGCACGCATTTCAGCTGGAGTCAGTCCCAGGCACCCCGGAGTCACCACCAAACTCACCAGTTTCACTGAGGTACTCCCCGGTCTCTCTCATGTCTTCACCCCCAGCCCTCAGGGACTCTCCTGTGTGTCCCAGCTACTCTCCAACCATGCCCAGATTTCAGCGGGAGTCAGTTCCAGGCACCCAGGTATCACCACCAAACTCAGCAGTTTCGCTGAGTTACTCCCCAGTCTCTGTCATGTCTTCACCCCCAGCCCCCTGGGACTCTCCTGTCTGTCCCAGCTACTCTCCCACCACGCCCAGATTTCAGCGGCACTCAGCCTCCCACACTCCGGAATCACCTACAGACTCACAGACTTCACTGAGGTCCTCCCTGGTCTCTCTCAGGTCTTTGCCCTCAGCCCACAGGGACTCCTGTGTCTCTTTCAGCTACTCTCAAAACTTCGCTAGATTCCAGCTGGAGTCAGTTCCAGGCACCCACGATACACCACCGAACTCACGAATTTCACTGACTTACTCCCCAGTCTCCCTCATGTTCTCACCCCCAGCCCTCAAGGACTCTTCTGTCTCTCTCAGCTACACTCCGACCATCTCCAGATTTCACCTGGAGTCAGCTTCCCGCACCCAGGAATCACCTACAAACTCACGGACCTTACTGCAACCCTCCCCCATTTCTTTCACCTCTTCACCCCCTGCCTTCAGGGACTCTCCTGGGTCTCCCAGCTTCTCTCCAGCCTTCCCCAGATTTCTGCCACAGTCAGCCCCAGGCACCCAGGACAACCCTAGACACTCACAGGCCTCACGAGACTATCTCCCTATGACCTGTACCTATACAGGGATGGCTCCCACGCATCCCTCAGTGACCCCAAACCCATCTCCACTTACACTCAGACACTCCCAGGGCCTGACAGCTACTCCCCGTTATTGTCCTTCAGTTCGAAGCCCTGGCCAATCTACTAGCCCACATGACGCAGTTACCTGGCCATTTCTCCACGGTTCCCGTGAGGGCCCCACACCCAGCCGCACAAGAGCCCCTCCTGCATTCCGTCCTCACACGCAGGCTTGTCCATCTACTTGCTACTGTCACACTCTTGCCAGCAGAAGAGGCCCCTGTAATGGGCGATATCACCACCCAGTCTATCCTCACCCCACAGCTGTGCAGCGGGACCCTCCTGCTGGCCCACGTGGCTGCCAGAGCCCATGCTGGCACGACGCTCCAGCAGGTCGGCGTCCCTGCGGGCCACACTACCGGTGACATGGCTAGCATGACCCTCCTTCCTGGCAGTGACACTGTTGATGTGAACCCCGGTTTCACATCTGTCATTTGTAAATAGGACCATTTTCCCTTTTCGCTCTCCCTTCCATTCACAGGGCTTCTCATTCTCTCTCTTTCTGCCTCCGTTTCAGATATTTACTCACCTTTTTCTCTCTCACTATGTCTGCCGTGGTCTCCATGAGAGTGCGCCACAGAAGATTCCCCCATTAAAAGTCATGAATTGAGTGGCTTTTAGTATACCTGTGGTGGTGCACATTCAATTTTAATTCGCAATCCATTGTAGAACGTCTTATCACCCCCGACCAGAGAAAAACCCTGTAGACATTAGTCACTCCTCATTCTGTCTCAAACCCTCTCCCTGACCCTCAGCCCTAGGTAGCAACTACCTAGTGCGATCAATCCCATATGCATAGATTTCCATATTGTGGACATTTCCTATCAACGGAATTGCACAATAGGTGAGCTGTTATGACTGACACAACACGTAGCACAATATTTTCAAGATTCATCCACATTGTAGGCTTACCCACAGGGGGAAACCATTTTTTGGGGGGTTTTAGTAACACCGGGTGTTTTCTCCTTCCTTTCGTCCTTCTTTCCTTCCTTCCTTCCTTCCTTCCTTCCTTCCTTCCTTCCTACCTTCCTTCTTTCTTTCCTTCCTTCCTTCCTTCCTTCCTCCTATTTCTCTCTTACTCCTTCTGCCCTCTCTCTTTCATATGCCTTAGGTGCATCCCACATTCTGCGTTTTTTGGGAGAAATCCTCGACAGGTGCAGGAAAATTGTGTTATTGTAACTATTTACCGCTATCTCTCTTTCACGGCTCTCCATCAGTTGTGAACATCTATTGGTTTATCCCAAGTCACTAAGCATATTTTTATTAGGTACACCTGTTTTTCCTTATACAGCTGTTTCTGGACTATAGGGTCGCATACTCATAAACCCACTGTAACTCAGAAACGCATCTAATATTCCAATAATCCCATCATAACGTTGAAAAATCATAAATCAAACCACCGTAAGTCACGGTGTGTCCGTGGATATGGGCGTCATCAATTCCATTGTGTTCGGTAATGCTGTACACCATTAACAATGGCAGACTGATTGGGAGTGGATATTGATAGCATTATAAAAGTCAGTTACTAGAGGGATACTTCTTTAACCTGACTGAAGAACTGATCTAATGGCTTTAGTACAGTGCATGATTATGTGAGATGTTTTGAGACAGAGTAGTACATTTGTGAATGAAGATTTTTCACTTAGTAGGAACCATTGTGTGTGGAAAAGTGAGAAAATTGCTTTCTGCTGTAGAGTCTGGCATTCATTGTAGACTTAAGCTTATTTTTCTGTGAGCAAATCTTATTCAATAAAATACTACTCTTTATACTAAAAAACAGAAACAGTGGTGATGTGTGGTCATTATGCTCAGCAAACTAATCCAGGGAAAGAAAACCAAACGCCACATTCTCACTTATAATGAGAGCTGAAAAATGAGATGACATGGACACAGGAAGGGGAACAACACTCACTGGGGCCTTTCGGGAGGCAGAGCGTTAAGAAAAACAGCTACTGCATGCTGGGCTTAATACCTAGGTGATGGGTTGACAGGTGCAGCGAACCACCATGGCACACGTTTACCTTAGTAACAAATCTGCACATCCTGCACATATACCCCAGAACTTAGAAACGAAACGAAACAAAAGAAAACGAAAAAGCAATAGCAAAACGCTAAAGGCAAAATAAAGTTTCAAACTCAGAACGTGACAGACCAATGTTTGGTTCAAATCATGGTTCTCAACCCAGGTGCCATAAGGCCAGGATAAAGAATTTGATTACATATTGTAAATAAGACATGCAGCAAATGACCAGAAAGATTATTCTCAACATATGTGTGTCTTCTAATTCAATGGTGACGCTATCTACCGGGACATAGCTTTAGATTCCAAAGGGCCGAGTCCCGCCAGACAGGCCTCCCACACTAATAACAATGGGAAGCCCCACGTTGTTTTACCTGTGCTTCTCAGCAACTGGCTATAAATCAGGTTGCCACCACTCCCAGATTTAGTTGCATTCATTGGCTGGAAGAGCTCACAGCACGCAGGGAAACACTTACATTTGCCGTTGTATTTTAGCGGACTTTGCCAAAAGTTCAGAAATAAATGCGGGGCCCGGCGTGTGGGGAGGGGTGCACTACCTTCCAGGAAGTGTTATCCACAAGCTCTCTGAACCCAGTCCTTTTGGGTTTTTATGGAGACCTCATTCTATAGGCATGACGGGTTAAACCATAGGCTATTGGTGATCAACTCCACCTGAGGCTCTCAACCCTCCCTGGAAATTGGGGTTGAGGCTTTGCCATTCTCAGTCTGACTAAAAGAATTTACCCAAACGGAATTTTAAAACAGATGAGCATAACTGGAATCTTAATTAGATGATTGGATTATCTGGAGCCACACCTTGATATTCCTAACCCGAGCACCCTCATCCAACGAATGCTCCACGCAACTGGCTCCCAAGTCTCTACGTGGTTCCAGAGCAAAAGAATGTTTATACAACGCATATCTCCACCTTTTCTACAAAGTCTTTTCCCTTACACGGAAAGACTTCTTAAACTGCCATGCATCCGGATCAGGGGGAGGTATTGTTACACCGCAGATCTGTGGATCTCCGGGGTTTGATTGTGGCAAGGATGCTGCTGGTGTCAAAACCACAACGTGGGAACCACAGAACCACTAGTTGGTTTTCAGTGTTTCAGTGCATACAATTCCTAATATATCTGGCGAAGAAAACTTGTAAGTTCTTAGATTGTCCCAAAGGTGGCGCATGAAATCAAAGCAGGAGAACAGTTTCCTACGAGGTGTAGCCTGGGAAAGTTGGGGGTGACTGATGGAAAGGAGGAGTGAAGCTCCGCCCTTTCCGCTGCTAGGCTGCGCCCGAGGCTATTTAAACCCACCCTGGCTGGCCTGTACTCAGATCTTCGCGGAGCGGATCAGCGGCCGGAGCGGTTGGCGGACTCTGCGTTGACTTGGAGCTCACAGCGTCTTGCGACTTGGAAGCGGATTCAGAGGACAGGACAGAACACTTGGGCAAGTGAATCTCTGTCTGTCTGTCTGTCTGTCTGTCTGTCTGTCTCATTGGTTGGTTGATTTCCATTTTCTTAAGGGGCACATACCTCACACCGCACACACACACACACACGCACACACACTCCTTCCTTCTGCGAGTTAGAAAATTAGTAGGGGCCCCTGGGAGCTGCAGGTTTCCTAATCATGTCTGCACCTAAGAACAGTAGGGTCTTGTCCGGCTCTTCTTATGAACGGTCCCCCAGCACGGACTCCCCAAGGTCCATGCGAGCCTCACCCAGCTTCTCCCTCTCCCCTCTCAGAAACTCAGGCTTCAGGGGAAGCTCCTCACCAGGGATCCGGAGCTACCATTCACCATCCCCTAGGGCTTCACCACACTCACCTCTGTCATCACCAGAATCCCACAAGCTCCCATTTCCCTGTCCTCACCGTGATGGGCAATCAATGAAGCCATTGGGCTCTCCCGTGTCCTCCTCTGAGGATTCCTCAGAGTCCCCACGTTCATCAATAATATACCACATGTTCTTACTGCCATCACCCAGCAGCTCACCCCCAGCTCTCGGGGGATCTCCTGTGTCTCCCAGCTACTCTCCAAACAACCCCAGATTTCAGCTGGAGTCAGCCCCCCACACCCGGGAATCACCTACAAACTCACGAGCCTCACGGTGCTCCACCCCTGTGTCTTTCATCTCTTCACCCCCAGGCCTCAGGGACTCTCCTGTGGCTCCCAGTTACTCTCCAGCCATCCCCAGGTTCCTGCGGGAGTCAGCCCCATGCACCCAGGAGTCCCCCAGAGACTCACACGTCTCGGGAGAATATGAGCGGTCCCCCAGCCCTGACTCCTCAAGATTCATGCCTGCCTCACCCAGCTTCTCCCTCTCCCCTCCCAGAAACTCAGACCCAAGGGGCAGCTCCTCACCAGGGATGTGGAAGTACTCTACATCACCCCGCAGGGCTTCACCACTCTCACATCCATCATCAACAGAATTCCACAACTTTACGTTTCCCTTTCCTAACCAAGCAGGACAGTCACTCATGTCATTGTGTTCTCCCGTGTCCTCCTCTGGAGATTCTTCACAGTCACCTCATTCATCAATAATATACCATATGTTCTTACTGCCATCATCCAGCAGCTCACCCCCAGCCACCCATGACTCTCCTGTCTGTCCCAGCTACTCTCCAACTACGCCCAGATTTCAGCGGGAGTCTCTACCCCACACCCCAGAAACACCTACAAACTCACAGACCTCAGTGAGATCCTCGCCAGTCTCTCTCACGTCTTCACCCCCAGCCCTTACGGACCCTCCAGTCTGTCCCAGCTACTCTCCAACCACGCCCACATTTCAGCGCGGGTCAGTTCCAGGAACCCGGGGGTCACCACCAAGCCCACCACTTTCACTGAGTTACTCCCCAGTCTCTAGCACGTCTTTATCTCCAACCCTCAGGGACTCGCCTGTCTGTCCCAGCTACTCTCCAAACACGCCCACACTTCAGCGGGAGTCCGTTGCAGGCACCCAGAAATCACCACCAAACTCACCAATTTCACTGCGTTACTCCCCAGTCTCTCTCATGTCTTCACCATCCCTCAGGGACTCTCCCGTCTGTCCCAGCTACTCTCCAACCACGCCCACATTTCAGCTGCAGTCAGCTCCAGGCACCCCGGAATCACCACCAAACTCCCCAATTTCACTCAGTTACTCCTCACTCTCTAGCACGTCTTTATCTCCAACCCTCAGGGACTCTCCTGTGTGTCCCAGCTACTCTCCAACCACGCCCACACTTCAGCGGGAGTCAGTTCCAGGCACCCAGGAAGCACCACCAAACTCACCAATTTCACTCACTTACTCTCCAGTCTCTCTCATGTCTTCACCAGCCCTCAGGGACTCTCCTGTCTGTCCCAGCTACTCTCCAACCACGCACGCATTTCAGCTGGAGTCAGTCCCAGGCACCCCGGAGTCACCACCAAACTCACCAGTTTCACTGAGGTACTCCCCGGTCTCTCTCATGTCTTCACCCCCAGCCCTCAGGGACTCTCCTGTGTGTCCCAGCTACTCTCCAACCATGCCCAGATTTCAGCGGGAGTCAGTTCCAGGCACCCAGGTATCACCACCAAACTCAGCAGTTTCGCTGAGTTACTCCCCAGTCTCTGTCATGTCTTCACCCCCAGCCCCCTGGGACTCTCCTGTCTGTCCCAGCTACTCTCCCACCACGCCCAGATTTCAGCGGCACTCAGCCTCCCACACTCCGGAATCACCTACAGACTCACAGACTTCACTGAGGTCCTCCCTGGTCTCTCTCAGGTCTTTGCCCTCAGCCCACAGGGACTCCTGTGTCTCTTTCAGCTACTCTCAAAACTTCGCTAGATTCCAGCTGGAGTCAGTTCCAGGCACCCACGATACACCACCGAACTCACGAATTTCACTGACTTACTCCCCAGTCTCCCTCATGTTCTCACCCCCAGCCCTCAAGGACTCTTCTGTCTCTCTCAGCTACACTCCGACCATCTCCAGATTTCACCTGGAGTCAGCTTCCCGCACCCAGGAATCACCTACAAACTCACGGACCTTACTGCAACCCTCCCCCATTTCTTTCACCTCTTCACCCCCTGCCTTCAGGGACTCTCCTGGGTCTCCCAGCTTCTCTCCAGCCTTCCCCAGATTTCTGCCACAGTCAGCCCCAGGCACCCAGGACAACCCTAGACACTCACAGGCCTCACGAGACTATCTCCCTATGACCTGTACCTATACAGGGATGGCTCCCACGCATCCCTCAGTGACCCCAAACCCATCTCCACTTACACTCAGACACTCCCAGGGCCTGACAGCTACTCCCCGTTATTGTCCTTCAGTTCGAAGCCCTGGCCAATCTACTAGCCCACATGACGCAGTTACCTGGCCATTTCTCCACGGTTCCCGTGAGGGCCCCACACCCAGCCGCACAAGAGCCCCTCCTGCATTCCGTCCTCACACGCAGGCTTGTCCATCTACTTGCTACTGTCACACTCTTGCCAGCAGAAGAGGCCCCTGTAATGGGCGATATCACCACCCAGTCTATCCTCACCCCACAGCTGTGCAGCGGGACCCTCCTGCTGGCCCACGTGGCTGCCAGAGCCCATGCTGGCACGACGCTCCAGCAGGTCGGCGTCCCTGCGGGCCACACTACCGGTGACATGGCTAGCATGACCCTCCTTCCTGGCAGTGACACTGTTGATGTGAACCCCGGTTTCACATCTGTCATTTGTAAATAGGACCATTTTCCCTTTTCGCTCTCCCTTCCATTCACAGGGCTTCTCATTCTCTCTCTTTCTGCCTCCGTTTCAGATATTTACTCACCTTTTTCTCTCTCACTATGTCTGCCGTGGTCTCCATGAGAGTGCGCCACAGAAGATTCCCCCATTAAAAGTCATGAATTGAGTGGCTTTTAGTATACCTGTGGTGGTGCACATTCAATTTTAATTCGCAATCCATTGTAGAACGTCTTATCACCCCCGACCAGAGAAAAACCCTGTAGACATTAGTCACTCCTCATTCTGTCTCAAACCCTCTCCCTGACCCTCAGCCCTAGGTAGCAACTACCTAGTGCGATCAATCCCATATGCATAGATTTCCATATTGTGGACATTTCCTATCAACGGAATTGCACAATAGGTGAGCTGTTATGACTGACACAACACGTAGCACAATATTTTCAAGATTCATCCACATTGTAGGCTTACCCACAGGGGGAAACCATTTTTTGGGGGGTTTTAGTAACACCGGGTGTTTTCTCCTTCCTTTCGTCCTTCTTTCCTTCCTTCCTTCCTTCCTTCCTTCCTTCCTACCTTCCTTCTTTCTTTCCTTCCTTCCTTCCTTCCTCCTATTTCTCTCTTACTCCTTCTGCCCTCTCTCTTTCATATGCCTTAGGTGCATCCCACATTCTGCGTTTTTTGGGAGAAATCCTCGACAGGTGCAGGAAAATTGTGTTATTGTAACTATTTACTGCTATCTCTCTTTCACGGCTCTCCATCAGTTGTGAACATCTATTGGTTTATCCCAAGTCACTAAGCATATTTTTATTAGGTACACCTGTTTTTCCTTATACAGCTGTTTCTGGACTATAGGGTCGCATACTCATAAACCCACTGTAACTCAGAAACGCATCTAATATTCCAATAATCCCATCATAACGTTGAAAAATCATAAATCAAACCACCGTAAGTCACGGTGTGTCCGTGGATATGGGCGTCATCAATTCCATTGTGTTCGGTAATGCTGTACACCATTAACAATGGCAGACTGATTGGGAGTGGATATTGATAGCATTATAAAAGTCAGTTATTAGAGGGATACTTCTTTAACCTGACTGAAGAACTGATCTAATGGCTTTAGTACAGTGCATGATTATGTGAGATGTTTTGAGACAGAGTAGTACATTTGTGAATGAAGATTTTTCACTTAGTAGGAACCATTGTGTGTGGAAAAGTGAGAAAATTGCTTTCTGCTGTAGAGTCTGGCATTCATTGTAGACTTAAGCTTATTTTTCTGTGAGCAAATCTTATTCAATAAAATACTACTCTTTATACTAAAAAACAGAAACAGTGGTGATGTGTGGTCATTATGCTCAGCAAACTAATCCAGGGAAAGAAAACCAAACGCCACATTCTCACTTATAATGAGAGCTGAAAAATGAGATGACATGGACACAGGAAGGGGAACAACACTCACTGGGGCCTTTCGGGAGGCAGAGCGTTAAGAAAAACAGCTACTGCATGCTGGGCTTAATACCTAGGTGATGGGTTGACAGGTGCAGCGAACCACCATGGCACACGTTTACCTTAGTAACAAATCTGCACATCCTGCACATATACCCCAGAACTTAGAAACGAAACGAAACAAAAGAAAACGAAAAAGCAATAGCAAAACGCTAAAGGCAAAATAAAGTTTCAAACTCAGAACGTGACAGACCAATGTTTGGTTCAAATCATGGTTCTCAACCCAGGTGCCATAAGGCCAGGATAAAGAATTTGATTACATATTGTAAATAAGACATGCAGCAAATGACCAGAAAGATTATTCTCAACATATGTGTGTCTTCTAATTCAATGGTGACGCTATCTACCGGGACATAGCTTTAGATTCCAAAGGGCCGAGTCCCGCCAGACAGGCCTCCCACACTAATAACAATGGGAAGCCCCACGTTGTTTTACCTGTGCTTCTCAGCAACTGGCTATAAATCAGGTTGCCACCACTCCCAGATTTAGTTGCATTCATTGGCTGGAAGAGCTCACAGCACGCAGGGAAACACTTACATTTGCCGTTGTATTTTAGCGGACTTTGCAAAAAGTTCAGAAATAAATGCGGGGCCCGGCGTGTGGGGAGGGGTGCACTACCTTCCAGGAAGTGTTATCCACAAGCTCTCTGAACCCAGTCCTTTTGGGTTTTTATGGAGACCTCATTCTATAGGCATGACGGGTTAAACCATAGGCTATTGGTGATCAACTCCACCTGAGGCTCTCAACCCTCCCTGGAAATTGGGGTTGAGGCTTTGCCATTCTCAGTCTGACTAAAAGAATTTACCCAAACGGAATTTTAAAACAGATGAGCATAACTGGAATCTTAATTAGATGATTGGATTATCTGGAGCCACACCTTGATATTCCTAACCCGAGCACCCTCATCCAACGAATGCTCCACGCAACTGGCTCCCAAGTCTCTACGTGGTTCCAGAGCAAAAGAATGTTTATACAACGCATATCTCCACCTTTTCTACAAAGTCTTTTCCCTTACACGGAAAGACTTCTTAAACTGCCATGCATCCGGATCAGGGGGAGGTATTGTTACACCGCAGATCTGTGGATCTCCGGGGTTTGATTGTGGCAAGGATGCTGCTGGTGTCAAAACCACAACGTGGGAACCACAGAACCACTAGTTGGTTTTCAGTGTTTCAGTGCATACAATTCCTAATATATCTGGCCAAGAAAACTTGTAAGTTCTTAGATTGTCCCAAAGGTGGCGCATGAAATCAAAGCAGGAGAACAGTTTCCTACGAGGTGTAGCCTGGGAAAGTTGGGGGTGACTGATGGAAAGGAGGAGTGAAGCTCCGCCCTTTCCGCTGCTAGGCTGCGCCCGAGGCTATTTAAACCCACCCTGGCTGGCCTGTACTCAGATCTTCGCGGAGCGGATCAGCGGCCGGAGCGGTTGGCGGACTCTGCGTTGACTTGGAGCTCACAGCGTCTTGCGACTTGGAAGCGGATTCAGAGGACAGGACAGAACACTTGGGCAAGTGAATCTCTGTCTGTCTGTCTGTCTGTCTGTCTGTCTGTCTCATTGGTTGGTTGATTTCCATTTTCTTAAGGGGCACATACCTCACACCGCACACACACACACACACGCACACACACTCCTTCCTTCTGCGAGTTAGAAAATTAGTAGGGGCCCCTGGGAGCTGCAGGTTTCCTAATCATGTCTGCACCTAAGAACAGTAGGGTCTTGTCCGGCTCTTCTTATGAACGGTCCCCCAGCACGGACTCCCCAAGGTCCATGCGAGCCTCACCCAGCTTCTCCCTCTCCCCTCTCAGAAACTCAGGCTTCAGGGGAAGCTCCTCACCAGGGATCCGGAGCTACCATTCACCATCCCCTAGGGCTTCACCACACTCACCTCTGTCATCACCAGAATCCCACAAGCTCCCATTTCCCTGTCCTCACCGTGATGGGCAATCAATGAAGCCATTGGGCTCTCCCGTGTCCTCCTCTGAGGATTCCTCAGAGTCCCCACGTTCATCAATAATATACCACATGTTCTTACTGCCATCACCCAGCAGCTCACCCCCAGCTCTCGGGGGATCTCCTGTGTCTCCCAGCTACTCTCCAAACAACCCCAGATTTCAGCTGGAGTCAGCCCCCCACACCCGGGAATCACCTACAAACTCACGAGCCTCACGGTGCTCCACCCCTGTGTCTTTCATCTCTTCACCCCCAGGCCTCAGGGACTCTCCTGTGGCTCCCAGTTACTCTCCAGCCATCCCCAGGTTCCTGCGGGAGTCAGCCCCATGCACCCAGGAGTCCCCCAGAGACTCACACGTCTCGGGAGAATATGAGCGGTCCCCCAGCCCTGACTCCTCAAGATTCATGCCTGCCTCACCCAGCTTCTCCCTCTCCCCTCCCAGAAACTCAGACCCAAGGGGCAGCTCCTCACCAGGGATGTGGAAGTACTCTACATCACCCCGCAGGGCTTCACCACTCTCACATCCATCATCAACAGAATTCCACAACTTTACGTTTCCCTTTCCTAACCAAGCAGGACAGTCACTCATGTCATTGTGTTCTCCCGTGTCCTCCTCTGGAGATTCTTCACAGTCACCTCATTCATCAATAATATACCATATGTTCTTACTGCCATCATCCAGCAGCTCACCCCCAGCCACCCATGACTCTCCTGTCTGTCCCAGCTACTCTCCAACTACGCCCAGATTTCAGCGGGAGTCTCTACCCCACACCCCAGAAACACCTACAAACTCACAGACCTCAGTGAGATCCTCGCCAGTCTCTCTCACGTCTTCACCCCCAGCCCTTACGGACCCTCCAGTCTGTCCCAGCTACTCTCCAACCACGCCCACATTTCAGCGCGGGTCAGTTCCAGGAACCCGGGGGTCACCACCAAGCCCACCACTTTCACTGAGTTACTCCCCAGTCTCTAGCACGTCTTTATCTCCAACCCTCAGGGACTCGCCTGTCTGTCCCAGCTACTCTCCAAACACGCCCACACTTCAGCGGGAGTCCGTTGCAGGCACCCAGAAATCACCACCAAACTCACCAATTTCACTGCGTTACTCCCCAGTCTCTCTCATGTCTTCACCATCCCTCAGGGACTCTCCCGTCTGTCCCAGCTACTCTCCAACCACGCCCACATTTCAGCTGCAGTCAGCTCCAGGCACCCCGGAATCACCACCAAACTCCCCAATTTCACTCAGTTACTCCTCACTCTCTAGCACGTCTTTATCTCCAACCCTCAGGGACTCTCCTGTGTGTCCCAGCTACTCTCCAACCACGCCCACACTTCAGCGGGAGTCAGTTCCAGGCACCCAGGAAGCACCACCAAACTCACCAATTTCACTCACTTACTCTCCAGTCTCTCTCATGTCTTCACCAGCCCTCAGGGACTCTCCTGTCTGTCCCAGCTACTCTCCAACCACGCACGCATTTCAGCTGGAGTCAGTCCCAGGCACCCCGGAGTCACCACCAAACTCACCAGTTTCACTGAGGTACTCCCCGGTCTCTCTCATGTCTTCACCCCCAGCCCTCAGGGACTCTCCTGTGTGTCCCAGCTACTCTCCAACCATGCCCAGATTTCAGCGGGAGTCAGTTCCAGGCACCCAGGTATCACCACCAAACTCAGCAGTTTCGCTGAGTTACTCCCCAGTCTCTGTCATGTCTTCACCCCCAGCCCCCTGGGACTCTCCTGTCTGTCCCAGCTACTCTCCCACCACGCCCAGATTTCAGCGGCACTCAGCCTCCCACACTCCGGAATCACCTACAGACTCACAGACTTCACTGAGGTCCTCCCTGGTCTCTCTCAGGTCTTTGCCCTCAGCCCACAGGGACTCCTGTGTCTCTTTCAGCTACTCTCAAAACTTCGCTAGATTCCAGCTGGAGTCAGTTCCAGGCACCCACGATACACCACCGAACTCACGAATTTCACTGACTTACTCCCCAGTCTCCCTCATGTTCTCACCCCCAGCCCTCAAGGACTCTTCTGTCTCTCTCAGCTACACTCCGACCATCTCCAGATTTCACCTGGAGTCAGCTTCCCGCACCCAGGAATCACCTACAAACTCACGGACCTTACTGCAACCCTCCCCCATTTCTTTCACCTCTTCACCCCCTGCCTTCAGGGACTCTCCTGGGTCTCCCAGCTTCTCTCCAGCCTTCCCCAGATTTCTGCCACAGTCAGCCCCAGGCACCCAGGACAACCCTAGACACTCACAGGCCTCACGAGACTATCTCCCTATGACCTGTACCTATACAGGGATGGCTCCCACGCATCCCTCAGTGACCCCAAACCCATCTCCACTTACACTCAGACACTCCCAGGGCCTGACAGCTACTCCCCGTTATTGTCCTTCAGTTCGAAGCCCTGGCCAATCTACTAGCCCACATGACGCAGTTACCTGGCCATTTCTCCACGGTTCCCGTGAGGGCCCCACACCCAGCCGCACAAGAGCCCCTCCTGCATTCCGTCCTCACACGCAGGCTTGTCCATCTACTTGCTACTGTCACACTCTTGCCAGCAGAAGAGGCCCCTGTAATGGGCGATATCACCACCCAGTCTATCCTCACCCCACAGCTGTGCAGCGGGACCCTCCTGCTGGCCCACGTGGCTGCCAGAGCCCATGCTGGCACGACGCTCCAGCAGGTCGGCGTCCCTGCGGGCCACACTACCGGTGACATGGCTAGCATGACCCTCCTTCCTGGCAGTGACACTGTTGATGTGAACCCCGGTTTCACATCTGTCATTTGTAAATAGGACCATTTTCCCTTTTCGCTCTCCCTTCCATTCACAGGGCTTCTCATTCTCTCTCTTTCTGCCTCCGTTTCAGATATTTACTCACCTTTTTCTCTCTCACTATGTCTGCCGTGGTCTCCATGAGAGTGCGCCACAGAAGATTCCCCCATTAAAAGTCATGAATTGAGTGGCTTTTAGTATACCTGTGGTGGTGCACATTCAATTTTAATTCGCAATCCATTGTAGAACGTCTTATCACCCCCGACCAGAGAAAAACCCTGTAGACATTAGTCACTCCTCATTCTGTCTCAAACCCTCTCCCTGACCCTCAGCCCTAGGTAGCAACTACCTAGTGCGATCAATCCCATATGCATAGATTTCCATATTGTGGACATTTCCTATCAACGGAATTGCACAATAGGTGAGCTGTTATGACTGACACAACACGTAGCACAATATTTTCAAGATTCATCCACATTGTAGGCTTACCCACAGGGGGAAACCATTTTTTGGGGGGTTTTAGTAACACCGGGTGTTTTCTCCTTCCTTTCGTCCTTCTTTCCTTCCTTCCTTCCTTCCTTCCTTCCTTCCTTCCTACCTTCCTTCTTTCTTTCCTTCCTTCCTTCCTTCCTCCTATTTCTCTCTTACTCCTTCTGCCCTCTCTCTTTCATATGCCTTAGGTGCATCCCACATTCTGCGTTTTTTGGGAGAAATCCTCGACAGGTGCAGGAAAATTGTGTTATTGTAACTATTTACTGCTATCTCTCTTTCACGGCTCTCCATCAGTTGTGAACATCTATTGGTTTATCCCAAGTCACTAAGCATATTTTTATTAGGTACACCTGTTTTTCCTTATACAGCTGTTTCTGGACTATAGGGTCGCATACTCATAAACCCACTGTAACTCAGAAACGCATCTAATATTCCAATAATCCCATCATAACGTTGAAAAATCATAAATCAAACCACCGTAAGTCACGGTGTGTCCGTGGATATGGGCGTCATCAATTCCATTGTGTTCGGTAATGCTGTACACCATTAACAATGGCAGACTGATTGGGAGTGGATATTGATAGCATTATAAAAGTCAGTTATTAGAGGGATACTTCTTTAACCTGACTGAAGAACTGATCTAATGGCTTTAGTACAGTGCATGATTATGTGAGATGTTTTGAGACAGAGTAGTACATTTGTGAATGAAGATTTTTCACTTAGTAGGAACCATTGTGTGTGGAAAAGTGAGAAAATTGCTTTCTGCTGTAGAGTCTGGCATTCATTGTAGACTTAAGCTTATTTTTCTGTGAGCAAATCTTATTCAATAAAATACTACTCTTTATACTAAAAAACAGAAACAGTGGTGATGTGTGGTCATTATGCTCAGCAAACTAATCCAGGGAAAGAAAACCAAACGCCACATTCTCACTTATAATGAGAGCTGAAAAATGAGATGACATGGACACAGGAAGGGGAACAACACTCACTGGGGCCTTTCGGGAGGCAGAGCGTTAAGAAAAACAGCTACTGCATGCTGAGCTTAATACCTAGGTGATGGGTTGACAGGTGCAGCGAACCACCATGGCACACGTTTACCTTAGTAACAAATCTGCACATCCTGCACATATACCCCAGAACTTAGAAACGAAACGAAACAAAAGAAAACGAAAAAGCAATAGCAAAACGCTAAAGGCAAAATAAAGTTTCAAACTCAGAACGTGACAGACCAATGTTTGGTTCAAATCATGGTTCTCAACCCAGGTGCCATAAGGCCAGGATAAAGAATTTGATTACATATTGTAAATAAGACATGCAGCAAATGACCAGAAAGATTATTCTCAACATATGTGTGTCTTCTAATTCAATGGTGACGCTATCTACCGGGACATAGCTTTAGATTCCAAAGGGCCGAGTCCCGCCAGACAGGCCTCCCACACTAATAACAATGGGAAGCCCCACGTTGTTTTACCTGTGCTTCTCAGCAACTGGCTATAAATCAGGTTGCCACCACTCCCAGATTTAGTTGCATTCATTGGCTGGAAGAGCTCACAGCACGCAGGGAAACACTTACATTTGCCGTTGTATTTTAGCGGACTTTGCCAAAAGTTCAGAAATAAATGCGGGGCCCGGCGTGTGGGGAGGGGTGCACTACCTTCCAGGAAGTGTTATCCACAAGCTCTCTGAACCCAGTCCTTTTGGGTTTTTATGGAGACCTCATTCTATAGGCATGACGGGTTAAACCATAGGCTATTGGTGATCAACTCCACCTGAGGCTCTCAACCCTCCCTGGAAATTGGGGTTGAGGCTTTGCCATTCTCAGTCTGACTAAAAGAATTTACCCAAACGGAATTTTAAAACAGATGAGCATAACTGGAATCTTAATTAGATGATTGGATTATCTGGAGCCACACCTTGATATTCCTAACCCGAGCACCCTCATCCAACGAATGCTCCTCCCAACTGGCTCCCAAGTCTCTACGTGGTTCCAGAGCAAAAGAATGTTTATACAACGCATATCTCCACCTTTTCTACAAAGTCTTTTCCCTTACACGGAAAGACTTCTTAAACTGCCATGCATCCGGATCAGGGGGAGGTATTGTTACACCGCAGATCTGTGGATCTCCGGGGTTTGATTGTGGCAAGGATGCTGCTGGTGTCAAAACCACAACGTGGGAACCACAGAACCACTAGTTGGTTTTCAGTGTTTCAGTGCATACAATTCCTAATATATCTGGCCAAGAAAACTTGTAAGTTCTTAGATTGTCCCAAAGGTGGCGCATGAAATCAAAGCAGGAGAACAGTTTCCTACGAGGTGTAGCCTGGGAAAGTTGGGGGTGACTGATGGAAAGGAGGAGTGAAGCTCCGCCCTTTCCGCTGCTAGGCTGCGCCCGAGGCTATTTAAACCCACCCTGGCTGGCCTGTACTCAGATCTTCGCGGAGCGGATCAGCGGCCGGAGCGGTTGGCGGACTCTGCGTTGACTTGGAGCTCACAGCGTCTTGCGACTTGGAAGCGGATTCAGAGGACAGGACAGAACACTTGGGCAAGTGAATCTCTGTCTGTCTGTCTGTCTGTCTGTCTGTCTGTCTGTCTCATTGGTTGGTTGATTTCCATTTTCTTAAGGGGCACATACCTCACACCGCACACACACACACACACACGCACACACACTCCTTCCTTCTGCGAGTTAGAAAATTAGTAGGGGCCCCTGGGAGCTGCAGGTTTCCTAATCATGTCTGCACCTAAGAACAGTAGGGTCTTGTCCGGCTCTTCTTATGAACGGTCCCCCAGCACGGACTCCCCAAGGTCCATGCGAGCCTCACCCAGCTTCTCCCTCTCCCCTCTCAGAAACTCAGGCTTCAGGGGAAGCTCCTCACCAGGGATCCGGAGCTACCATTCACCATCCCCTAGGGCTTCACCACACTCACCTCTGTCATCACCAGAATCCCACAAGCTCCCATTTCCCTGTCCTCACCGTGATGGGCAATCAATGAAGCCATTGGGCTCTCCCGTGTCCTCCTCTGAGGATTCCTCAGAGTCCCCACGTTCATCAATAATATACCACATGTTCTTACTGCCATCACCCAGCAGCTCACCCCCAGCTCTCGGGGGATCTCCTGTGTCTCCCAGCTACTCTCCAAACAACCCCAGATTTCAGCTGGAGTCAGCCCCCCACACCCGGGAATCACCTACAAACTCACGAGCCTCACGGTGCTCCACCCCTGTGTCTTTCATCTCTTCACCCCCAGGCCTCAGGGACTCTCCTGTGGCTCCCAGTTACTCTCCAGCCATCCCCAGGTTCCTGCGGGAGTCAGCCCCATGCACCCAGGAGTCCCCCAGAGACTCACACGTCTCGGGAGAATATGAGCGGTCCCCCAGCCCTGACTCCTCAAGATTCATGCCTGCCTCACCCAGCTTCTCCCTCTCCCCTCCCAGAAACTCAGACCCAAGGGGCAGCTCCTCACCAGGGATGTGGAAGTACTCTACATCACCCCGCAGGGCTTCACCACTCTCACATCCATCATCAACAGAATTCCACAACTTTACGTTTCCCTTTCCTAACCAAGCAGGACAGTCACTCATGTCATTGTGTTCTCCCGTGTCCTCCTCTGGAGATTCTTCACAGTCACCTCATTCATCAATAATATACCATATGTTCTTACTGCCATCATCCAGCAGCTCACCCCCAGCCACCCATGACTCTCCTGTCTGTCCCAGCTACTCTCCAACTACGCCCAGATTTCAGCGGGAGTCTCTACCCCACACCCCAGAAACACCTACAAACTCACAGACCTCAGTGAGATCCTCGCCAGTCTCTCTCACGTCTTCACCCCCAGCCCTTACGGACCCTCCAGTCTGTCCCAGCTACTCTCCAACCACGCCCACATTTCAGCGCGGGTCAGTTCCAGGAACCCGGGGGTCACCACCAAGCCCACCACTTTCACTGAGTTACTCCCCAGTCTCTAGCACGTCTTTATCTCCAACCCTCAGGGACTCGCCTGTCTGTCCCAGCTACTCTCCAAACACGCCCACACTTCAGCGGGAGTCCGTTGCAGGCACCCAGAAATCACCACCAAACTCACCAATTTCACTGCGTTACTCCCCAGTCTCTCTCATGTCTTCACCATCCCTCAGGGACTCTCCCGTCTGTCCCAGCTACTCTCCAACCACGCCCACATTTCAGCTGCAGTCAGCTCCAGGCACCCTGGAATCACCACCAAACTCCCCAATTTCACTCAGTTACTCCTCACTCTCTAGCACGTCTTTATCTCCAACCCTCAGGGACTCTCCTGTGTGTCCCAGCTACTCTCCAACCACGCCCACACTTCAGCGGGAGTCAGTTCCAGGCACCCAGGAAGCACCACCAAACTCACCAATTTCACTCACTTACTCTCCAGTCTCTCTCATGTCTTCACCAGCCCTCAGGGACTCTCCTGTCTGTCCCAGCTACTCTCCAACCACGCACGCATTTCAGCTGGAGTCAGTCCCAGGCACCCCGGAGTCACCACCAAACTCACCAGTTTCACTGAGGTACTCCCCGGTCTCTCTCATGTCTTCACCCCCAGCCCTCAGGGACTCTCCTGTGTGTCCCAGCTACTCTCCAACCATGCCCAGATTTCAGCGGGAGTCAGTTCCAGGCACCCAGGTATCACCACCAAACTCAGCAGTTTCGCTGAGTTACTCCCCAGTCTCTGTCATGTCTTCACCCCCAGCCCCCTGGGACTCTCCTGTCTGTCCCAGCTACTCTCCCACCACGCCCAGATTTCAGCGGCACTCAGCCTCCCACACTCCGGAATCACCTACAGACTCACAGACTTCACTGAGGTCCTCCCTGGTCTCTCTCAGGTCTTTGCCCTCAGCCCACAGGGACTCCTGTGTCTCTTTCAGCTACTCTCAAAACTTCGCTAGATTCCAGCTGGAGTCAGTTCCAGGCACCCACGATACACCACCGAACTCACGAATTTCACTGACTTACTCCCCAGTCTCCCTCATGTTCTCACCCCCAGCCCTCAAGGACTCTTCTGTCTCTCTCAGCTACACTCCGACCATCTCCAGATTTCACCTGGAGTCAGCTTCCCGCACCCAGGAATCACCTACAAACTCACGGACCTTACTGCAACCCTCCCCCATTTCTTTCACCTCTTCACCCCCTGCCTTCAGGGACTCTCCTGGGTCTCCCAGCTTCTCTCCAGCCTTCCCCAGATTTCTGCCACAGTCAGCCCCAGGCACCCAGGACAACCCTAGACACTCACAGGCCTCACGAGACTATCTCCCTATGACCTGTACCTATACAGGGATGGCTCCCACGCATCCCTCAGTGACCCCAAACCCATCTCCACTTACACTCAGACACTCCCAGGGCCTGACAGCTACTCCCCGTTATTGTCCTTCAGTTCGAAGCCCTGGCCAATCTACTAGCCCACATGACGCAGTTACCTGGCCATTTCTCCACGGTTCCCGTGAGGGCCCCACACCCAGCCGCACAAGAGCCCCTCCTGCATTCCGTCCTCACACGCAGGCTTGTCCATCTACTTGCTACTGTCACACTCTTGCCAGCAGAAGAGGCCCCTGTAATGGGCGATATCACCACCCAGTCTATCCTCACCCCACAGCTGTGCAGCGGGACCCTCCTGCTGGCCCACGTGGCTGCCAGAGCCCATGCTGGCACGACGCTCCAGCAGGTCGGCGTCCCTGCGGGCCACACTACCGGTGACATGGCTAGCATGACCCTCCTTCCTGGCAGTGACACTGTTGATGTGAACCCCGGTTTCACATCTGTCATTTGTAAATAGGACCATTTTCCCTTTTCGCTCTCCCTTCCATTCACAGGGCTTCTCATTCTCTCTCTTTCTGCCTCCGTTTCAGATATTTACTCACCTTTTTCTCTCTCACTATGTCTGCCGTGGTCTCCATGAGAGTGCGCCACAGAAGATTCCCCCATTAAAAGTCATGAATTGAGTGGCTTTTAGTATACCTGTGGTGGTGCACATTCAATTTTAATTCGCAATCCATTGTAGAACGTCTTATCACCCCCGACCAGAGAAAAACCCTGTAGACATTAGTCACTCCTCATTCTGTCTCAAACCCTCTCCCTGACCCTCAGCCCTAGGTAGCAACTACCTAGTGCGATCAATCCCATATGCATAGATTTCCATATTGTGGACATTTCCTATCAACGGAATTGCACAATAGGTGAGCTGTTATGACTGACACAACACGTAGCACAATATTTTCAAGATTCATCCACATTGTAGGCTTACCCACAGGGGGAAACCATTTTTTGGGGGGTTTTAGTAACACCGGGTGTTTTCTCCTTCCTTTCGTCCTTCTTTCCTTCCTTCCTTCCTTCCTTCCTTCCTTCCTACCTTCCTTCTTTCTTTCCTTCCTTCCTTCCTTCCTCCTATTTCTCTCTTACTCCTTCTGCCCTCTCTCTTTCATATGCCTTAGGTGCATCCCACATTCTGCGTTTTTTGGGAGAAATCCTCGACAGGTGCAGGAAAATTGTGTTATTGTAACTATTTACTGCTATCTCTCTTTCACGGCTCTCCATCAGTTGTGAACATCTATTGGTTTATCCCAAGTCACTAAGCATATTTTTATTAGGTACACCTGTTTTTCCTTATACAGCTGTTTCTGGACTATAGGGTCGCATACTCATAAACCCACTGTAACTCAGAAACGCATCTAATATTCCAATAATCCCATCATAACGTTGAAAAATCATAAATCAAACCACCGTAAGTCACGGTGTGTCCGTGGATATGGGCGTCATCAATTCCATTGTGTTCGGTAATGCTGTACACCATTAACAATGGCAGACTGATTGGGAGTGGATATTGATAGCATTATAAAAGTCAGTTATTAGAGGGATACTTCTTTAACCTGACTGAAGAACTGATCTAATGGCTTTAGTACAGTGCATGATTATGTGAGATGTTTTGAGACAGAGTAGTACATTTGTGAATGAAGATTTTTCACTTAGTAGGAACCATTGTGTGTGGAAAAGTGAGAAAATTGCTTTCTGCTGTAGAGTCTGGCATTCATTGTAGACTTAAGCTTATTTTTCTGTGAGCAAATCTTATTCAATAAAATACTACTCTTTATACTAAAAAACAGAAACAGTGGTGATGTGTGGTCATTATGCTCAGCAAACTAATCCAGGGAAAGAAAACCAAACGCCACATTCTCACTTATAATGAGAGCTGAAAAATGAGATCACATGGACACAGGAAGGGGAACAACACTCACTGGGGCCTTTCGGGAGGCAGAGCGTTAAGAAAAACAGCTACTGCATGCTGGGCTTAATACCTAGGTGATGGGTTGACAGGTGCAGCGAACCACCATGGCACACGTTTACCTTAGTAACAAATCTGCACATCCTGCACATATACCCCAGAACTTAGAAACGAAACGAAACAAAAGAAAACGAAAAAGCAATAGCAAAACGCTAAAGGCAAAATAAAGTTTCAAACTCAGAACGTGACAGACCAATGTTTGGTTCAAATCATGGTTCTCAACCCAGGTGCCATAAGGCCAGGATAAAGAATTTGATTACATATTGTAAATAAGACATGCAGCAAATGACCAGAAAGATTATTCTCAACATATGTGTGTCTTCTAATTCAATGGTGACGCTATCTACCGGGACATAGCTTTAGATTCCAAAGGGCCGAGTCCCGCCAGACAGGCCTCCCACACTAATAACAATGGGAAGCCCCACGTTGTTTTACCTGTGCTTCTCAGCAACTGGCTATAAATCAGGTTGCCACCACTCCCAGATTTAGTTGCATTCATTGGCTGGAAGAGCTCACAGCACGCAGGGAAACACTTACATTTGCCGTTGTATTTTAGCGGACTTTGCCAAAAGTTCAGAAATAAATGCGGGGCCCGGCGTGTGGGGAGGGGTGCACTACCTTCCAGGAAGTGTTATCCACAAGCTCTCTGAACCCAGTCCTTTTGGGTTTTTATGGAGACCTCATTCTATAGGCATGACGGGTTAAACCATAGGCTATTGGTGATCAACTCCACCTGAGGCTCTCAACCCTCCCTGGAAATTGGGGTTGAGGCTTTGCCATTCTCAGTCTGACTAAAAGAATTTACCCAAACGGAATTTTAAAACAGATGAGCATAACTGGAATCTTAATTAGATGATTGGATTATCTGGAGCCACACCTTGATATTCCTAACCCGAGCACCCTCATCCAACGAATGCTCCTCCCAACTGGCTCCCAAGTCTCTACGTGGTTCCAGAGCAAAAGAATGTTTATACAACGCATATCTCCACCTTTTCTACAAAGTCTTTTCCCTTACACGGAAAGACTTCTTAAACTGCCATGCATCCGGATCAGGGGGAGGTATTGTTACACCGCAGATCTGTGGATCTCCGGGGTTTGATTGTGGCAAGGATGCTGCTGGTGTCAAAACCACAACGTGGGAACCACAGAACCACTAGTTGGTTTTCAGTGTTTCAGTGCATACAATTCCTAATATATCTGGCCAAGAAAACTTGTAAGTTCTTAGATTGTCCCAAAGGTGGCGCATGAAATCAAAGCAGGAGAACAGTTTCCTACGAGGTGTAGCCTGGGAAAGTTGGGGGTGACTGATGGAAAGGAGGAGTGAAGCTCCGCCCTTTCCGCTGCTAGGCTGCGCCCGAGGCTATTTAAACCCACCCTGGCTGGCCTGTACTCAGATCTTCGCGGAGCGGATCAGCGGCCGGAGCGGTTGGCGGACTCTGCGTTGACTTGGAGCTCACAGCGTCTTGCGACTTGGAAGCGGATTCAGAGGACAGGACAGAACACTTGGGCAAGTGAATCTCTGTCTGTCTGTCTGTCTGTCTGTCTGTCTGTCTCATTGGTTGGTTGATTTCCATTTTCTTAAGGGGCACATACCTCACACCGCACACACACACACACACACGCACACACACTCCTTCCTTCTGCGAGTTAGAAAATTAGTAGGGGCCCCTGGGAGCTGCAGGTTTCCTAATCATGTCTGCACCTAAGAACAGTAGGGTCTTGTCCGGCTCTTCTTATGAACGGTCCCCCAGCACGGACTCCCCAAGGTCCATGCGAGCCTCACCCAGCTTCTCCCTCTCCCCTCTCAGAAACTCAGGCTTCAGGGGAAGCTCCTCACCAGGGATCCGGAGCTACCATTCACCATCCCCTAGGGCTTCACCACACTCACCTCTGTCATCACCAGAATCCCACAAGCTCCCATTTCCCTGTCCTCACCGTGATGGGCAATCAATGAAGCCATTGGGCTCTCCCGTGTCCTCCTCTGAGGATTCCTCAGAGTCCCCACGTTCATCAATAATATACCACATGTTCTTACTGCCATCACCCAGCAGCTCACCCCCAGCTCTCGGGGGATCTCCTGTGTCTCCCAGCTACTCTCCAAACAACCCCAGATTTCAGCTGGAGTCAGCCCCCCACACCCGGGAATCACCTACAAACTCACGAGCCTCACGGTGCTCCACCCCTGTGTCTTTCATCTCTTCACCCCCAGGCCTCAGGGACTCTCCTGTGGCTCCCAGTTACTCTCCAGCCATCCCCAGGTTCCTGCGGGAGTCAGCCCCATGCACCCAGGAGTCCCCCAGAGACTCACACGTCTCGGGAGAATATGAGCGGTCCCCCAGCCCTGACTCCTCAAGATTCATGCCTGCCTCACCCAGCTTCTCCCTCTCCCCTCCCAGAAACTCAGACCCAAGGGGCAGCTCCTCACCAGGGATGTGGAAGTACTCTACATCACCCCGCAGGGCTTCACCACTCTCACATCCATCATCAACAGAATTCCACAACTTTACGTTTCCCTTTCCTAACCAAGCAGGACAGTCACTCATGTCATTGTGTTCTCCCGTGTCCTCCTCTGGAGATTCTTCACAGTCACCTCATTCATCAATAATATACCATATGTTCTTACTGCCATCATCCAGCAGCTCACCCCCAGCCACCCATGACTCTCCTGTCTGTCCCAGCTACTCTCCAACTACGCCCAGATTTCAGCGGGAGTCTCTACCCCACACCCCAGAAACACCTACAAACTCACAGACCTCAGTGAGATCCTCGCCAGTCTCTCTCACGTCTTCACCCCCAGCCCTTACGGACCCTCCAGTCTGTCCCAGCTACTCTCCAACCACGCCCACATTTCAGCGCGGGTCAGTTCCAGGAACCCGGGGGTCACCACCAAGCCCACCACTTTCACTGAGTTACTCCCCAGTCTCTAGCACGTCTTTATCTCCAACCCTCAGGGACTCGCCTGTCTGTCCCAGCTACTCTCCAAACACGCCCACACTTCAGCGGGAGTCCGTTGCAGGCACCCAGAAATCACCACCAAACTCACCAATTTCACTGCGTTACTCCCCAGTCTCTCTCATGTCTTCACCATCCCTCAGGGACTCTCCCGTCTGTCCCAGCTACTCTCCAACCACGCCCACATTTCAGCTGCAGTCAGCTCCAGGCACCCCGGAATCACCACCAAACTCCCCAATTTCACTCAGTTACTCCTCACTCTCTAGCACGTCTTTATCTCCAACCCTCAGGGACTCTCCTGTGTGTCCCAGCTACTCTCCAACCACGCCCACACTTCAGCGGGAGTCAGTTCCAGGCACCCAGGAAGCACCACCAAACTCACCAATTTCACTCACTTACTCTCCAGTCTCTCTCATGTCTTCACCAGCCCTCAGGGACTCTCCTGTCTGTCCCAGCTACTCTCCAACCACGCACGCATTTCAGCTGGAGTCAGTCCCAGGCACCCCGGAGTCACCACCAAACTCACCAGTTTCACTGAGGTACTCCCCGGTCTCTCTCATGTCTTCACCCCCAGCCCTCAGGGACTCTCCTGTGTGTCCCAGCTACTCTCCAACCATGCCCAGATTTCAGCGGGAGTCAGTTCCAGGCACCCAGGTATCACCACCAAACTCAGCAGTTTCGCTGAGTTACTCCCCAGTCTCTGTCATGTCTTCACCCCCAGCCCCCTGGGACTCTCCTGTCTGTCCCAGCTACTCTCCCACCACGCCCAGATTTCAGCGGCACTCAGCCTCCCACACTCCGGAATCACCTACAGACTCACAGACTTCACTGAGGTCCTCCCTGGTCTCTCTCAGGTCTTTGCCCTCAGCCCACAGGGACTCCTGTGTCTCTTTCAGCTACTCTCAAAACTTCGCTAGAT
The DNA here is from genome assembly GCF_029289425.2 of Pan paniscus. Classification (NCBI taxonomy): domain Eukaryota; kingdom Metazoa; phylum Chordata; class Mammalia; order Primates; family Hominidae; genus Pan; species Pan paniscus. Next base: position 12,766,273 of record NC_073263.2, on the reverse strand, counting down.
TCCAGCTGGAGTCAGTTCCAGGCACCCACGATACACCACCGAACTCACGAATTTCACTGACTTACTCCCCAGTCTCCCTCATGTTCTCACCCCCAGCCCTCAAGGACTCTTCTGTCTCTCTCAGCTACACTCCGACCATCTCCAGATTTCACCTGGAGTCAGCTTCCCGCACCCAGGAATCACCTACAAACTCACGGACCTTACTGCAACCCTCCCCCATTTCTTTCACCTCTTCACCCCCTGCCTTCAGGGACTCTCCTGGGTCTCCCAGCTTCTCTCCAGCCTTCCCCAGATTTCTGCCACAGTCAGCCCCAGGCACCCAGGACAACCCTAGACACTCACAGGCCTCACGAGACTATCTCCCTATGACCTGTACCTATACAGGGATGGCTCCCACGCATCCCTCAGTGACCCCAAACCCATCTCCACTTACACTCAGACACTCCCAGGGCCTGACAGCTACTCCCCGTTATTGTCCTTCAGTTCGAAGCCCTGGCCAATCTACTAGCCCACATGACGCAGTTACCTGGCCATTTCTCCACGGTTCCCGTGAGGGCCCCACACCCAGCCGCACAAGAGCCCCTCCTGCATTCCGTCCTCACACGCAGGCTTGTCCATCTACTTGCTACTGTCACACTCTTGCCAGCAGAAGAGGCCCCTGTAATGGGCGATATCACCACCCAGTCTATCCTCACCCCACAGCTGTGCAGCGGGACCCTCCTGCTGGCCCACGTGGCTGCCAGAGCCCATGCTGGCACGACGCTCCAGCAGGTCGGCGTCCCTGCGGGCCACACTACCGGTGACATGGCTAGCATGACCCTCCTTCCTGGCAGTGACACTGTTGATGTGAACCCCGGTTTCACATCTGTCATTTGTAAATAGGACCATTTTCCCTTTTCGCTCTCCCTTCCATTCACAGGGCTTCTCATTCTCTCTCTTTCTGCCTCCGTTTCAGATATTTACTCACCTTTTTCTCTCTCACTATGTCTGCCGTGGTCTCCATGAGAGTGCGCCACAGAAGATTCCCCCATTAAAAGTCATGAATTGAGTGGCTTTTAGTATACCTGTGGTGGTGCACATTCAATTTTAATTCGCAATCCATTGTAGAACGTCTTATCACCCCCGACCAGAGAAAAACCCTGTAGACATTAGTCACTCCTCATTCTGTCTCAAACCCTCTCCCTGACCCTCAGCCCTAGGTAGCAACTACCTAGTGCGATCAATCCCATATGCATAGATTTCCATATTGTGGACATTTCCTATCAACGGAATTGCACAATAGGTGAGCTGTTATGACTGACACAACACGTAGCACAATATTTTCAAGATTCATCCACATTGTAGGCTTACCCACAGGGGGAAACCATTTTTTGGGGGGTTTTAGTAACACCGGGTGTTTTCTCCTTCCTTTCGTCCTTCTTTCCTTCCTTCCTTCCTTCCTTCCTTCCTTCCTTCCTTCCTACCTTCCTTCTTTCTTTCCTTCCTTCCTTCCTTCCTCCTATTTCTCTCTTACTCCTTCTGCCCTCTCTCTTTCATATGCCTTAGGTGCATCCCACATTCTGCGTTTTTTGGGAGAAATCCTCGACAGGTGCAGGAAAATTGTGTTATTGTAACTATTTACTGCTATCTCTCTTTCACGGCTCTCCATCAGTTGTGAACATCTATTGGTTTATCCCAAGTCACTAAGCATATTTTTATTAGGTACACCTGTTTTTCCTTATACAGCTGTTTCTGGACTATAGGGTCGCATACTCATAAACCCACTGTAACTCAGAAACGCATCTAATATTCCAATAATCCCATCATAACGTTGAAAAATCATAAATCAAACCACCGTAAGTCACGGTGTGTCCGTGGATATGGGCGTCATCAATTCCATTGTGTTCGGTAATGCTGTACACCATTAACAATGGCAGACTGATTGGGAGTGGATATTGATAGCATTATAAAAGTCAGTTATTAGAGGGATACTTCTTTAACCTGACTGAAGAACTGATCTAATGGCTTTAGTACAGTGCATGATTATGTGAGATGTTTTGAGACAGAGTAGTACATTTGTGAATGAAGATTTTTCACTTAGTAGGAACCATTGTGTGTGGAAAAGTGAGAAAATTGCTTTCTGCTGTAGAGTCTGGCATTCATTGTAGACTTAAGCTTATTTTTCTGTGAGCAAATCTTATTCAATAAAATACTACTCTTTATACTAAAAAACAGAAACAGTGGTGATGTGTGGTCATTATGCTCAGCAAACTAATCCAGGGAAAGAAAACCAAACGCCACATTCTCACTTATAATGAGAGCTGAAAAATGAGATCACATGGACACAGGAAGGGGAACAACACTCACTGGGGCCTTTCGGGAGGCAGAGCGTTAAGAAAAACAGCTACTGCATGCTGGGCTTAATACCTAGGTGATGGGTTGACAGGTGCAGCGAACCACCATGGCACACGTTTACCTTAGTAACAAATCTGCACATCCTGCACATATACCCCAGAACTTAGAAACGAAACGAAACAAAAGAAAACGAAAAAGCAATAGCAAAACGCTAAAGGCAAAATAAAGTTTCAAACTCAGAACGTGACAGACCAATGTTTGGTTCAAATCATGGTTCTCAACCCAGGTGCCATAAGGCCAGGATAAAGAATTTGATTACATATTGTAAATAAGACATGCAGCAAATGACCAGAAAGATTATTCTCAACATATGTGTGTCTTCTAATTCAATGGTGATGCTATCTACCGGGACATAGCTTTAGATTCCAAAGGGCCGAGTCCCGCCAGACAGGCCTCCCACACTAATAACAATGGGAAGCCCCACGTTGTTTTACCTGTGCTTCTCAGCAACTGGCTATAAATCAGGTTGCCACCACTCCCAGATTTAGTTGCATTCATTGGCTGGAAGAGCTCACAGCACGCAGGGAAACACTTACATTTGCCGTTGTATTTTAGCGGACTTTGCAAAAAGTTCAGAAATAAATGCGGGGCCCGGCGTGTGGGGAGGGGTGCACTACCTTCCAGGAAGTGTTATCCACAAGCTCTCTGAACCCAGTCCTTTTGGGTTTTTATGGAGACCTCATTCTATAGGCATGACGGGTTAAACCATAGGCTATTGGTGATCAACTCCACCTGAGGCTCTCAACCCTCCCTGGAAATTGGGGTTGAGGCTTTGCCATTCTCAGTCTGACTAAAAGAATTTACCCAAACGGAATTTTAAAACAGATGAGCATAACTGGAATCTTAATTAGATGATTGGATTATCTGGAGCCACACCTTGATATTCCTAACCCGAGCACCCTCATCCAACGAATGCTCCACGCAACTGGCTCCCAAGTCTCTACGTGGTTCCAGAGCAAAAGAATGTTTATACAACGCATATCTCCACCTTTTCTTCAAAGTCTTTTCCCTTACACGGAAAGACTTCTTAAACTGCCATGCATCCGGATCAGGGGGAGGTATTGTTACACTGCAGATCTGTGGATCTCCGGGGTTTGATTGTGGCAAGGATGCTGCTGGTGTCAAAACCACAACGTGGGAACCACAGAACCACTAGTTGGTTTTCAGTGTTTCAGTGCATACAATTCCTAATATATCTGGCCAAGAAAACTTGTAAGTTCTTAGATTGTCCCAAAGGTGGCGCATGAAATCAAAGCAGGAGAACAGTTTCCTACGAGGTGTAGCCTGGGAAAGTTGGGGGTGACTGATGGAAAGGAGGAGTGAAGCTCCGCCCTTTCCGCTGCTAGGCTGCGCCCGAGGCTATTTAAACCCACCCTGGCTGGCCTGTACTCAGATCTTCGCGGAGCGGATCAGCGGCCGGAGCGGTTGGCGGACTCTGCGTTGACTTGGAGCTCACAGCGTCTTGCGACTTGGAAGCGGATTCAGAGGACAGGACAGAACACTTGGGCAAGTGAATCTCTGTCTGTCTGTCTGTCTGTCTGTCTGTCTGTCTCATTGGTTGGTTGATTTCCATTTTCTTAAGGGGCACATACCTCACACCGCACACACACACACACACGCACACACACTCCTTCCTTCTGCGAGTTAGAAAATTAGTAGGGGCCCCTGGGAGCTGCAGGTTTCCTAATCATGTCTGCACCTAAGAACAGTAGGGTCTTGTCCGGCTCTTCTTATGAACGGTCCCCCAGCACGGACTCCCCAAGGTCCATGCGAGCCTCACCCAGCTTCTCCCTCTCCCCTCTCAGAAACTCAGGCTTCAGGGGAAGCTCCTCACCAGGGATCCGGAGCTACCATTCACCATCCCCTAGGGCTTCACCACACTCACCTCTGTCATCACCAGAATCCCACAAGCTCCCATTTCCCTGTCCTCACCGTGATGGGCAATCAATGAAGCCATTGGGCTCTCCCGTGTCCTCCTCTGAGGATTCCTCAGAGTCCCCACGTTCATCAATAATATACCACATGTTCTTACTGCCATCACCCAGCAGCTCACCCCCAGCTCTCGGGGGATCTCCTGTGTCTCCCAGCTACTCTCCAAACAACCCCAGATTTCAGCTGGAGTCAGCCCCCCACACCCGGGAATCACCTACAAACTCACGAGCCTCACGGTGCTCCACCCCTGTGTCTTTCATCTCTTCACCCCCAGGCCTCAGGGACTCTCCTGTGGCTCCCAGTTACTCTCCAGCCATCCCCAGGTTCCTGCGGGAGTCAGCCCCATGCACCCAGGAGTCCCCCAGAGACTCACACGTCTCGGGAGAATATGAGCGGTCCCCCAGCCCTGACTCCTCAAGATTCATGCCTGCCTCACCCAGCTTCTCCCTCTCCCCTCCCAGAAACTCAGACCCAAGGGGCAGCTCCTCACCAGGGATGTGGAAGTACTCTACATCACCCCGCAGGGCTTCACCACTCTCACATCCATCATCAACAGAATTCCACAACTTTACGTTTCCCTTTCCTAACCAAGCAGGACAGTCACTCATGTCATTGTGTTCTCCCGTGTCCTCCTCTGGAGATTCTTCACAGTCACCTCATTCATCAATAATATACCATATGTTCTTACTGCCATCATCCAGCAGCTCACCCCCAGCCACCCATGACTCTCCTGTCTGTCCCAGCTACTCTCCAACTACGCCCAGATTTCAGCGGGAGTCTCTACCCCACACCCCAGAAACACCTACAAACTCACAGACCTCAGTGAGATCCTCGCCAGTCTCTCTCACGTCTTCACCCCCAGCCCTTACGGACCCTCCAGTCTGTCCCAGCTACTCTCCAACCACGCCCACATTTCAGCGCGGGTCAGTTCCAGGAACCCGGGGGTCACCACCAAGCCCACCACTTTCACTGAGTTACTCCCCAGTCTCTAGCACGTCTTTATCTCCAACCCTCAGGGACTCGCCTGTCTGTCCCAGCTACTCTCCAAACACGCCCACACTTCAGCGGGAGTCCGTTGCAGGCACCCAGAAATCACCACCAAACTCACCAATTTCACTGCGTTACTCCCCAGTCTCTCTCATGTCTTCACCATCCCTCAGGGACTCTCCCGTCTGTCCCAGCTACTCTCCAACCACGCCCACATTTCAGCTGCAGTCAGCTCCAGGCACCCTGGAATCACCACCAAACTCCCCAATTTCACTCAGTTACTCCTCACTCTCTAGCACGTCTTTATCTCCAACCCTCAGGGACTCTCCTGTGTGTCCCAGCTACTCTCCAACCACGCCCACACTTCAGCGGGAGTCAGTTCCAGGCACCCAGGAAGCACCACCAAACTCACCAATTTCACTCACTTACTCTCCAGTCTCTCTCATGTCTTCACCAGCCCTCAGGGACTCTCCTGTCTGTCCCAGCTACTCTCCAACCACGCACGCATTTCAGCTGGAGTCAGTCCCAGGCACCCCGGAGTCACCACCAAACTCACCAGTTTCACTGAGGTACTCCCCGGTCTCTCTCATGTCTTCACCCCCAGCCCTCAGGGACTCTCCTGTGTGTCCCAGCTACTCTCCAACCATGCCCAGATTTCAGCGGGAGTCAGTTCCAGGCACCCAGGTATCACCACCAAACTCAGCAGTTTCGCTGAGTTACTCCCCAGTCTCTGTCATGTCTTCACCCCCAGCCCCCTGGGACTCTCCTGTCTGTCCCAGCTACTCTCCCACCACGCCCAGATTTCAGCGGCACTCAGCCTCCCACACTCCGGAATCACCTACAGACTCACAGACTTCACTGAGGTCCTCCCTGGTCTCTCTCAGGTCTTTGCCCTCAGCCCACAGGGACTCCTGTGTCTCTTTCAGCTACTCTCAAAACTTCGCTAGATTCCAGCTGGAGTCAGTTCCAGGCACCCACGATACACCACCGAACTCACGAATTTCACTGACTTACTCCCCAGTCTCCCTCATGTTCTCACCCCCAGCCCTCAAGGACTCTTCTGTCTCTCTCAGCTACACTCCGACCATCTCCAGATTTCACCTGGAGTCAGCTTCCCGCACCCAGGAATCACCTACAAACTCACGGACCTTACTGCAACCCTCCCCCATTTCTTTCACCTCTTCACCCCCTGCCTTCAGGGACTCTCCTGGGTCTCCCAGCTTCTCTCCAGCCTTCCCCAGATTTCTGCCACAGTCAGCCCCAGGCACCCAGGACAACCCTAGACACTCACAGGCCTCACGAGACTATCTCCCTATGACCTGTACCTATACAGGGATGGCTCCCACGCATCCCTCAGTGACCCCAAACCCATCTCCACTTACACTCAGACACTCCCAGGGCCTGACAGCTACTCCCCGTTATTGTCCTTCAGTTCGAAGCCCTGGCCAATCTACTAGCCCACATGACGCAGTTACCTGGCCATTTCTCCACGGTTCCCGTGAGGGCCCCACACCCAGCCGCACAAGAGCCCCTCCTGCATTCCGTCCTCACACGCAGGCTTGTCCATCTACTTGCTACTGTCACACTCTTGCCAGCAGAAGAGGCCCCTGTAATGGGCGATATCACCACCCAGTCTATCCTCACCCCACAGCTGTGCAGCGGGACCCTCCTGCTGGCCCACGTGGCTGCCAGAGCCCATGCTGGCACGACGCTCCAGCAGGTCGGCGTCCCTGCGGGCCACACTACCGGTGACATGGCTAGCATGACCCTCCTTCCTGGCAGTGACACTGTTGATGTGAACCCCGGTTTCACATCTGTCATTTGTAAATAGGACCATTTTCCCTTTTCGCTCTCCCTTCCATTCACAGGGCTTCTCATTCTCTCTCTTTCTGCCTCCGTTTCAGATATTTACTCACCTTTTTCTCTCTCACTATGTCTGCCGTGGTCTCCATGAGAGTGCGCCACAGAAGATTCCCCCATTAAAAGTCATGAATTGAGTGGCTTTTAGTATACCTGTGGTGGTGCACATTCAATTTTAATTCGCAATCCATTGTAGAACGTCTTATCACCCCCGACCAGAGAAAAACCCTGTAGACATTAGTCACTCCTCATTCTGTCTCAAACCCTCTCCCTGACCCTCAGCCCTAGGTAGCAACTACCTAGTGCGATCAATCCCATATGCATAGATTTCCATATTGTGGACATTTCCTATCAACGGAATTGCACAATAGGTGAGCTGTTATGACTGACACAACACGTAGCACAATATTTTCAAGATTCATCCACATTGTAGGCTTACCCACAGGGGGAAACCATTTTTTGGGGGGTTTTAGTAACACCGGGTGTTTTCTCCTTCCTTTCGTCCTTCTTTCCTTCCTTCCTTCCTTCCTTCCTACCTTCCTTCTTTCTTTCCTTCCTTCCTTCCTTCCTCCTATTTCTCTCTTACTCCTTCTGCCCTCTCTCTTTCATATGCCTTAGGTGCATCCCACATTCTGCGTTTTTTGGGAGAAATCCTCGACAGGTGCAGGAAAATTGTGTTATTGTAACTATTTACCGCTATCTCTCTTTCACGGCTCTCCATCAGTTGTGAACATCTATTGGTTTATCCCAAGTCACTAAGCATATTTTTATTAGGTACACCTGTTTTTCCTTATACAGCTGTTTCTGGACTATAGGGTCGCATACTCATAAACCCACTGTAACTCAGAAACGCATCTAATATTCCAATAATCCCATCATAACGTTGAAAAATCATAAATCAAACCACCGTAAGTCACGGTGTGTCCGTGGATATGGGCGTCATCAATTCCATTGTGTTCGGTAATGCTGTACACCATTAACAATGGCAGACTGATTGGGAGTGGATATTGATAGCATTATAAAAGTCAGTTATTAGAGGGATACTTCTTTAACCTGACTGAAGAACTGATCTAATGGCTTTAGTACAGTGCATGATTATGTGAGATGTTTTGAGACAGAGTAGTACATTTGTGAATGAAGATTTTTCACTTAGTAGGAACCATTGTGTGTGGAAAAGTGAGAAAATTGCTTTCTGCTGTAGAGTCTGGCATTCATTGTAGACTTAAGCTTATTTTTCTGTGAGCAAATCTTATTCAATAAAATACTACTCTTTATACTAAAAAACAGAAACAGTGGTGATGTGTGGTCATTATGCTCAGCAAACTAATCCAGGGAAAGAAAACCAAACGCCACATTCTCACTTATAATGAGAGCTGAAAAATGAGATGACATGGACACAGGAAGGGGAACAACACTCACTGGGGCCTTTCGGGAGGCAGAGCGTTAAGAAAAACAGCTACTGCATGCTGGGCTTAATACCTAGGTGATGGGTTGACAGGTGCAGCGAACCACCATGGCACACGTTTACCTTAGTAACAAATCTGCACATCCTGCACATATACCCCAGAACTTAGAAACGAAACGAAACAAAAGAAAACGAAAAAGCAATAGCAAAACGCTAAAGGCAAAATAAAGTTTCAAACTCAGAACGTGACAGACCAATGTTTGGTTCAAATCATGGTTCTCAACCCAGGTGCCATAAGGCCAGGATAAAGAATTTGATTACATATTGTAAATAAGACATGCAGCAAATGACCAGAAAGATTATTCTCAACATATGTGTGTCTTCTAATTCAATGGTGACGCTATCTACCGGGACATAGCTTTAGATTCCAAAGGGCCGAGTCCCGCCAGACAGGCCTCCCACACTAATAACAATGGGAAGCCCCACGTTGTTTTACCTGTGCTTCTCAGCAACTGGCTATAAATCAGGTTGCCACCACTCCCAGATTTAGTTGCATTCATTGGCTGGAAGAGCTCACAGCACGCAGGGAAACACTTACATTTGCCGTTGTATTTTAGCGGACTTTGCAAAAAGTTCAGAAATAAATGCGGGGCCCGGCGTGTGGGGAGGGGTGCACTACCTTCCAGGAAGTGTTATCCACAAGCTCTCTGAACCCAGTCCTTTTGGGTTTTTATGGAGACCTCATTCTATAGGCATGACGGGTTAAACCATAGGCTATTGGTGATCAACTCCACCTGAGGCTCTCAACCCTCCCTGGAAATTGGGGTTGAGGCTTTGCCATTCTCAGTCTGACTAAAAGAATTTACCCAAACGGAATTTTAAAACAGATGAGCATAACTGGAATCTTAATTAGATGATTGGATTATCTGGAGCCACACCTTGATATTCCTAACCCGAGCACCCTCATCCAACGAATGCTCCACGCAACTGGCTCCCAAGTCTCTACGTGGTTCCAGAGCAAAAGAATGTTTATACAACGCATATCTCCACCTTTTCTTCAAAGTCTTTTCCCTTACACGGAAAGACTTCTTAAACTGCCATGCATCCGGATCAGGGGGAGGTATTGTTACACCGCAGATCTGTGGATCTCCGGGGTTTGATTGTGGCAAGGATGCTGCTGGTGTCAAAACCACAACGTGGGAACCACAGAACCACTAGTTGGTTTTCAGTGTTTCAGTGCATACAATTCCTAATATATCTGGCCAAGAAAACTTGTAAGTTCTTAGATTGTCCCAAAGGTGGCGCATGAAATCAAAGCAGGAGAACAGTTTCCTACGAGGTGTAGCCTGGGAAAGTTGGGGGTGACTGATGGAAAGGAGGAGTGAAGCTCCGCCCTTTCCGCTGCTAGGCTGCGCCCGAGGCTATTTAAACCCACCCTGGCTGGCCTGTACTCAGATCTTCGCGGAGCGGATCAGCGGCCGGAGCGGTTGGCGGACTCTGCGTTGACTTGGAGCTCACAGCGTCTTGCGACTTGGAAGCGGATTCAGAGGACAGGACAGAACACTTGGGCAAGTGAATCTCTGTCTGTCTGTCTGTCTGTCTGTCTGTCTCATTGGTTGGTTGATTTCCATTTTCTTAAGGGGCACATACCTCACACCGCACACACACACACACACGCACACACACTCCTTCCTTCTGCGAGTTAGAAAATTAGTAGGGGCCCCTGGGAGCTGCAGGTTTCCTAATCATGTCTGCACCTAAGAACAGTAGGGTCTTGTCCGGCTCTTCTTATGAACGGTCCCCCAGCACGGACTCCCCAAGGTCCATGCGAGCCTCACCCAGCTTCTCCCTCTCCCCTCTCAGAAACTCAGGCTTCAGGGGAAGCTCCTCACCAGGGATCCGGAGCTACCATTCACCATCCCCTAGGGCTTCACCACACTCACCTCTGTCATCACCAGAATCCCACAAGCTCCCATTTCCCTGTCCTCACCGTGATGGGCAATCAATGAAGCCATTGGGCTCTCCCGTGTCCTCCTCTGAGGATTCCTCAGAGTCCCCACGTTCATCAATAATATACCACATGTTCTTACTGCCATCACCCAGCAGCTCACCCCCAGCTCTCGGGGGATCTCCTGTGTCTCCCAGCTACTCTCCAAACAACCCCAGATTTCAGCTGGAGTCAGCCCCCCACACCCGGGAATCACCTACAAACTCACGAGCCTCACGGTGCTCCACCCCTGTGTCTTTCATCTCTTCACCCCCAGGCCTCAGGGACTCTCCTGTGGCTCCCAGTTACTCTCCAGCCATCCCCAGGTTCCTGCGGGAGTCAGCCCCATGCACCCAGGAGTCCCCCAGAGACTCACACGTCTCGGGAGAATATGAGCGGTCCCCCAGCCCTGACTCCTCAAGATTCATGCCTGCCTCACCCAGCTTCTCCCTCTCCCCTCCCAGAAACTCAGACCCAAGGGGCAGCTCCTCACCAGGGATGTGGAAGTACTCTACATCACCCCGCAGGGCTTCACCACTCTCACATCCATCATCAACAGAATTCCACAACTTTACGTTTCCCTTTCCTAACCAAGCAGGACAGTCACTCATGTCATTGTGTTCTCCCGTGTCCTCCTCTGGAGATTCTTCACAGTCACCTCATTCATCAATAATATACCATATGTTCTTACTGCCATCATCCAGCAGCTCACCCCCAGCCACCCATGACTCTCCTGTCTGTCCCAGCTACTCTCCAACTATGCCCAGATTTCAGCGGGAGTCTCTACCCCACACCCCAGAAACACCTACAAACTCACAGACCTCAGTGAGATCCTCGCCAGTCTCTCTCACGTCTTCACCCCCAGCCCTTACGGACCCTCCAGTCTGTCCCAGCTACTCTCCAACCACGCCCACATTTCAGCGCGGGTCAGTTCCAGGAACCCGGGGGTCACCACCAAGCCCACCACTTTCACTGAGTTACTCCCCAGTCTCTAGCACGTCTTTATCTCCAACCCTCAGGGACTCGCCTGTCTGTCCCAGCTACTCTCCAAACACGCCCACACTTCAGCGGGAGTCCGTTGCAGGCACCCAGAAATCACCACCAAACTCACCAATTTCACTGCGTTACTCCCCAGTCTCTCTCATGTCTTCACCATCCCTCAGGGACTCTCCCGTCTGTCCCAGCTACTCTCCAACCACGCCCACATTTCAGCTGCAGTCAGCTCCAGGCACCCCGGAATCACCACCAAACTCCCCAATTTCACTCAGTTACTCCTCACTCTCTAGCACGTCTTTATCTCCAACCCTCAGGGACTCTCCTGTGTGTCCCAGCTACTCTCCAACCACGCCCACACTTCAGCGGGAGTCAGTTCCAGGCACCCAGGAAGCACCACCAAACTCACCAATTTCACTCACTTACTCTCCAGTCTCTCTCATGTCTTCACCAGCCCTCAGGGACTCTCCTGTCTGTCCCAGCTACTCTCCAACCACGCACGCATTTCAGCTGGAGTCAGTCCCAGGCACCCCGGAGTCACCACCAAACTCACCAGTTTCACTGAGGTACTCCCCGGTCTCTCTCATGTCTTCACCCCCAGCCCTCAGGGACTCTCCTGTGTGTCCCAGCTACTCTCCAACCATGCCCAGATTTCAGCGGGAGTCAGTTCCAGGCACCCAGGTATCACCACCAAACTCAGCAGTTTCGCTGAGTTACTCCCCAGTCTCTGTCATGTCTTCACCCCCAGCCCCCTGGGACTCTCCTGTCTGTCCCAGCTACTCTCCCACCACGCCCAGATTTCAGCGGCACTCAGCCTCCCACACTCCGGAATCACCTACAGACTCACAGACTTCACTGAGGTCCTCCCTGGTCTCTCTCAGGTCTTTGCCCTCAGCCCACAGGGACTCCTGTGTCTCTTTCAGCTACTCTCAAAACTTCGCTAGATTCCAGCTGGAGTCAGTTCCAGGCACCCACGATACACCACCGAACTCACGAATTTCACTGACTTACTCCCCAGTCTCCCTCATGTTCTCACCCCCAGCCCTCAAGGACTCTTCTGTCTCTCTCAGCTACACTCCGACCATCTCCAGATTTCACCTGGAGTCAGCTTCCCGCACCCAGGAATCACCTACAAACTCACGGACCTTACTGCAACCCTCCCCCATTTCTTTCACCTCTTCACCCCCTGCCTTCAGGGACTCTCCTGGGTCTCCCAGCTTCTCTCCAGCCTTCCCCAGATTTCTGCCACAGTCAGCCCCAGGCACCCAGGACAACCCTAGACACTCACAGGCCTCACGAGACTATCTCCCTATGACCTGTACCTATACAGGGATGGCTCCCACGCATCCCTCAGTGACCCCAAACCCATCTCCACTTACACTCAGACACTCCCAGGGCCTGACAGCTACTCCCCGTTATTGTCCTTCAGTTCGAAGCCCTGGCCAATCTACTAGCCCACATGACGCAGTTACCTGGCCATTTCTCCACGGTTCCCGTGAGGGCCCCACACCCAGCCGCACAAGAGCCCCTCCTGCATTCCGTCCTCACACGCAGGCTTGTCCATCTACTTGCTACTGTCACACTCTTGCCAGCAGAAGAGGCCCCTGTAATGGGCGATATCACCACCCAGTCTATCCTCACCCCACAGCTGTGCAGCGGGACCCTCCTGCTGGCCCACGTGGCTGCCAGAGCCCATGCTGGCACGACGCTCCAGCAGGTCGGCGTCCCTGCGGGCCACACTACCGGTGACATGGCTAGCATGACCCTCCTTCCTGGCAGTGACACTGTTGATGTGAACCCCGGTTTCACATCTGTCATTTGTAAATAGGACCATTTTCCCTTTTCGCTCTCCCTTCCATTCACAGGGCTTCTCATTCTCTCTCTTTCTGCCTCCGTTTCAGATATTTACTCACCTTTTTCTCTCTCACTATGTCTGCCGTGGTCTCCATGAGAGTGCGCCACAGAAGATTCCCCCATTAAAAGTCATGAATTGAGTGGCTTTTAGTATACCTGTGGTGGTGCACATTCAATTTTAATTCGCAATCCATTGTAGAACGTCTTATCACCCCCGACCAGAGAAAAACCCTGTAGACATTAGTCACTCCTCATTCTGTCTCAAACCCTCTCCCTGACCCTCAGCCCTAGGTAGCAACTACCTAGTGCGATCAATCCCATATGCATAGATTTCCATATTGTGGACATTTCCTATCAACGGAATTGCACAATAGGTGAGCTGTTATGACTGACACAACACGTAGCACAATATTTTCAAGATTCATCCACATTGTAGGCTTACCCACAGGGGGAAACCATTTTTTGGGGGGTTTTAGTAACACCGGGTGTTTTCTCCTTCCTTTCGTCCTTCTTTCCTTCCTTCCTTCCTTCCTTCCTTCCTTCCTACCTTCCTTCTTTCTTTCCTTCCTTCCTTCCTTCCTCCTATTTCTCTCTTACTCCTTCTGCCCTCTCTCTTTCATATGCCTTAGGTGCATCCCACATTCTGCGTTTTTTGGGAGAAATCCTCGACAGGTGCAGGAAAATTGTGTTATTGTAACTATTTACTGCTATCTCTCTTTCACGGCTCTCCATCAGTTGTGAACATCTATTGGTTTATCCCAAGTCACTAAGCATATTTTTATTAGGTACACCTGTTTTTCCTTATACAGCTGTTTCTGGACTATAGGGTCGCATACTCATAAACCCACTGTAACTCAGAAACGCATCTAATATTCCAATAATCCCATCATAACGTTGAAAAATCATAAATCAAACCACCGTAAGTCACGGTGTGTCCGTGGATATGGGCGTCATCAATTCCATTGTGTTCGGTAATGCTGTACACCATTAACAATGGCAGACTGATTGGGAGTGGATATTGATAGCATTATAAAAGTCAGTTATTAGAGGGATACTTCTTTAACCTGACTGAAGAACTGATCTAATGGCTTTAGTACAGTGCATGATTATGTGAGATGTTTTGAGACAGAGTAGTACATTTGTGAATGAAGATTTTTCACTTAGTAGGAACCATTGTGTGTGGAAAAGTGAGAAAATTGCTTTCTGCTGTAGAGTCTGGCATTCATTGTAGACTTAAGCTTATTTTTCTGTGAGCAAATCTTATTCAATAAAATACTACTCTTTATACTAAAAAACAGAAACAGTGGTGATGTGTGGTCATTATGCTCAGCAAACTAATCCAGGGAAAGAAAACCAAACGCCACATTCTCACTTATAATGAGAGCTGAAAAATGAGATCACATGGACACAGGAAGGGGAACAACACTCACTGGGGCCTTTCGGGAGGCAGAGCGTTAAGAAAAACAGCTACTGCATGCTGGGCTTAATACCTAGGTGATGGGTTGACAGGTGCAGCGAACCACCATGGCACACGTTTACCTTAGTAACAAATCTGCACATCCTGCACATATACCCCAGAACTTAGAAACGAAACGAAACAAAAGAAAACGAAAAAGCAATAGCAAAACGCTAAAGGCAAAATAAAGTTTCAAACTCAGAACGTGACAGACCAATGTTTGGTTCAAATCATGGTTCTCAACCCAGGTGCCATAAGGCCAGGATAAAGAATTTGATTACATATTGTAAATAAGACATGCAGCAAATGACCAGAAAGATTATTCTCAACATATGTGTGTCTTCTAATTCAATGGTGACGCTATCTACCGGGACATAGCTTTAGATTCCAAAGGGCCGAGTCCCGCCAGACAGGCCTCCCACACTAATAACAATGGGAAGCCCCACGTTGTTTTACCTGTGCTTCTCAGCAACTGGCTATAAATCAGGTTGCCACCACTCCCAGATTTAGTTGCATTCATTGGCTGGAAGAGCTCACAGCACGCAGGGAAACACTTACATTTGCCGTTGTATTTTAGCGGACTTTGCAAAAAGTTCAGAAATAAATGCGGGGCCCGGCGTGTGGGGAGGGGTGCACTACCTTCCAGGAAGTGTTATCCACAAGCTCTCTGAACCCAGTCCTTTTGGGTTTTTATGGAGACCTCATTCTATAGGCATGACGGGTTAAACCATAGGCTATTGGTGATCAACTCCACCTGAGGCTCTCAACCCTCCCTGGAAATTGGGGTTGAGGCTTTGCCATTCTCAGTCTGACTAAAAGAATTTACCCAAACGGAATTTTAAAACAGATGAGCATAACTGGAATCTTAATTAGATGATTGGATTATCTGGAGCCACACCTTGATATTCCTAACCCGAGCACCCTCATCCAACGAATGCTCCTCCCAACTGGCTCCCAAGTCTCTACGTGGTTCCAGAGCAAAAGAATGTTTATACAACGCATATCTCCACCTTTTCTACAAAGTCTTTTCCCTTACACGGAAAGACTTCTTAAACTGCCATGCATCCGGATCAGGGGGAGGTATTGTTACACCGCAGATCTGTGGATCTCCGGGGTTTGATTGTGGCAAGGATGCTGCTGGTGTCAAAACCACAACGTGGGAACCACAGAACCACTAGTTGGTTTTCAGTGTTTCAGTGCATACAATTCCTAATATATCTGGCCAAGAAAACTTGTAAGTTCTTAGATTGTCCCAAAGGTGGCGCATGAAATCAAAGCAGGAGAACAGTTTCCTACGAGGTGTAGCCTGGGAAAGTTGGGGGTGACTGATGGAAAGGAGGAGTGAAGCTCCGCCCTTTCCGCTGCTAGGCTGCGCCCGAGGCTATTTAAACCCACCCTGGCTGGCCTGTACTCAGATCTTCGCGGAGCGGATCAGCGGCCGGAGCGGTTGGCGGACTCTGCGTTGACTTGGAGCTCACAGCGTCTTGCGACTTGGAAGCGGATTCAGAGGACAGGACAGAACACTTGGGCAAGTGAATCTCTGTCTGTCTGTCTGTCTGTCTGTCTGTCTGTCTCATTGGTTGGTTGATTTCCATTTTCTTAAGGGGCACATACCTCACACCGCACACACACACACACACGCACACACACTCCTTCCTTCTGCGAGTTAGAAAATTAGTAGGGGCCCCTGGGAGCTGCAGGTTTCCTAATCATGTCTGCACCTAAGAACAGTAGGGTCTTGTCCGGCTCTTCTTATGAACGGTCCCCCAGCACGGACTCCCCAAGGTCCATGCGAGCCTCACCCAGCTTCTCCCTCTCCCCTCTCAGAAACTCAGGCTTCAGGGGAAGCTCCTCACCAGGGATCCGGAGCTACCATTCACCATCCCCTAGGGCTTCACCACACTCACCTCTGTCATCACCAGAATCCCACAAGCTCCCATTTCCCTGTCCTCACCGTGATGGGCAATCAATGAAGCCATTGGGCTCTCCCGTGTCCTCCTCTGAGGATTCCTCAGAGTCCCCACGTTCATCAATAATATACCACATGTTCTTACTGCCATCACCCAGCAGCTCACCCCCAGCTCTCGGGGGATCTCCTGTGTCTCCCAGCTACTCTCCAAACAACCCCAGATTTCAGCTGGAGTCAGCCCCCCACACCCGGGAATCACCTACAAACTCACGAGCCTCACGGTGCTCCACCCCTGTGTCTTTCATCTCTTCACCCCCAGGCCTCAGGGACTCTCCTGTGGCTCCCAGTTACTCTCCAGCCATCCCCAGGTTCCTGCGGGAGTCAGCCCCATGCACCCAGGAGTCCCCCAGAGACTCACACGTCTCGGGAGAATATGAGCGGTCCCCCAGCCCTGACTCCTCAAGATTCATGCCTGCCTCACCCAGCTTCTCCCTCTCCCCTCCCAGAAACTCAGACCCAAGGGGCAGCTCCTCACCAGGGATGTGGAAGTACTCTACATCACCCCGCAGGGCTTCACCACTCTCACATCCATCATCAACAGAATTCCACAACTTTACGTTTCCCTTTCCTAACCAAGCAGGACAGTCACTCATGTCATTGTGTTCTCCCGTGTCCTCCTCTGGAGATTCTTCACAGTCACCTCATTCATCAATAATATACCATATGTTCTTACTGCCATCATCCAGCAGCTCACCCCCAGCCACCCATGACTCTCCTGTCTGTCCCAGCTACTCTCCAACTACGCCCAGATTTCAGCGGGAGTCTCTACCCCACACCCCAGAAACACCTACAAACTCACAGACCTCAGTGAGATCCTCGCCAGTCTCTCTCACGTCTTCACCCCCAGCCCTTACGGACCCTCCAGTCTGTCCCAGCTACTCTCCAACCACGCCCACATTTCAGCGCGGGTCAGTTCCAGGAACCCGGGGGTCACCACCAAGCCCACCACTTTCACTGAGTTACTCCCCAGTCTCTAGCACGTCTTTATCTCCAACCCTCAGGGACTCGCCTGTCTGTCCCAGCTACTCTCCAAACACGCCCACACTTCAGCGGGAGTCCGTTGCAGGCACCCAGAAATCACCACCAAACTCACCAATTTCACTGCGTTACTCCCCAGTCTCTCTCATGTCTTCACCATCCCTCAGGGACTCTCCCGTCTGTCCCAGCTACTCTCCAACCACGCCCACATTTCAGCTGCAGTCAGCTCCAGGCACCCCGGAATCACCACCAAACTCCCCAATTTCACTCAGTTACTCCTCACTCTCTAGCACGTCTTTATCTCCAACCCTCAGGGACTCTCCTGTGTGTCCCAGCTACTCTCCAACCACGCCCACACTTCAGCGGGAGTCAGTTCCAGGCACCCAGGAAGCACCACCAAACTCACCAATTTCACTCACTTACTCTCCAGTCTCTCTCATGTCTTCACCAGCCCTCAGGGACTCTCCTGTCTGTCCCAGCTACTCTCCAACCACGCACGCATTTCAGCTGGAGTCAGTCCCAGGCACCCCGGAGTCACCACCAAACTCACCAGTTTCACTGAGGTACTCCCCGGTCTCTCTCATGTCTTCACCCCCAGCCCTCAGGGACTCTCCTGTGTGTCCCAGCTACTCTCCAACCATGCCCAGATTTCAGCGGGAGTCAGTTCCAGGCACCCAGGTATCACCACCAAACTCAGCAGTTTCGCTGAGTTACTCCCCAGTCTCTGTCATGTCTTCACCCCCAGCCCCCTGGGACTCTCCTGTCTGTCCCAGCTACTCTCCCACCACGCCCAGATTTCAGCGGCACTCAGCCTCCCACACTCCGGAATCACCTACAGACTCACAGACTTCACTGAGGTCCTCCCTGGTCTCTCTCAGGTCTTTGCCCTCAGCCCACAGGGACTCCTGTGTCTCTTTCAGCTACTCTCAAAACTTCGCTAGATTCCAGCTGGAGTCAGTTCCAGGCACCCACGATACACCACCGAACTCACGAATTTCACTGACTTACTCCCCAGTCTCCCTCATGTTCTCACCCCCAGCCCTCAAGGACTCTTCTGTCTCTCTCAGCTACACTCCGACCATCTCCAGATTTCACCTGGAGTCAGCTTCCCGCACCCAGGAATCACCTACAAACTCACGGACCTTACTGCAACCCTCCCCCATTTCTTTCACCTCTTCACCCCCTGCCTTCAGGGACTCTCCTGGGTCTCCCAGCTTCTCTCCAGCCTTCCCCAGATTTCTGCCACAGTCAGCCCCAGGCACCCAGGACAACCCTAGACACTCACAGGCCTCACGAGACTATCTCCCTATGACCTGTACCTATACAGGGATGGCTCCCACGCATCCCTCAGTGACCCCAAACCCATCTCCACTTACACTCAGACACTCCCAGGGCCTGACAGCTACTCCCCGTTATTGTCCTTCAGTTCGAAGCCCTGGCCAATCTACTAGCCCACATGACGCAGTTACCTGGCCATTTCTCCACGGTTCCCGTGAGGGCCCCACACCCAGCCGCACAAGAGCCCCTCCTGCATTCCGTCCTCACACGCAGGCTTGTCCATCTACTTGCTACTGTCACACTCTTGCCAGCAGAAGAGGCCCCTGTAATGGGCGATATCACCACCCAGTCTATCCTCACCCCACAGCTGTGCAGCGGGACCCTCCTGCTGGCCCACGTGGCTGCCAGAGCCCATGCTGGCACGACGCTCCAGCAGGTCGGCGTCCCTGCGGGCCACACTACCGGTGACATGGCTAGCATGACCCTCCTTCCTGGCAGTGACACTGTTGATGTGAACCCCGGTTTCACATCTGTCATTTGTAAATAGGACCATTTTCCCTTTTCGCTCTCCCTTCCATTCACAGGGCTTCTCATTCTCTCTCTTTCTGCCTCCGTTTCAGATATTTACTCACCTTTTTCTCTCTCACTATGTCTGCCGTGGTCTCCATGAGAGTGCGCCACAGAAGATTCCCCCATTAAAAGTCATGAATTGAGTGGCTTTTAGTATACCTGTGGTGGTGCACATTCAATTTTAATTCGCAATCCATTGTAGAACGTCTTATCACCCCCGACCAGAGAAAAACCCTGTAGACATTAGTCACTCCTCATTCTGTCTCAAACCCTCTCCCTGACCCTCAGCCCTAGGTAGCAACTACCTAGTGCGATCAATCCCATATGCATAGATTTCCATATTGTGGACATTTCCTATCAACGGAATTGCACAATAGGTGAGCTGTTATGACTGACACAACACGTAGCACAATATTTTCAAGATTCATCCACATTGTAGGCTTACCCACAGGGGGAAACCATTTTTTGGGGGGTTTTAGTAACACCGGGTGTTTTCTCCTTCCTTTCGTCCTTCTTTCCTTCCTTCCTTCCTTCCTTCCTTCCTTCCTACCTTCCTTCTTTCTTTCCTTCCTTCCTTCCTTCCTCCTATTTCTCTCTTACTCCTTCTGCCCTCTCTCTTTCATATGCCTTAGGTGCATCCCACATTCTGCGTTTTTTGGGAGAAATCCTCGACAGGTGCAGGAAAATTGTGTTATTGTAACTATTTACTGCTATCTCTCTTTCACGGCTCTCCATCAGTTGTGAACATCTATTGGTTTATCCCAAGTCACTAAGCATATTTTTATTAGGTACACCTGTTTTTCCTTATACAGCTGTTTCTGGACTATAGGGTCGCATACTCATAAACCCACTGTAACTCAGAAACGCATCTAATATTCCAATAATCCCATCATAACGTTGAAAAATCATAAATCAAACCACCGTAAGTCACGGTGTGTCCGTGGATATGGGCGTCATCAATTCCATTGTGTTCGGTAATGCTGTACACCATTAACAATGGCAGACTGATTGGGAGTGGATATTGATAGCATTATAAAAGTCAGTTATTAGAGGGATACTTCTTTAACCTGACTGAAGAACTGATCTAATGGCTTTAGTACAGTGCATGATTATGTGAGATGTTTTGAGACAGAGTAGTACATTTGTGAATGAAGATTTTTCACTTAGTAGGAACCATTGTGTGTGGAAAAGTGAGAAAATTGCTTTCTGCTGTAGAGTCTGGCATTCATTGTAGACTTAAGCTTATTTTTCTGTGAGCAAATCTTATTCAATAAAATACTACTCTTTATACTAAAAAACAGAAACAGTGGTGATGTGTGGTCATTATGCTCAGCAAACTAATCCAGGGAAAGAAAACCAAACGCCACATTCTCACTTATAATGAGAGCTGAAAAATGAGATGACATGGACACAGGAAGGGGAACAACACTCACTGGGGCCTTTCGGGAGGCAGAGCGTTAAGAAAAACAGCTACTGCATGCTGGGCTTAATACCTAGGTGATGGGTTGACAGGTGCAGCGAACCACCATGGCACACGTTTACCTTAGTAACAAATCTGCACATCCTGCACATATACCCCAGAACTTAGAAACGAAACGAAACAAAAGAAAACGAAAAAGCAATAGCAAAACGCTAAAGGCAAAATAAAGTTTCAAACTCAGAACGTGACAGACCAATGTTTGGTTCAAATCATGGTTCTCAACCCAGGTGCCATAAGGCCAGGATAAAGAATTTGATTACATATTGTAAATAAGACATGCAGCAAATGACCAGAAAGATTATTCTCAACATATGTGTGTCTTCTAATTCAATGGTGACGCTATCTACCGGGACATAGCTTTAGATTCCAAAGGGCCGAGTCCCGCCAGACAGGCCTCCCACACTAATAACAATGGGAAGCCCCACGTTGTTTTACCTGTGCTTCTCAGCAACTGGCTATAAATCAGGTTGCCACCACTCCCAGATTTAGTTGCATTCATTGGCTGGAAGAGCTCACAGCACGCAGGGAAACACTTACATTTGCCGTTGTATTTTAGCGGACTTTGCCAAAAGTTCAGAAATAAATGCGGGGCCCGGCGTGTGGGGAGGGGTGCACTACCTTCCAGGAAGTGTTATCCACAAGCTCTCTGAACCCAGTCCTTTTGGGTTTTTATGGAGACCTCATTCTATAGGCATGACGGGTTAAACCATAGGCTATTGGTGATCAACTCCACCTGAGGCTCTCAACCCTCCCTGGAAATTGGGGTTGAGGCTTTGCCATTCTCAGTCTGACTAAAAGAATTTACCCAAACGGAATTTTAAAACAGATGAGCATAACTGGAATCTTAATTAGATGATTGGATTATCTGGAGCCACACCTTGATATTCCTAACCCGAGCACCCTCATCCAACGAATGCTCCTCCCAACTGGCTCCCAAGTCTCTACGTGGTTCCAGAGCAAAAGAATGTTTATACAACGCATATCTCCACCTTTTCTACAAAGTCTTTTCCCTTACACGGAAAGACTTCTTAAACTGCCATGCATCCGGATCAGGGGGAGGTATTGTTACACCGCAGATCTGTGGATCTCCGGGGTTTGATTGTGGCAAGGATGCTGCTGGTGTCCAAACCACAACGTGGGAACCACAGAACCACTAGTTGGTTTTCAGTGTTTCAGTGCATACAATTCCTAATATATCTGGCCAAGAAAACTTGTAAGTTCTTAGATTGTCCCAAAGGTGGCGCATGAAATCAAAGCAGGAGAACAGTTTCCTACGAGGTGTAGCCTGGGAAAGTTGGGGGTGACTGATGGAAAGGAGGAGTGAAGCTCCGCCCTTTCCGCTGCTAGGCTGCGCCCGAGGCTATTTAAACCCACCCTGGCTGGCCTGTACTCAGATCTTCGCGGAGCGGATCAGCGGCCGGAGCGGTTGGCGGACTCTGCGTTGACTTGGAGCTCACAGCGTCTTGCGACTTGGAAGCGGATTCAGAGGACAGGACAGAACACTTGGGCAAGTGAATCTCTGTCTGTCTGTCTGTCTGTCTGTCTGTCTGTCTGTCTCATTGGTTGGTTGATTTCCATTTTCTTAAGGGGCACATACCTCACACCGCACACACACACACACACACGCACACACACTCCTTCCTTCTGCGAGTTAGAAAATTAGTAGGGGCCCCTGGGAGCTGCAGGTTTCCTAATCATGTCTGCACCTAAGAACAGTAGGGTCTTGTCCGGCTCTTCTTATGAACGGTCCCCCAGCACGGACTCCCCAAGGTCCATGCGAGCCTCACCCAGCTTCTCCCTCTCCCCTCTCAGAAACTCAGGCTTCAGGGGAAGCTCCTCACCAGGGATCCGGAGCTACCATTCACCATCCCCTAGGGCTTCACCACACTCACCTCTGTCATCACCAGAATCCCACAAGCTCCCATTTCCCTGTCCTCACCGTGATGGGCAATCAATGAAGCCATTGGGCTCTCCCGTGTCCTCCTCTGAGGATTCCTCAGAGTCCCCACGTTCATCAATAATATACCACATGTTCTTACTGCCATCACCCAGCAGCTCACCCCCAGCTCTCGGGGGATCTCCTGTGTCTCCCAGCTACTCTCCAAACAACCCCAGATTTCAGCTGGAGTCAGCCCCCCACACCCGGGAATCACCTACAAACTCACGAGCCTCACGGTGCTCCACCCCTGTGTCTTTCATCTCTTCACCCCCAGGCCTCAGGGACTCTCCTGTGGCTCCCAGTTACTCTCCAGCCATCCCCAGGTTCCTGCGGGAGTCAGCCCCATGCACCCAGGAGTCCCCCAGAGACTCACACGTCTCGGGAGAATATGAGCGGTCCCCCAGCCCTGACTCCTCAAGATTCATGCCTGCCTCACCCAGCTTCTCCCTCTCCCCTCCCAGAAACTCAGACCCAAGGGGCAGCTCCTCACCAGGGATGTGGAAGTACTCTACATCACCCCGCAGGGCTTCACCACTCTCACATCCATCATCAACAGAATTCCACAACTTTACGTTTCCCTTTCCTAACCAAGCAGGACAGTCACTCATGTCATTGTGTTCTCCCGTGTCCTCCTCTGGAGATTCTTCACAGTCACCTCATTCATCAATAATATACCATATGTTCTTACTGCCATCATCCAGCAGCTCACCCCCAGCCACCCATGACTCTCCTGTCTGTCCCAGCTACTCTCCAACTACGCCCAGATTTCAGCGGGAGTCTCTACCCCACACCCCAGAAACACCTACAAACTCACAGACCTCAGTGAGATCCTCGCCAGTCTCTCTCACGTCTTCACCCCCAGCCCTTACGGACCCTCCAGTCTGTCCCAGCTACTCTCCAACCACGCCCACATTTCAGCGCGGGTCAGTTCCAGGAACCCGGGGGTCACCACCAAGCCCACCACTTTCACTGAGTTACTCCCCAGTCTCTAGCACGTCTTTATCTCCAACCCTCAGGGACTCGCCTGTCTGTCCCAGCTACTCTCCAAACACGCCCACACTTCAGCGGGAGTCCGTTGCAGGCACCCAGAAATCACCACCAAACTCACCAATTTCACTGCGTTACTCCCCAGTCTCTCTCATGTCTTCACCATCCCTCAGGGACTCTCCCGTCTGTCCCAGCTACTCTCCAACCACGCCCACATTTCAGCTGCAGTCAGCTCCAGGCACCCCGGAATCACCACCAAACTCCCCAATTTCACTCAGTTACTCCTCACTCTCTAGCACGTCTTTATCTCCAACCCTCAGGGACTCTCCTGTGTGTCCCAGCTACTCTCCAACCACGCCCACACTTCAGCGGGAGTCAGTTCCAGGCACCCAGGAAGCACCACCAAACTCACCAATTTCACTCACTTACTCTCCAGTCTCTCTCATGTCTTCACCAGCCCTCAGGGACTCTCCTGTCTGTCCCAGCTACTCTCCAACCACGCACGCATTTCAGCTGGAGTCAGTCCCAGGCACCCCGGAGTCACCACCAAACTCACCAGTTTCACTGAGGTACTCCCCGGTCTCTCTCATGTCTTCACCCCCAGCCCTCAGGGACTCTCCTGTGTGTCCCAGCTACTCTCCAACCATGCCCAGATTTCAGCGGGAGTCAGTTCCAGGCACCCAGGTATCACCACCAAACTCAGCAGTTTCGCTGAGTTACTCCCCAGTCTCTGTCATGTCTTCACCCCCAGCCCCCTGGGACTCTCCTGTCTGTCCCAGCTACTCTCCCACCACGCCCAGATTTCAGCGGCACTCAGCCTCCCACACTCCGGAATCACCTACAGACTCACAGACTTCACTGAGGTCCTCCCTGGTCTCTCTCAGGTCTTTGCCCTCAGCCCACAGGGACTCCTGTGTCTCTTTCAGCTACTCTCAAAACTTCGCTAGATTCCAGCTGGAGTCAGTTCCAGGCACCCACGATACACCACCGAACTCACGAATTTCACTGACTTACTCCCCAGTCTCCCTCATGTTCTCACCCCCAGCCCTCAAGGACTCTTCTGTCTCTCTCAGCTACACTCCGACCATCTCCAGATTTCACCTGGAGTCAGCTTCCCGCACCCAGGAATCACCTACAAACTCACGGACCTTACTGCAACCCTCCCCCATTTCTTTCACCTCTTCACCCCCTGCCTTCAGGGACTCTCCTGGGTCTCCCAGCTTCTCTCCAGCCTTCCCCAGATTTCTGCCACAGTCAGCCCCAGGCACCCAGGACAACCCTAGACACTCACAGGCCTCACGAGACTATCTCCCTATGACCTGTACCTATACAGGGATGGCTCCCACGCATCCCTCAGTGACCCCAAACCCATCTCCACTTACACTCAGACACTCCCAGGGCCTGACAGCTACTCCCCGTTATTGTCCTTCAGTTCGAAGCCCTGGCCAATCTACTAGCCCACATGACGCAGTTACCTGGCCATTTCTCCACGGTTCCCGTGAGGGCCCCACACCCAGCCGCACAAGAGCCCCTCCTGCATTCCGTCCTCACACGCAGGCTTGTCCATCTACTTGCTACTGTCACACTCTTGCCAGCAGAAGAGGCCCCTGTAATGGGCGATATCACCACCCAGTCTATCCTCACCCCACAGCTGTGCAGCGGGACCCTCCTGCTGGCCCACGTGGCTGCCAGAGCCCATGCTGGCACGACGCTCCAGCAGGTCGGCGTCCCTGCGGGCCACACTACCGGTGACATGGCTAGCATGACCCTCCTTCCTGGCAGTGACACTGTTGATGTGAACCCCGGTTTCACATCTGTCATTTGTAAATAGGACCATTTTCCCTTTTCGCTCTCCCTTCCATTCACAGGGCTTCTCATTCTCTCTCTTTCTGCCTCCGTTTCAGATATTTACTCACCTTTTTCTCTCTCACTATGTCTGCCGTGGTCTCCATGAGAGTGCGCCACAGAAGATTCCCCCATTAAAAGTCATGAATTGAGTGGCTTTTAGTATACCTGTGGTGGTGCACATTCAATTTTAATTCGCAATCCATTGTAGAACGTCTTATCACCCCCGACCAGAGAAAAACCCTGTAGACATTAGTCACTCCTCATTCTGTCTCAAACCCTCTCCCTGACCCTCAGCCCTAGGTAGCAACTACCTAGTGCGATCAATCCCATATGCATAGATTTCCATATTGTGGACATTTCCTATCAACGGAATTGCACAATAGGTGAGCTGTTATGACTGACACAACACGTAGCACAATATTTTCAAGATTCATCCACATTGTAGGCTTACCCACAGGGGGAAACCATTTTTTGGGGGGTTTTAGTAACACCGGGTGTTTTCTCCTTCCTTTCGTCCTTCTTTCCTTCCTTCCTTCCTTCCTTCCTTCCTTCCTCCCTTCCTACCTTCCTTCTTTCTTTCCTTCCTTCCTTCCTTCCTCCTATTTCTCTCTTACTCCTTCTGCCCTCTCTCTTTCATATGCCTTAGGTGCATCCCACATTCTGCGTTTTTTGGGAGAAATCCTCGACAGGTGCAGGAAAATTGTGTTATTGTAACTATTTACCGCTATCTCTCTTTCACGGCTCTCCATCAGTTGTGAACATCTATTGGTTTATCCCAAGTCACTAAGCATATTTTTATTAGGTACACCTGTTTTTCCTTATACAGCTGTTTCTGGACTATAGGGTCGCATACTCATAAACCCACTGTAACTCAGAAACGCATCTAATATTCCAATAATCCCATCATAACGTTGAAAAATCATAAATCAAACCACCGTAAGTCACGGTGTGTCCGTGGATATGGGCGTCATCAATTCCATTGTGTTCGGTAATGCTGTACACCATTAACAATGGCAGACTGATTGGGAGTGGATATTGATAGCATTATAAAAGTCAGTTATTAGAGGGATACTTCTTTAACCTGACTGAAGAACTGATCTAATGGCTTTAGTACAGTGCATGATTATGTGAGATGTTTTGAGACAGAGTAGTACATTTGTGAATGAAGATTTTTCACTTAGTAGGAACCATTGTGTGTGGAAAAGTGAGAAAATTGCTTTCTGCTGTAGAGTCTGGCATTCATTGTAGACTTAAGCTTATTTTTCTGTGAGCAAATCTTATTCAATAAAATACTACTCTTTATACTAAAAAACAGAAACAGTGGTGATGTGTGGTCATTATGCTCAGCAAACTAATCCAGGGAAAGAAAACCAAACGCCACATTCTCACTTATAATGAGAGCTGAAAAATGAGATCACATGGACACAGGAAGGGGAACAACACTCACTGGGGCCTTTCGGGAGGCAGAGCGTTAAGAAAAACAGCTACTGCATGCTGGGCTTAATACCTAGGTGATGGGTTGACAGGTGCAGCGAACCACCATGGCACACGTTTACCTTAGTAACAAATCTGCACATCCTGCACATATACCCCAGAACTTAGAAACGAAACGAAACAAAAGAAAACGAAAAAGCAATAGCAAAACGCTAAAGGCAAAATAAAGTTTCAAACTCAGAACGTGACAGACCAATGTTTGGTTCAAATCATGGTTCTCAACCCAGGTGCCATAAGGCCAGGATAAAGAATTTGATTACATATTGTAAATAAGACATGCAGCAAATGACCAGAAAGATTATTCTCAACATATGTGTGTCTTCTAATTCAATGGTGACGCTATCTACCGGGACATAGCTTTAGATTCCAAAGGGCCGAGTCCCGCCAGACAGGCCTCCCACACTAATAACAATGGGAAGCCCCACGTTGTTTTACCTGTGCTTCTCAGCAACTGGCTATAAATCAGGTTGCCACCACTCCCAGATTTAGTTGCATTCATTGGCTGGAAGAGCTCACAGCACGCAGGGAAACACTTACATTTGCCGTTGTATTTTAGCGGACTTTGCCAAAAGTTCAGAAATAAATGCGGGGCCCGGCGTGTGGGGAGGGGTGCACTACCTTCCAGGAAGTGTTATCCACAAGCTCTCTGAACCCAGTCCTTTTGGGTTTTTATGGAGACCTCATTCTATAGGCATGACGGGTTAAACCATAGGCTATTGGTGATCAACTCCACCTGAGGCTCTCAACCCTCCCTGGAAATTGGGGTTGAGGCTTTGCCATTCTCAGTCTGACTAAAAGAATTTACCCAAACGGAATTTTAAAACAGATGAGCATAACTGGAATCTTAATTAGATGATTGGATTATCTGGAGCCACACCTTGATATTCCTAACCCGAGCACCCTCATCCAACGAATGCTCCACGCAACTGGCTCCCAAGTCTCTACGTGGTTCCAGAGCAAAAGAATGTTTATACAACGCATATCTCCACCTTTTCTTCAAAGTCTTTTCCCTTACACGGAAAGACTTCTTAAACTGCCATGCATCCGGATCAGGGGGAGGTATTGTTACACCGCAGATCTGTGGATCTCCGGGGTTTGATTGTGGCAAGGATGCTGCTGGTGTCAAAACCACAACGTGGGAACCACAGAACCACTAGTTGGTTTTCAGTGTTTCAGTGCATACAATTCCTAATATATCTGGCCAAGAAAACTTGTAAGTTCTTAGATTGTCCCAAAGGTGGCGCATGAAATCAAAGCAGGAGAACAGTTTCCTACGAGGTGTAGCCTGGGAAAGTTGGGGGTGACTGATGGAAAGGAGGAGTGAAGCTCCGCCCTTTCCGCTGCTAGGCTGCGCCCGAGGCTATTTAAACCCACCCTGGCTGGCCTGTACTCAGATCTTCGCGGAGCGGATCAGCGGCCGGAGCGGTTGGCGGACTCTGCGTTGACTTGGAGCTCACAGCGTCTTGCGACTTGGAAGCGGATTCAGAGGACAGGACAGAACACTTGGGCAAGTGAATCTCTGTCTGTCTGTCTGTCTGTCTGTCTGTCTGTCTCATTGGTTGGTTGATTTCCATTTTCTTAAGGGGCACATACCTCACACCGCACACACACACACACACGCACACACACTCCTTCCTTCTGCGAGTTAGAAAATTAGTAGGGGCCCCTGGGAGCTGCAGGTTTCCTAATCATGTCTGCACCTAAGAACAGTAGGGTCTTGTCCGGCTCTTCTTATGAACGGTCCCCCAGCACGGACTCCCCAAGGTCCATGCGAGCCTCACCCAGCTTCTCCCTCTCCCCTCTCAGAAACTCAGGCTTCAGGGGAAGCTCCTCACCAGGGATCCGGAGCTACCATTCACCATCCCCTAGGGCTTCACCACACTCACCTCTGTCATCACCAGAATCCCACAAGCTCCCATTTCCCTGTCCTCACCGTGATGGGCAATCAATGAAGCCATTGGGCTCTCCCGTGTCCTCCTCTGAGGATTCCTCAGAGTCCCCACGTTCATCAATAATATACCACATGTTCTTACTGCCATCACCCAGCAGCTCACCCCCAGCTCTCGGGGGATCTCCTGTGTCTCCCAGCTACTCTCCAAACAACCCCAGATTTCAGCTGGAGTCAGCCCCCCACACCCGGGAATCACCTACAAACTCACGAGCCTCACGGTGCTCCACCCCTGTGTCTTTCATCTCTTCACCCCCAGGCCTCAGGGACTCTCCTGTGGCTCCCAGTTACTCTCCAGCCATCCCCAGGTTCCTGCGGGAGTCAGCCCCATGCACCCAGGAGTCCCCCAGAGACTCACACGTCTCGGGAGAATATGAGCGGTCCCCCAGCCCTGACTCCTCAAGATTCATGCCTGCCTCACCCAGCTTCTCCCTCTCCCCTCCCAGAAACTCAGACCCAAGGGGCAGCTCCTCACCAGGGATGTGGAAGTACTCTACATCACCCCGCAGGGCTTCACCACTCTCACATCCATCATCAACAGAATTCCACAACTTTACGTTTCCCTTTCCTAACCAAGCAGGACAGTCACTCATGTCATTGTGTTCTCCCGTGTCCTCCTCTGGAGATTCTTCACAGTCACCTCATTCATCAATAATATACCATATGTTCTTACTGCCATCATCCAGCAGCTCACCCCCAGCCACCCATGACTCTCCTGTCTGTCCCAGCTACTCTCCAACTACGCCCAGATTTCAGCGGGAGTCTCTACCCCACACCCCAGAAACACCTACAAACTCACAGACCTCAGTGAGATCCTCGCCAGTCTCTCTCACGTCTTCACCCCCAGCCCTTACGGACCCTCCAGTCTGTCCCAGCTACTCTCCAACCACGCCCACATTTCAGCGCGGGTCAGTTCCAGGAACCCGGGGGTCACCACCAAGCCCACCACTTTCACTGAGTTACTCCCCAGTCTCTAGCACGTCTTTATCTCCAACCCTCAGGGACTCGCCTGTCTGTCCCAGCTACTCTCCAAACACGCCCACACTTCAGCGGGAGTCCGTTGCAGGCACCCAGAAATCACCACCAAACTCACCAATTTCACTGCGTTACTCCCCAGTCTCTCTCATGTCTTCACCATCCCTCAGGGACTCTCCCGTCTGTCCCAGCTACTCTCCAACCACGCCCACATTTCAGCTGCAGTCAGCTCCAGGCACCCCGGAATCACCACCAAACTCCCCAATTTCACTCAGTTACTCCTCACTCTCTAGCACGTCTTTATCTCCAACCCTCAGGGACTCTCCTGTGTGTCCCAGCTACTCTCCAACCACGCCCACACTTCAGCGGGAGTCAGTTCCAGGCACCCAGGAAGCACCACCAAACTCACCAATTTCACTCACTTACTCTCCAGTCTCTCTCATGTCTTCACCAGCCCTCAGGGACTCTCCTGTCTGTCCCAGCTACTCTCCAACCACGCACGCATTTCAGCTGGAGTCAGTCCCAGGCACCCCGGAGTCACCACCAAACTCACCAGTTTCACTGAGGTACTCCCCGGTCTCTCTCATGTCTTCACCCCCAGCCCTCAGGGACTCTCCTGTGTGTCCCAGCTACTCTCCAACCATGCCCAGATTTCAGCGGGAGTCAGTTCCAGGCACCCAGGTATCACCACCAAACTCAGCAGTTTCGCTGAGTTACTCCCCAGTCTCTGTCATGTCTTCACCCCCAGCCCCCTGGGACTCTCCTGTCTGTCCCAGCTACTCTCCCACCACGCCCAGATTTCAGCGGCACTCAGCCTCCCACACTCCGGAATCACCTACAGACTCACAGACTTCACTGAGGTCCTCCCTGGTCTCTCTCAGGTCTTTGCCCTCAGCCCACAGGGACTCCTGTGTCTCTTTCAGCTACTCTCAAAACTTCGCTAGATTCCAGCTGGAGTCAGTTCCAGGCACCCACGATACACCACCGAACTCACGAATTTCACTGACTTACTCCCCAGTCTCCCTCATGTTCTCACCCCCAGCCCTCAAGGACTCTTCTGTCTCTCTCAGCTACCCTCCGACCATCTCCAGATTTCACCTGGAGTCAGCTTCCCGCACCCAGGAATCACCTACAAACTCACGGACCTTACTGCAACCCTCCCCCATTTCTTTCACCTCTTCACCCCCTGCCTTCAGGGACTCTCCTGGGTCTCCCAGCTTCTCTCCAGCCTTCCCCAGATTTCTGCCACAGTCAGCCCCAGGCACCCAGGACAACCCTAGACACTCACAGGCCTCACGAGACTATCTCCCTATGACCTGTACCTATACAGGGATGGCTCCCACGCATCCCTCAGTGACCCCAAACCCATCTCCACTTACACTCAGACACTCCCAGGGCCTGACAGCTACTCCCCGTTATTGTCCTTCAGTTCGAAGCCCTGGCCAATCTACTAGCCCACATGACGCAGTTACCTGGCCATTTCTCCACGGTTCCCGTGAGGGCCCCACACCCAGCCGCACAAGAGCCCCTCCTGCATTCCGTCCTCACACGCAGGCTTGTCCATCTACTTGCTACTGTCACACTCTTGCCAGCAGAAGAGGCCCCTGTAATGGGCGATATCACCACCCAGTCTATCCTCACCCCACAGCTGTGCAGCGGGACCCTCCTGCTGGCCCACGTGGCTGCCAGAGCCCATGCTGGCACGACGCTCCAGCAGGTCGGCGTCCCTGCGGGCCACACTACCGGTGACATGGCTAGCATGACCCTCCTTCCTGGCAGTGACACTGTTGATGTGAACCCCGGTTTCACATCTGTCATTTGTAAATAGGACCATTTTCCCTTTTCGCTCTCCCTTCCATTCACAGGGCTTCTCATTCTCTCTCTTTCTGCCTCCGTTTCAGATATTTACTCACCTTTTTCTCTCTCACTATGTCTGCCGTGGTCTCCATGAGAGTGCGCCACAGAAGATTCCCCCATTAAAAGTCATGAATTGAGTGGCTTTTAGTATACCTGTGGTGGTGCACATTCAATTTTAATTCGCAATCCATTGTAGAACGTCTTATCACCCCCGACCAGAGAAAAACCCTGTAGACATTAGTCACTCCTCATTCTGTCTCAAACCCTCTCCCTGACCCTCAGCCCTAGGTAGCAACTACCTAGTGCGATCAATCCCATATGCATAGATTTCCATATTGTGGACATTTCCTATCAACGGAATTGCACAATAGGTGAGCTGTTATGACTGACACAACACGTAGCACAATATTTTCAAGATTCATCCACATTGTAGGCTTACCCACAGGGGGAAACCATTTTTTGGGGGGTTTTAGTAACACCGGGTGTTTTCTCCTTCCTTTCGTCCTTCTTTCCTTCCTTCCTTCCTTCCTTCCTACCTTCCTTCTTTCTTTCCTTCCTTCCTTCCTTCCTCCTATTTCTCTCTTACTCCTTCTGCCCTCTCTCTTTCATATGCCTTAGGTGCATCCCACATTCTGCGTTTTTTGGGAGAAATCCTCGACAGGTGCAGGAAAATTGTGTTATTGTAACTATTTACCGCTATCTCTCTTTCACGGCTCTCCATCAGTTGTGAACATCTATTGGTTTATCCCAAGTCACTAAGCATATTTTTATTAGGTACACCTGTTTTTCCTTATACAGCTGTTTCTGGACTATAGGGTCGCATACTCATAAACCCACTGTAACTCAGAAACGCATCTAATATTCCAATAATCCCATCATAACGTTGAAAAATCATAAATCAAACCACCGTAAGTCACGGTGTGTCCGTGGATATGGGCGTCATCAATTCCATTGTGTTCGGTAATGCTGTACACCATTAACAATGGCAGACTGATTGGGAGTGGATATTGATAGCATTATAAAAGTCAGTTATTAGAGGGATACTTCTTTAACCTGACTGAAGAACTGATCTAATGGCTTTAGTACAGTGCATGATTATGTGAGATGTTTTGAGACAGAGTAGTACATTTGTGAATGAAGATTTTTCACTTAGTAGGAACCATTGTGTGTGGAAAAGTGGGAAAATTGCTTTCTGCTGTAGAGTCTGGCATTCATTGTAGACTTAAGCTTATTTTTCTGTGAGCAAATCTTATTCAATAAAATACTACTCTTTATACTAAAAAACAGAAACAGTGGTGATGTGTGGTCATTATGCTCAGCAAACTAATCCAGGGAAAGAAAACCAAACGCCACATTCTCACTTATAATGAGAGCTGAAAAATGAGATCACATGGACACAGGAAGGGGAACAACACTCACTGGGGCCTTTCGGGAGGCAGAGCGTTAAGAAAAACAGCTACTGCATGCTGGGCTTAATACCTAGGTGATGGGTTGACAGGTGCAGCGAACCACCATGGCACACGTTTACCTTAGTAACAAATCTGCACATCCTGCACATATACCCCAGAACTTAGAAACGAAACGAAACAAAAGAAAACGAAAAAGCAATAGCAAAACGCTAAAGGCAAAATAAAGTTTCAAACTCAGAACGTGACAGACCAATGTTTGGTTCAAATCATGGTTCTCAACCCAGGTGCCATAAGGCCAGGATAAAGAATTTGATTACATATTGTAAATAAGACATGCAGCAAATGACCAGAAAGATTATTCTCAACATATGTGTGTCTTCTAATTCAATGGTGACGCTATCTACCGGGACATAGCTTTAGATTCCAAAGGGCCGAGTCCCGCCAGACAGGCCTCCCACACTAATAACAATGGGAAGCCCCACGTTGTTTTACCTGTGCTTCTCAGCAACTGGCTATAAATCAGGTTGCCACCACTCCCAGATTTAGTTGCATTCATTGGCTGGAAGAGCTCACAGCACGCAGGGAAACACTTACATTTGCCGTTGTATTTTAGCGGACTTTGCCAAAAGTTCAGAAATAAATGCGGGGCCCGGCGTGTGGGGAGGGGTGCACTACCTTCCAGGAAGTGTTATCCACAAGCTCTCTGAACCCAGTCCTTTTGGGTTTTTATGGAGACCTCATTCTATAGGCATGACGGGTTAAACCATAGGCTATTGGTGATCAACTCCACCTGAGGCTCTCAACCCTCCCTGGAAATTGGGGTTGAGGCTTTGCCATTCTCAGTCTGACTAAAAGAATTTACCCAAACGGAATTTTAAAACAGATGAGCATAACTGGAATCTTAATTAGATGATTGGATTATCTGGAGCCACACCTTGATATTCCTAACCCGAGCACCCTCATCCAACGAATGCTCCACGCAACTGGCTCCCAAGTCTCTACGTGGTTCCAGAGCAAAAGAATGTTTATACAACGCATATCTCCACCTTTTCTTCAAAGTCTTTTCCCTTACACGGAAAGACTTCTTAAACTGCCATGCATCCGGATCAGGGGGAGGTATTGTTACACCGCAGATCTGTGGATCTCCGGGGTTTGATTGTGGCAAGGATGCTGCTGGTGTCAAAACCACAACGTGGGAACCACAGAACCACTAGTTGGTTTTCAGTGTTTCAGTGCATACAATTCCTAATATATCTGGCCAAGAAAACTTGTAAGTTCTTAGATTGTCCCAAAGGTGGCGCATGAAATCAAAGCAGGAGAACAGTTTCCTACGAGGTGTAGCCTGGGAAAGTTGGGGGTGACTGATGGAAAGGAGGAGTGAAGCTCCGCCCTTTCCGCTGCTAGGCTGCGCCCGAGGCTATTTAAACCCACCCTGGCTGGCCTGTACTCAGATCTTCGCGGAGCGGATCAGCGGCCGGAGCGGTTGGCGGACTCTGCGTTGACTTGGAGCTCACAGCGTCTTGCGACTTGGAAGCGGATTCAGAGGACAGGACAGAACACTTGGGCAAGTGAATCTCTGTCTGTCTGTCTGTCTGTCTCATTGGTTGGTTGATTTCCATTTTCTTAAGGGGCACATACCTCACACCGCACACACACACACACACGCACACACACTCCTTCCTTCTGCGAGTTAGAAAATTAGTAGGGGCCCCTGGGAGCTGCAGGTTTCCTAATCATGTCTGCACCTAAGAACAGTAGGGTCTTGTCCGGCTCTTCTTATGAACGGTCCCCCAGCACGGACTCCCCAAGGTCCATGCGAGCCTCACCCAGCTTCTCCCTCTCCCCTCTCAGAAACTCAGGCTTCAGGGGAAGCTCCTCACCAGGGATCCGGAGCTACCATTCACCATCCCCTAGGGCTTCACCACACTCACCTCTGTCATCACCAGAATCCCACAAGCTCCCATTTCCCTGTCCTCACCGTGATGGGCAATCAATGAAGCCATTGGGCTCTCCCGTGTCCTCCTCTGAGGATTCCTCAGAGTCCCCACGTTCATCAATAATATACCACATGTTCTTACTGCCATCACCCAGCAGCTCACCCCCAGCTCTCGGGGGATCTCCTGTGTCTCCCAGCTACTCTCCAAACAACCCCAGATTTCAGCTGGAGTCAGCCCCCCACACCCGGGAATCACCTACAAACTCACGAGCCTCACGGTGCTCCACCCCTGTGTCTTTCATCTCTTCACCCCCAGGCCTCAGGGACTCTCCTGTGGCTCCCAGTTACTCTCCAGCCATCCCCAGGTTCCTGCGGGAGTCAGCCCCATGCACCCAGGAGTCCCCCAGAGACTCACACGTCTCGGGAGAATATGAGCGGTCCCCCAGCCCTGACTCCTCAAGATTCATGCCTGCCTCACCCAGCTTCTCCCTCTCCCCTCCCAGAAACTCAGACCCAAGGGGCAGCTCCTCACCAGGGATGTGGAAGTACTCTACATCACCCCGCAGGGCTTCACCACTCTCACATCCATCATCAACAGAATTCCACAACTTTACGTTTCCCTTTCCTAACCAAGCAGGACAGTCACTCATGTCATTGTGTTCTCCCGTGTCCTCCTCTGGAGATTCTTCACAGTCACCTCATTCATCAATAATATACCATATGTTCTTACTGCCATCATCCAGCAGCTCACCCCCAGCCACCCATGACTCTCCTGTCTGTCCCAGCTACTCTCCAACTACGCCCAGATTTCAGCGGGAGTCTCTACCCCACACCCCAGAAACACCTACAAACTCACAGACCTCAGTGAGATCCTCGCCAGTCTCTCTCACGTCTTCACCCCCAGCCCTTACGGACCCTCCAGTCTGTCCCAGCTACTCTCCAACCACGCCCACATTTCAGCGCGGGTCAGTTCCAGGAACCCGGGGGTCACCACCAAGCCCACCACTTTCACTGAGTTACTCCCCAGTCTCTAGCACGTCTTTATCTCCAACCCTCAGGGACTCGCCTGTCTGTCCCAGCTACTCTCCAAACACGCCCACACTTCAGCGGGAGTCCGTTGCAGGCACCCAGAAATCACCACCAAACTCACCAATTTCACTGCGTTACTCCCCAGTCTCTCTCATGTCTTCACCATCCCTCAGGGACTCTCCCGTCTGTCCCAGCTACTCTCCAACCACGCCCACATTTCAGCTGCAGTCAGCTCCAGGCACCCTGGAATCACCACCAAACTCCCCAATTTCACTCAGTTACTCCTCACTCTCTAGCACGTCTTTATCTCCAACCCTCAGGGACTCTCCTGTGTGTCCCAGCTACTCTCCAACCACGCCCACACTTCAGCGGGAGTCAGTTCCAGGCACCCAGGAAGCACCACCAAACTCACCAATTTCACTCACTTACTCTCCAGTCTCTCTCATGTCTTCACCAGCCCTCAGGGACTCTCCTGTCTGTCCCAGCTACTCTCCAACCACGCACGCATTTCAGCTGGAGTCAGTCCCAGGCACCCCGGAGTCACCACCAAACTCACCAGTTTCACTGAGGTACTCCCCGGTCTCTCTCATGTCTTCACCCCCAGCCCTCAGGGACTCTCCTGTGTGTCCCAGCTACTCTCCAACCATGCCCAGATTTCAGCGGGAGTCAGTTCCAGGCACCCAGGTATCACCACCAAACTCAGCAGTTTCGCTGAGTTACTCCCCAGTCTCTGTCATGTCTTCACCCCCAGCCCCCTGGGACTCTCCTGTCTGTCCCAGCTACTCTCCCACCACGCCCAGATTTCAGCGGCACTCAGCCTCCCACACTCCGGAATCACCTACAGACTCACAGACTTCACTGAGGTCCTCCCTGGTCTCTCTCAGGTCTTTGCCCTCAGCCCACAGGGACTCCTGTGTCTCTTTCAGCTACTCTCAAAACTTCGCTAGATTCCAGCTGGAGTCAGTTCCAGGCACCCACGATACACCACCGAACTCACGAATTTCACTGACTTACTCCCCAGTCTCCCTCATGTTCTCACCCCCAGCCCTCAAGGACTCTTCTGTCTCTCTCAGCTACCCTCCGACCATCTCCAGATTTCACCTGGAGTCAGCTTCCCGCACCCAGGAATCACCTACAAACTCACGGACCTTACTGCAACCCTCCCCCATTTCTTTCACCTCTTCACCCCCTGCCTTCAGGGACTCTCCTGGGTCTCCCAGCTTCTCTCCAGCCTTCCCCAGATTTCTGCCACAGTCAGCCCCAGGCACCCAGGACAACCCTAGACACTCACAGGCCTCACGAGACTATCTCCCTATGACCTGTACCTATACAGGGATGGCTCCCACGCATCCCTCAGTGACCCCAAACCCATCTCCACTTACACTCAGACACTCCCAGGGCCTGACAGCTACTCCCCGTTATTGTCCTTCAGTTCGAAGCCCTGGCCAATCTACTAGCCCACATGACGCAGTTACCTGGCCATTTCTCCACGGTTCCCGTGAGGGCCCCACACCCAGCCGCACAAGAGCCCCTCCTGCATTCCGTCCTCACACGCAGGCTTGTCCATCTACTTGCTACTGTCACACTCTTGCCAGCAGAAGAGGCCCCTGTAATGGGCGATATCACCACCCAGTCTATCCTCACCCCACAGCTGTGCAGCGGGACCCTCCTGCTGGCCCACGTGGCTGCCAGAGCCCATGCTGGCACGACGCTCCAGCAGGTCGGCGTCCCTGCGGGCCACACTACCGGTGACATGGCTAGCATGACCCTCCTTCCTGGCAGTGACACTGTTGATGTGAACCCCGGTTTCACATCTGTCATTTGTAAATAGGACCATTTTCCCTTTTCGCTCTCCCTTCCATTCACAGGGCTTCTCATTCTCTCTCTTTCTGCCTCCGTTTCAGATATTTACTCACCTTTTTCTCTCTCACTATGTCTGCCGTGGTCTCCATGAGAGTGCGCCACAGAAGATTCCCCCATTAAAAGTCATGAATTGAGTGGCTTTTAGTATACCTGTGGTGGTGCACATTCAATTTTAATTCGCAATCCATTGTAGAACGTCTTATCACCCCCGACCAGAGAAAAACCCTGTAGACATTAGTCACTCCTCATTCTGTCTCAAACCCTCTCCCTGACCCTCAGCCCTAGGTAGCAACTACCTAGTGCGATCAATCCCATATGCATAGATTTCCATATTGTGGACATTTCCTATCAACGGAATTGCACAATAGGTGAGCTGTTATGACTGACACAACACGTAGCACAATATTTTCAAGATTCATCCACATTGTAGGCTTACCCACAGGGGGAAACCATTTTTTGGGGGGTTTTAGTAACACCGGGTGTTTTCTCCTTCCTTTCGTCCTTCTTTCCTTCCTTCCTTCCTTCCTTCCTTCCTTCCTTCCTTCCTACCTTCCTTCTTTCTTTCCTTCCTTCCTTCCTTCCTCCTATTTCTCTCTTACTCCTTCTGCCCTCTCTCTTTCATATGCCTTAGGTGCATCCCACATTCTGCGTTTTTTGGGAGAAATCCTCGACAGGTGCAGGAAAATTGTGTTATTGTAACTATTTACCGCTATCTCTCTTTCACGGCTCTCCATCAGTTGTGAACATCTATTGGTTTATCCCAAGTCACTAAGCATATTTTTATTAGGTACACCTGTTTTTCCTTATACAGCTGTTTCTGGACTATAGGGTCGCATACTCATAAACCCACTGTAACTCAGAAACGCATCTAATATTCCAATAATCCCATCATAACGTTGAAAAATCATAAATCAAACCACCGTAAGTCACGGTGTGTCCGTGGATATGGGCGTCATCAATTCCATTGTGTTCGGTAATGCTGTACACCATTAACAATGGCAGACTGATTGGGAGTGGATATTGATAGCATTATAAAAGTCAGTTATTAGAGGGATACTTCTTTAACCTGACTGAAGAACTGATCTAATGGCTTTAGTACAGTGCATGATTATGTGAGATGTTTTGAGACAGAGTAGTACATTTGTGAATGAAGATTTTTCACTTAGTAGGAACCATTGTGTGTGGAAAAGTGAGAAAATTGCTTTCTGCTGTAGAGTCTGGCATTCATTGTAGACTTAAGCTTATTTTTCTGTGAGCAAATCTTATTCAATAAAATACTACTCTTTATACTAAAAAACAGAAACAGTGGTGATGTGTGGTCATTATGCTCAGCAAACTAATCCAGGGAAAGAAAACCAAACGCCACATTCTCACTTATAATGAGAGCTGAAAAATGAGATCACATGGACACAAGAAGGGGAACAACACTCACTGGGGCCTTTCGGGAGGCAGAGCGTTAAGAAAAACAGCTACTGCATGCTGGGCTTAATACCTAGGTGATGGGTTGACAGGTGCAGCGAACCACCATGGCACACGTTTACCTTAGTAACAAATCTGCACATCCTGCACATATACCCCAGAACTTAGAAACGAAACGAAACAAAAGAAAACGAAAAAGCAATAGCAAAACGCTAAAGGCAAAATAAAGTTTCAAACTCAGAACGTGACAGACCAATGTTTGGTTCAAATCATGGTTCTCAACCCAGGTGCCATAAGGCCAGGATAAAGAATTTGATTACATATTGTAAATAAGACATGCAGCAAATGACCAGAAAGATTATTCTCAACATATGTGTGTCTTCTAATTCAATGGTGACGCTATCTACCGGGACATAGCTTTAGATTCCAAAGGGCCGAGTCCCGCCAGACAGGCCTCCCACACTAATAACAATGGGAAGCCCCACGTTGTTTTACCTGTGCTTCTCAGCAACTGGCTATAAATCAGGTTGCCACCACTCCCAGATTTAGTTGCATTCATTGGCTGGAAGAGCTCACAGCACGCAGGGAAACACTTACATTTGCCGTTGTATTTTAGCGGACTTTGCAAAAAGTTCAGAAATAAATGCGGGGCCCGGCGTGTGGGGAGGGGTGCACTACCTTCCAGGAAGTGTTATCCACAAGCTCTCTGAACCCAGTCCTTTTGGGTTTTTATGGAGACCTCATTCTATAGGCATGACGGGTTAAACCATAGGCTATTGGTGATCAACTCCACCTGAGGCTCTCAACCCTCCCTGGAAATTGGGGTTGAGGCTTTGCCATTCTCAGTCTGACTAAAAGAATTTACCCAAACGGAATTTTAAAACAGATGAGCATAACTGGAATCTTAATTAGATGATTGGATTATCTGGAGCCACACCTTGATATTCCTAACCCGAGCACCCTCATCCAACGAATGCTCCACGCAACTGGCTCCCAAGTCTCTACGTGGTTCCAGAGCAAAAGAATGTTTATACAACGCATATCTCCACCTTTTCTTCAAAGTCTTTTCCCTTACACGGAAAGACTTCTTAAACTGCCATGCATCCGGATCAGGGGGAGGTATTGTTACACCGCAGATCTGTGGATCTCCGGGGTTTGATTGTGGCAAGGATGCTGCTGGTGTCAAAACCACAACGTGGGAACCACAGAACCACTAGTTGGTTTTCAGTGTTTCAGTGCATACAATTCCTAATATATCTGGCCAAGAAAACTTGTAAGTTCTTAGATTGTCCCAAAGGTGGCGCATGAAATCAAAGCAGGAGAACAGTTTCCTACGAGGTGTAGCCTGGGAAAGTTGGGGGTGACTGATGGAAAGGAGGAGTGAAGCTCCGCCCTTTCCGCTGCTAGGCTGCGCCCGAGGCTATTTAAACCCACCCTGGCTGGCCTGTACTCAGATCTTCGCGGAGCGGATCAGCGGCCGGAGCGGTTGGCGGACTCTGCGTTGACTTGGAGCTCACAGCGTCTTGCGACTTGGAAGCGGATTCAGAGGACAGGACAGAACACTTGGGCAAGTGAATCTCTGTCTGTCTGTCTGTCTGTCTGTCTGTCTGTCTCATTGGTTGGTTGATTTCCATTTTCTTAAGGGGCACATACCTCACACCGCACACACACACACACACGCACACACACTCCTTCCTTCTGCGAGTTAGAAAATTAGTAGGGGCCCCTGGGAGCTGCAGGTTTCCTAATCATGTCTGCACCTAAGAACAGTAGGGTCTTGTCCGGCTCTTCTTATGAACGGTCCCCCAGCACGGACTCCCCAAGGTCCATGCGAGCCTCACCCAGCTTCTCCCTCTCCCCTCTCAGAAACTCAGGCTTCAGGGGAAGCTCCTCACCAGGGATCCGGAGCTACCATTCACCATCCCCTAGGGCTTCACCACACTCACCTCTGTCATCACCAGAATCCCACAAGCTCCCATTTCCCTGTCCTCACCGTGATGGGCAATCAATGAAGCCATTGGGCTCTCCCGTGTCCTCCTCTGAGGATTCCTCAGAGTCCCCACGTTCATCAATAATATACCACATGTTCTTACTGCCATCACCCAGCAGCTCACCCCCAGCTCTCGGGGGATCTCCTGTGTCTCCCAGCTACTCTCCAAACAACCCCAGATTTCAGCTGGAGTCAGCCCCCCACACCCGGGAATCACCTACAAACTCACGAGCCTCACGGTGCTCCACCCCTGTGTCTTTCATCTCTTCACCCCCAGGCCTCAGGGACTCTCCTGTGGCTCCCAGTTACTCTCCAGCCATCCCCAGGTTCCTGCGGGAGTCAGCCCCATGCACCCAGGAGTCCCCCAGAGACTCACACGTCTCGGGAGAATATGAGCGGTCCCCCAGCCCTGACTCCTCAAGATTCATGCCTGCCTCACCCAGCTTCTCCCTCTCCCCTCCCAGAAACTCAGACCCAAGGGGCAGCTCCTCACCAGGGATGTGGAAGTACTCTACATCACCCCGCAGGGCTTCACCACTCTCACATCCATCATCAACAGAATTCCACAACTTTACGTTTCCCTTTCCTAACCAAGCAGGACAGTCACTCATGTCATTGTGTTCTCCCGTGTCCTCCTCTGGAGATTCTTCACAGTCACCTCATTCATCAATAATATACCATATGTTCTTACTGCCATCATCCAGCAGCTCACCCCCAGCCACCCATGACTCTCCTGTCTGTCCCAGCTACTCTCCAACTACGCCCAGATTTCAGCGGGAGTCTCTACCCCACACCCCAGAAACACCTACAAACTCACAGACCTCAGTGAGATCCTCGCCAGTCTCTCTCACGTCTTCACCCCCAGCCCTTACGGACCCTCCAGTCTGTCCCAGCTACTCTCCAACCACGCCCACATTTCAGCGCGGGTCAGTTCCAGGAACCCGGGGGTCACCACCAAGCCCACCACTTTCACTGAGTTACTCCCCAGTCTCTAGCACGTCTTTATCTCCAACCCTCAGGGACTCGCCTGTCTGTCCCAGCTACTCTCCAAACACGCCCACACTTCAGCGGGAGTCCGTTGCAGGCACCCAGAAATCACCACCAAACTCACCAATTTCAC
Source organism: Pan paniscus (assembly GCF_029289425.2). Taxonomy (NCBI): domain Eukaryota; kingdom Metazoa; phylum Chordata; class Mammalia; order Primates; family Hominidae; genus Pan; species Pan paniscus. Next base: position 12,723,316 of record NC_073263.2, on the reverse strand, counting down.
TGCGTTACTCCCCAGTCTCTCTCATGTCTTCACCATCCCTCAGGGACTCTCCCGTCTGTCCCAGCTACTCTCCAACCACGCCCACATTTCAGCTGCAGTCAGCTCCAGGCACCCCGGAATCACCACCAAACTCCCCAATTTCACTCAGTTACTCCTCACTCTCTAGCACGTCTTTATCTCCAACCCTCAGGGACTCTCCTGTGTGTCCCAGCTACTCTCCAACCACGCCCACACTTCAGCGGGAGTCAGTTCCAGGCACCCAGGAAGCACCACCAAACTCACCAATTTCACTCACTTACTCTCCAGTCTCTCTCATGTCTTCACCAGCCCTCAGGGACTCTCCTGTCTGTCCCAGCTACTCTCCAACCACGCACGCATTTCAGCTGGAGTCAGTCCCAGGCACCCCGGAGTCACCACCAAACTCACCAGTTTCACTGAGGTACTCCCCGGTCTCTCTCATGTCTTCACCCCCAGCCCTCAGGGACTCTCCTGTGTGTCCCAGCTACTCTCCAACCATGCCCAGATTTCAGCGGGAGTCAGTTCCAGGCACCCAGGTATCACCACCAAACTCAGCAGTTTCGCTGAGTTACTCCCCAGTCTCTGTCATGTCTTCACCCCCAGCCCCCTGGGACTCTCCTGTCTGTCCCAGCTACTCTCCCACCACGCCCAGATTTCAGCGGCACTCAGCCTCCCACACTCCGGAATCACCTACAGACTCACAGACTTCACTGAGGTCCTCCCTGGTCTCTCTCAGGTCTTTGCCCTCAGCCCACAGGGACTCCTGTGTCTCTTTCAGCTACTCTCAAAACTTCGCTAGATTCCAGCTGGAGTCAGTTCCAGGCACCCACGATACACCACCGAACTCACGAATTTCACTGACTTACTCCCCAGTCTCCCTCATGTTCTCACCCCCAGCCCTCAAGGACTCTTCTGTCTCTCTCAGCTACACTCCGACCATCTCCAGATTTCACCTGGAGTCAGCTTCCCGCACCCAGGAATCACCTACAAACTCACGGACCTTACTGCAACCCTCCCCCATTTCTTTCACCTCTTCACCCCCTGCCTTCAGGGACTCTCCTGGGTCTCCCAGCTTCTCTCCAGCCTTCCCCAGATTTCTGCCACAGTCAGCCCCAGGCACCCAGGACAACCCTAGACACTCACAGGCCTCACGAGACTATCTCCCTATGACCTGTACCTATACAGGGATGGCTCCCACGCATCCCTCAGTGACCCCAAACCCATCTCCACTTACACTCAGACACTCCCAGGGCCTGACAGCTACTCCCCGTTATTGTCCTTCAGTTCGAAGCCCTGGCCAATCTACTAGCCCACATGACGCAGTTACCTGGCCATTTCTCCACGGTTCCCGTGAGGGCCCCACACCCAGCCGCACAAGAGCCCCTCCTGCATTCCGTCCTCACACGCAGGCTTGTCCATCTACTTGCTACTGTCACACTCTTGCCAGCAGAAGAGGCCCCTGTAATGGGCGATATCACCACCCAGTCTATCCTCACCCCACAGCTGTGCAGCGGGACCCTCCTGCTGGCCCACGTGGCTGCCAGAGCCCATGCTGGCACGACGCTCCAGCAGGTCGGCGTCCCTGCGGGCCACACTACCGGTGACATGGCTAGCATGACCCTCCTTCCTGGCAGTGACACTGTTGATGTGAACCCCGGTTTCACATCTGTCATTTGTAAATAGGACCATTTTCCCTTTTCGCTCTCCCTTCCATTCACAGGGCTTCTCATTCTCTCTCTTTCTGCCTCCGTTTCAGATATTTACTCACCTTTTTCTCTCTCACTATGTCTGCCGTGGTCTCCATGAGAGTGCGCCACAGAAGATTCCCCCATTAAAAGTCATGAATTGAGTGGCTTTTAGTATACCTGTGGTGGTGCACATTCAATTTTAATTCGCAATCCATTGTAGAACGTCTTATCACCCCCGACCAGAGAAAAACCCTGTAGACATTAGTCACTCCTCATTCTGTCTCAAACCCTCTCCCTGACCCTCAGCCCTAGGTAGCAACTACCTAGTGCGATCAATCCCATATGCATAGATTTCCATATTGTGGACATTTCCTATCAACGGAATTGCACAATAGGTGAGCTGTTATGACTGACACAACACGTAGCACAATATTTTCAAGATTCATCCACATTGTAGGCTTACCCACAGGGGGAAACCATTTTTTGGGGGGTTTTAGTAACACCGGGTGTTTTCTCCTTCCTTTCGTCCTTCTTTCCTTCCTTCCTTCCTTCCTTCCTTCCTTCCTTCCTACCTTCCTTCTTTCTTTCCTTCCTTCCTTCCTTCCTCCTATTTCTCTCTTACTCCTTCTGCCCTCTCTCTTTCATATGCCTTAGGTGCATCCCACATTCTGCGTTTTTTGGGAGAAATCCTCGACAGGTGCAGGAAAATTGTGTTATTGTAACTATTTACCGCTATCTCTCTTTCACGGCTCTCCATCAGTTGTGAACATCTATTGGTTTATCCCAAGTCACTAAGCATATTTTTATTAGGTACACCTGTTTTTCCTTATACAGCTGTTTCTGGACTATAGGGTCGCATACTCATAAACCCACTGTAACTCAGAAACGCATCTAATATTCCAATAATCCCATCATAACGTTGAAAAATCATAAATCAAACCACCGTAAGTCACGGTGTGTCCGTGGATATGGGCGTCATCAATTCCATTGTGTTCGGTAATGCTGTACACCATTAACAATGGCAGACTGATTGGGAGTGGATATTGATAGCATTATAAAAGTCAGTTACTAGAGGGATACTTCTTTAACCTGACTGAAGAACTGATCTAATGGCTTTAGTACAGTGCATGATTATGTGAGATGTTTTGAGACAGAGTAGTACATTTGTGAATGAAGATTTTTCACTTAGTAGGAACCATTGTGTGTGGAAAAGTGAGAAAATTGCTTTCTGCTGTAGAGTCTGGCATTCATTGTAGACTTAAGCTTATTTTTCTGTGAGCAAATCTTATTCAATAAAATACTACTCTTTATACTAAAAAACAGAAACAGTGGTGATGTGTGGTCATTATGCTCAGCAAACTAATCCAGGGAAAGAAAACCAAACGCCACATTCTCACTTATAATGAGAGCTGAAAAATGAGATCACATGGACACAGGAAGGGGAACAACACTCACTGGGGCCTTTCGGGAGGCAGAGCGTTAAGAAAAACAGCTACTGCATGCTGGGCTTAATACCTAGGTGATGGGTTGACAGGTGCAGCGAACCACCATGGCACACGTTTACCTTAGTAACAAATCTGCACATCCTGCACATATACCCCAGAACTTAGAAACGAAACGAAACAAAAGAAAACGAAAAAGCAATAGCAAAACGCTAAAGGCAAAATAAAGTTTCAAACTCAGAACGTGACAGACCAATGTTTGGTTCAAATCATGGTTCTCAACCCAGGTGCCATAAGGCCAGGATAAAGAATTTGATTACATATTGTAAATAAGACATGCAGCAAATGACCAGAAAGATTATTCTCAACATATGTGTGTCTTCTAATTCAATGGTGACGCTATCTACCGGGACATAGCTTTAGATTCCAAAGGGCCGAGTCCCGCCAGACAGGCCTCCCACACTAATAACAATGGGAAGCCCCACGTTGTTTTACCTGTGCTTCTCAGCAACTGGCTATAAATCAGGTTGCCACCACTCCCAGATTTAGTTGCATTCATTGGCTGGAAGAGCTCACAGCACGCAGGGAAACACTTACATTTGCCGTTGTATTTTAGCGGACTTTGCCAAAAGTTCAGAAATAAATGCGGGGCCCGGCGTGTGGGGAGGGGTGCACTACCTTCCAGGAAGTGTTATCCACAAGCTCTCTGAACCCAGTCCTTTTGGGTTTTTATGGAGACCTCATTCTATAGGCATGACGGGTTAAACCATAGGCTATTGGTGATCAACTCCACCTGAGGCTCTCAACCCTCCCTGGAAATTGGGGTTGAGGCTTTGCCATTCTCAGTCTGACTAAAAGAATTTACCCAAACGGAATTTTAAAACAGATGAGCATAACTGGAATCTTAATTAGATGATTGGATTATCTGGAGCCACACCTTGATATTCCTAACCCGAGCACCCTCATCCAACGAATGCTCCACGCAACTGGCTCCCAAGTCTCTACGTGGTTCCAGAGCAAAAGAATGTTTATACAACGCATATCTCCACCTTTTCTACAAAGTCTTTTCCCTTACACGGAAAGACTTCTTAAACTGCCATGCATCCGGATCAGGGGGAGGTATTGTTACACCGCAGATCTGTGGATCTCCGGGGTTTGATTGTGGCAAGGATGCTGCTGGTGTCAAAACCACAACGTGGGAACCACAGAACCACTAGTTGGTTTTCAGTGTTTCAGTGCATACAATTCCTAATATATCTGGCCAAGAAAACTTGTAAGTTCTTAGATTGTCCCAAAGGTGGCGCATGAAATCAAAGCAGGAGAACAGTTTCCTACGAGGTGTAGCCTGGGAAAGTTGGGGGTGACTGATGGAAAGGAGGAGTGAAGCTCCGCCCTTTCCGCTGCTAGGCTGCGCCCGAGGCTATTTAAACCCACCCTGGCTGGCCTGTACTCAGATCTTCGCGGAGCGGATCAGCGGCCGGAGCGGTTGGCGGACTCTGCGTTGACTTGGAGCTCACAGCGTCTTGCGACTTGGAAGCGGATTCAGAGGACAGGACAGAACACTTGGGCAAGTGAATCTCTGTCTGTCTGTCTGTCTGTCTGTCTGTCTGTCTCATTGGTTGGTTGATTTCCATTTTCTTAAGGGGCACATACCTCACACCGCACACACACACACACACGCACACACACTCCTTCCTTCTGCGAGTTAGAAAATTAGTAGGGGCCCCTGGGAGCTGCAGGTTTCCTAATCATGTCTGCACCTAAGAACAGTAGGGTCTTGTCCGGCTCTTCTTATGAACGGTCCCCCAGCACGGACTCCCCAAGGTCCATGCGAGCCTCACCCAGCTTCTCCCTCTCCCCTCTCAGAAACTCAGGCTTCAGGGGAAGCTCCTCACCAGGGATCCGGAGCTACCATTCACCATCCCCTAGGGCTTCACCACACTCACCTCTGTCATCACCAGAATCCCACAAGCTCCCATTTCCCTGTCCTCACCGTGATGGGCAATCAATGAAGCCATTGGGCTCTCCCGTGTCCTCCTCTGAGGATTCCTCAGAGTCCCCACGTTCATCAATAATATACCACATGTTCTTACTGCCATCACCCAGCAGCTCACCCCCAGCTCTCGGGGGATCTCCTGTGTCTCCCAGCTACTCTCCAAACAACCCCAGATTTCAGCTGGAGTCAGCCCCCCACACCCGGGAATCACCTACAAACTCACGAGCCTCACGGTGCTCCACCCCTGTGTCTTTCATCTCTTCACCCCCAGGCCTCAGGGACTCTCCTGTGGCTCCCAGTTACTCTCCAGCCATCCCCAGGTTCCTGCGGGAGTCAGCCCCATGCACCCAGGAGTCCCCCAGAGACTCACACGTCTCGGGAGAATATGAGCGGTCCCCCAGCCCTGACTCCTCAAGATTCATGCCTGCCTCACCCAGCTTCTCCCTCTCCCCTCCCAGAAACTCAGACCCAAGGGGCAGCTCCTCACCAGGGATGTGGAAGTACTCTACATCACCCCGCAGGGCTTCACCACTCTCACATCCATCATCAACAGAATTCCACAACTTTACGTTTCCCTTTCCTAACCAAGCAGGACAGTCACTCATGTCATTGTGTTCTCCCGTGTCCTCCTCTGGAGATTCTTCACAGTCACCTCATTCATCAATAATATACCATATGTTCTTACTGCCATCATCCAGCAGCTCACCCCCAGCCACCCATGACTCTCCTGTCTGTCCCAGCTACTCTCCAACTACGCCCAGATTTCAGCGGGAGTCTCTACCCCACACCCCAGAAACACCTACAAACTCACAGACCTCAGTGAGATCCTCGCCAGTCTCTCTCACGTCTTCACCCCCAGCCCTTACGGACCCTCCAGTCTGTCCCAGCTACTCTCCAACCACGCCCACATTTCAACGCGGGTCAGTTCCAGGAACCCGGGGGTCACCACCAAGCCCACCACTTTCACTGAGTTACTCCCCAGTCTCTAGCACGTCTTTATCTCCAACCCTCAGGGACTCGCCTGTCTGTCCCAGCTACTCTCCAAACACGCCCACACTTCAGCGGGAGTCCGTTGCAGGCACCCAGAAATCACCACCAAACTCACCAATTTCACTGCGTTACTCCCCAGTCTCTCTCATGTCTTCACCATCCCTCAGGGACTCTCCCGTCTGTCCCAGCTACTCTCCAACCACGCCCACATTTCAGCTGCAGTCAGCTCCAGGCACCCCGGAATCACCACCAAACTCCCCAATTTCACTCAGTTACTCCTCACTCTCTAGCACGTCTTTATCTCCAACCCTCAGGGACTCTCCTGTGTGTCCCAGCTACTCTCCAACCACGCCCACACTTCAGCGGGAGTCAGTTCCAGGCACCCAGGAAGCACCACCAAACTCACCAATTTCACTCACTTACTCTCCAGTCTCTCTCATGTCTTCACCAGCCCTCAGGGACTCTCCTGTCTGTCCCAGCTACTCTCCAACCACGCACGCATTTCAGCTGGAGTCAGTCCCAGGCACCCCGGAGTCACCACCAAACTCACCAGTTTCACTGAGGTACTCCCCGGTCTCTCTCATGTCTTCACCCCCAGCCCTCAGGGACTCTCCTGTGTGTCCCAGCTACTCTCCAACCATGCCCAGATTTCAGCGGGAGTCAGTTCCAGGCACCCAGGTATCACCACCAAACTCAGCAGTTTCGCTGAGTTACTCCCCAGTCTCTGTCATGTCTTCACCCCCAGCCCCCTGGGACTCTCCTGTCTGTCCCAGCTACTCTCCCACCACGCCCAGATTTCAGCGGCACTCAGCCTCCCACACTCCGGAATCACCTACAGACTCACAGACTTCACTGAGGTCCTCCCTGGTCTCTCTCAGGTCTTTGCCCTCAGCCCACAGGGACTCCTGTGTCTCTTTCAGCTACTCTCAAAACTTCGCTAGATTCCAGCTGGAGTCAGTTCCAGGCACCCACGATACACCACCGAACTCACGAATTTCACTGACTTACTCCCCAGTCTCCCTCATGTTCTCACCCCCAGCCCTCAAGGACTCTTCTGTCTCTCTCAGCTACACTCCGACCATCTCCAGATTTCACCTGGAGTCAGCTTCCCGCACCCAGGAATCACCTACAAACTCACGGACCTTACTGCAACCCTCCCCCATTTCTTTCACCTCTTCACCCCCTGCCTTCAGGGACTCTCCTGGGTCTCCCAGCTTCTCTCCAGCCTTCCCCAGATTTCTGCCACAGTCAGCCCCAGGCACCCAGGACAACCCTAGACACTCACAGGCCTCACGAGACTATCTCCCTATGACCTGTACCTATACAGGGATGGCTCCCACGCATCCCTCAGTGACCCCAAACCCATCTCCACTTACACTCAGACACTCCCAGGGCCTGACAGCTACTCCCCGTTATTGTCCTTCAGTTCGAAGCCCTGGCCAATCTATTAGCCCACATGACGCAGTTACCTGGCCATTTCTCCACGGTTCCCGTGAGGGCCCCACACCCAGCCGCACAAGAGCCCCTCCTGCATTCCGTCCTCACACGCAGGCTTGTCCATCTACTTGCTACTGTCACACTCTTGCCAGCAGAAGAGGCCCCTGTAATGGGCGATATCACCACCCAGTCTATCCTCACCCCACAGCTGTGCAGCGGGACCCTCCTGCTGGCCCACGTGGCTGCCAGAGCCCATGCTGGCACGACGCTCCAGCAGGTCGGCGTCCCTGCGGGCCACACTACCGGTGACATGGCTAGCATGACCCTCCTTCCTGGCAGTGACACTGTTGATGTGAACCCCGGTTTCACATCTGTCATTTGTAAATAGGACCATTTTCCCTTTTCGCTCTCCCTTCCATTCACAGGGCTTCTCATTCTCTCTCTTTCTGCCTCCGTTTCAGATATTTACTCACCTTTTTCTCTCTCACTATGTCTGCCGTGGTCTCCATGAGAGTGCGCCACAGAAGATTCCCCCATTAAAAGTCATGAATTGAGTGCCTTTTAGTATACCTGTGGTGGTGCACATTCAATTTTAATTCGCAATCCATTGTAGAACGTCTTATCACCCCCGACCAGAGAAAAACCCTGTAGACATTAGTCACTCCTCATTCTGTCTCAAACCCTCTCCCTGACCCTCAGCCCTAGGTAGCAACTACCTAGTGCGATCAATCCCATATGCATAGATTTCCATATTGTGGACATTTCCTATCAACGGAATTGCACAATAGGTGAGCTGTTATGACTGACACAACACGTAGCACAATATTTTCAAGATTCATCCACATTGTAGGCTTACCCACAGGGGGAAACCATTTTTTGGGGGGTTTTAGTAACACCGGGTGTTTTCTCCTTCCTTTCGTCCTTCTTTCCTTCCTTCCTTCCTTCCTTCCTTCCTTCCTTCCTTCCTTCCTACCTTCCTTCTTTCTTTCCTTCCTTCCTTCCTTCCTCCTATTTCTCTCTTACTCCTTCTGCCCTCTCTCTTTCATATGCCTTAGGTGCATCCCACATTCTGCGTTTTTTGGGAGAAATCCTCGACAGGTGCAGGAAAATTGTGTTATTGTAACTATTTACCGCTATCTCTCTTTCACGGCTCTCCATCAGTTGTGAACATCTATTGGTTTATCCCAAGTCACTAAGCATATTTTTATTAGGTACACCTGTTTTTCCTTATACAGCTGTTTCTGGACTATAGGGTCGCATACTCATAAACCCACTGTAACTCAGAAACGCATCTAATATTCCAATAATCCCATCATAACGTTGAAAAATCATAAATCAAACCACCGTAAGTCACGGTGTGTCCGTGGATATGGGCGTCATCAATTCCATTGTGTTCGGTAATGCTGTACACCATTAACAATGGCAGACTGATTGGGAGTGGATATTGATAGCATTATAAAAGTCAGTTATTAGAGGGATACTTCTTTAACCTGACTGAAGAACTGATCTAATGGCTTTAGTACAGTTCATGATTATGTGAGATGTTTTGAGACAGAGTAGTACATTTGTGAATGAAGATTTTTCACTTAGTAGGAACCATTGTGTGTGGAAAAGTGAGAAAATTGCTTTCTGCTGTAGAGTCTGGCATTCATTGTAGACTTAAGCTTATTTTTCTGTGAGCAAATCTTATTCAATAAAATACTACTCTTTATACTAAAAAACAGAAACAGTGGTGATGTGTGGTCATTATGCTCAGCAAACTAATCCAGGGAAAGAAAACCAAACGCCACATTCTCACTTATAATGAGAGCTGAAAAATGAGATCACATGGACACAGGAAGGGGAACAACACTCACTGGGGCCTTTCGGGAGGCAGAGCGTTAAGAAAAACAGCTACTGCATGCTGGGCTTAATACCTAGGTGATGGGTTGACAGGTGCAGCGAACCACCATGGCACACGTTTACCTTAGTAACAAATCTGCACATCCTGCACATATACCCCAGAACTTAGAAACGAAACGAAACAAAAGAAAACGAAAAAGCAATAGCAAAACGCTAAAGGCAAAATAAAGTTTCAAACTCAGAACGTGACAGACCAATGTTTGGTTCAAATCATGGTTCTCAACCCAGGTGCCATAAGGCCAGGATAAAGAATTTGATTACATATTGTAAATAAGACATGCAGCAAATGACCAGAAAGATTATTCTCAACATATGTGTGTCTTCTAATTCAATGGTGACGCTATCTACCGGGACATAGCTTTAGATTCCAAAGGGCCGAGTCCCGCCAGACAGGCCTCCCACACTAATAACAATGGGAAGCCCCACGTTGTTTTACCTGTGCTTCTCAGCAACTGGCTATAAATCAGGTTGCCACCACTCCCAGATTTAGTTGCATTCATTGGCTGGAAGAGCTCACAGCACGCAGGGAAACACTTACATTTGCCGTTGTATTTTAGCGGACTTTGCAAAAAGTTCAGAAATAAATGCGGGGCCCGGCGTGTGGGGAGGGGTGCACTACCTTCCAGGAAGTGTTATCCACAAGCTCTCTGAACCCAGTCCTTTTGGGTTTTTATGGAGACCTCATTCTATAGGCATGACGGGTTAAACCATAGGCTATTGGTGATCAACTCCACCTGAGGCTCTCAACCCTCCCTGGAAATTGGGGTTGAGGCTTTGCCATTCTCAGTCTGACTAAAAGAATTTACCCAAACGGAATTTTAAAACAGATGAGCATAACTGGAATCTTAATTAGATGATTGGATTATCTGGAGCCACACCTTGATATTCCTAACCCGAGCACCCTCATCCAACGAATGCTCCTCCCAACTGGCTCCCAAGTCTCTACGTGGTTCCAGAGCAAAAGAATGTTTATACAACGCATATCTCCACCTTTTCTACAAAGTCTTTTCCCTTACACGGAAAGACTTCTTAAACTGCCATGCATCCGGATCAGGGGGAGGTATTGTTACACCGCAGATCTGTGGATCTCCGGGGTTTGATTGTGGCAAGGATGCTGCTGGTGTCAAAACCACAACGTGGGAACCACAGAACCACTAGTTGGTTTTCAGTGTTTCAGTGCATACAATTCCTAATATATCTGGCCAAGAAAACTTGTAAGTTCTTAGATTGTCCCAAAGGTGGCGCATGAAATCAAAGCAGGAGAACAGTTTCCTACGAGGTGTAGCCTGGGAAAGTTGGGGGTGACTGATGGAAAGGAGGAGTGAAGCTCCGCCCTTTCCGCTGCTAGGCTGCGCCCGAGGCTATTTAAACCCACCCTGGCTGGCCTGTACTCAGATCTTCGCGGAGCGGATCAGCGGCCGGAGCGGTTGGCGGACTCTGCGTTGACTTGGAGCTCACAGCGTCTTGCGACTTGGAAGCGGATTCAGAGGACAGGACAGAACACTTGGGCAAGTGAATCTCTGTCTGTCTGTCTGTCTGTCTGTCTGTCTGTCTCATTGGTTGGTTGATTTCCATTTTCTTAAGGGGCACATACCTCACACCGCACACACACACACACACGCACACACACTCCTTCCTTCTGCGAGTTAGAAAATTAGTAGGGGCCCCTGGGAGCTGCAGGTTTCCTAATCATGTCTGCACCTAAGAACAGTAGGGTCTTGTCCGGCTCTTCTTATGAACGGTCCCCCAGCACGGACTCCCCAAGGTCCATGCGAGCCTCACCCAGCTTCTCCCTCTCCCCTCTCAGAAACTCAGGCTTCAGGGGAAGCTCCTCACCAGGGATCCGGAGCTACCATTCACCATCCCCTAGGGCTTCACCACACTCACCTCTGTCATCACCAGAATCCCACAAGCTCCCATTTCCCTGTCCTCACCGTGATGGGCAATCAATGAAGCCATTGGGCTCTCCCGTGTCCTCCTCTGAGGATTCCTCAGAGTCCCCACGTTCATCAATAATATACCACATGTTCTTACTGCCATCACCCAGCAGCTCACCCCCAGCTCTCGGGGGATCTCCTGTGTCTCCCAGCTACTCTCCAAACAACCCCAGATTTCAGCTGGAGTCAGCCCCCCACACCCGGGAATCACCTACAAACTCACGAGCCTCACGGTGCTCCACCCCTGTGTCTTTCATCTCTTCACCCCCAGGCCTCAGGGACTCTCCTGTGGCTCCCAGTTACTCTCCAGCCATCCCCAGGTTCCTGCGGGAGTCAGCCCCATGCACCCAGGAGTCCCCCAGAGACTCACACGTCTCGGGAGAATATGAGCGGTCCCCCAGCCCTGACTCCTCAAGATTCATGCCTGCCTCACCCAGCTTCTCCCTCTCCCCTCCCAGAAACTCAGACCCAAGGGGCAGCTCCTCACCAGGGATGTGGAAGTACTCTACATCACCCCGCAGGGCTTCACCACTCTCACATCCATCATCAACAGAATTCCACAACTTTACGTTTCCCTTTCCTAACCAAGCAGGACAGTCACTCATGTCATTGTGTTCTCCCGTGTCCTCCTCTGGAGATTCTTCACAGTCACCTCATTCATCAATAATATACCATATGTTCTTACTGCCATCATCCAGCAGCTCACCCCCAGCCACCCATGACTCTCCTGTCTGTCCCAGCTACTCTCCAACTACGCCCAGATTTCAGCGGGAGTCTCTACCCCACACCCCAGAAACACCTACAAACTCACAGACCTCAGTGAGATCCTCGCCAGTCTCTCTCACGTCTTCACCCCCAGCCCTTACGGACCCTCCAGTCTGTCCCAGCTACTCTCCAACCACGCCCACATTTCAGCGCGGGTCAGTTCCAGGAACCCGGGGGTCACCACCAAGCCCACCACTTTCACTGAGTTACTCCCCAGTCTCTAGCACGTCTTTATCTCCAACCCTCAGGGACTCGCCTGTCTGTCCCAGCTACTCTCCAAACACGCCCACACTTCAGCGGGAGTCCGTTGCAGGCACCCAGAAATCACCACCAAACTCACCAATTTCACTGCGTTACTCCCCAGTCTCTCTCATGTCTTCACCATCCCTCAGGGACTCTCCCGTCTGTCCCAGCTACTCTCCAACCACGCCCACATTTCAGCTGCAGTCAGCTCCAGGCACCCCGGAATCACCACCAAACTCCCCAATTTCACTCAGTTACTCCTCACTCTCTAGCACGTCTTTATCTCCAACCCTCAGGGACTCTCCTGTGTGTCCCAGCTACTCTCCAACCACGCCCACACTTCAGCGGGAGTCAGTTCCAGGCACCCAGGAAGCACCACCAAACTCACCAATTTCACTCACTTACTCTCCAGTCTCTCTCATGTCTTCACCAGCCCTCAGGGACTCTCCTGTCTGTCCCAGCTACTCTCCAACCACGCACGCATTTCAGCTGGAGTCAGTCCCAGGCACCCCGGAGTCACCACCAAACTCACCAGTTTCACTGAGGTACTCCCCGGTCTCTCTCATGTCTTCACCCCCAGCCCTCAGGGACTCTCCTGTGTGTCCCAGCTACTCTCCAACCATGCCCAGATTTCAGCGGGAGTCAGTTCCAGGCACCCAGGTATCACCACCAAACTCAGCAGTTTCGCTGAGTTACTCCCCAGTCTCTGTCATGTCTTCACCCCCAGCCCCCTGGGACTCTCCTGTCTGTCCCAGCTACTCTCCCACCACGCCCAGATTTCAGCGGCACTCAGCCTCCCACACTCCGGAATCACCTACAGACTCACAGACTTCACTGAGGTCCTCCCTGGTCTCTCTCAGGTCTTTGCCCTCAGCCCACAGGGACTCCTGTGTCTCTTTCAGCTACTCTCAAAACTTCGCTAGATTCCAGCTGGAGTCAGTTCCAGGCACCCACGATACACCACCGAACTCACGAATTTCACTGACTTACTCCCCAGTCTCCCTCATGTTCTCACCCCCAGCCCTCAAGGACTCTTCTGTCTCTCTCAGCTACACTCCGACCATCTCCAGATTTCACCTGGAGTCAGCTTCCCGCACCCAGGAATCACCTACAAACTCACGGACCTTACTGCAACCCTCCCCCATTTCTTTCACCTCTTCACCCCCTGCCTTCAGGGACTCTCCTGGGTCTCCCAGCTTCTCTCCAGCCTTCCCCAGATTTCTGCCACAGTCAGCCCCAGGCACCCAGGACAACCCTAGACACTCACAGGCCTCACGAGACTATCTCCCTATGACCTGTACCTATACAGGGATGGCTCCCACGCATCCCTCAGTGACCCCAAACCCATCTCCACTTACACTCAGACACTCCCAGGGCCTGACAGCTACTCCCCGTTATTGTCCTTCAGTTCGAAGCCCTGGCCAATCTATTAGCCCACATGACGCAGTTACCTGGCCATTTCTCCACGGTTCCCGTGAGGGCCCCACACCCAGCCGCACAAGAGCCCCTCCTGCATTCCGTCCTCACACGCAGGCTTGTCCATCTACTTGCTACTGTCACACTCTTGCCAGCAGAAGAGGCCCCTGTAATGGGCGATATCACCACCCAGTCTATCCTCACCCCACAGCTGTGCAGCGGGACCCTCCTGCTGGCCCACGTGGCTGCCAGAGCCCATGCTGGCACGACGCTCCAGCAGGTCGGCGTCCCTGCGGGCCACACTACCGGTGACATGGCTAGCATGACCCTCCTTCCTGGCAGTGACACTGTTGATGTGAACCCCGGTTTCACATCTGTCATTTGTAAATAGGACCATTTTCCCTTTTCGCTCTCCCTTCCATTCACAGGGCTTCTCATTCTCTCTCTTTCTGCCTCCGTTTCAGATATTTACTCACCTTTTTCTCTCTCACTATGTCTGCCGTGGTCTCCATGAGAGTGCGCCACAGAAGATTCCCCCATTAAAAGTCATGAATTGAGTGCCTTTTAGTATACCTGTGGTGGTGCACATTCAATTTTAATTCGCAATCCATTGTAGAACGTCTTATCACCCCCGACCAGAGAAAAACCCTGTAGACATTAGTCACTCCTCATTCTGTCTCAAACCCTCTCCCTGACCCTCAGCCCTAGGTAGCAACTACCTAGTGCGATCAATCCCATATGCATAGATTTCCATATTGTGGACATTTCCTATCAACGGAATTGCACAATAGGTGAGCTGTTATGACTGACACAACACGTAGCACAATATTTTCAAGATTCATCCACATTGTAGGCTTACCCACAGGGGGAAACCATTTTTTGGGGGGTTTTAGTAACACCGGGTGTTTTCTCCTTCCTTTCGTCCTTCTTTCCTTCCTTCCTTCCTTCCTTCCTTCCTTCCTTCCTTCCTACCTTCCTTCTTTCTTTCCTTCCTTCCTTCCTTCCTCCTATTTCTCTCTTACTCCTTCTGCCCTCTCTCTTTCATATGCCTTAGGTGCATCCCACATTCTGCGTTTTTTGGGAGAAATCCTCGACAGGTGCAGGAAAATTGTGTTATTGTAACTATTTACCGCTATCTCTCTTTCACGGCTCTCCATCAGTTGTGAACATCTATTGGTTTATCCCAAGTCACTAAGCATATTTTTATTAGGTACACCTGTTTTTCCTTATACAGCTGTTTCTGGACTATAGGGTCGCATACTCATAAACCCACTGTAACTCAGAAACGCATCTAATATTCCAATAATCCCATCATAACGTTGAAAAATCATAAATCAAACCACCGTAAGTCACGGTGTGTCCGTGGATATGGGCGTCATCAATTCCATTGTGTTCGGTAATGCTGTACACCATTAACAATGGCAGACTGATTGGGAGTGGATATTGATAGCATTATAAAAGTCAGTTACTAGAAGGATACTTCTTTAACCTGACTGAAGAACTGATCTAATGGCTTTAGTACAGTGCATGATTATGTGAGATGTTTTGAGACAGAGTAGTACATTTGTGAATGAAGATTTTTCACTTAGTAGGAACCATTGTGTGTGGAAAAGTGAGAAAATTGCTTTCTGCTGTAGAGTCTGGCATTCATTGTAGACTTAAGCTTATTTTTCTGTGAGCAAATCTTATTCAATAAAATACTACTCTTTATACTAAAAAACAGAAACAGTGGTGATGTGTGGTCATTATGCTCAGCAAACTAATCCAGGGAAAGAAAACCAAACGCCACATTCTCACTTATAATGAGAGCTGAAAAATGAGATCACATGGACACAGGAAGGGGAACAACACTCACTGGGGCCTTTCGGGAGGCAGAGCGTTAAGAAAAACAGCTACTGCATGCTGGGCTTAATACCTAGGTGATGGGTTGACAGGTGCAGCGAACCACCATGGCACACGTTTACCTTAGTAACAAATCTGCACATCCTGCACATATACCCCAGAACTTAGAAACGAAACGAAACAAAAGAAAACGAAAAAGCAATAGCAAAACGCTAAAGGCAAAATAAAGTTTCAAACTCAGAACGTGACAGACCAATGTTTGGTTCAAATCATGGTTCTCAACCCAGGTGCCATAAGGCCAGGATAAAGAATTTGATTACATATTGTAAATAAGACATGCAGCAAATGACCAGAAAGATTATTCTCAACATATGTGTGTCTTCTAATTCAATGGTGACGCTATCTACCGGGACATAGCTTTAGATTCCAAAGGGCCGAGTCCCGCCAGACAGGCCTCCCACACTAATAACAATGGGAAGCCCCACGTTGTTTTACCTGTGCTTCTCAGCAACTGGCTATAAATCAGGTTGCCACCACTCCCAGATTTAGTTGCATTCATTGGCTGGAAGAGCTCACAGCACGCAGGGAAACACTTACATTTGCCGTTGTATTTTAGCGGACTTTGCAAAAAGTTCAGAAATAAATGCGGGGCCCGGCGTGTGGGGAGGGGTGCACTACCTTCCAGGAAGTGTTATCCACAAGCTCTCTGAACCCAGTCCTTTTGGGTTTTTATGGAGACCTCATTCTATAGGCATGACGGGTTAAACCATAGGCTATTGGTGATCAACTCCACCTGAGGCTCTCAACCCTCCCTGGAAATTGGGGTTGAGGCTTTGCCATTCTCAGTCTGACTAAAAGAATTTACCCAAACGGAATTTTAAAACAGATGAGCATAACTGGAATCTTAATTAGATGATTGGATTATCTGGAGCCACACCTTGATATTCCTAACCCGAGCACCCTCATCCAACGAATGCTCCTCCCAACTGGCTCCCAAGTCTCTACGTGGTTCCAGAGCAAAAGAATGTTTATACAACGCATATCTCCACCTTTTCTACAAAGTCTTTTCCCTTACACGGAAAGACTTCTTAAACTGCCATGCATCCGGATCAGGGGGAGGTATTGTTACACCGCAGATCTGTGGATCTCCGGGGTTTGATTGTGGCAAGGATGCTGCTGGTGTCAAAACCACAACGTGGGAACCACAGAACCACTAGTTGGTTTTCAGTGTTTCAGTGCATACAATTCCTAATATATCTGGCCAAGAAAACTTGTAAGTTCTTAGATTGTCCCAAAGGTGGCGCATGAAATCAAAGCAGGAGAACAGTTTCCTACGAGGTGTAGCCTGGGAAAGTTGGGGGTGACTGATGGAAAGGAGGAGTGAAGCTCCGCCCTTTCCGCTGCTAGGCTGCGCCCGAGGCTATTTAAACCCACCCTGGCTGGCCTGTACTCAGATCTTCGCGGAGCGGATCAGCGGCCGGAGCGGTTGGCGGACTCTGCGTTGACTTGGAGCTCACAGCGTCTTGCGACTTGGAAGCGGATTCAGAGGACAGGACAGAACACTTGGGCAAGTGAATCTCTGTCTGTCTGTCTGTCTGTCTGTCTGTCTGTCTCATTGGTTGGTTGATTTCCATTTTCTTAAGGGGCACATACCTCACACCGCACACACACACACACACACGCACACACACTCCTTCCTTCTGCGAGTTAGAAAATTAGTAGGGGCCCCTGGGAGCTGCAGGTTTCCTAATCATGTCTGCACCTAAGAACAGTAGGGTCTTGTCCGGCTCTTCTTATGAACGGTCCCCCAGCACGGACTCCCCAAGGTCCATGCGAGCCTCACCCAGCTTCTCCCTCTCCCCTCTCAGAAACTCAGGCTTCAGGGGAAGCTCCTCACCAGGGATCCGGAGCTACCATTCACCATCCCCTAGGGCTTCACCACACTCACCTCTGTCATCACCAGAATCCCACAAGCTCCCATTTCCCTGTCCTCACCGTGATGGGCAATCAATGAAGCCATTGGGCTCTCCCGTGTCCTCCTCTGAGGATTCCTCAGAGTCCCCACGTTCATCAATAATATACCACATGTTCTTACTGCCATCACCCAGCAGCTCACCCCCAGCTCTCGGGGGATCTCCTGTGTCTCCCAGCTACTCTCCAAACAACCCCAGATTTCAGCTGGAGTCAGCCCCCCACACCCGGGAATCACCTACAAACTCACGAGCCTCACGGTGCTCCACCCCTGTGTCTTTCATCTCTTCACCCCCAGGCCTCAGGGACTCTCCTGTGGCTCCCAGTTACTCTCCAGCCATCCCCAGGTTCCTGCGGGAGTCAGCCCCATGCACCCAGGAGTCCCCCAGAGACTCACACGTCTCGGGAGAATATGAGCGGTCCCCCAGCCCTGACTCCTCAAGATTCATGCCTGCCTCACCCAGCTTCTCCCTCTCCCCTCCCAGAAACTCAGACCCAAGGGGCAGCTCCTCACCAGGGATGTGGAAGTACTCTACATCACCCCGCAGGGCTTCACCACTCTCACATCCATCATCAACAGAATTCCACAACTTTACGTTTCCCTTTCCTAACCAAGCAGGACAGTCACTCATGTCATTGTGTTCTCCCGTGTCCTCCTCTGGAGATTCTTCACAGTCACCTCATTCATCAATAATATACCATATGTTCTTACTGCCATCATCCAGCAGCTCACCCCCAGCCACCCATGACTCTCCTGTCTGTCCCAGCTACTCTCCAACTACGCCCAGATTTCAGCGGGAGTCTCTACCCCACACCCCAGAAACACCTACAAACTCACAGACCTCAGTGAGATCCTCGCCAGTCTCTCTCACGTCTTCACCCCCAGCCCTTACGGACCCTCCAGTCTGTCCCAGCTACTCTCCAACCACGCCCACATTTCAGCGCGGGTCAGTTCCAGGAACCCGGGGGTCACCACCAAGCCCACCACTTTCACTGAGTTACTCCCCAGTCTCTAGCACGTCTTTATCTCCAACCCTCAGGGACTCGCCTGTCTGTCCCAGCTACTCTCCAAACACGCCCACACTTCAGCGGGAGTCCGTTGCAGGCACCCAGAAATCACCACCAAACTCACCAATTTCACTGCGTTACTCCCCAGTCTCTCTCATGTCTTCACCATCCCTCAGGGACTCTCCCGTCTGTCCCAGCTACTCTCCAACCACGCCCACATTTCAGCTGCAGTCAGCTCCAGGCACCCCGGAATCACCACCAAACTCCCCAATTTCACTCAGTTACTCCTCACTCTCTAGCACGTCTTTATCTCCAACCCTCAGGGACTCTCCTGTGTGTCCCAGCTACTCTCCAACCACGCCCACACTTCAGCGGGAGTCAGTTCCAGGCACCCAGGAAGCACCACCAAACTCACCAATTTCACTCACTTACTCTCCAGTCTCTCTCATGTCTTCACCAGCCCTCAGGGACTCTCCTGTCTGTCCCAGCTACTCTCCAACCACGCACGCATTTCAGCTGGAGTCAGTCCCAGGCACCCCGGAGTCACCACCAAACTCACCAGTTTCACTGAGGTACTCCCCGGTCTCTCTCATGTCTTCACCCCCAGCCCTCAGGGACTCTCCTGTGTGTTCCAGCTACTCTCCAACCATGCCCAGATTTCAGCGGGAGTCAGTTCCAGGCACCCAGGTATCACCACCAAACTCAGCAGTTTCGCTGAGTTACTCCCCAGTCTCTGTCATGTCTTCACCCCCAGCCCCCTGGGACTCTCCTGTCTGTCCCAGCTACTCTCCCACCACGCCCAGATTTCAGCGGCACTCAGCCTCCCACACTCCGGAATCACCTACAGACTCACAGACTTCACTGAGGTCCTCCCTGGTCTCTCTCAGGTCTTTGCCCTCAGCCCACAGGGACTCCTGTGTCTCTTTCAGCTACTCTCAAAACTTCGCTAGATTCCAGCTGGAGTCAGTTCCAGGCACCCACGATACACCACCGAACTCACGAATTTCACTGACTTACTCCCCAGTCTCCCTCATGTTCTCACCCCCAGCCCTCAAGGACTCTTCTGTCTCTCTCAGCTACACTCCGACCATCTCCAGATTTCACCTGGAGTCAGCTTCCCGCACCCAGGAATCACCTACAAACTCACGGACCTTACTGCAACCCTCCCCCATTTCTTTCACCTCTTCACCCCCTGCCTTCAGGGACTCTCCTGGGTCTCCCAGCTTCTCTCCAGCCTTCCCCAGATTTCTGCCACAGTCAGCCCCAGGCACCCAGGACAACCCTAGACACTCACAGGCCTCACGAGACTATCTCCCTATGACCTGTACCTATACAGGGATGGCTCCCACGCATCCCTCAGTGACCCCAAACCCATCTCCACTTACACTCAGACACTCCCAGGGCCTGACAGCTACTCCCCGTTATTGTCCTTCAGTTCGAAGCCCTGGCCAATCTACTAGCCCACATGACGCAGTTACCTGGCCATTTCTCCACGGTTCCCGTGAGGGCCCCACACCCAGCCGCACAAGAGCCCCTCCTGCATTCCGTCCTCACACGCAGGCTTGTCCATCTACTTGCTACTGTCACACTCTTGCCAGCAGAAGAGGCCCCTGTAATGGGCGATATCACCACCCAGTCTATCCTCACCCCACAGCTGTGCAGCGGGACCCTCCTGCTGGCCCACGTGGCTGCCAGAGCCCATGCTGGCACGACGCTCCAGCAGGTCGGCGTCCCTGCGGGCCACACTACCGGTGACATGGCTAGCATGACCCTCCTTCCTGGCAGTGACACTGTTGATGTGAACCCCGGTTTCACATCTGTCATTTGTAAATAGGACCATTTTCCCTTTTCGCTCTCCCTTCCATTCACAGGGCTTCTCATTCTCTCTCTTTCTGCCTCCGTTTCAGATATTTACTCACCTTTTTCTCTCTCACTATGTCTGCCGTGGTCTCCATGAGAGTGCGCCACAGAAGATTCCCCCATTAAAAGTCATGAATTGAGTGGCTTTTAGTATACCTGTGGTGGTGCACATTCAATTTTAATTCGCAATCCATTGTAGAACGTCTTATCACCCCCGACCAGAGAAAAACCCTGTAGACATTAGTCACTCCTCATTCTGTCTCAAACCCTCTCCCTGACCCTCAGCCCTAGGTAGCAACTACCTAGTGCGATCAATCCCATATGCATAGATTTCCATATTGTGGACATTTCCTATCAACGGAATTGCACAATAGGTGAGCTGTTATGACTGACACAACACGTAGCACAATATTTTCAAGATTCATCCACATTGTAGGCTTACCCACAGGGGGAAACCATTTTTTGGGGGGTTTTAGTAACACCGGGTGTTTTCTCCTTCCTTTCGTCCTTCTTTCCTTCCTTCCTTCCTTCCTTCCTTCCTTCCTACCTTCCTTCTTTCTTTCCTTCCTTCCTTCCTTCCTCCTATTTCTCTCTTACTCCTTCTGCCCTCTCTCTTTCATATGCCTTAGGTGCATCCCACATTCTGCGTTTTTTGGGAGAAATCCTCGACAGGTGCAGGAAAATTGTGTTATTGTAACTATTTACCGCTATCTCTCTTTCACGGCTCTCCATCAGTTGTGAACATCTATTGGTTTATCCCAAGTCACTAAGCATATTTTTATTAGGTACACCTGTTTTTCCTTATACAGCTGTTTCTGGACTATAGGGTCGCATACTCATAAACCCACTGTAACTCAGAAACGCATCTAATATTCCAATAATCCCATCATAACGTTGAAAAATCATAAATCAAACCACCGTAAGTCACGGTGTGTCCGTGGATATGGGCGTCATCAATTCCATTGTGTTCGGTAATGCTGTACACCATTAACAATGGCAGACTGATTGGGAGTGGATATTGATAGCATTATAAAAGTCAGTTATTAGAGGGATACTTCTTTAACCTGACTGAAGAACTGATCTAATGGCTTTAGTACAGTGCATGATTATGTGAGATGTTTTGAGACAGAGTAGTACATTTGTGAATGAAGATTTTTCACTTAGTAGGAACCATTGTGTGTGGAAAAGTGAGAAAATTGCTTTCTGCTGTAGAGTCTGGCATTCATTGTAGACTTAAGCTTATTTTTCTGTGAGCAAATCTTATTCAATAAAATACTACTCTTTATACTAAAAAACAGAAACAGTGGTGATGTGTGGTCATTATGCTCAGCAAACTAATCCAGGGAAAGAAAACCAAACGCCACATTCTCACTTATAATGAGAGCTGAAAAATGAGATCACATGGACACAGGAAGGGGAACAACACTCACTGGGGCCTTTCGGGAGGCAGAGCGTTAAGAAAAACAGCTACTGCATGCTGGGCTTAATACCTAGGTGATGGGTTGACAGGTGCAGCGAACCACCATGGCACACGTTTACCTTAGTAACAAATCTGCACATCCTGCACATATACCCCAGAACTTAGAAACGAAACGAAACAAAAGAAAACGAAAAAGCAATAGCAAAACGCTAAAGGCAAAATAAAGTTTCAAACTCAGAACGTGACAGACCAATGTTTGGTTCAAATCATGGTTCTCAACCCAGGTGCCATAAGGCCAGGATAAAGAATTTGATTACATATTGTAAATAAGACATGCAGCAAATGACCAGAAAGATTATTCTCAACATATGTGTGTCTTCTAATTCAATGGTGACGCTATCTACCGGGACATAGCTTTAGATTCCAAAGGGCCGAGTCCCGCCAGACAGGCCTCCCACACTAATAACAATGGGAAGCCCCACGTTGTTTTACCTGTGCTTCTCAGCAACTGGCTATAAATCAGGTTGCCACCACTCCCAGATTTAGTTGCATTCATTGGCTGGAAGAGCTCACAGCACGCAGGGAAACACTTACATTTGCCGTTGTATTTTAGCGGACTTTGCCAAAAGTTCAGAAATAAATGCGGGGCCCGGCGTGTGGGGAGGGGTGCACTACCTTCCAGGAAGTGTTATCCACAAGCTCTCTGAACCCAGTCCTTTTGGGTTTTTATGGAGACCTCATTCTATAGGCATGACGGGTTAAACCATAGGCTATTGGTGATCAACTCCACCTGAGGCTCTCAACCCTCCCTGGAAATTGGGGTTGAGGCTTTGCCATTCTCAGTCTGACTAAAAGAATTTACCCAAACGGAATTTTAAAACAGATGAGCATAACTGGAATCTTAATTAGATGATTGGATTATCTGGAGCCACACCTTGATATTCCTAACCCGAGCACCCTCATCCAACGAATGCTCCTCCCAACTGGCTCCCAAGTCTCTACGTGGTTCCAGAGCAAAAGAATGTTTATACAACGCATATCTCCACCTTTTCTACAAAGTCTTTTCCCTTACACGGAAAGACTTCTTAAACTGCCATGCATCCGGATCAGGGGGAGGTATTGTTACACCGCAGATCTGTGGATCTCCGGGGTTTGATTGTGGCAAGGATGCTGCTGGTGTCAAAACCACAACGTGGGAACCACAGAACCACTAGTTGGTTTTCAGTGTTTCAGTGCATACAATTCCTAATATATCTGGCCAAGAAAACTTGTAAGTTCTTAGATTGTCCCAAAGGTGGCGCATGAAATCAAAGCAGGAGAACAGTTTCCTACGAGGTGTAGCCTGGGAAAGTTGGGGGTGACTGATGGAAAGGAGGAGTGAAGCTCCGCCCTTTCCGCTGCTAGGCTGCGCCCGAGGCTATTTAAACCCACCCTGGCTGGCCTGTACTCAGATCTTCGCGGAGCGGATCAGCGGCCGGAGCGGTTGGCGGACTCTGCGTTGACTTGGAGCTCACAGCGTCTTGCGACTTGGAAGCGGATTCAGAGGACAGGACAGAACACTTGGGCAAGTGAATCTCTGTCTGTCTGTCTGTCTGTCTGTCTGTCTGTCTGTCTCATTGGTTGGTTGATTTCCATTTTCTTAAGGGGCACATACCTCACACCGCACACACACACACACACACGCACACACACTCCTTCCTTCTGCGAGTTAGAAAATTAGTAGGGGCCCCTGGGAGCTGCAGGTTTCCTAATCATGTCTGCACCTAAGAACAGTAGGGTCTTGTCCGGCTCTTCTTATGAACGGTCCCCCAGCACGGACTCCCCAAGGTCCATGCGAGCCTCACCCAGCTTCTCCCTCTCCCCTCTCAGAAACTCAGGCTTCAGGGGAAGCTCCTCACCAGGGATCCGGAGCTACCATTCACCATCCCCTAGGGCTTCACCACACTCACCTCTGTCATCACCAGAATCCCACAAGCTCCCATTTCCCTGTCCTCACCGTGATGGGCAATCAATGAAGCCACTGGGCTCTCCCGTGTCCTCCTCTGAGGATTCCTCAGAGTCCCCACGTTCATCAATAATATACCACATGTTCTTACTGCCATCACCCAGCAGCTCACCCCCAGCTCTCGGGGGATCTCCTGTGTCTCCCAGCTACTCTCCAAACAACCCCAGATTTCAGCTGGAGTCAGCCCCCCACACCCGGGAATCACCTACAAACTCACGAGCCTCACGGTGCTCCACCCCTGTGTCTTTCATCTCTTCACCCCCAGGCCTCAGGGACTCTCCTGTGGCTCCCAGTTACTCTCCAGCCATCCCCAGGTTCCTGCGGGAGTCAGCCCCATGCACCCAGGAGTCCCCCAGAGACTCACATGTCTCGGGAGAATATGAGCGGTCCCCCAGCCCTGACTCCTCAAGATTCATGCCTGCCTCACCCAGCTTCTCCCTCTCCCCTCCCAGAAACTCAGACCCAAGGGGCAGCTCCTCACCAGGGATGTGGAAGTACTCTACATCACCCCGCAGGGCTTCACCACTCTCACATCCATCATCAACAGAATTCCACAACTTTACGTTTCCCTTTCCTAACCAAGCAGGACAGTCACTCATGTCATTGTGTTCTCCCGTGTCCTCCTCTGGAGATTCTTCACAGTCACCTCATTCATCAATAATATACCATATGTTCTTACTGCCATCATCCAGCAGCTCACCCCCAGCCACCCATGACTCTCCTGTCTGTCCCAGCTACTCTCCAACTACGCCCAGATTTCAGCGGGAGTCTCTACCCCACACCCCAGAAACACCTACAAACTCACAGACCTCAGTGAGATCCTCGCCAGTCTCTCTCACGTCTTCACCCCCAGCCCTTACGGACCCTCCAGTCTGTCCCAGCTACTCTCCAACCACGCCCACATTTCAGCGCGGGTCAGTTCCAGGAACCCGGGGGTCACCACCAAGCCCACCACTTTCACTGAGTTACTCCCCAGTCTCTAGCACGTCTTTATCTCCAACCCTCAGGGACTCGCCTGTCTGTCCCAGCTACTCTCCAAACACGCCCACACTTCAGCGGGAGTCCGTTGCAGGCACCCAGAAATCACCACCAAACTCACCAATTTCACTGCGTTACTCCCCAGTCTCTCTCATGTCTTCACCATCCCTCAGGGACTCTCCCGTCTGTCCCAGCTACTCTCCAACCACGCCCACATTTCAGCTGCAGTCAGCTCCAGGCACCCCGGAATCACCACCAAACTCCCCAATTTCACTCAGTTACTCCTCACTCTCTAGCACGTCTTTATCTCCAACCCTCAGGGACTCTCCTGTGTGTCCCAGCTACTCTCCAACCACGCCCACACTTCAGCGGGAGTCAGTTCCAGGCACCCAGGAAGCACCACCAAACTCACCAATTTCACTCACTTACTCTCCAGTCTCTCTCATGTCTTCACCAGCCCTCAGGGACTCTCCTGTCTGTCCCAGCTACTCTCCAACCACGCACGCATTTCAGCTGGAGTCAGTCCCAGGCACCCCGGAGTCACCACCAAACTCACCAGTTTCACTGAGGTACTCCCCGGTCTCTCTCATGTCTTCACCCCCAGCCCTCAGGGACTCTCCTGTGTGTCCCAGCTACTCTCCAACCATGCCCAGATTTCAGCGGGAGTCAGTTCCAGGCACCCAGGTATCACCACCAAACTCAGCAGTTTCGCTGAGTTACTCCCCAGTCTCTGTCATGTCTTCACCCCCAGCCCCCTGGGACTCTCCTGTCTGTCCCAGCTACTCTCCCACCACGCCCAGATTTCAGCGGCACTCAGCCTCCCACACTCCGGAATCACCTACAGACTCACAGACTTCACTGAGGTCCTCCCTGGTCTCTCTCAGGTCTTTGCCCTCAGCCCACAGGGACTCCTGTGTCTCTTTCAGCTACTCTCAAAACTTCGCTAGATTCCAGCTGGAGTCAGTTCCAGGCACCCACGATACACCACCGAACTCACGAATTTCACTGACTTACTCCCCAGTCTCCCTCATGTTCTCACCCCCAGCCCTCAAGGACTCTTCTGTCTCTCTCAGCTACACTCCGACCATCTCCAGATTTCACCTGGAGTCAGCTTCCCGCACCCAGGAATCACCTACAAACTCACGGACCTTACTGCAACCCTCCCCCATTTCTTTCACCTCTTCACCCCCTGCCTTCAGGGACTCTCCTGGGTCTCCCAGCTTCTCTCCAGCCTTCCCCAGATTTCTGCCACAGTCAGCCCCAGGCACCCAGGACAACCCTAGACACTCACAGGCCTCACGAGACTATCTCCCTATGACCTGTACCTATACAGGGATGGCTCCCACGCATCCCTCAGTGACCCCAAACCCATCTCCACTTACACTCAGACACTCCCAGGGCCTGACAGCTACTCCCCGTTATTGTCCTTCAGTTCGAAGCCCTGGCCAATCTACTAGCCCACATGACGCAGTTACCTGGCCATTTCTCCACGGTTCCCGTGAGGGCCCCACACCCAGCCGCACAAGAGCCCCTCCTGCATTCCGTCCTCACACGCAGGCTTGTCCATCTACTTGCTACTGTCACACTCTTGCCAGCAGAAGAGGCCCCTGTAATGGGCGATATCACCACCCAGTCTATCCTCACCCCACAGCTGTGCAGCGGGACCCTCCTGCTGGCCCACGTGGCTGCCAGAGCCCATGCTGGCACGACGCTCCAGCAGGTCGGCGTCCCTGCGGGCCACACTACCGGTGACATGGCTAGCATGACCCTCCTTCCTGGCAGTGACACTGTTGATGTGAACCCCGGTTTCACATCTGTCATTTGTAAATAGGACCATTTTCCCTTTTCGCTCTCCCTTCCATTCACAGGGCTTCTCATTCTCTCTCTTTCTGCCTCCGTTTCAGATATTTACTCACCTTTTTCTCTCTCACTATGTCTGCCGTGGTCTCCATGAGAGTGCGCCACAGAAGATTCCCCCATTAAAAGTCATGAATTGAGTGGCTTTTAGTATACCTGTGGTGGTGCACATTCAATTTTAATTCGCAATCCATTGTAGAACGTCTTATCACCCCCGACCAGAGAAAAACCCTGTAGACATTAGTCACTCCTCATTCTGTCTCAAACCCTCTCCCTGACCCTCAGCCCTAGGTAGCAACTACCTAGTGCGATCAATCCCATATGCATAGATTTCCATATTGTGGACATTTCCTATCAACGGAATTGCACAATAGGTGAGCTGTTATGACTGACACAACACGTAGCACAATATTTTCAAGATTCATCCACATTGTAGGCTTACCCACAGGGGGAAACCATTTTTTGGGGGGTTTTAGTAACACCGGGTGTTTTCTCCTTCCTTTCGTCCTTCTTTCCTTCCTTCCTTCCTTCCTTCCTTCCTACCTTCCTTCTTTCTTTCCTTCCTTCCTTCCTTCCTCCTATTTCTCTCTTACTCCTTCTGCCCTCTCTCTTTCATATGCCTTAGGTGCATCCCACATTCTGCGTTTTTTGGGAGAAATCCTCGACAGGTGCAGGAAAATTGTGTTATTGTAACTATTTACCGCTATCTCTCTTTCACGGCTCTCCATCAGTTGTGAACATCTATTGGTTTATCCCAAGTCACTAAGCATATTTTTATTAGGTACACCTGTTTTTCCTTATACAGCTGTTTCTGGACTATAGGGTCGCATACTCATAAACCCACTGTAACTCAGAAACGCATCTAATATTCCAATAATCCCATCATAACGTTGAAAAATCATAAATCAAACCACCGTAAGTCACGGTGTGTCCGTGGATATGGGCGTCATCAATTCCATTGTGTTCGGTAATGCTGTACACCATTAACAATGGCAGACTGATTGGGAGTGGATATTGATAGCATTATAAAAGTCAGTTATTAGAGGGATACTTCTTTAACCTGACTGAAGAACTGATCTAATGGCTTTAGTACAGTGCATGATTATGTGAGATGTTTTGAGACAGAGTAGTACATTTGTGAATGAAGATTTTTCACTTAGTAGGAACCATTGTGTGTGGAAAAGTGAGAAAATTGCTTTCTGCTGTAGAGTCTGGCATTCATTGTAGACTTAAGCTTATTTTTCTGTGAGCAAATCTTATTCAATAAAATACTACTCTTTATACTAAAAAACAGAAACAGTGGTGATGTGTGGTCATTATGCTCAGCAAACTAATCCAGGGAAAGAAAACCAAACGCCACATTCTCACTTATAATGAGAGCTGAAAAATGAGATGACATGGACACAGGAAGGGGAACAACACTCACTGGGGCCTTTCGGGAGGCAGAGCGTTAAGAAAAACAGCTACTGCATGCTGGGCTTAATACCTAGGTGATGGGTTGACAGGTGCAGCGAACCACCATGGCACACGTTTACCTTAGTAACAAATCTGCACATCCTGCACATATACCCCAGAACTTAGAAACGAAACGAAACAAAAGAAAACGAAAAAGCAATAGCAAAACGCTAAAGGCAAAATAAAGTTTCAAACTCAGAACGTGACAGACCAATGTTTGGTTCAAATCATGGTTCTCAACCCAGGTGCCATAAGGCCAGGATAAAGAATTTGATTACATATTGTAAATAAGACATGCAGCAAATGACCAGAAAGATTATTCTCAACATATGTGTGTCTTCTAATTCAATGGTGACGCTATCTACCGGGACATAGCTTTAGATTCCAAAGGGCCGAGTCCCGCCAGACAGGCCTCCCACACTAATAACAATGGGAAGCCCCACGTTGTTTTACCTGTGCTTCTCAGCAACTGGCTATAAATCAGGTTGCCACCACTCCCAGATTTAGTTGCATTCATTGGCTGGAAGAGCTCACAGCACGCAGGGAAACACTTACATTTGCCGTTGTATTTTAGCGGACTTTGCAAAAAGTTCAGAAATAAATGCGGGGCCCGGCGTGTGGGGAGGGGTGCACTACCTTCCAGGAAGTGTTATCCACAAGCTCTCTGAACCCAGTCCTTTTGGGTTTTTATGGAGACCTCATTCTATAGGCATGACGGGTTAAACCATAGGCTATTGGTGATCAACTCCACCTGAGGCTCTCAACCCTCCCTGGAAATTGGGGTTGAGGCTTTGCCATTCTCAGTCTGACTAAAAGAATTTACCCAAACGGAATTTTAAAACAGATGAGCATAACTGGAATCTTAATTAGATGATTGGATTATCTGGAGCCACACCTTGATATTCCTAACCCGAGCACCCTCATCCAACGAATGCTCCTCCCAACTGGCTCCCAAGTCTCTACGTGGTTCCAGAGCAAAAGAATGTTTATACAACGCATATCTCCACCTTTTCTTCAAAGTCTTTTCCCTTACACGGAAAGACTTCTTAAACTGCCATGCATCCGGATCAGGGGGAGGTATTGTTACACCGCAGATCTGTGGATCTCCGGGGTTTGATTGTGGCAAGGATGCTGCTGGTGTCAAAACCACAACGTGGGAACCACAGAACCACTAGTTGGTTTTCAGTGTTTCAGTGCATACAATTCCTAATATATCTGGCCAAGAAAACTTGTAATTTCTTAGATTGTCCCAAAGGTGGCGCATGAAATCAAAGCAGGAGAACAGTTTCCTACGAGGTGTAGCCTGGGAAAGTTGGGGGTGACTGATGGAAAGGAGGAGTGAAGCTCCGCCCTTTCCGCTGCTAGGCTGCGCCCGAGGCTATTTAAACCCACCCTGGCTGGCCTGTACTCAGATCTTCGCGGAGCGGATCAGCGGCCGGAGCGGTTGGCGGACTCTGCGTTGACTTGGAGCTCACAGCGTCTTGCGACTTGGAAGCGGATTCAGAGGACAGGACAGAACACTTGGGCAAGTGAATCTCTGTCTGTCTGTCTGTCTGTCTGTCTCATTGGTTGGTTGATTTCCATTTTCTTAAGGGGCACATACCTCACACCGCACACACACACACACACGCACACACACTCCTTCCTTCTGCGAGTTAGAAAATTAGTAGGGGCCCCTGGGAGCTGCAGGTTTCCTAATCATGTCTGCACCTAAGAACAGTAGGGTCTTGTCCGGCTCTTCTTATGAACGGTCCCCCAGCACGGACTCCCCAAGGTCCATGCGAGCCTCACCCAGCTTCTCCCTCTCCCCTCTCAGAAACTCAGGCTTCAGGGGAAGCTCCTCACCAGGGATCCGGAGCTACCATTCACCATCCCCTAGGGCTTCACCACACTCACCTCTGTCATCACCAGAATCCCACAAGCTCCCATTTCCCTGTCCTCACCGTGATGGGCAATCAATGAAGCCATTGGGCTCTCCCGTGTCCTCCTCTGAGGATTCCTCAGAGTCCCCACGTTCATCAATAATATACCACATGTTCTTACTGCCATCACCCAGCAGCTCACCCCCAGCTCTCGGGGGATCTCCTGTGTCTCCCAGCTACTCTCCAAACAACCCCAGATTTCAGCTGGAGTCAGCCCCCCACACCCGGGAATCACCTACAAACTCACGAGCCTCACGGTGCTCCACCCCTGTGTCTTTCATCTCTTCACCCCCAGGCCTCAGGGACTCTCCTGTGGCTCCCAGTTACTCTCCAGCCATCCCCAGGTTCCTGCGGGAGTCAGCCCCATGCACCCAGGAGTCCCCCAGAGACTCACACGTCTCGGGAGAATATGAGCGGTCCCCCAGCCCTGACTCCTCAAGATTCATGCCTGCCTCACCCAGCTTCTCCCTCTCCCCTCCCAGAAACTCAGACCCAAGGGGCAGCTCCTCACCAGGGATGTGGAAGTACTCTACATCACCCCGCAGGGCTTCACCACTCTCACATCCATCATCAACAGAATTCCACAACTTTACGTTTCCCTTTCCTAACCAAGCAGGACAGTCACTCATGTCATTGTGTTCTCCCGTGTCCTCCTCTGGAGATTCTTCACAGTCACCTCATTCATCAATAATATACCATATGTTCTTACTGCCATCATCCAGCAGCTCACCCCCAGCCACCCATGACTCTCCTGTCTGTCCCAGCTACTCTCCAACTACGCCCAGATTTCAGCGGGAGTCTCTACCCCACACCCCAGAAACACCTACAAACTCACAGACCTCAGTGAGATCCTCGCCAGTCTCTCTCACGTCTTCACCCCCAGCCCTTACGGACCCTCCAGTCTGTCCCAGCTACTCTCCAACCACGCCCACATTTCAGCGCGGGTCAGTTCCAGGAACCCGGGGGTCACCACCAAGCCCACCACTTTCACTGAGTTACTCCCCAGTCTCTAGCACGTCTTTATCTCCAACCCTCAGGGACTCGCCTGTCTGTCCCAGCTACTCTCCAAACACGCCCACACTTCAGCGGGAGTCCGTTGCAGGCACCCAGAAATCACCACCAAACTCACCAATTTCACTGCGTTACTCCCCAGTCTCTCTCATGTCTTCACCATCCCTCAGGGACTCTCCCGTCTGTCCCAGCTACTCTCCAACCACGCCCACATTTCAGCTGCAGTCAGCTCCAGGCACCCCGGAATCACCACCAAACTCCCCAATTTCACTCAGTTACTCCTCACTCTCTAGCACGTCTTTATCTCCAACCCTCAGGGACTCTCCTGTGTGTCCCAGCTACTCTCCAACCACGCCCACACTTCAGCGGGAGTCAGTTCCAGGCACCCAGGAAGCACCACCAAACTCACCAATTTCACTCACTTACTCTCCAGTCTCTCTCATGTCTTCACCAGCCCTCAGGGACTCTCCTGTCTGTCCCAGCTACTCTCCAACCACGCACGCATTTCAGCTGGAGTCAGTCCCAGGCACCCCGGAGTCACCACCAAACTCACCAGTTTCACTGAGGTACTCCCCGGTCTCTCTCATGTCTTCACCCCCAGCCCTCAGGGACTCTCCTGTGTGTCCCAGCTACTCTCCAACCATGCCCAGATTTCAGCGGGAGTCAGTTCCAGGCACCCAGGTATCACCACCAAACTCAGCAGTTTCACTGAGTTACTCCCCAGTCTCTGTCATGTCTTCACCCCCAGCCCCCTGGGACTCTCCTGTCTGTCCCAGCTACTCTCCCACCACGCCCAGATTTCAGCGGCACTCAGCCTCCCACACTCCGGAATCACCTACAGACTCACAGACTTCACTGAGGTCCTCCCTGGTCTCTCTCAGGTCTTTGCCCTCAGCCCACAGGGACTCCTGTGTCTCTTTCAGCTACTCTCAAAACTTCGCTAGATTCCAGCTGGAGTCAGTTCCAGGCACCCACGATACACCACCGAACTCACGAATTTCACTGACTTACTCCCCAGTCTCCCTCATGTTCTCACCCCCAGCCCTCAAGGACTCTTCTGTCTCTCTCAGCTACACTCCGACCATCTCCAGATTTCACCTGGAGTCAGCTTCCCGCACCCAGGAATCACCTACAAACTCACGGACCTTACTGCAACCCTCCCCCATTTCTTTCACCTCTTCACCCCCTGCCTTCAGGGACTCTCCTGGGTCTCCCAGCTTCTCTCCAGCCTTCCCCAGATTTCTGCCACAGTCAGCCCCAGGCACCCAGGACAACCCTAGACACTCACAGGCCTCACGAGACTATCTCCCTATGACCTGTACCTATACAGGGATGGCTCCCACGCATCCCTCAGTGACCCCAAACCCATCTCCACTTACACTCAGACACTCCCAGGGCCTGACAGCTACTCCCCGTTATTGTCCTTCAGTTCGAAGCCCTGGCCAATCTACTAGCCCACATGACGCAGTTACCTGGCCATTTCTCCACGGTTCCCGTGAGGGCCCCACACCCAGCCGCACAAGAGCCCCTCCTGCATTCCGTCCTCACACGCAGGCTTGTCCATCTACTTGCTACTGTCACACTCTTGCCAGCAGAAGAGGCCCCTGTAATGGGCGATATCACCACCCAGTCTATCCTCACCCCACAGCTGTGCAGCGGGACCCTCCTGCTGGCCCACGTGGCTGCCAGAGCCCATGCTGGCACGACGCTCCAGCAGGTCGGCGTCCCTGCGGGCCACACTACCGGTGACATGGCTAGCATGACCCTCCTTCCTGGCAGTGACACTGTTGATGTGAACCCCGGTTTCACATCTGTCATTTGTAAATAGGACCATTTTCCCTTTTCGCTCTCCCTTCCGTTCACAGGGCTTCTCATTCTCTCTCTTTCTGCCTCCGTTTCAGATATTTACTCACCTTTTTCTCTCTCACTATGTCTGCCGTGGTCTCCATGAGAGTGCGCCACAGAAGATTCCCCCATTAAAAGTCATGAATTGAGTGGCTTTTAGTATACCTGTGGTGGTGCACATTCAATTTTAATTCGCAATCCATTGTAGAACGTCTTATCACCCCCGACCAGAGAAAAACCCTGTAGACATTAGTCACTCCTCATTCTGTCTCAAACCCTCTCCCTGACCCTCAGCCCTAGGTAGCAACTACCTAGTGCGATCAATCCCATATGCATAGATTTCCATATTGTGGACATTTCCTATCAACGGAATTGCACAATAGGTGAGCTGTTATGACTGACACAACACGTAGCACAATATTTTCAAGATTCATCCACATTGTAGGCTTACCCACAGGGGGAAACCATTTTTTGGGGGGTTTTAGTAACACCGGGTGTTTTCTCCTTCCTTTCGTCCTTCTTTCCTTCCTTCCTTCCTTCCTTCCTTCCTACCTTCCTTCTTTCTTTCCTTCCTTCCTTCCTTCCTCCTATTTCTCTCTTACTCCTTCTGCCCTCTCTCTTTCATATGCCTTAGGTGCATCCCACATTCTGCGTTTTTTGGGAGAAATCCTCGACAGGTGCAGGAAAATTGTGTTATTGTAACTATTTACCGCTATCTCTCTTTCACGGCTCTCCATCAGTTGTGAACATCTATTGGTTTATCCCAAGTCACTAAGCATATTTTTATTAGGTACACCTGTTTTTCCTTATACAGCTGTTTCTGGACTATAGGGTCGCATACTCATAAACCCACTGTAACTCAGAAACGCATCTAATATTCCAATAATCCCATCATAACGTTGAAAAATCATAAATCAAACCACCGTAAGTCACGGTGTGTCCGTGGATATGGGCGTCATCAATTCCATTGTGTTCGGTAATGCTGTACACCATTAACAATGGCAGACTGATTGGGAGTGGATATTGATAGCATTATAAAAGTCAGTTATTAGAGGGATACTTCTTTAACCTGACTGAAGAACTGATCTAATGGCTTTAGTACAGTGCATGATTATGTGAGATGTTTTGAGACAGAGTAGTACATTTGTGAATGAAGTTTTTTCACTTAGTAGGAACCATTGTGTGTGGAAAAGTGAGAAAATTGCTTTCTGCTGTAGAGTCTGGCATTCATTGTAGACTTAAGCTTATTTTTCTGTGAGCAAATCTTATTCAATAAAATACTACTCTTTATACTAAAAAACAGAAACAGTGGTGATGTGTGGTCATTATGCTCAGCAAACTAATCCAGGGAAAGAAAACCAAACGCCACATTCTCACTTATAATGAGAGCTGAAAAATGAGATCACATGGACACAGGAAGGGGAACAACACTCACTGGGGCCTTTCGGGAGGCAGAGCGTTAAGAAAAACAGCTACTGCATGCTGGGCTTAATACCTAGGTGATGGGTTGACAGGTGCAGCGAACCACCATGGCACACGTTTACCTTAGTAACAAATCTGCACATCCTGCACATATACCCCAGAACTTAGAAACGAAACGAAACAAAAGAAAACGAAAAAGCAATAGCAAAACGCTAAAGGCAAAATAAAGTTTCAAACTCAGAACGTGACAGACCAATGTTTGGTTCAAATCATGGTTCTCAACCCAGGTGCCATAAGGCCAGGATAAAGAATTTGATTACATATTGTAAATAAGACATGCAGCAAATGACCAGAAAGATTATTCTCAACATATGTGTGTCTTCTAATTCAATGGTGACGCTATCTACCGGGACATAGCTTTAGATTCCAAAGGGCCGAGTCCCGCCAGACAGGCCTCCCACACTAATAACAATGGGAAGCCCCACGTTGTTTTACCTGTGCTTCTCAGCAACTGGCTATAAATCAGGTTGCCACCACTCCCAGATTTAGTTGCATTCATTGGCTGGAAGAGCTCACAGCACGCAGGGAAACACTTACATTTGCCGTTGTATTTTAGCGGACTTTGCCAAAAGTTCAGAAATAAATGCGGGGCCCGGCGTGTGGGGAGGGGTGCACTACCTTCCAGGAAGTGTTATCCACAAGCTCTCTGAACCCAGTCCTTTTGGGTTTTTATGGAGACCTCATTCTATAGGCATGACGGGTTAAACCATAGGCTATTGGTGATCAACTCCACCTGAGGCTCTCAACCCTCCCTGGAAATTGGGGTTGAGGCTTTGCCATTCTCAGTCTGACTAAAAGAATTTACCCAAACGGAATTTTAAAACAGATGAGCATAACTGGAATCTTAATTAGATGATTGGATTATCTGGAGCCACACCTTGATATTCCTAACCCGAGCACCCTCATCCAACGAATGCTCCTCCCAACTGGCTCCCAAGTCTCTACGTGGTTCCAGAGCAAAAGAATGTTTATACAACGCATATCTCCACCTTTTCTTCAAAGTCTTTTCCCTTACACGGAAAGACTTCTTAAACTGCCATGCATCCGGATCAGGGGGAGGTATTGTTACACCGCAGATCTGTGGATCTCCGGGGTTTGATTGTGGCAAGGATGCTGCTGGTGTCAAAACCACAACGTGGGAACCACAGAACCACTAGTTGGTTTTCAGTGTTTCAGTGCATACAATTCCTAATATATCTGGCCAAGAAAACTTGTAAGTTCTTAGATTGTCCCAAAGGTGGCGCATGAAATCAAAGCAGGAGAACAGTTTCCTACGAGGTGTAGCCTGGGAAAGTTGGGGGTGACTGATGGAAAGGAGGAGTGAAGCTCCGCCCTTTCCGCTGCTAGGCTGCGCCCGAGGCTATTTAAACCCACCCTGGCTGGCCTGTACTCAGATCTTCGCGGAGCGGATCAGCGGCCGGAGCGGTTGGCGGACTCTGCGTTGACTTGGAGCTCACAGCGTCTTGCGACTTGGAAGCGGATTCAGAGGACAGGACAGAACACTTGGGCAAGTGAATCTCTGTCTGTCTGTCTGTCTGTCTGTCTGTCTCATTGGTTGGTTGATTTCCATTTTCTTAAGGGGCACATACCTCACACCGCACACACACACACACACACGCACACACACTCCTTCCTTCTGCGAGTTAGAAAATTAGTAGGGGCCCCTGGGAGCTGCAGGTTTCCTAATCATGTCTGCACCTAAGAACAGTAGGGTCTTGTCCGGCTCTTCTTATGAACGGTCCCCCAGCACGGACTCCCCAAGGTCCATGCGAGCCTCACCCAGCTTCTCCCTCTCCCCTCTCAGAAACTCAGGCTTCAGGGGAAGCTCCTCACCAGGGATCCGGAGCTACCATTCACCATCCCCTAGGGCTTCACCACACTCACCTCTGTCATCACCAGAATCCCACAAGCTCCCATTTCCCTGTCCTCACCGTGATGGGCAATCAATGAAGCCACTGGGCTCTCCCGTGTCCTCCTCTGAGGATTCCTCAGAGTCCCCACGTTCATCAATAATATACCACATGTTCTTACTGCCATCACCCAGCAGCTCACCCCCAGCTCTCGGGGGATCTCCTGTGTCTCCCAGCTACTCTCCAAACAACCCCAGATTTCAGCTGGAGTCAGCCCCCCACACCCGGGAATCACCTACAAACTCACGAGCCTCACGGTGCTCCACCCCTGTGTCTTTCATCTCTTCACCCCCAGGCCTCAGGGACTCTCCTGTGGCTCCCAGTTACTCTCCAGCCATCCCCAGGTTCCTGCGGGAGTCAGCCCCATGCACCCAGGAGTCCCCCAGAGACTCACACGTCTCGGGAGAATATGAGCGGTCCCCCAGCCCTGACTCCTCAAGATTCATGCCTGCCTCACCCAGCTTCTCCCTCTCCCCTCCCAGAAACTCAGACCCAAGGGGCAGCTCCTCACCAGGGATGTGGAAGTACTCTACATCACCCCGCAGGGCTTCACCACTCTCACATCCATCATCAACAGAATTCCACAACTTTACGTTTCCCTTTCCTAACCAAGCAGGACAGTCACTCATGTCATTGTGTTCTCCCGTGTCCTCCTCTGGAGATTCTTCACAGTCACCTCATTCATCAATAATATACCATATGTTCTTACTGCCATCATCCAGCAGCTCACCCCCAGCCACCCATGACTCTCCTGTCTGTCCCAGCTACTCTCCAACTACGCCCAGATTTCAGCGGGAGTCTCTACCCCACACCCCAGAAACACCTACAAACTCACAGACCTCAGTGAGATCCTCGCCAGTCTCTCTCACGTCTTCACCCCCAGCCCTTACGGACCCTCCAGTCTGTCCCAGCTACTCTCCAACCACGCCCACATTTCAGCGCGGGTCAGTTCCAGGAACCCGGGGGTCACCACCAAGCCCACCACTTTCACTGAGTTACTCCCCAGTCTCTAGCACGTCTTTATCTCCAACCCTCAGGGACTCGCCTGTCTGTCCCAGCTACTCTCCAAACACGCCCACACTTCAGCGGGAGTCCGTTGCAGGCACCCAGAAATCACCACCAAACTCACCAATTTCACTGCGTTACTCCCCAGTCTCTCTCATGTCTTCACCATCCCTCAGGGACTCTCCCGTCTGTCCCAGCTACTCTCCAACCACGCCCACATTTCAGCTGCAGTCAGCTCCAGGCACCCCGGAATCACCACCAAACTCCCCAATTTCACTCAGTTACTCCTCACTCTCTAGCACGTCTTTATCTCCAACCCTCAGGGACTCTCCTGTGTGTCCCAGCTACTCTCCAACCACGCCCACACTTCAGCGGGAGTCAGTTCCAGGCACCCAGGAAGCACCACCAAACTCACCAATTTCACTCACTTACTCTCCAGTCTCTCTCATGTCTTCACCAGCCCTCAGGGACTCTCCTGTCTGTCCCAGCTACTCTCCAACCACGCACACATTTCAGCTGGAGTCAGTCCCAGGCACCCCGGAGTCACCACCAAACTCACCAGTTTCACTGAGGTACTCCCCGGTCTCTCTCATGTCTTCACCCCCAGCCCTCAGGGACTCTCCTGTGTGTCCCAGCTACTCTCCAACCATGCCCAGATTTCAGCGGGAGTCAGTTCCAGGCACCCAGGTATCACCACCAAACTCAGCAGTTTCGCTGAGTTACTCCCCAGTCTCTGTCATGTCTTCACCCCCAGCCCCCTGGGACTCTCCTGTCTGTCCCAGCTACTCTCCCACCACGCCCAGATTTCAGCGGCACTCAGCCTCCCACACTCCGGAATCACCTACAGACTCACAGACTTCACTGAGGTCCTCCCTGGTCTCTCTCAGGTCTTTGCCCTCAGCCCACAGGGACTCCTGTGTCTCTTTCAGCTACTCTCAAAACTTCGCTAGATTCCAGCTGGAGTCAGTTCCAGGCACCCACGATACACCACCGAACTCACGAATTTCACTGACTTACTCCCCAGTCTCCCTCATGTTCTCACCCCCAGCCCTCAAGGACTCTTCTGTCTCTCTCAGCTACACTCCGACCATCTCCAGATTTCACCTGGAGTCAGCTTCCCGCACCCAGGAATCACCTACAAACTCACGGACCTTACTGCAACCCTCCCCCATTTCTTTCACCTCTTCACCCCCTGCCTTCAGGGACTCTCCTGGGTCTCCCAGCTTCTCTCCAGCCTTCCCCAGATTTCTGCCACAGTCAGCCCCAGGCACCCAGGACAACCCTAGACACTCACAGGCCTCACGAGACTATCTCCCTATGACCTGTACCTATACAGGGATGGCTCCCACGCATCCCTCAGTGACCCCAAACCCATCTCCACTTACACTCAGACACTCCCAGGGCCTGACAGCTACTCCCCGTTATTGTCCTTCAGTTCGAAGCCCTGGCCAATCTACTAGCCCACATGACGCAGTTACCTGGCCATTTCTCCACGGTTCCCGTGAGGGCCCCACACCCAGCCGCACAAGAGCCCCTCCTGCATTCCGTCCTCACACGCAGGCTTGTCCATCTACTTGCTACTGTCACACTCTTGCCAGCAGAAGAGGCCCCTGTAATGGCCGATATCACCACCCAGTCTATCCTCACCCCACAGCTGTGCAGCGGGACCCTCCTGCTGGCCCACGTGGCTGCCAGAGCCCATGCTGGCACGACGCTCCAGCAGGTCGGCGTCCCTGCGGGCCACACTACCGGTGACATGGCTAGCATGACCCTCCTTCCTGGCAGTGACACTGTTGATGTGAACCCCGGTTTCACATCTGTCATTTGTAAATAGGACCATTTTCCCTTTTCGCTCTCCCTTCCATTCACAGGGCTTCTCATTCTCTCTCTTTCTGCCTCCGTTTCAGATATTTACTCACCTTTTTCTCTCTCACTATGTCTGCCGTGGTCTCCATGAGAGTGCGCCACAGAAGATTCCCCCATTAAAAGTCATGAATTGAGTGGCTTTTAGTATACCTGTGGTGGTGCACATTCAATTTTAATTCGCAATCCATTGTAGAACGTCTTATCACCCCCGACCAGAGAAAAACCCTGTAGACATTAGTCACTCCTCATTCTGTCTCAAACCCTCTCCCTGACCCTCAGCCCTAGGTAGCAACTACCTAGTGCGATCAATCCCATATGCATAGATTTCCATATTGTGGACATTTCCTATCAACGGAATTGCACAATAGGTGAGCTGTTATGACTGACACAACACGTAGCACAATATTTTCAAGATTCATCCACATTGTAGGCTTACCCACAGGGGGAAACCATTTTTTGGGGGGTTTTAGTAACACCGGGTGTTTTCTCCTTCCTTTCGTCCTTCTTTCCTTCCTTCCTTCCTTCCTTCCTTCCTTCCTTCCTTCCTTCCTACCTTCCTTCTTTCTTTCCTTCCTTCCTTCCTTCCTCCTATTTCTCTCTTACTCCTTCTGCCCTCTCTCTTTCATATGCCTTAGGTGCATCCCACATTCTGCGTTTTTTGGGAGAAATCCTCGACAGGTGCAGGAAAATTGTGTTATTGTAACTATTTACCGCTATCTCTCTTTCACGGCTCTCCATCAGTTGTGAACATCTATTGGTTTATCCCAAGTCACTAAGCATATTTTTATTAGGTACACCTGTTTTTCCTTATACAGCTGTTTCTGGACTATAGGGTCGCATACTCATAAACCCACTGTAACTCAGAAACGCATCTAATATTCCAATAATCCCATCATAACGTTGAAAAATCATAAATCAAACCACCGTAAGTCACGGTGTGTCCGTGGATATGGGCGTCATCAATTCCATTGTATTCAGTAATGCTGTACACCATTAACAATGGCAGACTGATTGGGAGTGGATATTGATAGCATTATAAAAGTCAGTTATTAGAGGGATACTTCTTTAACCTGACTGAAGAACTGATCTAATGGCTTTAGTACAGTGCATGATTATGTGAGATGTTTTGAGACAGAGTAGTACATTTGTGAATGAAGTTTTTTCACTTAGTAGGAACCATTGTGTGTGGAAAAGTGAGAAAATTGCTTTCTGCTGTAGAGTCTGGCATTCATTGTAGACTTAAGCTTATTTTTCTGTGAGCAAATCTTATTCAATAAAATACTACTCTTTATACTAAAAAACAGAAACAGTGGTGATGTGTGGTCATTATGCTCAGCAAACTAATCCAGGGAAAGAAAACCAAACGCCACATTCTCACTTATAATGAGAGCTGAAAAATGAGATCACATGGACACAGGAAGGGGAACAACACTCACTGGGGCCTTTCGGGAGGCAGAGCGTTAAGAAAAACAGCTACTGCATGCTGGGCTTAATACCTAGGTGATGGGTTGACAGGTGCAGCGAACCACCATGGCACACGTTTACCTTAGTAACAAATCTGCACATCCTGCACATATACCCCAGAACTTAGAAACGAAACGAAACAAAAGAAAACGAAAAAGCAATAGCAAAACGCTAAAGGCAAAATAAAGTTTCAAACTCAGAACGTGACAGACCAATGTTTGGTTCAAATCATGGTTCTCAACCCAGGTGCCATAAGGCCAGGATAAAGAATTTGATTACATATTGTAAATAAGACATGCAGCAAATGACCAGAAAGATTATTCTCAACATATGTGTGTCTTCTAATTCAATGGTGACGCTATCTACCGGGACATAGCTTTAGATTCCAAAGGGCCGAGTCCCGCCAGACAGGCCTCCCACACTAATAACAATGGGAAGCCCCACGTTGTTTTACCTGTGCTTCTCAGCAACTGGCTATAAATCAGGTTGCCACCACTCCCAGATTTAGTTGCATTCATTGGCTGGAAGAGCTCACAGCACGCAGGGAAACACTTACATTTGCCGTTGTATTTTAGCGGACTTTGCCAAAAGTTCAGAAATAAATGCGGGGCCTGGCGTGTGGGGAGGGGTGCACTACCTTCCAGGAAGTGTTATCCACAAGCTCTCTGAACCCAGTCCTTTTGGGTTTTTATGGAGACCTCATTCTATAGGCATGACGGGTTAAACCATAGGCTATTGGTGATCAACTCCACCTGAGGCTCTCAACCCTCCCTGGAAATTGGGGTTGAGGCTTTGCCATTCTCAGTCTGACTAAAAGAATTTACCCAAACGGAATTTTAAAACAGATGAGCATAACTGGAATCTTAATTAGATGATTGGATTATCTGGAGCCACACCTTGATATTCCTAACCCGAGCACCCTCATCCAACGAATGCTCCACGCAACTGGCTCCCAAGTCTCTACGTGGTTCCAGAGCAAAAGAATGTTTCTACAACGCATATCTCCACCTTTTCTTCAAAGTCTTTTCCCTTACACGGAAAGACTTCTTAAACTGCCATGCATCCGGATCAGGGGGAGGTATTGTTACACCGCAGATCTGTGGATCTCCGGGGTTTGATTGTGGCAAGGATGCTGCTGGTGTCAAAACCACAACGTGGGAACCACAGAACCACTAGTTGGTTTTCAGTGTTTCAGTGCATACAATTCCTAATATATCTGGCCAAGAAAACTTGTAAGTTCTTAGATTGTCCCAAAGGTGGCGCATGAAATCAAAGCAGGAGAACAGTTTCCTACGAGGTGTAGCCTGGGAAAGTTGGGGGTGACTGATGGAAAGGAGGAGTGAAGCTCCGCCCTTTCCGCTGCTAGGCTGCGCCCGAGGCTATTTAAACCCACCCTGGCTGGCCTGTACTCAGATCTTCGCGGAGCGGATCAGCGGCCGGAGCGGTTGGCGGACTCTGCGTTGACTTGGAGCTCACAGCGTCTTGCGACTTGGAAGCGGATTCAGAGGACAGGACAGAACACTTGGGCAAGTGAATCTCTGTCTGTCTGTCTGTCTGTCTGTCTGTCTGTCTGTCTCATTGGTTGGTTGATTTCCATTTTCTTAAGGGGCACATACCTCACACCGCACACACACACACACACGCACACACACTCCTTCCTTCTGCGAGTTAGAAAATTAGTAGGGGCCCCTGGGAGCTGCAGGTTTCCTAATCATGTCTGCACCTAAGAACAGTAGGGTCTTGTCCGGCTCTTCTTATGAACGGTCCCCCAGCACGGACTCCCCAAGGTCCATGCGAGCCTCACCCAGCTTCTCCCTCTCCCCTCTCAGAAACTCAGGCTTCAGGGGAAGCTCCTCACCAGGGATCCGGAGCTACCATTCACCATCCCCTAGGGCTTCACCACACTCACCTCTGTCATCACCAGAATCCCACAAGCTCCCATTTCCCTGTCCTCACCGTGATGGGCAATCAATGAAGCCACTGGGCTCTCCCGTGTCCTCCTCTGAGGATTCCTCAGAGTCCCCACGTTCATCAATAATATACCACATGTTCTTACTGCCATCACCCAGCAGCTCACCCCCAGCTCTCGGGGGATCTCCTGTGTCTCCCAGCTACTCTCCAAACAACCCCAGATTTCAGCTGGAGTCAGCCCCCCACACCCGGGAATCACCTACAAACTCACGAGCCTCACGGTGCTCCACCCCTGTGTCTTTCATCTCTTCACCCCCAGGCCTCAGGGACTCTCCTGTGGCTCCCAGTTACTCTCCAGCCATCCCCAGGTTCCTGCGGGAGTCAGCCCCATGCACCCAGGAGTCCCCCAGAGACTCACACGTCTCGGGAGAATATGAGCGGTCCCCCAGCCCTGACTCCTCAAGATTCATGCCTGCCT
Source organism: Pan paniscus (assembly GCF_029289425.2). Taxonomy (NCBI): domain Eukaryota; kingdom Metazoa; phylum Chordata; class Mammalia; order Primates; family Hominidae; genus Pan; species Pan paniscus. The sequence continues at coordinate 12,680,192 of NC_073263.2, read as the reverse complement.
CACCCAGCTTCTCCCTCTCCCCTCCCAGAAACTCAGACCCAAGGGGCAGCTCCTCACCAGGGATGTGGAAGTACTCTACATCACCCCGCAGGGCTTCACCACTCTCACATCCATCATCAACAGAATTCCACAACTTTACGTTTCCCTTTCCTAACCAAGCAGGACAGTCACTCATGTCATTGTGTTCTCCCGTGTCCTCCTCTGGAGATTCTTCACAGTCACCTCATTCATCAATAATATACCATATGTTCTTACTGCCATCATCCAGCAGCTCACCCCCAGCCACCCATGACTCTCCTGTCTGTCCCAGCTACTCTCCAACTACGCCCAGATTTCAGCGGGAGTCTCTACCCCACACCCCAGAAACACCTACAAACTCACAGACCTCAGTGAGATCCTCGCCAGTCTCTCTCACGTCTTCACCCCCAGCCCTTACGGACCCTCCAGTCTGTCCCAGCTACTCTCCAACCACGCCCACATTTCAGCGCGGGTCAGTTCCAGGAACCCGGGGGTCACCACCAAGCCCACCACTTTCACTGAGTTACTCCCCAGTCTCTAGCACGTCTTTATCTCCAACCCTCAGGGACTCGCCTGTCTGTCCCAGCTACTCTCCAAACACGCCCACACTTCAGCGGGAGTCCGTTGCAGGCACCCAGAAATCACCACCAAACTCACCAATTTCACTGCGTTACTCCCCAGTCTCTCTCATGTCTTCACCATCCCTCAGGGACTCTCCCGTCTGTCCCAGCTACTCTCCAACCACGCCCACATTTCAGCTGCAGTCAGCTCCAGGCACCCTGGAATCACCACCAAACTCCCCAATTTCACTCAGTTACTCCTCACTCTCTAGCACGTCTTTATCTCCAACCCTCAGGGACTCTCCTGTGTGTCCCAGCTACTCTCCAACCACGCCCACACTTCAGCGGGAGTCAGTTCCAGGCACCCAGGAAGCACCACCAAACTCACCAATTTCACTCACTTACTCTCCAGTCTCTCTCATGTCTTCACCAGCCCTCAGGGACTCTCCTGTCTGTCCCAGCTACTCTCCAACCACGCACGCATTTCAGCTGGAGTCAGTCCCAGGCACCCCGGAGTCACCACCAAACTCACCAGTTTCACTGAGGTACTCCCCGGTCTCTCTCATGTCTTCACCCCCAGCCCTCAGGGACTCTCCTGTGTGTCCCAGCTACTCTCCAACCATGCCCAGATTTCAGCGGGAGTCAGTTCCAGGCACCCAGGTATCACCACCAAACTCAGCAGTTTCGCTGAGTTACTCCCCAGTCTCTGTCATGTCTTCACCCCCAGCCCCCTGGGACTCTCCTGTCTGTCCCAGCTACTCTCCCACCACGCCCAGATTTCAGCGGCACTCAGCCTCCCACACTCCGGAATCACCTACAGACTCACAGACTTCACTGAGGTCCTCCCTGGTCTCTCTCAGGTCTTTGCCCTCAGCCCACAGGGACTCCTGTGTCTCTTTCAGCTACTCTCAAAACTTCGCTAGATTCCAGCTGGAGTCAGTTCCAGGCACCCACGATACACCACCGAACTCACGAATTTCACTGACTTACTCCCCAGTCTCCCTCATGTTCTCACCCCCAGCCCTCAAGGACTCTTCTGTCTCTCTCAGCTACACTCCGACCATCTCCAGATTTCACCTGGAGTCAGCTTCCCGCACCCAGGAATCACCTACAAACTCACGGACCTTACTGCAACCCTCCCCCATTTCTTTCACCTCTTCACCCCCTGCCTTCAGGGACTCTCCTGGGTCTCCCAGCTTCTCTCCAGCCTTCCCCAGATTTCTGCCACAGTCAGCCCCAGGCACCCAGGACAACCCTAGACACTCACAGGCCTCACGAGACTATCTCCCTATGACCTGTACCTATACAGGGATGGCTCCCACGCATCCCTCAGTGACCCCAAACCCATCTCCACTTACACTCAGACACTCCCAGGGCCTGACAGCTACTCCCCGTTATTGTCCTTCAGTTCGAAGCCCTGGCCAATCTACTAGCCCACATGACGCAGTTACCTGGCCATTTCTCCACGGTTCCCGTGAGGGCCCCACACCCAGCCGCACAAGAGCCCCTCCTGCATTCCGTCCTCACACGCAGGCTTGTCCATCTACTTGCTACTGTCACACTCTTGCCAGCAGAAGAGGCCCCTGTAATGGCCGATATCACCACCCAGTCTATCCTCACCCCACAGCTGTGCAGCGGGACCCTCCTGCTGGCCCACGTGGCTGCCAGAGCCCATGCTGGCACGACGCTCCAGCAGGTCGGCGTCCCTGCGGGCCACACTACCGGTGACATGGCTAGCATGACCCTCCTTCCTGGCAGTGACACTGTTGATGTGAACCCCGGTTTCACATCTGTCATTTGTAAATAGGACCATTTTCCCTTTTCGCTCTCCCTTCCATTCACAGGGCTTCTCATTCTCTCTCTTTCTGCCTCCGTTTCAGATATTTACTCACCTTTTTCTCTCTCACTATGTCTGCCGTGGTCTCCATGAGAGTGCGCCACAGAAGATTCCCCCATTAAAAGTCATGAATTGAGTGGCTTTTAGTATACCTGTGGTGGTGCACATTCAATTTTAATTCGCAATCCATTGTAGAACGTCTTATCACCCCCGACCAGAGAAAAACCCTGTAGACATTAGTCACTCCTCATTCTGTCTCAAACCCTCTCCCTGACCCTCAGCCCTAGGTAGCAACTACCTAGTGCGATCAATCCCATATGCATAGATTTCCATATTGTGGACATTTCCTATCAACGGAATTGCACAATAGGTGAGCTGTTATGACTGACACAACACGTAGCACAATATTTTCAAGATTCATCCACATTGTAGGCTTACCCACAGGGGGAAACCATTTTTTGGGGGGTTTTAGTAACACCGGGTGTTTTCTCCTTCCTTTCGTCCTTCTTTCCTTCCTTCCTTCCTTCCTTCCTTCCTTCCTTCTTTCTTTCCTTCCTTCCTTCCTTCCTCCTATTTCTCTCTTACTCCTTCTGCCCTCTCTCTTTCATATGCCTTAGGTGCATCCCACATTCTGCGTTTTTTGGGAGAAATCCTCGACAGGTGCAGGAAAATTGTGTTATTGTAACTATTTACCGCTATCTCTCTTTCACGGCTCTCCATCAGTTGTGAACATCTATTGGTTTATCCCAAGTCACTAAGCATATTTTTATTAGGTACACCTGTTTTTCCTTATACAGCTGTTTCTGGACTATAGGGTCGCATACTCATAAACCCACTGTAACTCAGAAACGCATCTAATATTCCAATAATCCCATCATAACGTTGAAAAATCATAAATCAAACCACCGTAAGTCACGGTGTGTCCGTGGATATGGGCGTCATCAATTCCATTGTATTCAGTAATGCTGTACACCATTAACAATGGCAGACTGATTGGGAGTGGATATTGATAGCATTATAAAAGTCAGTTATTAGAGGGATACTTCTTTAACCTGACTGAAGAACTGATCTAATGGCTTTAGTACAGTGCATGATTATGTGAGATGTTTTGAGACAGAGTAGTACATTTGTGAATGAAGTTTTTTCACTTAGTAGGAACCATTGTGTGTGGAAAAGTGAGAAAATTGCTTTCTGCTGTAGAGTCTGGCATTCATTGTAGACTTAAGCTTATTTTTCTGTGAGCAAATCTTATTCAATAAAATACTACTCTTTATACTAAAAAACAGAAACAGTGGTGATGTGTGGTCATTATGCTCAGCAAACTAATCCAGGGAAAGAAAACCAAACGCCACATTCTCACTTATAATGAGAGCTGAAAAATGAGATCACATGGACACAGGAAGGGGAACAACACTCACTGGGGCCTTTCGGGAGGCAGAGCGTTAAGAAAAACAGCTACTGCATGCTGGGCTTAATACCTAGGTGATGGGTTGACAGGTGCAGCGAACCACCATGGCACACGTTTACCTTAGTAACAAATCTGCACATCCTGCACATATACCCCAGAACTTAGAAACGAAACGAAACAAAAGAAAACGAAAAAGCAATAGCAAAACGCTAAAGGCAAAATAAAGTTTCAAACTCAGAACGTGACAGACCAATGTTTGGTTCAAATCATGGTTCTCAACCCAGGTGCCATAAGGCCAGGATAAAGAATTTGATTACATATTGTAAATAAGACATGCAGCAAATGACCAGAAAGATTATTCTCAACATATGTGTGTCTTCTAATTCAATGGTGACGCTATCTACCGGGACATAGCTTTAGATTCCAAAGGGCCGAGTCCCGCCAGACAGGCCTCCCACACTAATAACAATGGGAAGCCCCACGTTGTTTTACCTGTGCTTCTCAGCAACTGGCTATAAATCAGGTTGCCACCACTCCCAGATTTAGTTGCATTCATTGGCTGGAAGAGCTCACAGCACGCAGGGAAACACTTACATTTGCCGTTGTATTTTAGCGGACTTTGCCAAAAGTTCAGAAATAAATGCGGGGCCCGGCGTGTGGGGAGGGGTGCACTACCTTCCAGGAAGTGTTATCCACAAGCTCTCTGAACCCAGTCCTTTTGGGTTTTTATGGAGACCTCATTCTATAGGCATGACGGGTTAAACCATAGGCTATTGGTGATCAACTCCACCTGAGGCTCTCAACCCTCCCTGGAAATTGGGGTTGAGGCTTTGCCATTCTCAGTCTGACTAAAAGAATTTACCCAAACGGAATTTTAAAACAGATGAGCATAACTGGAATCTTAATTAGATGATTGGATTATCTGGAGCCACACCTTGATATTCCTAACCGGAGCACCCTCATCCAACGAATGCTCCACGCAACTGGCTCCCAAGTCTCTACGTGGTTCCAGAGCAAAAGAATGTTTATACAACGCATATCTCCACCTTTTCTTCAAAGTCTTTTCCCTTACACGGAAAGACTTCTTAAACTGCCATGCATCCGGATCAGGGGGAGGTATTGTTACACCGCAGATCTGTGGATCTCCGGGGTTTGATTGTGGCAAGGATGCTGCTGGTGTCAAAACCACAACGTGGGAACCACAGAACCACTAGTTGGTTTTCAGTGTTTCAGTGCATACAATTCCTAATATATCTGGCCAAGAAAACTTGTAAGTTCTTAGATTGTCCCAAAGGTGGCGCATGAAATCAAAGCAGGAGAACAGTTTCCTACGAGGTGTAGCCTGGGAAAGTTGGGGGTGACTGATGGAAAGGAGGAGTGAAGCTCCGCCCTTTCCGCTGCTAGGCTGCGCCCGAGGCTATTTAAACCCACCCTGGCTGGCCTGTACTCAGATCTTCGCGGAGCGGATCAGCGGCCGGAGCGGTTGGCGGACTCTGCGTTGACTTGGAGCTCACAGCGTCTTGCGACTTGGAAGCGGATTCAGAGGACAGGACAGAACACTTGGGCAAGTGAATCTCTGTCTGTCTGTCTGTCTGTCTGTCTGTCTGTCTGTCTCATTGGTTGGTTGATTTCCATTTTCTTAAGGGGCACATACCTCACACCGCACACACACACACACACGCACACACACTCCTTCCTTCTGCGAGTTAGAAAATTAGTAGGGGCCCCTGGGAGCTGCAGGTTTCCTAATCATGTCTGCACCTAAGAACAGTAGGGTCTTGTCCGGCTCTTCTTATGAACGGTCCCCCAGCACGGACTCCCCAAGGTCCATGCGAGCCTCACCCAGCTTCTCCCTCTCCCCTCTCAGAAACTCAGGCTTCAGGGGAAGCTCCTCACCAGGGATCCGGAGCTACCATTCACCATCCCCTAGGGCTTCACCACACTCACCTCTGTCATCACCAGAATCCCACAAGCTCCCATTTCCCTGTCCTCACCGTGATGGGCAATCAATGAAGCCATTGGGCTCTCCCGTGTCCTCCTCTGAGGATTCCTCAGAGTCCCCACGTTCATCAATAATATACCACATGTTCTTACTGCCATCACCCAGCAGCTCACCCCCAGCTCTCGGGGGATCTCCTGTGTCTCCCAGCTACTCTCCAAACAACCCCAGATTTCAGCTGGAGTCAGCCCCCCACACCCGGGAATCACCTACAAACTCACGAGCCTCACGGTGCTCCACCCCTGTGTCTTTCATCTCTTCACCCCCAGGCCTCAGGGACTCTCCTGTGGCTCCCAGTTACTCTCCAGCCATCCCCAGGTTCCTGCGGGAGTCAGCCCCATGCACCCAGGAGTCCCCCAGAGACTCACACGTCTCGGGAGAATATGAGCGGTCCCCCAGCCCTGACTCCTCAAGATTCATGCCTGCCTCACCCAGCTTCTCCCTCTCCCCTCCCAGAAACTCAGACCCAAGGGGCAGCTCCTCACCAGGGATGTGGAAGTACTCTACATCACCCCGCAGGGCTTCACCACTCTCACATCCATCATCAACAGAATTCCACAACTTTACGTTTCCCTTTCCTAACCAAGCAGGACAGTCACTCATGTCATTGTGTTCTCCCGTGTCCTCCTCTGGAGATTCTTCACAGTCACCTCATTCATCAATAATATACCATATGTTCTTACTGCCATCATCCAGCAGCTCACCCCCAGCCACCCATGACTCTCCTGTCTGTCCCAGCTACTCTCCAACTACGCCCAGATTTCAGCGGGAGTCTCTACCCCACACCCCAGAAACACCTACAAACTCACAGACCTCAGTGAGATCCTCGCCAGTCTCTCTCACGTCTTCACCCCCAGCCCTTACGGACCCTCCAGTCTGTCCCAGCTACTCTCCAACCACGCCCACATTTCAGCGCGGGTCAGTTCCAGGAACCCGGGGGTCACCACCAAGCCCACCACTTTCACTGAGTTACTCCCCAGTCTCTAGCACGTCTTTATCTCCAACCCTCAGGGACTCGCCTGTCTGTCCCAGCTACTCTCCAAACACGCCCACACTTCAGCGGGAGTCCGTTGCAGGCACCCAGAAATCACCACCAAACTCACCAATTTCACTGCGTTACTCCCCAGTCTCTCTCATGTCTTCACCATCCCTCAGGGACTCTCCCGTCTGTCCCAGCTACTCTCCAACCACGCCCACATTTCAGCTGCAGTCAGCTCCAGGCACCCTGGAATCACCACCAAACTCCCCAATTTCACTCAGTTACTCCTCACTCTCTAGCACGTCTTTATCTCCAACCCTCAGGGACTCTCCTGTGTGTCCCAGCTACTCTCCAACCACGCCCACACTTCAGCGGGAGTCAGTTCCAGGCACCCAGGAAGCACCACCAAACTCACCAATTTCACTCACTTACTCTCCAGTCTCTCTCATGTCTTCACCAGCCCTCAGGGACTCTCCTGTCTGTCCCAGCTACTCTCCAACCACGCACGCATTTCAGCTGGAGTCAGTCCCAGGCACCCCGGAGTCACCACCAAACTCACCAGTTTCACTGAGGTACTCCCCGGTCTCTCTCATGTCTTCACCCCCAGCCCTCAGGGACTCTCCTGTGTGTCCCAGCTACTCTCCAACCATGCCCAGATTTCAGCGGGAGTCAGTTCCAGGCACCCAGGTATCACCACCAAACTCAGCAGTTTCGCTGAGTTACTCCCCAGTCTCTGTCATGTCTTCACCCCCAGCCCCCTGGGACTCTCCTGTCTGTCCCAGCTACTCTCCCACCACGCCCAGATTTCAGCGGCACTCAGCCTCCCACACTCCGGAATCACCTACAGACTCACAGACTTCACTGAGGTCCTCCCTGGTCTCTCTCAGGTCTTTGCCCTCAGCCCACAGGGACTCCTGTGTCTCTTTCAGCTACTCTCAAAACTTCGCTAGATTCCAGCTGGAGTCAGTTCCAGGCACCCACGATACACCACCGAACTCACGAATTTCACTGACTTACTCCCCAGTCTCCCTCATGTTCTCACCCCCAGCCCTCAAGGACTCTTCTGTCTCTCTCAGCTACACTCCGACCATCTCCAGATTTCACCTGGAGTCAGCTTCCCGCACCCAGGAATCACCTACAAACTCACGGACCTTACTGCAACCCTCCCCCATTTCTTTCACCTCTTCACCCCCTGCCTTCAGGGACTCTCCTGGGTCTCCCAGCTTCTCTCCAGCCTTCCCCAGATTTCTGCCACAGTCAGCCCCAGGCACCCAGGACAACCCTAGACACTCACAGGCCTCACGAGACTATCTCCCTATGACCTGTACCTATACAGGGATGGCTCCCACGCATCCCTCAGTGACCCCAAACCCATCTCCACTTACACTCAGACACTCCCAGGGCCTGACAGCTACTCCCCGTTATTGTCCTTCAGTTCGAAGCCCTGGCCAATCTACTAGCCCACATGACGCAGTTACCTGGCCATTTCTCCACGGTTCCCGTGAGGGCCCCACACCCAGCCGCACAAGAGCCCCTCCTGCATTCCGTCCTCACACGCAGGCTTGTCCATCTACTTGCTACTGTCACACTCTTGCCAGCAGAAGAGGCCCCTGTAATGGGCGATATCACCACCCAGTCTATCCTCACCCCACAGCTGTGCAGCGGGACCCTCCTGCTGGCCCACGTGGCTGCCAGAGCCCATGCTGGCACGACGCTCCAGCAGGTCGGCGTCCCTGCGGGCCACACTACCGGTGACATGGCTAGCATGACCCTCCTTCCTGGCAGTGACACTGTTGATGTGAACCCCGGTTTCACATCTGTCATTTGTAAATAGGACCATTTTCCCTTTTCGCTCTCCCTTCCATTCACAGGGCTTCTCATTCTCTCTCTTTCTGCCTCCGTTTCAGATATTTACTCACCTTTTTCTCTCTCACTATGTCTGCCGTGGTCTCCATGAGAGTGCGCCACAGAAGATTCCCCCATTAAAAGTCATGAATTGAGTGGCTTTTAGTATACCTGTGGTGGTGCACATTCAATTTTAATTCGCAATCCATTGTAGAACGTCTTATCACCCCCGACCAGAGAAAAACCCTGTAGACATTAGTCACTCCTCATTCTGTCTCAAACCCTCTCCCTGACCCTCAGCCCTAGGTAGCAACTACCTAGTGCGATCAATCCCATATGCATAGATTTCCATATTGTGGACATTTCCTATCAACGGAATTGCACAATAGGTGAGCTGTTATGACTGACACAACACGTAGCACAATATTTTCAAGATTCATCCACATTGTAGGCTTACCCACAGGGGGAAACCATTTTTTGGGGGGTTTTAGTAACACCGGGTGTTTTCTCCTTCCTTTCGTCCTTCTTTCCTTCCTTCCTTCCTTCCTTCCTTCCTACCTTCCTTCTTTCTTTCCTTCCTTCCTTCCTTCCTCCTATTTCTCTCTTACTCCTTCTGCCCTCTCTCTTTCATATGCCTTAGGTGCATCCCACATTCTGCGTTTTTTGGGAGAAATCCTCGACAGGTGCAGGAAAATTGTGTTATTGTAACTATTTACTGCTATCTCTCTTTCACGGCTCTCCATCAGTTGTGAACATCTATTGGTTTATCCCAAGTCACTAAGCATATTTTTATTAGGTACACCTGTTTTTCCTTATACAGCTGTTTCTGGACTATAGGGTCGCATACTCATAAACCCACTGTAACTCAGAAACGCATCTAATATTCCAATAATCCCATCATAACGTTGAAAAATCATAAATCAAACCACCGTAAGTCACGGTGTGTCCGTGGATATGGGCGTCATCAATTCCATTGTGTTCGGTAATGCTGTACACCATTAACAATGGCAGACTGATTGGGAGTGGATATTGATAGCATTATAAAAGTCAGTTATTAGAGGGATACTTCTTTAACCTGACTGAAGAACTGATCTAATGGCTTTAGTACAGTGCATGATTATGTGAGATGTTTTGAGACAGAGTAGTACATTTGTGAATGAAGATTTTTCACTTAGTAGGAACCATTGTGTGTGGAAAAGTGAGAAAATTGCTTTCTGCTGTAGAGTCTGGCATTCATTGTAGACTTAAGCTTATTTTTCTGTGAGCAAATCTTATTCAATAAAATACTACTCTTTATACTAAAAAACAGAAACAGTGGTGATGTGTGGTCATTATGCTCAGCAAACTAATCCAGGGAAAGAAAACCAAACGCCACATTCTCACTTATAATGAGAGCTGAAAAATGAGATCACATGGACACAGGAAGGGGAACAACACTCACTGGGGCCTTTCGGGAGGCAGAGCGTTAAGAAAAACAGCTACTGCATGCTGGGCTTAATACCTAGGTGATGGGTTGACAGGTGCAGCGAACCACCATGGCACACGTTTACCTTAGTAACAAATCTGCACATCCTGCACATATACCCCAGAACTTAGAAACGAAACGAAACAAAAGAAAACGAAAAAGCAATAGCAAAACGCTAAAGGCAAAATAAAGTTTCAAACTCAGAACGTGACAGACCAATGTTTGGTTCAAATCATGGTTCTCAACCCAGGTGCCATAAGGCCAGGATAAAGAATTTGATTACATATTGTAAATAAGACATGCAGCAAATGACCAGAAAGATTATTCTCAACATATGTGTGTCTTCTAATTCAATGGTGACGCTATCTACCGGGACATAGCTTTAGATTCCAAAGGGCCGAGTCCCGCCAGACAGGCCTCCCACACTAATAACAATGGGAAGCCCCACGTTGTTTTACCTGTGCTTCTCAGCAACTGGCTATAAATCAGGTTGCCACCACTCCCAGATTTAGTTGCATTCATTGGCTGGAAGAGCTCACAGCACGCAGGGAAACACTTACATTTGCCGTTGTATTTTAGCGGACTTTGCCAAAAGTTCAGAAATAAATGCGGGGCCCGGCGTGTGGGGAGGGGTGCACTACCTTCCAGGAAGTGTTATCCACAAGCTCTCTGAACCCAGTCCTTTTGGGTTTTTATGGAGACCTCATTCTATAGGCATGACGGGTTAAACCATAGGCTATTGGTGATCAACTCCACCTGAGGCTCTCAACCCTCCCTGGAAATTGGGGTTGAGGCTTTGCCATTCTCAGTCTGACTAAAAGAATTTACCCAAACGGAATTTTAAAACAGATGAGCATAACTGGAATCTTAATTAGATGATTGGATTATCTGGAGCCACACCTTGATATTCCTAACCCGAGCACCCTCATCCAACGAATGCTCCACGCAACTGGCTCCCAAGTCTCTACGTGGTTCCAGAGCAAAAGAATGTTTATACAACGCATATCTCCACCTTTTCTTCAAAGTCTTTTCCCTTACACGGAAAGACTTCTTAAACTGCCATGCATCCGGATCAGGGGGAGGTATTGTTACACCGCAGATCTGTGGATCTCCGGGGTTTGATTGTGGCAAGGATGCTGCTGGTGTCAAAACCACAACGTGGGAACCACAGAACCACTAGTTGGTTTTCAGTGTTTCAGTGCATACAATTCCTAATATATCTGGCCAAGAAAACTTGTAAGTTCTTAGATTGTCCCAAAGGTGGCGCATGAAATCAAAGCAGGAGAACAGTTTCCTACGAGGTGTAGCCTGGGAAAGTTGGGGGTGACTGATGGAAAGGAGGAGTGAAGCTCCGCCCTTTCCGCTGCTAGGCTGCGCCCGAGGCTATTTAAACCCACCCTGGCTGGCCTGTACTCAGATCTTCGCGGAGCGGATCAGCGGCCGGAGCGGTTGGCGGACTCTGCGTTGACTTGGAGCTCACAGCGTCTTGCGACTTGGAAGCGGATTCAGAGGACAGGACAGAACACTTGGGCAAGTGAATCTCTGTCTGTCTGTCTGTCTGTCTGTCTGTCTCATTGGTTGGTTGATTTCCATTTTCTTAAGGGGCACATACCTCACACCGCACACACACACACACACGCACACACACTCCTTCCTTCTGCGAGTTAGAAAATTAGTAGGGGCCCCTGGGAGCTGCAGGTTTCCTAATCATGTCTGCACCTAAGAACAGTAGGGTCTTGTCCGGCTCTTCTTATGAACGGTCCCCCAGCACGGACTCCCCAAGGTCCATGCGAGCCTCACCCAGCTTCTCCCTCTCCCCTCTCAGAAACTCAGGCTTCAGGGGAAGCTCCTCACCAGGGATCCGGAGCTACCATTCACCATCCCCTAGGGCTTCACCACACTCACCTCTGTCATCACCAGAATCCCACAAGCTCCCATTTCCCTGTCCTCACCGTGATGGGCAATCAATGAAGCCATTGGGCTCTCCCGTGTCCTCCTCTGAGGATTCCTCAGAGTCCCCACGTTCATCAATAATATACCACATGTTCTTACTGCCATCACCCAGCAGCTCACCCCCAGCTCTCGGGGGATCTCCTGTGTCTCCCAGCTACTCTCCAAACAACCCCAGATTTCAGCTGGAGTCAGCCCCCCACACCCGGGAATCACCTACAAACTCACGAGCCTCACGGTGCTCCACCCCTGTGTCTTTCATCTCTTCACCCCCAGGCCTCAGGGACTCTCCTGTGGCTCCCAGTTACTCTCCAGCCATCCCCAGGTTCCTGCGGGAGTCAGCCCCATGCACCCAGGAGTCCCCCAGAGACTCACACGTCTCGGGAGAATATGAGCGGTCCCCCAGCCCTGACTCCTCAAGATTCATGCCTGCCTCACCCAGCTTCTCCCTCTCCCCTCCCAGAAACTCAGACCCAAGGGGCAGCTCCTCACCAGGGATGTGGAAGTACTCTACATCACCCCGCAGGGCTTCACCACTCTCACATCCATCATCAACAGAATTCCACAACTTTACGTTTCCCTTTCCTAACCAAGCAGGACAGTCACTCATGTCATTGTGTTCTCCCGTGTCCTCCTCTGGAGATTCTTCACAGTCACCTCATTCATCAATAATATACCATATGTTCTTACTGCCATCATCCAGCAGCTCACCCCCAGCCACCCATGACTCTCCTGTCTGTCCCAGCTACTCTCCAACTACGCCCAGATTTCAGCGGGAGTCTCTACCCCACACCCCAGAAACACCTACAAACTCACAGACCTCAGTGAGATCCTCGCCAGTCTCTCTCACGTCTTCACCCCCAGCCCTTACGGACCCTCCAGTCTGTCCCAGCTACTCTCCAACCACGCCCACATTTCAGCGCGGGTCAGTTCCAGGAACCCGGGGGTCACCACCAAGCCCACCACTTTCACTGAGTTACTCCCCAGTCTCTAGCACGTCTTTATCTCCAACCCTCAGGGACTCGCCTGTCTGTCCCAGCTACTCTCCAAACACGCCCACACTTCAGCGGGAGTCCGTTGCAGGCACCCAGAAATCACCACCAAACTCACCAATTTCACTGCGTTACTCCCCAGTCTCTCTCATGTCTTCACCATCCCTCAGGGACTCTCCCGTCTGTCCCAGCTACTCTCCAACCACGCCCACATTTCAGCTGCAGTCAGCTCCAGGCACCCTGGAATCACCACCAAACTCCCCAATTTCACTCAGTTACTCCTCACTCTCTAGCACGTCTTTATCTCCAACCCTCAGGGACTCTCCTGTGTGTCCCAGCTACTCTCCAACCACGCCCACACTTCAGCGGGAGTCAGTTCCAGGCACCCAGGAAGCACCACCAAACTCACCAATTTCACTCACTTACTCTCCAGTCTCTCTCATGTCTTCACCAGCCCTCAGGGACTCTCCTGTCTGTCCCAGCTACTCTCCAACCACGCACGCATTTCAGCTGGAGTCAGTCCCAGGCACCCCGGAGTCACCACCAAACTCACCAGTTTCACTGAGGTACTCCCCGGTCTCTCTCATGTCTTCACCCCCAGCCCTCAGGGACTCTCCTGTGTGTCCCAGCTACTCTCCAACCATGCCCAGATTTCAGCGGGAGTCAGTTCCAGGCACCCAGGTATCACCACCAAACTCAGCAGTTTCGCTGAGTTACTCCCCAGTCTCTGTCATGTCTTCACCCCCAGCCCCCTGGGACTCTCCTGTCTGTCCCAGCTACTCTCCCACCACGCCCAGATTTCAGCGGCACTCAGCCTCCCACACTCCGGAATCACCTACAGACTCACAGACTTCACTGAGGTCCTCCCTGGTCTCTCTCAGGTCTTTGCCCTCAGCCCACAGGGACTCCTGTGTCTCTTTCAGCTACTCTCAAAACTTCGCTAGATTCCAGCTGGAGTCAGTTCCAGGCACCCACGATACACCACCGAACTCACGAATTTCACTGACTTACTCCCCAGTCTCCCTCATGTTCTCACCCCCAGCCCTCAAGGACTCTTCTGTCTCTCTCAGCTACACTCCGACCATCTCCAGATTTCACCTGGAGTCAGCTTCCCGCACCCAGGAATCACCTACAAACTCACGGACCTTACTGCAACCCTCCCCCATTTCTTTCACCTCTTCACCCCCTGCCTTCAGGGACTCTCCTGGGTCTCCCAGCTTCTCTCCAGCCTTCCCCAGATTTCTGCCACAGTCAGCCCCAGGCACCCAGGACAACCCTAGACACTCACAGGCCTCACGAGACTATCTCCCTATGACCTGTACCTATACAGGGATGGCTCCCACGCATCCCTCAGTGACCCCAAACCCATCTCCACTTACACTCAGACACTCCCAGGGCCTGACAGCTACTCCCCGTTATTGTCCTTCAGTTCGAAGCCCTGGCCAATCTACTAGCCCACATGACGCAGTTACCTGGCCATTTCTCCACGGTTCCCGTGAGGGCCCCACACCCAGCCGCACAAGAGCCCCTCCTGCATTCCGTCCTCACACGCAGGCTTGTCCATCTACTTGCTACTGTCACACTCTTGCCAGCAGAAGAGGCCCCTGTAATGGGCGATATCACCACCCAGTCTATCCTCACCCCACAGCTGTGCAGCGGGACCCTCCTGCTGGCCCACGTGGCTGCCAGAGCCCATGCTGGCACGACGCTCCAGCAGGTCGGCGTCCCTGCGGGCCACACTACCGGTGACATGGCTAGCATGACCCTCCTTCCTGGCAGTGACACTGTTGATGTGAACCCCGGTTTCACATCTGTCATTTGTAAATAGGACCATTTTCCCTTTTCGCTCTCCCTTCCATTCACAGGGCTTCTCATTCTCTCTCTTTCTGCCTCCGTTTCAGATATTTACTCACCTTTTTCTCTCTCACTATGTCTGCCGTGGTCTCCATGAGAGTGCGCCACAGAAGATTCCCCCATTAAAAGTCATGAATTGAGTGGCTTTTAGTATACCTGTGGTGGTGCACATTCAATTTTAATTCGCAATCCATTGTAGAACGTCTTATCACCCCCGACCAGAGAAAAACCCTGTAGACATTAGTCACTCCTCATTCTGTCTCAAACCCTCTCCCTGACCCTCAGCCCTAGGTAGCAACTACCTAGTGCGATCAATCCCATATGCATAGATTTCCATATTGTGGACATTTCCTATCAACGGAATTGCACAATAGGTGAGCTGTTATGACTGACACAACACGTAGCACAATATTTTCAAGATTCATCCACATTGTAGGCTTACCCACAGGGGGAAACCATTTTTTGGGGGGTTTTAGTAACACCGGGTGTTTTCTCCTTCCTTTCGTCCTTCTTTCCTTCCTTCCTTCCTTCCTTCCTTCCTTCCTTCCTACCTTCCTTCTTTCTTTCCTTCCTTCCTTCCTTCCTCCTATTTCTCTCTTACTCCTTCTGCCCTCTCTCTTTCATATGCCTTAGGTGCATCCCACATTCTGCGTTTTTTGGGAGAAATCCTCGACAGGTGCAGGAAAATTGTGTTATTGTAACTATTTACTGCTATCTCTCTTTCACGGCTCTCCATCAGTTGTGAACATCTATTGGTTTATCCCAAGTCACTAAGCATATTTTTATTAGGTACACCTGTTTTTCCTTATACAGCTGTTTCTGGACTATAGGGTCGCATACTCATAAACCCACTGTAACTCAGAAACGCATCTAATATTCCAATAATCCCATCATAACGTTGAAAAATCATAAATCAAACCACCGTAAGTCACGGTGTGTCCGTGGATATGGGCGTCATCAATTCCATTGTGTTCGGTAATGCTGTACACCATTAACAATGGCAGACTGATTGGGAGTGGATATTGATAGCATTATAAAAGTCAGTTATTAGAGGGATACTTCTTTAACCTGACTGAAGAACTGATCTAATGGCTTTAGTACAGTGCATGATTATGTGAGATGTTTTGAGACAGAGTAGTACATTTGTGAATGAAGATTTTTCACTTAGTAGGAACCATTGTGTGTGGAAAAGTGAGAAAATTGCTTTCTGCTGTAGAGTCTGGCATTCATTGTAGACTTAAGCTTATTTTTCTGTGAGCAAATCTTATTCAATAAAATACTACTCTTTATACTAAAAAACAGAAACAGTGGTGATGTGTGGTCATTATGCTCAGCAAACTAATCCAGGGAAAGAAAACCAAACGCCACATTCTCACTTATAATGAGAGCTGAAAAATGAGATCACATGGACACAGGAAGGGGAACAACACTCACTGGGGCCTTTCGGGAGGCAGAGCGTTAAGAAAAACAGCTACTGCATGCTGGGCTTAATACCTAGGTGATGGGTTGACAGGTGCAGCGAACCACCATGGCACACGTTTACCTTAGTAACAAATCTGCACATCCTGCACATATACCCCAGAACTTAGAAACGAAACGAAACAAAAGAAAACGAAAAAGCAATAGCAAAACGCTAAAGGCAAAATAAAGTTTCAAACTCAGAACGTGACAGACCAATGTTTGGTTCAAATCATGGTTCTCAACCCAGGTGCCATAAGGCCAGGATAAAGAATTTGATTACATATTGTAAATAAGACATGCAGCAAATGACCAGAAAGATTATTCTCAACATATGTGTGTCTTCTAATTCAATGGTGACGCTATCTACCGGGACATAGCTTTAGATTCCAAAGGGCCGAGTCCCGCCAGACAGGCCTCCCACACTAATAACAATGGGAAGCCCCACGTTGTTTTACCTGTGCTTCTCAGCAACTGGCTATAAATCAGGTTGCCACCACTCCCAGATTTAGTTGCATTCATTGGCTGGAAGAGCTCACAGCACGCAGGGAAACACTTACATTTGCCGTTGTATTTTAGCGGACTTTGCCAAAAGTTCAGAAATAAATGCGGGGCCCGGCGTGTGGGGAGGGGTGCACTACCTTCCAGGAAGTGTTATCCACAAGCTCTCTGAACCCAGTCCTTTTGGGTTTTTATGGAGACCTCATTCTATAGGCATGACGGGTTAAACCATAGGCTATTGGTGATCAACTCCACCTGAGGCTCTCAACCCTCCCTGGAAATTGGGGTTGAGGCTTTGCCATTCTCAGTCTGACTAAAAGAATTTACCCAAACGGAATTTTAAAACAGATGAGCATAACTGGAATCTTAATTAGATGATTGGATTATCTGGAGCCACACCTTGATATTCCTAACCCGAGCACCCTCATCCAACGAATGCTCCACGCAACTGGCTCCCAAGTCTCTACGTGGTTCCAGAGCAAAAGAATGTTTATACAACGCATATCTCCACCTTTTCTTCAAAGTCTTTTCCCTTACACGGAAAGACTTCTTAAACTGCCATGCATCCGGATCAGGGGGAGGTATTGTTACACCGCAGATCTGTGGATCTCCGGGGTTTGATTGTGGCAAGGATGCTGCTGGTGTCAAAACCACAACGTGGGAACCACAGAACCACTAGTTGGTTTTCAGTGTTTCAGTGCATACAATTCCTAATATATCTGGCCAAGAAAACTTGTAAGTTCTTAGATTGTCCCAAAGGTGGCGCATGAAATCAAAGCAGGAGAACAGTTTCCTACGAGGTGTAGCCTGGGAAAGTTGGGGGTGACTGATGGAAAGGAGGAGTGAAGCTCCGCCCTTTCCGCTGCTAGGCTGCGCCCGAGGCTATTTAAACCCACCCTGGCTGGCCTGTACTCAGATCTTCGCGGAGCGGATCAGCGGCCGGAGCGGTTGGCGGACTCTGCGTTGACTTGGAGCTCACAGCGTCTTGCGACTTGGAAGCGGATTCAGAGGACAGGACAGAACACTTGGGCAAGTGAATCTCTGTCTGTCTGTCTGTCTGTCTGTCTGTCTGTCTCATTGGTTGGTTGATTTCCATTTTCTTAAGGGGCACATACCTCACACCGCACACACACACACACACGCACACACACTCCTTCCTTCTGCGAGTTAGAAAATTAGTAGGGGCCCCTGGGAGCTGCAGGTTTCCTAATCATGTCTGCACCTAAGAACAGTAGGGTCTTGTCCGGCTCTTCTTATGAACGGTCCCCCAGCACGGACTCCCCAAGGTCCATGCGAGCCTCACCCAGCTTCTCCCTCTCCCCTCTCAGAAACTCAGGCTTCAGGGGAAGCTCCTCACCAGGGATCCGGAGCTACCATTCACCATCCCCTAGGGCTTCACCACACTCACCTCTGTCATCACCAGAATCCCACAAGCTCCCATTTCCCTGTCCTCACCGTGATGGGCAATCAATGAAGCCATTGGGCTCTCCCGTGTCCTCCTCTGAGGATTCCTCAGAGTCCCCACGTTCATCAATAATATACCACATGTTCTTACTGCCATCACCCAGCAGCTCACCCCCAGCTCTCGGGGGATCTCCTGTGTCTCCCAGCTACTCTCCAAACAACCCCAGATTTCAGCTGGAGTCAGCCCCCCACACCCGGGAATCACCTACAAACTCACGAGCCTCACGGTGCTCCACCCCTGTGTCTTTCATCTCTTCACCCCCAGGCCTCAGGGACTCTCCTGTGGCTCCCAGTTACTCTCCAGCCATCCCCAGGTTCCTGCGGGAGTCAGCCCCATGCACCCAGGAGTCCCCCAGAGACTCACACGTCTCGGGAGAATATGAGCGGTCCCCCAGCCCTGACTCCTCAAGATTCATGCCTGCCTCACCCAGCTTCTCCCTCTCCCCTCCCAGAAACTCAGACCCAAGGGGCAGCTCCTCACCAGGGATGTGGAAGTACTCTACATCACCCCGCAGGGCTTCACCACTCTCACATCCATCATCAACAGAATTCCACAACTTTACGTTTCCCTTTCCTAACCAAGCAGGACAGTCACTCATGTCATTGTGTTCTCCCGTGTCCTCCTCTGGAGATTCTTCACAGTCACCTCATTCATCAATAATATACCATATGTTCTTACTGCCATCATCCAGCAGCTCACCCCCAGCCACCCATGACTCTCCTGTCTGTCCCAGCTACTCTCCAACTACGCCCAGATTTCAGCGGGAGTCTCTACCCCACACCCCAGAAACACCTACAAACTCACAGACCTCAGTGAGATCCTCGCCAGTCTCTCTCACGTCTTCACCCCCAGCCCTTACGGACCCTCCAGTCTGTCCCAGCTACTCTCCAACCACGCCCACATTTCAGCGCGGGTCAGTTCCAGGAACCCGGGGGTCACCACCAAGCCCACCACTTTCACTGAGTTACTCCCCAGTCTCTAGCACGTCTTTATCTCCAACCCTCAGGGACTCGCCTGTCTGTCCCAGCTACTCTCCAAACACGCCCACACTTCAGCGGGAGTCCGTTGCAGGCACCCAGAAATCACCACCAAACTCACCAATTTCACTGCGTTACTCCCCAGTCTCTCTCATGTCTTCACCATCCCTCAGGGACTCTCCCGTCTGTCCCAGCTACTCTCCAACCACGCCCACATTTCAGCTGCAGTCAGCTCCAGGCACCCCGGAATCACCACCAAACTCCCCAATTTCACTCAGTTACTCCTCACTCTCTAGCACGTCTTTATCTCCAACCCTCAGGGACTCTCCTGTGTGTCCCAGCTACTCTCCAACCACGCCCACACTTCAGCGGGAGTCAGTTCCAGGCACCCAGGAAGCACCACCAAACTCACCAATTTCACTCACTTACTCTCCAGTCTCTCTCATGTCTTCACCAGCCCTCAGGGACTCTCCTGTCTGTCCCAGCTACTCTCCAACCACGCACACATTTCAGCTGGAGTCAGTCCCAGGCACCCCGGAGTCACCACCAAACTCACCAGTTTCACTGAGGTACTCCCCGGTCTCTCTCATGTCTTCACCCCCAGCCCTCAGGGACTCTCCTGTGTGTCCCAGCTACTCTCCAACCATGCCCAGATTTCAGCGGGAGTCAGTTCCAGGCACCCAGGTATCACCACCAAACTCAGCAGTTTCGCTGAGTTACTCCCCAGTCTCTGTCATGTCTTCACCCCCAGCCCCCTGGGACTCTCCTGTCTGTCCCAGCTACTCTCCCACCACGCCCAGATTTCAGCGGCACTCAGCCTCCCACACTCCGGAATCACCTACAGACTCACAGACTTCACTGAGGTCCTCCCTGGTCTCTCTCAGGTCTTTGCCCTCAGCCCACAGGGACTCCTGTGTCTCTTTCAGCTACTCTCAAAACTTCGCTAGATTCCAGCTGGAGTCAGTTCCAGGCACCCACGATACACCACCGAACTCACGAATTTCACTGACTTACTCCCCAGTCTCCCTCATGTTCTCACCCCCAGCCCTCAAGGACTCTTCTGTCTCTCTCAGCTACACTCCGACCATCTCCAGATTTCACCTGGAGTCAGCTTCCCGCACCCAGGAATCACCTACAAACTCACGGACCTTACTGCAACCCTCCCCCATTTCTTTCACCTCTTCACCCCCTGCCTTCAGGGACTCTCCTGGGTCTCCCAGCTTCTCTCCAGCCTTCCCCAGATTTCTGCCACAGTCAGCCCCAGGCACCCAGGACAACCCTAGACACTCACAGGCCTCACGAGACTATCTCCCTATGACCTGTACCTATACAGGGATGGCTCCCACGCATCCCTCAGTGACCCCAAACCCATCTCTACTTACACTCAGACACTCCCAGGGCCTGACAGCTACTCCCCGTTATTGTCCTTCAGTTCGAAGCCCTGGCCAATCTACTAGCCCACATGACGCAGTTACCTGGCCATTTCTCCACGGTTCCCGTGAGGGCCCCACACCCAGCCGCACAAGAGCCCCTCCTGCATTCCGTCCTCACACGCAGGCTTGTCCATCTACTTGCTACTGTCACACTCTTGCCAGCAGAAGAGGCCCCTGTAATGGGCGATATCACCACCCAGTCTATCCTCACCCCACAGCTGTGCAGCGGGACCCTCCTGCTGGCCCACGTGGCTGCCAGAGCCCATGCTGGCACGACGCTCCAGCAGGTCGGCGTCCCTGCGGGCCACACTACCGGTGACATGGCTAGCATGACCCTCCTTCCTGGCAGTGACACTGTTGATGTGAACCCCGGTTTCACATCTGTCATTTGTAAATAGGACCATTTTCCCTTTTCGCTCTCCCTTCCATTCACAGGGCTTCTCATTCTCTCTCTTTCTGCCTCCGTTTCAGATATTTACTCACCTTTTTCTCTCTCACTATGTCTGCCGTGGTCTCCATGAGAGTGCGCCACAGAAGATTCCCCCATTAAAAGTCATGAATTGAGTGGCTTTTAGTATACCTGTGGTGGTGCACATTCAATTTTAATTCGCAATCCATTGTAGAACGTCTTATCACCCCCGACCAGAGAAAAACCCTGTAGACATTAGTCACTCCTCATTCTGTCTCAAACCCTCTCCCTGACCCTCAGCCCTAGGTAGCAACTACCTAGTGCGATCAATCCCATATGCATAGATTTCCATATTGTGGACATTTCCTATCAACGGAATTGCACAATAGGTGAGCTGTTATGACTGACACAACACGTAGCACAATATTTTCAAGATTCATCCACATTGTAGGCTTACCCACAGGGGGAAACCATTTTTTGGGGGGTTTTAGTAACACCGGGTGTTTTCTCCTTCCTTTCGTCCTTCTTTCCTTCCTTCCTTCCTTCCTTCCTTCCTACCTTCCTTCTTTCTTTCCTTCCTTCCTTCCTTCCTCCTATTTCTCTCTTACTCCTTCTGCCCTCTCTCTTTCATATGCCTTAGGTGCATCCCACATTCTGCGTTTTTTGGGAGAAATCCTCGACAGGTGCAGGAAAATTGTGTTATTGTAACTATTTACTGCTATCTCTCTTTCACGGCTCTCCATCAGTTGTGAACATCTATTGGTTTATCCCAAGTCACTAAGCATATTTTTATTAGGTACACCTGTTTTTCCTTATACAGCTGTTTCTGGACTATAGGGTCGCATACTCATAAACCCACTGTAACTCAGAAACGCATCTAATATTCCAATAATCCCATCATAACGTTGAAAAATCATAAATCAAACCACCGTAAGTCATGGTGTGTCCGTGGATATGGGCGTCATCAATTCCATTGTGTTCGGTAATGCTGTACACCATTAACAATGGCAGACTGATTGGGAGTGGATATTGATAGCATTATAAAAGTCAGTTATTAGAGGGATACTTCTTTAACCTGACTGAAGAACTGATCTAATGGCTTTAGTACAGTGCATGATTATGTGAGATGTTTTGAGACAGAGTAGTACATTTGTGAATGAAGATTTTTCACTTAGTAGGAACCATTGTGTGTGGAAAAGTGAGAAAATTGCTTTCTGCTGTAGAGTCTGGCATTCATTGTAGACTTAAGCTTATTTTTCTGTGAGCAAATCTTATTCAATAAAATACTACTCTTTATACTAAAAAACAGAAACAGTGGTGATGTGTGGTCATTATGCTCAGCAAACTAATCCAGGGAAAGAAAACCAAACGCCACATTCTCACTTATAATGAGAGCTGAAAAATGAGATCACATGGACACAGGAAGGGGAACAACACTCACTGGGGCCTTTCGGGAGGCAGAGCGTTAAGAAAAACAGCTACTGCATGCTGGGCTTAATACCTAGGTGATGGGTTGACAGGTGCAGCGAACCACCATGGCACACGTTTACCTTAGTAACAAATCTGCACATCCTGCACATATACCCCAGAACTTAGAAACGAAACGAAACAAAAGAAAACGAAAAAGCAATAGCAAAACGCTAAAGGCAAAATAAAGTTTCAAACTCAGAACGTGACAGACCAATGTTTGGTTCAAATCATGGTTCTCAACCCAGGTGCCATAAGGCCAGGATAAAGAATTTGATTACATATTGTAAATAAGACATGCAGCAAATGACCAGAAAGATTATTCTCAACATATGTGTGTCTTCTAATTCAATGGTGACGCTATCTACCGGGACATAGCTTTAGATTCCAAAGGGCCGAGTCCCGCCAGACAGGCCTCCCACACTAATAACAATGGGAAGCCCCACGTTGTTTTACCTGTGCTTCTCAGCAACTGGCTATAAATCAGGTTGCCACCACTCCCAGATTTAGTTGCATTCATTGGCTGGAAGAGCTCACAGCACGCAGGGAAACACTTACATTTGCCGTTGTATTTTAGCGGACTTTGCCAAAAGTTCAGAAATAAATGCGGGGCCCGGCGTGTGGGGAGGGGTGCACTACCTTCCAGGAAGTGTTATCCACAAGCTCTCTGAACCCAGTCCTTTTGGGTTTTTATGGAGACCTCATTCTATAGGCATGACGGGTTAAACCATAGGCTATTGGTGATCAACTCCACCTGAGGCTCTCAACCCTCCCTGGAAATTGGGGTTGAGGCTTTGCCATTCTCAGTCTGACTAAAAGAATTTACCCAAACGGAATTTTAAAACAGATGAGCATAACTGGAATCTTAATTAGATGATTGGATTATCTGGAGCCACACCTTGATATTCCTAACCCGAGCACCCTCATCCAACGAATGCTCCACGCAACTGGCTCCCAAGTCTCTACGTGGTTCCAGAGCAAAAGAATGTTTATACAACGCATATCTCCACCTTTTCTTCAAAGTCTTTTCCCTTACACGGAAAGACTTCTTAAACTGCCATGCATCCGGATCAGGGGGAGGTATTGTTACACCGCAGATCTGTGGATCTCCGGGGTTTGATTGTGGCAAGGATGCTGCTGGTGTCAAAACCACAACGTGGGAACCACAGAACCACTAGTTGGTTTTCAGTGTTTCAGTGCATACAATTCCTAATATATCTGGCCAAGAAAACTTGTAAGTTCTTAGATTGTCCCAAAGGTGGCGCATGAAATCAAAGCAGGAGAACAGTTTCCTACGAGGTGTAGCCTGGGAAAGTTGGGGGTGACTGATGGAAAGGAGGAGTGAAGCTCCGCCCTTTCCGCTGCTAGGCTGCGCCCGAGGCTATTTAAACCCACCCTGGCTGGCCTGTACTCAGATCTTCGCGGAGCGGATCAGCGGCCGGAGCGGTTGGCGGACTCTGCGTTGACTTGGAGCTCACAGCGTCTTGCGACTTGGAAGCGGATTCAGAGGACAGGACAGAACACTTGGGCAAGTGAATCTCTGTCTGTCTGTCTGTCTGTCTGTCTGTCTGTCTCATTGGTTGGTTGATTTCCATTTTCTTAAGGGGCACATACCTCACACCGCACACACACACACACACGCACACACACTCCTTCCTTCTGCGAGTTAGAAAATTAGTAGGGGCCCCTGGGAGCTGCAGGTTTCCTAATCATGTCTGCACCTAAGAACAGTAGGGTCTTGTCCGGCTCTTCTTATGAACGGTCCCCCAGCACGGACTCCCCAAGGTCCATGCGAGCCTCACCCAGCTTCTCCCTCTCCCCTCTCAGAAACTCAGGCTTCAGGGGAAGCTCCTCACCAGGGATCCGGAGCTACCATTCACCATCCCCTAGGGCTTCACCACACTCACCTCTGTCATCACCAGAATCCCACAAGCTCCCATTTCCCTGTCCTCACCGTGATGGGCAATCAATGAAGCCATTGGGCTCTCCCGTGTCCTCCTCTGAGGATTCCTCAGAGTCCCCACGTTCATCAATAATATACCACATGTTCTTACTGCCATCACCCAGCAGCTCACCCCCAGCTCTCGGGGGATCTCCTGTGTCTCCCAGCTACTCTCCAAACAACCCCAGATTTCAGCTGGAGTCAGCCCCCCACACCCGGGAATCACCTACAAACTCACGAGCCTCACGGTGCTCCACCCCTGTGTCTTTCATCTCTTCACCCCCAGGCCTCAGGGACTCTCCTGTGGCTCCCAGTTACTCTCCAGCCATCCCCAGGTTCCTGCGGGAGTCAGCCCCATGCACCCAGGAGTCCCCCAGAGACTCACACGTCTCGGGAGAATATGAGCGGTCCCCCAGCCCTGACTCCTCAAGATTCATGCCTGCCTCACCCAGCTTCTCCCTCTCCCCTCCCAGAAACTCAGACCCAAGGGGCAGCTCCTCACCAGGGATGTGGAAGTACTCTACATCACCCCGCAGGGCTTCACCACTCTCACATCCATCATCAACAGAATTCCACAACTTTACGTTTCCCTTTCCTAACCAAGCAGGACAGTCACTCATGTCATTGTGTTCTCCCGTGTCCTCCTCTGGAGATTCTTCACAGTCACCTCATTCATCAATAATATACCATATGTTCTTACTGCCATCATCCAGCAGCTCACCCCCAGCCACCCATGACTCTCCTGTCTGTCCCAGCTACTCTCCAACTACGCCCAGATTTCAGCGGGAGTCTCTACCCCACACCCCAGAAACACCTACAAACTCACAGACCTCAGTGAGATCCTCGCCAGTCTCTCTCACGTCTTCACCCCCAGCCCTTACGGACCCTCCAGTCTGTCCCAGCTACTCTCCAACCACGCCCACATTTCAGCGCGGGTCAGTTCCAGGAACCCGGGGGTCACCACCAAGCCCACCACTTTCACTGAGTTACTCCCCAGTCTCTAGCACGTCTTTATCTCCAACCCTCAGGGACTCGCCTGTCTGTCCCAGCTACTCTCCAAACACGCCCACACTTCAGCGGGAGTCCGTTGCAGGCACCCAGAAATCACCACCAAACTCACCAATTTCACTGCGTTACTCCCCAGTCTCTCTCATGTCTTCACCATCCCTCAGGGACTCTCCCGTCTGTCCCAGCTACTCTCCAACCACGCCCACATTTCAGCTGCAGTCAGCTCCAGGCACCCCGGAATCACCACCAAACTCCCCAATTTCACTCAGTTACTCCTCACTCTCTAGCACGTCTTTATCTCCAACCCTCAGGGACTCTCCTGTGTGTCCCAGCTACTCTCCAACCACGCCCACACTTCAGCGGGAGTCAGTTCCAGGCACCCAGGAAGCACCACCAAACTCACCAATTTCACTCACTTACTCTCCAGTCTCTCTCATGTCTTCACCAGCCCTCAGGGACTCTCCTGTCTGTCCCAGCTACTCTCCAACCACGCACGCATTTCAGCTGGAGTCAGTCCCAGGCACCCCGGAGTCACCACCAAACTCACCAGTTTCACTGAGGTACTCCCCGGTCTCTCTCATGTCTTCACCCCCAGCCCTCAGGGACTCTCCTGTGTGTCCCAGCTACTCTCCAACCATGCCCAGATTTCAGCGGGAGTCAGTTCCAGGCACCCAGGTATCACCACCAAACTCAGCAGTTTCGCTGAGTTACTCCCCAGTCTCTGTCATGTCTTCACCCCCAGCCCCCTGGGACTCTCCTGTCTGTCCCAGCTACTCTCCCACCACGCCCAGATTTCAGCGGCACTCAGCCTCCCACACTCCGGAATCACCTACAGACTCACAGACTTCACTGAGGTCCTCCCTGGTCTCTCTCAGGTCTTTGCCCTCAGCCCACAGGGACTCCTGTGTCTCTTTCAGCTACTCTCAAAACTTCGCTAGATTCCAGCTGGAGTCAGTTCCAGGCACCCACGATACACCACCGAACTCACGAATTTCACTGACTTACTCCCCAGTCTCCCTCATGTTCTCACCCCCAGCCCTCAAGGACTCTTCTGTCTCTCTCAGCTACCCTCCGACCATCTCCAGATTTCACCTGGAGTCAGCTTCCCGCACCCAGGAATCACCTACAAACTCACGGACCTTACTGCAACCCTCCCCCATTTCTTTCACCTCTTCACCCCCTGCCTTCAGGGACTCTCCTGGGTCTCCCAGCTTCTCTCCAGCCTTCCCCAGATTTCTGCCACAGTCAGCCCCAGGCACCCAGGACAACCCTAGACACTCACAGGCCTCACGAGACTATCTCCCTATGACCTGTACCTATACAGGGATGGCTCCCACGCATCCCTCAGTGACCCCAAACCCATCTCCACTTACACTCAGACACTCCCAGGGCCTGACAGCTACTCCCCGTTATTGTCCTTCAGTTCGAAGCACTGGCCAATCTACTAGCCCACATGACGCAGTTACCTGGCCATTTCTCCACGGTTCCCGTGAGGGCCCCACACCCAGCCGCACAAGAGCCCCTCCTGCATTCCGTCCTCACACGCAGGCTTGTCCATCTACTTGCTACTGTCACACTCTTGCCAGCAGAAGAGGCCCCTGTAATGGGCGATATCACCACCCAGTCTATCCTCACCCCACAGCTGTGCAGCGGGACCCTCCTGCTGGCCCACGTGGCTGCCAGAGCCCATGCTGGCACGACGCTCCAGCAGGTCGGCGTCCCTGCGGGCCACACTACCGGTGACATGGCTAGCATGACCCTCCTTCCTGGCAGTGACACTGTTGATGTGAACCCCGGTTTCACATCTGTCATTTGTAAATAGGACCATTTTCCCTTTTCGCTCTCCCTTCCATTCACAGGGCTTCTCATTCTCTCTCTTTCTGCCTCCGTTTCAGATATTTACTCACCTTTTTCTCTCTCACTATGTCTGCCGTGGTCTCCATGAGAGTGCGCCACAGAAGATTCCCCCATTAAAAGTCATGAATTGAGTGGCTTTTAGTATACCTGTGGTGGTGCACATTCAATTTTAATTCGCAATCCATTGTAGAACGTCTTATCACCCCCGACCAGAGAAAAACCCTGTAGACATTAGTCACTCCTCATTCTGTCTCAAACCCTCTCCCTGACCCTCAGCCCTAGGTAGCAACTACCTAGTGCGATCAATCCCATATGCATAGATTTCCATATTGTGGACATTTCCTATCAACGGAATTGCACAATAGGTGAGCTGTTATGACTGACACAACACGTAGCACAATATTTTCAAGATTCATCCACATTGTAGGCTTACCCACAGGGGGAAACCATTTTTTGGGGGGTTTTAGTAACACCGGGTGTTTTCTCCTTCCTTTCGTCCTTCTTTCCTTCCTTCCTTCCTTCCTTCCTTCCTACCTTCCTTCTTTCTTTCCTTCCTTCCTTCCTTCCTCCTATTTCTCTCTTACTCCTTCTGCCCTCTCTCTTTCATATGCCTTAGGTGCATCCCACATTCTGCGTTTTTTGGGAGAAATCCTCGACAGGTGCAGGAAAATTGTGTTATTGTAACTATTTACTGCTATCTCTCTTTCACGGCTCTCCATCAGTTGTGAACATCTATTGGTTTATCCCAAGTCACTAAGCATATTTTTATTAGGTACACCTGTTTTTCCTTATACAGCTCTTTCTGGACTATAGGGTCGCATACTCATAAACCCACTGTAACTCAGAAACGCATCTAATATTCCAATAATCCCATCATAACGTTGAAAAATCATAAATCAAACCACCGTAAGTCACGGTGTGTCCGTGGATATGGGCGTCATCAATTCCATTGTGTTCGGTAATGCTGTACACCATTAACAATGGCAGACTGATTGGGAGTGGATATTGATAGCATTATAAAAGTCAGTTATTAGAGGGATACTTCTTTAACCTGACTGAAGAACTGATCTAATGGCTTTAGTACAGTGCATGATTATGTGAGATGTTTTGAGACAGAGTAGTACATTTGTGAATGAAGATTTTTCACTTAATAGGAACCATTGTGTGTGGAAAAGTGAGAAAATTGCTTTCTGCTGTAGAGTCTGGCATTCATTGTAGACTTAAGCTTATTTTTCTGTGAGCAAATCTTATTCAATAAAATACTACTCTTTATACTAAAAAACAGAAACAGTGGTGATGTGTGGTCATTATGCTCAGCAAACTAATCCAGGGAAAGAAAACCAAACGCCACATTCTCACTTATAATGAGAGCTGAAAAATGAGATCACATGGACACAGGAAGGGGAACAACACTCACTGGGGCCTTTCGGGAGGCAGAGCGTTAAGAAAAACAGCTACTGCATGCTGGGCTTAATACCTAGGTGATGGGTTGACAGGTGCAGCGAACCACCATGGCACACGTTTACCTTAGTAACAAATCTGCACATCCTGCACATATACCCCAGAACTTAGAAACGAAACGAAACAAAAGAAAACGAAAAAGCAATAGCAAAACGCTAAAGGCAAAATAAAGTTTCAAACTCAGAACGTGACAGACCAATGTTTGGTTCAAATCATGGTTCTCAACCCAGGTGCCATAAGGCCAGGATAAAGAATTTGATTACATATTGTAAATAAGACATGCAGCAAATGACCAGAAAGATTATTCTCAACATATGTGTGTCTTCTAATTCAATGGTGACGCTATCTACCGGGACATAGCTTTAGATTCCAAAGGGCCGAGTCCCGCCAGACAGGCCTCCCACACTAATAACAATGGGAAGCCCCACGTTGTTTTACCTGTGCTTCTCAGCAACTGGCTATAAATCAGGTTGCCACCACTCCCAGATTTAGTTGCATTCATTGGCTGGAAGAGCTCACAGCACGCAGGGAAACACTTACATTTGCCGTTGTATTTTAGCGGACTTTGCCAAAAGTTCAGAAATAAATGCGGGGCCCGGCGTGTGGGGAGGGGTGCACTACCTTCCAGGAAGTGTTATCCACAAGCTCTCTGAACCCAGTCCTTTTGGGTTTTTATGGAGACCTCATTCTATAGGCATGACGGGTTAAACCATAGGCTATTGGTGATCAACTCCACCTGAGGCTCTCAACCCTCCCTGGAAATTGGGGTTGAGGCTTTGCCATTCTCAGTCTGACTAAAAGAATTTACCCAAACGGAATTTTAAAACAGATGAGCATAACTGGAATCTTAATTAGATGATTGGATTATCTGGAGCCACACCTTGATATTCCTAACCCGAGCACCCTCATCCAACGAATGCTCCACGCAACTGGCTCCCAAGTCTCTACGTGGTTCCAGAGCAAAAGAATGTTTATACAACGCATATCTCCACCTTTTCTTCAAAGTCTTTTCCCTTACACGGAAAGACTTCTTAAACTGCCATGCATCCGGATCAGGGGGAGGTATTGTTACACCGCAGATCTGTGGATCTCCGGGGTTTGATTGTGGCAAGGATGCTGCTGGTGTCAAAACCACAACGTGGGAACCACAGAACCACTAGTTGGTTTTCAGTGTTTCAGTGCATACAATTCCTAATATATCTGGCCAAGAAAACTTGTAAGTTCTTAGATTGTCCCAAAGGTGGCGCATGAAATCAAAGCAGGAGAACAGTTTCCTACGAGGTGTAGCCTGGGAAAGTTGGGGGTGACTGATGGAAAGGAGGAGTGAAGCTCCGCCCTTTCCGCTGCTAGGCTGCGCCCGAGGCTATTTAAACCCACCCTGGCTGGCCTGTACTCAGATCTTCGCGGAGCGGATCAGCGGCCGGAGCGGTTGGCGGACTCTGCGTTGACTTGGAGCTCACAGCGTCTTGCGACTTGGAAGCGGATTCAGAGGACAGGACAGAACACTTGGGCAAGTGAATCTCTGTCTGTCTGTCTGTCTGTCTGTCTGTCTCATTGGTTGGTTGATTTCCATTTTCTTAAGGGGCACATACCTCACACCGCACACACACACACACACGCACACACACTCCTTCCTTCTGCGAGTTAGAAAATTAGTAGGGGCCCCTGGGAGCTGCAGGTTTCCTAATCATGTCTGCACCTAAGAACAGTAGGGTCTTGTCCGGCTCTTCTTATGAACGGTCCCCCAGCACGGACTCCCCAAGGTCCATGCGAGCCTCACCCAGCTTCTCCCTCTCCCCTCTCAGAAACTCAGGCTTCAGGGGAAGCTCCTCACCAGGGATCCGGAGCTACCATTCACCATCCCCTAGGGCTTCACCACACTCACCTCTGTCATCACCAGAATCCCACAAGCTCCCATTTCCCTGTCCTCACCGTGATGGGCAATCAATGAAGCCATTGGGCTCTCCCGTGTCCTCCTCTGAGGATTCCTCAGAGTCCCCACGTTCATCAATAATATACCACATGTTCTTACTGCCATCACCCAGCAGCTCACCCCCAGCTCTCGGGGGATCTCCTGTGTCTCCCAGCTACTCTCCAAACAACCCCAGATTTCAGCTGGAGTCAGCCCCCCACACCCGGGAATCACCTACAAACTCACGAGCCTCACGGTGCTCCACCCCTGTGTCTTTCATCTCTTCACCCCCAGGCCTCAGGGACTCTCCTGTGGCTCCCAGTTACTCTCCAGCCATCCCCAGGTTCCTGCGGGAGTCAGCCCCATGCACCCAGGAGTCCCCCAGAGACTCACACGTCTCGGGAGAATATGAGCGGTCCCCCAGCCCTGACTCCTCAAGATTCATGCCTGCCTCACCCAGCTTCTCCCTCTCCCCTCCCAGAAACTCAGACCCAAGGGGCAGCTCCTCACCAGGGATGTGGAAGTACTCTACATCACCCCGCAGGGCTTCACCACTCTCACATCCATCATCAACAGAATTCCACAACTTTACGTTTCCCTTTCCTAACCAAGCAGGACAGTCACTCATGTCATTGTGTTCTCCCGTGTCCTCCTCTGGAGATTCTTCACAGTCACCTCATTCATCAATAATATACCATATGTTCTTACTGCCATCATCCAGCAGCTCACCCCCAGCCACCCATGACTCTCCTGTCTGTCCCAGCTACTCTCCAACTACGCCCAGATTTCAGCGGGAGTCTCTACCCCACACCCCAGAAACACCTACAAACTCACAGACCTCAGTGAGATCCTCGCCAGTCTCTCTCACGTCTTCACCCCCAGCCCTTACGGACCCTCCAGTCTGTCCCAGCTACTCTCCAACCACGCCCACATTTCAGCGCGGGTCAGTTCCAGGAACCCGGGGGTCACCACCAAGCCCACCACTTTCACTGAGTTACTCCCCAGTCTCTAGCACGTCTTTATCTCCAACCCTCAGGGACTCACCTGTCTGTCCCAGCTACTCTCCAAACACGCCCACACTTCAGCGGGAGTCCGTTGCAGGCACCCAGAAATCACCACCAAACTCACCAATTTCACTGCGTTACTCCCCAGTCTCTCTCATGTCTTCACCATCCCTCAGGGACTCTCCCGTCTGTCCCAGCTACTCTCCAACCACGCCCACATTTCAGCTGCAGTCAGCTCCAGGCACCCCGGAATCACCACCAAACTCCCCAATTTCACTCAGTTACTCCTCACTCTCTAGCACGTCTTTATCTCCAACCCTCAGGGACTCTCCTGTGTGTCCCAGCTACTCTCCAACCACGCCCACACTTCAGCGGGAGTCAGTTCCAGGCACCCAGGAAGCACCACCAAACTCACCAATTTCACTCACTTACTCTCCAGTCTCTCTCATGTCTTCACCAGCCCTCAGGGACTCTCCTGTCTGTCCCAGCTACTCTCCAACCACGCACGCATTTCAGCTGGAGTCAGTCCCAGGCACCCCGGAGTCACCACCAAACTCACCAGTTTCACTGAGGTACTCCCCGGTCTCTCTCATGTCTTCACCCCCAGCCCTCAGGGACTCTCCTGTGTGTCCCAGCTACTCTCCAACCATGCCCAGATTTCAGCGGGAGTCAGTTCCAGGCACCCAGGTATCACCACCAAACTCAGCAGTTTCGCTGAGTTACTCCCCAGTCTCTGTCATGTCTTCACCCCCAGCCCCCTGGGACTCTCCTGTCTGTCCCAGCTACTCTCCCACCACGCCCAGATTTCAGCGGCACTCAGCCTCCCACACTCCGGAATCACCTACAGACTCACAGACTTCACTGAGGTCCTCCCTGGTCTCTCTCAGGTCTTTGCCCTCAGCCCACAGGGACTCCTGTGTCTCTTTCAGCTACTCTCAAAACTTCGCTAGATTCCAGCTGGAGTCAGTTCCAGGCACCCACGATACACCACCGAACTCACGAATTTCACTGACTTACTCCCCAGTCTCCCTCATGTTCTCACCCCCAGCCCTCAAGGACTCTTCTGTCTCTCTCAGCTACACTCCGACCATCTCCAGATTTCACCTGGAGTCAGCTTCCCGCACCCAGGAATCACCTACAAACTCACGGACCTTACTGCAACCCTCCCCCATTTCTTTCACCTCTTCACCCCCTGCCTTCAGGGACTCTCCTGGGTCTCCCAGCTTCTCTCCAGCCTTCCCCAGATTTCTGCCACAGTCAGCCCCAGGCACCCAGGACAACCCTAGACACTCACAGGCCTCACGAGACTATCTCCCTATGACCTGTACCTATACAGGGATGGCTCCCACGCATCCCTCAGTGACCCCAAACCCATCTCCACTTACACTCAGACACTCCCAGGGCCTGACAGCTACTCCCCGTTATTGTCCTTCAGTTCGAAGCCCTGGCCAATCTACTAGCCCACATGACGCAGTTACCTGGCCATTTCTCCACGGTTCCCGTGAGGGCCCCACACCCAGCCGCACAAGAGCCCCTCCTGCATTCCGTCCTCACACGCAGGCTTGTCCATCTACTTGCTACTGTCACACTCTTGCCAGCAGAAGAGGCCCCTGTAATGGGCGATATCACCACCCAGTCTATCCTCACCCCACAGCTGTGCAGCGGGACCCTCCTGCTGGCCCACGTGGCTGCCAGAGCCCATGCTGGCACGACGCTCCAGCAGGTCGGCGTCCCTGCGGGCCACACTACCGGTGACATGGCTAGCATGACCCTCCTTCCTGGCAGTGACACTGTTGATGTGAACCCCGGTTTCACATCTGTCATTTGTAAATAGGACCATTTTCCCTTTTCGCTCTCCCTTCCATTCACAGGGCTTCTCATTCTCTCTCTTTCTGCCTCCGTTTCAGATATTTACTCACCTTTTTCTCTCTCACTATGTCTG
Organism: Pan paniscus; assembly: GCF_029289425.2. Lineage (NCBI taxonomy): Eukaryota > Metazoa > Chordata > Mammalia > Primates > Hominidae > Pan > Pan paniscus. The sequence goes on along the minus strand of NC_073263.2, from coordinate 12,646,449 downwards.
CCGTGGTCTCCATGAGAGTGCGCCACAGAAGATTCCCCCATTAAAAGTCATGAATTGAGTGGCTTTTAGTATACCTGTGGTGGTGCACATTCAATTTTAATTCGCAATCCATTGTAGAACGTCTTATCACCCCCGACCAGAGAAAAACCCTGTAGACATTAGTCACTCCTCATTCTGTCTCAAACCCTCTCCCTGACCCTCAGCCCTAGGTAGCAACTACCTAGTGCGATCAATCCCATATGCATAGATTTCCATATTGTGGACATTTCCTATCAACGGAATTGCACAATAGGTGAGCTGTTATGACTGACACAACACGTAGCACAATATTTTCAAGATTCATCCACATTGTAGGCTTACCCACAGGGGGAAACCATTTTTTGGGGGGTTTTAGTAACACCGGGTGTTTTCTCCTTCCTTTCGTCCTTCTTTCCTTCCTTCCTTCCTTCCTTCCTTCCTACCTTCCTTCTTTCTTTCCTTCCTTCCTTCCTTCCTCCTATTTCTCTCTTACTCCTTCTGCCCTCTCTCTTTCATATGCCTTAGGTGCATCCCACATTCTGCGTTTTTTGGGAGAAATCCTCGACAGGTGCAGGAAAATTGTGTTATTGTAACTATTTACTGCTATCTCTCTTTCACAGCTCTCCATCAGTTGTGAACATCTATTGGTTTATCCCAAGTCACTAAGCATATTTTTATTAGGTACACCTGTTTTTCCTTATACAGCTCTTTCTGGACTATAGGGTCGCATACTCATAAACCCACTGTAACTCAGAAACGCATCTAATATTCCAATAATCCCATCATAACGTTGAAAAATCATAAATCAAACCACCGTAAGTCACGGTGTGTCCGTGGATATGGGCGTCATCAATTCCATTGTGTTCGGTAATGCTGTACACCATTAACAATGGCAGACTGATTGGGAGTGGATATTGATAGCATTATAAAAGTCAGTTATTAGAGGGATACTTCTTTAACCTGACTGAAGAACTGATCTAATGGCTTTAGTACAGTGCATGATTATGTGAGATGTTTTGAGACAGAGTAGTACATTTGTGAATGAAGATTTTTCACTTAATAGGAACCATTGTGTGTGGAAAAGTGAGAAAATTGCTTTCTGCTGTAGAGTCTGGCATTCATTGTAGACTTAAGCTTATTTTTCTGTGAGCAAATCTTATTCAATAAAATACTACTCTTTATACTAAAAAACAGAAACAGTGGTGATGTGTGGTCATTATGCTCAGCAAACTAATCCAGGGAAAGAAAACCAAACGCCACATTCTCACTTATAATGAGAGCTGAAAAATGAGATCACATGGACACAGGAAGGGGAACAACACTCACTGGGGCCTTTCGGGAGGCAGAGCGTTAAGAAAAACAGCTACTGCATGCTGGGCTTAATACCTAGGTGATGGGTTGACAGGTGCAGCGAACCACCATGGCACACGTTTACCTTAGTAACAAATCTGCACATCCTGCACATATACCCCAGAACTTAGAAACGAAACGAAACAAAAGAAAACGAAAAAGCAATAGCAAAACGCTAAAGGCAAAATAAAGTTTCAAACTCAGAACGTGACAGACCAATGTTTGGTTCAAATCATGGTTCTCAACCCAGGTGCCATAAGGCCAGGATAAAGAATTTGATTACATATTGTAAATAAGACATGCAGCAAATGACCAGAAAGATTATTCTCAACATATGTGTGTCTTCTAATTCAATGGTGACGCTATCTACCGGGACATAGCTTTAGATTCCAAAGGGCCGAGTCCCGCCAGACAGGCCTCCCACACTAATAACAATGGGAAGCCCCACGTTGTTTTACCTGTGCTTCTCAGCAACTGGCTATAAATCAGGTTGCCACCACTCCCAGATTTAGTTGCATTCATTGGCTGGAAGAGCTCACAGCACGCAGGGAAACACTTACATTTGCCGTTGTATTTTAGCGGACTTTGCCAAAAGTTCAGAAATAAATGCGGGGCCCGGCGTGTGGGGAGGGGTGCACTACCTTCCAGGAAGTGTTATCCACAAGCTCTCTGAACCCAGTCCTTTTGGGTTTTTATGGAGACCTCATTCTATAGGCATGACGGGTTAAACCATAGGCTATTGGTGATCAACTCCACCTGAGGCTCTCAACCCTCCCTGGAAATTGGGGTTGAGGCTTTGCCATTCTCAGTCTGACTAAAAGAATTTACCCAAACGGAATTTTAAAACAGATGAGCATAACTGGAATCTTAATTAGATGATTGGATTATCTGGAGCCACACCTTGATATTCCTAACCCGAGCACCCTCATCCAACGAATGCTCCACGCAACTGGCTCCCAAGTCTCTACGTGGTTCCAGAGCAAAAGAATGTTTATACAACGCATATCTCCACCTTTTCTTCAAAGTCTTTTCCCTTACATGGAAAGACTTCTTAAACTGCCATGCATCCGGATCAGGGGGAGGTATTGTTACACCGCAGATCTGTGGATCTCCGGGGTTTGATTGTGGCAAGGATGCTGCTGGTGTCAAAACCACAACGTGGGAACCACAGAACCACTAGTTGGTTTTCAGTGTTTCAGTGCATACAATTCCTAATATATCTGGCCAAGAAAACTTGTAAGTTCTTAGATTGTCCCAAAGGTGGCGCATGAAATCAAAGCAGGAGAACAGTTTCCTACGAGGTGTAGCCTGGGAAAGTTGGGGGTGACTGATGGAAAGGAGGAGTGAAGCTCCGCCCTTTCCGCTGCTAGGCTGCGCCCGAGGCTATTTAAACCCACCCTGGCTGGCCTGTACTCAGATCTTCGCGGAGCGGATCAGCGGCCGGAGCGGTTGGCGGACTCTGCGTTGACTTGGAGCTCACAGCGTCTTGCGACTTGGAAGCGGATTCAGAGGACAGGACAGAACACTTGGGCAAGTGAATCTCTGTCTGTCTGTCTGTCTGTCTGTCTGTCTGTCTCATTGGTTGGTTGATTTCCATTTTCTTAAGGGGCACATACCTCACACCGCACACACACACACACACGCACACACACTCCTTCCTTCTGCGAGTTAGAAAATTAGTAGGGGCCCCTGGGAGCTGCAGGTTTCCTAATCATGTCTGCACCTAAGAACAGTAGGGTCTTGTCCGGCTCTTCTTATGAACGGTCCCCCAGCACGGACTCCCCAAGGTCCATGCGAGCCTCACCCAGCTTCTCCCTCTCCCCTCTCAGAAACTCAGGCTTCAGGGGAAGCTCCTCACCAGGGATCCGGAGCTACCATTCACCATCCCCTAGGGCTTCACCACACTCACCTCTGTCATCACCAGAATCCCACAAGCTCCCATTTCCCTGTCCTCACCGTGATGGGCAATCAATGAAGCCATTGGGCTCTCCCGTGTCCTCCTCTGAGGATTCCTCAGAGTCCCCACGTTCATCAATAATATACCACATGTTCTTACTGCCATCACCCAGCAGCTCACCCCCAGCTCTCGGGGGATCTCCTGTGTCTCCCAGCTACTCTCCAAACAACCCCAGATTTCAGCTGGAGTCAGCCCCCCACACCCGGGAATCACCTACAAACTCACGAGCCTCACGGTGCTCCACCCCTGTGTCTTTCATCTCTTCACCCCCAGGCCTCAGGGACTCTCCTGTGGCTCCCAGTTACTCTCCAGCCATCCCCAGGTTCCTGCGGGAGTCAGCCCCATGCACCCAGGAGTCCCCCAGAGACTCACACGTCTCGGGAGAATATGAGCGGTCCCCCAGCCCTGACTCCTCAAGATTCATGCCTGCCTCACCCAGCTTCTCCCTCTCCCCTCCCAGAAACTCAGACCCAAGGGGCAGCTCCTCACCAGGGATGTGGAAGTACTCTACATCACCCCGCAGGGCTTCACCACTCTCACATCCATCATCAACAGAATTCCACAACTTTACGTTTCCCTTTCCTAACCAAGCAGGACAGTCACTCATGTCATTGTGTTCTCCCGTGTCCTCCTCTGGAGATTCTTCACAGTCACCTCATTCATCAATAATATACCATATGTTCTTACTGCCATCATCCAGCAGCTCACCCCCAGCCACCCATGACTCTCCTGTCTGTCCCAGCTACTCTCCAACTACGCCCAGATTTCAGCGGGAGTCTCTACCCCACACCCCAGAAACACCTACAAACTCACAGACCTCAGTGAGATCCTCGCCAGTCTCTCTCACGTCTTCACCCCCAGCCCTTACGGACCCTCCAGTCTGTCCCAGCTACTCTCCAACCACGCCCACATTTCAGCGCGGGTCAGTTCCAGGAACCCGGGGGTCACCACCAAGCCCACCACTTTCACTGAGTTACTCCCCAGTCTCTAGCACGTCTTTATCTCCAACCCTCAGGGACTCGCCTGTCTGTCCCAGCTACTCTCCAAACACGCCCACACTTCAGCGGGAGTCCGTTGCAGGCACCCAGAAATCACCACCAAACTCACCAATTTCACTGCGTTACTCCCCAGTCTCTCTCATGTCTTCACCATCCCTCAGGGACTCTCCCGTCTGTCCCAGCTACTCTCCAACCACGCCCACATTTCAGCTGCAGTCAGCTCCAGGCACCCTGGAATCACCACCAAACTCCCCAATTTCACTCAGTTACTCCTCACTCTCTAGCACGTCTTTATCTCCAACCCTCAGGGACTCTCCTGTGTGTCCCAGCTACTCTCCAACCACGCCCACACTTCAGCGGGAGTCAGTTCCAGGCACCCAGGAAGCACCACCAAACTCACCAATTTCACTCACTTACTCTCCAGTCTCTCTCATGTCTTCACCAGCCCTCAGGGACTCTCCTGTCTGTCCCAGCTACTCTCCAACCATGCACGCATTTCAGCTGGAGTCAGTCCCAGGCACCCCGGAGTCACCACCAAACTCACCAGTTTCACTGAGGTACTCCCCGGTCTCTCTCATGTCTTCACCCCCAGCCCTCAGGGACTCTCCTGTGTGTCCCAGCTACTCTCCAACCATGCCCAGATTTCAGCGGGAGTCAGTTCCAGGCACCCAGGTATCACCACCAAACTCAGCAGTTTCGCTGAGTTACTCCCCAGTCTCTGTCATGTCTTCACCCCCAGCCCCCTGGGACTCTCCTGTCTGTCCCAGCTACTCTCCCACCACGCCCAGATTTCAGCGGCACTCAGCCTCCCACACTCCGGAATCACCTACAGACTCACAGACTTCACTGAGGTCCTCCCTGGTCTCTCTCAGGTCTTTGCCCTCAGCCCACAGGGACTCCTGTGTCTCTTTCAGCTACTCTCAAAACTTCGCTAGATTCCAGCTGGAGTCAGTTCCAGGCACCCACGATACACCACCGAACTCACGAATTTCACTGACTTACTCCCCAGTCTCCCTCATGTTCTCACCCCCAGCCCTCAAGGACTCTTCTGTCTCTCTCAGCTACACTCCGACCATCTCCAGATTTCACCTGGAGTCAGCTTCCCGCACCCAGGAATCACCTACAAACTCACGGACCTTACTGCAACCCTCCCCCATTTCTTTCACCTCTTCACCCCCTGCCTTCAGGGACTCTCCTGGGTCTCCCAGCTTCTCTCCAGCCTTCCCCAGATTTCTGCCACAGTCAGCCCCAGGCACCCAGGACAACCCTAGACACTCACAGGCCTCACGAGACTATCTCCCTATGACCTGTACCTATACAGGGATGGCTCCCACGCATCCCTCAGTGACCCCAAACCCATCTCCACTTACACTCAGACACTCCCAGGGCCTGACAGCTACTCCCCGTTATTGTCCTTCAGTTCGAAGCCCTGGCCAATCTACTAGCCCACATGACGCAGTTACCTGGCCATTTCTCCACGGTTCCCGTGAGGGCCCCACACCCAGCCGCACAAGAGCCCCTCCTGCATTCCGTCCTCACACGCAGGCTTGTCCATCTACTTGCTACTGTCACACTCTTGCCAGCAGAAGAGGCCCCTGTAATGGCCGATATCACCACCCAGTCTATCCTCACCCCACAGCTGTGCAGCGGGACCCTCCTGCTGGCCCACGTGGCTGCCAGAGCCCATGCTGGCACGACGCTCCAGCAGGTCGGCGTCCCTGCGGGCCACACTACCGGTGACATGGCTAGCATGACCCTCCTTCCTGGCAGTGACACTGTTGATGTGAACCCCGGTTTCACATCTGTCATTTGTAAATAGGACCATTTTCCCTTTTCGCTCTCCCTTCCATTCACAGGGCTTCTCATTCTCTCTCTTTCTGCCTCCGTTTCAGATATTTACTCACCTTTTTCTCTCTCACTATGTCTGCCGTGGTCTCCATGAGAGTGCGCCACAGAAGATTCCCCCATTAAAAGTCATGAATTGAGTGCCTTTTAGTATACCTGTGGTGGTGCACATTCAATTTTAATTCGCAATCCATTGTAGAACGTCTTATCACCCCCGACCAGAGAAAAACCCTGTAGACATTAGTCACTCCTCATTCTGTCTCAAACCCTCTCCCTGACCCTCAGCCCTAGGTAGCAACTACCTAGTGCGATCAATCCCATATGCATAGATTTCCATATTGTGGACATTTCCTATCAACGGAATTGCACAATAGGTGAGCTGTTATGACTGACACAACACGTAGCACAATATTTTCAAGATTCATCCACATTGTAGGCTTACCCACAGGGGGAAACCATTTTTTGGGGGGTTTTAGTAACACCGGGTGTTTTCTCCTTCCTTTCGTCCTTCTTTCCTTCCTTCCTTCCTTCCTTCCTTCCTTCCTACCTTCCTTCTTTCTTTCCTTCCTTCCTTCCTTCCTCCTATTTCTCTCTTACTCCTTCTGCCCTCTCTCTTTCATATGCCTTAGGTGCATCCCACATTCTGCGTTTTTTGGGAGAAATCCTCGACAGGTGCAGGAAAATTGTGTTATTGTAACTATTTACTGCTATCTCTCTTTCACGGCTCTCCATCAGTTGTGAACATCTATTGGTTTATCCCAAGTCACTAAGCATATTTTTATTAGGTACACCTGTTTTTCCTTATACAGCTGTTTCTGGACTATAGGGTCGCATACTCATAAACCCACTGTAACTCAGAAACGCATCTAATATTCCAATAATCCCATCATAACGTTGAAAAATCATAAATCAAACCACCGTAAGTCACGGTGTGTCCGTGGATATGGGCGTCATCAATTCCATTGTGTTCGGTAATGCTGTACACCATTAACAATGGCAGACTGATTGGGAGTGGATATTGATAGCATTATAAAAGTCAGTTATTAGAGGGATACTTCTTTAACCTGACTGAAGAACTGATCTAATGGCTTTAGTACAGTGCATGATTATGTGAGATGTTTTGAGACAGAGTAGTACATTTGTGAATGAAGATTTTTCACTTAGTAGGAACCATTGTGTGTGGAAAAGTGAGAAAATTGCTTTCTGCTGTAGAGTCTGGCATTCATTGTAGACTTAAGCTTATTTTTCTGTGAGCAAATCTTATTCAATAAAATACTACTCTTTATACTAAAAAACAGAAACAGTGGTGATGTGTGGTCATTATGCTCAGCAAACTAATCCAGGGAAAGAAAACCAAACGCCACATTCTCACTTATAATGAGAGCTGAAAAATGAGATCACATGGACACAGGAAGGGGAACAACACTCACTGGGGCCTTTCGGGAGGCAGAGCGTTAAGAAAAACAGCTACTGCATGCTGGGCTTAATACCTAGGTGATGGGTTGACAGGTGCAGCGAACCACCATGGCACACGTTTACCTTAGTAACAAATCTGCACATCCTGCACATATACCCCAGAACTTAGAAACGAAACGAAACAAAAGAAAACGAAAAAGCAATAGCAAAACGCTAAAGGCAAAATAAAGTTTCAAACTCAGAACGTGACAGACCAATGTTTGGTTCAAATCATGGTTCTCAACCCAGGTGCCATAAGGCCAGGATAAAGAATTTGATTACATATTGTAAATAAGACATGCAGCAAATGACCAGAAAGATTATTCTCAACATATGTGTGTCTTCTAATTCAATGGTGACGCTATCTACCGGGACATAGCTTTAGATTCCAAAGGGCCGAGTCCCGCCAGACAGGCCTCCCACACTAATAACAATGGGAAGCCCCACGTTGTTTTACCTGTGCTTCTCAGCAACTGGCTATAAATCAGGTTGCCACCACTCCCAGATTTAGTTGCATTCATTGGCTGGAAGAGCTCACAGCACGCAGGGAAACACTTACATTTGCCGTTGTATTTTAGCGGACTTTGCCAAAAGTTCAGAAATAAATGCGGGGCCCGGCGTGTGGGGAGGGGTGCACTACCTTCCAGGAAGTGTTATCCACAAGCTCTCTGAACCCAGTCCTTTTGGGTTTTTATGGAGACCTCATTCTATAGGCATGACGGGTTAAACCATAGGCTATTGGTGATCAACTCCACCTGAGGCTCTCAACCCTCCCTGGAAATTGGGGTTGAGGCTTTGCCATTCTCAGTCTGACTAAAAGAATTTACCCAAACGGAATTTTAAAACAGATGAGCATAACTGGAATCTTAATTAGATGATTGGATTATCTGGAGCCACACCTTGATATTCCTAACCCGAGCACCCTCATCCAACGAATGCTCCACGCAACTGGCTCCCAAGTCTCTACGTGGTTCCAGAGCAAAAGAATGTTTATACAACGCATATCTCCACCTTTTCTTCAAAGTCTTTTCCCTTACACGGAAAGACTTCTTAAACTGCCATGCATCCGGATCAGGGGGAGGTATTGTTACACCGCAGATCTGTGGATCTCCGGGGTTTGATTGTGGCAAGGATGCTGCTGGTGTCAAAACCACAACGTGGGAACCACAGAACCACTAGTTGGTTTTCAGTGTTTCAGTGCATACAATTCCTAATATATCTGGCCAAGAAAACTTGTAAGTTCTTAGATTGTCCCAAAGGTGGCGCATGAAATCAAAGCAGGAGAACAGTTTCCTACGAGGTGTAGCCTGGGAAAGTTGGGGGTGACTGATGGAAAGGAGGAGTGAAGCTCCGCCCTTTCCGCTGCTAGGCTGCGCCCGAGGCTATTTAAACCCACCCTGGCTGGCCTGTACTCAGATCTTCGCGGAGCGGATCAGCGGCCGGAGCGGTTGGCGGACTCTGCGTTGACTTGGAGCTCACAGCGTCTTGCGACTTGGAAGCGGATTCAGAGGACAGGACAGAACACTTGGGCAAGTGAATCTCTGTCTGTCTGTCTGTCTGTCTGTCTCATTGGTTGGTTGATTTCCATTTTCTTAAGGGGCACATACCTCACACCGCACACACACACACACACGCACACACACTCCTTCCTTCTGCGAGTTAGAAAATTAGTAGGGGCCCCTGGGAGCTGCAGGTTTCCTAATCATGTCTGCACCTAAGAACAGTAGGGTCTTGTCCGGCTCTTCTTATGAACGGTCCCCCAGCACGGACTCCCCAAGGTCCATGCGAGCCTCACCCAGCTTCTCCCTCTCCCCTCTCAGAAACTCAGGCTTCAGGGGAAGCTCCTCACCAGGGATCCGGAGCTACCATTCACCATCCCCTAGGGCTTCACCACACTCACCTCTGTCATCACCAGAATCCCACAAGCTCCCATTTCCCTGTCCTCACCGTGATGGGCAATCAATGAAGCCATTGGGCTCTCCCGTGTCCTCCTCTGAGGATTCCTCAGAGTCCCCACGTTCATCAATAATATACCACATGTTCTTACTGCCATCACCCAGCAGCTCACCCCCAGCTCTCGGGGGATCTCCTGTGTCTCCCAGCTACTCTCCAAACAACCCCAGATTTCAGCTGGAGTCAGCCCCCCACACCCGGGAATCACCTACAAACTCACGAGCCTCACGGTGCTCCACCCCTGTGTCTTTCATCTCTTCACCCCCAGGCCTCAGGGACTCTCCTGTGGCTCCCAGTTACTCTCCAGCCATCCCCAGGTTCCTGCGGGAGTCAGCCCCATGCACCCAGGAGTCCCCCAGAGACTCACACGTCTCGGGAGAATATGAGCGGTCCCCCAGCCCTGACTCCTCAAGATTCATGCCTGCCTCACCCAGCTTCTCCCTCTCCCCTCCCAGAAACTCAGACCCAAGGGGCAGCTCCTCACCAGGGATGTGGAAGTACTCTACATCACCCCGCAGGGCTTCACCACTCTCACATCCATCATCAACAGAATTCCACAACTTTACGTTTCCCTTTCCTAACCAAGCAGGACAGTCACTCATGTCATTGTGTTCTCCCGTGTCCTCCTCTGGAGATTCTTCACAGTCACCTCATTCATCAATAATATACCATATGTTCTTACTGCCATCATCCAGCAGCTCACCCCCAGCCACCCATGACTCTCCTGTCTGTCCCAGCTACTCTCCAACTACGCCCAGATTTCAGCGGGAGTCTCTACCCCACACCCCAGAAACACCTACAAACTCACAGACCTCAGTGAGATCCTCGCCAGTCTCTCTCACGTCTTCACCCCCAGCCCTTACGGACCCTCCAGTCTGTCCCAGCTACTCTCCAACCACGCCCACATTTCAGCGCGGGTCAGTTCCAGGAACCCGGGGGTCACCACCAAGCCCACCACTTTCACTGAGTTACTCCCCAGTCTCTAGCACGTCTTTATCTCCAACCCTCAGGGACTCGCCTGTCTGTCCCAGCTACTCTCCAAACACGCCCACACTTCAGCGGGAGTCCGTTGCAGGCACCCAGAAATCACCACCAAACTCACCAATTTCACTGCGTTACTCCCCAGTCTCTCTCATGTCTTCACCATCCCTCAGGGACTCTCCCGTCTGTCCCAGCTACTCTCCAACCACGCCCACATTTCAGCTGCAGTCAGCTCCAGGCACCCCGGAATCACCACCAAACTCCCCAATTTCACTCAGTTACTCCTCACTCTCTAGCACGTCTTTATCTCCAACCCTCAGGGACTCTCCTGTGTGTCCCAGCTACTCTCCAACCACGCCCACACTTCAGCGGGAGTCAGTTCCAGGCACCCAGGAAGCACCACCAAACTCACCAATTTCACTCACTTACTCTCCAGTCTCTCTCATGTCTTCACCAGCCCTCAGGGACTCTCCTGTCTGTCCCAGCTACTCTCCAACCACGCACGCATTTCAGCTGGAGTCAGTCCCAGGCACCCCGGAGTCACCACCAAACTCACCAGTTTCACTGAGGTACTCCCCGGTCTCTCTCATGTCTTCACCCCCAGCCCTCAGGGACTCTCCTGTGTGTCCCAGCTACTCTCCAACCATGCCCAGATTTCAGCGGGAGTCAGTTCCAGGCACCCAGGTATCACCACCAAACTCAGCAGTTTCGCTGAGTTACTCCCCAGTCTCTGTCATGTCTTCACCCCCAGCCCCCTGGGACTCTCCTGTCTGTCCCAGCTACTCTCCCACCACGCCCAGATTTCAGCGGCACTCAGCCTCCCACACTCCGGAATCACCTACAGACTCACAGACTTCACTGAGGTCCTCCCTGGTCTCTCTCAGGTCTTTGCCCTCAGCCCACAGGGACTCCTGTGTCTCTTTCAGCTACTCTCAAAACTTCGCTAGATTCCAGCTGGAGTCAGTTCCAGGCACCCACGATACACCACCGAACTCACGAATTTCACTGACTTACTCCCCAGTCTCCCTCATGTTCTCACCCCCAGCCCTCAAGGACTCTTCTGTCTCTCTCAGCTACACTCCGACCATCTCCAGATTTCACCTGGAGTCAGCTTCCCGCACCCAGGAATCACCTACAAACTCACGGACCTTACTGCAACCCTCCCCCATTTCTTTCACCTCTTCACCCCCTGCCTTCAGGGACTCTCCTGGGTCTCCCAGCTTCTCTCCAGCCTTCCCCAGATTTCTGCCACAGTCAGCCCCAGGCACCCAGGACAACCCTAGACACTCACAGGCCTCACGAGACTATCTCCCTATGACCTGTACCTATACAGGGATGGCTCCCACGCATCCCTCAGTGACCCCAAACCCATCTCCACTTACACTCAGACACTCCCAGGGCCTGACAGCTACTCCCCGTTATTGTCCTTCAGTTCGAAGCCCTGGCCAATCTACTAGCCCACATGACGCAGTTACCTGGCCATTTCTCCACGGTTCCCGTGAGGGCCCCACACCCAGCCGCACAAGAGCCCCTCCTGCATTCCGTCCTCACACGCAGGCTTGTCCATCTACTTGCTACTGTCACACTCTTGCCAGCAGAAGAGGCCCCTGTAATGGGCGATATCACCACCCAGTCTATCCTCACCCCACAGCTGTGCAGCGGGACCCTCCTGCTGGCCCACGTGGCTGCCAGAGCCCATGCTGGCACGACGCTCCAGCAGGTCGGCGTCCCTGCGGGCCACACTACCGGTGACATGGCTAGCATGACCCTCCTTCCTGGCAGTGACACTGTTGATGTGAACCCCGGTTTCACATCTGTCATTTGTAAATAGGACCATTTTCCCTTTTCGCTCTCCCTTCCATTCACAGGGCTTCTCATTCTCTCTCTTTCTGCCTCCGTTTCAGATATTTACTCACCTTTTTCTCTCTCACTATGTCTGCCGTGGTCTCCATGAGAGTGCGCCACAGAAGATTCCCCCATTAAAAGTCATGAATTGAGTGGCTTTTAGTATACCTGTGGTGGTGCACATTCAATTTTAATTCGCAATCCATTGTAGAACGTCTTATCACCCCCGACCAGAGAAAAACCCTGTAGACATTAGTCACTCCTCATTCTGTCTCAAACCCTCTCCCTGACCCTCAGCCCTAGGTAGCAACTACCTAGTGCGATCAATCCCATATGCATAGATTTCCATATTGTGGACATTTCCTATCAACGGAATTGCACAATAGGTGAGCTGTTATGACTGACACAACACGTAGCACAATATTTTCAAGATTCATCCACATTGTAGGCTTACCCACAGGGGGAAACCATTTTTTGGGGGGTTTTAGTAACACCGGGTGTTTTCTCCTTCCTTTCGTCCTTCTTTCCTTCCTTCCTTCCTTCCTTCCTTCCTACCTTCCTTCTTTCTTTCCTTCCTTCCTTCCTTCCTCCTATTTCTCTCTTACTCCTTCTGCCCTCTCTCTTTCATATGCCTTAGGTGCATCCCACATTCTGCGTTTTTTGGGAGAAATCCTCGACAGGTGCAGGAAAATTGTGTTATTGTAACTATTTACTGCTATCTCTCTTTCACGGCTCTCCATCAGTTGTGAACATCTATTGGTTTATCCCAAGTCACTAAGCATATTTTTATTAGGTACACCTGTTTTTCCTTATACAGCTGTTTCTGGACTATAGGGTCGCATACTCATAAACCCACTGTAACTCAGAAACGCATCTAATATTCCAATAATCCCATCATAACGTTGAAAAATCATAAATCAAACCACCGTAAGTCACGGTGTGTCCGTGGATATGGGCGTCATCAATTCCATTGTGTTCGGTAATGCTGTACACCATTAACAATGGCAGACTGATTGGGAGTGGATATTGATAGCATTATAAAAGTCAGTTATTAGAGGGATACTTCTTTAACCTGACTGAAGAACTGATCTAATGGCTTTAGTACAGTGCATGATTATGTGAGATGTTTTGAGACAGAGTAGTACATTTGTGAATGAAGATTTTTCACTTAGTAGGAACCATTGTGTGTGGAAAAGTGAGAAAATTGCTTTCTGCTGTAGAGTCTGGCATTCATTGTAGACTTAAGCTTATTTTTCTGTGAGCAAATCTTATTCAATAAAATACTACTCTTTATACTAAAAAACAGAAACAGTGGTGATGTGTGGTCATTATGCTCAGCAAACTAATCCAGGGAAAGAAAACCAAACGCCACATTCTCACTTATAATGAGAGCTGAAAAATGAGATCACATGGACACAGGAAGGGGAACAACACTCACTGGGGCCTTTCGGGAGGCAGAGCGTTAAGAAAAACAGCTACTGCATGCTGGGCTTAATACCTAGGTGATGGGTTGACAGGTGCAGCGAACCACCATGGCACACGTTTACCTTAGTAACAAATCTGCACATCCTGCACATATACCCCAGAACTTAGAAACGAAACGAAACAAAAGAAAACGAAAAAGCAATAGCAAAACGCTAAAGGCAAAATAAAGTTTCAAACTCAGAACGTGACAGACCAATGTTTGGTTCAAATCATGGTTCTCAACCCAGGTGCCATAAGGCCAGGATAAAGAATTTGATTACATATTGTAAATAAGACATGCAGCAAATGACCAGAAAGATTATTCTCAACATATGTGTGTCTTCTAATTCAATGGTGACGCTATCTACCGGGACATAGCTTTAGATTCCAAAGGGCCGAGTCCCGCCAGACAGGCCTCCCACACTAATAACAATGGGAAGCCCCACGTTGTTTTACCTGTGCTTCTCAGCAACTGGCTATAAATCAGGTTGCCACCACTCCCAGATTTAGTTGCATTCATTGGCTGGAAGAGCTCACAGCACGCAGGGAAACACTTACATTTGCCGTTGTATTTTAGCGGACTTTGCCAAAAGTTCAGAAATAAATGCGGGGCCCGGCGTGTGGGGAGGGGTGCACTACCTTCCAGGAAGTGTTATCCACAAGCTCTCTGAACCCAGTCCTTTTGGGTTTTTATGGAGACCTCATTCTATAGGCATGACGGGTTAAACCATAGGCTATTGGTGATCAACTCCACCTGAGGCTCTCAACCCTCCCTGGAAATTGGGGTTGAGGCTTTGCCATTCTCAGTCTGACTAAAAGAATTTACCCAAACGGAATTTTAAAACAGATGAGCATAACTGGAATCTTAATTAGATGATTGGATTATCTGGAGCCACACCTTGATATTCCTAACCCGAGCACCCTCATCCAACGAATGCTCCACGCAACTGGCTCCCAAGTCTCTACGTGGTTCCAGAGCAAAAGAATGTTTATACAACGCATATCTCCACCTTTTCTTCAAAGTCTTTTCCCTTACACGGAAAGACTTCTTAAACTGCCATGCATCCGGATCAGGGGGAGGTATTGTTACACCGCAGATCTGTGGATCTCCGGGGTTTGATTGTGGCAAGGATGCTGCTGGTGTCAAAACCACAACGTGGGAACCACAGAACCACTAGTTGGTTTTCAGTGTTTCAGTGCATACAATTCCTAATATATCTGGCCAAGAAAACTTGTAAGTTCTTAGATTGTCCCAAAGGTGGCGCATGAAATCAAAGCAGGAGAACAGTTTCCTACGAGGTGTAGCCTGGGAAAGTTGGGGGTGACTGATGGAAAGGAGGAGTGAAGCTCCGCCCTTTCCGCTGCTAGGCTGCGCCCGAGGCTATTTAAACCCACCCTGGCTGGCCTGTACTCAGATCTTCGCGGAGCGGATCAGCGGCCGGAGCGGTTGGCGGACTCTGCGTTGACTTGGAGCTCACAGCGTCTTGCGACTTGGAAGCGGATTCAGAGGACAGGACAGAACACTTGGGCAAGTGAATCTCTGTCTGTCTGTCTGTCTGTCTGTCTGTCTCATTGGTTGGTTGATTTCCATTTTCTTAAGGGGCACATACCTCACACCGCACACACACACACACACGCACACACACTCCTTCCTTCTGCGAGTTAGAAAATTAGTAGGGGCCCCTGGGAGCTGCAGGTTTCCTAATCATGTCTGCACCTAAGAACAGTAGGGTCTTGTCCGGCTCTTCTTATGAACGGTCCCCCAGCACGGACTCCCCAAGGTCCATGCGAGCCTCACCCAGCTTCTCCCTCTCCCCTCTCAGAAACTCAGGCTTCAGGGGAAGCTCCTCACCAGGGATCCGGAGCTACCATTCACCATCCCCTAGGGCTTCACCACACTCACCTCTGTCATCACCAGAATCCCACAAGCTCCCATTTCCCTGTCCTCACCGTGATGGGCAATCAATGAAGCCATTGGGCTCTCCCGTGTCCTCCTCTGAGGATTCCTCAGAGTCCCCACGTTCATCAATAATATACCACATGTTCTTACTGCCATCACCCAGCAGCTCACCCCCAGCTCTCGGGGGATCTCCTGTGTCTCCCAGCTACTCTCCAAACAACCCCAGATTTCAGCTGGAGTCAGCCCCCCACACCCGGGAATCACCTACAAACTCACGAGCCTCACGGTGCTCCACCCCTGTGTCTTTCATCTCTTCACCCCCAGGCCTCAGGGACTCTCCTGTGGCTCCCAGTTACTCTCCAGCCATCCCCAGGTTCCTGCGGGAGTCAGCCCCATGCACCCAGGAGTCCCCCAGAGACTCCCACGTCTCGGGAGAATATGAGCGGTCCCCCAGCCCTGACTCCTCAAGATTCATGCCTGCCTCACCCAGCTTCTCCCTCTCCCCTCCCAGAAACTCAGACCCAAGGGGCAGCTCCTCACCAGGGATGTGGAAGTACTCTACATCACCCCGCAGGGCTTCACCACTCTCACATCCATCATCAACAGAATTCCACAACTTTACGTTTCCCTTTCCTAACCAAGCAGGACAGTCACTCATGTCATTGTGTTCTCCCGTGTCCTCCTCTGGAGATTCTTCACAGTCACCTCATTCATCAATAATATACCATATGTTCTTACTGCCATCATCCAGCAGCTCACCCCCAGCCACCCATGACTCTCCTGTCTGTCCCAGCTACTCTCCAACTACGCCCAGATTTCAGCGGGAGTCTCTACCCCACACCCCAGAAACACCTACAAACTCACAGACCTCAGTGAGATCCTCGCCAGTCTCTCTCACGTCTTCACCCCCAGCCCTTACGGACCCTCCAGTCTGTCCCAGCTACTCTCCAACCACGCCCACATTTCAGCGCGGGTCAGTTCCAGGAACCCGGGGGTCACCACCAAGCCCACCACTTTCACTGAGTTACTCCCCAGTCTCTAGCACGTCTTTATCTCCAACCCTCAGGGACTCGCCTGTCTGTCCCAGCTACTCTCCAAACACGCCCACACTTCAGCGGGAGTCCGTTGCAGGCACCCAGAAATCACCACCAAACTCACCAATTTCACTGCGTTACTCCCCAGTCTCTCTCATGTCTTCACCATCCCTCAGGGACTCTCCCGTCTGTCCCAGCTACTCTCCAACCACGCCCACATTTCAGCTGCAGTCAGCTCCAGGCACCCCGGAATCACCACCAAACTCCCCAATTTCACTCAGTTACTCCTCACTCTCTAGCACGTCTTTATCTCCAACCCTCAGGGACTCTCCTGTGTGTCCCAGCTACTCTCCAACCACGCCCACACTTCAGCGGGAGTCAGTTCCAGGCACCCAGGAAGCACCACCAAACTCACCAATTTCACTCACTTACTCTCCAGTCTCTCTCATGTCTTCACCAGCCCTCAGGGACTCTCCTGTCTGTCCCAGCTACTCTCCAACCACGCACACATTTCAGCTGGAGTCAGTCCCAGGCACCCCGGAGTCACCACCAAACTCACCAGTTTCACTGAGGTACTCCCCGGTCTCTCTCATGTCTTCACCCCCAGCCCTCAGGGACTCTCCTGTGTGTCCCAGCTACTCTCCAACCATGCCCAGATTTCAGCGGGAGTCAGTTCCAGGCACCCAGGTATCACCACCAAACTCAGCAGTTTCGCTGAGTTACTCCCCAGTCTCTGTCATGTCTTCACCCCCAGCCCCCTGGGACTCTCCTGTCTGTCCCAGCTACTCTCCCACCACGCCCAGATTTCAGCGGCACTCAGCCTCCCACACTCCGGAATCACCTACAGACTCACAGACTTCACTGAGGTCCTCCCTGGTCTCTCTCAGGTCTTTGCCCTCAGCCCACAGGGACTCCTGTGTCTCTTTCAGCTACTCTCAAAACTTCGCTAGATTCCAGCTGGAGTCAGTTCCAGGCACCCACGATACACCACCGAACTCACGAATTTCACTGACTTACTCCCCAGTCTCCCTCATGTTCTCACCCCCAGCCCTCAAGGACTCTTCTGTCTCTCTCAGCTACACTCCGACCATCTCCAGATTTCACCTGGAGTCAGCTTCCCGCACCCAGGAATCACCTACAAACTCACGGACCTTACTGCAACCCTCCCCCATTTCTTTCACCTCTTCACCCCCTGCCTTCAGGGACTCTCCTGGGTCTCCCAGCTTCTCTCCAGCCTTCCCCAGATTTCTGCCACAGTCAGCCCCAGGCACCCAGGACAACCCTAGACACTCACAGGCCTCACGAGACTATCTCCCTATGACCTGTACCTATACAGGGATGGCTCCCACGCATCCCTCAGTGACCCCAAACCCATCTCCACTTACACTCAGACACTCCCAGGGCCTGACAGCTACTCCCCGTTATTGTCCTTCAGTTCGAAGCCCTGGCCAATCTACTAGCCCACATGACGCAGTTACCTGGCCATTTCTCCACGGTTCCCGTGAGGGCCCCACACCCAGCCGCACAAGAGCCCCTCCTGCATTCCGTCCTCACACGCAGGCTTGTCCATCTACTTGCTACTGTCACACTCTTGCCAGCAGAAGAGGCCCCTGTAATGGGCGATATCACCACCCAGTCTATCCTCACCCCACAGCTGTGCAGCGGGACCCTCCTGCTGGCCCACGTGGCTGCCAGAGCCCATGCTGGCACGACGCTCCAGCAGGTCGGCGTCCCTGCGGGCCACACTACCGGTGACATGGCTAGCATGACCCTCCTTCCTGGCAGTGACACTGTTGATGTGAACCCCGGTTTCACATCTGTCATTTGTAAATAGGACCATTTTCCCTTTTCGCTCTCCCTTCCATTCACAGGGCTTCTCATTCTCTCTCTTTCTGCCTCCGTTTCAGATATTTACTCACCTTTTTCTCTCTCACTATGTCTGCCGTGGTCTCCATGAGAGTGCGCCACAGAAGATTCCCCCATTAAAAGTCATGAATTGAGTGGCTTTTAGTATACCTGTGGTGGTGCACATTCAATTTTAATTCGCAATCCATTGTAGAACGTCTTATCACCCCCGACCAGAGAAAAACCCTGTAGACATTAGTCACTCCTCATTCTGTCTCAAACCCTCTCCCTGACCCTCAGCCCTAGGTAGCAACTACCTAGTGCGATCAATCCCATATGCATAGATTTCCATATTGTGGACATTTCCTATCAACGGAATTGCACAATAGGTGAGCTGTTATGACTGACACAACACGTAGCACAATATTTTCAAGATTCATCCACATTGTAGGCTTACCCACAGGGGGAAACCATTTTTTGGGGGGTTTTAGTAACACCGGGTGTTTTCTCCTTCCTTTCGTCCTTCTTTCCTTCCTTCCTTCCTTCCTTCCTTCCTTCCTTCCTTCCTTCCTTCTTTCTTTCCTTCCTTCCTTCCTTCCTCCTATTTCTCTCTTACTCCTTCTGCCCTCTCTCTTTCATATGCCTTAGGTGCATCCCACATTCTGCGTTTTTTGGGAGAAATCCTCGACAGGTGCAGGAAAATTGTGTTATTGTAACTATTTACCGCTATCTCTCTTTCACGGCTCTCCATCAGTTGTGAACATCTATTGGTTTATCCCAAGTCACTAAGCATATTTTTATTAGGTACACCTGTTTTTCCTTATACAGCTGTTTCTGGACTATAGGGTCGCATACTCATAAACCCACTGTAACTCAGAAACGCATCTAATATTCCAATAATCCCATCATAACGTTGAAAAATCATAAATCAAACCACCGTAAGTCACGGTGTGTCCGTGGATATGGGCGTCATCAATTCCATTGTATTCAGTAATGCTGTACACCATTAACAATGGCAGACTGATTGGGAGTGGATATTGATAGCATTATAAAAGTCAGTTATTAGAGGGATACTTCTTTAACCTGACTGAAGAACTGATCTAATGGCTTTAGTACAGTGCATGATTATGTGAGATGTTTTGAGACAGAGTAGTACATTTGTGAATGAAGTTTTTTCACTTAGTAGGAACCATTGTGTGTGGAAAAGTGAGAAAATTGCTTTCTGCTGTAGAGTCTGGCATTCATTGTAGACTTAAGCTTATTTTTCTGTGAGCAAATCTTATTCAATAAAATACTACTCTTTATACTAAAAAACAGAAACAGTGGTGATGTGTGGTCATTATGCTCAGCAAACTAATCCAGGGAAAGAAAACCAAACGCCACATTCTCACTTATAATGAGAGCTGAAAAATGAGATCACATGGACACAGGAAGGGGAACAACACTCACTGGGGCCTTTCGGGAGGCAGAGCGTTAAGAAAAACAGCTACTGCATGCTGGGCTTAATACCTAGGTGATGGGTTGACAGGTGCAGCGAACCACCATGGCACACGTTTACCTTAGTAACAAATCTGCACATCCTGCACATATACCCCAGAACTTAGAAACGAAACGAAACAAAAGAAAACGAAAAAGCAATAGCAAAACGCTAAAGGCAAAATAAAGTTTCAAACTCAGAACGTGACAGACCAATGTTTGGTTCAAATCATGGTTCTCAACCCAGGTGCCATAAGGCCAGGATAAAGAATTTGATTACATATTGTAAATAAGACATGCAGCAAATGACCAGAAAGATTATTCTCAACATATGTGTGTCTTCTAATTCAATGGTGACGCTATCTACCGGGACATAGCTTTAGATTCCAAAGGGCCGAGTCCCGCCAGACAGGCCTCCCACACTAATAACAATGGGAAGCCCCACGTTGTTTTACCTGTGCTTCTCAGCAACTGGCTATAAATCAGGTTGCCACCACTCCCAGATTTAGTTGCATTCATTGGCTGGAAGAGCTCACAGCACGCAGGGAAACACTTACATTTGCCGTTGTATTTTAGCGGACTTTGCCAAAAGTTCAGAAATAAATGCGGGGCCTGGCGTGTGGGGAGGGGTGCACTACCTTCCAGGAAGTGTTATCCACAAGCTCTCTGA
This sequence comes from Pan paniscus, assembly GCF_029289425.2. Classification (NCBI taxonomy): domain Eukaryota; kingdom Metazoa; phylum Chordata; class Mammalia; order Primates; family Hominidae; genus Pan; species Pan paniscus. The sequence continues at coordinate 12,625,658 of NC_073263.2, read as the reverse complement.
ACCCAGTCCTTTTGGGTTTTTATGGAGACCTCATTCTATAGGCATGACGGGTTAAACCATAGGCTATTGGTGATCAACTCCACCTGAGGCTCTCAACCCTCCCTGGAAATTGGGGTTGAGGCTTTGCCATTCTCAGTCTGACTAAAAGAATTTACCCAAACGGAATTTTAAAACAGATGAGCATAACTGGAATCTTAATTAGATGATTGGATTATCTGGAGCCACACCTTGATATTCCTAACCCGAGCACCCTCATCCAACGAATGCTCCACGCAACTGGCTCCCAAGTCTCTACGTGGTTCCAGAGCAAAAGAATGTTTCTACAACGCATATCTCCACCTTTTCTTCAAAGTCTTTTCCCTTACACGGAAAGACTTCTTAAACTGCCATGCATCCGGATCAGGGGGAGGTATTGTTACACCGCAGATCTGTGGATCTCCGGGGTTTGATTGTGGCAAGGATGCTGCTGGTGTCAAAACCACAACGTGGGAACCACAGAACCACTAGTTGGTTTTCAGTGTTTCAGTGCATACAATTCCTAATATATCTGGCCAAGAAAACTTGTAAGTTCTTAGATTGTCCCAAAGGTGGCGCATGAAATCAAAGCAGGAGAACAGTTTCCTACGAGGTGTAGCCTGGGAAAGTTGGGGGTGACTGATGGAAAGGAGGAGTGAAGCTCCGCCCTTTCCGCTGCTAGGCTGCGCCCGAGGCTATTTAAACCCACCCTGGCTGGCCTGTACTCAGATCTTCGCGGAGCGGATCAGCGGCCGGAGCGGTTGGCGGACTCTGCGTTGACTTGGAGCTCACAGCGTCTTGCGACTTGGAAGCGGATTCAGAGGACAGGACAGAACACTTGGGCAAGTGAATCTCTGTCTGTCTGTCTGTCTGTCTGTCTGTCTGTCTCATTGGTTGGTTGATTTCCATTTTCTTAAGGGGCACATACCTCACACCGCACACACACACACACACGCACACACACTCCTTCCTTCTGCGAGTTAGAAAATTAGTAGGGGCCCCTGGGAGCTGCAGGTTTCCTAATCATGTCTGCACCTAAGAACAGTAGGGTCTTGTCCGGCTCTTCTTATGAACGGTCCCCCAGCACGGACTCCCCAAGGTCCATGCGAGCCTCACCCAGCTTCTCCCTCTCCCCTCTCAGAAACTCAGGCTTCAGGGGAAGCTCCTCACCAGGGATCCGGAGCTACCATTCACCATCCCCTAGGGCTTCACCACACTCACCTCTGTCATCACCAGAATCCCACAAGCTCCCATTTCCCTGTCCTCACCGTGATGGGCAATCAATGAAGCCATTGGGCTCTCCCGTGTCCTCCTCTGAGGATTCCTCAGAGTCCCCACGTTCATCAATAATATACCACATGTTCTTACTGCCATCACCCAGCAGCTCACCCCCAGCTCTCGGGGGATCTCCTGTGTCTCCCAGCTACTCTCCAAACAACCCCAGATTTCAGCTGGAGTCAGCCCCCCACACCCGGGAATCACCTACAAACTCACGAGCCTCACGGTGCTCCACCCCTGTGTCTTTCATCTCTTCACCCCCAGGCCTCAGGGACTCTCCTGTGGCTCCCAGTTACTCTCCAGCCATCCCCAGGTTCCTGCGGGAGTCAGCCCCATGCACCCAGGAGTCCCCCAGAGACTCACACGTCTCGGGAGAATATGAGCGGTCCCCCAGCCCTGACTCCTCAAGATTCATGCCTGCCTCACCCAGCTTCTCCCTCTCCCCTCCCAGAAACTCAGACCCAAGGGGCAGCTCCTCACCAGGGATGTGGAAGTACTCTACATCACCCCGCAGGGCTTCACCACTCTCACATCCATCATCAACAGAATTCCACAACTTTACGTTTCCCTTTCCTAACCAAGCAGGACAGTCACTCATGTCATTGTGTTCTCCCGTGTCCTCCTCTGGAGATTCTTCACAGTCACCTCATTCATCAATAATATACCATATGTTCTTACTGCCATCATCCAGCAGCTCACCCCCAGCCACCCATGACTCTCCTGTCTGTCCCAGCTACTCTCCAACTACGCCCAGATTTCAGCGGGAGTCTCTACCCCACACCCCAGAAACACCTACAAACTCACAGACCTCAGTGAGATCCTCGCCAGTCTCTCTCACGTCTTCACCCCCAGCCCTTACGGACCCTCCAGTCTGTCCCAGCTACTCTCCAACCACGCCCACATTTCAGCGCGGGTCAGTTCCAGGAACCCAGGGATCACCACCAAGCCCACCACTTTCACTGAGTTACTCCCCAGTCTCTAGCACGTCTTTATCTCCAACCCTCAGGGACTCGCCTGTCTGTCCCAGCTACTCTCCAAACACGCCCACACTTCAGCGGGAGTCCGTTGCAGGCACCCAGAAATCACCACCAAACTCACCAATTTCACTGCGTTACTCCCCAGTCTCTCTCATGTCTTCACCATCCCTCAGGGACTCTCCCGTCTGTCCCAGCTACTCTCCAACCACGCCCACATTTCAGCTGCAGTCAGCTCCAGGCACCCCGGAATCACCACCAAACTCCCCAATTTCACTCAGTTACTCCTCACTCTCTAGCACGTCTTTATCTCCAACCCTCAGGGACTCTCCTGTGTGTCCCAGCTACTCTCCAACCACGCCCACACTTCAGCGGGAGTCAGTTCCAGGCACCCAGGAAGCACCACCAAACTCACCAATTTCACTCACTTACTCTCCAGTCTCTCTCATGTCTTCACCAGCCCTCAGGGACTCTCCTGTCTGTCCCAGCTACTCTCCAACCACGCACGCATTTCAGCTGGAGTCAGTCCCAGGCACCCCGGAGTCACCACCAAACTCACCAGTTTCACTGAGGTACTCCCCGGTCTCTCTCATGTCTTCACCCCCAGCCCTCAGGGACTCTCCTGTGTGTCCCAGCTACTCTCCAACCATGCCCAGATTTCAGCGGGAGTCAGTTCCAGGCACCCAGGTATCACCACCAAACTCAGCAGTTTCGCTGAGTTACTCCCCAGTCTCTGTCATGTCTTCACCCCCAGCCCCCTGGGACTCTCCTGTCTGTCCCAGCTACTCTCCCACCACGCCCAGATTTCAGCGGCATTCAGCCTCCCACACTCCGGAATCACCTACAGACTCACAGACTTCACTGAGGTCCTCCCTGGTCTCTCTCAGGTCTTTGCCCTCAGCCCACAGGGACTCCTGTGTCTCTTTCAGCTACTCTCAAAACTTCGCTAGATTCCAGCTGGAGTCAGTTCCAGGCACCCACGATACACCACCGAACTCACGAATTTCACTGACTTACTCCCCAGTCTCCCTCATGTTCTCACCCCCAGCCCTCAAGGACTCTTCTGTCTCTCTCAGCTACACTCCGACCATCTCCAGATTTCACCTGGAGTCAGCTTCCCGCACCCAGGAATCACCTACAAACTCACGGACCTTACTGCAACCCTCCCCCATTTCTTTCACCTCTTCACCCCCTGCCTTCAGGGACTCTCCTGGGTCTCCCAGCTTCTCTCCAGCCTTCCCCACATTTCTGCCACAGTCAGCCCCAGGCACCCAGGACAACCCTAGACACTCACAGGCCTCACGAGACTATCTCCCTATGACCTGTACCTATACAGGGATGGCTCCCACGCATCCCTCAGTGACCCCAAACCCATCTCCACTTACACTCAGACACTCCCAGGGCCTGACAGCTACTCCCCGTTATTGTCCTTCAGTTCGAAGCCCTGGCCAATCTACTAGCCCACATGACGCAGTTACCTGGCCATTTCTCCACGGTTCCCGTGAGGGCCCCACACCCAGCCGCACAAGAGCCCCTCCTGCATTCCGTCCTCACACGCAGGCTTGTCCATCTACTTGCTACTGTCACACTCTTGCCAGCAGAAGAGGCCCCTGTAATGGGCGATATCACCACCCAGTCTATCCTCACCCCACAGCTGTGCAGCGGGACCCTCCTGCTGGCCCACGTGGCTGCCAGAGCCCATGCTGGCACGACGCTCCAGCAGGTCGGCGTCCCTGCGGGCCACACTACCGGTGACATGGCTAGCATGACCCTCCTTCCTGGCAGTGACACTGTTGATGTGAACCCCGGTTTCACATCTGTCATTTGTAAATAGGACCATTTTCCCTTTTCGCTCTCCCTTCCATTCACAGGGCTTCTCATTCTCTCTCTTTCTGCCTCCGTTTCAGATATTTACTCACCTTTTTCTCTCTCACTATGTCTGCCGTGGTCTCCATGAGAGTGCGCCACAGAAGATTCCCCCATTAAAAGTCATGAATTGAGTGGCTTTTAGTATACCTGTGGTGGTGCACATTCAATTTTAATTCGCAATCCATTGTAGAACGTCTTATCACCCCCGACCAGAGAAAAACCCTGTAGACATTAGTCACTCCTCATTCTGTCTCAAACCCTCTCCCTGACCCTCAGCCCTAGGTAGCAACTACCTAGTGCGATCAATCCCATATGCATAGATTTCCATATTGTGGACATTTCCTATCAACGGAATTGCACAATAGGTGAGCTGTTATGACTGACACAACACGTAGCACAATATTTTCAAGATTCATCCACATTGTAGGCTTACCCACAGGGGGAAACCATTTTTTGGGGGGTTTTAGTAACACCGGGTGTTTTCTCCTTCCTTTCGTCCTTCTTTCCTTCCTTCCTTCCTTCCTTCCTTCCTACCTTCCTTCTTTCTTTCCTTCCTTCCTTCCTTCCTCCTATTTCTCTCTTACTCCTTCTGCCCTCTCTCTTTCATATGCCTTAGGTGCATCCCACATTCTGCGTTTTTTGGGAGAAATCCTCGACAGGTGCAGGAAAATTGTGTTATTGTAACTATTTACCGCTATCTCTCTTTCACGGCTCTCCATCAGTTGTGAACATCTATTGGTTTATCCCAAGTCACTAAGCATATTTTTATTAGGTACACCTGTTTTTCCTTATACAGCTGTTTCTGGACTATAGGGTCGCATACTCATAAACCCACTGTAACTCAGAAACGCATCTAATATTCCAATAATCCCATCATAACGTTGAAAAATCATAAATCAAACCACCGTAAGTCACGGTGTGTCCGTGGATATGGGCGTCATCAATTCCATTGTGTTCGGTAATGCTGTACACCATTAACAATGGCAGACTGATTGGGAGTGGATATTGATAGCATTATAAAAGTCAGTTATTAGAGGGATACTTCTTTAACCTGACTGAAGAACTGATCTAATGGCTTTAGTACAGTTCATGATTATGTGAGATGTTTTGAGACAGAGTAGTACATTTGTGAATGAAGATTTTTCACTTAGTAGGAACCATTGTGTGTGGAAAAGTGAGAAAATTGCTTTCTGCTGTAGAGTCTGGCATTCATTGTAGACTTAAGCTTATTTTTCTGTGAGCAAATCTTATTCAATAAAATACTACTCTTTATACTAAAAAACAGAAACAGTGGTGATGTGTGGTCATTATGCTCAGCAAACTAATCCAGGGAAAGAAAACCAAACGCCACATTCTCACTTATAATGAGAGCTGAAAAATGAGATCACATGGACACAGGAAGGGGAACAACACTCACTGGGGCCTTTCGGGAGGCAGAGCGTTAAGAAAAACAGCTACTGCATGCTGGGCTTAATACCTAGGTGATGGGTTGACAGGTGCAGCGAACCACCATGGCACACGTTTACCTTAGTAACAAATCTGCACATCCTGCACATATACCCCAGAACTTAGAAACGAAACGAAACAAAAGAAAACGAAAAAGCAATAGCAAAACGCTAAAGGCAAAATAAAGTTTCAAACTCAGAACGTGACAGACCAATGTTTGGTTCAAATCATGGTTCTCAACCCAGGTGCCATAAGGCCAGGATAAAGAATTTGATTACATATTGTAAATAAGACATGCAGCAAATGACCAGAAAGATTATTCTCAACATATGTGTGTCTTCTAATTCAATGGTGACGCTATCTACCGGGACATAGCTTTAGATTCCAAAGGGCCGAGTCCCGCCAGACAGGCCTCCCACACTAATAACAATGGGAAGCCCCACGTTGTTTTACCTGTGCTTCTCAGCAACTGGCTATAAATCAGGTTGCCACCACTCCCAGATTTAGTTGCATTCATTGGCTGGAAGAGCTCACAGCACGCAGGGAAACACTTACATTTGCCGTTGTATTTTAGCGGACTTTGCCAAAAGTTCAGAAATAAATGCGGGGCCCGGCGTGTGGGGAGGGGTGCACTACCTTCCAGGAAGTGTTATCCACAAGCTCTCTGAACCCAGTCCTTTTGGGTTTTTATGGAGACCTCATTCTATAGGCATGACGGGTTAAACCATAGGCTATTGGTGATCAACTCCACCTGAGGCTCTCAACCCTCCCTGGAAATTGGGGTTGAGGCTTTGCCATTCTCAGTCTGACTAAAAGAATTTACCCAAACGGAATTTTAAAACAGATGAGCATAACTGGAATCTTAATTAGATGATTGGATTATCTGGAGCCACACCTTGATATTCCTAACCCGAGCACCCTCATCCAACGAATGCTCCACGCAACTGGCTCCCAAGTCTCTACGTGGTTCCAGAGCAAAAGAATGTTTATACAACGCATATCTCCACCTTTTCTTCAAAGTCTTTTCCCTTACACGGAAAGACTTCTTAAACTGCCATGCATCCGGATCAGGGGGAGGTATTGTTACACCGCAGATCTGTGGATCTCCGGGGTTTGATTGTGGCAAGGATGCTGCTGGTGTCAAAACCACAACGTGGGAACCACAGAACCACTAGTTGGTTTTCAGTGTTTCAGTGCATACAATTCCTAATATATCTGGCCAAGAAAACTTGTAAGTTCTTAGATTGTCCCAAAGGTGGCGCATGAAATCAAAGCAGGAGAACAGTTTCCTACGAGGTGTAGCCTGGGAAAGTTGGGGGTGACTGTTGGAAAGGAGCAGTGAAGCTCCGCCCTTTCCGCTGCTAGGCTGCGCCCGAGGCTATTTAAACCCACCCTGGCTGGCCTGTACTCAGATCTTCGCGGAGCGGATCAGCGGCCGGAGCGGTTGGCGGACTCTGCGTTGACTTGGAGCTCACAGCGTCTTGCGACTTGGAAGCGGATTCAGAGGACAGGACAGAACACTTGGGCAAGTGAATCTCTGTCTGTCTGTCTGTCTGTCTGTCTCATTGGTTGGTTGATTTCCATTTTCTTAAGGGGCACATACCTCACACCGCACACACACACACACACGCACACACACTCCTTCCTTCTGCGAGTTAGAAAATTAGTAGGGGCCCCTGGGAGCTGCAGGTTTCCTAATCATGTCTGCACCTAAGAACAGTAGGGTCTTGTCCGGCTCTTCTTATGAACGGTCCCCCAGCACGGACTCCCCAAGGTCCATGCGAGCCTCACCCAGCTTCTCCCTCTCCCCTCTCAGAAACTCAGGCTTCAGGGGAAGCTCCTCACCAGGGATCCGGAGCTACCATTCACCATCCCCTAGGGCTTCACCACACTCACCTCTGTCATCACCAGAATCCCACAAGCTCCCATTTCCCTGTCCTCACCGTGATGGGCAATCAATGAAGCCATTGGGCTCTCCCGTGTCCTCCTCTGAGGATTCCTCAGAGTCCCCACGTTCATCAATAATATACCACATGTTCTTACTGCCATCACCCAGCAGCTCACCCCCAGCTCTCGGGGGATCTCCTGTGTCTCCCAGCTACTCTCCAAACAACCCCAGATTTCAGCTGGAGTCAGCCCCCCACACCCGGGAATCACCTACAAACTCACGAGCCTCACGGTGCTCCACCCCTGTGTCTTTCATCTCTTCACCCCCAGGCCTCAGGGACTCTCCTGTGGCTCCCAGTTACTCTCCAGCCATCCCCAGGTTCCTGCGGGAGTCAGCCCCATGCACCCAGGAGTCCCCCAGAGACTCCCACGTCTCGGGAGAATATGAGCGGTCCCCCAGCCCTGACTCCTCAAGATTCATGCCTGCCTCACCCAGCTTCTCCCTCTCCCCTCCCAGAAACTCAGACCCAAGGGGCAGCTCCTCACCAGGGATGTGGAAGTACTCTACATCACCCCGCAGGGCTTCACCACTCTCACATCCATCATCAACAGAATTCCACAACTTTACGTTTCCCTTTCCTAACCAAGCAGGACAGTCACTCATGTCATTGTGTTCTCCCGTGTCCTCCTCTGGAGATTCTTCACAGTCACCTCATTCATCAATAATATACCATATGTTCTTACTGCCATCATCCAGCAGCTCACCCCCAGCCACCCATGACTCTCCTGTCTGTCCCAGCTACTCTCCAACTACGCCCAGATTTCAGCGGGAGTCTCTACCCCACACCCCAGAAACACCTACAAACTCACAGACCTCAGTGAGATCCTCGCCAGTCTCTCTCACGTCTTCACCCCCAGCCCTTACGGACCCTCCAGTCTGTCCCAGCTACTCTCCAACCACGCCCACATTTCAGCGCGGGTCAGTTCCAGGAACCCGGGGGTCACCACCAAGCCCACCACTTTCACTGAGTTACTCCCCAGTCTCTAGCACGTCTTTATCTCCAACCCTCAGGGACTCGCCTGTCTGTCCCAGCTACTCTCCAAACACGCCCACACTTCAGCGGGAGTCCGTTGCAGGCACCCAGAAATCACCACCAAACTCACCAATTTCACTGCGTTACTCCCCAGTCTCTCTCATGTCTTCACCATCCCTCAGGGACTCTCCCGTCTGTCCCAGCTACTCTCCAACCACGCCCACATTTCAGCTGCAGTCAGCTCCAGGCACCCCGGAATCACCACCAAACTCCCCAATTTCACTCAGTTACTCCTCACTCTCTAGCACGTCTTTATCTCCAACCCTCAGGGACTCTCCTGTGTGTCCCAGCTACTCTCCAACCACGCCCACACTTCAGCGGGAGTCAGTTCCAGGCACCCAGGAAGCACCACCAAACTCACCAATTTCACTCACTTACTCTCCAGTCTCTCTCATGTCTTCACCAGCCCTCAGGGACTCTCCTGTCTGTCCCAGCTACTCTCCAACCACGCACGCATTTCAGCTGGAGTCAGTCCCAGGCACCCCGGAGTCACCACCAAACTCACCAGTTTCACTGAGGTACTCCCCGGTCTCTCTCATGTCTTCACCCCCAGCCCTCAGGGACTCTCCTGTGTGTCCCAGCTACTCTCCAACCATGCCCAGATTTCAGCGGGAGTCAGTTCCAGGCACCCAGGTATCACCACCAAACTCAGCAGTTTCGCTGAGTTACTCCCCAGTCTCTGTCATGTCTTCACCCCCAGCCCCCTGGGACTCTCCTGTCTGTCCCAGCTACTCTCCCACCACGCCCAGATTTCAGCGGCACTCAGCCTCCCACACTCCGGAATCACCTACAGACTCACAGACTTCACTGAGGTCCTCCCTGGTCTCTCTCAGGTCTTTGCCCTCAGCCCACAGGGACTCCTGTGTCTCTTTCAGCTACTCTCAAAACTTCGCTAGATTCCAGCTGGAGTCAGTTCCAGGCACCCACGATACACCACCGAACTCACGAATTTCACTGACTTACTCCCCAGTCTCCCTCATGTTCTCACCCCCAGCCCTCAAGGACTCTTCTGTCTCTCTCAGCTACACTCCGACCATCTCCAGATTTCACCTGGAGTCAGCTTCCCGCACCCAGGAATCACCTACAAACTCACGGACCTTACTGCAACCCTCCCCCATTTCTTTCACCTCTTCACCCCCTGCCTTCAGGGACTCTCCTGGGTCTCCCAGCTTCTCTCCAGCCTTCCCCAGATTTCTGCCACAGTCAGCCCCAGGCACCCAGGACAACCCTAGACACTCACAGGCCTCACGAGACTATCTCCCTATGACCTGTACCTATACAGGGATGGCTCCCACGCATCCCTCAGTGACCCCAAACCCATCTCCACTTACACTCAGACACTCCCAGGGCCTGACAGCTACTCCCCGTTATTGTCCTTCAGTTCGAAGCCCTGGCCAATCTACTAGCCCACATGACGCAGTTACCTGGCCATTTCTCCACGGTTCCCGTGAGGGCCCCACACCCAGCCGCACAAGAGCCCCTCCTGCATTCCGTCCTCACACGCAGGCTTGTCCATCTACTTGCTACTGTCACACTCTTGCCAGCAGAAGAGGCCCCTGTAATGGGCGATATCACCACCCAGTCTATCCTCACCCCACAGCTGTGCAGCGGGACCCTCCTGCTGGCCCACGTGGCTGCCAGAGCCCATGCTGGCACGACGCTCCAGCAGGTCGGCGTCCCTGCGGGCCACACTACCGGTGACATGGCTAGCATGACCCTCCTTCCTGGCAGTGACACTGTTGATGTGAACCCCGGTTTCACATCTGTCATTTGTAAATAGGACCATTTTCCCTTTTCGCTCTCCCTTCCATTCACAGGGCTTCTCATTCTCTCTCTTTCTGCCTCCGTTTCAGATATTTACTCACCTTTTTCTCTCTCACTATGTCTGCCGTGGTCTCCATGAGAGTGCGCCACAGAAGATTCCCCCATTAAAAGTCATGAATTGAGTGGCTTTTAGTATACCTGTGGTGGTGCACATTCAATTTTAATTCGCAATCCATTGTAGAATGTCTTATCACCCCCGACCAGAGAAAAACCCTGTAGACATTAGTCACTCCTCATTCTGTCTCAAACCCTCTCCCTGACCCTCAGCCCTAGGTAGCAACTACCTAGTGCGATCAATCCCATATGCATAGATTTCCATATTGTGGACATTTCCTATCAACGGAATTGCACAATAGGTGAGCTGTTATGACTGACACAACACGTAGCACAATATTTTCAAGATTCATCCACATTGTAGGCTTACCCACAGGGGGAAACCATTTTTTGGGGGGTTTTAGTAACACCGGGTGTTTTCTCCTTCCTTTCGTCCTTCTTTCCTTCCTTCCTTCCTTCCTTCCTTCCTACCTTCCTTCTTTCTTTCCTTCCTTCCTTCCTTCCTCCTATTTCTCTCTTACTCCTTCTGCCCTCTCTCTTTCATATGCCTTAGGTGCATCCCACATTCTGCGTTTTTTGGGAGAAATCCTCGACAGGTGCAGGAAAATTGTGTTATTGTAACTATTTACCGCTATCTCTCTTTCACGGCTCTCCATCAGTTGTGAACATCTATTGGTTTATCCCAAGTCACTAAGCATATTTTTATTAGGTACACCTGTTTTTCCTTATACAGTGTTTCTGGACTATAGGGTCGCATACTCATAAACCCACTGTAACTCAGAAACGCATCTAATATTCCAGTAATCCCATCATAACGTTGAAAAATCATAAATCAAACCACCGTAAGTCACGGTGTGTCCGTGGATATGGGCGTCATCAATTCCATTGTATTCAGTAATGCTGTACACCATTAACAATGGCAGACCGACTGGGAGTGGATATTGATAGCATTATAAAAGTCAGTTATTAGAGGGATACTTCTTTAACCTGACTGAAGAACTGATCTAATGGCTTTAGTACAGTGTATGATTATGTGAGATGTTTTGAGACAGAGTAGTACATTTGTGAATGAAGTTTTTTCACTTAGTAGTAACCATTGTGTGTGGAAAAGTGAGAAAATTGCTTTCTGCTGTAGAGTCTGGCATTCATTGTAGACTTAAGCTTATTTTTCTGTGAGCAAATCTTATTCAATAAAATACTACTCTTTATACTAAAAAACAGAAACAGTGGTGATGTGTGGTCATTATGCTCAGCAAACTAATCCAGGGAAAGAAAACCAAACGCCACATTCTCACTTATAATGAGAGCTGAAAAATGAGATCACATGGACACAGGAAGGGGAACAACACTCACTGGGGCCTTTCGGGAGGCAGAGCGTTAAGAAAAACAGCTACTGCATGCTGGGCTTAATACCTAGGTGATGGGTTGACAGGTGCAGCGAACCACCATGGCACACGTTTACCTTAGTAACAAATCTGCACATCCTGCACATATACCCCAGAACTTAGAAACGAAACGAAACAAAAGAAAACGAAAAAGCAATAGCAAAACGCTAAAGGCAAAATAAAGTTTCAAACTCAGAACGTGACAGACCAATGTTTGGTTCAAATCATGGTTCTCAACCCAGGTGCCATAAGGCCAGGATAAAGAATTTGATTACATATTGTAAATAAGACATGCAGCAAATGACCAGAAAGATTATTCTCAACATATGTGTGTCTTCTAATTCAATGGTGACGCTATCTACCGGGACATAGCTTTAGATTCCAAAGGGCCGAGTCCCGCCAGACAGGCCTCCCACACTAATAACAATGGGAAGCCCCACGTTGTTTTACCTGTGCTTCTCAGCAACTGGCTATAAATCAGGTTGCCACCACTCCCAGATTTAGTTGCATTCATTGGCTGGAAGAGCTCACAGCACGCAGGGAAACACTTACATTTGCCGTTGTATTTTAGCGGACTTTGCAAAAAGTTCAGAAATAAATGCGGGGCCCGGCGTGTGGGGAGGGGTGCACTACCTTCCAGGAAGTGTTATCCACAAGCTCTCTGAACCCAGTCCTTTTGGGTTTTTATGGAGACCTCATTCTATAGGCATGACGGGTTAAACCATAGGCTATTGGTGATCAACTCCACCTGAGGCTCTCAACCCTCCCTGGAAATTGGGGTTGAGGCTTTGCCATTCTCAGTCTGACTAAAAGAATTTACCCAAACGGAATTTTAAAACAGATGAGCATAACTGGAATCTTAATTAGATGATTGGATTATCTGGAGCCACACCTTGATATTCCTAACCCGAGCACCCTCATCCAACGAATGCTCCTCCCAACTGGCTCCCAAGTCTCTACGTGGTTCCAGAGCAAAAGAATGTTTATACAACGCATATCTCCACCTTTTCTTCAAAGTCTTTTCCCTTACACGGAAAGACTTCTTAAACTGCCATGCATCCGGATCAGGGGGAGGTATTGTTACACCGCAGATCTGTGGATCTCCGGGGTTTGATTGTGGCAAGGATGCTGCTGGTGTCAAAACCACAACGTGGGAACCACAGAACCACTAGTTGGTTTTCAGTGTTTCAGTGCATACAATTCCTAATATATCTGGCCAAGAAAACTTGTAAGTTCTTAGATTGTCCCAAAGGTGGCGCATGAAATCAAAGCAGGAGAACAGTTTCCTACGAGGTGTAGCCTGGGAAAGTTGGGGGTGACTGATGGAAAGGAGGAGTGAAGCTCCGCCCTTTCCGCTGCTAGGCTGCGCCCGAGGCTATTTAAACCCACCCTGGCTGGCCTGTACTCAGATCTTCGCGGAGCGGATCAGCGGCCGGAGCGGTTGGCGGACTCTGCGTTGACTTGGAGCTCACAGCGTCTTGCGACTTGGAAGCGGATTCAGAGGACAGGACAGAACACTTGGGCAAGTGAATCTCTGTCTGTCTGTCTGTCTCATTGGTTGGTTGATTTCCATTTTCTTAAGGGGCACATACCTCACACCGCACACACACACACACACGCACACACACTCCTTCCTTCTGCGAGTTAGAAAATTAGTAGGGGCCCCTGGGAGCTGCAGGTTTCCTAATCATGTCTGCACCTAAGAACAGTAGGGTCTTGTCCGGCTCTTCTTATGAACGGTCCCCCAGCACGGACTCCCCAAGGTCCATGCGAGCCTCACCCAGCTTCTCCCTCTCCCCTCTCAGAAACTCAGGCTTCAGGGGAAGCTCCTCACCAGGGATCCGGAGCTACCATTCACCATCCCCTAGGGCTTCACCACACTCACCTCTGTCATCACCAGAATCCCACAAGCTCCCATTTCCCTGTCCTCACCGTGATGGGCAATCAATGAAGCCATTGGGCTCTCCCGTGTCCTCCTCTGAGGATTCCTCAGAGTCCCCACGTTCATCAATAATATACCACATGTTCTTACTGCCATCACCCAGCAGCTCACCCCCAGCTCTCGGGGGATCTCCTGTGTCTCCCAGCTACTCTCCAAACAACCCCAGATTTCAGCTGGAGTCAGCCCCCCACACCCGGGAATCACCTACAAACTCACGAGCCTCACGGTGCTCCACCCCTGTGTCTTTCATCTCTTCACCCCCAGGCCTCAGGGACTCTCCTGTGGCTCCCAGTTACTCTCCAGCCATCCCCAGGTTCCTGCGGGAGTCAGCCCCATGCACCCAGGAGTCCCCCAGAGACTCACACGTCTCGGGAGAATATGAGCGGTCCCCCAGCCCTGACTCCTCAAGATTCATGCCTGCCTCACCCAGCTTCTCCCTCTCCCCTCCCAGAAACTCAGACCCAAGGGGCAGCTCCTCACCAGGGATGTGGAAGTACTCTACATCACCCCGCAGGGCTTCACCACTCTCACATCCATCATCAACAGAATTCCACAACTTTACGTTTCCCTTTCCTAACCAAGCAGGACAGTCACTCATGTCATTGTGTTCTCCCGTGTCCTCCTCTGGAGATTCTTCACAGTCACCTCATTCATCAATAATATACCATATGTTCTTACTGCCATCATCCAGCAGCTCACCCCCAGCCACCCATGACTCTCCTGTCTGTCCCAGCTACTCTCCAACTACGCCCAGATTTCAGCGGGAGTCTCTACCCCACACCCCAGAAACACCTACAAACTCACAGACCTCAGTGAGATCCTCGCCAGTCTCTCTCACGTCTTCACCCCCAGCCCTTACGGACCCTCCAGTCTGTCCCAGCTACTCTCCAACCACGCCCACATTTCAGCGCGGGTCAGTTCCAGGAACCCGGGGGTCACCACCAAGCCCACCACTTTCACTGAGTTACTCCCCAGTCTCTAGCACGTCTTTATCTCCAACCCTCAGGGACTCGCCTGTCTGTCCCAGCTACTCTCCAAACACGCCCACACTTCAGCGGGAGTCCGTTGCAGGCACCCAGAAATCACCACCAAACTCACCAATTTCACTGCGTTACTCCCCAGTCTCTCTCATGTCTTCACCATCCCTCAGGGACTCTCCCGTCTGTCCCAGCTACTCTCCAACCACGCCCACATTTCAGCTGCAGTCAGCTCCAGGCACCCCGGAATCACCACCAAACTCCCCAATTTCACTCAGTTACTCCTCACTCTCTAGCACGTCTTTATCTCCAACCCTCAGGGACTCTCCTGTGTGTCCCAGCTACTCTCCAACCACGCCCACACTTCAGCGGGAGTCAGTTCCAGGCACCCAGGAAGCACCACCAAACTCACCAATTTCACTCACTTACTCTCCAGTCTCTCTCATGTCTTCACCAGCCCTCAGGGACTCTCCTGTCTGTCCCAGCTACTCTCCAACCACGCACGCATTTCAGCTGGAGTCAGTCCCAGGCACCCCGGAGTCACCACCAAACTCACCAGTTTCACTGAGGTACTCCCCGGTCTCTCTCATGTCTTCACCCCCAGCCCTCAGGGACTCTCCTGTGTGTCCCAGCTACTCTCCAACCATGCCCAGATTTCAGCGGGAGTCAGTTCCAGGCACCCAGGTATCACCACCAAACTCAGCAGTTTCGCTGAGTTACTCCCCAGTCTCTGTCATGTCTTCACCCCCAGCCCCCTGGGACTCTCCTGTCTGTCCCAGCTACTCTCCCACCATGCCCAGATTTCAGCGGCACTCAGCCTCCCACACTCCGGAATCACCTACAGACTCACAGACTTCACTGAGGTCCTCCCTGGTCTCTCTCAGGTCTTTGCCCTCAGCCCACAGGGACTCCTGTGTCTCTTTCAGCTACTCTCAAAACTTCGCTAGATTCCAGCTGGAGTCAGTTCCAGGCACCCACGATACACCACCGAACTCACGAATTTCACTGACTTACTCCCCAGTCTCCCTCATGTTCTCACCCCCAGCCCTCAAGGACTCTTCTGTCTCTCTCAGCTACACTCCGACCATCTCCAGATTTCACCTGGAGTCAGCTTCCCGCACCCAGGAATCACCTACAAACTCACGGACCTTACTGCAACCCTCCCCCATTTCTTTCACCTCTTCACCCCCTGCCTTCAGGGACTCTCCTGGGTCTCCCAGCTTCTCTCCAGCCTTCCCCAGATTTCTGCCACAGTCAGCCCCAGGCACCCAGGACAACCCTAGACACTCACAGGCCTCACGAGACTATCTCCCTATGACCTGTACCTATACAGGGATGGCTCCCACGCATCCCTCAGTGACCCCAAACCCATCTCCACTTACACTCAGACACTCCCAGGGCCTGACAGCTACTCCCCGTTATTGTCCTTCAGTTCGAAGCCCTGGCCAATCTACTAGCCCACATGACGCAGTTACCTGGCCATTTCTCCACGGTTCCCGTGAGGGCCCCACACCCAGCCGCACAAGAGCCCCTCCTGCATTCCGTCCTCACACGCAGGCTTGTCCATCTACTTGCTACTGTCACACTCTTGCCAGCAGAAGAGGCCCCTGTAATGGGCGATATCACCACCCAGTCTATCCTCACCCCACAGCTGTGCAGCGGGACCCTCCTGCTGGCCCACGTGGCTGCCAGAGCCCATGCTGGCACGACGCTCCAGCAGGTCGGCGTCCCTGCGGGCCACACTACCGGTGACATGGCTAGCATGACCCTCCTTCCTGGCAGTGACACTGTTGATGTGAACCCCGGTTTCACATCTGTCATTTGTAAATAGGACCATTTTCCCTTTTCGCTCTCCCTTCCATTCACAGGGCTTCTCATTCTCTCTCTTTCTGCCTCCGTTTCAGATATTTACTCACCTTTTTCTCTCTCACTATGTCTGCCGTGGTCTCCATGAGAGTGCGCCACAGAAGATTCCCCCATTAAAAGTCATGAATTGAGTGGCTTTTAGTATACCTGTGGTGGTGCACATTCAATTTTAATTCGCAATCCACTGTAGAACGTCTTATCACCCCCGACCAGAGAAAAACCCTGTAGACATTAGTCACTCCTCATTCTGTCTCAAACCCTCTCCCTGACCCTCAGCCCTAGGTAGCAACTACCTAGTGCGATCAATCCCATATGCATAGATTTCCATATTGTGGACATTTCCTATCAACGGAATTGCACAATAGGTGAGCTGTTATGACTGACACAACACGTAGCACAATATTTTCAAGATTCATCCACATTGTAGGCTTACCCACAGGGGGAAACCATTTTTTGGGGGGTTTTAGTAACACCGGGTGTTTTCTCCTTCCTTTCGTCCTTCCTTCCTTCCTTCCTTCCTTCCTTCCTACCTTCCTTCTTTCTTTCCTTCCTTCCTTCCTTCCTCCTATTTCTCTCTTACTCCTTCTGCCCTCTCTCTTTCATATGCCTTAGGTGCATCCCACATTCTGCGTTTTTTGGGAGAAATCCTCGACAGGTGCAGGAAAATTGTGTTATTGTAACTATTTACCGCTATCTCTCTTTCACGGCTCTCCATCAGTTGTGAACATCTATTGGTTTATCCCAAGTCACTAAGCATATTTTTATTAGGTACACCTGTTTTTCCTTATACAGTGTTTCTGGACTATAGGGTCGCATACTCATAAACCCACTGTAACTCAGAAACGCATCTAATATTCCAGTAACCCCATCATAACGTTGAAAAATCATAAATCAAACCACCGTAAGTCACGGTGTGTCCGTGGATATGGGCGTCATCAATTCCATTGTATTCAGTAATGCTGTACACCATTAACAATGGCAGACCGACTGGGAGTGGATATTGATAGCATTATAAAAGTCAGTTATTAGAGGGATACTTCTTTAACCTGACTGAAGAACTGATCTAATGGCTTTAGTACAGTGCATGATTATGTGAGATGTTTTGAGACAGAGTAGTACATTTGTGAATGAAGTTTTTTCACTTAGTAGGAACCATTGTGTGTGGAAAAGTGAGAAAATTGCTTTCTGCTGTAGAGTCTGGCATTCATTGTAGACTTAAGCTTATTTTTCTGTGAGCAAATCTTATTCAATAAAATACTACTCTTTATACTAAAAAACAGAAACAGTGGTGATGTGTGGTCATTATGCTCAGCAAACTAATCCAGGGAAAGAAAACCAAACGCCACATTCTCACTTATAATGAGAGCTGAAAAATGAGATCACATGGACACAGGAAGGGGAACAACACTCACTGGGGCCTTTCGGGAGGCAGAGCGTTAAGAAAAACAGCTACTGCATGCTGGGCTTAATACCTAGGTGATGGGTTGACAGGTGCAGCGAACCACCATGGCACACGTTTACCTTAGTAACAAATCTGCACATCCTGCACATATACCCCAGAACTTAGAAACGAAACGAAACAAAAGAAAACGAAAAAGCAATAGCAAAACGCTAAAGGCAAAATAAAGTTTCAAACTCAGAACGTGACAGACCAATGTTTGGTTCAAATCATGGTTCTCAACCCAGGTGCCATAAGGCCAGGATAAAGAATTTGATTACATATTGTAAATAAGACATGCAGCAAATGACCAGAAAGATTATTCTCAACATATGTGTGTCTTCTAATTCAATGGTGACGCTATCTACCGGGACATAGCTTTAGATTCCAAAGGGCCGAGTCCCGCCAGACAGGCCTCCCACACTAATAACAATGGGAAGCCCCACGTTGTTTTACCTGTGCTTCTCAGCAACTGGCTATAAATCAGGTTGCCACCACTCCCAGATTTAGTTGCATTCATTGGCTGGAAGAGCTCACAGCACGCAGGGAAACACTTACATTTGCCGTTGTATTTTAGCGGACTTTGCAAAAAGTTCAGAAATAAATGCGGGGCCCGGCGTGTGGGGAGGGGTGCACTACCTTCCAGGAAGTGTTATCCACAAGCTCTCTGAACCCAGTCCTTTTGGGTTTTTATGGAGACCTCATTCTATAGGCATGACGGGTTAAACCATAGGCTATTGGTGATCAACTCCACCTGAGGCTCTCAACCCTCCCTGGAAATTGGGGTTGAGGCTTTGCCATTCTCAGTCTGACTAAAAGAATTTACCCAAACGGAATTTTAAAACAGATGAGCATAACTGGAATCTTAATTAGATGATTGGATTATCTGGAGCCACACCTTGATATTCCTAACCCGAGCACCCTCATCCAACGAATGCTCCACCCAACTGGCTCCCAAGTCTCTACGTGGTTCCAGAGCAAAAGAATGTTTATACAACGCATATCTCCACCTTTTCTTCAAAGTCTTTTCCCTTACACGGAAAGACTTCTTAAACTGCCATGCATCCGGATCAGGGGGAGGTATTGTTACACCGCAGATCTGTGGATCTCCGGGGTTTGATTGTGGCAAGGATGCTGCTGGTGTCAAAACCACAACGTGGGAACCACAGAACCACTAGTTGGTTTTCAGTGTTTCAGTGCATACAATTCCTAATATATCTGGCCAAGAAAACTTGTAAGTTCTTAGATTGTCCCAAAGGTGGCGCATGAAATCAAAGCAGGAGAACAGTTTCCTACGAGGTGTAGCCTGGGAAAGTTGGGGGTGACTGATGGAAAGGAGGAGTGAAGCTCCGCCCTTTCCGCTGCTAGGCTGCGCCCGAGGCTATTTAAACCCACCCTGGCTGGCCTGTACTCAGATCTTCGCGGAGCGGATCAGCGGCCGGAGCGGTTGGCGGACTCTGCGTTGACTTGGAGCTCACAGCGTCTTGCGACTTGGAAGCGGATTCAGAGGACAGGACAGAACACTTGGGCAAGTGAATCTCTGTCTGTCTGTCTGTCTGTCTGTCTGTCTGTCTCATTGGTTGGTTGATTTCCATTTTCTTAAGGGGCACATACCTCACACCGCACACACACACACACACGCACACACACTCCTTCCTTCTGCGAGTTAGAAAATTACTAGGGGCCCCTGGGAGCTGCAGGTTTCCTAATCATGTCTGCACCTAAGAACAGTAGGGTCTTGTCCGGCTCTTCTTATGAACGGTCCCCCAGCACGGACTCCCCAAGGTCCATGCGAGCCTCACCCAGCTTCTCCCTCTCCCCTCTCAGAAACTCAGGCTTCAGGGGAAGCTCCTCACCAGGGATCCGGAGCTACCATTCACCATCCCCTAGGGCTTCACCACACTCACCTCTGTCATCACCAGAATCCCACAAGCTCCCATTTCCCTGTCCTCACCGTGATGGGCAATCAATGAAGCCATTGGGCTCTCCCGTGTCCTCCTCTGAGGATTCCTCAGAGTCCCCACGTTCATCAATAATATACCACATGTTCTTACTGCCATCACCCAGCAGCTCACCCCCAGCTCTCGGGGGATCTCCTGTGTCTCCCAGCTACTCTCCAAACAACCCCAGATTTCAGCTGGAGTCAGCCCCCCACACCCGGGAATCACCTACAAACTCACGAGCCTCACGGTGCTCCACCCCTGTGTCTTTCATCTCTTCACCCCCAGGCCTCAGGGACTCTCCTGTGGCTCCCAGTTACTCTCCAGCCATCCCCAGGTTCCTGCGGGAGTCAGCCCCATGCACCCAGGAGTCCCCCAGAGACTCACACGTCTCGGGAGAATATGAGCGGTCCCCCAGCCCTGACTCCTCAAGATTCATGCCTGCCTCACCCAGCTTCTCCCTCTCCCCTCCCAGAAACTCAGACCCAAGGGGCAGCTCCTCACCAGGGATGTGGAAGTACTCTACATCACCCCGCAGGGCTTCACCACTCTCACATCCATCATCAACAGAATTCCACAACTTTACGTTTCCCTTTCCTAACCAAGCAGGACAGTCACTCATGTCATTGTGTTCTCCCGTGTCCTCCTCTGGAGATTCTTCACAGTCACCTCATTCATCAATAATATACCATATGTTCTTACTGCCATCATCCAGCAGCTCACCCCCAGCCACCCATGACTCTCCTGTCTGTCCCAGCTACTCTCCAACTACGCCCAGATTTCAGCGGGAGTCTCTACCCCACACCCCAGAAACACCTACAAACTCACAGACCTCAGTGAGATCCTCGCCAGTCTCTCTCACGTCTTCACCCCCAGCCCTTACGGACCCTCCAGTCTGTCCCAGCTACTCTCCAACCACGCCCACATTTCAGCGCGGGTCAGTTCCAGGAACCCGGGGGTCACCACCAAGCCCACCACTTTCACTGAGTTACTCCCCAGTCTCTAGCACGTCTTTATCTCCAACCCTCAGGGACTCGCCTGTCTGTCCCAGCTACTCTCCAAACACGCCCACACTTCAGCGGGAGTCCGTTGCAGGCACCCAGAAATCACCACCAAACTCACCAATTTCACTGCGTTACTCCCCAGTCTCTCTCATGTCTTCACCATCCCTCAGGGACTCTCCCGTCTGTCCCAGCTACTCTCCAACCACGCCCACATTTCAGCTGCAGTCAGCTCCAGGCACCCCGGAATCACCACCAAACTCCCCAATTTCACTCAGTTACTCCTCACTCTCTAGCACGTCTTTATCTCCAACCCTCAGGGACTCTCCTGTGTGTCCCAGCTACTCTCCAACCACGCCCACACTTCAGCGGGAGTCAGTTCCAGGCACCCAGGAAGCACCACCAAACTCACCAATTTCACTCACTTACTCTCCAGTCTCTCTCATGTCTTCACCAGCCCTCAGGGACTCTCCTGTCTGTCCCAGCTACTCTCCAACCACGCACGCATTTCAGCTGGAGTCAGTCCCAGGCACCCCGGAGTCACCACCAAACTCACCAGTTTCACTGAGGTACTCCCCGGTCTCTCTCATGTCTTCACCCCCAGCCCTCAGGGACTCTCCTGTGTGTCCCAGCTACTCTCCAACCATGCCCAGATTTCAGCGGGAGTCAGTTCCAGGCACCCAGGTATCACCACCAAACTCAGCAGTTTCGCTGAGTTACTCCCCAGTCTCTGTCATGTCTTCACCCCCAGCCCCCTGGGACTCTCCTGTCTGTCCCAGCTACTCTCCCACCACGCCCAGATTTCAGCGGCACTCAGCCTCCCACACTCCGGAATCACCTACAGACTCACAGACTTCACTGAGGTCCTCCCTGGTCTCTCTCAGGTCTTTGCCCTCAGCCCACAGGGACTCCTGTGTCTCTTTCAGCTACTCTCAAAACTTCGCTAGATTCCAGCTGGAGTCAGTTCCAGGCACCCACGATACACCACCGAACTCACGAATTTCACTGACTTACTCCCCAGTCTCCCTCATGTTCTCACCCCCAGCCCTCAAGGACTCTTCTGTCTCTCTCAGCTACACTCCGACCATCTCCAGATTTCACCTGGAGTCAGCTTCCCGCACCCAGGAATCACCTACAAACTCACGGACCTTACTGCAACCCTCCCCCATTTCTTTCACCTCTTCACCCCCTGCCTTCAGGGACTCTCCTGGGTCTCCCAGCTTCTCTCCAGCCTTCCCCAGATTTCTGCCACAGTCAGCCCCAGGCACCCAGGACAACCCTAGACACTCACAGGCCTCACGAGACTATCTCCCTATGACCTGTACCTATACAGGGATGGCTCCCACGCATCCCTCAGTGACCCCAAACCCATCTCCACTTACACTCAGACACTCCCAGGGCCTGACAGCTACTCCCCGTTATTGTCCTTCAGTTCGAAGCCCTGGCCAATCTACTAGCCCACATGACGCAGTTACCTGGCCATTTCTCCACGGTTCCCGTGAGGGCCCCACACCCAGCCGCACAAGAGCCCCTCCTGCATTCCGTCCTCACACGCAGGCTTGTCCATCTACTTGCTACTGTCACACTCTTGCCAGCAGAAGAGGCCCCTGTAATGGGCGATATCACCACCCAGTCTATCCTCACCCCACAGCTGTGCAGCGGGACCCTCCTGCTGGCCCACGTGGCTGCCAGAGCCCATGCTGGCACGACGCTCCAGCAGGTCGGCGTCCCTGCGGGCCACACTACCGGTGACATGGCTAGCATGACCCTCCTTCCTGGCAGTGACACTGTTGATGTGAACCCCGGTTTCACATCTGTCATTTGTAAATAGGACCATTTTCCCTTTTCGCTCTCCCTTCCATTCACAGGGCTTCTCATTCTCTCTCTTTCTGCCTCCGTTTCAGATATTTACTCACCTTTTTCTCTCTCACTATGTCTGCCGTGGTCTCCATGAGAGTGCGCCACAGAAGATTCCCCCATTAAAAGTCATGAATTGAGTGGCTTTTAGTATACCTGTGGTGGTGCACATTCAATTTTAATTCGCAATCCATTGTAGAACGTCTTATCACCCCCGACCAGAGAAAAACCCTGTAGACATTAGTCACTCCTCATTCTGTCTCAAACCCTCTCCCTGACCCTCAGCCCTAGGTAGCAACTACCTAGTGCGATCAATCCCATATGCATAGATTTCCATATTGTGGACATTTCCTATCAACGGAATTGCACAATAGGTGAGCTGTTATGACTGACACAACACGTAGCACAATATTTTCAAGATTCATCCACATTGTAGGCTTACCCACAGGGGGAAACCATTTTTTGGGGGGTTTTAGTAACACCGGGTGTTTTCTCCTTCCTTTCGTCCTTCTTTCCTTCCTTCCTTCCTTCCTTCCTTCCTACCTTCCTTCTTTCTTTCCTTCCTTCCTTCCTTCCTCCTATTTCTCTCTTACTCCTTCTGCCCTCTCTCTTTCATATGCCTTAGGTGCATCCCACATTCTGCGTTTTTTGGGAGAAATCCTCGACAGGTGCAGGAAAATTGTGTTATTGTAACTATTTACCGCTATCTCTCTTTCACGGCTCTCCATCAGTTGTGAACATCTATTGGTTTATCCCAAGTCACTAAGCATATTTTTATTAGGTACACCTGTTTTTCCTTATACAGCTGTTTCTGGACTATAGGGTCGCATACTCATAAACCCACTGTAACTCAGAAACGCATCTAATATTCCAATAATCCCATCATAACGTTGAAAAATCATAAATCAAACCACCGTAAGTCACGGTGTGTCCGTGGATATGGGCGTCATCAATTCCATTGTGTTCGGTAATGCTGTACACCATTAACAATGGCAGACTGATTGGGAGTGGATATTGATAGCATTATAAAAGTCAGTTATTAGAGGGATACTTCTTTAACCTGACTGAAGAACTGATCTAATGGCTTTAGTACAGTTCATGATTATGTGAGATGTTTTGAGACAGAGTAGTACATTTGTGAATGAAGATTTTTCACTTAGTAGGAACCATTGTGTGTGGAAAAGTGAGAAAATTGCTTTCTGCTGTAGAGTCTGGCATTCATTGTAGACTTAAGCTTATTTTTCTGTGAGCAAATCTTATTCAATAAAATACTACTCTTTATACTAAAAAACAGAAACAGTGGTGATGTGTGGTCATTATGCTCAGCAAACTAATCCAGGGAAAGAAAACCAAACGCCACATTCTCACTTATAATGAGAGCTGAAAAATGAGATCACATGGACACAGGAAGGGGAACAACACTCACTGGGGCCTTTCGGGAGGCAGAGCGTTAAGAAAAACAGCTACTGCATGCTGGGCTTAATACCTAGGTGATGGGTTGACAGGTGCAGCGAACCACCATGGCACACGTTTACCTTAGTAACAAATCTGCACATCCTGCACATATACCCCAGAACTTAGAAACAAAACGAAACAAAAGAAAACGAAAAAGCAATAGCAAAACGCTAAAGGCAAAATAAAGTTTCAAACTCAGAACGTGACAGACCAATGTTTGGTTCAAATCATGGTTCTCAACCCAGGTGCCATAAGGCCAGGATAAAGAATTTGATTACATATTGTAAATAAGACATGCAGCAAATGACCAGAAAGATTATTCTCAACATATGTGTGTCTTCTAATTCAATGGTGACGCTATCTACCGGGACATAGCTTTAGATTCCAAAGGGCCGAGTCCCGCCAGACAGGCCTCCCACACTAATAACAATGGGAAGCCCCACGTTGTTTTACCTGTGCTTCTCAGCAACTGGCTATAAATCAGGTTGCCACCACTCCCAGATTTAGTTGCATTCATTGGCTGGAAGAGCTCACAGCACGCAGGGAAACACTTACATTTGCCGTTGTATTTTAGCGGACTTTGCAAAAAGTTCAGAAATAAATGCGGGGCCCGGCGTGTGGGGAGGGGTGCACTACCTTCCAGGAAGTGTTATCCACAAGCTCTCTGAACCCAGTCCTTTTGGGTTTTTATGGAGACCTCATTCTATAGGCATGACGGGTTAAACCATAGGCTATTGGTGATCAACTCCACCTGAGGCTCTCAACCCTCCCTGGAAATTGGGGTTGAGGCTTTGCCATTTCCAGTCTGACTAAAAGAATTTACCCAAACGGAATTTTAAAACAGATGAGCATAACTGGAATCTTAATTAGATGATTGGATTATCTGGAGCCACACCTTGATATTCCTAACCCGAGCACCCTCATCCAACGAATGCTCCTCCCAACTGGCTCCCAAGTCTCTACGTGGTTCCAGAGCAAAAGAATGTTTATACAACGCATATCTCCACCTTTTCTTCAACGTCTTTTCCCTTACACGGAAAGACTCCTTAAACTGCCATGCATCCGGATCAGGGGGAGGTATTGTTACACCGCAGATCTGTGGATCTCCGGGGTTTGATTGTGGCAAGGATGCTGCTGGTGTCAAAACCACAACGTGGGAACCACAGAACCACTAGTTGGTTTTCAGTGTTTCAGTGCATACAATTCCTAATATATCTGGCCAAGAAAACTTGTAAGTTCTTAGATTGTCCCAAAGGTGGCGCATGAAATCAAAGCAGGAGAACAGTTTCCTACGAGGTGTAGCCTGGGAAAGTTGGGGGTGACTGATGGAAAGGAGGAGTGAAGCTCCGCCCTTTCCGCTGCTAGGCTGCGCCCGAAGCCATTTAAACCCACCCTGGCTGGCCTGTACTCAGATCTTCGCGGAGCGGATCAGCGGCCGGAGCGGTTGGCGGACTCTGCGTTGACTTGGAGCTCAAAGCGTCTTGCGACTTGGAAGCGGATTCAGAGGACAGGACAGAACACTTGGGCAAGTGAATCTCTGTCTGTCTGTCTGTCTGTCTGTCTGTCTCATTGGTTGGTTGATTTCCATTTTCTTAAGGGGCACATACCTCACACCGCACACACACACACACGCACACACACTCCTTCCTTCTGCGAGTTAGAAAATTAGTAGGGGCCCCTGGGAGCTGCAGGTTTCCTAATCATGTCTGCACCTAAGAACAGTAGGGTCTTGTCCAGCTCTTCTTATGAACGGTCCCCCAGCACGGACTCCCCAAGGTCCATGCGAGCCTCACACAGCTTCTCCCTCTCCCCTCTCAGAAACTCAGGCTTCAGGGGAAGCTCCTCACCAGGGATCCGGAGCTACCATTCACCATCCCCTAGGGCTTCACCACACTCACCTCTGTCATCACCAGAATCCCACAAGCTCCCATTTCCCTGTCCTCACCGTGATGGGCAATCAATGAAGCCATTGGGCTCTCCCGTGTCCTCCTCTGAGGATTCCTCAGAGTCCCCACGTTCATCAATAATATACCACATGTTCTTACTGCCATCACCCAGCAGCTCACCCCCAGCTCTCGGGGGATCTCCTGTGTCTCCCAGCTACTCTCCAAACAACCCCAGATTACAGCTGGAGGCAGCCCCCACACCCGGGAATCACCTACAAACTCACGAGCCTCACGGTGCTCCACCCCTGTGTCTTTCATCTCTTCACCCCCAGGCCTCAGGGACTCTCCTGTGGCTCCCAGTTACTCTCCAGCCATCCCCAGGTTCCTGCGGGAGTCAGCCCCATGCACCCAGGAGTCCCCCAGAGACTCACACGTCTCGGGAGAATATGAGCGGTCCCCCAGCCCTGACTCCTCAAGATTCATGCCTGCCTCACCCAGCTTCTCCCTCTCCCCTCCCAGAAACTCAGACCCAAGGGGCAGCTCCTCACCAGGGATGTGGAAGTACTCTACATCACCCCGCAGGGCTTCACCACTCTCACATCCATCATCAACAGAATTCCACAACTTTACGTTTCCCTTTCCTAACCAAGCAGGACAGTCACTCATGTCATTGTGTTCTCCCGTGTCCTCCTCTGGAGATTCTTCACAGTCACCTCATTCATCAATAATATACCATATGTTCTTACTGCCATCATCCAGCAGCTCACCCCCAGCCACCCATGACTCTCCTGTCTGTCCCAGCTACTCTCCAACTACGCCCAGATTTCAGCGGGAGTCTCTACCCCACACCCCAGAAACACCTACAAACTCACAGACCTCAGTGAGATCCTCGCCAGTCTCTCTCACGTCTTCACCCCCAGCCTTTACGGACCCTCCAGTCTGTCCCAGCTACTCTCCAACCACGCCCACATTTCAGCGCGGGTCAGTTCCAGGAACCCAGGGATCACCACCAAGCCCACCACTTTCACTGAGTTACTCCCCAGTCTCTAGCACGTCTTTATCTCCAACCCTCAGGGACTCGCCTGTCTGTCCCAGCTACTCTCCAAACACGCCCACACTACAGTATATAAGATATATTTGGTGTCCTTTTGATATTTTATGTAAATTATATAATATATATTTGGTGTAGTTTTTGATATTTCACACAGAGTGTAATATATATTTACTGTCCTTTTTCATCTTCTATTTAGAGTATATAATATACATTTGGTGTAATTTGTGATATTTTACGTACAGTATTTTAAATATAATTACTATAGTTTTTGATAGTTTCTTTACACTATATATAACAAATATTTGGTGTACTTTTTGATGTTTTATGTACAGTATGTAATATATATTTACTGTAATTTTTGATATTTTATTTACACTATATAAAATATATTTGGTGTACTTTTAGTTAATATCATATGTACAATATATGAAATATATTTACTGTACTTTTTGATATTTTATGTACAGTATATAAGATATATTTGGTGGCCTTTTGATATTTTTTTGTAAATTATATAATATATATTTTGTGTAGTTTTTGATATTTTACATAGGGTGTGTAATATATATTTACTGTACTATTTGATATTTTATTTAGAGTATATAATATACATTCGATGGCATTTTTGATATTTTATGAACAGTATATTAAATATAATTACTGTATTTTTTGATAGTTTATTTACAGTATATATAACACATATTTGGTGTACTTTTTGATATTTTATGTACAGTATGTAATATGTATTTACTGTACTTTTTGATATTTTATTTACAGTATATAAAATGTATTTGGTGTACTTTTAGTTAATATTATATGTTCAATATATGAAATATATTTACTGTACATTTTGATATTTTATGTACAGTATATAAGATATATTTGGTGTCCTTTTGATATTTTATGTAAATTATATAATATATATTTGGTGTAGTTTTTGATATTTTACATAGGGTGTGTAGTATATATTTATTGTCATTTTTAATATTTTATTTACTGAGTATAATATACATTTGGTGTAATTTTTGATATTTTATGTACAGTATATTAAATATAATTATTGTAGTTTTTGATAGTTTATTTACAGTATATATAACACATATTTGGTGTACTTTTTGATATTTTATGTACAGTACGTAATATATATTTACTGTAATTTTTGAAATTTTATTTACAGTATATAAAATATATTTGGTGTACTTTTAGTTAGTATTATATGTACAATATATGAAACATATTTACTGTACTTTTTGATATTTTATGTACAGTATATAAGATATGTTTGGTGGCCTTTTGATATTTTATGTAAATTATATAATATATATATGGTGTAGTATTTGATATTTTACATAGGGTGTGTAATATATATTTACTGTATTTTCGATATTTAATTTACAGTATATAATATACATTTGGTGTAATTTTTGATATTTTATGTACAGTATATGAAATATAATTATTGTAGTTTTTGATAGTTTATTTACAGTATATATAACACATATTTGGTGTACTTTTTATATTTTATGTACAGTATGTATTATATATTTACTGTACTTTTTCAAATTTTATTTACAGTATATAAAATGTATTTGGTGTACTTTTATTTAATATTATATGTACAATATATGAAACATATTTACTGTACATTTTGATATTTTATGTACAGTATATAAGATATATTTGGTGTCCTTTTGATATTTTATGTAAATTATATAATGTATATTTGGTGTAGTTTTTGATATTTTACACTGAGTGTAATATATATTTACTGTCCTTTTTCATCTTTTATTTAGAGTATATAATATACATTTGGTGTAATTTGTGATATTTTACATACAGTATATTAAATATAATTACTGTAGTTTTTGATAGTTTCTTTACACTATATATAACACATATTTGGTGTACTTTTTGATATTTTATGTACAGTATGTAATATATATTTACTGTAGTTTTTGATATTTTATTTACAGTATATAAAATATATTTGGTGTAGTTTTAGTTAATATTATATATACAATATATGAAATATATTTACTGTACTTTTTGATATTTTATGTACAGTATATAAGATATATTTGGTGTCCTTTTGAGGTTTTAGGTAAATTATATAATATATATTTGGTGTAGTTTTTGATATTTAACATAGGGTGTGTAATATATATTTACTGTACTATTTGATATTTTATTTACATTATATAATATACATTCGGAGTCATTACTGATATTTCATGTACAGTATATTAAATATAATTACTGTAGTTTTTGATAGTTTATTTACAGTATATATAACACATATTTGGTGTACTTTTTGATATTTTATGTACATTATGTAGTATATATTTATTGTACTTTTTGATATTTTATTTACAGTATATAAAATGTATTTGGTGTACTTTTAGTTAATATTATATGTACAATATATGAAATATATTTACTGTACTTTTTGATATTTTATGTACAGTATATAAGATATATTTGGTGTCCTTCTGATATTTTATGTAAATTATAGAATATATATTTGATGTAGTTTTTGATATTTTACATAGAGTGTAACATATATTTACTGTCCTTTTTCATATTTTATTTAGAGTATATAATATACATTTGGTGTAATTTTTGATATTTTATGTACAGTATATTAAATATAATTACTGTAGTTTGTGATAGTTTATTTAGAGTATATATAACACATATTTGGTGTACTTTTTGATATTTTATGTACAGTATGTAATATATATTTACTGTAATTTTTGATATTATATTTACAGTATATAAAATGTATTTGGTGTACTTTTAGTTAATATTATATGTACAACATATGAAATATATTTACTGTACATTTTGATATTTTATGTAAAGTATATAAGGTATATTTGGTGTCCTTTTGATATTTTATGTAAATTATATAATATATATATGCTGTAGTTTGTGATATTTTACATAGGGTGTGTAATATATATTTACTGCACTTTTTGGTATTTTATTTACAGTAAATAATGTACATTTGGTATAATTTTTGATATTTAATGTACAGTATATTAAATATAATCACTGTAGTTTTTGATAGTTTATTTACAGTATATATAACACATATTTGGTGTACTTTTTGATATTTTATGAACAGTACGTAATATATATTTATTGTAATTTTTTATATTTTATTTACACTATATAAAATGTATTTGTTGTACTTTTAGTTAATATTATATGTACAATATATGAAATATATTTACTATACTTTTTGATATTTTATGTACAGTATACAAGATATATTTGGTGTCATTTTGACATTTTATGCAAATTATATAATATATATTTGGTATAGATGGTGATATTTTACATATGGTGTGTAATATATATTTACTGTACTTTTTGATATTTTATTTACAGTAAATAACATGTATTTGGTGTAATTTTTGATATTTTATGTACAGTATATTGAATATAATTACTGTAGTTTTTGATAGTTTATTTACAGTATATATAACACATATTTGGTGTACTTTTTGATAACTTATGTACAGTATGTAATATATATTTACTGTAAATTTTCATATTTTATTTACAGTATATAAAATGTATTCGGTGTACTTTTAGTTAATATTATATGTACAATATATGAAATATATTTACTGTACTTTTTGATATTTTATGTACAGTACATAAGGTATATTTGGTGTCCTTTTGATATTTTATGTAAATTATATAATATATATTTGGTGAAGTTTGTGATATTTTACACAGGGTGTGAAATATATATTTACTGTACTTTTTGATATTTTATTTACCGTAAATAATATACATTTGGTATAATTTTTGATATTATATTTACTGTATATTAAATATAATTACTGTAGTTTTTGATAGTTTATTTACAGTATATATAACACATATTTGGTGTCCTTTTTTTATTTTATGTACACTCTGTAATATATATTTACTGTAGTTTTTGATATTTTATTTATAGTATATAAAATGTATTTGGTGTACTTTTAGTTAATATTATATGTACAATATATGAAACATATTTACTGTACTTTTTGATATTTTATGTACAGTATATAAGATATATTTGGTGTCCTTATGATATTTTATGTAAATTATATAATATATTTGGTGTAGTTTTTGATATTTTACATAGGGTGTGTAATATATATTTACTGTAATATTGGATATTTTATTTAGAGTACATAATATACATTTGGTGTAATTTTTGATATTTTATGTAGAGTATATTAAATTTAATTACTGTAGTTTTTGATAGTTTATTTACAGTATATATGACACGTATTTGGTGTACTTTTTGATATTTTATGTACAGTATGTAATATATATTTACTGTAGTTTTTGATATTTTATTTACAGTATATAAAATATATTTGGTGTACTTTTAGTTAATATGATATGTAGAATATATGAAATATACTTGCTGTACTTTTTGATATTTTATGTACAGTATATAAGATATATTTGGTGTTCTTTTGATATTTTATGTAAATTATATAATATATATTTGATGTAGTATTTGATATTTTACATAGTGTGTCATATATATTTACTGTCTTTTTGATATTTTATTTAAACTATATAATATACATTTGGTGTAATTTTTGATATTTTATGTACAGTATATTAAATATAATTACTGTAGTTTTTGATAGTTTATTTACAGAATATATAACACATATTTGGTGTACATTTTTATATTTTATGTACTGTATTTAATATATATTTACTGTACTTTTTGATATTTTATTTACAGTATATAAAATGTATTTGGTGTACTTTTAGTTAATATGACATATAAAATATATGAAATATATTTACTGTACTTTTTGATATTTTATGTAGAGTATATAAGATATATTTGGTGTCCTTCTGATATTTTATGTAAATTATTTAATATATATTTGCTGTAGTTTTTGATATTTTAGATAGAGTGTAATATATATTTACTGTACTTTTTGATACTTATTTACAGTATATAATATACTTTTAGTGTAATTTTTGATATTTTATGTACACTATATTAAATATAATTACTGTAGTTTTTCATAGTATATTTACAGTATATATAACACATATTTGGTGTATTTTTTATATTTTATGTACAGTATGTAATATACATTTACTGTACTTTTGGATATTTTATTTACAGTATATAAAATGTATTTGGTGTACTTTTAGTTAATATTATATACACAATATAGGAAATATATTTACTGAACTTGTTGATATTTTATGTAGAGTATATAATATATATTTGTTGTACTTTTGATATTTTATGTAAATTTTAAAATATATATTTGGTGTAGTTTTTGATATTTTACATAGAGTTTGTAATATATATTTACTGTAATTTTTGATATTTTATTTACTGTATATAATATACATTTGGTGTTATTTTTGATATTTTATGTACAGTATACTTAATATGATTACTGTAGTTTTTGGTAGTTTATTTACAGTATATATAACACATATTTGGTGTACTTTTGATATTTTATGTACAGTATGTAATATATATTTACTGAACTTTTGGATATTTAGTTTACAGTATGTAAAATGTATTTGGTGTACTTTTACTTAATATTATATGTACAATATATGAAATATATTTACTGTTCATTTTGATATTTTATGTACAGTATATAATATATATTTGGTGTACTTTTGATATTTTATGTAAATTATATAATATATATTTGATGTAGTTTTTGATATTTTACATAGAGTGTGTAACAAATATTTACTGTACTTTTTGATATTATATTTAGTGTATATAATAAATATTTCGTGTAATTTTTATATTTTATATACAGTATGTTAAATATAATTACTGTAGTTTTTGATATTTTATTTACAGTATATAATATACATTTGGTGTAATTTTTCATAATTTAAGTACAGTATATTAAATATAATTACTGTAATTTGTGATAGTTTATTTAGAGTATATATAACACATATTTGGTGTACTTTTTGATATTTTATGTACAGTATGTAATATATATTTACTGTGTTTTGATATTTTATTTACAGAATATAAAATGTATTTGGTGTACTTTTAGTTAATATTATATGTACAATATATGAAATATATTTACTGTACTTGATACTTTATGTACAGTATATAATATATAGTGGTGTTCTTCTGATATTTTATGTAAATTATATAATGTATATTTGGTGTAGTTTTTGATATTTTACCTAGGGTGTGTAATATATATTTACTGTACATTTTGATATTTTATTTACTGTGTATAATATACATTTGGTGTAATTTTTCTATTTTATGTACAGTATATTAAATATAAGTACTGTAGTTTTTGTTAGTTTATTTACAGTATATGTAGCACATATTTTGTGTAATTTTTGATATTTTATGTACAGTATGTAACATATATTTACTGTACTTTTTGAAAATTTATTTACAAAATATAAAATGTATTTGGTGTACTTTTAGTTAATCTTATATGTACAATATATGAAATATATTTACTGTACTTTTTGATATTTTATGTACAGTATATAAGATATATTTGGTGTCCTTTTGATATTTTATGTACATCATATAATATATATTTGGTGTAGTTTTTGATAATTTACATAGAGTGTAATATACATTTACTGTCGTCTTTCAGATTTTATTTAGAGTATATAATATACATTTGGTGTAATTTTTGATATTTTATATACAGTATATTAAATGTAATTACTGTAGTTTTTGATAATTTATTTACAGTATATATAACACATATTTGGTGTACTTTTTAATATTTTATGTACAGTATGTAATATATATTGACTGTAATATTTGATAATTTATTTACAGTATATAAAATATATTTGGTGTACATTTAGTTAATATTATATGTACAATATATGAAATGTATTTACTGTACTTTTTGATATTTTATGTACAGTATATAAGATATATTTGGTGTCCTTTTGATATTTTATGTAAATTCTATAATATATATTTGGTGTAGTTTTTGATATTTTACATAGGGTGTGTGATATATGTTTACTGTCCTTATTGATATTTTATTTGCAGTATATAATATACATTTGGTGTCTTTGTTGATATTTTATGTACAGTATATTATATATAATTACTGTTGTTTTTGATAGTTTATTTACACTATATATATAACACATATTTGGTGTAATTTTTGGTATTTTATGTACAGTATGTAATATACATTTTCTGAAATTTTTGAAATTTTATTTACAGTATATAAAATGTATTTGGTGTACTTTTAATTAATATTATATGTACAATATATGAAACATATTTACTGTACTTTTTGATATTTTGTGTACAGTATATAAGATATATTTGGTGGCCTTCTGATATTTTATGTAAATTATATAATATATATTTGGTGTAGTTTTTGATATTTTACATAGGGTGTGTAATATATATTTACTGTACTTTTTGATATTTTATTTACAGTGTAAAATATACATTTGGTGTAATTTTTCTATTTTATGTACATTATATTAAATATAAGTACTGTAGTTTTTGTTAGTTTATTTACACTATATGTAGCACATATTTTGTGTACTTTTTGATATTTTATGTACAGTATGTAACATATATTTACTGTACTTTTTGAAATTTTATTTACAATATATAAAATGTATTTGGTGTACTTTTAGTTAATCTTATAAGTACAATATATGAAATATATTTACTGTACTTTTTGATATTTTATGTACAGTATATAAGATATATTTGGTGTCCTTTTGATATTTTATGTACATCATATAATATATATTTGGTGTAGTTTTTGATAATTTACATAGAGTGTAATATACATTTACTGTCGTCTGTCAGATTTTATTTAGAGTATATAATATACATTTGGTGTAATTTTTGATATTTTATATACAGTATATTAAATATAATTACTGTAGTTTTTGATAGTTTATTTACAGTATACATAACACATATTTGGTGTAATTTTGATATTTTATGTACAGTATGTAATATATATTTACTGTAATTTTCGAAATATTATTTACATTATATAAAATGTATTTGGTGTACTTTTAGTTAATATTATATGTACAATATATGAAACATATTTACTGTACATTTTGATATTTTATGTACAGTATATAAGATATATTTGGTGTCCTTTTGATATTTTATGTAAATTATATAATATATATTTGGTGTAGATGTTGATATTTTACATAGGGTGTGTAATATATATTTACTGTCCTTTTTGATATATTATTTACAGTATATAATATACATTTGGTGTAATTTTTGATATTTTATGTACAGTATATTAAATATAATTACTGTAGTTTTTGCTAGTTTATTTACAGTATATATAGCAGATATTTGGTGAAGATTTTGATATTTTATGTACAGTATGTTATATATATCTACTGTACTTTTTGATATTTTATTTACAATATATAAAATGTA
Organism: Pan paniscus; assembly: GCF_029289425.2. Lineage (NCBI taxonomy): Eukaryota > Metazoa > Chordata > Mammalia > Primates > Hominidae > Pan > Pan paniscus. The sequence continues at coordinate 12,589,967 of NC_073263.2, read as the reverse complement.
TTTGGTGTACTTTTAGTTAATATTATATGTACAATATATGAAACATATTTACTGTTCTTTTTGATATTTTATGTACAGCATATAAGATATATTGGGTGTCCTTTTGATATTTTATGTAAATTATATAATATATATTTGTTGTAGTTTTTGATATTTTATATATCGTGTGTAATATATATTTACTGTACATTTTGATATTTTATTTACAGTATAAAATATACATTTTGTGTAATTTTTGATATTTTATGTACAGTATACTTAATAAAATTACTGTAGTTTTTGATAGTTTATTTACAGCACATATCACATATATTTGGTGTACTTTTTGATATTTTATGTACTGTATGTAATATATATTTACTGTACTTTGATATTTTATTTACAGTATATAAAATGTATTTGGTGTACTTTTAGTTAATATTATATGTACAATATATGAAATATATTTACTGTACTTTTTGGTATTTTATGTACAGTGTATAAGATATATTTGGTGTCGTTTTGATAATTTATGTAAATTATATAATATATATTTGGTGTAGTTTTTGATATTTTACATAGGGTGCGTAGTATATATTTACTGTCCTTTTTGATATTTTATTTACAGTATATATTATACATTTGGTGTAATTTTTGATATTTTATGTACAGTATATTAAATATAAGTACTGTAGTTTTTGATAGTTTATTTACACTATATATAACACATATTTGGTGTACTTTTTGATATTTTATTTTTGATATTAATATTAATTTTTGATATTTTTTTCACACTATATAAAATTTATTTGGTGTACTTTTAGTTAATATTATATGTACAGTATATGAAATATATTTACTGTAATTTTTGATATTTTATGTACAGTATATAAGATATATTTGGTGTCCTTTTGATATTTTATGTAAATTATATAATATATATTTGGCGTAGATTGTGATATGTTACATATGGTGTGTAATATATGTTTACTGTAATTTTTGATAATTTATTTACAGTATATAAAATGTATTTGGTGTACATTTAGTTAATATTATATGCACAATATATGAAATATATTTACTGTATTTTTGATATTTTATGTACAGTATATAATATATATTTGGTGTCCTTTTGATATTTTATGTAAATTATATAATATGTATTTGGTGTAGTTTTTGATATTTTACATAGAATTTAATATATATTTACTATCCTTTTTGATATTTTATTTACAGTATATAATATACGTTTGGTGTAATTTTTGATATTTTATGTACAGTATATTAAATATAATTACTGTAGTTTTTGATAGTTTATTTACAGTATATATAACACATATTTGGTGAAAATTGTGTTATTGTAACTATTTACCGCTATCTCTCTTTCACGGCTCTCCATCAGTTGTGAACATCTATTGGTTTATCCCAAGTCACTAAGCATATTTTTATTAGGTACACCTCTTTTTCCTTATACAGCTGTTTCTGGACTATAGGGTCGCATACTCATAAACCCACTGTAACTCAGAAACGCATCTAATATTCCAATATTCCCATCATAACGTTGAAAAATCATAAATGAAACCACCGTAAGTCACGGTGTGTCCGTGGATATGGGCGTCATCAATTCCATTGTATTCAGTAATGCTGTACACCATTAACAATGGCAGACTGATTGGGAGTGGATATTGATAGCATTATAAAAGTCAGTTATTAGAGGGATACTTCTTTAACCTGACTGAAGAACTGATCTAATGGCTTTAGTACAGTGCATGATTATGTGAGATGTTTTGAGACAGAGTAGTACATTTGTGAATGAAGATTTTTCACTTAGTAGGAACCATTGTGTGTGGAAAAGTGAGAAAATTGCTTTCTGCTGTAGAGTCTGGCATTCATTGCAGACTTAAGCTTATTTTTCTGTGAGCAAATCTTATTCAATAAAATACTACTCTTTATACTAAAAAACAGAAACAGTGGTGATGTGTGGTCATTATGCTCAGCAAACTAATCCAGGGAAAGAAAACCAAACGCCACATTCTCACTTATAATGAGAGCTGAAAAATGAGATCACATGGACACAGGAAGGGGAACAACACTCACTGGGGCCTTTCGGGAGGCAGAGCGTTAAGAAAAACAGCTACTGCATGCTGGGCTTAATACCTAGGTGATGGGTTGACAGGTGCAGCGAACCACCATGGCACACGTTTACCTTAGTAACAAATCTGCACATCCTGCACATATACCCCAGAACTTAGAAACGAAACGAAACAAAAGAAAACGAAAAAGCAATAGCAAAACGCTAAAGGCAAAATAAAGTTTCAAACTCAGAACGTGACAGACCAATGTTTGGTTCAAATCATGGTTCTCAACCCAGGTGCCATAAGGCCAGGATAAAGAATTTGATTACATATTGTAAATAAGACATGCAGCAAATGACCAGAAAGATTATTCTCAACATATGTGTGTCTTCTAATTCAATGGTGACGCTATCTACCGGGACATAGCTTTAGATTCCAAAGGGCCGAGTCCCGCCAGACAGGCCTCCCACACTAATAACAATGGGAAGCCCCACGTTGTTTTACCTGTGCTTCTCAGCAACTGGCTATAAATCAGGTTGCCACCACTCCCAGATTTAGTTGCATTCATTGGCTGGAAGAGCTCACAGCACGCAGGGAAACACTTACATTTGCCGTTGTATTTTAGCGGACTTTGCCAAAAGTTCAGAAATAAATGCGGGGCCCGGCGTGTGGGGAGGGGTGCACTACCTTCCAGGAAGTGTTATCCACAAGCTCTCTGAACCCAGTCCTTTTGGGTTTTTATGGAGACCTCATTCTATAGGCATGACGGGTTAAACCATAGGCTATTGGTGATCAACTCCACCTGAGGCTCTCAACCCTCCCTGGAAATTGGGGTTGAGGCTTTGCCATTCTCAGTCTGACTAAAAGAATTTACCCAAACGGAATTTTAAAACAGATGAGCATAACTGGAATCTTAATTAGATGATTGGATTATCTGGAGCCACACATTGATATTCCTAACCCGAGCACCCTCATCCAACGAATGCTCCACCCAACTGGCTCCCAAGTCTCTACGTGGTTCCAGAGCAAAAGAATGTTTCTACAACGCATATCTCCACCTTTTCTTCAAAGTCTTTTCCCTTACACGGAAAGACTTCTTAAACTGCCATGCATCCGGATCAGGGGGAGGTATTGTTACACCGCAGATCTGTGGATCTCCGGGGTTTGATTGTGGCAAGGATGCTGCTGGTGTCAAAACCACAACGTGGGAACCACAGAACCACTAGTTGGTTTTCAGTGTTTCAGTGCATACAATTCCTAATATATCTGGCCAAGAAAACTTGTAAGTTCTTAGATTGTCCCAAAGGTGGCGCATGAAATCAAAGCAGGAGAACAGTTTCCTACGAGGTGTAGCCTGGGAAAGTTGGGGGTGACTGATGGAAAGGAGGAGTGAAGCTCCGCCCTTTCCGCTGCTAGGCTGCGCCCGAGGCTATTTAAACCCACCCTGGCTGGCCTGTACTCAGATCTTCGCGGAGCGGATCAGCGGCCGGAGCGGTTGGCGGACTCTGCGTTGACTTGGAGCTCACAGCGTCTTGCGACTTGGAAGCGGATTCAGAGGACAGGACAGAACACTTGGGCAAGTGAATCTCTGTCTGTCTGTCTGTCTGTCTGTCTGTCTCATTGGTTGGTTGATTTCCATTTTCTTAAGGGGCACATACCTCACACCGCGCACACACACACACACACGCACACACACTCCTTCCTTCTGCGAGTTAGAAAATTAGTAGGGGCCCCTGGGAGCTGCAGGTTTCCTAATCATGTCTGCACCTAAGAACAGTAGGGTCTTGTCCGGCTCTTCTTATGAACGGTCCCCCAGCACGGACTCCCCAAGGTCCATGCGAGCCTCACCCAGCTTCTCCCTCTCCCCTCTCAGAAACTCAGGCTTCAGGGGAAGCTCCTCACCAGGGATCCGGAGCTACCATTCACCATCCCCTAGGGCTTCACCACACTCACCTCTGTCATCACCAGAATCCCACAAGCTCCCATTTCCCTGTCCTCACCGTGATGGGCAATCAATGAAGCCATTGGGCTCTCCCGTGTCCTCCTCTGAGGATTCCTCAGAGTCCCCACGTTCATCAATAATATACCACATGTTCTTACTGCCATCACCCAGCAGCTCACCCCCAGCTCTCGGGGGATCTCCTGTGTCTCCCAGCTACTCTCCAAACAACCCCAGATTTCAGCTGGAGTCAGCCCCCCACACCCGGGAATCACCTACAAACTCACGAGCCTCACGGTGCTCCACCCCTGTGTCTTTCATCTCTTCACCCCCAGGCCTCAGGGACTCTCCTGTGGCTCCCAGTTACTCTCCAGCCATCCCCAGGTTCCTGCGGGAGTCAGCCCCATGCACCCAGGAGTCCCCCAGAGACTCACACGTCTCGGGAGAATATGAGCGGTCCCCCAGCCCTGACTCCTCAAGATTCATGCCTGCCTCACCCAGCTTCTCCCTCTCCCCTCCCAGAAACTCAGACCCAAGGGGCAGCTCCTCACCAGGGATGTGGAAGTACTCTACATCACCCCGCAGGGCTTCACCACTCTCACATCCATCATCAACAGAATTCCACAACTTTACGTTTCCCTTTCCTAACCAAGCAGGACAGTCACTCATGTCATTGTGTTCTCCCGTGTCCTCCTCTGGAGATTCTTCACAGTCACCTCATTCATCAATAATATACCATATGTTCTTACTGCCATCATCCAGCAGCTCACCCCCAGCCACCCATGACTCTCCTGTCTGTCCCAGCTACTCTCCAACTACGCCCAGATTTCAGCGGGAGTCTCTACCCCACACCCCAGAAACACCTACAAACTCACAGACCTCAGTGAGATCCTCGCCAGTCTCTCTCACGTCTTCACCCCCAGCCCTTACGGACCCTCCAGTCTGTCCCAGCTACTCTCCAACCACGCCCACATTTCAGCGCGGGTCAGTTCCAGGAACCCGGGGGTCACCACCAAGCCCACCACTTTCACTGAGTTACTCCCCAGTCTCTAGCACGTCTTTATCTCCAACCCTCAGGGACTCGCCTGTCTGTCCCAGCTACTCTCCAAACACGCCCACACTTCAGCGGGAGTCCGTTGCAGGCACCCAGAAATCACCACCAAACTCACCAATTTCACGCGTTACTCCCCAGTCTCTCTCATGTCTTCACCATCCCTCAGGGACTCTCCCGTCTGTCCCAGCTACTCTCCAACCACGCCCACATTTCAGCTGCAGTCAGCTCCAGGCACCCCGGAATCACCACCAAACTCCCCAATTTCACTCAGTTACTCCTCACTCTCTAGCACGTCTTTATCTCCAACCCTCAGGGACTCTCCTGTGTGTCCCAGCTACTCTCCAACCACGCCCACACTTCAGCGGGAGTCAGTTCCAAGCACCCAGGAAGCACCACCAAACTCCCCAATTTCACTCACTTACTCTCCAGTCTCTCTCATGTCTTCACCAGCCCTCAGGGACTCTCCTGTCTGTCCCAGCTACTCTCCAACCACGCACACATTTCAGCTGGAGTCAGTTCCAGGCACCCCGGAGTCACCACCAAACTCACCAGTTTCACTGAGGTACTCCCCGGTCTCTCTCATGTCTTCACCCCCAGCCCTCAGGGACTCTCCTGTGTGTCCCAGCTACTCTCCAACCATGCCCAGATTTCAGCGGGAGTCAGTTCCAGGCACCCAGGTATCACCACCAAACTCAGCAGTTTCGCTGAGTTACTCCCCAGTCTCTGTCATGTCTTCACCCCCAGCCCCCTGGGACTCTCCTGTCTGTCCCAGCTACTCTCCCACCACGCCCAGATTTCAGCGGGAGTCAGCCTCCCACACTCCGGAATCACCTACAGACTCACAGACTTCACTGACGTCCTCCCTGGTCTCTCTCAGGTCTTTGCCCTCAGCCCACAGGGACTCCTGTGTCTCTTTCAGCTACTCTCAAAACTTCGCTAGATTCCAGCTGGAGTCAGTTCCAGGCACCCACGATACACCACCGAACTCACGAATTTCACTGACTTACTCCCCAGTCTCCCTCATGTTCTCACCCCCAGCCCTCAAGGACTCTTCTGTCTCTCTCAGCTACACTCCGACCGTCTCCAGATTTCACCTGGAGTCAGCTTCCCGCACCCAGGAATCACCTACAAACTCACGGACCTTACTGCAACCCTCCCCCATTTCTTTCACCTCTTCACCCCCTGCCTTCAGGGACTCTCCTGGGTCTCCCAGCTTCTCTCCAGCCTTCCCCAGATTTCTGCCACAGTCAGCCCCAGGCACCCAGGACAACCCTAGACACTCACAGGCCTCACGAGACTATCTCCCTATGACCTGTACCTATACAGGGATGGCTCCCACGCATCCCTCAGTGACCCCAAACCCATCTCCACTTACACTCAGACACTCCCAGGGCCTGACAGCTACTCCCCGTTATTGTCCTTCAGTTCGAAGCCCTGGCCAATCTACTAGCCCACATGACGCAGTTACCTGGCCATTTCTCCACGGTTCCCGTGAGGGCCCCACACCCAGCCGCACAAGAGCCCCTCCTGCATTCCGTCCTCACACGCAGGCTTGTCCATCTACTTGCTACTGTCACACTCTTGCCAGCAGAAGAGGCCCCTGTAATGGGCGATATCACCACCCAGTCTATCCTCACCCCACAGCTGTGCAGCGGGACCCTCCTGCTGGCCCACGTGGCTGCCAGAGCCCATGCTGGCACGACGCTCCAGCAGGTCGGCGTCCCTGCGGGCCACACTACCGGTGACATGGCTAGCATGACCCTCCTTCCTGGCAGTGACACTGTTGATGTGAACCCCAGTTTCACATCTGTCATTTGTAAATAGGACCATTTTCCCTTTTCGCTCTCCCTTCCATTCACAGGGCTTCTCATTCTCTCTCTTTCTGCCTCCGTTTCAGATATTTACTCACCTTTTTCTCTCTCACTATGTCTGCCGTGGTCTCCATGAGAGTGCGCCACAGAAGATTCCCCCATTAAAAGTCATGAATTGAGTGACTTTTAGTATACCTGTGGTGGTGCACATTCAATTTTAATTCGCAATCCACTGTAGAACGTCTTATCACCCCCGACCAGAGAAAAACCCTGTAGACATTAGTCACTCCTCATTCTGTCTCAAACCTTCGCCCTGACCCTCAGCCCTAGGTAGCAACTACCTAGTGCGATCAATCCCATATGCATAGATTTCCATATTGTGGACATTTCCTATCAACGGAATTGCACAATAGGTGAGCTGTTATGACTGACACAACACGTAGCACAATATTTTCAAGATTCATCCACATTGTAGGCTTACCCACAGGGGGAAACCATTTTTTGGGGGGTTTTAGTAACACCGGGTGTTTTCTCCTTCCTTTCGTCCTTCCTTCCTTCCTTCCTTCCTTCATTCCTTCCTACCTTCCTTCTTTCTTTCCTTCCTTCCTTCCTTCCTCCTATTTCTCTCTTACTCCTTCTGCCCTCTCTCTTTCATATGCCTTAGGTGCATCCCATATTCTGCGTTTTTTGGGAGAAATCCTCGACAGGTGCAGGAAAATTGTGTTATTGTAACTATTTACCGCTATCTCTCTTTCACGGCTCTCCATCAGTTGTGAACATCTATTGGTTTATCCCAAGTCACTAAGCATATTCTTATTAGGTACACCTGTTTTTCCTTATACAGCTGTTTCTGGAGTATAGGGTCGCATACTCATAAACCCACTGTAACTCAGAAACGCACCTAATATTCCAATAATCCCATCATAACGTTGAAAAATCATAAATCAAACCACCGTAAGTCACGGTGTGTCCGTGGATATGGGCGTCATCAATTCCATTGTGTTCGGTAATGCTGTACACCATTAACAATGGCAGACTGATTGGGAGTGGATATTGATAGCATTATAAAAGTCAGTTATTAGAGGGATACTTCTTTAACCTGACTGAAGAACTGATCTAATGGCTTTAGTACAGTGCATGATTATGTGAGATGTTTTGAGACAGAGTAGTACATTTGTGAATGAAGATTTTTCACTTAGTAGGAACCATTGTGTGTGGAAAAGTGAGAAAATTGCTTTCTGCTGTAGAGTCTGGCATTCATTGTAGACTTAAGCTTATTTTTCTGTGAGCAAATCTTATTCAATAAAATACTACTCTTTATACTAAAAAACAGAAACAGTGGTGATGTGTGGTCATTATGCTCAGCAAACTAATCCAGGGAAAGAAAACCAAACGCCACATTCTCACTTATAATGAGAGCTGAAAAATGAGATCACATGGACACAGGAAGGGGAACAACACTCACTGGGGCCTTTCGGGAGGCAGAGCGTTAAGAAAAACAGCTACTGCATGCTGGGCTTAATACCTAGGTGATGGGTTGACAGGTGCAGCGAACCACCATGGCACACGTTTACCTTAGTAACAAATCTGCACATCCTGCACATATACCCCAGAACTTAGAAACGAAACGAAACAAAAGAAAACGAAAAAGCAATAGCAAAACGCTAAAGGCAAAATAAAGTTTCAAACTCAGAACGTGACAGACCAATGTTTGGTTCAAATCATGGTTCTCAACCCAGGTGCCATAAGGCCAGGATAAAGAATTTGATTACATATTGTAAATAAGACATGCAGCAAATGACCAGAAAGATTATTCTCAACATATGTGTGTCTTCTAATTCAATGGTGACGCTATCTACCGGGACATAGCTTTAGATTCCAAAGGGCCGAGTCCCGCCAGACAGGCCTCCCACACTAATAACAATGGGAAGCCCCACGTTGTTTTACCTGTGCTTCTCAGCAACTGGCTATAAATCAGGTTGCCACCACTCCCAGATTTAGTTGCATTCATTGGCTGGAAGAGCTCACAGCACGCAGGGAAACACTTACATTTGCCGTTGTATTTTAGCGGACTTTGCCAAAAGTTCAGAAATAAATGCGGGGCCCGGCGTGTGGGGAGGGGTGCACTACCTTCCAGGAAGTGTTATCCACAAGCTCTCTGAACCCAGTCCTTTTGGGTTTTTATGGAGACCTCATTCTATAGGCATGACGGGTTAAACCATAGGCTATTGGTGATCAACTCCACCTGAGGCTCTCAACCCTCCCTGGAAATTGGGGTTGAGGCTTTGCCATTCTCAGTCTGACTAAAAGAATTTACCCAAACGGAATTTTAAAACAGATGAGCATAACTGGAATCTTAATTAGATGATTGGATTATCTGGAGCCACACATTGATATTCCTAACCCGAGCACCCTCATCCAACGAATGCTCCACCCAACTGGCTCCCAAGTCTCTACGTGGTTCCAGAGCAAAAGAATGTTTCTACAACGCATATCTCCACCTTTTCTTCAAAGTCTTTTCCCTTACACGGAAAGACTTCTTAAACTGCCATGCATCCGGATCAGGGGGAGGTATTGTTACACCGCAGATCTGTGGATCTCCGGGGTTTGATTGTGGCAAGGATGCTGCTGGTGTCAAAACCACAACGTGGGAACCACAGAACCACTAGTTGGTTTTCAGTGTTTCAGTGCATACAATTCCTAATATATCTGGCCAAGAAAACTTGTAAGTTCTTAGATTGTCCCAAAGGTGGCGCATGAAATCAAAGCAGGAGAACAGTTTCCTACGAGGTGTAGCCTGGGAAAGTTGGGGGTGACTGATGGAAAGGAGGAGTGAAGCTCCGCCCTTTCCGCTGCTAGGCTGCGCCCGAGGCTATTTAAACCCACCCTGGCTGGCCTGTACTCAGATCTTCGCGGAGCGGATCAGCGGCCGGAGCGGTTGGCGGACTCTGCGTTGACTTGGAGCTCACAGCGTCTTGCGACTTGGAAGCGGATTCAGAGGACAGGACAGAACACTTGGGCAAGTGAATCTCTGTCTGTCTGTCTGTCTGTCTGTCTGTCTCATTGGTTGGTTGATTTCCATTTTCTTAAGGGGCACATACCTCACACCGCGCACACACACACACACACGCACACACACTCCTTCCTTCTGCGAGTTAGAAAATTACTAGGGGCCCCTGGGAGCTGCAGGTTTCCTAATCATGTCTGCACCTAAGAACAGTAGGGTCTTGTCCGGCTCTTCTTATGAACGGTCCCCCAGCACGGACTCCCCAAGGTCCATGCGAGCCTCACCCAGCTTCTCCCTCTCCCCTCTCAGAAACTCAGGCTTCAGGGGAAGCTCCTCACCAGGGATCCGGAGCTACCATTCACCATCCCCTAGGGCTTCACCACACTCACCTCTGTCATCACCAGAATCCCACAAGCTCCCATTTCCCTGTCCTCACCGTGATGGGCAATCAATGAAGCCATTGGGCTCTCCCGTGTCCTCCTCTGAGGATTCCTCAGAGTCCCCACGTTCATCAATAATATACCACATGTTCTTACTGCCATCACCCAGCAGCTCACCCCCAGCTCTCGGGGGATCTCCTGTGTCTCCCAGCTACTCTCCAAACAACCCCAGATTTCAGCTGGAGTCAGCCCCCCACACCCGGGAATCACCTACAAACTCACGAGCCTCACGGTGCTCCACCCCTGTGTCTTTCATCTCTTCACCCCCAGGCCTCAGGGACTCTCCTGTGGCTCCCAGTTACTCTCCAGCCATCCCCAGGTTCCTGCGGGAGTCAGCCCCATGCACCCAGGAGTCCCCCAGAGACTCACACGTCTCGGGAGAATATGAGCGGTCCCCCAGCCCTGACTCCTCAAGATTCATGCCTGCCTCACCCAGCTTCTCCCTCTCCCCTCCCAGAAACTCAGACCCAAGGGGCAGCTCCTCACCAGGGATGTGGAAGTACTCTACATCACCCCGCAGGGCTTCACCACTCTCACATCCATCATCAACAGAATTCCACAACTTTACGTTTCCCTTTCCTAACCAAGCAGGACAGTCACTCATGTCATTGTGTTCTCCCGTGTCCTCCTCTGGAGATTCTTCACAGTCACCTCATTCATCAATAATATACCATATGTTCTTACTGCCATCATCCAGCAGCTCACCCCCAGCCACCCATGACTCTCCTGTCTGTCCCAGCTACTCTCCAACTACGCCCAGATTTCAGCGGGAGTCTCTACCCCACACCCCAGAAACACCTACAAACTCACAGACCTCAGTGAGATCCTCGCCAGTCTCTCTCACGTCTTCACCCCCAGCCCTTACGGACCCTCCAGTCTGTCCCAGCTACTCTCCAACCACGCCCACATTTCAGCGCGGGTCAGTTCCAGGAACCCGGGGGTCACCACCAAGCCCACCACTTTCACTGAGTTACTCCCCAGTCTCTAGCACGTCTTTATCTCCAACCCTCAGGGACTCGCCTGTCTGTCCCAGCTACTCTCCAAACACGCCCACACTTCAGCGGGAGTCCGTTGCAGGCACCCAGAAATCACCACCAAACTCACCAATTTCACGCGTTACTCCCCAGTCTCTCTCATGTCTTCACCATCCCTCAGGGACTCTCCCGTCTGTCCCAGCTACTCTCCAACCACGCCCACATTTCAGCTGCAGTCAGCTCCAGGCACCCCGGAATCACCACCAAACTCCCCAATTTCACTCAGTTACTCCTCACTCTCTAGCACGTCTTTATCTCCAACCCTCAGGGACTCTCCTGTGTGTCCCAGCTACTCTCCAACCACGCCCACACTTCAGCGGGAGTCAGTTCCAAGCACCCAGGAAGCACCACCAAACTCCCCAATTTCACTCACTTACTCTCCAGTCTCTCTCATGTCTTCACCAGCCCTCAGGGACTCTCCTGTCTGTCCCAGCTACTCTCCAACCACGCACACATTTCAGCTGGAGTCAGTTCCAGGCACCCCGGAGTCACCACCAAACTCACCAGTTTCACTGAGGTACTCCCCGGTCTCTCTCATGTCTTCACCCCCAGCCCTCAGGGACTCTCCTGTGTGTCCCAGCTACTCTCCAACCATGCCCAGATTTCAGCGGGAGTCAGTTCCAGGCACCCAGGTATCACCACCAAACTCAGCAGTTTCGCTGAGTTACTCCCCAGTCTCTGTCATGTCTTCACCCCCAGCCCCCTGGGACTCTCCTGTCTGTCCCAGCTACTCTCCCACCACGCCCAGATTTCAGCGGGAGTCAGCCTCCCACACTCCGGAATCACCTACAGACTCACAGACTTCACTGACGTCCTCCCTGGTCTCTCTCAGGTCTTTGCCCTCAGCCCACAGGGACTCCTGTGTCTCTTTCAGCTACTCTCAAAACTTCGCTAGATTCCAGCTGGAGTCAGTTCCAGGCACCCACGATACACCACCGAACTCACGAATTTCACTGACTTACTCCCCAGTCTCCCTCATGTTCTCACCCCCAGCCCTCAAGGACTCTTCTGTCTCTCTCAGCTACACTCCGACCGTCTCCAGATTTCACCTGGAGTCAGCTTCCCGCACCCAGGAATCACCTACAAACTCACGGACCTTACTGCAACCCTCCCCCATTTCTTTCACCTCTTCACCCCCTGCCTTCAGGGACTCTCCTGGGTCTCCCAGCTTCTCTCCAGCCTTCCCCAGATTTCTGCCACAGTCAGCCCCAGGCACCCAGGACAACCCTAGACACTCACAGGCCTCACGAGACTATCTCCCTATGACCTGTACCTATACAGGGATGGCTCCCACGCATCCCTCAGTGACCCCAAACCCATCTCCACTTACACTCAGACACTCCCAGGGCCTGACAGCTACTCCCCGTTATTGTCCTTCAGTTCGAAGCCCTGGCCAATCTACTAGCCCACATGACGCAGTTACCTGGCCATTTCTCCACGGTTCCCGTGAGGGCCCCACACCCAGCCGCACAAGAGCCCCTCCTGCATTCCGTCCTCACACGCAGGCTTGTCCATCTACTTGCTACTGTCACACTCTTGCCAGCAGAAGAGGCCCCTGTAATGGGCGATATCACCACCCAGTCTATCCTCACCCCACAGCTGTGCAGCGGGACCCTCCTGCTGGCCCACGTGGCTGCCAGAGCCCATGCTGGCACGACGCTCCAGCAGGTCGGCGTCCCTGCGGGCCACACTACCGGTGACATGGCTAGCATGACCCTCCTTCCTGGCAGTGACACTGTTGATGTGAACCCCAGTTTCACATCTGTCATTTGTAAATAGGACCATTTTCCCTTTTCGCTCTCCCTTCCATTCACAGGGCTTCTCATTCTCTCTCTTTCTGCCTCCGTTTCAGATATTTACTCACCTTTTTCTCTCTCACTATGTCTGCCGTGGTCTCCATGAGAGTGCGCCACAGAAGATTCCCCCATTAAAAGTCATGAATTGAGTGACTTTTAGTATACCTGTGGTGGTGCACATTCAATTTTAATTCGCAATCCACTGTAGAACGTCTTATCACCCCCGACCAGAGAAAAACCCTGTAGACATTAGTCACTCCTCATTCTGTCTCAAACCTTCGCCCTGACCCTCAGCCCTAGGTAGCAACTACCTAGTGCGATCAATCCCATATGCATAGATTTCCATATTGTGGACATTTCCTATCAACGGAATTGCACAATAGGTGAGCTGTTATGACTGACACAACACGTAGCACAATATTTTCAAGATTCATCCACATTGTAGGCTTACCCACAGGGGGAAACCATTTTTTGGGGGGTTTTAGTAACACCGGGTGTTTTCTCCTTCCTTTCGTCCTTCCTTCCTTCCTTCCTTCCTTCATTCCTTCCTACCTTCCTTCTTTCTTTCCTTCCTTCCTTCCTTCCTCCTATTTCTCTCTTACTCCTTCTGCCCTCTCTCTTTCATATGCCTTAGGTGCATCCCATATTCTGCGTTTTTTGGGAGAAATCCTCGACAGGTGCAGGAAAATTGTGTTATTGTAACTATTTACCGCTATCTCTCTTTCACGGCTCTCCATCAGTTGTGAACATCTATTGGTTTATCCCAAGTCACTAAGCATATTCTTATTAGGTACACCTGTTTTTCCTTATACAGCTGTTTCTGGAGTATAGGGTCGCATACTCATAAACCCACTGTAACTCAGAAACGCACCTAATATTCCAATAATCCCATCATAACGTTGAAAAATCATAAATCAAACCACCGTAAGTCACGGTGTGTCCGTGGATATGGGCGTCATCAATTCCATTGTGTTCGGTAATGCTGTACACCATTAACAATGGCAGACTGATTGGGAGTGGATATTGATAGCATTATAAAAGTCAGTTATTAGAGGGATACTTCTTTAACCTGACTGAAGAACTGATCTAATGGCTTTAGTACAGTGCATGATTATGTGAGATGTTTTGAGACAGAGTAGTACATTTGTGAATGAAGATTTTTCACTTAGTAGGAACCATTGTGTGTGGAAAAGTGAGAAAATTGCTTTCTGCTGTAGAGTCTGGCATTCATTGTAGACTTAAGCTTATTTTTCTGTGAGCAAATCTTATTCAATAAAATACTACTCTTTATACTAAAAAACAGAAACAGTGGTGATGTGTGGTCATTATGCTCAGCAAACTAATCCAGGGAAAGAAAACCAAACGCCACATTCTCACTTATAATGAGAGCTGAAAAATGAGATCACATGGACACAGGAAGGGGAACAACACTCACTGGGGCCTTTCGGGAGGCAGAGCGTTAAGAAAAACAGCTACTGCATGCTGGGCTTAATACCTAGGTGATGGGTTGACAGGTGCAGCGAACCACCATGGCACACGTTTACCTTAGTAACAAATCTGCACATCCTGCACATATACCCCAGAACTTAGAAACGAAACGAAACAAAAGAAAACGAAAAAGCAATAGCAAAACGCTAAAGGCAAAATAAAGTTTCAAACTCAGAACGTGACAGACCAATGTTTGGTTCAAATCATGGTTCTCAACCCAGGTGCCATAAGGCCAGGATAAAGAATTTGATTACATATTGTAAATAAGACATGCAGCAAATGACCAGAAAGATTATTCTCAACATATGTGTGTCTTCTAATTCAATGGTGACGCTATCTACCGGGACATAGCTTTAGATTCCAAAGGGCCGTGTCCCGCCAGACAGGCCTCCCACACTAATAACAATGGGAAGCCCCACGTTGTTTTACCTGTGCTTCTCAGCAACTGGCTATAAATCAGGTTGCCACCACTCCCAGATTTAGTTGCATTCATTGGCTGGAAGAGCTCACAGCACGCAGGGAAACACTTACATTTGCCGTTGTATTTTAGCGGACTTTGCCAAAAGTTCAGAAATAAATGCGGGGCCCGGCGTGTGGGGAGGGGTGCACTACCTTCCAGGAAGTGTTATCCACAAGCTCTCTGAACCCAGTCCTTTTGGGTTTTTATGGAGACCTCATTCTATAGGCATGACGGGTTAAACCATAGGCTATTGGTGATCAACTCCACCTGAGGCTCTCAACCCTCCCTGGAAATTGGGGTTGAGGCTTTGCCATTCTCAGTCTGACTAAAAGAATTTACCCAAACGGAATTTTAAAACAGATGAGCATAACTGGAATCTTAATTAGATGATTGGATTATCTGGAGCCACACCTTGATATTCCTAACCCGAGCACCCTCATCCAACGAATGCTCCACCCAACTGGCTCCCAAGTCTCTACGTGGTTCCAGAGCAAAAGAATGTTTCTACAACGCATATCTCCACCTTTTCTTCAAAGTCTTTTCCCTTACACGGAAAGACTTCTTAAACTGCCATGCATCCGGATCAGGGGGAGGTATTGTTACACCGCAGATCTGTGGATCTCCGGGGTTTGATTGTGGCAAGGATGCTGCTGGTGTCAAAACCACAACGTGGGAACCACAGAACCACTAGTTGGTTTTCAGTGTTTCAGTGCATACAATTCCTAATATATCTGGCCAAGAAAACTTGTAAGTTCTTAGATTGTCCCAAAGGTGGCGCATGAAATCAAAGCAGGAGAACAGTTTCCTACGAGGTGTAGCCTGGGAAAGTTGGGGGTGACTGATGGAAAGGAGGAGTGAAGCTCCGCCCTTTCCGCTGCTAGGCTGCGCCCGAGGCTATTTAAACCCACCCTGGCTGGCCTGTACTCAGATCTTCGCGGAGCGGATCAGCGGCCGGAGCGGTTGGCGGACTCTGCGTTGACTTGGAGCTCACAGCGTCTTGCGACTTGGAAGCGGATTCAGAGGACAGGACAGAACACTTGGGCAAGTGAATCTCTGTCTGTCTGTCTGTCTGTCTGTCTGTCTCATTGGTTGGTTGATTTCCATTTTCTTAAGGGGCACATACCTCACACCGCGCACACACACACACACACGCACACACACTCCTTCCTTCTGCGAGTTAGAAAATTACTAGGGGCCCCTGGGAGCTGCAGGTTTCCTAATCATGTCTGCACCTAAGAACAGTAGGGTCTTGTCCGGCTCTTCTTATGAACGGTCCCCCAGCACGGACTCCCCAAGGTCCATGCGAGCCTCACCCAGCTTCTCCCTCTCCCCTCTCAGAAACTCAGGCTTCAGGGGAAGCTCCTCACCAGGGATCCGGAGCTACCATTCACCATCCCCTAGGGCTTCACCACACTCACCTCTGTCATCACCAGAATCCCACAAGCTCCCATTTCCCTGTCCTCACCGTGATGGGCAATCAATGAAGCCATTGGGCTCTCCCGTGTCCTCCTCTGAGGATTCCTCAGAGTCCCCACGTTCATCAATAATATACCACATGTTCTTACTGCCATCACCCAGCAGCTCACCCCCAGCTCTCGGGGGATCTCCTGTGTCTCCCAGCTACTCTCCAAACAACCCCAGATTTCAGCTGGAGTCAGCCCCCCACACCCGGGAATCACCTACAAACTCACGAGCCTCACGGTGCTCCACCCCTGTGTCTTTCATCTCTTCACCCCCAGGCCTCAGGGACTCTCCTGTGGCTCCCAGTTACTCTCCAGCCATCCCCAGGTTCCTGCGGGAGTCAGCCCCATGCACCCAGGAGTCCCCCAGAGACTCACACGTCTCGGGAGAATATGAGCGGTCCCCCAGCCCTGACTCCTCAAGATTCATGCCTGCCTCACCCAGCTTCTCCCTCTCCCCTCCCAGAAACTCAGACCCAAGGGGCAGCTCCTCACCAGGGATGTGGAAGTACTCTACATCACCCCGCAGGGCTTCACCACTCTCACATCCATCATCAACAGAATTCCACAACTTTACGTTTCCCTTTCCTAACCAAGCAGGACAGTCACTCATGTCATTGTGTTCTCCCGTGTCCTCCTCTGGAGATTCTTCACAGTCACCTCATTCATCAATAATATACCATATGTTCTTACTGCCATCATCCAGCAGCTCACCCCCAGCCACCCATGACTCTCCTGTCTGTCCCAGCTACTCTCCAACTACGCCCAGATTTCAGCGGGAGTCTCTACCCCACACCCCAGAAACACCTACAAACTCACAGACCTCAGTGAGATCCTCGCCAGTCTCTCTCACGTCTTCACCCCCAGCCCTTACGGACCCTCCAGTCTGTCCCAGCTACTCTCCAACCACGCCCACATTTCAGCGCGGGTCAGTTCCAGGAACCCGGGGGTCACCACCAAGCCCACCACTTTCACTGAGTTACTCCCCAGTCTCTAGCACGTCTTTATCTCCAACCCTCAGGGACTCGCCTGTCTGTCCCAGCTACTCTCCAAACACGCCCACACTTCAGCGGGAGTCCGTTGCAGGCACCCAGAAATCACCACCAAACTCACCAATTTCACTGCGTTACTCCCCAGTCTCTCTCATGTCTTCACCATCCCTCAGGGACTCTCCCGTCTGTCCCAGCTACTCTCCAACCACGCCCACATTTCAGCTGCAGTCAGCTCCAGGCACCCCGGAATCACCACCAAACTCCCCAATTTCACTCAGTTACTCCTCACTCTCTAGCACGTCTTTATCTCCAACCCTCAGGGACTCTCCTGTGTGTCCCAGCTACTCTCCAACCACGCCCACACTTCAGCGGGAGTCAGTTCCAAGCACCCAGGAAGCACCACCAAACTCCCCAATTTCACTCACTTACTCTCCAGTCTCTCTCATGTCTTCACCAGCCCTCAGGGACTCTCCTGTCTGTCCCAGCTACTCTCCAACCACGCACACATTTCAGCTGGAGTCAGTTCCAGGCACCCCGGAGTCACCACCAAACTCACCAGTTTCACTGAGGTACTCCCCGGTCTCTCTCATGTCTTCACCCCCAGCCCTCAGGGACTCTCCTGTGTGTCCCAGCTACTCTCCAACCATGCCCAGATTTCAGCGGGAGTCAGTTCCAGGCACCCAGGTATCACCACCAAACTCAGCAGTTTCGCTGAGTTACTCCCCAGTCTCTGTCATGTCTTCACCCCCAGCCCCCTGGGACTCTCCTGTCTGTCCCAGCTACTCTCCCACCACGCCCAGATTTCAGCGGGAGTCAGCCTCCCACACTCCGGAATCACCTACAGACTCACAGACTTCACTGACGTCCTCCCTGGTCTCTCTCAGGTCTTTGCCCTCAGCCCACAGGGACTCCTGTGTCTCTTTCAGCTACTCTCAAAACTTCGCTAGATTCCAGCTGGAGTCAGTTCCAGGCACCCACGATACACCACCGAACTCACGAATTTCACTGACTTACTCCCCAGTCTCCCTCATGTTCTCACCCCCAGCCCTCAAGGACTCTTCTGTCTCTCTCAGCTACACTCCGACCGTCTCCAGATTTCACCTGGAGTCAGCTTCCCGCACCCAGGAATCACCTACAAACTCACGGACCTTACTGCAACCCTCCCCCATTTCTTTCACCTCTTCACCCCCTGCCTTCAGGGACTCTCCTGGGTCTCCCAGCTTCTCTCCAGCCTTCCCCAGATTTCTGCCACAGTCAGCCCCAGGCACCCAGGACAACCCTAGACACTCACAGGCCTCACGAGACTATCTCCCTATGACCTGTACCTATACAGGGATGGCTCCCACGCATCCCTCAGTGACCCCAAACCCATCTCCACTTACACTCAGACACTCCCAGGGCCTGACAGCTACTCCCCGTTATTGTCCTTCAGTTCGAAGCCCTGGCCAATCTACTAGCCCACATGACGCAGTTACCTGGCCATTTCTCCACGGTTCCCGTGAGGGCCCCACACCCAGCCGCACAAGAGCCCCTCCTGCATTCCGTCCTCACACGCAGGCTTGTCCATCTACTTGCTACTGTCACACTCTTGCCAGCAGAAGAGGCCCCTGTAATGGGCGATATCACCACCCAGTCTATCCTCACCCCACAGCTGTGCAGCGGGACCCTCCTGCTGGCCCACGTGGCTGCCAGAGCCCATGCTGGCACGACGCTCCAGCAGGTCGGCGTCCCTGCGGGCCACACTACCGGTGACATGGCTAGCATGACCCTCCTTCCTGGCAGTGACACTGTTGATGTGAACCCCAGTTTCACATCTGTCATTTGTAAATAGGACCATTTTCCCTTTTCGCTCTCCCTTCCATTCACAGGGCTTCTCATTCTCTCTCTTTCTGCCTCCGTTTCAGATATTTACTCACCTTTTTCTCTCTCACTATGTCTGCCGTGGTCTCCATGAGAGTGCGCCACAGAAGATTCCCCCATTAAAAGTCATGAATTGAGTGGCTTTTAGTATACCTGTGGTGGTGCACATTCAATTTTAATTCGCAATCCACTGTAGAACGTCTTATCACCCCCGACCAGAGAAAAACCCTGTAGACATTAGTCACTCCTCATTCTGTCTCAAACCTTCGCCCTGACCCTCAGCCCTAGGTAGCAACTACCTAGTGCGATCAATCCCATATGCATAGATTTCCATATTGTGGACATTTCCTATCAACGGAATTGCACAATAGGTGAGCTGTTATGACTGACACAACACGTAGCACAATATTTTCAAGATTCATCCACATTGTAGGCTTACCCACAGGGGGAAACCATTTTTTGGGGGGTTTTAGTAACACCGGGTGTTTTCTCCTTCCTTTCGTCCTTCCTTCCTTCCTTCCTTCCTTCATTCCTTCCTACCTTCCTTCTTTCTTTCCTTCCTTCCTTCCTTCCTCCTATTTCTCTCTTACTCCTTCTGCCCTCTCTCTTTCATATGCCTTAGGTGCATCCCATATTCTGCGTTTTTTGGGAGAAATCCTCGACAGGTGCAGGAAAATTGTGTTATTGTAACTATTTACCGCTATCTCTCTTTCACGGCTCTCCATCAGTTGTGAACATCTATTGGTTTATCCCAAGTCACTAAGCATATTCTTATTAGGTACACCTGTTTTTCCTTATACAGCTGTTTCTGGAGTATAGGGTCGCATACTCATAAACCCACTGTAACTCAGAAACGCACCTAATATTCCAATAATCCCATCATAACGTTGAAAAATCATAAATCAAACCACCGTAAGTCACGGTGTGTCCGTGGATATGGGCGTCATCAATTCCATTGTATTCAGTAATGCTGTACACCATTAAGAATGGCAGACTGATTGGGAGTGGATATTGATAGCATTATAGAAGTCAGTACATATTTGGTGTAGTTTTTGATATTTTACATAGAGTGTGTAATATATATTTACTGTAATTTTAGATATTTTTTTTACAGTATATAGTATACATTTCTTGTAATTTTTGATATTTTATGTACCGTATATTTAATATAATTACTGTATTTTTTGATTGTTTATTTACAGTATATATAACACATATTTGGTGTAGTTTTTGATATTTTACATAGAGTGTGTAATAAATATTTAGTGTACTATTTGATATTTTATTTACAGTATATAATATGCATTTAGTGTAATTTTTGATATTTTATGTACAGTATATTAAATATAATTTCTGTAGTTTTTATAGTTTATTTAGAGTATATATAACACATATTTGGTGTACTTTTTGATATTTTATGTACAGTATGTAATATATATTTACTGAACTACTGGATATTTTATTTACATTATATAAAATGTATTTGGTGTACTTTTAGTTAATATTATATGCACAATATATGAAATATATTTACTGTACTTTTTGATATTTTATGTACAGTATATAATATCTATTTGGTGTACTTTTGATATTTTATGTAAATTATATAATATATATTTGGCGTAGTTTTTGATATTTTACATAGAATTTGTAACATATATTTACTGTAATTTTAGATATTTTTTTACAGTATATAGTATACATTTCCTGTAATTTTTGATATTTTATGTACAGTAGATTAAATATAATTACTGTAGTTTTTGATTGTTTATTTACAGTATATATAACACATATTTGGTGTACGTTTTGATATTTTATGTACAGTATATAATACATATTTACTGTACTTTTTGATATTTTATTTACACTATATAAAATATATTTGGTGTACTTTTAGTTAATATTATATGTACAATATATGAAATATATTTACTATACTTTTGATATTTGATGTACAGTATATAAGATATATTTGGTGTCCTTTTGATGTTTTATGTAAATTATATAATATATATTTGGTGTAGATTGTGATATTTTACATATGGTGTGTAATATATATTTACTGTATTTTTGATATTTTATTTACAGTAAATAATATACATTTGGTGTAATTTTTGATATTTTTTGTACAGTATATTAAATATAATTACTGTAGTTTTTGATAGTTTGTTTACAGTATATATAACACATATTTGTTGTACTTTCTGAGATTTTATGTACAGTATGTAATATATATTTACTGTAATTTTTGATATTTTACTTACAGTATATAAAATGTATTTGGTGTACTTTTAGTTAATATTATATGTACAATATATGAAATATATTTACTGCACATTTTGATATTTTATGTACAGTATATAAGGTATAATTGGTGTCCTTTTGATATTTTATGTAAACTATATAATATATATTTGGTGTAGTTTGTGATATTTTACATAGGGTGTGTAATATATATTTACTGTACTTTTTGGTATTTTATTTACAGTAAATAATATACATTTGGTGTAATTTTTGATATTTTATGTACAGTATATTAAATATAATTAATGTAGTTTTTGGCAGTTTATTAACAGTATATGTAACACATATTTGGTGTACTTTTTGATATTTTATGTTCAGTATGTAATATATATTCACTGTAATTTTTGATATTTTATTTACACTATATAAAATTTATTTGGTGTACTTTCAGTTAATATTATATGTACAATATATGAAATATATTTACTGTACTTTTTGATATTTTATGTACAGTATATAAGATATAATTGGTGTCCTTTTGATAGTTTATGTAAATTATATAATATATATTTGGTGTAGATTGTGATATTTTACATATGATGTGTAATATATATTTACTGTACATTTTGATGTTTTCTTTACACTATATAAAATGTATTTGGTGTACTTTTAGTTAATATTATATGTACAATATATGAAATATATTTACTGTAATTTTTGATATTTTATGTAGAGTATATAAGATATATTTGGTGTCCTTTCGATATTTTATGTAAATTATATAATATATATTTGGTGTAGATTGTGATATTTTACATATGGTGTGTAATATATATTTACTGTACTTTTTGATATTTTTTACAGTAAATAATATACATTTGGTGTAATTTTTGATATTTTATGTACACTATATTAAATATAATTACTGTAGTTTTTATAGTTTATTTACAGTATATATAACACATATTTGGTTTACTTTTTGATATTTTATGTACAGTATGTAATATATATTTACTGTATTTTTGATATTTTATTTACACTATATAAAATGTATTTGGTGTACTCTTAGTTAGTATTATATGTACAATATATGAAATATATTTACTGAATATTTTGATATTTTATGTACAGTATATAAGATATATTTGGTGTCCTTTTGATATTTTATGTAAATTATAAAGTATATATTTGGCTTAGATTGTGATATTTTACATATGGTGTGTAATATATATTTACTGTACTTTTTGAAATTTCATTTACACTATATAAAATGTATTTGGTGTACTTTTAGTTAATATTATATGTACAATACATGAAATATATTTACTGTACTTTTTGACATTATATGTACATTATATAAGATATATTTGGTGTCCCTTTGATATTTTATGTAAATTATATAATATATATTTGGTGTAGATTGTGATATTTTACATATGGTGTGTAATATATATGTACTGTCCTTTTTGATATTTTATTTACAGTAAATAATATACATTTGGTGTAATTTTTGATATTTTATGTACAGTATATTAAATATAAGTACTGTAGTTTTTGATGGTTTATTTACAGTATATATAACACATATTTGGTGTACTTTTTGATATTTTATGTACAGTATGTAATATATATTTACTGTAATTTTTAATATTTTATTTACAGTATATAAAATGTATTTGGTGTACTTTTAGTTAATATTATATGTACAATATATGAAATATATTTACTGTATTTTTGATATTTTATGTACAGTATATAAGGTATATTTGTTGTCCTTTTGATATTTTATGTAAATTATATAATATATATTTTTAGTTTTTGATATTTTACATAGAGTGTAATATATATTTACTGTCTTTTTGACATTTTATTTACAGTATATAATATACATTTGGTGTAATTTTTGATATTTTATGTACAGTATGTTAAATATAATTACTGTAGGTTTTGATAGTTTATTTACAGTATGTATAACACATATTTGGTGTACTTTTTGATATGTTATGTAAAGTATCTAATATATATTTACTGTACTTTTTGATATTCTATTTACAGTACATAAAATGTATTTGGTGTACTTTTAGTTAATATTATATGTACAATATATGAAATGTATTTACTGTACTTTTTGATATTTTATGTACTGTATATATTATATATTTGGTGTACTTTTGATATTTTATGTAAATTATATAATATATTTGGTGTAGTTTTTGATATTTTACATAGGGTGTGTCATATAAATTAACTGTACTTTTTGATATTTTATTTACAGTATAATTTACATTTGGTGTAATTTTTGATATTTTATATACAGTATATTAAATATAATTACTGTACTTTTTGATAGTATATTTACAGTATATATAACACATATTTGGTGTAATTATTTATATTTTATGTACTGTATGTAATATATATTTACTGTACATTTTGATATTTTATTTACAGTATAGAAAATGTATTTGGTGTACTTTTAGTTAATATTATATATACAATATATGAAATATACTTACTGTACATTTTGATATTTTATTTACAGTGTATAATATATATTTGGTGTACTTTTGATATGTTATGTAAATTATATAATATATATTTGGTGTAGTTTTTGATATTTTACTAGGGTGCATAATATAGATTTACTGTCCTTTTTCATACTTTATTTAGAGTATATGATAAACATTTGTTGTAATTTTTGATATTTTATATACAGTATATTAAATGTAATTACTGTAGTTTTTGATAGTTTATTTACAGTACATATAACACATATTTGGTGTACTTTTTGATATTTTCTGTACAGTATCTAATATATATTTACTGTAATTTTTGATATTTTATTTACAGTATATAAAATATATTTGGTGTACTTTTAGTTAATATTATATGTACAATATATGAAATATATTTACTGAACTTTTTGATATTTTATGTACAGTATATAAGATATATTTGGTGTACTTTTGATATTTTATGTATATTATATAATATATATTTTCAGTTTTTGATATTTTACATAGAGTGTAACATATACTCACTGTACTTTTTGATATTTTTTTACAGTATATAATATACATTTGGTGTAATTTTTGATATTTTATTTACAGTAAATTAAATATAATTACTGTAGTTTTTTATAGTTTATTTACAGTATATATAACACATATTTGGTGTACTTTTTGATATTTTATGTACAGTATGTAATATATATTTACTGTACTTTTTGATATTTTATTTACAGTACATAAAATATATTTGGTGTACTTTTAGTTAATATTATATATACAATATATAAAATATATTTACTGTACATTTTGATATTTTATGTACAGTATATAAGGTATATTTGGTGTCCTTTTGATATTTTATGTAAATTATATAATATACATTTGGTGTAGATTGTGTTATTTTACATAGGGTGTGTAATATATGTTTACTGTACTTTTTGATATTTTATTTACAGTAAATAATATATATTTGGTGTAAATTTTGATATTTTATTTACAGTGTATAATATTCATTTGGTGTAATTTTTGATATTTTATGTACAGTATATTAAATATAATTACTGTAGATTTTATCTTTTATTTATAGTATATATAACACATATTTGGTGTACGGTTTGCTATTTTATGTACAGAATGTAATATATATTTCCTGTACTTTCTGATATTTTATTTACAGTATATAAAATGTATTTGGTTTACTTTTAGTTAATATTATATGTAAAATATATGAAATATATTTACTGTACTTTTTGATATTTTATGTAGAGTATATGAGATATATTTGGTGTTCTTTTGATATTTTATGTAAATTATATAATATATATTTTTTATTTTTGATATATTACATAGAGTGTAATATATATTTACTGTCCTTTTTGATATTTTATTTACAGTATATAATATACATTTGGTGTAATTTTTGATATTTTATGAACAGTATATTAAATATAATTACTGTTGTTTTGGATAGTTTATTTACAGTATATATAAAAAATATTTGGTGTACATTTTGATATTTTATGTACACTATTTAATATATATTTACTGTACTTTTCGATATTTTATTTACAGTACATAAAATGTATTTGTTGTACTTTTAGTTTATATTATATGCACAATATATGAAACATATTTACTGTCCTTTTTGATATTTTATTTAAAGTATATAATATACATTTGGTGTAATTTTTGATATTTTATTTACAGTATATTATATATAATTGCTGTAGATTTTGATAGTTTATTTACAGTATATATAACACATATTTGGTGTACTTTTTTATATTTTATGTACTCTATATAATATATATTTACTGTACTTTTTGATATTTTACTTACACTATATAAAATGTATTTGGTGTACTTTTAATTAATATTATATGTACAATATATGAAATATATTTACTGTATTTTTTGATATTTTAGGTTCAGTATATAATATATATTTGTTGTACTTTTGATATTTTATGTAAATTATATAATATATATTTGTTGTAGTTTTTGATATTTTTCATAGGGTGCGTAACATATATTTACTGTACTTTTTCATATTTTATTTAGAGTATATAGTATACATTTGGTATAATTTTTGATATTTTACGTACAGTTTATTAAATGTATTTACTGTAGTCTTTGATAATTTATTTACAGTATATATAACACATATTTGGTGTACTTTTTGATATTTTATGTACAGTATGTAATATATATTTAGTGTAATTTTTGATAATTTATTTACAGTATAAAAAATGTATTTGGTGTACATTTAGTTAATATTATATATACAATATATGAAATATATTTACAGTACATTTTGATATTTTTTGTACAGTATATAAGGTATATTTGGTGTCCTTTTGTTATTTTATGTAAATTATATAATATATATTTGGTGTAGTTTGTGATATTTTACATAGGGTGTGTAATATATATTTACTGTACTTTTTGATATTTTATTTACAGTTAATATTATACATTTTGTGTAATTTTTGATATTTTATTTACATTATATTAAATGTAATTACTGTAGCTTTTGATAGTTTATTTACAGTATATAAAACACATATTTGGTGTACTTTTTGATATTTTATGTACAGTATGTAACATATACTGTACTTTTTGATATTTAATTTACAGTATATACAATGTGTTTGGTGTACTTTTAGTTAATATTATATATACAATATATGAAATATATTTACTGTACTTTTTGATATTTTATGTACAGTATATAAGATATGTTTGGTGTCCTTTTGATATTTTATGTAAATTATATAAAATATATTTGGTGTAGATTGTGATATTTTACATATGGTGTGTAATATATATTTACTGTACTTTTTGATATTTTATTTACAGTAAATAACTTACATTTGGTGTAATTTTTGATATTTTATGTAAAGTATATTAAATATAATTACTGTAGTTTTTGATAGTTTATTTATAGTATATATAGCACTTATTTGGTGTACTTTTTCATGTTTTATGTACAGTATGTAATATATATTTACTGTAATTTTTGATATTTTATTTACAGTATATAAAATGTATTTGGTGTACATTTAGTTAATATTATATATACAATATATGAAATTTATTTACTGTACTTTTTGATATTTTATGTACAGTATATAAGATATATTTGGTGTCCTTTTGATATTTTATGTAAATTATATAATATATATTTTGTGTAGTTTTTGATGTTTTACATAGGGTGTGCAGTATACATTTACTGTCATTTTTGATATTTTATATACAGTATATAACATACATTTGGTGTAATTTTTGATATTTTATATACAGTATATTAAATATAATTACTGTAGTTTTTGATAGTTTATTTACAGTATATATAACACATATTTGGTGTACTTTTTGATATTTTATATACTGTATGATATATATATTTACTGTATTTTTGATATTTTATTTACAGTATATAAAATGTGTTTGGTGTACTTTTAGTTAATATTATATGTACAATATATGAAATGTATTAACTGTACTTTTTGATAGGTTATGTACAGTATATAATATATATTTGCTGTACTTTTGATAATTTATGTAAATTATATAATATATTTGGTGTATTTTGTGATATTTTACATAGTGTGTGTAATATATATTTACTGTACTTTTTGATATTTTATTTACAGTATATTATACCTTTGGTGTAATTTTTTGTATTTCATGTACAGTATATTAAATATAATTATTTTAGTTTTTGATAGTTTATTTAGAGTATATATAACACATATTTGGTGTACATTTTGATATTTTATGTGCAGTATGTAATATATATTTACTGTACTTTTTGATATATTATTTACAGTACATAAAATGTATTTGTTGTACTTTTAGTTAATATTATATGCACAATATATGAAATATATATACTGTACTTGCAGATATTTTATGTAAATTGTATAAGATATATTTGTGTAATTTTGATATTTTATGTAAATTATATAATATATATTTGTAGTTTTTGATATTTTACATAGAGTGTAATATATATTTACTGTCCTATTTGATATTTTATTTACAGTGTATAATATATATTTCGTGTAATTTTTGATATTTTATGTACAGTATATTAAGTATAATTACTGTAGATTTTATAGTTTATTTACAGTATATATAAAACATATTTGGGTACGTTTTGATATTTTATGTACAGTATATAATACATATTTACTGTACTTTTTGATATTTTATTTACACTATATAAAATGTATTTGGTGTACTTTTAGTTAATATTATATGTACAATATATGAAATATATTTACTGTAACTTTTGATATTTTATGTACAGTATATAAGATATATTTGGTGTCCTTTTGATATTTTATGTAAATTATATAATATATATTTTGTGTAGATTGTGATATTTTACATACGATGTATAATATATATGTACTGTACTTTTTGATATTTTATTTACAGTAAATAATATACATTTGGTGTAATTTTTGATATTTTATGTACACTACATTTAATATAATTACTGTAGTTTTTGATAGTTTATTTACAGTATATATAACACATATTTGGTGTACTTTTTGATATTTTATGTACATTATGTAATATGTATTCACTGAAATTTTTCATATATTATTCACACTATATAAAATTTATTTGGTGTACTTTTAGTTAATATTATATGTACAATATATGACATATATTTACTGTAATTTTTGATATTTAATGTACACTATATAAGATATATTTGGTGTCCTTTTGATATTTTATGTAAATTATATAATATATATTTGGCGTAGATTGTGATATTTTACATATGGTGTGTAGTATATATTTACTGAATTTTTGATATTTTATTAACACTATATAAAATGTATTTGGTGTACTTTTAGTTAATATTATATGTACAATATATGAAATATATTTACTGTACATTTTGATATTTTATTTACAGTATATCAGATATATTTGGTGTCCTTTTGATATTTTATGTAAATTATATAATATATATTTGGTGTAGATTGTGATATTTTTCATATGGTGTGTAATATATATGTACTGTACTTTTTGATATTTTATTTACAGTAAATAATATACATTTGGTTTAATTTTTGAAACTTTATGTACAGTATATTAAATATAATTACTGTAGTTTTTGATAGTTTATTTACAGTATATATAACACATATTTGGTGTACTTTTTGATATTTTATGTACAGTATGTAATATATATTTACTGTAATTTTTGATATTTTATTTACAGTATATAAAATGTATTTGGTGTACTTTTAGTTAATATTATATGTACAACATATGAAATATATTTACTGTATATTTTGATACTTTATGTACAGTATATAATGTATATTTTGTGTCGTTTTGATATTTTATGTAAATTATATAACATATATATGGTGTAGCTTGTGATAATTTACATAGGGTGTTTAATATATATTTACTGCACTTTTTGGTATTTTATTTACAGTAAATAATGTACATTTGGTGTAATTTTTGATATTTAATGTACAGTATATTAAATATAATCACTGTAGTTTTTGATAGTTTATTTACAGTATATATAACACATATTTGGTACACTTTTTGATATTTTATGTACAGTACGTAATATATATTTACTGTAATTTTTGATATTTTATTTACACTATATAAAATGTATTTGGTGTACTTTTAGTTAATATTATATGTACAATATATGAAATATATTTACTGTACTTTTTGATATTTTATGTACAGTATATAAGATATATTTGGTGTCATTTCCACATTTTATGTAAATTATATAATATATATTTGGTATAGATGGTGATATTTTACATATGGTGTGTAATATATATTTACTGTACTTTTTGATATTTTATGTACAGCATATAAGATATATTTGGTGTCCCTTTGATATTTTATGTAAATTACATAATATATATTTGTTGTAGATTATGATAGTTTACATATGGTGTGTATTATATATGTACTGTACTTTTTGATATTTTATTTACAGTAAATAATATACATTTGGTGTAATTTTTGATACTTTATGTACAGTATATTAAATATAATCACTGTAGTTTTTGGTAGTTTATATACAGTATATATAACACATATTTGGTGTACTTTTTGATATTTTATGTACAGTACGTAATATATATTTACGGTAATTTTTGATATTTTATTTACACTATATAAATTGTATTTGGTGTACTTTTAGTTAATGTTACATGTACAATATATGAAATATATTTACTGTACATTTTGATATTTTATGTACAGTATATAACATATATTTGGTTTCATTTTGACATTTTATATAAATTATATAATATATATTTGGTATAGATGGTGATATTTTGCATATGGTGTGTAATATATATTTACTGTACTTTTTGATATTTTATTTGCAGGAAATAACATATATTTGGTGTAATTTTTGACATTTTATGTACAGTATATTAAATATAATTACTGTAGTTTTTGATAGTTTATTTAGAGTATATATAACACATATTTGGTGTACTTTTTGATAATTTATGTACAGTATGTAATATATATTTACTGTAATTTTTGATATTTTATTTACAGTATATAAAATGTATTCGGTGTACTTTTAGTTAATATTATATTCACAATATATGAAATATATTTACTGTACATTTTGATATTTTATGTACAGTATATAAGGTATATTTGTTGTCCTTTTGATATTTTATGTAAATTATATAATATATATATGGTGTAGTTTGTGGTATTTTACATAGGGTGTGTAATATATATTTACTGCACTTTTTGGTATTTTATTTACAGTAAATAATGTACATTTGGTGTAATTTTTGATATTTTATGTACAGTATATTAAATATATTCACTGAAGTTTTGATAGTTTATTTACAGTATATATAACACGTATTTGGTGTACTTTTTGATAATTTATGTACAGTATGTAATATATATTTACTGTAATTTTTGATATTTTATTTAGAGTATATAAAATGTATTCGGTGTATTTTTTGTTAATATTATATGTACAATATATGAAATATAATTACTGTAATTTTTGATATTTTATGTACAGTATATAAGGTATAATTGGTGTTCTTTTGATATTTTATGTTAATTATATAATATATATTTGGTGAAGTTTGTGATATTTTACACAGGGTGTGTAATGTATATTTACTGTAATATTTGATAATTTATTTACAGTAAATAATATACATTTGGTGTAATTTTTGATATTATATTTACTGTATATTAAATATAATTACTGTAGTTTTTGATAGTTTATTTACAGTATATATAACACATATTTGGTGTACTTTTTGATATTTTATGTAAACTATGTAATATAAATTTACTGTACATTTTGATATTTTATTTACAGTATATAAAATGTATTTGGTGTACTTTTAGTTAATATTATATGTACAATACATGAAATATATTTACTGTACTTTTTGATATTTCATGTACAGTATATAAGATATATTTGGTGTCCTTTTGATATTTTATGTAAATTATATAATATATATTTTTAGTTTTTGATATTTTACATAGAGTGTAATATATATTTACTGTCTATTTGACATTTTATTTACAGTATATAATATACATTTGGTGTAATTTTTATATTATATGTACAGCATATTAAATATAATTACTGTAGTTTTGATAGTTTATTTACAGTATATATAACACATATTTGGTGTACTTTTTCATATTTTATGTACAGTATGTAATATATATTTACTGTACTTTTTGATATTTTCTTCACTGTATATAAAATGTATTTGGTGTACTTTTAGTTAATATTATATGTAGAATATATGAAATATATTTACTGTACTTTTTGATATTTTATGTACACTATATAAGATATATTTGGTGTCCTTTTGATATTTTATGTAAATTATATAATATATATTTGGCATAGATTGTGATATTTTACATATGGTGTGTAATATATATTTACTGTATCTTTGATATTTTATTTACACTATATAAAATGTATTTGGTGTACTTTTAGTTAATATTATATGTACAATATATGAAATATATTTACTGAACTTTTTGATATTTTATGTACAGTATATAAGATATATTTGGTGTCATTTTGACATTTTATGTAAATTATATAATATATATTTGGTATAGATGGTGATATTTTACATATTGTGTGTAATATATATTTACTGTACTTTTTGATAATTTATTTACAGTAAATAATATACATTTGGTGTAATTTTTGATAGTATATTTACTGTATATTAAATATAATTACTGTAGTTTTTGATAGTTTATTTACAGTATATATAACACATATTTGGTGTACTTTTTGATATTTTATGTACACTATGTAATACATATTTACTGTACTTTTTGATATTTTATTTACAGTTTATAAAATGTATTTGGTGTACTTTTAGTTCATATTATATGTGCAATATATGAAATATATTTACTGTACTTTTTGATATTTCATGTACAGTATATAAGATATATTTGGTGTCCTTTTGATATTTTAGGTAAATTATATTATTATTTATTTGTAGTTTTTGATATTTTACATAGAGTGTAATATATATTTACTGTCCTATTTGATATTTTCTTTACAGTGTATAATATATATTTTGTGTAATATTTGATATTTTATGTACAGTATATTAAATATAATTACTGTAGATTTTATAGTTAATTTACAGTATATATAACACATATTTGTTGTACGTTTTGATATTTTATGTACAGTATAGAATACATATTTACTGTACTTTTTGATATTTTATTTACACTATATAAAATGTATTTGGTGTACTTTTAGTTAATATTATATGTACAATATATGAAATATATTTACTGTAATTTTTGATATTTTATGTACAGTATATAAGATATATTTAGTGTCCTTTTGATATTTTATGTAAATTATATAATATATATTTGGCGTAGATTGTGATATATTATATATGGTGTGTAATATATATTTACTGTATTTTTGATATTTTATTTACACTCCATAAAATGTATTTGGTGTACTTTTAGTTAATATTATATGTACAATATATGAAATAGATTTACTGTAATTTTTGATATTTTATGTACAGTATATGAGATATATTTGGTGTTCTTTTGATATTTTATGTAAATTATATAATATATATTTTTTATTTTTGATATATTACATAGAGTGTAATATATATTTACTGTCCTTTTTGATATTTTATTTACAGTATATAATATACATTTGGTGTAATTTTTGATATTTTATGAACAGTATATTAAATATAATTACTGTAGTTTTGGATAGTTTATTTACAGTATATATAAAAAATATTTGGTGTACATTTTGATATTTTATGTACACTATGTAATATATATTTACTGTATTTTTCGATATTTTATTTACAGTACATAAAATGTATTTGTTGTACTTTTAGTTTATATTATATGCACAATATATGAAACATATTTACTGTCCTTTTTGATATTTTATTTAAAGTATATAATATGCATTTGGTGTAATTTTTGATATTTTATTTACAGTATATTATATATAATTGCTGTAGATTTTGATAGTTTATTTACAGTATATATAACACATATTTGGTGTACTTTTTTATATTTTATGTACTCTATGTAATATATATTTACTGTACTTTTTGATATTTTACTTACACTATATAAAATGTATTTGGTGTACTTTTAATTAATATTATATATACAATATATGAAATATATTTACTGTATTTTTTGATATTTTAGGTTCAGTATATAATATATATTTGTTGTACTTTTGATATTTTATGTAAATTATATAATATATATTTGTTGTAGTTTTTGATATTTTTCATAGGGTGCGTAACATATATTTACTGTACTTTTTCATATTTTATTTAGAGTATATAGTATACATTTGGTATAATTTTTGATATTTTACGTACAGTTTATTAAATGTATTTACTGTAGTCTTTGATAATTTATTTACAGTATATATAACACATATTTGGTGTACTTTTTGATATTTTATGTACAGTATGTAATATATATTTAGTGTAATTTTTGATAATTTATTTACAGTATAAAAAATGTATTTGGTGTACATTTAGTTAATATTATATATACAATATATGAAATATATTTACAGTACATTTTGATATTTTTTGTACAGTATATAAGGTATATTTGGTGTCCTTTTGTTATTTTATGTAAATTATATAATATATATTTGGTGTAGTTTGTGATATTTTACATAGGGTGTGTAATATATATTTACTGTACTTTTTGATATTTTATTTACAGTTAATATTATACATTTTGTGTAATTTTTGATATTTTATTTACATTATATTAAATATAATTACTGTAGCTTTTGATAGTTTATTTACAGTATATAAAACACATATTTGGTGTACATTTTGATATTTTATGTACAGTATGTAACATATACTGTACTTTTTGATATTTAATTTACAGTATATACAATGTGTTTGGTGTACTTTTAGTTAATATTATATATACAATATATGAAATATATTTACTGTACTTTTTGATATTTTATGTACAGTATATAAGATATGTTTGGTGTCCTTTTGATATTTTATGTAAATTATATAAAATATATTTGGTGTAGATTGTGATATTTTACATATGGTGTGTAATATATATTTACTGTACTTTTTGATATTTTATTTACAGTAAATAACGTACATTTGGTGTAATTTTTGATATTTTATGTAAAGTATATTAAATATAATTACTGTAGTTTTTGATAGTTTATTTATAGTATATATAGCACTTATTTGGTGTACTTTTTCATGTTTTATGTACAGTATGTAATATATATTTACTGTAATTTTTGATAATTTATTTACAGTATATAAAATGTATTTGGTGTACATTTAGTTAATATTATATATACAATATATGAAATTTATTTACTGTACTTTTTGATATTTTATGTACAGTATATAAGATATATTTGGTGTCCTTTTGATATTTTATGTAAATTATATAATATATATTTTGTGTAGTTTTTGATATTTTACATAGGGTGTGCAGTATACATTTACTGTCATTTTTGATATTTTATATACAGTATATAACATACATTTGGTGTAATTTTTGATATTTTATATACAGTATATTAAATATAATTACTGTAGTTTTTGATAGTTTATTTACAGTATATATAACACATATTTGGTGTACTTTTTGATATTTTATGTACTGTATGATACATATATTTACTGTATTTTTGATATTTTATTTACAGTATATAAAATGTGTTTGGTGTACTTTTAGTTAATATTATATGTACAATATATGAAATGTATTAACTGTACTTTTTGATAGGTTATGTACAGTATATAATATATATTTGCTGTACTTTTGATAATTTATGTAAATTATATAATATATATTTGGTGTATTTTGTGATATTTTACATAGTGTGTGTAATATATATTTACTGTACTTTTTGATATTTTATTTACAGTATATTATACCTTTAGTGTAATTTTTTGCATTTCATGTACAGTATATTAAATATAATTATTTTAGTTTTTGATAGTTTATTTAGAGTATATATAACACATATTTGGTGTACATTTTGATATTTTATGTGCAGTATGTAATATATATTTACTGTACTTTTTGATATATTATTTACAGTACATAAAATGTATTTGTTGTACTTTTAGTTAATATTATATGCACAATATATGAAATATATATACTGTACTTGCAGATATTTTATGTAAATTGTATAAGATATATTTGTGTAATTTTGATATTTTATGTAAATTATATGATATATATTTGTAGTTTTTGATATTTTACATAGAGTGTAATATATATTTACTGTCCTATTTGATATTTTATTTACAGTGTATAATATATATTTCGTGTAATTTTTGATATTTTATGTACAGTATATTAAGTATAATTACTGTAGATTTTATAGTTTATTTACAGTATATATAAAACATATTTGTGTACGTTTTGATATTTTATGTACAGTATATAATACATATTTACTGTACTTTTTGATATTTCATTTACACTATATAAAATGTATTTGGTGTACTTTTAGTTAATATTATATGTACAATATATGAAATATATTTACTGTAATTTTTGATATTTTATGTACAGTATATAAGATATATTTGGTGTCCTTTTGATATTTTATGTAAATTATATAATATATATTTTGTGTAGATTGTGCTATTTTACATACGGTGTATAATATATATGTACTGTACTTTTTGATATTTTATTTACAGTAAATAATATACATTTGGTGTAATTTTTGATATTTTATGTACACTACATTTAATATAATTACTGTAGTTTTTGATAGTTTATTTACAGTATATATAACACATATTTGGTGTACTTTTTGATATTTTATGTACATTATGTAATATGTATTCACTGAAATTTTTGATATATTATTCACACTATATAAAATTTATTTGGTGTACTTTTAGTTAATATTATATGTACAATATATGACA
Source organism: Pan paniscus (assembly GCF_029289425.2). Lineage (NCBI taxonomy): Eukaryota > Metazoa > Chordata > Mammalia > Primates > Hominidae > Pan > Pan paniscus. The sequence continues at coordinate 12,553,309 of NC_073263.2, read as the reverse complement.
TATATTTACTGTAATTTTTGATATTTAATGTACACTATATAAGATATATTTGGTGTCCTTTTGATATTTTATGTAAATTATATAATATATATTTGGCGTAGATTGTGATATTTTACATATGGTGTGTAGTATATATTTACTGAATTTTTGATATTTTATTAACACTATATAAAATGTATTTGGTGTACTTTTAGTTAATATTATATGTACAATATATGAAATATATTTACTGTACATTTTGATATTTTATTTACAGTATATCAGATATATTTGGTGTCCTTTTGATATTTTATGTAAATTATATAATATATATTTGGTGTAGATTGTGATATTTTTCATATGGTGTGTAATATATATGTACTGTACTTTTTGATATTTTATTTACAGTAAATAATATACATTTGGTTTAATTTTTGAAACTTTATGTACAGTATATTAAATATAATTACTGTAGTTTTTGATAGTTTATTTACAGTATATATAACACATATTTGGTGTACTTTTTGATATTTTATGTACAGTATGTAATATATATTTACTGTAATTTTTGATATTTTATTTACAGTATATAAAATGTATTTGGTGTACTTTTAGTAAATATTATATGTACAACATATGAAATATATTTACTGTACATTTTGATACTTTATGTACAGTATATAATGTATATTTTGTGTCGTTTTGATATTTTATGTAAATTATATAACATATATATGGTGTAGCTTGTGATAATTTACATAGGGTGTTTAATATATATTTACTGCACTTTTTGGTATTTTATTTACAGTAAATAATGTACATTTGATGTAATTTTTGATATTTAATGTACAGTATATTAAATATAATCACTGTAGTTTTTGATAGTTTATTTACAGTATATATAACACATATTTGGTACACTTTTTGATATTTTATGTACAATACGTAATATATATTTACTGTAATTTTTGAAATTTTATTTACACTATATAAAATGTATTTGTTGTACTTTTAGTTAATATTATATGTACAATATATGAAATATATTTACTGTACTTTTTGATATTTTATGTACAGTATATAAGATATATTTGGTGTCATTTCGACATTTTATGTAAATTATATAATATATATTTGGTATAGATGGTGATATTTTACATATGGTGTGTAATATATATTTACTGTACTTTTTGATATTTTATGTACAGCATATAAGATATATTTGGTGTCCCTTTGATATTTTATGTAAATTATATAATATATATTTGGTGTAGATTGTGATATTTTACATATGGTGTGTAATATATATGTACCGTACTTTTTGATATTTTATTTACAGTAAATAGTATACATTTGGTGTAATTTGTGATATTTTATGTACACTATATTAAATATAATTACTGTAGTTTTTGATAGTTAATTTACAGTATATATAACACATATTTGGTGCACTTTTTGATATTTTAGGTACAGTATGTAATATACATTTACTGTAATTTTTGATGTTTTATTTACGGTATATAAAATCTATTTGGTGTACTTTTAGTTAATATTATATGTACAATATATGAAATATATTTACTGTACATTTTGATATTTTATGTACAGTATATAAGGTATATTTGGTGTCCTTTTGATATTTTATGTAAATTATATAATATATATGGTGTAGTTTGTGATATTTTACATAGGGTGTGTAATATATATTTACTGTACTTTTTGATATTTTATTTACAGTAAATAATATACGTTTGGTGTAATTTTTGATATTTTATGTACAGTATATTAAGTATAATTACTGTAGTTTTTGATAGTTTATTTACAGTATATATAACACATATTTGGTGTACTCTTTGATATTTTATGTACAGTATGTAATATATATTCACTGTAATTTTTGATATTTTATTTACACTATATAAAATTTATTTGGTGTACTTTCAGTTAATATTATATGTACAATATATGAAATATATTTACTGTACTTTTTGATGTTTTATGTACAGTATATAAGATATATTTGTGTCCTTTTGATATTTTATGTAAATTATATAACATATATTTGGCGTAGATTGTGATATTTTACATATGGTGTGTAATATATATTTACTGTACTTTTTGATATTTTATTTACACTATATAAAATGTATTTGGTGTACTTTTAGTTAATATTATATGTACAATATATGAAATATATTTACTGTAATTTTTGATATTTTATGTACAGTATATAAGATATATTTGGTGTCCTTTTGATATTTTATGTAAATTATATTATATATTTGGTGTAGATTGTGATATTTTACATATGGTGTGTAATATATATGTACTGTAATTTTGATATTTTATTTACAGTATATAAAACACATATTTGGTGTAATTTTTGATATTTTATGTACAGTATGTAATTTATATTTACAGTACTTTTTGAAATTTTATTTACAGTATATAAAATGTATTTGGTGTACTTTTCGTTAATATTATATTTACAATATATGAAACATATTTACTGTAATTTTAGATATTTTATGTACAGAATGTAAGATATATTTGGTGGCCTTTTGATATTTTATATAAATTATATAATATATATTTGGTGTAGTTTTTGATATTTTACATAGGGTGTGTCATATATATTCACATTAATTTTTCATATATTATTTACACTATACAATATACATTTGGTGTAATTTTTGATATTTTATGTACCGTATATTAAATATAATTACTGTAGTTTTTCATAGTTTATGTACAGTATATATAAGACATATTTTGTGTATTTTTTGATATTTTATGAACAGTATGTAATGTATATTTACTGTACATTTGATATTTAATTTACTGTATATAAAATGTATTTGGTGTACTTTTAGTTAGTATTATATGTACACCATATGAAATATAATTACTGGTTTTTGATAGTTTATTTACAGTATATATAACACATATTTGGTTTACTTTTTGATATTTTGTGTAGAGTATGTAATATATAATTACTGTATTTTGATATTTTATTTACAGTATATAAAAAGTATTTGGTGTACTTTTTGTTGATATTATATGTACAATATATGAAACATGTTTACTGTACTTTTTGAAATTTTATGTACAGTATATAAGATATATTTGTTGTCCTTTAGATATTTTATGTAAATTATATAATATATATTTGTTGTAGTCTTTGATATTTTACCTACCGTGTGTCATATATATTTAGTGTCATTTTTGATATTTTATTTACAGTATATAATATACATTTGGTGTAATTTTTGATATTTTATGTACAGTATATTAAATATAATTACGGTAACATTTGATAGTTTATTTACAGTATATATAACACATATTTGGTGTACTTTTTGATATTTTATGTACACTATGTTATATATATTTACTGTAATTTTTGATATATTATTTACACTATATGAAACGTATTTGGTGTACTTTTATTTAATATTATATATACAATATATGAACCATATTTACTGTACTTTTTGATATTTTATGTACAGTATATAATATATATTTGGTGTACTTTTGATATTTTATGTAAATTATATAATATATATTTGGTGTAGTTTTTGATATTTTCCATAGGGTGTGTAATATATATTTACTGTAATTATTGATATTTTATTTACAGTATATAATATACATTTGGTGTAATTTTTGATATTTTATCTACTGTATATTAAACATAATTACTGTAGTTTTTGATAGTTTATTTACAGTATATATAACACATATTTGGTGTACTTTTTGATATATTATGTACAGTATGTAATGTATATTTACTGTACTTTTTGATATTTTATTTACAGTATATAAAATGAATTTGGTGTACTTTTAGTTAATGTTATATTTTCAATATATGAAATATATTTACTCTACTATTTGATGTATAATGTACAGTCTATAAGATATATTTGGTGTCCTTTTGATATTTCATGTAAATTATATAATATATATTGGGGGAGATTGTGGTATTTTACATATGGTGTGCAATATATATTTACTGTATATTTTGATATGTTATTTACAGTAAATAACATACATTTGGTGTAATTTTTGATATTTTATATACAGTACATTGAATATAATTACTGTAGTTTTTGATAGTTTATTTACAGTATATTTAACACATATTTGGTGTACCTTTGATATTTTATGTACAGTATGTAACATATATTTACTGAAATATTTGATATTTTATTTACAGTATATAAAATGTATTTGGTGTACTTTTATTTAATATTATATGTACAATATATGACATATATTTACTGTACATTTTGATATTTTATGTACAGTATATAAGATATATTTGGTGTCCTTTTGCTATTTCATGTAAATTATATAATATATATTTGGTGTAGTTTGTGATATTATACATAGAGTGTGTAATATATATTTACTGTTCTTTTTGATATTTTATTTACAGTATATTATACCTTTGGTGTAATTTTTTATATTTTATGTACAGTATATTAAATATAATTATTTTAGTTTTTGATAGTTTATTTACAGTATATATAACACATATTTGGTGTACATTTTTATATTTTATGTACATTATGTAATATATATTTACTGTACTTTTTGATGTTTTATTTACAGTACATAAAATATATTTGTTGTATTTTAGTTAATATTATATGCACAATATATGAAATATATTTACTGTAATTTTGATATTTTATGTACAGTATATAAGATATATTTGGTGTCGTTTTGATATTTTATGTATATTATGTAATATACATTTTGTGTAGTTTTTGATATTTTACATAGGGTGTGTAGTATATATTTACTGTCCTTTTTGATATTTTATGTACAGTATATAATATACATTTGGTGTAATTTTAGATATTTTATATACAGTATATTAAATATAATTGCTGTAGTTTTTGATAGTTTATTTACAGTATATACAACACATATTTGTTGTACTTTTTTATATTTTATGTACTGTATGTAATATATATTTACTGTACTTTTTGATATATTAATTACACTTTATAAAGTGTATTTGGTGTACTTTTAATTACTACTATATATACAATATATGAAATATATTTACTGTAGTTTTTGATATTTTATGTACAGTATGTAATATATATTTACTGTACTTTTTGATATTCTATTTACAGTACATAAAATGTATTTGGTGTACTTTTAGTTAATATTATATGCACAACATATGAAATATATTTACTGTACCTTTTGATATTTTATGTACAGTATATAAGACATATTTGGTGTCCTTTTGATATTTTATGTAAATTATATAATATATATTTGGTGTAGTTTTTGATATTTTACATAGAGTGTAATATATCTTTACTGTACTATTTGATATTTTATTTACAGTCTATAATATACATTTAGTGTAATCTTTGATATTTTATGTACAGTATATTAAAAATAATTACTGTAGTTTTTCACAGTTTATTTACAGTATATATAACACATATTTGGTGTAATTTTTGATATTTTATGTACGGTATGTAATGTATATTTACGTAATTTTTGATATTTTATTTATGGTATATAAAATGTATTTGGTGTACTTTTAGTTAATATTATATGTACAATATATGAAATATATTTACTGTACTTTTTGGTATTTTATGTAGAGTATATAAGATATATTTGGTGTCCTTTTGATATTTTATGTAAATTATATAATATATATTTGGTGTAGTTTTTGATATTTTACATACAGTGTAATATAACTTTACTGAATTTTTGATATTTTATTTACAGTATATAATATGCATTTAGTGTAATTTTTGATATTTTATGTACATTATTTTAAATATAATTACTGTAGATTTTCATAATTTATTTACAGTATATATAACACATATTTGGTGTAATTTTTGATATTTTATGTACAGTATGTAATGTATATTTACTGTATTTTTGGAAATTTATTTACGGTATAAAAAATCTATTTGTTGTACTTTTAGTTAATATTATATGTACAATATATGAAACATATTTACTGTACTTTTGATATTTTCTCTACTGGATATAAGATATATTTGGTGTCCTTATAATATTTTATGTAAATTATATAATATATATTTGGTGTAGTTTGTGATATTTTACATAAGTTGTGTAATATATATTTACTGTCCTTTTTCATATTTTATTTAGAGTATATAATATACATTTGGTGTAATTTTTGATATTTTATGTACAGTATATTAAATATAATTACTGTAGTTTTTTATAGTTTATTTACAGTATATATAACACATATTTGGTGTACTTTTTGATATATTATGTACAATATGTAATGTATATTTAGTGTACATTTTGATATTTTATTTACAGTATATAAAATGTATTTGGTGTACTTTTAGTAAATATTATATGTCCAAAATATGAAATATATTTAGTATACTTTTTGATATTTTATGTACAGTATGTAATATATATTTGCTGAAATTTTTGAAATTTTATTTACAGTATATAAAATGTATTTGCTGCAATTTTGGTTAATATTATATGTACAATATATGAAACACATTTACTGTAGTTTTTGATAATTTATGTACAGTATATAAGATATATTTGGTGGCCTTTTGATATTTTATATTAATTATATAATATATATTTGGTGTAGTTTTTGATATTTTACATAGGGTGTGTAATATGTATTTACCATCGTTTTGATATTTTCTTTACACTATATAATATACATTTGGTGTAATTTTTCATATTTTATGTACATTATATTAAATATAATTACTGTAGTTTTTCATAGATTATTTACAGAATTTATAACACATATTTGGTGTAATTTTTGATATTTTATGAACATTATGTAATCTATATTTACTGTATTTTTGATAATTTATTTACGGTATATAAAATGTATTTGGTGTACATTTAGTTAATATTATATGTAAAATATATGAAATATATTTACTGTACCTTTTGATATTTCATGTACAGTATATAAGATATATTTTGTGTCCTTTTGATATTTTATGTAAATTATATAATATATATTTGGTGTAGTTTTTGATATTTTACGTAGGGTGTGTCATATATATTTACTGTTCTTTTTGATATTTTATTTACAGTCTATAATACACATTTGGTGTAATTTTTGATATTTTATATACAGTATATTAATTATAATTAATGTAGTTTTTGATAGTTTATTTACAGTATATATGACACATATTTGGTGTACTTTTTGATATTTTATGAACTGTATGTAATATATATTTACTGTAGTTTTTGATATTTTATTTACAGTATATGAAATGTATTTGGTGTACTTTTAGTTAATATTATATGTAAAATATATGAGCCATATTTACTGTACTTTTTGATATTTTATATACATTATATAATATATACTTGGTGTACTTTTGATATTTTATGTAAGTTATATAATATATATTTGGTGTAGTTTTTGATATTTTCAATAGGGTGTGTAATATATATTTACTGTAATTTTTGATATTTTATTTAGAGTATATAATATACATTTGGTGTAATTTTTGATATTTAATGTACAGTATATTAAATATAATTACTGTAGTTTTTTATAGTTTATTTACAGTATATATAACACATATTTGGTGTAATTATTGACATATTATGTACATTATGTAATGTATATTTACTGTACTTTTTGATATTTTATTTACGGTATATAAAATGTATTTGGTGTACTTTTAATTAATATTATATGTACAATATATGAAATATATATAATATACTTTTTGATATTTTATGTACAGTATATAAGATATATTTGGTGTCCTTTTGTTATTTTATGTAAATTATATAATATATATTTTGTGTAGTTTTTGATAATTTACGTAGAGTGTAATATATATTTACTGTCCTTTTTCATATTTTATTTAGAGTATATAATATACATTTGGTGTAATTTTTGATATTTTATGTACAGTATATTAATTATAATTACTGTAGTTTTGATAGTTTATTTACAGTATACATAACACATATTTGGTGTACTTTTTGATATTTTATGCACAGTATGTAATATATATTTACTGAAATTTTTGAAATTTTATTTACAGTATATAAAATGTATTTGCTGTAATTTTGGTTAATATTATATGTACAATATATGAAACATATTTACTGTACATTTTGATAATTTATGTACAGTATATAAGATATATTTGGTGGCCTTTTGATATTTTATATAAATTATATAATATATATTTGGTGTAGTTTTTGATATTTTACATAGGGTGTGTAATATATATTTACAATCTTTTTGATATTTTCTTTACACTATATAATATATATTTGGTGTAATTTTTGATATTTTATGTACATTATATTAAATATAATTACTGTAGTTTTTCGTAGTTTATTTACAGAATATATAACACATATTTGGTGTAATTTTTGATATTTTATGAACAGTATGTAATGTATATTTACTGTATTTTTGATAATTTATTTACGGTATATAAAATGTATTTGGTGTACTTTTAGTTAATATTATATGTACAATATATGAAATATATTTACTGTACCTTTTGATATTTCATGTACATTATATAAGATATATTTTGTGTCCTTTTGATATTTTATGTAAATTATATAATATATATTTGGTGTAGTTTTTGATATTTTACATAGGGTGTGTCATATATATTTACTGTCCTTTTTGATATTTTATGTACAGTCTATAATACACATTTGGTGTAATTTTTGATATTTTATATACAGTATATTAAATATAATTAATGTAGTTTTTGATAGTTTATTTACAGTATATATAACACATATTTGGTGTACTTTTTGATATTTTATGAACTGTATGTAATATATATTTACTGTAGTTTTTGATATTTTATTTACAGTATATGAAATGTATTTGGTGTACTTTTAGTTAATATTATATGTACAATATATGAGCCATATTTACTGTACTTTTTGATATTTTATATACAATATATAATATATACTTGGTGTACTTTTGATATTTTATGTAAGTTATATAGTATATATTTGGTGTAGTTTTTGATATTTTCAATAGGGTGTGTAATATATATTTACTGTAATTTTTGATATTTTATTTACAGTATATAATGTACTTTTGGTGTAATTTTTGATATTTTATGTACTGTATATTAAACATAATTACTGTAGACTTTGATAGTTTATTTACAGTATATATAACACATATTTGGTGTACTTTTTGATATATTATGTACAATATGTAATGTATATTTACTGTAGTTTTTGATATTTTTTTACAGTATATAAAATGTATTTGGTGTACTTTTAGTTAATATTATATGTAGAATATATGAAATATATTTACTGTAATTTTTGATATTTTATGAACAGTATATAAGATATATTTGGTGTCCTTTTGATATTTTATGTAAATTATATAATATATATTTGGTGTAGTTTTTGATATTTTACATAGGGTGTTTAATATATATTTACTGTAATTTTTGATATTTTAGAGTATATAATATACATTTGGTGTAATTTTTGGTATTTTATGTACAGTATATTAAATATAATTACTGTAGTTTGTGATAGTTTATTTACAGTATATATAACACATATTTGGTGTACTTTTTGATATTTTATGTAGACTATGTAATATATATTTACTGTACTTTTTGATATTTTATTTCTGGTATATAAAATGTATTTGGTGTAATTTTAGTTAATATTATATGTACAATATATGAAATATATTTACTGTACATTTTGATATTTTATGTACAGTATATAAGATATATTTGGTGTCCTTTTGATATTTAATGTAAATTATATAATATATATTTGCTGTAGTTTATGATAATTTACATAGGGTGTGTAATATATATTTACTGTACTTTTTGATATTTTATTTACACTATATTATATATTTGTTGTAATTTTTTATATTTTATGTAGAGTATATTAAATATAATTATTGTAGTTTTTGGTAGTTTATTTACAGTATATATAACACATATTTGGTGTACTTTTCGATATTTAATGTACAGTATGTAATATATGCTTACTGTACTTTTTGATATTTTATTTACAGTACATAAAATGTATTTGGTGTACTTTTAGTTAATATTATATGCACAATATATGAAATGTATTTACTGTACTTTTTGATATTTTATGTACGGTATATAAGATATATTTGGGGTCCTTTTGATATTTTATGTAAACTTCATATATATTTGTAGTTTTTGATATTTTACATAGAGTGTAATACATATTTACTATCCTTTTTGATATTTTATTTTCAGTATATAATATATATTTGGTGTAATTTTTGATATTTTATATAAATTATATAATATATATTTGGTGTAGTTTTTGATATTTTACATAGGGTGTGCAGTATATATTTACTGTCCTTTTTGATATTTTATATACAGTATATAACATACATTTGGTGTAATTTTTGATATTTAATATACAGTATGTTAAATATAATTACTGTAGTTTTTGATAGTTTATTTACAGTATACATAACACATATTTGGTTTACTTTTGGATATTTTATATACAGTATGTAATATATATTTACTGTAATTTTTGATATTTTATTTAGAGTACATAAAATGTATTTGGTGCACTTTTAGTTAATATTATATGTAAAATATATGAAATATATTTACTGTACATTTTGATATTTTATGTACAGTATATAAGGTATATTTGGTGACCTTTTGATATTTTATGTAAATTATATAATATATATTTGGTGTAGTTTGTGATATTTTACATAGGGTGTGTAATATATATTTACTGTTCTTTTTGCTATTTTATTTACAGGAAATAATATACATTTGGTGTAATTTTTGATATTTTATGTACAGTATATTAAATATAATTACTGTAGTTTTTGATAGTTTATTTACACTATATATAACACATATTTGGTGTACTTTTTGATAATTTATATACAGTATGTAATATATATTCACTGTAATTTTTGATATTTTATTTACACTATATAATATGTATTAGGTGTACTTTTAGTTAATATTATTTATACAATATATGAAATATATTTACTGTACATTTTGATATTTTATGTACAGTATATAAGATATATTTGGTGTCCTTTTGATATTTTATGTAAATTATATAATATATATTTGTTGTATATTGTGATATTTTACATATGGGGTGTAATATATATTTACTGTACTTTTTGATATTTTATTTACACTATATAAAATGTATTTGGTGTACTTTTAGTTAATATTATATGTACAACATATGAAATATATTTACTGTACTTTTTGATATTTTATGTACAGTATATAAGATATATTTGGTGTCCTTTTGATATTTTATGTAAATTATATAATATATATTTGGTGTAGATTGTGATATTTTACAGATGGTGTGTAATATATATTTACTGTACTATTTGATATTTTATTTACACTATATAAAATGTATTTGGTGTACTTTTAGTTTATATTATATGTACAATATATGAAATATATTTACTGTACATTTTGATATTTTATGTACAGTATATAAGATATATTTGTTGTCCTTTTGATATTTTTTGTAAATTATATAATATATATTTGGTGTAGATTGTGATATTTTACATATGGTGTGTAATATATATTTACTGTACTTTTTGAGATTTTATTTACAGCATATAATTTACATTTGGTGTATTTTCTGATATTTTATATACCGTACATTGAATATAATTACTGTAGTTTTGATATTTACAGTATATATAACACATATGTGGTGTACTTTTTGATATTTTATGTACAGTATGTAATATATATTTACTGTAATTTTTGATATTTTATTTACAATATATAATATACTTTTGGTGTAATTTTTGATATTTTATGCACTGTATATTAAACATAATTACTGTAGATTTTGACAGTTTATTTACAGTATATATAACTCATATTTGGTGTACTTTTTGATATATTATGTACAATATGTAATGTATATTTACTGTACTTTTTGATATTTTATTTACAGTATATAAAATTTATTTGGTGTACTTTTAGTAAATATTATATGTACAACATATGAAATATATTTACTATACTTTTTGATATTTTATGTACAGTATATAAGATATATTTGGTGTCCTTTTGATATTTTATGTAAATTATATAATATATACTTTGTGTAGTTTTTGATATTTTACATAGGGTGTGTAGTATATATTTACTGTCCTGTTTGATACTTTATTTACAGTATATAATATACATTTGGTGTAATTTCTGATATTTTATATACAGTATATTAAATATAATTACTGTAGTTTTTGATAGTTTATTTACAGTATATATAACACGTATTTGGTGTACTTTTTGATATTTTATGTACAGTATGTAATACATATTTACTGTAGTTTTTGATACTTTATTTACAGTATATAAAATGTATTTGGTGTACTTTTAGTTAATATTATATGTACAATATATGAAATATATTTACTGTAATTTTGATATTTTATGTACAGTATATAAGATATAATTGGTGTTCTTTTGATATTTTATGTAAATTATATAATATATATTTTTAGTTTTTGATATTTTACATAGAGTGTGATATATATTTACTGTCCTTTCTGATTTTTTATTTACAGTATATAATATACATTTGGTGTAATTTTTGATATTTTATGTACAGTATATTAAATATAATTACTGTAGTTTTTGATAGTTTATTTACAGTATATATAACACATATTTGGGGTCCTTTTGATATTTTATGTAAACTTCATATATATTTGTAGTTTTTGATATTTTACATAGAGTGTAATATATATTTACTATCCTTTTTGATATTTTATTTTCAGTATATAATATATATTTGGTGTAATTTTTGATATTTTATATAAATTATATAAAATATATTTGGTGTAGTTTTTGATATTTTACATAGGGTGTGCAGTATATATTTACTGTCCTTTTTGATATTTTATATACAGTATATAACATACATTTGGTGTAATTTTTGATATTTAATATACAGTATGTTAAATATAATTACTGTAGTTTTTGATAGTTTATTTACAGTATATATAACACATATTTGGTTTTCCTTTGGATATTTTATATACAGCATGTAATATATATTTACTGTAATTTTTGATATTTTATTTAGAGTATATAAAATGTATTTGGTGTACTTTTAGTTAATATTATATGTAAAATATATGAAATATATTTACTGTGCATTTTGATATTTTATGTACAGTATATAAGGTATATTTGGTGACCTTTTGATATTTTATGTAAATTATATAATATATATTTGGTGTAGTTTGTGATATTTTACATAGGGTGTGTAATATATATTTACTGTTCTTTTTGGTATTTTATTTACAGGAAATAATATACATTTGTGTAATTTTTGATATTTTATGTACAGTATATTAAATATAATTACTGTAGTTTTTGATAGTTTATTTACACTATATATAACACATATTTGGTGTACTTTTTGATAATTTATATACAGTATGTAATATATATTCACTGAAATTTTTGATATTTTATTTACACTATATAATATGTATTAGGTGTACTTTTAGTTAATATTATTTATACAATATATGAAATATATTTACTGTACATTTTGATATTTTATGTACAGTATATAAGATATATTTGGTGTCCTTTTGATATTTTATGTAAATTATATAATATATATTTGTTGTATATTGTGATATTTTACATATGGGGTGTAATATATATTTACTGTACTTTTTGATATTTTATTTACACTATATAAAATGTATTTGGTGTACTTTTAGTTAATATTATATGTACAACATATGAAATATATTTACTGTACTTTTTGATATTTTACATACAGTATATAAGATATATTTGGTGTCCTTTTGATATTTGATGTAAATTATATAATATATATTTGGTGTAGATTGTCATATTTTACAGATGGTGTGTAATATATATTTACTGTACTATTTGATATTTTATTTACACTATATAAAATGTATTTGGTGTACTTTTAGTTTATATTATATGTATAATATATGAAATATGTTTACTGAACATTTTGATATTTTATGTACAGTATATAAGATATATTTGGTGTCCTTTTGATATTTATTGAAAATTATATAATATATATTTGGTGTAGATTGTGATATTTTACATATGGTGTGTAATATATATTTACTGTACTTTTTGATATTTTATTTACAGTAAATAATATACATTTGGTGTAATTTTTTATATTTTATGTACAGTATTTGAAATATAATTACTGTAGTTTTTGATATTTAATTTACAGTTCATATAACACATATTTCGTGTACTTTTTGATATTTTAAGTACAGTATGTAATATATATTTACTGTACTTTTGATATTTTATTTACAGTATATAAATTGTATTTGGTGTACTTTTAGGTAATATTATTTGTACAATATGTGAAATATATTTACTGTAGTTTTTGATATTTTACGTACAGTATATGAGATATATTTGGTGTCCTTTTGATATTTTATGTAAATTATATAATATATATTTGGTGAAATTTTTGATATTTTACATAGGGTGTGTAATATATATTTACTGTATTTTTGATATTTTATTTACACTATATAATGTACATTTGGAGTAATTTTTGATATTTTATGTACAGTATATTAAACATATTTACTGTAGTTTTTGATAGTTTATTTACAGTATACATAACACATATTTGGTGTACTATTTGATATTTTATGTACAGTATGTAATATATATTTACTGTACTGTTTGATATTTTATTTAGAGTATATAAAATGTATTTGGTGTACTTTTAGTTAATAATATATATAAAATATATGAGCCATATTTACTGTACTTTTTGATATTTTATGTACAGTATATAATATATACTTTGTGTACTTTTGATATTTTATGTAAGTTATATAATATACATTTGGTGTAGTTTTTGATATTTTCCATAGGGTGTGTAATATATATTTACTGTACTTTTTGATATTTTATTTAGAGTATATAATATTCATTTGTTGTAATTTTTGATATTTTATGTACAGTATATTAAATATAATTACTGTAGTTTTTGATAGTTTTTTTGCCGTATATATTACACATATTTCGTGTACTTTTTGATATATTTTGTACAGTATCTAATTTATATTTACTGTACATTTTGATATTTTATTTACAGTATATAAAATGTATTTGGTGTACTTTTAGTTAATATTATATGTACAATATATGAAATATATTTACTGTACTTTTTGATATTTATGTACAGTATATAAGATATATTTGGTGTCCTTTTGATATTTTATGTAAATTATATAATATATATTTGGTGTAGTTTATGATAATTTACATAGAGTGTAATATATATTTACTGTCCTTTTTCATATTTTATTTAGCGTATATAATATACATTTGCTGTAATTTTTGATATTTTATGTACAGTATATTAAATATAATTGCTGTAGTTTTTGATAGTTTATTTACAGTATATATAACACATATTTGGTGTACTTTTTGATATTTTATATACAGTATGTAATATATATTTAAGGAACTTTTTGAAATTTTATTTACAGTATATAAAATGTCTTTGCTGTACTTTTAGTTAATATTGTATGTACAATATATGAAACATATTTACTGTACTTTTTGATATTTTATGTACAGTATATAAGATATATTTGGTGTCCTTTTGATATTTTATGAAAATTATATAATATATATTTGGTGTAGTTTTTGATATTATACATAGGGTGTGTAATATGTATTTACCGTCCTTTTTGATATTTTCTTTACACTATAAAATATACATTTGGTGTAATTTTTGATATTTTATGTACAGTATATTAAATATATTTACTGTAGTTTTTGATAGTATATTTACAGTATATATAACACATATTTGGTGTACATTTTGATATTTTATGTACAGTATGTAGTATATATTTACTGTACTTTTTGATATTTTATTTACAGTATATAATATACATTTTAATATAATTTTTGATATTTTATGTGCAGTATATTAACTATAATTACTGTAGTTTTTCATAGTATATTTACAGTATATATAACACATGTTTGGTGTACTTTTTGATATTTTATGTACAGTATGTAATGTACATTTCCTGTACTATTTGATATTTTATTTACGGAATATAAAATGTATTTGGTGTACTTTTAGTTAATATTATATGTACAATACATGAAATATATTTAGTGTACTTTTTGATATTTTATGTACAGTATATAATATATATTTGGTGTCCTTTTGATATTTTATGTAAATTATATAATATATGTTTGGTGTAGTTTTTGATATTTTACATAGGGTGTGTCATATATATTTAGTGTCCTTTTTGATATTTTATTTACAGTATATAATATATATTTGGTGCAATTTTTGATATTTTATGTACAGTATATTAAATATAATTACTGTAGTTTTTTATAGTTTATTTACAGTATATATAACACATATTTGGTGTACTTTTTGATATTTTATGTACTGTATGTAATATATATTTACTGCACTTTTTGATAATTTATTTACAGTATATAAAACGTATTTGGTGTACTTTTAGTTAATATTATATGTACAATATATGAAATATATTTACTGTACTTTTTGATAATTTATGTACAGTATAAAAGATATATTTGGTGTCCTTTTGTTATTTTATGTAAATTATATAATATATATTTGGTGTAGTTTTTGATATTTTACATAGAGTGTAATATAGCTTTACTGTACTTTTTCATATTTTATTTACAGTATATAATATACATTAAGTGTAATTTTTGATATTTTATGTACAGTATATTAAATATAATTACTGTAGTTTTTCATAGTTTATTTACAGTATATATAACACATATTTGGTGTAATTTTAGATATTTTATGTACAGTATGTAATGTATATTTACTGAACATCTTGATATTTTATTTACGGTATATAAAATGTATTTGGTGTACTTTTAGTTAATATTATATGCACAATATATGAAATATAATTACTGTACATTTTGATATTTTATCTACCGTATATAAGATATATTTTTGTCCTTTTTATATTTTATGTAAATTATATAATATATATTTGATGTAGTTTTTGATATTTTACATAGGGTGTGTAGTATATATTTACTGTCCTTTTTGATATTTTATTTACAGCATATAATTTACATTTGGTGTAATTTCTGATATTTTATATACCGTACATTGAATATAATTACTGTAGTTTTTGATATTTACAGTATATATAACACATATGTGGTGTAGTTTTTGATATTTTATGTACAGTATGTAATATATACTTACTGTAATTTTTGATATTTTATTTACAGTATATAATATACATTTGGTGCAATTTTTGATATTTTATGTACTGTATATTAAACATAATTACTGTAGATTTTGATAGTTTATTTACAGTATATATAAGACATATTTGGTGTACTTTTTGATATATTATGTACAATATGTAATGTATATTTACTGTACTTTTTGATATTTTATTTACAGTATATAAAATGTATTTGGTGTACTTTTAGTAAATATTATATGTACAACATATGAAATATATTTACTATACTTTTTGATATTTTATGTACAGTATATAAGATATATTTGGTGTCCTTTTGATATTTTATGTAAATTATATAATATATATTTGGTGTAGTTTTTGATATTTTACATAGGGTGTGTAGTATATAT
Organism: Pan paniscus; assembly: GCF_029289425.2. Classification (NCBI taxonomy): domain Eukaryota; kingdom Metazoa; phylum Chordata; class Mammalia; order Primates; family Hominidae; genus Pan; species Pan paniscus. The sequence goes on along the minus strand of NC_073263.2, from coordinate 12,535,609 downwards.
TTACTGTCCTGTTTGATATTTTATTTACAGTATATAATATACATTTGGTGTAATTTCTGATATTTTATATACAGTATATTAAATATAATTACTGTAGTTTTTGATAGTTTATTTACAGTATATATAACACATATTTGGTGTACTTTTTGATATTTTATGTACTGTATGTAATATATATTTACTGTACTTTTTGATATTTTATTTACAATATATATAATGTATTTGGTGTACTTTTAGCTAATATTATATGTACAATATATGAAATATATTTACTGTACATTTTGATATTTTATGTACAGTATATAAGATATATTTGGTGTCCTTTTGATATTTTATGTAAATTATATAATATATATTTTAGGTCGATTGTGATATTTTACATATGGTGTGTAATATATATTTACTGTATTTTTGGTATTTTATTTACAGTAAATAACATACATTTGGTGTAATTTTTGATATTTTATGTACAGTATATTAAATATAATTACTGTAGTTTGTGATAGTTTATTTACAGTATATATAACACATATTTGGTGTACTTTTTGATATTTTATGTACAGTATGTAATATATATTTACTGTACTTTTTGATATTCTGTTTACAGTACATAAAATGTATTTGGTGTACTTTTAGTTAATATTATATGCACAATATATGAAATATATCTACTGTACATTTTGATATTTTATCTACAGTATATAAGATATATTTGGTGTCCTTTTTATATTTTAAGTGAATTATACAATATATATTTGATGTAGTTTTTCATATTTTACATAGGGTGTGTAGTATATATTTACTGTCCTTTTTGATATTTTATTTACAGCATATAATTTATATTTGGTGTAATTTCTGATATTTTATATACCGTACATTGAATATAATTACTGTAGTTTTTGATATTTACAGTATATATAACACATATGTGGCGTACTTTTTGATATTTTATGTACAGTATGTAATATATATTTACTGTAATTTTTGATATTTTATTTACAGTATATAATATACTTTTGGTGTAATTTTTGATATTTTATGTACTGTATATTAAACATAATTACTGTAGACTTTGATAGTTTATTTACAGTATATATAACACATATTTGGTGTACTTTTTGATATATTATGTACAATATGTAATGTATATTTACTGTAGTTTTTGATATTTTATTTACAGTATATAAAATGTATTTGGTGTACTTTTAGTAAATATTATATGTACAACATATGAAATATATTTACTATACTTTCTGATATTTTATGTACAGTATATAAGATATATTTGGTGTCCTTTTGATATTTTATGTAAATTATATAATATATATTTGGTGTAGTTTTTCATATTTTACATAGGGTGTGTAGTATATATTTACTGTCCTGTTTGATATTTTATTTACAGTATATAATATACATTTCGTGTAATATTTGATATTTTATGTACAGTATATTAAATATAATTACTGTAGTTTTTGATAGTTTATTTACAGAATATATAACACATATTTGGTGTACTTTTTGATATTTTATGTACTGTATGTAATATATATTTACTGTACCTTTTGATATTTTATTTACAATATATATAATGTATTTGGTGTACTTTTAGTTAATATTATATGTACAATATATGAAATATATTTACTGTAATTTTTGATATTTTATGAACAGTATATAAGATATATTTGGTGTCCTTTTGATATTTTATGTAAATTATATAATATATATTTTGTGTAGATTGTGATATTTTACATATGGTGTGTAATATATATTTACTGTATTTTTCATATTTTATTTACAGTAAATAACATACATTTGGTGTAATTTTTGATATTTTATGTACAGTATATTAAATATAATTACTGTAGTTTGTGATAGTTTATTTACAGTATATATAACACATATTTGGTGTACTTTTTGATATTTTATGTACAGTATGTAATATATACTTAGTGTAATTTTCGATATTTTATTTACAGTATATAATATACATTTGGTGTAATTTTTGATATTTTATGTACTGTATATTAAACATAATTACTGTAGATTTTGATAGTTTATTTACAGTATATATAACACATATTTGGTGTACTTTTTGATATATTATGTACAATATGTAATGTATATTTACTGTAGTTTTTGATATTTTATTTACAGTATATAAAATGTATTTGGTGTACTTTTAGTAAATATTATATGTACAACATATGAAATATATTTACTATACTTTCTGATATTTTATGTACAGTATATAAGATATATTTGGTGTCCTTTTGTTATTTTATGTAAATTATATAATATATATTTGGTGTAGTTTTTGATATTTTACATAGGGTGTGTAATATATATTTACTGTAATTTTTGATATTTTAGAGTAGATAATATACATTTGGTGTAATTTTTGATATTTTATTTACAGTATATTAAATATAATTACTGTAGTTTGTGATAGTTTATTTACACTATATATAACACGTATTTGGTGTACTTTTTGATATTTTATGTACAATATGTAATATATATTTACTGTACTTTTTGATATTCTATTTACAGTACATAAAATGTATTTGGTGTACTTTTAGTTAATATTATATGCACAATATATGAAATATATTTACTGTACATTTTGATATATTCTCTACAGTATATAGGATATATTTGGTGTCCTTTTCATATTTTATGTAAATTATATAATATATATTTGATGTAGTTTTTGATATTTGACATAGGGTGTGTATTATATATTTACTATCCTTTTTGATATTTTATTTACAGCATATAATTTACATTTGGTGTAATTTCTGATATTTTATATACCGTATATTGAATATAATTACTGTAGTTTTTGATATTTACAGTATATATAACACATATGTGGTGTACTTTTTGATATTTTATGTACAGTATGTAATATATATTTACTGTAATTTTTGATATTTTATTTACAGTATACAATATACTTTTGGTGTAATTTTTGATATTTTATGTACTGTATATTAAACATAATTACTGTAGACTTTGATAGTTTATTTACAGTATATATAACACATATTTGGTGTACTTTTTGATATATTATGTACAATATGTAATGTATATTTACTGTAGTTTTTGATATTTTATTTACAGTATATAAAATGTATTTGGTGTACTTTTAGTAAATATTATATGTACAACATATGAAATATATTTACTATACTTTCTGATATTTTATGTACAGTATATAAGATATATTTGGTGTCCTTTTGATATTTTATGTAAATTATATAATATATATTTGGTGTAGTTTTTGATATTTTACATAGGGTGTGTAGTATATATTTACTGTCCTGTTTGATATTTTATTTACAGTATATAATATACATTTCGTGTAATTTTTGATATTTTATGTACAGTATATTAAATATAATTACTGTAGTTTTTGATAGTTTATTTACAGTATATATAACACATATTTGGTGTACTTTTTGATATTTTATGTACTGTATGTAATATATATTTACTGTACCTTTTGATATTTTATTTACAATATATATAATGTATTTGGTGTACTTTTAGTTAATATTATATGTACAATATATGAAATATATTTACTGTAATTTTTGATATTTCATGAACAGTATATAAGATATATTTGGTGTCCTTTTGATATTTTATGTAAATTATATAATATATATTTTGTGTAGATTGTGATATTTTACATATGGTGTGTAATATATATTTACTGTATTTTTGATATTTTATTTACAGTAAATAACATACATTTGGTGTAATTTTTGATATTTTATGTACAGTATATTAAATATAATTACTGTAGTTTGTGATAGTTTATTTACAGTATATATAACACATATTTGGTGTACTTTTTGATATTTTATGTACAGTATGTAATATATATTTACTGTACTTTTTGATATTCTATTTACAGTACATAAAATGTATTTGGTGTACTTTTAGTTAATATTATATGCACAATATATGAAATATATTTACTGTACTTTTTGATATTTTATGTACAGTATATAAGATATATTTAGTGTCCTTTTGATATTTTATGTAAATTATATAATATATATTTGGTGTAGTTTTTGATATTTTACATAGAGTGTGTAATATATATTTACTGTTATTTTTGATATTTTAGAGTATATAATATACATTTGGTGTAATTTTTGATATTTTATGTACAGTATATTAAATATAATTACTGTAGTTTTTGATAGTTTATTTACAGTATATATAACACATATTTGGTGTACTTTTTGATATTTTATGTAGACTATGTAATATATATTTACTGTACTTTTTGATATTTTATTTCCGGTATATAAAATGTATTTGGTGTAATTTTAGTTAATATTATATGTACAATATATGAAATATATTTACTGTACATTTTGATATTTTATGTACAGTATATAAGATATATTTGGTGTCCTTTTGATATTTTATGTAAATTATATAATATATATTTGGTGTAGTTTGTGATAATTTACATAGGGTGTGTAATATATATTTACTGTACTTTTTGATATTTTATTTACAGTATATTATATATTTGTTGTAATTTTTTATATTTTATGGAGAGTATATTAAATATAATTATTGTAGTTTTTGATAGTTTATTTACAGTATATATAACACATATTTGGTGTACTTTTCGATATTTAATGTACAGTATGTAATATATGCTTACTGTACTTTTTGATATTTTATTTACAGTACATAAAATGTATTTGGTGTACTTTTAGTTAATATTATATGCACAATATATGATATATATTTACTGTACTTTTTGATATTTTATTTACAGCATATAATTTATATTTGGTGTAATTTCTGATATTTTATATACCGTACATTGAATATAATTACTGTAGTTTTTGATATTTACAGTATATATAACACATATGTGGTGTACTTTTAGATATTTTATGTACAGTATGTAATATATATTTACTGTAATTTTTGATATTTTATTTCCAGTATATAATATACTTTTGGTGTAATTTTTGATATTTTATGTACTGTATATTAAACATAATTACTGTAGACTTTGATAGTTTATTTACTGTATATATAACATATATTTGGTGTACTTTTTGATATATTATGTACAACATGTAATGTATATTTACTGTAGTTTTTGATATTTTATTTACAGTATATAAAATGTATTTGGTGTACTTTTAGTAAATATTATATGTACAACATATGAAATATATTTACTATATTTTTGATATTTTATGTACAGTATATAAGATATATTTGGTGTCCTTTTGATATTTTATGTAAATTATATAATATATATTTGGTGTAGCTTTTGATATTTTACATAGGGTGTGTAGTATACATTTACTGTCCTGTTTGATATTTTATTTACAGTATATAATATACATTGGGTGTAATTTTTGATATTTTATGTACAGTATATTAAATATAATTATTGTAGATATTGATAGTTTATTTACAGTATATATAACACATATTTGGTGTACTTTTTGATATTTTATGTACTGTATGTAATATATATTTACTGTACTTTTTGATATTTTATTTACTATATATAATGTATTTGGTGTACTTTTAGTTAATATTATATGTACCATATATGAAATATATTTACTGTATATTTTGATATTTTATGTACAGTATATAAGATATATTTGGTGTCCTTTTGATATTTTATGTAAATTATATAATATATATTTTGTGTAGATTGTGATATTTTACATATGGTGTGTAATATATATTTACTGTATTTTTGATATTTTATTTACAGTAAATAACATACATTTGGTGTAATTTTTGATATTTTATGTACAGTATATGAAATATAATTACAGTAGTTTGTGATAGTTTATTTACAGTATATATAACACATATTTGGTGTACTTTTTGATATTTTATGTACAGTATGTAATATATATTTACTGTACTTTTTGATATTCTATTTACAGTACATAAAATGTATTTGGTGTACTTTTAGTTAATATTATATGCACAATATATGAAATATATTTACTGTACATTTTGATATTTTATCTAAAGTATATAAGATATATTTGGTGACCTTTTTATATTTTATGTAAATTATATAATATATATTTGATGTAGTTTTTGATATTTTACATAGGGTCTGTAGTATATATTTACTGTCCTTTTTGAGATTTTATTTACAGCATATAATTTACATTTGGTGTATTTTCTGATATTTTATATACCGTACATTGAGTATAATTACTGTAGTTTTTGATATTTACAGTATATATAACACATATGTGGTGTACTTTTTGATATTTTATGTACAGTATGTAATATATATTTACTGTAATTTTTGATATTTCATTTACAGTATATTATATACTTTTGGTGTAATTTTTGATATTTTATGCACTGTATATTAAACATAAATACTGTAGATTTTGATAGTTTATTTACAGTATATATAACACATATTTGGTGTACTTTTTGACATATTATGTACAATATGTAATGTATATTTACTGTACATTTTGATATTTTATTTACAGTATATAAAATGTATTTGGTGTACTTTTAGTTAATATTATATTTACAATATATGAAATATATTTACTGTACATTTTGATATTTTATGTACGGTATATAAGATATATTTGGGGGCCTTTTGATATTTTATGTAAATTATATAATATATATTTGGTGTAGTTTTTGATATTTTACATAGGGTGTGTAGTATATATTTACTGTCCTGTTTGATATTTTATTTACAGTATATAATATACATTTGGTGTAATTTCTGATATTTTATATACAGTATATTAAATATAATTACTGTAGTTTTTGATAGTTTATTTACAGTATATATAACACATATTTGGTGTACTTTTTGATATTTTATGTACTGTATGTAATATATATTTACTGTAGTTTTTGATATTTTATTTACAATATATATAATGTATTTGGTGTACTTTTAGTTAATATTATATGTACAATATATGAAATATATTTACTGAACATTTTGATATTTTATATACAGTTTATAAGATATATTTGGTGTCCTTTTGATATTTTATGTAAATTATATAATATATATTTTGTGTAGATTGTGATATTTTACATATGGTGTTTAATATATATTTACTGTACTTTTTGATATTTTATTTACAGTATATTATACATTTGGTGTAATTTTTTATATTTTATGTACAGTATATTAAATATAATTATTGTAGTTTTTGATAGTTTATTTACTGTATATATAACACATATTTGGTGTACTTTTTGATATTTTATGTACAGTATGTAATATATATTTACTGTACTTTTTGATATTTTATTTACAGTACATAAAATGTATTTGGTGTACTTTTAGTTAATATTATATGCACAATATATGAAATATATTTACTGTACATTTTGATGTTTTATGTAGAGTATATAAGATATAATTGGTGTCCTTTTGATATTTTATGTAAATTATATAATATATATTTGGTGTAGTTTTTGATATTTTACATAGGGTGTGTAGTATATATTTACTGTCCTGTTTGATATTTTATTTACAGTATATAATATACATTTGGTGTAATTTCTGATATTTTACATACAGTATATTAAATATAATTACTGTTTTTTTCATAGTTTATGTACAGTATATATAACACATATTTGGTGTACTTTTTGATATTTTATGTACTGTATGTAATATATATTTACTGTACTTTTTGATATTTTATTTACAATATATGTAATGTATTTGGTGTACTTTTAGCTAATATTATATGTACAATATATGAAATATATTTACTGTACATTTTGATATTTTATGTACATTATATAAGGTATATTTGGTGTCCTTTTGATATTTTATGTAAATTATATAATATATATTTGGTGTAGTTTGTGTTATTTTACATAGGGTGTGTAATATATATTTACTGTAATTTTTGATATTTTATTTAGAGTATATAATATACATTTGGTGTAATTTTTGATATTTTATGTACAGTATATTAAATATAATTACTGTAGTTTTTGATAGTTTATTTACAGTATATATAACACATATTTGGTGTACTTATCGATATTTAATGTACAGTATGTAATATATGTTTCCTGTACTTTTTGATATTTTATTTACAGTACATAAAATGTATTTGGTGTACTTTTAGTTAATATTATGTGCACAATATATGAACTATATTTACTGTACTTTTTGATATTTTATGTACAGTATATAAGATATATTTGGGGTCCTTTTGATATTTTATGTAAATTTAATATATATTTGTAGTTTTTGATATTTTACATAGAGTGTAATATATATTTACTCTCCTTTTTGATATTTAATTTTCAGTATATAATATATATTTGGTGTAATTTTTGATATTTTATGTAAATTATATAGTATATATTTGGTGTAGTTTTTGATATTTTACATAGGGAGTGCAGTATATATTTACTGTCCTTTTTGATATTTTATATACAATATATAACATACATTTGGTGTAATTTTTGATATTTAATATACAGTATATTAAATATAATTACTGTAGTTTTTGATAGTTTATTTACAGTATATATAACTCATATTCGGTTTACTTTTGGATATTTTATGTACAGTATGTAAAATATATTTACTGTAATTTTTGATGTTTTATTTAGAGTATATAAAATGTATTTGGTGTACTTTTAGTTAATATTATATGTAAAATGTATGAAATATATTTACTGTGCATTTTGATATTTTATGTACAGTATATAAGGTATATTTGGTGACCTTTTGATATTTTATGTAAATTATATAATATATATTTGGTGTAGTTTGTGATATTTTACATAGGGTGTGTAATATATATTTACTGTACTTTTTAGTATTTTATTTACAGTAAATAATATACATTTGGCATAATTTTTGATATTTTATGTACAGTATATTTAATATAATTACTGTAGTTTTTGATAGTTTATTTACACTATATATAACACATATTTGGTGTACTTTTTGATAATTTATATACAGTATGTAATATATATTCACTGTAATTTTTGATATTTTATTTACACTATATAATATGTATTAGGTGTACTTTTAGTTAATATTATATATACAATATATGAAATATATTTACTGTACATTTTGATATTTTATGTACAGTATATAAGATATATTTGGTGTCCTTTTGATATTTTATGTAAATTATATAATATATATTTGTTGTATATTGTGATATTTTACATATGGTGTGTAATATATATTTACTGTATTTTTTGATATTTTATTTACACTATATAAAATGTATTTGGTGTACTTTTAGTTAATATTATATGTACAACATATGAAATATATTTTCTGTACATTTGATATTTTATGTACAGTATATAAGATATATTTGGTGTCCTTTTGATATTTTATGTAAATTATATAATATATATTTGGTGTAGATTGTGATATTTTACAGATGGTGTGTAATATATATTTACTGTACTATTTGATATTTTATTTACACTATATAAAATGTATTTGGTGTACTTTTAGCTTATATTATATGTACAATATATGAAATATATTTACTGTACATTTTGATATTTTATGTACAGTATATAAGATATATTTGGTGTCCTTTTGATATTTTTTGTAAATTATATAATATATATTTGGTGTAGATTGTGATATTTTACATATGGTGTGTAATATATATTTACTGTACTTTTTGATATTTTATTTACAGTAAATAATATACATTTGGTGTAATTTTTTATATTTTATGTACAGTATATTAAACATATTTACTGTAGTTTTTGATAGTTTATTTACAGTATATATAACACATATTTGGTGTACTTTTTGATATTTTATGTACAGTATGTAATATACATTTACTGTACTTTTTGATATTCTATTTACAGTACATAAAATGTATTTGGTGTACTTTTAGTTAATATTATATGGACAATATATGAAATATATTTACTGTACATTTTGATATTTTATCTACAGTATATAAGATATATTTGGTGTCCTTTTTATATTTTATGTAAATTATATAATATATATTTGATGTAGTTTTTGATATTTTACATAGGGTGCGAAGTATATATTTACTGTCCTTTTTGGGATTTTATTTACAGCATATAATTTACATTTGGTGTATTTTCTGATATTTTATATACCGTACATTGAATATAAGTACTGTAGTTTTTGATATTTACAGTATATATAACACATATGTGGTGTACTTTTTTATATTTTATGTACAGTATGTAATATATATTTACTGTAATTTTTGATATTTTATTTACAGTACATAATATACTTTTGGTGTAATTTTTGATATTTTATGCAATGTATATTAAACATAATTACTGTAGATTTTGATAGTTTATTTACAGTATATATAACTCATATTTGGTGTACTTTTTGATATATTATGTACAATATGTAATGTATATTTACTGTACATTTTGATATTTTATTTACAGTATATAAAATGTATTTGGTGTACTTTTAGTTAATATTATATGTACAATATATGAAATATATTTACTGTACATTTTGATATTTTATGTACGGTATATAAGATATATTTGGGTCCTTTTCATATTTTATGTAAATTATATAATATATATTTGGTGTAGTGTTTGATATTTTACATAGGGTGTGTAGTATATATTTACTGTCCTGTTTGATATTTTATTTACAGTATATAATATACATTTGGTGTAATTTCTGATATTTTATATACAGTATATTAAATATAATTACTGTAGTTTTTCATAGTTTATTTACAGTATATATAACACATATTTGGTGTACTTTTTGATATTTTATGTACTGTAGGTAATATATATTTACTGTACTTTTTGATAATTTATTTACAATATATATAATGTATTTGGTGTACTTTTAGTTAATATTATATGTACAATATATGAAATATATTTACTGAACATTTTGATATTTTATATACAGTATATCAGATATATTTGGTGTCCTTTTGATATTTTATGTAAATTATATATTTTGTGTAGATTGTGATATTTTACATATGGTGTTTAATATATATTTACTGTAATTATTGATATTTTATTTACAGTATATTATACATTTGGTGTAATTTTTTATATTTTATGTACAGTATATTAAATATAATTACTGTAGTTTTTGATAGTTTATTTACAGTATACATAACACATATTTGGTGTACTTTTTGATATTTTATGTACAGTATGTAATATATATTTACTGTACTTTTTGATATTTTATTTACAGTACATAAAATGTATTTGGTGTACTTTTAGTTAATATTATATGCACAATATATGAAATATATTTACTGTACTTTTTGATGTTTTCGGTTGAGTATATAAGATATATTTGGTGTCCTTTTGATATTTTATGTAAATTATATAATATATATTTGGTGTAGTTTTTGATATTTTACATAGGGTGTGTAGTATATATTTACTGTCCTGTTTGATATTTTATTTACAGTATATAATATACATTTGGTGTAATTTCTGATATTTTACATACAGTATATTAAATATAATTACTGTAGTTTTTCATACTTTATTTACAGTATATATAACACATATTTGGTGTACTTTTTGATATTTTATGTACTGTATGTAATATATATTTATTGTACTTTTTGATATTTTATTTACAATATATATAATGTATTTGGTGTACTTTAAGCTAATATTATATGTACAATATATGATATATATTTACTGTATATTTTGATATTTTATGTACAGTATATAAGGTATATTTGGTGTCCTTTTGATATTTTATGTAAATTATATAATATAAATTTGGTGTAGTTTGTGATATTTTACATAGGGTGTGTAATATATATTTACTGTAATTTTTGATATTTTATTTAGAATATATAATATACATTTGGTGTAATTTTTGATATTTTATGTACAGTATATTAAATATAATTACTGTAGTTTTTGATAGTTTATTTACAGTATATATAACACGTATTTGGTGTACTTTTTGATATTTTATGTACAGTATGTAATATATATTTACTGTACTTTTTGATATTTTATTTCCAGTAGATAAAATGTATTTGGTGTAATTTTAGTTAATATTATATGTACAATATATTAAATATATTTAATGTACATTTTGATATTTTATGTACAGTATATAAGATATATTTGGTGTCCTTTTGATATTTTATGTAAATTATATAATATATATTTGGTGTAGTTTGTGATAATTTACATAGGGTGTGTAATATATATTTACTGTACTTTTTGATATTTTATTTACACTATATTATATATTTGGTGTAATTTTTTATATTTTAAGTAGAGTATATTAAATATAATTATTGTAGTTTTTGATAGTTTATTTACAGTATATATAACACATATTTGGTGTACTTTTCGATATTTAATGTACAGTATGTAATATATGTTTACTGTACTTTTTGATATTTTATTTACAGTACATAAAATGTATTTGGTGTACTTTTAGTTAATATTATGTGCACAATATATGAAATATATTTACTGTACTTTTTGATATTTTATGTACGGTATATAAGATATATTTGGGGTCCTTTTGATATTTTATGTAAATTTAATATATATTTGTAGTTTTTGATATTTTACATAGAGTGTAATATATATTTACTCTCCTTTTTGATATTTTATTTTCAGTATATAATATATATTTGGTGTAATTTTTGATATTTTATGTAAATTATATAATATATATTTGGTGTAGTTTTTGATATTTTACATAGGGTGTGCAGTATATATTTACCGTCCTTTTTGATATTTTATATACAATATATAACATACATTTGGTGTAATTTTTGATATTTAATATACAGTATATTAAATATAATTACTGTAGTTTTTGATAGTTTATTTACAGTATATATAACACATATTTGGTTTACTTTTGGATATTTTATGTACAGTATGTAATATATATTTACTGTAATTTTTGATATTTTATTTAGAGTATATAAAATGTATTTGGTGTACTTTTAGTTAATGTTATATATAAAATATATGAAATATATTTACTGTATATTTTGATATTTTATGTACAGTATATAAGGTATATTTGGTGACCTTTTGATATTTTATGTAAATTATATAATATATATTTGGTGTAGTTTGTGATATTTTACATAGGGTGTGTAATATATATTTACTGTACTTTTTAGTATTTTATTTACAGTAAATAATATACATTTGGTGTAATTTTTGATATTTTATGTACAGTATATTAAATATAATTTCTGTAGTTTTTGATAGTTTATTTACACTATATATAACACATATTTGGTCTACTTTTTGATAATTTATATACAGTATGTAATATATATTCACTGTAATTTTTGATATTTTATTTACACTATATAATATGTATTAGGTGTACTTTTAGTTAATATTATATATACAATATATGAAATATATTTACTGTACATTTTGATATTTTATGTACAGTATATAAGATATATTTGGTGTCCTTTTGATATTTTATGTAAATTATATAATATATATTTGTTGTATATTGTGATATTTTACATATGGTGTGTAATATATATTTACTGTGATTTTTGATATTTTATCTACACTATATAAAATGTATTTGGTGTACTTTTAGTTAATATTATATGTACAACATATGAAATATATTTACTGTACTTTTTGATATTTTATGTACAATATATAAGATATATTTGGTGTCCTTTTGATATTTTATGTAAATTATATAATATATATTTGGTGTAGATTGTGATATTTTACAGATCGTGTGTAATATATATTTACTGTACTATTTGATATTTTATTTACACTATATAAAATGTATTTGGTGTACTTCTGGTTTATATTATATTTACAATATATGAAATATATTTACTGTACATTTTGATATTTTATGTACAGTATATAAGATATATTTGGTGTCCTTTTGATATTTTTTGTAAATAGTATAATATATATTTGGTGTAGATTGTGATATTTTACATATGGTGTGTAATATATATTTACTGTACTATTTGATATTTTATTTATAGTAAATAATATACATTTGGTGTAATTTTTTATATTTTATGTACAGTATATTAAACATATTTACTGTAGTTTTTGATAGTTTATTTACAGTATATATAACAAATATTTGGTGTACTTTTTGATATTTTATGTACAGTATGTAATATATATTTACTGTACTTTTTGATATTTTATTTACAGTACATAAAATGTATTTGGTGTACTTTTAGTTAATATTATGTGCACAATATATGAACTATATTTACTGTACTTTTTGATATTTTATGTACAGTATATAAGATATATTTGGGGTCCTTTTGATATTTTATGTAAATTTAATATATATTTGTAGTTTTTGATATTTTACATAGAGTGTAATATATATTTACTCTCCTTTTTGATATTTAATTTTCAGTATATAATATATATTTGGTGTAATTTTTGATATTTTATGTAAATTATATAGTATATATTTGGTGTAGTTTTTGATATTTTACATAGGGAGTGCAGTATATATTTACTGTCCTTTTTGATATTTTATATACAATATATAACATACATTTGGTGTAATTTTTGATATTTAATATACAGTATATTAAATATAATTACTGTAGTTTTTGATAGTTTATTTACAGTATATATAACTCATATTTGGTTTACTTTTGGATATTTTATGTACAGTATGTAAAATATATTTACTGTAATTTTTGATGTTTTATTTAGAGTATATAAAATGTATTTGGTGTACTTTTAGTTAATATTATATGTAAAATATATGAAATATATTTACTGTGCATTTTGATATTTTATGTACAGTATATAAGGTATATTTGGTGACCTTTTGATATTTTATGTAAATTATATAATATATATTTGGTGTAGTTTGTGATATTTTACATAGGGTGTGCAATATATATTTACTGTACTTTTTAGTATTTTATTTAGAGTAAACAATATACATTTGGCATAATTTTTGATATTTTATGTACAGTATATTTAATATAATTACTGTAGTTTTTGATAGTTTATTTACACTATATATAACACATATTTGGTGTACTTTTTGATAATTTATATACAGTATGTAATATATATTCACTGTAATTTTTGATATTTTATTTACACTATATAATATGTATTAGGTGTACTTTTAGTTAATATTATATATACAATATATGAAATATATTTACTGTACATTTTGATATTTTATGTACAGTATATAAGATATATTTGGTGTCCTTTTGATATTTTATGTAAATTATATAATATATATTTGTTGTATATTGTGATATTTTACATATGGTGTGTAATATATATTTACTGTACTTTTTGATATTTTATTTACACTATATAAAATGTATTTGGTGTACTTTTAGTTAATATTATATGTACAACATATGAAATATATTTTCTGTACTTTTTGATATTTTATGTACAGTATATAAGATATATTTGGTGTCCTTTTGGTATTTTATGTAAATTATATAATATATATTTGGTGTAGATTGTGATATTTTACAGATGGTGTGTAATATATATTTACTGTACTATTTGATATTTTATTTACACTATATAAAATGTATTTGGTGTACTTTTAGCTTATATTATATGTACAATATATGAAATATATTTACTGTGCATTTTGATATTTTATGTACAGTATATAAGATATATTTGGTGTCCTTTGATATTTTTTGTAAATTATATAATATATATTTGGTGTAGATTGTGATATTTTACATATGGTGTGTAATATATATTTACTGTACTTTTTGATATTTTATTTACAGTAAATAATATACATTTGGTGTAATTTTTTATATTTTATGTACAGTATATTAAACATATTTACTGTAGTTTTTGATAGTTTATTTACAGTATATATAACACATATTTGGTGTACTTTTTGATATTTTATGTACAGTATGTAATATATATTTACTGTACTTTTTGATATTCTATTTACAGTACATAAAATGTATTTGGTGTACTTTTAGTTAATATTATATGGACAATATATGAAATATATTTACTGTACATTTTGATATTTTATCTACAGTATATAAGATATATTTGGTGTCCTTTTTATATTTTATGTAAATTATATAATATATATTTGATGTAGTTTTTGATATTTTACATAGGGTGCGAAGTATATATTTACTGTCCTTTTTGAGATTTTATTTACAGCATATAATTTACATTTGGTGTATTTTCTGATATTTTATATACCGTACATTGAATATAAGTACTGTAGTTTTTGATATTTACAGTATATATAACACATATGTGGTGTACTTTTTTATATTTTATGTACAGTATGTAATATATATTTACTGTAATTTTTGATATTTTATTTACAGTACATAATATACTTTTGGTGTAATTTTTGATATTTTATGCACTGTATATTAAACATAATTACTGTAGATTTTGATAGTTTATTTACAGTATATATAACTCATATTTGGTGTACTTTTTGATATATTATGAACAATATGTAATGTATATTTACTGTACATTTTGATATTTTATTTACAGTATATAAAATGTATTTGGTGTACTTTTAGTTAATATTATATGTACAATATATGAAATATATTTACTGTACATTTTGATATTTTATGTACGGTATATAAGATATATTTGGGTCCTTTTCATATTTTATGTAAATTATATAATATATATTTGGTGTAGTTTTTGATATTTTACATAGGGTGTGTAGTATATATTTACTGTCCTGTTTGATATTTTATTTACAGTATATAATATACATTTGGTGTAATTTCTGATATTTTATATACAGTATATTAAATATAATTACTGTAGTTTTTGATAGTTTATTTACAGTATATATAACACATATTTGGTGTACTTTTTGATATTTTATGTACTGTATGTAATATATATTTACTGTACTTTTTGATAATTTATTTACAATATATATAATGTATTTGGTGTACTTTTAGTTAATATTATATGTACAATATATGAAATATATTTACTGAACATTTTGATATTTTATGTACAGTATATAAGATATATTTGGTGTCCTTTTGATATTTTATGTAAATTATATAGTTTGTGTAGATTGTGATATTTTACATATGGTGTTTAATATATATTTACTGTAATTATTGATATTTTATTTACAGTATATTATACATTTGGTGTAATTTTTTATATTTTATGTACAGTATATTAAATATAATTACTGTAGTTTTTGATATTTTATTTACAGTATACATAACACATATTTGGTGTACTTTTTGATATTTTATGTACAGTATGTAATATATATTTACTGTACTATTTGATATTTTATTTACAGTACATAAAATGTATTTGGTGTACTTTTAGTTAATATTATATGCACAATATATGAAATATATTTACTGTACTTTTTGATGTTTTCTGTTGAGTATATAAGATATATTTGGTGTCCTTTTGATATTTTATGTAAATTATATAATATATATTTGGTGTAGTTTTTGATATTTTACATAGGGTGTGTAGTATACATTTACTGTCCTGTTTGATATTTTATTTACAGTATATAATATACATTTGGTGTAATTTCTTATATTTTACATACAGTATATTAAATATAATTACTGTAGTTTTTCATAGTTTATTTACAGTATATATAACACATATTTGGTGTACTTTTTGATATTTTATGTACTGTATGTAATATATATTTATTGTATTTTTGATATTTTATTTACAATATATATAATGTATTTGGTGTACTTTAAGCTAATATTATATGTACAATATATGATATATATTTACTGTATATTTTGATATTTTATGTACAGTATATAAGATATATTTGGTGGCCTTATTTATTTATGTAAATTATAAAATATATATTTGGTGTAGTTTTTGACATTTTACATAGGGTGTGTACTATATATTTACTATACTTTTTGATATTTTCTTTACAGTGTGTAATATTCATTTGGTGTAATTTTTGATATTTTATGTACAGTGTATTAAATATAATTACTGTAGTTTTTGATAGTTTATTTAAAATATCTATAACAAATATTTGGTGTACTTTTTCATATATTATGTACAGTATGTAATAAATTTTTACTGCATTTTTGATATTTTATTTGCAGTATATATAATATATTTGGTGTACTTTTAGTTAATATTATATGTACAATATATGAAATATATGTACTGTAATTTTGATATTTTATGTACAGTATATAAGATATATGTGGTGGCCTTTTGATATTCAATGTAAATTATATAATATATATTTGGTGTAGTTTTTGATATTTTACATAGGGTGTGTAGTATATATTTACTGTCCTTTTTGATATTTTATTTACAGTATGTTATATACATTTGGTGTAATTTTTGATACTTTATATACAGTATATGATATATAATTACTGTAGTTTTTGATAGTTTATTTACAGTATATATAACACATATTTGGTGTACTTTTTGATATATTATGTGCAGTATGTAATATATATTTACCGTACTTTTTGATATTTTATTTACAGTATATAAAATGTATATGGTGTAGTTTTAGTTAATATTATATGTACAATATATGAAATATATTTACTGTACTTTTTGATATTTTATGTAGATTATATAAGATATATTTGGTGGCCTTTTTTTATTTTATGTAAATTATATAATATATACTTGGTGTAGTTTTTGATATTGTACATAGGTTGTGTAGTATATAATTACTGTACTTTTTGATATATTATTTACAGTATGTAATATACATTTGGGGTACATTTTGATATTTTATGTACAGTATGTAATGTAATTTTACTGTACTTTTGATATTTTATTTACAGTATATAAAATGTATTTGGCGTAATTTTATTTAATATTATATGTACAATGTATGAAATATTTTTACTGTACTTTTTGATATTTTATGTACAGTATATAAGATATATTTGGTGTCCTTTTGATATTTTATGTAAATTATATAATATATATTTGGTGTAGTTTTTGATATTTTACATAGGGTGTGTAATATATTTTTACTGTAATTTTTGATATTTTATTTACAGTAAATAATATACATTTGGTGTAATTTTTTATATTTTATGTACAGTATATTAAATATAATTACTGTAGTTTTTATAGTTTATTTACAGTATATATAACACGTATTTGGTGTACTTTTTAATATTTTATGTACAGTATGTAATATATATTTACTGTAATTTTTGATATTTTATTTACAGTATATAAAATGCATTTGGTGTACTTTTAGTTAATATTATATGTACAATATATGAAATATATTTACTGTACTTTTTGATCTTTTATATACAGTATATAAGATATATTTGGTGTCCTTTTGATATTTTTTGTAAATTATATAATATATATTTGGTGTAGTTTTTGATATTTTACATGGGGTGTGTCATATATATTTACTGTCCTTTTTGGTATTTTATTTACAGTATATAATATACATTTGGTGTAATTTTTGATATTTCATGTACAGTATATTAAATATAATTACTGTAGTTTTTGATAGTTTATTTACAGTATATATAACACATATTTGGTGTACTTTTTTATATTTTATGTACACTATGTTATATATATTTACTGTATTTTTGATATTTTATTTACAGTATATAAAATGTATTTGGTGTACTTTTAGTTAATATTATATGTACAATATATGAAATATATTTACTGTGCTTTTTGATATTTTATGTACAGTACATAAGATATATTTGGTGTCCTTTAGATATTTTATGTAAATTATATAATATATATTTGGTGTAGTTTTTGATATTTTACATAGAGTGTAATATATCTTTACTGTACTTTTGGATATTTTATTTACAGTTTATATTATACATTTAGTGTAATTTTTGATATTTTATGTACAGTATATTAAATATAATTACTGTAGTTTTTGATAGTTTATTTACAGTATATATAGCACATATTAGGTGTACTTTTTGATATGTTATGTACAGTATGTAATATATATTTAATGTACTTTTTGATATTTTATTTACAGTATATAAAGTGTATTTGGTGTAGTTTTAGTTAATATTATATGTGCAAAATATTAAACATATTTACTGTACTATTTGATATTTTATGTACAGTATATAACATATATTTGGTGTCCTTTTGATATTTAATGTAAATTATATAATATATATTTGGTGCAGTTATTGATATTTTACATAGATTGTAATATATATTTACTGAACTTTTTCATATTTTAGTTACAGTATATAATAAACATTTGGTGTAATTTTTGATATTTAATATGCGGTATATTAAACATAATAACTGTAGTTTTTGATAGTTTATTTACAGTATATAAACACATATTTGGTGTACTTTTTGATATTTTAAGTACAGTATGTAATATATATTTACTGTATTTTGGTTATTTTATTTACAGTTTATGAAAGGTATTTGGTGTACTTTTAGTTAATATTATATGTACAATATATGAAATATATTTACTGAACTTTTTGATATTTTATGTACAGTATATGATATATATTTGGTGTCCTTTTTATATTTTTTGTAAATTATATTATATATTTGTTGTAGTATTTGATATTTTACATAGGGTGTGTATAATATATTTACTGTCTTTTTTGATATTTTACTTACAGTATATAATATACATTTGGTGTAATTTTTGATATTTTATATACAGTATATTAAATATAATTACTGTAGTATTTGATAGTTTATTTACAGTATATATAACACATATTTGGTGTACTTTTTGATATTTTATGTACAGTATGTAATATATATTTACTGTACATTCTGATATTTTATTTACAGTATATAAAATGTATTTGGTGTACTTTTAGTTAATATTATATGTACAATATATGAAATATATTTACTGTAATTTTTGATATTTTATGTACAGTATATAAGATATATTTGGTGTCCTTTTGCTATTTCATGTAAATTATATAATATATATTTGGTGTAGTTTGTGATATTTTGCATAGGGTGTGTAATATATATTTACTGTTCTTTTTGATATTTTATTTACAGTATATTATACATTTGGTGTAATTTTTGACATTTTATGTACAGTATATTAAATATAATTACTGTAGTTTTTGATAGTTTATTTACAGTATATATAACACATATTTGCTGTACATTTTCATATTTTATGTATAGTATGTAATATATATTTACTGTACATTTTGATGTTTTATTTACAGTACATAAAATGTATTTGGTGTACTTTTAGTTAATATTATATGCACAATATATGAAATTTATTTACTGTAAATTTTGATATTTTATATACAGTATATAAGATATATTTGGTGTCCTTTTGATATTTTATGTAAACTATATAATATATATTTGGTGTAGTTTGTGATATTTTACATAGGGTGTGTAGTATATATTTACTTTCCTGTTTGATATTTTATTTACAGTATATAATACACATTTGGTGTAATTTTTCATATTTTATATACAGTACATTAAATATAATTACTGTAGTATTTGATAGTTTATTTACAGTATATATAACACATATTAGGTGTACTTTTTGATATGTTATATACAGTATGTAATATATATTTACTGTAATTTTTGATATTTTATTTACAGTATATAAAGTGTATTTGGTGTACTTTTAGTTAATATTATATGTGCAAAATATGAAATATGTTTACTGTATATTTTGATATTTTATGTACAGTATATAAGGTATATTTGGTGACCTTTTGATATTTTATGTAAATTATATAATATATACTTGGTGTAGTTTGTGATATTTTACATAGGGTGTGTAATATATATTTACTGTAATTTTTGATATTTTATTTAGAGTATATAATATACGTTTGGTGTAATTTTTGATATTTTATGTACAGTATATTAAATATAATTACTGTAGGTTTTGATAGTTTATTTACAGTATATATAACACGTATTTGGTGTACTTTTTGATATTTTATGTACAGTATGTAATACGTATTTACTGTAATTTTTGACACTTTTTTTACAGTACATAAAATGTATTTGGTGTACTTTTACTTAATATTATATGTACAATATATGAAATATATTTACTGTACTTTTTGATATTTTATGTACAGTATATAAGATATAATTGGTGTCCTTTTGATATTTTATGGAAATTATATAATATATATTTTTAGTTTTTGATATTTTACATAGAGTGTGATATATATTTACTGTCCTTTCTGATTTTTTATTTACAGTATATAATATACATTTGGTGTAATTTTTGATATTTTATGTACAATATATAAAATATAATTACTGTAGTTTTTGATAGTTTATTTACAGTATATATAACACATATTTGGTGTACTTTTTGATATTTTATGTAGACTATGTAATATATATTTACTGTACTTTTTGATATTTTATTTCCAGTATATAAAATGTATTTGGTGTACTTTTAGTTAATATTATATGTAAAATATATGAAATATATTTACTGTACATTTTGATATTTTATGTACAGTATATAAGGTATATTTGGTGACCTTTTGATATTTTATGTAAATTATATAATATATATTTGGTTTAGTTTGTGATATTTTACATAGGGTGTGTAATATATATTTACTGTACTTTTTGGTATTTTATTTACAGGAAATAATATACATTTGGTGTAATTTTTTATATTTTATGTAAAGTATATTAAATATAATTACTGTAGTTTTTGATAGTTTATTTACACTATGTATAACACATATTTGGTGTACTTTTTGATAATTTTTTATACAGTATGTAGTATATATTCACTGTAATTTTTGATATATTATTTACACTATATAATATGTATTAGGTGTACTTTTAGTTAATACTATATATACAATATATGAAATATATTTACTGTACATTTTGATATTTTATGTACAGTATATAATATATATTTGGTGTCCTTTTGATATTTTATGTAAATTATATAATATATATTTTTTGTATATTGTGATATTTTACATATGGTGTGTAATATATATTTACTGTACTTTTTGATATTTTATTTACACTATATAAAATGTATTTGGTGTACTTTTAGTTAACATTATATGTACAACATATGAAATATATTTACTGTACTTTTTGATATTTTATGTACAGTATATAAGATATATTTGGTGTCCTTTTGATATTTTATGTAAATTATATAATATATATTTGGTGTAGATTGTGATATTTTACAGATGGTGTGTAATATATATTTACTGTACTATTTGATATTTTATTTACACTATATAAAATGTATTTGGTGTACTTTTAGTTTATATTATATGTACATTATATGAAATATATTTACTGTATATTTTGATATTTTATGTACAGTATATAAGATATATTTGGTGTCCTTTTGATATTTTTTGTAAATTATATAATATATATTTGGTGTAGATTGTGATATTTTACATATGGTGTGTAATATATATTTACTGTACTTTTTGATATTTTATTTACAGTAAATAATATACATTTGGTGTAATTTTTTATATTTTATGTACAGTATATAAAATATAATTACTGTAGTTTTTGATAGTATATATATATATTTGGTGTCCTTTTGATATTTTATGTAAATTATATAATATATATTTGGTGTAGTATTTGATATTTTTCATAGGGTGTGTATAATATATTTACTGTCCTTTTTGATATTTTACTTACAGTATATAATATACATTTGGTGTAATTTTTGATATTTTATTTAGAGTATATTAAATATAATTACTGTAGTTTTTCATAGTTTATTTACAGTATATATTACACATATTTGGTGTACATTTTGATATTTTATGTACAGTATGTTATATATATTTACTGTACTTTTTGATATTTTATTTACAATATATAAAATGTATTTGGTGTACTTTTAGTTAATATTATATGTACAATATATGAAATATGTTTACTGTACTTTTTGATGTTTTATATACACTATATAAAATGTATTTGGTGTACTTTTAGTTAATATTATAGGTAAAATATATGAAACATATTTACTGTATTTTTGATATTTTTTGTACACTATATAAGATATATTTGGTGTCCTTATGATATTTTATGTAAATTATATAATATATATTTGGTGTAGTTTTTGATATTTTACATAGGTTGTGTAATATATATTTACTGTAATTTTTGATAGTTTGTTTACAGTGTATAATATACATTTGGTGTAATTTTTGATATTTTATGTACAGTATACTAAATATAATTACTGCAGTTTTTGATAGTTTATTTACAGTATATATAACACGTCTTTGGTGTACTATTTGATATTTTATGTACAGTATGTAATATATATTTAGTGTACTTTTTGATATATTATTTACAGTATATAAAATGTATTTGGTGTACTTTTAGTTAATATTATATGTACAATATATGACATATATTTACTGTACTTTTTGATATTTTATGTACAGTATATAACATATATTTGGTGTCCTTTAGATATTTTATGTAAATTATATAATATATATTTGGTGTAGTTTTTGATATTTTACATAGAGTGTAATATATCTTTACTGTACTTTTGGATATTTTATTTACAGTTTATATTATACATTTAGTGTAATTTTTGATATTTTATGTACAGTATATTAAATATAATTACTGTAGTTTTTGATAGTTTATTTACAGTATATATAGCACATATTAGGTGTACTTTTTGATATGTTATGTACAGTATGTAATATATATTTAATGTACTTTTTGATATTTTATTTACAGTATATAAAGTGTATTTGGTGTAGTTTTAGTTAATATTATATGTGCAAAATATTAAACATATTTACTGTACTATTTGATATTTTATGTACAGTATATAACATATATTTGGTGTCCTTTTGATATTTAATGTAAATTATATAATATATATTTGGTGCAGTTATTGATATTTTACATAGATTGTAATATATATTTACTGAACTTTTTCATATTTTAGTTACAGTATATAATAAACATTTTGTGTAATTTTTGATATTTAATATGCGGTATATTAAACATAATAACTGTAGTTTTTGATAGTTTATTTACAGTATATAAACACATATTTGGTGTACTTTTTGATATTTTAAGTACAGTATGTAATATATATTTACTTTATTTTGGTTATTTTATTTACAGTTTATGAAAGGTATTTGGTGTACTTTTAGTTAATATTATATGTACAATATATGAAATATATTTACTGAACTTTTTGATATTTTATGTACAGTATATGATATATATTTGGTGTCCTTTTTATATTTTTTGTAAATTATATTATATATTTGTTGTAGTATTTGATATTTTACATAGGGTGTGTATAATATATTTACTGTCCTTTTTGATATTTTACTTACAGTATATAATATACATTTGGTGTAATTTTTGATATTTTATATACAGTATATTAAATATAATTACTGTAGTTTTTGATAGTTTATTTACAGTATATATAACACATATTTGGTGTACTTTTTGATATTTTATGTACAGTATGTAATATATATTTACTGTACATTCTGATATTTTATTTACAGTATATAAAATGTATTTGGTGTACTTTTAGTTAATATTATATGTACAATATATGAAATATATTTACTGTAATTTTTGATATTTTATGTACAGTATATAAGATATATTTGGTGTCCTTTTGCTATTTCATGTAAATTATATAATATATATTTGGTGTAGTTTGTGATATTTTGCATAGGGTGTGTAATATATATTTACTGTTCTTTTTGATATTTTATTTACAGTATATTATACATTTGGTGTAATTTTTGACATTTTATGTACAGTATATTAAATATAATTACTGTAGTTTTTGATAGTTTATTTACAGTATATATAACACATATTTGCTGTACATTTTCATATTTTATGTATAGTATGTAATATATATTTACTGTATATTTTGATGTTTTATTTACAGTACATAAAATGTATTTGGTGTACTTTTAGTTAATATTATATGCACAATATATGAAATTTATTTACTGTAAATTTTGATATTTTATATACAGTATATAAGATATATTTGGTGTCCTTTTGATATTTTATGTAAACTATATAATATATATTTGGTGTAGTTTGTGATATTTTACATAGGGTGTGTAGTATATATTTACTTTCCTGTTTGATATTTTATTTACAGTATATAATACACATTTGGTGTAATTTTTCATATTTTATATACAGTACATTAAATATAATTACTGTAGTTTTTGATAGTTTATTTACAGTATATATAACACATATTAGGTGTACTTTTTGATATGTTATATACAGTATGTAATATATATTTACTGTAATTTTTGATATTTTATTTACAGTATATAAAGTGTATTTGGTGTACTTTTAGTTAATATTATATGTGCAAAATATGAAATATGTTTACTGTATATTTTGATATTTTATGTACAGTATATAAGGTATATTTGGTGACCTTTTGATATTTTATGTAAATTATATGATATATATTTGGTGTAGTTTGTGATATTTTACATAGGGTGTGTAATATATATTTACTGTAATTTTTGATATTTTATTTAGAGTATATAATATACGTTTGGTGTAATTTTTGATATTTTATGTACAGTATATTAAATATAATTACTGTAGGTTTTGATAGTTTATTTACAGTATATATAACACGTATTTGGTGTACTTTTTGATATTTTATGTACAGTATGTAATACGTATTTACTGTAATTTTTGACACTTTTTTTACAGTACATAAAATGTATTTGGTGTACTTTTACTTAATATTATATGTACAATATATGAAATATATTTACTGTACTTTTTGATATTTTATGTACAGTATATAAGATATAATTGGTGTCCTTTTGATATTTTATGGAAATTATATAATATATATTTTTAGTTTTTGATATTTTACATAGAGTGTGATATATATTTACTGTCCTTTCTGATTTTTTATTTACAGTATATAATATACATTTGGTGTAATTTTTGATATTTTATGTACAATATATAAAATATAATTACTGTAGTTTTTGATAGTTTATTTACAGTATATATAACACATATTTGGTGTACTTTTTGATATTTTATGTAGACTATGTAATATATATTTACTGTACTTTTTGATATTTTATTTCCAGTATATAAAATGTATTTGGTGTACTTTTAGTTAATATTATATGTAAAATATATGAAATATATTTACTGTACATTTTGATATTTTATGTACAGTATATAAGGTATATTTGGTGACCTTTTGATATTTTATGTAAATTATATAATATATATTTGGTTTAGTTTGTGATATTTTACATAGGGTGTGTAATATATATTTACTGTACTTTTTGGTATTTTATTTACAGGAAATAATATACATTTGGTGTAATTTTTTATATTTTATGTAAAGTATATTAAATATAATTACTGTAGTTTTTGATAGTTTATTTACACTATGTATAACACATATTTGGTGTACTTTTTGATAATTTATATACAGTATGTAGTATATATTCACTGTAATTTTTGATATATTATTTACACTATATAATATGTATTAGGTGTACTTTTAGTTAATACTATATATACAATATATGAAATATATTTACTGTACATTTTGATATTTTATGTACAGTATATAATATATATTTGGTGTCCTTTTGATATTTTATGTAAATTATATAATATATATTTTTTGTATATTGTGATATTTTACATATGGTGTGTAATATATATTTACTGTACTTTTTGATATTTTATTTACACTATATAAAATGTATTTGGTGTACTTTTAGTTAACATTATATGTACAACATATGAAATATATTTACTGTACTTTTTGATATTTTATGTACAGTATATAAGATATATTTGGTGTCCTTTTGATATTTTATGTAAATTATATAATATATATTTGGTGTAGATTGTGATATTTTACAGATGGTGTGTAATATATATTTACTGTACTATTTGATATTTTATTTACACTATATAAAATGTATTTGGTGTACTTTTAGTTTATATTATATGTACATTATATGAAATATATTTACTGTATATTTTGATATTTTATGTACAGTATATAAGATATATTTGGTGTCCTTTTGATATTTTTTGTAAATTATATAATATATATTTGGTGTAGATTGTGATATTTTACATATGGTGTGTAATATATATTTACTGTACTTTTTGATATTTTATTTACAGTAAATAATATACATTTGGTGTAATTTTTTATATTTTATGTACAGTATATAAAATATAATTACTGTAGTTTTTGATAGTATATATATATATTTGGTGTCCTTTTGATATTTTATGTAAATTATATAATATATATTTGGTGTAGTATTTGATATTTTTCATAGGGTGTGTATAATATATTTACTGTCCTTTTTGATATTTTACTTACAGTATATAATATACATTTGGTGTAATTTTTGATATTTTATTTAGAGTATATTAAATATAATTACTGTAGTTTTTCATAGTTTATTTACAGTATATATTACACATATTTGGTGTACATTTTGATATTTTATGTACAGTATGTTATATATATTTACTGTACTTTTTGATATTTTATTTACAATATATAAAATGTATTTGGTGTACTTTTAGTTAATATTATATGTACAATATATGAAATATGTTTACTGTACTTTTTGATGTTTTATATACACTATATAAAATGTATTTGGTGTACTTTTAGTTAATATTATAGGTACAATATATGAAACATATTTACTGTATTTTTGATATTTTATGTACACTATATAAGATATATTTGGTGTCCTTATGATATTTTATGTAAATTATATAATATATATTTGGTGTAGTTTTTGATATTTTACATAGGTTGTGTAATATATATTTACTGTAATTTTTGATAGTTTGTTTACAGTGTATAATATACATTTGGTGTAATTTTTGATATTTTATGTACAGTATACTAAATATAATTACTGCAGTTTTTGATAGTTTATTTACAGTATATATAACACGTCTTTGGTGTACTATTTGATATTTTATGTACAGTATGTAATATATATTTAGTGTACTTTTTGATATATTATTTACAGTATATAAAATGTATTTGGTGTACTTTTAGTTAATATTATATGTACAATATATGACATATATTTACTGTACTTTTTGATATTTTATGTACAGTATATAACATATAATTGGTGTCCTTTAGATATTTTATGTAAATTATATAATATATATTTGGTGTAGTTTTTGATATTTTACATAGAGTGTAATATATATTTACTGTCCTTTTTGATATTTTATTTACAGTATATAATATACATTTAGTGTAATTTTTGATATTTTATGTACAGTATATTAAATATAATTACTGTAGTTTTTGATAGTTTATTTACAGTATATATAACACAAATTAGGTGTACTTTTTGATATTTTATGTACAGTATGTAATATATATTTACTGTACTTTTTGATACTTTATTTACAGTATATAAAGTGTATTTGGTGTATTTTAGTTAATATTTTATGTGCAATATATGAAACATACTTACTGTACTTTTTGTTATTTTATGTACAGTATATAAGGTATATTTGGTGTCCTTTTGATATTTTATGTAAATTATATAATATATATTTGGTGTAGTTTTTGATATTTTACATAGGGTGTGTAATATATATTTACCGTCCTTTTTTATATTTTCTTTACACTATATAATATACATTTGGTGTAATTTTTGATATTTTATGTACAGTATATTAAATATAATTACTGTAGTTTTTGATAGTTCATTTACAGTGTATATAACACATATTTGGTGTACTTTTTGATATTTTATGTACAGTATGTAATATATATTTACTGTAATTTTGATATTTTATTTACAGTATATAAAATATATTTGGTGTACTTTTAGTTAATATTATATGTACAATATATGAAATATATTTACTGTAATTTTTGATATTTTATGTACAGTATATAAGATATATTTTGTGTCCTTTTGATATTTTATGTAAATTATATAATATATATTTGGTGTAGTTTGTGATAATTAACATAGGGTGTGTAATATATATTTACTGTACTTTTTGATATTTTATTTAGAGTATATTACACATTTTGTGTAATTTTTTATATTTATTGTACAGTATATTAAATATAATTATTGTAGTTTTTGATAGTTTATTTACAGTATATATAACACATATTTGGTGTACTTTGTGATATTTTATGTACAGTATGTAATACATATTTACGGTACTTTTTGATATTTTATTTACACAATATAAAATCTATTTGGTGTACTTTTAGTATTATATGTACAATATATGAAATATATTTACTGTACATTTGATATTTTATGTACAGTATATAAGATATATTTGGTGTCCTTTTGATATTTTATGTAAATTATATAATATATATTTGGTGTAGATTGTGATATTTTACATATGGTGTGTCATATATATTTACTGTACTTTTTGATATTTTATTTACAGTACATAATATACATTTGGTGTAATTTTTGATGTTTTATGTACAGTATATTTAATATAATTACTGTAGTTTTTGATAGTTTATTTACAGTATATATAACACATATTTGGTGTACTTCTTGATATGTTATGTACAGTATGTAATATATATTTACTATAATTTTTGATATTTTATTTACAGTATATAAAACGTATTTGGTGTACTTTTAGTTAATATTATTTGTACAATATATGAAATATATTTACTGTACATTTTGATATTTTAAGTACAGTATATAAGGTATATTTCGTGTCCTTTTGATATTTTATGTAAATTATATAATATATATTTGGTGTAGTTTTTGATATTTTACATAGGGTGTGTAATATATATTTACTGTTCATTTTGATATTTTATTTTCAGTAAATAATATACATTTGGTGTAATTTTTGATATTTTATTTAGAGTATATTAAATATAATTACTGTAGTTTTTGATAGTTTATTTACAGTATATATAACACATATTTGGTGTACTTTTTGATATTTTATGTACAGTATGTTATACATATTTACTGTACTTTTTGATATTTTATTTACAATATATAAAATGTATTTGGTGTACTTTTAGTTAATATTATATATACAATATATGAAATATTTTTACTGTACATTTTGAGATTTTATGTATAGTATATAAGATATATTTGGTGTCCTTTTGATATTTTATGTAAATTATATAATATATATTTGGTGTAGTTTGTGATATTTTACATAGGGTGTGTAATATATATTTATTGTACTTTTTGGTATTTTATTTAAGATAAATAATATACATTTGGTGTAATTTTTGATATTCTATGTACAGTATATTAAATATAATTACTGTAGTTTTGATAGTTTATTTACTGTATATATAACACATATTTGGTGTACTTTTTGATATTTTATGTACAGTATGTAATATATATTTACTGTAATTTTTGATATTTTATTTACACTATATAAAATGTATTTGGTGTACTTTTAGTTAATATTATATGTACAATATATGAAATATATTTACTGTACAT
The DNA here is from genome assembly GCF_029289425.2 of Pan paniscus. NCBI lineage: Eukaryota > Metazoa > Chordata > Mammalia > Primates > Hominidae > Pan > Pan paniscus. The sequence goes on along the minus strand of NC_073263.2, from coordinate 12,504,041 downwards.
TTTGATATTTTATGAACAGTATATAAGATATATATGGTGTCCTTTTGATATTTTATGTAAATTATATAATATATATTTTGTGTAGATTGTGATATTTTACCTATGGTGTGTAATTTATATTTACTGTACTTTTTGATATTTTATTTACAGTAAATAACATACATTTGGTGTAATTTTTGATATTTTATGTACAGTATATTAAATATATTTACTGTAGTTTTGATAGTTTATTTAGAGTATATATAACACATATTTGGTGTACTTTTTGGTAATTTATGTACAGTATGTAATAGATATTTACTGAAATTTTTGATCTTTTATTTACACTATATAAAATGTATTTCGTGTACATTTAGTTAATATTATATGTACAATATATGAAATATATTTACTGAACTTTTTGATATTTTATGTACAGTGTATGAGATATATTTGGTGTCCTTTTGATATTTTATGTAAATTATATAATATATATTTGGTGTAGTATTTGATATTTTACATAGGGTGTGTATGATATATTTACTGTCCTTTTTGATATTTTACTTACAGTATATAATATACATTTGGTGTAATTTTTGTTATTTTATATACAGTATATTAAATATAATTACTGTAGTTTTTGATAGTTTATTTACAGTATATATAACACATATTTGGTGTACTTTTTGATATTTTATGTACATTATGTAATATATGTTTACTGTACATTCTGATATTTTATTTACAGTATATAAAATGTATTTGGTGTACTTTTAGTTAATATTATATGTACAATATATGAAATATATTTACTGTAATTTTTGATATTTTATGTACAGTATATAAGATATATTTGGTGTCCTTTTGCTATTTCATGTAAATTATATAATATATATTTGGTGTAGTTTGTGATATTTAGCATAGGGTGTGTAATATATATTTACTGTTCTTTTTGATATTTTATTTACAGTATATTATACATTAGGTGTAATTTTTGACATTTTATGTACAGTATATTAAATATAATTACTGTAGTTTTTGATAGTTTATTTACAGTATATATAACACATATTTGGTGTACTTTTTTATATTTTATGTACAGTATGTAATATATATTTACTGTACATTTTGATATTTTATTTACAGTACATAAAATGTATTTGGTGTACTTTTAGTTAATATTATATGCACAATATATGAAATTTATTTACTGTAAATTTTCATATTTTATATACAGTATATAAGATATATTTGGTGTCCTTTTGATATTTTATGTAAACTATATAATATATATTTGGTGTAGTTTGTGATATTTTACATACGGTGTGTAGTATATATTTACTTTCCTGTTTGATATTTTATTTACAGTATATAATATACATTTGGTGTAATTTTTCATATTTTATATACAGTACATTAAATATAATTACTGTAGTTTTTGATAGTTTATTTACAGTATATATAACACATATTAGGTGTACTTTTTGCTATGTTATGTACAGTATGTAATATATATTTACTGTACTTTTTGATATTTTATTTACAGTATATAAAGTGTATTTGGTGTACTTTTAGTTAATATTATATGTGCAAAATATGAAACATATTTACTGTACGTTTTGATATTTTATGTACAGTATATAAGATATATTTGGTGTCCTTTTGATATTTTATGTAAATTATATAATATATATTTGGTGTAGTTTTTGATATTTTACATAGGGTGTGTAATATATATTTACCGTCCTTTTTTATATTTTCTTTACACTATATAATATACATTTGGTGTAATTTTTGATATTTTATGTACAGTATATTAAATATAATTACTGTAGTTTGTGATAGTTTATTTACACTATGTATAACACATATTTGGTGTACTTTTTGATATTTTATGTAAAGTATCTTATATATATTTACTGTACTTTTTGATATTCTATTTACAGTACATAAAATGTATTTGGTGTACTTTTAGTTAATATTATATGCACAATATATGAAATATATTTACTGTACTTTTTGATATTTTATGTACAGTATATAAGATATATTTATTGTCCTTTTTGTATTTTATGTAAATTATATAATATATATTTGGTGTAGTTTTTGATATTTTACATGGGGTGTGTAATGTATATTTACTGTAATTTTTGATATTTTATTTAGAGTATATAATATACATTTGGTGTAATTTTTGATATTTTATGTACAGTATATTAAATATAATTACTGTAGTTTTTGATAGTTTATTTATAGTATACATAACACGTATTTGGTGTACTTTTTGATATTTTATGTACAGTATGTAATATATATTTTCTGTACTTTTTGATAATTTATTTACAGTATATAAAATGTATTTGGTGTACTTTTAGTTAATATTATATGTACAATATATGAAATATATTTACTGTACTTTTTGATATTTTATGTACAGTATATAAGATATATTTGGTGTCCTTTTGATATTTTATGTAAATTATATAATATATATGTGGTGTAGATTGTGATATTTTACATACGGTGTATAATATATATGTACTGTACTTTTTGATATTTTATTTACAGTAAATAATATACATTTGGTGTAATTTTTGATATTTTATGTACAGTATATTTAATAAAATTACTGTAGTTTTTGATAGTTTATTTACAGTATATATGACACATATTTGCTGTACTTTTTGATAGTTTATGTACATTATGTAATATATATTCACTGAAATTTTTGATATTTTATTCACACTATATAAAATTTATTTGGTGTACTTTTAGTTAATATTATATGTACATTATATGAAATATATTTACAGTAATTTTTGATATTTTATGTACAGTATATAAGATATATTTGGTGTCCTTTTGATATTTTATGTAAATTATATAATATATATTTGGCGTAGATTGTGATATTTTACATATGGTGTGTAATATATGTTTACTGTAATTTTTGATATTTTATTTACAGTATATAAAATGTATTTGGTGTACATTTAGTTAATATTATATGCACAATATATGAAATATATTTACTGTATTTTTGATATTTTATGTACAGTATATAATATATATTTGGTGTCCTTTTGATATTTTATGTAAATTATATAATATGTATTTGGTGTAGTTATTGATATTTTACATAGAATTTAATATATATTTACTATCCTTTTTGATATTTTATTTACAGTATATAATATACGTTTGGTGTAATTTTTGATATTTTATGTACAGTATATTAAATATAATTAGTGTAGTTTTTGATAGTTTATTTACAGTATATATAACACATATTTGGTGAAAATTGTGTTATTGTAACTATTTACCGCTATCTCTCTTTCACGGCTCTCCATCAGTTGTGAACATCTATTGGTTTATCCCAAGTCACTAAGCATATTTTTATTAGGTACACCTGTTTTTCCTTATACAGCTGTTTCTGGACTATAGGGTCGCATACTCATAAACCCACTGTAACTCAGAAACGCATCTAATATTCCAATAATCCCATCATAACGTTGAAAAATCATAAATCAAACCACCGTAAGTCACGGTGTGTCCGTGGATATGGGCGTCATCAATTCCATTGTATTCAGTAATGCTGTACACCATTAACAATGGCAGACTGATTGGGAGTGGATATTGATAGCATTATAAAAGTCAGTTATTAGAGGGATACTTCTTTAACCTGACTGAAGAACTGATCTAATGGCTTTAGTACAGTGCATGATTATGTGAGATGTTTTGAGACAGAGTAGTACATTTGTGAATGAAGTTTTTTCACTTAGTAGGAACCATTGTGTGTGGAAAAGTGAGAAAATTGCTTTCTGCTGTAGAGTCTGGCATTCATTGTAGACTTAAGCTTATTTTTCTGTGAGCAAATCTTATTCAATAAAATACTACTCTTTATACTAAAAAACAGAAACAGTGGTGATGTGTGGTCATTATGCTCAGCAAACTAATCCAGGGAAAGAAAACCAAACGCCACATTCTCACTTATAATGAGAGCTGAAAAAGGAGATCACATGGACACAGGAAGGGGAACAACACTCACTGGGGCCTTTCGGGAGGCAGAGCGTTAAGAAAAACAGCTACTGCATGCTGGGCTTAATACCTAGGTGATGGGTTGACAGGTGCAGCGAACCACCATGGCACACGTTTACCTTAGTAACAAATCTGCACATCCTGCACATATACCCCAGAACTTGAAACGAAACAAAAGAAAACGAAAAAGCAATAGCAAAACGCTAAAGGCAAAATAAAGTTTCAAACTCAGAACGTGACAGACCAATGTTTGGTTCAAATCATGGTTCTCAACCCAGGTGCCATAAGGCCAGGATAAAGAATTTGATTACATATTGTAAATAAGACATGCAGCAAATGACCAGAAAGATTATTCTCAACATATGTGTGTCTTCTAATTCAATGGTGACGCTATCTACCGGGACATAGCTTTAGATTCCAAAGGGCCGAGTCCCGCCAGACAGGCCTCCCACACTAATAACAATGGGAAGCCCCACGTTGTTTTACCTGTGCTTCTCAGCAACTGGCTATAAATCAGGTTGCCACCACTCCCAGATTTAGTTGCATTCATTGGCTGGAAGAGCTCACAGCACGCAGGGAAACACTTACATTTGCCGTTGTATTTTAGCGGACTTTGCAAAAAGTTCAGAAATAAATGCGGGGCCCGGCGTGTGGGGAGGGGTGCACTACCTTCCAGGAAGTGTTATCCACAAGCTCTCTGAACCCAGTCCTTTTGGGTTTTTATGGAGACCTCATTCTATAGGCATGACGGGTTAAACCATAGGCTATTGGTGATCAACTCCACCTGAGGCTCTCAACCCTCCCTGGAAATTGGGGTTGAGGCTTTGCCATTCTCAGTCTGACTAAAAGAATTTACCCAAACGGAATTTTAAAACAGATGAGCATAACTGGAATCTTAATTAGATGATTGGATTATCTGGAGCCACACCTTGATATTCCTAACCCGAGCACCCTCATCCAACGAATGCTCCACGCAACTGGCTCCCAAGTCTCTACGTGGTTCCAGAGCAAAAGAATGTTTCTACAACGCATATCTCCACCTTTTCTTCAAAGTCTTTTCCCTTACACGGAAAGACTTCTTAAACTGCCATGCATCCGGATCAGGGGGAGGTATTGTTACACCGCAGATCTGTGGATCTCCGGGGTTTGATTGTGGCAAGGATGCTGCTGGTGTCAAAACCACAACGTGGGAACCACAGAACCACTAGTTGGTTTTCAGTGTTTCAGTGCATACAATTCCTAATATATCTGGCCAAGAAAACTTGTAAGTTCTTAGATTGTCCCAAAGGTGGCGCATGAAATCAAAGCAGGAGAACAGTTTCCTACGAGGTGTAGCCTGGGAAAGTTGGGGGTGACTGATGGAAAGGAGGAGTGAAGCTCCGCCCTTTCCGCTGCTAGGCTGCGCCCGAGGCTATTTAAACCCACCCTGGCTGGCCTGTACTCAGATCTTCGCGGAGCGGATCAGCGGCCGGAGCGGTTGGCGGACTCTGCGTTGACTTGGAGCTCACAGCGTCTTGCGACTTGGAAGCGGATTCAGAGGACAGGACAGAACACTTGGGCAAGTGAATCTCTGTCTGTCTGTCTGTCTGTCTGTCTCATTGGTTGGTTGATTTCCATTTTCTTAAGGGGCACATACCTCACACCGCACACACACACACACACGCACACACACTCCTTCCTTCTGCGAGTTAGAAAATTAGTAGGGGCCCCTGGGAGCTGCAGGTTTCCTAATCATGTCTGCACCTAAGAACAGTAGGGTCTTGTCCGGCTCTTCTTATGAACGGTCCCCCAGCACGGACTCCCCAAGGTCCATGCGAGCCTCACCCAGCTTCTCCCTCTCCCCTCTCAGAAACTCAGGCTTCAGGGGAAGCTCCTCACCAGGGATCCGGAGCTACCATTCACCATCCCCTAGGGCTTCACCACACTCACCTCTGTCATCACCAGAATCCCACAAGCTCCCATTTCCCTGTCCTCACCGTGATGGGCAATCAATGAAGCCATTGGGCTCTCCCGTGTCCTCCTCTGAGGATTCCTCAGAGTCCCCACGTTCATCAATAATATACCACATGTTCTTACTGCCATCACCCAGCAGCTCACCCCCAGCTCTCGGGGGATCTCCTGTGTCTCCCAGCTACTCTCCAAACAACCCCAGATTTCAGCTGGAGTCAGTCCCCCACACCCGGGAATCACCTACAAACTCACGAGCCTCACGGTGCTCCACCCCTGTGTCTTTCATCTCTTCACCCCCAGGCCTCAGGGACTCTCCTGTGGCTCCCAGTTACTCTCCAGCCATCCCCAGGTTCCTGCGGGAGTCAGCCCCATGCACCCAGGAGTCCCCCAGAGACTCACACGTCTCGGGAGAATATGAGCGGTCCCCTAGCCCTGACTCCTCAAGATTCATGCCTGCCTCACCCAGCTTCTCCCTCTCCCCTCCCAGAAACTCAGACCCAAGGGGCAGCTCCTCACCAGGGATGTGGAAGTACTCTACATCACCCCGCAGGGCTTCACCACTCTCACATCCATCATCAACAGAATTCCACAACTTTACGTTTCCCTTTCCTAACCAAGCAGGACAGTCACTCATGTCATTGTGTTCTCCCGTGTCCTCCTCTGGAGATTCTTCACAGTCACCTCATTCATCAATAATATACCATATGTTCTTACTGCCATCATCCAGCAGCTCACCCCCAGCCACCCATGACTCTCCTGTCTGTCCCAGCTACTCTCCAACTACGCCCAGATTTCAGCGGGAGTCTCTACCCCACACCCCAGAAACACCTACAAACTCACAGACCTCAGTGAGATCCTCGCCAGTCTCTCTCACGTCTTCACCCCCAGCCCTTACGGACCCTCCAGTCTGTCCCAGCTACTCTCCAACCACGCCCACATTTCAGCGCGGGTCAGTTCCAGGAACCCGGGGGTCACCACCAAGCCCACCACTTTCACTGAGTTACTCCCCAGTCTCTAGCACGTCTTTATCTCCAACCCTCAGGGACTCGCCTGTCTGTCCCAGCTACTCTCCAAACACGCCCACACTTCAGCGGGAGTCCGTTGCAGGCACCCAGAAATCACCACCAAACTCACCAATTTCACTGCGTTACTCCCCAGTCTCTCTCATGTCTTCACCATCCCTCAGGGACTCTCCCGTCTGTCCCAGCTACTCTCCAACCACGCCCACATTTCAGCTGCAGTCAGCTCCAGGCACCCCGGAATCACCACCAAACTCCCCAATTTCACTCAGTTACTCCTCACTCTCTAGCACGTCTTTATCTCCAACCCTCAGGGACTCTCCTGTGTGTCCCAGCTACTCTCCAACCACGCCCACACTTCAGCGGGAGTCAGTTCCAGGCACCCAGAAAGCACCACCAAACTCACCAATTTCACTCACTTACTCTCCAGTCTCTCTCATGTCTTCACCAGCCCTCAGGGACTCTCCTGTCTGTCCCAGCTACTCTCCAACCACGCACGCATTTCAGCTGGAGTCAGTCCCAGGCACCCCGGAGTCACCACCAAACTCACCAGTTTCACTGAGGTACTCCCCGGTCTCTCTCATGTCTTCACCCCCAGCCCTCAGGGACTCTCCTGTGTGTCCCAGCTACTCTCCAACCATGCCCAGATTTCAGCGGGAGTCAGTTCCAGGCACCCAGGTATCACCACCAAACTCAGCAGTTTCGCTGAGTTACTCCCCAGTCTCTGTCATGTCTTCACCCCCAGCCCCCTGGGACTCTCCTGTCTGTCCCAGCTACTCTCCCACCACGCCCAGATTTCAGCGGCACTCAGCCTCCCACACTCCGGAATCACCTACAGACTCACAGACTTCACTGAGGTCCTCCCTGGTCTCTCTCAGGTCTTTGCCCTCAGCCCACAGGGACTCCTGTGTCTCTTTCAGCTACTCTCAAAACTTCGCTAGATTCCAGCTGGAGTCAGTTCCAGGCACCCACGATACACCACCGAACTCACGAATTTCACTGACTTACTCCCCAGTCTCCCTCATGTTCTCACCCCCAGCCCTCAAGGACTCTTCTGTCTCTCTCAGCTACACTCCGACCATCTCCAGATTTCACCTGGAGTCAGCTTCCCGCACCCAGGAATCACCTACAAACTCACGGACCTTACTGCAACCCTCCCCCATTTCTTTCACCTCTTCACCCCCTGCCTTCAGGGACTCTCCTGGGTCTCCCAGCTTCTCTCCAGCCTTCCCCAGATTTCTGCCACAGTCAGCCCCAGGCACCCAGGACAATCCTAGACACTCACAGGCCTCACGAGACTATCTCCCTATGACCTGTACCTATACAGGGATGGCTCCCACGCATCCCTCAGTGACCCCAAACCCATCTCCACTTACACTCAGACACTCCCAGGGCCTGACAGCTACTCCCCGTTATTGTCCTTCAGTTCGAAGCCCTGGCCAATCTACTAGCCCACATGACGCAGTTACCTGGCCATTTCTCCACGGTTCCCGTGAGGGCCCCACACCCAGCCGCACAAGAGCCCCTCCTGCATTCCGTCCTCACACGCAGGCTTGTCCATCTACTTGCTACTGTCACACTCTTGCCAGCAGAAGAGGCCCCTGTAATGGGCGATATCACCACCCAGTCTATCCTCACCCCACAGCTGTGCAGCGGGACCCTCCTGCTGGCCCACGTGGCTGCCAGAGCCCATGCTGGCACGACGCTCCAGCAGGTCGGCGTCCCTGCGGGCCACACTACCGGTGACATGGCTAGCATGACCCTCCTTCCTGGCAGTGACACTGTTGATGTGAACCCCGGTTTCACATCTGTCATTTGTAAATAGGACCATTTTCCCTTTTCGCTCTCCCTTCCATTCACAGGGCTTCTCATTCTCTCTCTTTCTGCCTCCGTTTCAGATATTTACTCACCTTTTTCTCTCTCACTATGTCTGCCGTGGTCTCCATGAGAGTGCGCCACAGAAGATTCCCCCATTAAAAGTCATGAATTGAGTGGCTTTTAGTATACCTGTGGTGGTGCACATTCAATTTTAATTCGCAATCCATTGTAGAACGTCTTATCACCCCCGACCAGAGAAAAACCCTGTAGACATTAGTCACTCCTCATTCTGTCTCAAACCCTCTCCCTGACCCTCAGCCCTAGGTAGCAACTACCTAGTGCGATCAATCCCATATGCATAGATTTCCATATTGTGGACATTTCCTATCAACGGAATTGCACAATAGGTGAGCTGTTATGACTGACACAACACGTAGCACAATATTTTCAAGATTCATCCACATTGTAGGCTTACCCACAGGGGGAAACCATTTTTTGGGGGGTTTTAGTAACACCGGGTGTTTTCTCCTTCCTTTCGTCCTTCTTTCCTTCCTTCCTTCCTTCCTTCCTTCCTTCCTTCCTACCTTCCTTCTTTCTTTCCTTCCTTCCTTCCTTCCTCCTATTTCTCTCTTACTCCTTCTGCCCTCTCTCTTTCATATGCCTTAGGTGCATCCCACATTCTGCGTTTTTTGGGAGAAATCCTCGACAGGTGCAGGAAAATTGTGTTATTGTAACTATTTACCGCTATCTCTCTTTCACGGCTCTCCATCAGTTGTGAACATCTATTGGTTTATCCCAAGTCACTAAGCATATTTTTATTAGGTACACCTGTTTTTCCTTATACAGCTGTTTCTGGACTATAGGGTCGCATACTCATAAACCCACTGTAACTCAGAAACGCATCTAATATTCCAATAATCCCATCATAACGTTGAAAAATCATAAATCAAACCACCGTAAGTCACGGTGTGTCCGTGGATATGGGCGTCATCAATTCCATTGTGTTCGGTAATGCTGTACACCATTAACAATGGCAGACTGATTGGGAGTGGATATTGATAGCATTATAAAAGTCAGTTATTAGAGGGATACTTCTTTAACCTGACTGAAGAACTGATCTAATGGCTTTAGTACAGTGCATGATTATGTGAGATGTTTTGAGACAGAGTAGTACATTTGTGAATGAAGATTTTTCACTTAGTAGGAACCATTGTGTGTGGAAAAGTGAGAAAATTGCTTTCTGCTGTAGAGTCTGGCATTCATTGTAGACTTAAGCTTATTTTTCTGTGAGCAAATCTTATTCAATAAAATACTACTCTTTATACTAAAAAACAGAAACAGTGGTGATGTGTGGTCATTATGCTCAGCAAACTAATCCAGGGAAAGAAAACCAAACGCCACATTCTCACTTATAATGAGAGCTGAAAAATGAGATCACATGGACACAGGAAGGGGAACAACACTCACTGGGGCCTTTCGGGAGGCAGAGCGTTAAGAAAAACAGCTACTGCATGCTGGGCTTAATACCTAGGTGATGGGTTGACAGGTGCAGCGAACCACCATGGCACACGTTTACCTTAGTAACAAATCTGCACATCCTGCACATATACCCCAGAACTTAGAAACGAAACGAAACAAAAGAAAACGAAAAAGCAATAGCAAAACGCTAAAGGCAAAATAAAGTTTCAAACTCAGAACGTGACAGACCAATGTTTGGTTCAAATCATGGTTCTCAACCCAGGTGCCATAAGGCCAGGATAAAGAATTTGATTACATATTGTAAATAAGACATGCAGCAAATGACCAGAAAGATTATTCTCAACATATGTGTGTCTTCTAATTCAATGGTGACGCTATCTACCGGGACATAGCTTTAGATTCCAAAGGGCCGAGTCCCGCCAGACAGGCCTCCCACACTAATAACAATGGGAAGCCCCACGTTGTTTTACCTGTGCTTCTCAGCAACTGGCTATAAATCAGGTTGCCACCACTCCCAGATTTAGTTGCATTCATTGGCTGGAAGAGCTCACAGCACGCAGGGAAACACTTACATTTGCCGTTGTATTTTAGCGGACTTTGCAAAAAGTTCAGAAATAAATGCGGGGCCCGGCGTGTGGGGAGGGGTGCACTACCTTCCAGGAAGTGTTATCCACAAGCTCTCTGAACCCAGTCCTTTTGGGTTTTTATGGAGACCTCATTCTATAGGCATGACGGGTTAAACCATAGGCTATTGGTGATCAACTCCACCTGAGGCTCTCAACCCTCCCTGGAAATTGGGGTTGAGGCTTTGCCATTCTCAGTCTGACTAAAAGAATTTACCCAAACGGAATTTTAAAACAGATGAGCATAACTGGAATCTTAATTAGATGATTGGATTATCTGGAGCCACACCTTGATATTCCTAACCCGAGCACCCTCATCCAACGAATGCTCCTCCCAACTGGCTCCCAAGTCTCTACGTGGTTCCAGAGCAAAAGAATGTTTCTACAACGCATATCTCCACCTTTTCTACAAAGTCTTTTCCCTTACACGGAAAGACTTCTTAAACTGCCATGCATCCGGATCAGGGGGAGGTATTGTTACACCGCAGATCTGTGGATCTCCGGGGTTTGATTGTGGCAAGGATGCTGCTGGTGTCAAAACCACAACGTGGGAACCACAGAACCACTAGTTGGTTTTCAGTGTTTCAGTGCATACAATTCCTAATATATCTGGCCAAGAAAACTTGTAAGTTCTTAGATTGTCCCAAAGGTGGCGCATGAAATCAAAGCAGGAGAACAGTTTCCTACGAGGTGTAGCCTGGGAAAGTTGGGGGTGACTGATGGAAAGGAGGAGTGAAGCTCCGCCCTTTCCGCTGCTAGGCTGCGCCCGAGGCTATTTAAACCCACCCTGGCTGGCCTGTACTCAGATCTTCGCGGAGCGGATCAGCGGCCGGAGCGGTTGGCGGACTCTGCGTTGACTTGGAGCTCACAGCGTCTTGCGACTTGGAAGCGGATTCAGAGGACAGGACAGAACACTTGGGCAAGTGAATCTCTGTCTGTCTGTCTGTCTGTCTGTCTGTCTGTCTCATTGGTTGGTTGATTTCCATTTTCTTAAGGGGCACATACCTCACACCGCACACACACACACACACGCACACACACTCCTTCCTTCTGCGAGTTAGAAAATTAGTAGGGGCCCCTGGGAGCTGCAGGTTTCCTAATCATGTCTGCACCTAAGAACAGTAGGGTCTTGTCCGGCTCTTCTTATGAACGGTCCCCCAGCACGGACTCCCCAAGGTCCATGCGAGCCTCACCCAGCTTCTCCCTCTCCCCTCTCAGAAACTCAGGCTTCAGGGGAAGCTCCTCACCAGGGATCCGGAGCTACCATTCACCATCCCCTAGGGCTTCACCACACTCACCTCTGTCATCACCAGAATCCCACAAGCTCCCATTTCCCTGTCCTCACCGTGATGGGCAATCAATGAAGCCATTGGGCTCTCCCGTGTCCTCCTCTGAGGATTCCTCAGAGTCCCCACGTTCATCAATAATATACCACATGTTCTTACTGCCATCACCCAGCAGCTCACCCCCAGCTCTCGGGGGATCTCCTGTGTCTCCCAGCTACTCTCCAAACAACCCCAGATTTCAGCTGGAGTCAGCCCCCCACACCCGGGAATCACCTACAAACTCACGAGCCTCACGGTGCTCCACCCCTGTGTCTTTCATCTCTTCACCCCCAGGCCTCAGGGACTCTCCTGTGGCTCCCAGTTACTCTCCAGCCATCCCCAGGTTCCTGCGGGAGTCAGCCCCATGCACCCAGGAGTCCCCCAGAGACTCACACGTCTCGGGAGAATATGAGCGGTCCCCCAGCCCTGACTCCTCAAGATTCATGCCTGCCTCACCCAGCTTCTCCCTCTCCCCTCCCAGAAACTCAGACCCAAGGGGCAGCTCCTCACCAGGGATGTGGAAGTACTCTACATCACCCCGCAGGGCTTCACCACTCTCACATCCATCATCAACAGAATTCCACAACTTTACGTTTCCCTTTCCTAACCAAGCAGGACAGTCACTCATGTCATTGTGTTCTCCCGTGTCCTCCTCTGGAGATTCTTCACAGTCACCTCATTCATCAATAATATACCATATGTTCTTACTGCCATCATCCAGCAGCTCACCCCCAGCCACCCATGACTCTCCTGTCTGTCCCAGCTACTCTCCAACTACGCCCAGATTTCAGCGGGAGTCTCTACCCCACACCCCAGAAACACCTACAAACTCACAGACCTCAGTGAGATCCTCGCCAGTCTCTCTCACGTCTTCACCCCCAGCCCTTACGGACCCTCCAGTCTGTCCCAGCTACTCTCCAACCACGCCCACATTTCAGCGCGGGTCAGTTCCAGGAACCCGGGGGTCACCACCAAGCCCACCACTTTCACTGAGTTACTCCCCAGTCTCTAGCACGTCTTTATCTCCAACCCTCAGGGACTCGCCTGTCTGTCCCAGCTACTCTCCAAACACGCCCACACTTCAGCGGGAGTCCGTTGCAGGCACCCAGAAATCACCACCAAACTCACCAATTTCACTGCGTTACTCCCCAGTCTCTCTCATGTCTTCACCATCCCTCAGGGACTCTCCCGTCTGTCCCAGCTACTCTCCAACCACGCCCACATTTCAGCTGCAGTCAGCTCCAGGCACCCCGGAATCACCACCAAACTCCCCAATTTCACTCAGTTACTCCTCACTCTCTAGCACGTCTTTATCTCCAACCCTCAGGGACTCTCCTGTGTGTCCCAGCTACTCTCCAACCACGCCCACACTTCAGCGGGAGTCAGTTCCAGGCACCCAGGAAGCACCACCAAACTCACCAATTTCACTCACTTACTCTCCAGTCTCTCTCATGTCTTCACCAGCCCTCAGGGACTCTCCTGTCTGTCCCAGCTACTCTCCAACCACGCACGCATTTCAGCTGGAGTCAGTCCCAGGCACCCCGGAGTCACCACCAAACTCACCAGTTTCACTGAGGTACTCCCCGGTCTCTCTCATGTCTTCACCCCCAGCCCTCAGGGACTCTCCTGTGTGTCCCAGCTACTCTCCAACCATGCCCAGATTTCAGCGGGAGTCAGTTCCAGGCACCCAGGTATCACCACCAAACTCAGCAGTTTCGCTGAGTTACTCCCCAGTCTCTGTCATGTCTTCACCCCCAGCCCCCTGGGACTCTCCTGTCTGTCCCAGCTACTCTCCCACCACGCCCAGATTTCAGCGGCACTCAGCCTCCCACACTCCGGAATCACCTACAGACTCACAGACTTCACTGAGGTCCTCCCTGGTCTCTCTCAGGTCTTTGCCCTCAGCCCACAGGGACTCCTGTGTCTCTTTCAGCTACTCTCAAAACTTCGCTAGATTCCAGCTGGAGTCAGTTCCAGGCACCCACGATACACCACCGAACTCACGAATTTCACTGACTTACTCCCCAGTCTCCCTCATGTTCTCACCCCCAGCCCTCAAGGACTCTTCTGTCTCTCTCAGCTACACTCCGACCATCTCCAGATTTCACCTGGAGTCAGCTTCCCGCACCCAGGAATCACCTACAAACTCACGGACCTTACTGCAACCCTCCCCCATTTCTTTCACCTCTTCACCCCCTGCCTTCAGGGACTCTCCTGGGTCTCCCAGCTTCTCTCCAGCCTTCCCCAGATTTCTGCCACAGTCAGCCCCAGGCACCCAGGACAACCCTAGACACTCACAGGCCTCACGAGACTATCTCCCTATGACCTGTACCTATACAGGGATGGCTCCCACGCATCCCTCAGTGACCCCAAACCCATCTCCACTTACACTCAGACACTCCCAGGGCCTGACAGCTACTCCCCGTTATTGTCCTTCAGTTCGAAGCCCTGGCCAATCTACTAGCCCACATGACGCAGTTACCTGGCCATTTCTCCACGGTTCCCGTGAGGGCCCCACACCCAGCCGCACAAGAGCCCCTCCTGCATTCCGTCCTCACACGCAGGCTTGTCCATCTACTTGCTACTGTCACACTCTTGCCAGCAGAAGAGGCCCCTGTAATGGGCGATATCACCACCCAGTCTATCCTCACCCCACAGCTGTGCAGCGGGACCCTCCTGCTGGCCCACGTGGCTGCCAGAGCCCATGCTGGCACGACGCTCCAGCAGGTCGGCGTCCCTGCGGGCCACACTACCGGTGACATGGCTAGCATGACCCTCCTTCCTGGCAGTGACACTGTTGATGTGAACCCCGGTTTCACATCTGTCATTTGTAAATAGGACCATTTTCCCTTTTCGCTCTCCCTTCCATTCACAGGGCTTCTCATTCTCTCTCTTTCTGCCTCCGTTTCAGATATTTACTCACCTTTTTCTCTCTCACTATGTCTGCCGTGGTCTCCATGAGAGTGCGCCACAGAAGATTCCCCCATTAAAAGTCATGAATTGAGTGGCTTTTAGTATACCTGTGGTGGTGCACATTCAATTTTAATTCGCAATCCATTGTAGAACGTCTTATCACCCCCGACCAGAGAAAAACCCTGTAGACATTAGTCACTCCTCATTCTGTCTCAAACCCTCTCCCTGACCCTCAGCCCTAGGTAGCAACTACCTAGTGCGATCAATCCCATATGCATAGATTTCCATATTGTGGACATTTCCTATCAACGGAATTGCACAATAGGTGAGCTGTTATGACTGACACAACACGTAGCACAATATTTTCAAGATTCATCCACATTGTAGGCTTACCCACAGGGGGAAACCATTTTTTGGGGGGTTTTAGTAACACCGGGTGTTTTCTCCTTCCTTTCGTCCTTCTTTCCTTCCTTCCTTCCTTCCTTCCTTCCTTCCTTCCTACCTTCCTTCTTTCTTTCCTTCCTTCCTTCCTTCCTCCTATTTCTCTCTTACTCCTTCTGCCCTCTCTCTTTCATATGCCTTAGGTGCATCCCACATTCTGCGTTTTTTGGGAGAAATCCTCGACAGGTGCAGGAAAATTGTGTTATTGTAACTATTTACCGCTATCTCTCTTTCACGGCTCTCCATCAGTTGTGAACATCTATTGGTTTATCCCAAGTCACTAAGCATATTTTTATTAGGTACACCTGTTTTTCCTTATACAGCTGTTTCTGGACTATAGGGTCGCATACTCATAAACCCACTGTAACTCAGAAACGCATCTAATATTCCAATAATCCCATCATAACGTTGAAAAATCATAAATCAAACCACCGTAAGTCACGGTGTGTCCGTGGATATGGGCGTCATCAATTCCATTGTGTTCGGTAATGCTGTACACCATTAACAATGGCAGACTGATTGGGAGTGGATATTGATAGCATTATAAAAGTCAGTTATTAGAGGGATACTTCTTTAACCTGACTGAAGAACTGATCTAATGGCTTTAGTACAGTGCATGATTATGTGAGATGTTTTGAGACAGAGTAGTACATTTGTGAATGAAGATTTTTCACTTAGTAGGAACCATTGTGTGTGGAAAAGTGAGAAAATTGCTTTCTGCTGTAGAGTCTGGCATTCATTGTAGACTTAAGCTTATTTTTCTGTGAGCAAATCTTATTCAATAAAATACTACTCTTTATACTAAAAAACAGAAACAGTGGTGATGTGTGGTCATTATGCTCAGCAAACTAATCCAGGGAAAGAAAACCAAACGCCACATTCTCACTTATAATGAGAGCTGAAAAATGAGATCACATGGACACAGGAAGGGGAACAACACTCACTGGGGCCTTTCGGGAGGCAGAGCGTTAAGAAAAACAGCTACTGCATGCTGGGCTTAATACCTAGGTGATGGGTTGACAGGTGCAGCGAACCACCATGGCACACGTTTACCTTAGTAACAAATCTGCACATCCTGCACATATACCCCAGAACTTAGAAACGAAACGAAACAAAAGAAAACGAAAAAGCAATAGCAAAACGCTAAAGGCAAAATAAAGTTTCAAACTCAGAACGTGACAGACCAATGTTTGGTTCAAATCATGGTTCTCAACCCAGGTGCCATAAGGCCAGGATAAAGAATTTGATTACATATTGTAAATAAGACATGCAGCAAATGACCAGAAAGATTATTCTCAACATATGTGTGTCTTCTAATTCAATGGTGACGCTATCTACCGGGACATAGCTTTAGATTCCAAAGGGCCGAGTCCCGCCAGACAGGCCTCCCACACTAATAACAATGGGAAGCCCCACGTTGTTTTACCTGTGCTTCTCAGCAACTGGCTATAAATCAGGTTGCCACCACTCCCAGATTTAGTTGCATTCATTGGCTGGAAGAGCTCACAGCACGCAGGGAAACACTTACATTTGCCGTTGTATTTTAGCGGACTTTGCAAAAAGTTCAGAAATAAATGCGGGGCCCGGCGTGTGGGGAGGGGTGCACTACCTTCCAGGAAGTGTTATCCACAAGCTCTCTGAACCCAGTCCTTTTGGGTTTTTATGGAGACCTCATTCTATAGGCATGACGGGTTAAACCATAGGCTATTGGTGATCAACTCCACCTGAGGCTCTCAACCCTCCCTGGAAATTGGGGTTGAGGCTTTGCCATTCTCAGTCTGACTAAAAGAATTTACCCAAACGGAATTTTAAAACAGATGAGCATAACTGGAATCTTAATTAGATGATTGGATTATCTGGAGCCACACCTTGATATTCCTAACCCGAGCACCCTCATCCAACGAATGCTCCTCCCAACTGGCTCCCAAGTCTCTACGTGGTTCCAGAGCAAAAGAATGTTTCTACAACGCATATCTCCACCTTTTCTACAAAGTCTTTTCCCTTACACGGAAAGACTTCTTAAACTGCCATGCATCCGGATCAGGGGGAGGTATTGTTACACCGCAGATCTGTGGATCTCCGGGGTTTGATTGTGGCAAGGATGCTGCTGGTGTCAAAACCACAACGTGGGAACCACAGAACCACTAGTTGGTTTTCAGTGTTTCAGTGCATACAATTCCTAATATATCTGGCCAAGAAAACTTGTAAGTTCTTAGATTGTCCCAAAGGTGGCGCATGAAATCAAAGCAGGAGAACAGTTTCCTACGAGGTGTAGCCTGGGAAAGTTGGGGGTGACTGATGGAAAGGAGGAGTGAAGCTCCGCCCTTTCCGCTGCTAGGCTGCGCCCGAGGCTATTTAAACCCACCCTGGCTGGCCTGTACTCAGATCTTCGCGGAGCGGATCAGCGGCCGGAGCGGTTGGCGGACTCTGCGTTGACTTGGAGCTCACAGCGTCTTGCGACTTGGAAGCGGATTCAGAGGACAGGACAGAACACTTGGGCAAGTGAATCTCTGTCTGTCTGTCTGTCTGTCTGTCTCATTGGTTGGTTGATTTCCATTTTCTTAAGGGGCACATACCTCACACCGCACACACACACACACACGCACACACACTCCTTCCTTCTGCGAGTTAGAAAATTAGTAGGGGCCCCTGGGAGCTGCAGGTTTCCTAATCATGTCTGCACCTAAGAACAGTAGGGTCTTGTCCGGCTCTTCTTATGAACGGTCCCCCAGCACGGACTCCCCAAGGTCCATGCGAGCCTCACCCAGCTTCTCCCTCTCCCCTCTCAGAAACTCAGGCTTCAGGGGAAGCTCCTCACCAGGGATCCGGAGCTACCATTCACCATCCCCTAGGGCTTCACCACACTCACCTCTGTCATCACCAGAATCCCACAAGCTCCCATTTCCCTGTCCTCACCGTGATGGGCAATCAATGAAGCCATTGGGCTCTCCCGTGTCCTCCTCTGAGGATTCCTCAGAGTCCCCACGTTCATCAATAATATACCACATGTTCTTACTGCCATCACCCAGCAGCTCACCCCCAGCTCTCGGGGGATCTCCTGTGTCTCCCAGCTACTCTCCAAACAACCCCAGATTTCAGCTGGAGTCAGCCCCCCACACCCGGGAATCACCTACAAACTCACGAGCCTCACGGTGCTCCACCCCTGTGTCTTTCATCTCTTCACCCCCAGGCCTCAGGGACTCTCCTGTGGCTCCCAGTTACTCTCCAGCCATCCCCAGGTTCCTGCGGGAGTCAGCCCCATGCACCCAGGAGTCCCCCAGAGACTCACACGTCTCGGGAGAATATGAGCGGTCCCCTAGCCCTGACTCCTCAAGATTCATGCCTGCCTCACCCAGCTTCTCCCTCTCCCCTCCCAGAAACTCAGACCCAAGGGGCAGCTCCTCACCAGGGATGTGGAAGTACTCTACATCACCCCGCAGGGCTTCACCACTCTCACATCCATCATCAACAGAATTCCACAACTTTACGTTTCCCTTTCCTAACCAAGCAGGACAGTCACTCATGTCATTGTGTTCTCCCGTGTCCTCCTCTGGAGATTCTTCACAGTCACCTCATTCATCAATAATATACCATATGTTCTTACTGCCATCATCCAGCAGCTCACCCCCAGCCACCCATGACTCTCCTGTCTGTCCCAGCTACTCTCCAACTACGCCCAGATTTCAGCGGGAGTCTCTACCCCACACCCCAGAAACACCTACAAACTCACAGACCTCAGTGAGATCCTCGCCAGTCTCTCTCACGTCTTCACCCCCAGCCCTTACGGACCCTCCAGTCTGTCCCAGCTACTCTCCAACCACGCCCACATTTCAGCGCGGGTCAGTTCCAGGAACCCGGGGGTCACCACCAAGCCCACCACTTTCACTGAGTTACTCCCCAGTCTCTAGCACGTCTTTATCTCCAACCCTCAGGGACTCGCCTGTCTGTCCCAGCTACTCTCCAAACACGCCCACACTTCAGCGGGAGTCCGTTGCAGGCACCCAGAAATCACCACCAAACTCACCAATTTCACTGCGTTACTCCCCAGTCTCTCTCATGTCTTCACCATCCCTCAGGGACTCTCCCGTCTGTCCCAGCTACTCTCCAACCACGCCCACATTTCAGCTGCAGTCAGCTCCAGGCACCCCGGAATCACCACCAAACTCCCCAATTTCACTCAGTTACTCCTCACTCTCTAGCACGTCTTTATCTCCAACCCTCAGGGACTCTCCTGTGTGTCCCAGCTACTCTCCAACCACGCCCACACTTCAGCGGGAGTCAGTTCCAGGCACCCAGGAAGCACCACCAAACTCACCAATTTCACTCACTTACTCTCCAGTCTCTCTCATGTCTTCACCAGCCCTCAGGGACTCTCCTGTCTGTCCCAGCTACTCTCCAACCACGCACGCATTTCAGCTGGAGTCAGTCCCAGGCACCCCGGAGTCACCACCAAACTCACCAGTTTCACTGAGGTACTCCCCGGTCTCTCTCATGTCTTCACCCCCAGCCCTCAGGGACTCTCCTGTGTGTCCCAGCTACTCTCCAACCATGCCCAGATTTCAGCGGGAGTCAGTTCCAGGCACCCAGGTATCACCACCAAACTCAGCAGTTTCGCTGAGTTACTCCCCAGTCTCTGTCATGTCTTCACCCCCAGCCCCCTGGGACTCTCCTGTCTGTCCCAGCTACTCTCCCACCACGCCCAGATTTCAGCGGCACTCAGCCTCCCACACTCCGGAATCACCTACAGACTCACAGACTTCACTGAGGTCCTCCCTGGTCTCTCTCAGGTCTTTGCCCTCAGCCCACAGGGACTCCTGTGTCTCTTTCAGCTACTCTCAAAACTTCGCTAGATTCCAGCTGGAGTCAGTTCCAGGCACCCACGATACACCACCGAACTCACGAATTTCACTGACTTACTCCCCAGTCTCCCTCATGTTCTCACCCCCAGCCCTCAAGGACTCTTCTGTCTCTCTCAGCTACACTCCGACCATCTCCAGATTTCACCTGGAGTCAGCTTCCCGCACCCAGGAATCACCTACAAACTCACGGACCTTACTGCAACCCTCCCCCATTTCTTTCACCTCTTCACCCCCTGCCTTCAGGGACTCTCCTGGGTCTCCCAGCTTCTCTCCAGCCTTCCCCACATTTCTGCCACAGTCAGCCCCAGGCACCCAGGACAACCCTAGACACTCACAGGCCTCACGAGACTATCTCCCTATGACCTGTACCTATACAGGGATGGCTCCCACGCATCCCTCAGTGACCCCAAACCCATCTCCACTTACACTCAGACACTCCCAGGGCCTGACAGCTACTCCCCGTTATTGTCCTTCAGTTCGAAGCCCTGGCCAATCTACTAGCCCACATGACGCAGTTACCTGGCCATTTCTCCACGGTTCCCGTGAGGGCCCCACACCCAGCCGCACAAGAGCCCCTCCTGCATTCCGTCCTCACACGCAGGCTTGTCCATCTACTTGCTACTGTCACACTCTTGCCAGCAGAAGAGGCCCCTGTAATGGCCGATATCACCACCCAGTCTATCCTCACCCCACAGCTGTGCAGCGGGACCCTCCTGCTGGCCCACGTGGCTGCCAGAGCCCATGCTGGCACGACGCTCCAGCAGGTCGGCGTCCCTGCGGGCCACACTACCGGTGACATGGCTAGCATGACCCTCCTTCCTGGCAGTGACACTGTTGATGTGAACCCCGGTTTCACATCTGTCATTTGTAAATAGGACCATTTTCCCTTTTCGCTCTCCCTTCCATTCACAGGGCTTCTCATTCTCTCTCTTTCTGCCTCCGTTTCAGATATTTACTCACCTTTTTCTCTCTCACTATGTCTGCCGTGGTCTCCATGAGAGTGCGCCACAGAAGATTCCCCCATTAAAAGTCATGAATTGAGTGGCTTTTAGTATACCTGTGGTGGTGCACATTCAATTTTAATTCGCAATCCATTGTAGAACGTCTTATCACCCCCGACCAGAGAAAAACCCTGTAGACATTAGTCACTCCTCATTCTGTCTCAAACCCTCTCCCTGACCCTCAGCCCTAGGTAGCAACTACCTAGTGCGATCAATCCCATATGCATAGATTTCCATATTGTGGACATTTCCTATCAACGGAATTGCACAATAGGTGAGCTGTTATGACTGACACAACACGTAGCACAATATTTTCAAGATTCATCCACATTGTAGGCTTACCCACAGGGGGAAACCATTTTTTGGGGGGTTTTAGTAACACCGGGTGTTTTCTCCTTCCTTTCGTCCTTCTTTCCTTCCTTCCTTCCTTCCTTCCTTCCTTCCTTCCTTCCTTCCTACCTTCCTTCTTTCTTTCCTTCCTTCCTTCCTTCCTCCTATTTCTCTCTTACTCCTTCTGCCCTCTCTCTTTCATATGCCTTAGGTGCATCCCACATTCTGCGTTTTTTGGGAGAAATCCTCGACAGGTGCAGGAAAATTGTGTTATTGTAACTATTTACCGCTATCTCTCTTTCACGGCTCTCCATCAGTTGTGAACATCTATTGGTTTATCCCAAGTCACTAAGCATATTTTTATTAGGTACACCTGTTTTTCCTTATACAGCTGTTTCTGGACTATAGGGTCGCATACTCATAAACCCACTGTAACTCAGAAACGCATCTAATATTCCAATAATCCCATCATAACGTTGAAAAATCATAAATCAAACCACCGTAAGTCACGGTGTGTCCGTGGATATGGGCGTCATCAATTCCATTGTGTTCGGTAATGCTGTACACCATTAACAATGGCAGACTGATTGGGAGTGGATATTGATAGCATTATAAAAGTCAGTTATTAGAGGGATACTTCTTTAACCTGACTGAAGAACTGATCTAATGGCTTTAGTACAGTTCATGATTATGTGAGATGTTTTGAGACAGAGTAGTACATTTGTGAATGAAGATTTTTCACTTAGTAGGAACCATTGTGTGTGGAAAAGTGAGAAAATTGCTTTCTGCTGTAGAGTCTGGCATTCATTGTAGACTTAAGCTTATTTTTCTGTGAGCAAATCTTATTCAATAAAATACTACTCTTTATACTAAAAAACAGAAACAGTGGTGATGTGTGGTCATTATGCTCAGCAAACTAATCCAGGGAAAGAAAACCAAATGCCACATTCTCACTTATAATGAGAGCTGAAAAATGAGATCACATGGACACAGGAAGGGGAACAACACTCACTGGGGCCTTTCGGGAGGCAGAGCGTTAAGAAAAACAGCTACTGCATGCTGGGCTTAATACCTAGGTGATGGGTTGACAGGTGCAGCGAACCACCATGGCACACGTTTACCTTAGTAACAAATCTGCACATCCTGCACATATACCCCAGAACTTAGAAACGAAACGAAACAAAAGAAAACGAAAAAGCAATAGCAAAACGCTAAAGGCAAAATAAAGTTTCAAACTCAGAACGTGACAGACCAATGTTTGGTTCAAATCATGGTTCTCAACCCAGGTGCCATAAGGCCAGGATAAAGAATTTGATTACATATTGTAAATAAGACATGCAGCAAATGACCAGAAAGATTATTCTCAACATATGTGTGTCTTCTAATTCAATGGTGACGCTATCTACCGGGACATAGCTTTAGATTCCGAAGGGCCGAGTCCCGCCAGACAGGCCTCCCACACTAATAACAATGGGAAGCCCCACGTTGTTTTACCTGTGCTTCTCAGCAACTGGCTATAAATCAGGTTGCCACCACTCCCAGATTTAGTTGCATTCATTGGCTGGAAGAGCTCACAGCACGCAGGGAAACACTTACATTTGCCGTTGTATTTTAGCGGACTTTGCAAAAAGTTCAGAAATAAATGCGGGGCCCGGCGTGTGGGGAGGGGTGCACTACCTTCCAGGAAGTGTTATCCACAAGCTCTCTGAACCCAGTCCTTTTGGGTTTTTATGGAGACCTCATTCTATAGGCATGACGGGTTAAACCATAGGCTATTGGTGATCAACTCCACCTGAGGCTCTCAACCCTCCCTGGAAATTGGGGTTGAGGCTTTGCCATTCTCAGTCTGACTAAAAGAATTTACCCAAACGGAATTTTAAAACAGATGAGCATAACTGGAATCTTAATTAGATGATTGGATTATCTGGAGCCACACCTTGATATTCCTAACCCGAGCACCCTCATCCAACGAATGCTCCTCCCAACTGGCTCCCAAGTCTCTACGTGGTTCCAGAGCAAAAGAATGTTTATACAACGCATATCTCCACCTTTTCTACAAAGTCTTTTCCCTTACACGGAAAGACTTCTTAAACTGCCATGCATCCGGATCAGGGGGAGGTATTGTTACACCGCAGATCTGTGGATCTCCGGGGTTTGATTGTGGCAAGGATGCTGCTGGTGTCAAAACCACAACGTGGGAACCACAGAACCACTAGTTGGTTTTCAGTGTTTCAGTGCATACAATTCCTAATATATCTGGCCAAGAAAACTTGTAAGTTCTTAGATTGTCCCAAAGGTGGCGCATGAAATCAAAGCAGGAGAACAGTTTCCTACGAGGTGTAGCCTGGGAAAGTTGGGGGTGACTGATGGAAAGGAGGAGTGAAGCTCCGCCCTTTCCGCTGCTAGGCTGCGCCCGAGGCTATTTAAACCCACCCTGGCTGGCCTGTACTCAGATCTTCGCGGAGCGGATCAGCGGCCGGAGCGGTTGGCGGACTCTGCGTTGACTTGGAGCTCACAGCGTCTTGCGACTTGGAAGCGGATTCAGAGGACAGGACAGAACACTTGGGCAAGTGAATCTCTGTCTGTCTGTCTGTCTGTCTGTCTCATTGGTTGGTTGATTTCCATTTTCTTAAGGGGCACATACCTCACACCGCACACACACACACACACGCACACACACTCCTTCCTTCTGCGAGTTAGAAAATTAGTAGGGGCCCCTGGGAGCTGCAGGTTTCCTAATCATGTCTGCACCTAAGAACAGTAGGGTCTTGTCCGGCTCTTCTTATGAACGGTCCCCCAGCACGGACTCCCCAAGGTCCATGCGAGCCTCACCCAGCTTCTCCCTCTCCCCTCTCAGAAACTCAGGCTTCAGGGGAAGCTCCTCACCAGGGATCCGGAGCTACCATTCACCATCCCCTAGGGCTTCACCACACTCACCTCTGTCATCACCAGAATCCCACAAGCTCCCATTTCCCTGTCCTCACCGTGATGGGCAAT
Source organism: Pan paniscus (assembly GCF_029289425.2). Taxonomy (NCBI): domain Eukaryota; kingdom Metazoa; phylum Chordata; class Mammalia; order Primates; family Hominidae; genus Pan; species Pan paniscus. Next base: position 12,479,269 of record NC_073263.2, on the reverse strand, counting down.
CAATGAAGCCACTGGGCTCTCCCGTGTCCTCCTCTGAGGATTCCTCAGAGTCCCCACGTTCATCAATAATATACCACATGTTCTTACTGCCATCACCCAGCAGCTCACCCCCAGCTCTCGGGGGATCTCCTGTGTCTCCCAGCTACTCTCCAAACAACCCCAGATTTCAGCTGGAGTCAGCCCCCCACACCCGGGAATCACCTACAAACTCACGAGCCTCACGGTGCTCCACCCCTGTGTCTTTCATCTCTTCACCCCCAGGCCTCAGGGACTCTCCTGTGGCTCCCAGTTACTCTCCAGCCATCCCCAGGTTCCTGCGGGAGTCAGCCCCATGCACCCAGGAGTCCCCCAGAGACTCACACGTCTCGGGAGAATATGAGCGGTCCCCCAGCCCTGACTCCTCAAGATTCATGCCTGCCTCACCCAGCTTCTCCCTCTCCCCTCCCAGAAACTCAGACCCAAGGGGCAGCTCCTCACCAGGGATGTGGAAGTACTCTACATCACCCCGCAGGGCTTCACCACTCTCACATCCATCATCAACAGAATTCCACAACTTTACGTTTCCCTTTCCTAACCAAGCAGGACAGTCACTCATGTCATTGTGTTCTCCCGTGTCCTCCTCTGGAGATTCTTCACAGTCACCTCATTCATCAATAATATACCATATGTTCTTACTGCCATCATCCAGCAGCTCACCCCCAGCCACCCATGACTCTCCTGTCTGTCCCAGCTACTCTCCAACTACGCCCAGATTTCAGCGGGAGTCTCTACCCCACACCCCAGAAACACCTACAAACTCACAGACCTCAGTGAGATCCTCGCCAGTCTCTCTCACGTCTTCACCCCCAGCCCTTACGGACCCTCCAGTCTGTCCCAGCTACTCTCCAACCACGCCCACATTTCAGCGCGGGTCAGTTCCAGGAACCCGGGGGTCACCACCAAGCCCACCACTTTCACTGAGTTACTCCCCAGTCTCTAGCACGTCTTTATCTCCAACCCTCAGGGACTCGCCTGTCTGTCCCAGCTACTCTCCAAACACGCCCACACTTCAGCGGGAGTCCGTTGCAGGCACCCAGAAATCACCACCAAACTCACCAATTTCACTGCGTTACTCCCCAGTCTCTCTCATGTCTTCACCATCCCTCAGGGACTCTCCCGTCTGTCCCAGCTACTCTCCAACCACGCCCACATTTCAGCTGCAGTCAGCTCCAGGCACCCCGGAATCACCACCAAACTCCCCAATTTCACTCAGTTACTCCTCACTCTCTAGCACGTCTTTATCTCCAACCCTCAGGGACTCTCCTGTGTGTCCCAGCTACTCTCCAACCACGCCCACACTTCAGCGGGAGTCAGTTCCAGGCACCCAGGAAGCACCACCAAACTCACCAATTTCACTCACTTACTCTCCAGTCTCTCTCATGTCTTCACCAGCCCTCAGGGACTCTCCTGTCTGTCCCAGCTACTCTCCAACCACGCACGCATTTCAGCTGGAGTCAGTCCCAGGCACCCCGGAGTCACCACCAAACTCACCAGTTTCACTGAGGTACTCCCCGGTCTCTCTCATGTCTTCACCCCCAGCCCTCAGGGACTCTCCTGTGTGTCCCAGCTACTCTCCAACCATGCCCAGATTTCAGCGGGAGTCAGTTCCAGGCACCCAGGTATCACCACCAAACTCAGCAGTTTCGCTGAGTTACTCCCCAGTCTCTGTCATGTCTTCACCCCCAGCCCCCTGGGACTCTCCTGTCTGTCCCAGCTACTCTCCCACCACGCCCAGATTTCAGCGGCACTCAGCCTCCCACACTCCGGAATCACCTACAGACTCACAGACTTCACTGAGGTCCTCCCTGGTCTCTCTCAGGTCTTTGCCCTCAGCCCACAGGGACTCCTGTGTCTCTTTCAGCTACTCTCAAAACTTCGCTAGATTCCAGCTGGAGTCAGTTCCAGGCACCCACGATACACCACCGAACTCACGAATTTCACTGACTTACTCCCCAGTCTCCCTCATGTTCTCACCCCCAGCCCTCAAGGACTCTTCTGTCTCTCTCAGCTACACTCCGACCATCTCCAGATTTCACCTGGAGTCAGCTTCCCGCACCCAGGAATCACCTACAAACTCACGGACCTTACTGCAACCCTCCCCCATTTCTTTCACCTCTTCACCCCCTGCCTTCAGGGACTCTCCTGGGTCTCCCAGCTTCTCTCCAGCCTTCCCCAGATTTCTGCCACAGTCAGCCCCAGGCACCCAGGACAACCCTAGACACTCACAGGCCTCACGAGACTATCTCCCTATGACCTGTACCTATACAGGGATGGCTCCCACGCATCCCTCAGTGACCCCAAACCCATCTCCACTTACACTCAGACACTCCCAGGGCCTGACAGCTACTCCCCGTTATTGTCCTTCAGTTCGAAGCCCTGGCCAATCTACTAGCCCACATGACGCAGTTACCTGGCCATTTCTCCACGGTTCCCGTGAGGGCCCCACACCCAGCCGCACAAGAGCCCCTCCTGCATTCCGTCCTCACACGCAGGCTTGTCCATCTACTTGCTACTGTCACACTCTTGCCAGCAGAAGAGGCCCCTGTAATGGGCGATATCACCACCCAGTCTATCCTCACCCCACAGCTGTGCAGCGGGACCCTCCTGCTGGCCCACGTGGCTGCCAGAGCCCATGCTGGCACGACGCTCCAGCAGGTCGGCGTCCCTGCGGGCCACACTACCGGTGACATGGCTAGCATGACCCTCCTTCCTGGCAGTGACACTGTTGATGTGAACCCCGGTTTCACATCTGTCATTTGTAAATAGGACCATTTTCCCTTTTCGCTCTCCCTTCCATTCACAGGGCTTCTCATTCTCTCTCTTTCTGCCTCCGTTTCAGATATTTACTCACCTTTTTCTCTCTCACTATGTCTGCCGTGGTCTCCATGAGAGTGCGCCACAGAAGATTCCCCCATTAAAAGTCATGAATTGAGTGGCTTTTAGTATACCTGTGGTGGTGCACATTCAATTTTAATTCGCAATCCATTGTAGAACGTCTTATCACCCCCGACCAGAGAAAAACCCTGTAGACATTAGTCACTCCTCATTCTGTCTCAAACCCTCTCCCTGACCCTCAGCCCTAGGTAGCAACTACCTAGTGCGATCAATCCCATATGCATAGATTTCCATATTGTGGACATTTCCTATCAACGGAATTGCACAATAGGTGAGCTGTTATGACTGACACAACACGTAGCACAATATTTTCAAGATTCATCCACATTGTAGGCTTACCCACAGGGGGAAACCATTTTTTGGGGGGTTTTAGTAACACCGGGTGTTTTCTCCTTCCTTTCGTCCTTCTTTCCTTCCTTCCTTCCTTCCTTCCTTCCTTCCTTCCTACCTTCCTTCTTTCTTTCCTTCCTTCCTTCCTTCCTCCTATTTCTCTCTTACTCCTTCTGCCCTCTCTCTTTCATATGCCTTAGGTGCATCCCACATTCTGCGTTTTTTGGGAGAAATCCTCGACAGGTGCAGGAAAATTGTGTTATTGTAACTATTTACCGCTATCTCTCTTTCACGGCTCTCCATCAGTTGTGAACATCTATTGGTTTATCCCAAGTCACTAAGCATATTTTTATTAGGTACACCTGTTTTTCCTTATACAGCTGTTTCTGGACTATAGGGTCGCATACTCATAAACCCACTGTAACTCAGAAACGCATCTAATATTCCAATAATCTCATCATAACGTTGAAAAATCATAAATCAAACCACCGTAAGTCACGGTGTGTCCGTGGATATGGGCGTCATCAATTCCATTGTGTTCGGTAATGCTGTACACCATTAACAATGGCAGACTGATTGGGAGTGGATATTGATAGCATTATAAAAGTCAGTTATTAGAGGGATACTTCTTTAACCTGACTGAAGAACTGATCTAATGGCTTTAGTACAGTTCATGATTATGTGAGATGTTTTGAGACAGAGTAGTACATTTGTGAATGAAGATTTTTCACTTAGTAGGAACCATTGTGTGTGGAAAAGTGAGAAAATTGCTTTCTGCTGTAGAGTCTGGCATTCATTGTAGACTTAAGCTTATTTTTCTGTGAGCAAATCTTATTCAATAAAATACTACTCTTTATACTAAAAAACAGAAACAGTGGTGATGTGTGGTCATTATGCTCAGCAAACTAATCCAGGGAAAGAAAACCAAACGCCACATTCTCACTTATAATGAGAGCTGAAAAATGAGATCACATGGACACAGGAAGGGGAACAACACTCACTGGGGCCTTTCGGGAGGCAGAGCGTTAAGAAAAACAGCTACTGCATGCTGGGCTTAATACCTAGGTGATGGGTTGACAGGTGCAGCGAACCACCATGGCACACGTTTACCTTAGTAACAAATCTGCACATCCTGCACATATACCCCAGAACTTAGAAACGAAACGAAACAAAAGAAAACGAAAAAGCAATAGCAAAACGCTAAAGGCAAAATAAAGTTTCAAACTCAGAACGTGACAGACCAATGTTTGGTTCAAATCATGGTTCTCAACCCAGGTGCCATAAGGCCAGGATAAAGAATTTGATTACATATTGTAAATAAGACATGCAGCAAATGACCAGAAAGATTATTCTCAACATATGTGTGTCTTCTAATTCAATGGTGACGCTATCTACCGGGACATAGCTTTAGATTCCAAAGGGCCGAGTCCCGCCAGACAGGCCTCCCACACTAATAACAATGGGAAGCCCCACGTTGTTTTACCTGTGCTTCTCAGCAACTGGCTATAAATCAGGTTGCCACCACTCCCAGATTTAGTTGCATTCATTGGCTGGAAGAGCTCACAGCACGCAGGGAAACACTTACATTTGCCGTTGTATTTTAGCGGACTTTGCAAAAAGTTCAGAAATAAATGCGGGGCCCGGCGTGTGGGGAGGGGTGCACTACCTTCCAGGAAGTGTTATCCACAAGCTCTCTGAACCCAGTCCTTTTGGGTTTTTATGGAGACCTCATTCTATAGGCATGACGGGTTAAACCATAGGCTATTGGTGATCAACTCCACCTGAGGCTCTCAACCCTCCCTGGAAATTGGGGTTGAGGCTTTGCCATTCTCAGTCTGACTAAAAGAATTTACCCAAACGGAATTTTAAAACAGATGAGCATAACTGGAATCTTAATTAGATGATTGGATTATCTGGAGCCACACCTTGATATTCCTAACCCGAGCACCCTCATCCAACGAATGCTCCTCCCAACTGGCTCCCAAGTCTCTACGTGGTTCCAGAGCAAAAGAATGTTTATACAACGCATATCTCCACCTTTTCTACAAAGTCTTTTCCCTTACACGGAAAGACTTCTTAAACTGCCATGCATCCGGATCAGGGGGAGGTATTGTTACACCGCAGATCTGTGGATCTCCGGGGTTTGATTGTGGCAAGGATGCTGCTGGTGTCAAAACCACAACGTGGGAACCACAGAACCACTAGTTGGTTTTCAGTGTTTCAGTGCATACAATTCCTAATATATCTGGCCAAGAAAACTTGTAAGTTCTTAGATTGTCCCAAAGGTGGCGCATGAAATCAAAGCAGGAGAACAGTTTCCTACGAGGTGTAGCCTGGGAAAGTTGGGGGTGACTGATGGAAAGGAGGAGTGAAGCTCCGCCCTTTCCGCTGCTAGGCTGCGCCCGAGGCTATTTAAACCCACCCTGGCTGGCCTGTACTCAGATCTTCGCGGAGCGGATCAGCGGCCGGAGCGGTTGGCGGACTCTGCGTTGACTTGGAGCTCACAGCGTCTTGCGACTTGGAAGCGGATTCAGAGGACAGGACAGAACACTTGGGCAAGTGAATCTCTGTCTGTCTGTCTGTCTGTCTGTCTGTCTGTCTCATTGGTTGGTTGATTTCCATTTTCTTAAGGGGCACATACCTCACACCGCACACACACACACACACGCACACACACTCCTTCCTTCTGCGAGTTAGAAAATTAGTAGGGGCCCCTGGGAGCTGCAGGTTTCCTAATCATGTCTGCACCTAAGAACAGTAGGGTCTTGTCCGGCTCTTCTTATGAACGGTCCCCCAGCACGGACTCCCCAAGGTCCATGCGAGCCTCACCCAGCTTCTCCCTCTCCCCTCTCAGAAACTCAGGCTTCAGGGGAAGCTCCTCACCAGGGATCCGGAGCTACCATTCACCATCCCCTAGGGCTTCACCACACTCACCTCTGTCATCACCAGAATCCCACAAGCTCCCATTTCCCTGTCCTCACCGTGATGGGCAATCAATGAAGCCATTGGGCTCTCCCGTGTCCTCCTCTGAGGATTCCTCAGAGTCCCCACGTTCATCAATAATATACCACATGTTCTTACTGCCATCACCCAGCAGCTCACCCCCAGCTCTCGGGGGATCTCCTGTGTCTCCCAGCTACTCTCCAAACAACCCCAGATTTCAGCTGGAGTCAGCCCCCCACACCCGGGAATCACCTACAAACTCACGAGCCTCACGGTGCTCCACCCCTGTGTCTTTCATCTCTTCACCCCCAGGCCTCAGGGACTCTCCTGTGGCTCCCAGTTACTCTCCAGCCATCCCCAGGTTCCTGCGGGAGTCAGCCCCATGCACCCAGGAGTCCCCCAGAGACTCACACGTCTCGGGAGAATATGAGCGGTCCCCTAGCCCTGACTCCTCAAGATTCATGCCTGCCTCACCCAGCTTCTCCCTCTCCCCTCCCAGAAACTCAGACCCAAGGGGCAGCTCCTCACCAGGGATGTGGAAGTACTCTACATCACCCCGCAGGGCTTCACCACTCTCACATCCATCATCAACAGAATTCCACAACTTTACGTTTCCCTTTCCTAACCAAGCAGGACAGTCACTCATGTCATTGTGTTCTCCCGTGTCCTCCTCTGGAGATTCTTCACAGTCACCTCATTCATCAATAATATACCATATGTTCTTACTGCCATCATCCAGCAGCTCACCCCCAGCCACCCATGACTCTCCTGTCTGTCCCAGCTACTCTCCAACTACGCCCAGATTTCAGCGGGAGTCTCTACCCCACACCCCAGAAACACCTACAAACTCACAGACCTCAGTGAGATCCTCGCCAGTCTCTCTCACGTCTTCACCCCCAGCCCTTACGGACCCTCCAGTCTGTCCCAGCTACTCTCCAACCACGCCCACATTTCAGCGCGGGTCAGTTCCAGGAACCCGGGGATCACCACCAAGCCCACCACTTTCACTGAGTTACTCCCCAGTCTCTAGCACGTCTTTATCTCCAACCCTCAGGGACTCGCCTGTCTGTCCCAGCTACTCTCCAAACACGCCCACACTTCAGCGGGAGTCCGTTGCAGGCACCCAGAAATCACCACCAAACTCACCAATTTCACTGCGTTACTCCCCAGTCTCTCTCATGTCTTCACCATCCCTCAGGGACTCTCCCGTCTGTCCCAGCTACTCTCCAACCACGCCCACATTTCAGCTGCAGTCAGCTCCAGGCACCCCGGAATCACCACCAAACTCCCCAATTTCACTCAGTTACTCCTCACTCTCTAGCACGTCTTTATCTCCAACCCTCAGGGACTCTCCTGTGTGTCCCAGCTACTCTCCAACCACGCCCACACTTCAGCGGGAGTCAGTTCCAGGCACCCAGGAAGCACCACCAAACTCACCAATTTCACTCACTTACTCTCCAGTCTCTCTCATGTCTTCACCAGCCCTCAGGGACTCTCCTGTCTGTCCCAGCTACTCTCCAACCACGCACGCATTTCAGCTGGAGTCAGTCCCAGGCACCCCGGAGTCACCACCAAACTCACCAGTTTCACTGAGGTACTCCCCGGTCTCTCTCATGTCTTCACCCCCAGCCCTCAGGGACTCTCCTGTGTGTCCCAGCTACTCTCCAACCATGCCCAGATTTCAGCGGGAGTCAGTTCCAGGCACCCAGGTATCACCACCAAACTCAGCAGTTTCGCTGAGTTACTCCCCAGTCTCTGTCATGTCTTCACCCCCAGCCCCCTGGGACTCTCCTGTCTGTCCCAGCTACTCTCCCACCACGCCCAGATTTCAGCGGCACTCAGCCTCCCACACTCCGGAATCACCTACAGACTCACAGACTTCACTGAGGTCCTCCCTGGTCTCTCTCAGGTCTTTGCCCTCAGCCCACAGGGACTCCTGTGTCTCTTTCAGCTACTCTCAAAACTTCGCTAGATTCCAGCTGGAGTCAGTTCCAGGCACCCACGATACACCACCGAACTCACGAATTTCACTGACTTACTCCCCAGTCTCCCTCATGTTCTCACCCCCAGCCCTCAAGGACTCTTCTGTCTCTCTCAGCTACACTCCGACCATCTCCAGATTTCACCTGGAGTCAGCTTCCCGCACCCAGGAATCACCTACAAACTCACGGACCTTACTGCAACCCTCCCCCATTTCTTTCACCTCTTCACCCCCTGCCTTCAGGGACTCTCCTGGGTCTCCCAGCTTCTCTCCAGCCTTCCCCAGATTTCTGCCACAGTCAGCCCCAGGCACCCAGGACAATCCTAGACACTCACAGGCCTCACGAGACTATCTCCCTATGACCTGTACCTATACAGGGATGGCTCCCACGCATCCCTCAGTGACCCCAAACCCATCTCCACTTACACTCAGACACTCCCAGGGCCTGACAGCTACTCCCCGTTATTGTCCTTCAGTTCGAAGCCCTGGCCAATCTACTAGCCCACATGACGCAGTTACCTGGCCATTTCTCCACGGTTCCCGTGAGGGCCCCACACCCAGCCGCACAAGAGCCCCTCCTGCATTCCGTCCTCACACGCAGGCTTGTCCATCTACTTGCTACTGTCACACTCTTGCCAGCAGAAGAGGCCCCTGTAATGGGCGATATCACCACCCAGTCTATCCTCACCCCACAGCTGTGCAGCGGGACCCTCCTGCTGGCCCACGTGGCTGCCAGAGCCCATGCTGGCACGACGCTCCAGCAGGTCGGCGTCCCTGCGGGCCACACTACCGGTGACATGGCTAGCATGACCCTCCTTCCTGGCAGTGACACTGTTGATGTGAACCCCGGTTTCACATCTGTCATTTGTAAATAGGACCATTTTCCCTTTTCGCTCTCCCTTCCATTCACAGGGCTTCTCATTCTCTCTCTTTCTGCCTCCGTTTCAGATATTTACTCACCTTTTTCTCTCTCACTATGTCTGCCGTGGTCTCCATGAGAGTGCGCCACAGAAGATTCCCCCATTAAAAGTCATGAATTGAGTGGCTTTTAGTATACCTGTGGTGGTGCACATTCAATTTTAATTCGCAATCCATTGTAGAACGTCTTATCACCCCCGACCAGAGAAAAACCCTGTAGACATTAGTCACTCCTCATTCTGTCTCAAACCCTCTCCCTGACCCTCAGCCCTAGGTAGCAACTACCTAGTGCGATCAATCCCATATGCATAGATTTCCATATTGTGGACATTTCCTATCAACGGAATTGCACAATAGGTGAGCTGTTATGACTGACACAACACGTAGCACAATATTTTCAAGATTCATCCACATTGTAGGCTTACCCACAGGGGGAAACCATTTTTTGGGGGGTTTTAGTAACACCGGGTGTTTTCTCCTTCCTTTCGTCCTTCTTTCCTTCCTTCCTTCCTTCCTTCCTTCCTACCTTCCTTCTTTCTTTCCTTCCTTCCTTCCTTCCTCCTATTTCTCTCTTACTCCTTCTGCCCTCTCTCTTTCATATGCCTTAGGTGCATCCCACATTCTGCGTTTTTTGGGAGAAATCCTCGACAGGTGCAGGAAAATTGTGTTATTGTAACTATTTACCGCTATCTCTCTTTCACGGCTCTCCATCAGTTGTGAACATCTATTGGTTTATCCCAAGTCACTAAGCATATTTTTATTAGGTACACCTGTTTTTCCTTATACAGCTGTTTCTGGACTATAGGGTCGCATACTCATAAACCCACTGTAACTCAGAAACGCATCTAATATTCCAATAATCCCATCATAACGTTGAAAAATCATAAATCAAACCACCGTAAGTCACGGTGTGTCCGTGGATATGGGCGTCATCAATTCCATTGTGTTCGGTAATGCTGTACACCATTAACAATGGCAGACTGATTGGGAGTGGATATTGATAGCATTATAAAAGTCAGTTACTAGAGGGATACTTCTTTAACCTGACTGAAGAACTGATCTAATGGCTTTAGTACAGTGCATGATTATGTGAGATGTTTTGAGACAGAGTAGTACATTTGTGAATGAAGATTTTTCACTTAGTAGGAACCATTGTGTGTGGAAAAGTGAGAAAATTGCTTTCTGCTGCAGAGTCTGGCATTCATTGTAGACTTAAGCTTATTTTTCTGTGAGCAAATCTTATTCAATAAAATACTACTCTTTATACTAAAAAACAGAAACAGTGGTGATGTGTGGTCATTATGCTCAGCAAACTAATCCAGGGAAAGAAAACCAAACGCCACATTCTCACTTATAATGAGAGCTGAAAAATGAGATCACATGGACACAGGAAGGGGAACAACACTCACTGGGGCCTTTCGGGAGGCAGAGCGTTAAGAAAAACAGCTACTGCATGCTGGGCTTAATACCTAGGTGATGGGTTGACAGGTGCAGCGAACCACCATGGCACACGTTTACCTTAGTAACAAATCTGCACATCCTGCACATATACCCCAGAACTTAGAAACGAAACGAAACAAAAGAAAACGAAAAAGCAATAGCAAAACGCTAAAGGCAAAATAAAGTTTCAAACTCAGAACGTGACAGACCAATGTTTGGTTCAAATCATGGTTCTCAACCCAGGTGCCATAAGGCCAGGATAAAGAATTTGATTACATATTGTAAATAAGACATGCAGCAAATGACCAGAAAGATTATTCTCAACATATGTGTGTCTTCTAATTCAATGGTGACGCTATCTACCGGGACATAGCTTTAGATTCCAAAGGGCCGAGTCCCGCCAGACAGGCCTCCCACACTAATAACAATGGGAAGCCCCACGTTGTTTTACCTGTGCTTCTCAGCAACTGGCTATAAATCAGGTTGCCACCACTCCCAGATTTAGTTGCATTCATTGGCTGGAAGAGCTCACAGCACGCAGGGAAACACTTACATTTGCCGTTGTATTTTAGCGGACTTTGCAAAAAGTTCAGAAATAAATGCGGGGCCCGGCGTGTGGGGAGGGGTGCACTACCTTCCAGGAAGTGTTATCCACAAGCTCTCTGAACCCAGTCCTTTTGGGTTTTTATGGAGACCTCATTCTATAGGCATGACGGGTTAAACCATAGGCTATTGGTGATCAACTCCACCTGAGGCTCTCAACCCTCCCTGGAAATTGGGGTTGAGGCTTTGCCATTCTCAGTCTGACTAAAAGAATTTACCCAAACGGAATTTTAAAACAGATGAGCATAACTGGAATCTTAATTAGATGATTGGATTATCTGGAGCCACACCTTGATATTCCTAACCCGAGCACCCTCATCCAACGAATGCTCCTCCCAACTGGCTCCCAAGTCTCTACGTGGTTCCAGAGCAAAAGAATGTTTATACAACGCATATCTCCACCTTTTCTACAAAGTCTTTTCCCTTACACGGAAAGACTTCTTAAACTGCCATGCATCCGGATCAGGGGGAGGTATTGTTACACCGCAGATCTGTGGATCTCCGGGGTTTGATTGTGGCAAGGATGCTGCTGGTGTCAAAACCACAACGTGGGAACCACAGAACCACTAGTTGGTTTTCAGTGTTTCAGTGCATACAATTCCTAATATATCTGGCCAAGAAAACTTGTAAGTTCTTAGATTGTCCCAAAGGTGGCGCATGAAATCAAAGCAGGAGAACAGTTTCCTACGAGGTGTAGCCTGGGAAAGTTGGGGGTGACTGATGGAAAGGAGGAGTGAAGCTCCGCCCTTTCCGCTGCTAGGCTGCGCCCGAGGCTATTTAAACCCACCCTGGCTGGCCTGTACTCAGATCTTCGCGGAGCGGATCAGCGGCCGGAGCGGTTGGCGGACTCTGCGTTGACTTGGAGCTCACAGCGTCTTGCGACTTGGAAGCGGATTCAGAGGACAGGACAGAACACTTGGGCAAGTGAATCTCTGTCTGTCTGTCTGTCTGTCTGTCTGTCTGTCTGTCTCATTGGTTGGTTGATTTCCATTTTCTTAAGGGGCACATACCTCACACCGCACACACACACACACACGCACACACACTCCTTCCTTCTGCGAGTTAGAAAATTAGTAGGGGCCCCTGGGAGCTGCAGGTTTCCTAATCATGTCTGCACCTAAGAACAGTAGGGTCTTGTCCGGCTCTTCTTATGAACGGTCCCCCAGCACGGACTCCCCAAGGTCCATGCGAGCCTCACCCAGCTTCTCCCTCTCCCCTCTCAGAAACTCAGGCTTCAGGGGAAGCTCCTCACCAGGGATCCGGAGCTACCATTCACCATCCCCTAGGGCTTCACCACACTCACCTCTGTCATCACCAGAATCCCACAAGCTCCCATTTCCCTGTCCTCACCGTGATGGGCAATCAATGAAGCCATTGGGCTCTCCCGTGTCCTCCTCTGAGGATTCCTCAGAGTCCCCACGTTCATCAATAATATACCACATGTTCTTACTGCCATCACCCAGCAGCTCACCCCCAGCTCTCGGGGGATCTCCTGTGTCTCCCAGCTACTCTCCAAACAACCCCAGATTTCAGCTGGAGTCAGCCCCCCACACCCGGGAATCACCTACAAACTCACGAGCCTCACGGTGCTCCACCCCTGTGTCTTTCATCTCTTCACCCCCAGGCCTCAGGGACTCTCCTGTGGCTCCCAGTTACTCTCCAGCCATCCCCAGGTTCCTGCGGGAGTCAGCCCCATGCACCCAGGAGTCCCCCAGAGACTCACACGTCTCGGGAGAATATGAGCGGTCCCCTAGCCCTGACTCCTCAAGATTCATGCCTGCCTCACCCAGCTTCTCCCTCTCCCCTCCCAGAAACTCAGACCCAAGGGGCAGCTCCTCACCAGGGATGTGGAAGTACTCTACATCACCCCGCAGGGCTTCACCACTCTCACATCCATCATCAACAGAATTCCACAACTTTACGTTTCCCTTTCCTAACCAAGCAGGACAGTCACTCATGTCATTGTGTTCTCCCGTGTCCTCCTCTGGAGATTCTTCACAGTCACCTCATTCATCAATAATATACCATATGTTCTTACTGCCATCATCCAGCAGCTCACCCCCAGCCACCCATGACTCTCCTGTCTGTCCCAGCTACTCTCCAACTACGCCCAGATTTCAGCGGGAGTCTCTACCCCACACCCCAGAAACACCTACAAACTCACAGACCTCAGTGAGATCCTCGCCAGTCTCTCTCACGTCTTCACCCCCAGCCCTTACGGACCCTCCAGTCTGTCCCAGCTACTCTCCAACCACGCCCACATTTCAGCGCGGGTCAGTTCCAGGAACCCGGGGATCACCACCAAGCCCACCACTTTCACTGAGTTACTCCCCAGTCTCTAGCACGTCTTTATCTCCAACCCTCAGGGACTCGCCTGTCTGTCCCAGCTACTCTCCAAACACGCCCACACTTCAGCGGGAGTCCGTTGCAGGCACCCAGAAATCACCACCAAACTCACCAATTTCACTGCGTTACTCCCCAGTCTCTCTCATGTCTTCACCATCCCTCAGGGACTCTCCCGTCTGTCCCAGCTACTCTCCAACCACGCCCACATTTCAGCTGCAGTCAGCTCCAGGCACCCCGGAATCACCACCAAACTCCCCAATTTCACTCAGTTACTCCTCACTCTCTAGCACGTCTTTATCTCCAACCCTCAGGGACTCTCCTGTGTGTCCCAGCTACTCTCCAACCACGCCCACACTTCAGCGGGAGTCAGTTCCAGGCACCCAGGAAGCACCACCAAACTCACCAATTTCACTCACTTACTCTCCAGTCTCTCTCATGTCTTCACCAGCCCTCAGGGACTCTCCTGTCTGTCCCAGCTACTCTCCAACCACGCACGCATTTCAGCTGGAGTCAGTCCCAGGCACCCCGGAGTCACCACCAAACTCACCAGTTTCACTGAGGTACTCCCCGGTCTCTCTCATGTCTTCACCCCCAGCCCTCAGGGACTCTCCTGTGTGTCCCAGCTACTCTCCAACCATGCCCAGATTTCAGCGGGAGTCAGTTCCAGGCACCCAGGTATCACCACCAAACTCAGCAGTTTCGCTGAGTTACTCCCCAGTCTCTGTCATGTCTTCACCCCCAGCCCCCTGGGACTCTCCTGTCTGTCCCAGCTACTCTCCCACCACGCCCAGATTTCAGCGGCACTCAGCCTCCCACACTCCGGAATCACCTACAGACTCACAGACTTCACTGAGGTCCTCCCTGGTCTCTCTCAGGTCTTTGCCCTCAGCCCACAGGGACTCCTGTGTCTCTTTCAGCTACTCTCAAAACTTCGCTAGATTCCAGCTGGAGTCAGTTCCAGGCACCCACGATACACCACCGAACTCACGAATTTCACTGACTTACTCCCCAGTCTCCCTCATGTTCTCACCCCCAGCCCTCAAGGACTCTTCTGTCTCTCTCAGCTACACTCCGACCATCTCCAGATTTCACCTGGAGTCAGCTTCCCGCACCCAGGAATCACCTACAAACTCACGGACCTTACTGCAACCCTCCCCCATTTCTTTCACCTCTTCACCCCCTGCCTTCAGGGACTCTCCTGGGTCTCCCAGCTTCTCTCCAGCCTTCCCCAGATTTCTGCCACAGTCAGCCCCAGGCACCCAGGACAATCCTAGACACTCACAGGCCTCACGAGACTATCTCCCTATGACCTGTACCTATACAGGGATGGCTCCCACGCATCCCTCAGTGACCCCAAACCCATCTCCACTTACACTCAGACACTCCCAGGGCCTGACAGCTACTCCCCGTTATTGTCCTTCAGTTCGAAGCCCTGGCCAATCTACTAGCCCACATGACGCAGTTACCTGGCCATTTCTCCACGGTTCCCGTGAGGGCCCCACACCCAGCCGCACAAGAGCCCCTCCTGCATTCCGTCCTCACACGCAGGCTTGTCCATCTACTTGCTACTGTCACACTCTTGCCAGCAGAAGAGGCCCCTGTAATGGGCGATATCACCACCCAGTCTATCCTCACCCCACAGCTGTGCAGCGGGACCCTCCTGCTGGCCCACGTGGCTGCCAGAGCCCATGCTGGCACGACGCTCCAGCAGGTCGGCGTCCCTGCGGGCCACACTACCGGTGACATGGCTAGCATGACCCTCCTTCCTGGCAGTGACACTGTTGATGTGAACCCCGGTTTCACATCTGTCATTTGTAAATAGGACCATTTTCCCTTTTCGCTCTCCCTTCCATTCACAGGGCTTCTCATTCTCTCTCTTTCTGCCTCCGTTTCAGATATTTACTCACCTTTTTCTCTCTCACTATGTCTGCCGTGGTCTCCATGAGAGTGCGCCACAGAAGATTCCCCCATTAAAAGTCATGAATTGAGTGGCTTTTAGTATACCTGTGGTGGTGCACATTCAATTTTAATTCGCAATCCATTGTAGAACGTCTTATCACCCCCGACCAGAGAAAAACCCTGTAGACATTAGTCACTCCTCATTCTGTCTCAAACCCTCTCCCTGACCCTCAGCCCTAGGTAGCAACTACCTAGTGCGATCAATCCCATATGCATAGATTTCCATATTGTGGACATTTCCTATCAACGGAATTGCACAATAGGTGAGCTGTTATGACTGACACAACACGTAGCACAATATTTTCAAGATTCATCCACATTGTAGGCTTACCCACAGGGGGAAACCATTTTTTGGGGGGTTTTAGTAACACCGGGTGTTTTCTCCTTCCTTTCGTCCTTCTTTCCTTCCTTCCTTCCTTCCTTCCTTCCTTCCTTCCTTCCTTCCTACCTTCCTTCTTTCTTTCCTTCCTTCCTTCCTTCCTCCTATTTCTCTCTTACTCCTTCTGCCCTCTCTCTTTCATATGCCTTAGGTGCATCCCACATTCTGCGTTTTTTGGGAGAAATCCTCGACAGGTGCAGGAAAATTGTGTTATTGTAACTATTTACCGCTATCTCTCTTTCACGGCTCTCCATCAGTTGTGAACATCTATTGGTTTATCCCAAGTCACTAAGCATATTTTTATTAGGTACACCTGTTTTTCCTTATACAGCTGTTTCTGGACTATAGGGTCGCATACTCATAAACCCACTGTAACTCAGAAACGCATCTAATATTCCAATAATCCCATCATAACGTTGAAAAATCATAAATCAAACCACCGTAAGTCACGGTGTGTCCGTGGATATGGGCGTCATCAATTCCATTGTGTTCGGTAATGCTGTACACCATTAACAATGGCAGACTGATTGGGAGTGGATATTGATAGCATTATAAAAGTCAGTTACTAGAGGGATACTTCTTTAACCTGACTGAAGAACTGATCTAATGGCTTTAGTACAGTGCATGATTATGTGAGATGTTTTGAGACAGAGTAGTACATTTGTGAATGAAGATTTTTCACTTAGTAGGAACCATTGTGTGTGGAAAAGTGAGAAAATTGCTTTCTGCTGCAGAGTCTGGCATTCATTGTAGACTTAAGCTTATTTTTCTGTGAGCAAATCTTATTCAATAAAATACTACTCTTTATACTAAAAAACAGAAACAGTGGTGATGTGTGGTCATTATGCTCAGCAAACTAATCCAGGGAAAGAAAACCAAACGCCACATTCTCACTTATAATGAGAGCTGAAAAATGAGATCACATGGACACAGGAAGGGGAACAACACTCACTGGGGCCTTTCGGGAGGCAGAGCGTTAAGAAAAACAGCTACTGCATGCTGGGCTTAATACCTAGGTGATGGGTTGACAGGTGCAGCGAACCACCATGGCACACGTTTACCTTAGTAACAAATCTGCACATCCTGCACATATACCCCAGAACTTAGAAACGAAACGAAACAAAAGAAAACGAAAAAGCAATAGCAAAACGCTAAAGGCAAAATAAAGTTTCAAACTCAGAACGTGACAGACCAATGTTTGGTTCAAATCATGGTTCTCAACCCAGGTGCCATAAGGCCAGGATAAAGAATTTGATTACATATTGTAAATAAGACATGCAGCAAATGACCAGAAAGATTATTCTCAACATATGTGTGTCTTCTAATTCAATGGTGACGCTATCTACCGGGACATAGCTTTAGATTCCAAAGGGCCGAGTCCCGCCAGACAGGCCTCCCACACTAATAACAATGGGAAGCCCCACGTTGTTTTACCTGTGCTTCTCAGCAACTGGCTATAAATCAGGTTGCCACCACTCCCAGATTTAGTTGCATTCATTGGCTGGAAGAGCTCACAGCACGCAGGGAAACACTTACATTTGCCGTTGTATTTTAGCGGACTTTGCCAAAAGTTCAGAAATAAATGCGGGGCCCGGCGTGTGGGGAGGGGTGCACTACCTTCCAGGAAGTGTTATCCACAAGCTCTCTGAACCCAGTCCTTTTGGGTTTTTATGGAGACCTCATTCTATAGGCATGACGGGTTAAACCATAGGCTATTGGTGATCAACTCCACCTGAGGCTCTCAACCCTCCCTGGAAATTGGGGTTGAGGCTTTGCCATTCTCAGTCTGACTAAAAGAATTTACCCAAACGGAATTTTAAAACAGATGAGCATAACTGGAATCTTAATTAGATGATTGGATTATCTGGAGCCACACCTTGATATTCCTAACCCGAGCACCCTCATCCAACGAATGCTCCTCCCAACTGGCTCCCAAGTCTCTACGTGGTTCCAGAGCAAAAGAATGTTTCTACAACGCATATCTCCACCTTTTCTACAAAGTCTTTTCCCTTACACGGAAAGACTTCTTAAACTGCCATGCATCCGGATCAGGGGGAGGTATTGTTACACCGCAGATCTGTGGATCTCCGGGGTTTGATTGTGGCAAGGATGCTGCTGGTGTCAAAACCACAACGTGGGAACCACAGAACCACTAGTTGGTTTTCAGTGTTTCAGTGCATACAATTCCTAATATATCTGGCCAAGAAAACTTGTAAGTTCTTAGATTGTCCCAAAGGTGGCGCATGAAATCAAAGCAGGAGAACAGTTTCCTACGAGGTGTAGCCTGGGAAAGTTGGGGGTGACTGATGGAAAGGAGGAGTGAAGCTCCGCCCTTTCCGCTGCTAGGCTGCGCCCGAGGCTATTTAAACCCACCCTGGCTGGCCTGTACTCAGATCTTCGCGGAGCGGATCAGCGGCCGGAGCGGTTGGCGGACTCTGCGTTGACTTGGAGCTCACAGCGTCTTGCGACTTGGAAGCGGATTCAGAGGACAGGACAGAACACTTGGGCAAGTGAATCTCTGTCTGTCTGTCTGTCTGTCTGTCTGTCTGTCTGTCTCATTGGTTGGTTGATTTCCATTTTCTTAAGGGGCACATACCTCACACCGCACACACACACACACACGCACACACACTCCTTCCTTCTGCGAGTTAGAAAATTAGTAGGGGCCCCTGGGAGCTGCAGGTTTCCTAATCATGTCTGCACCTAAGAACAGTAGGGTCTTGTCCGGCTCTTCTTATGAACGGTCCCCCAGCACGGACTCCCCAAGGTCCATGCGAGCCTCACCCAGCTTCTCCCTCTCCCCTCTCAGAAACTCAGGCTTCAGGGGAAGCTCCTCACCAGGGATCCGGAGCTACCATTCACCATCCCCTAGGGCTTCACCACACTCACCTCTGTCATCACCAGAATCCCACAAGCTCCCATTTCCCTGTCCTCACCGTGATGGGCAATCAATGAAGCCATTGGGCTCTCCCGTGTCCTCCTCTGAGGATTCCTCAGAGTCCCCACGTTCATCAATAATATACCACATGTTCTTACTGCCATCACCCAGCAGCTCACCCCCAGCTCTCGGGGGATCTCCTGTGTCTCCCAGCTACTCTCCAAACAACCCCAGATTTCAGCTGGAGTCAGCCCCCCACACCCGGGAATCACCTACAAACTCACGAGCCTCACGGTGCTCCACCCCTGTGTCTTTCATCTCTTCACCCCCAGGCCTCAGGGACTCTCCTGTGGCTCCCAGTTACTCTCCAGCCATCCCCAGGTTCCTGCGGGAGTCAGCCCCATGCACCCAGGAGTCCCCCAGAGACTCACACGTCTCGGGAGAATATGAGCGGTCCCCTAGCCCTGACTCCTCAAGATTCATGCCTGCCTCACCCAGCTTCTCCCTCTCCCCTCCCAGAAACTCAGACCCAAGGGGCAGCTCCTCACCAGGGATGTGGAAGTACTCTACATCACCCCGCAGGGCTTCACCACTCTCACATCCATCATCAACAGAATTCCACAACTTTACGTTTCCCTTTCCTAACCAAGCAGGACAGTCACTCATGTCATTGTGTTCTCCCGTGTCCTCCTCTGGAGATTCTTCACAGTCACCTCATTCATCAATAATATACCATATGTTCTTACTGCCATCATCCAGCAGCTCACCCCCAGCCACCCATGACTCTCCTGTCTGTCCCAGCTACTCTCCAACTACGCCCAGATTTCAGCGGGAGTCTCTACCCCACACCCCAGAAACACCTACAAACTCACAGACCTCAGTGAGATCCTCGCCAGTCTCTCTCACGTCTTCACCCCCAGCCCTTACGGACCCTCCAGTCTGTCCCAGCTACTCTCCAACCACGCCCACATTTCAGCGCGGGTCAGTTCCAGGAACCCGGGGATCACCACCAAGCCCACCACTTTCACTGAGTTACTCCCCAGTCTCTAGCACGTCTTTATCTCCAACCCTCAGGGACTCGCCTGTCTGTCCCAGCTACTCTCCAAACACGCCCACACTTCAGCGGGAGTCCGTTGCAGGCACCCAGAAATCACCACCAAACTCACCAATTTCACTGCGTTACTCCCCAGTCTCTCTCATGTCTTCACCATCCCTCAGGGACTCTCCCGTCTGTCCCAGCTACTCTCCAACCACGCCCACATTTCAGCTGCAGTCAGCTCCAGGCACCCCGGAATCACCACCAAACTCCCCAATTTCACTCAGTTACTCCTCACTCTCTAGCACGTCTTTATCTCCAACCCTCAGGGACTCTCCTGTGTGTCCCAGCTACTCTCCAACCACGCCCACACTTCAGCGGGAGTCAGTTCCAGGCACCCAGGAAGCACCACCAAACTCACCAATTTCACTCACTTACTCTCCAGTCTCTCTCATGTCTTCACCAGCCCTCAGGGACTCTCCTGTCTGTCCCAGCTACTCTCCAACCACGCACGCATTTCAGCTGGAGTCAGTCCCAGGCACCCCGGAGTCACCACCAAACTCACCAGTTTCACTGAGGTACTCCCCGGTCTCTCTCATGTCTTCACCCCCAGCCCTCAGGGACTCTCCTGTGTGTCCCAGCTACTCTCCAACCATGCCCAGATTTCAGCGGGAGTCAGTTCCAGGCACCCAGGTATCACCACCAAACTCAGCAGTTTCGCTGAGTTACTCCCCAGTCTCTGTCATGTCTTCACCCCCAGCCCCCTGGGACTCTCCTGTCTGTCCCAGCTACTCTCCCACCACGCCCAGATTTCAGCGGCACTCAGCCTCCCACACTCCGGAATCACCTACAGACTCACAGACTTCACTGAGGTCCTCCCTGGTCTCTCTCAGGTCTTTGCCCTCAGCCCACAGGGACTCCTGTGTCTCTTTCAGCTACTCTCAAAACTTCGCTAGATTCCAGCTGGAGTCAGTTCCAGGCACCCACGATACACCACCGAACTCACGAATTTCACTGACTTACTCCCCAGTCTCCCTCATGTTCTCACCCCCAGCCCTCAAGGACTCTTCTGTCTCTCTCAGCTACACTCCGACCATCTCCAGATTTCACCTGGAGTCAGCTTCCCGCACCCAGGAATCACCTACAAACTCACGGACCTTACTGCAACCCTCCCCCATTTCTTTCACCTCTTCACCCCCTGCCTTCAGGGACTCTCCTGGGTCTCCCAGCTTCTCTCCAGCCTTCCCCAGATTTCTGCCACAGTCAGCCCCAGGCACCCAGGACAATCCTAGACACTCACAGGCCTCACGAGACTATCTCCCTATGACCTGTACCTATACAGGGATGGCTCCCACGCATCCCTCAGTGACCCCAAACCCATCTCCACTTACACTCAGACACTCCCAGGGCCTGACAGCTACTCCCCGTTATTGTCCTTCAGTTCGAAGCCCTGGCCAATCTACTAGCCCACATGACGCAGTTACCTGGCCATTTCTCCACGGTTCCCGTGAGGGCCCCACACCCAGCCGCACAAGAGCCCCTCCTGCATTCCGTCCTCACACGCAGGCTTGTCCATCTACTTGCTACTGTCACACTCTTGCCAGCAGAAGAGGCCCCTGTAATGGGCGATATCACCACCCAGTCTATCCTCACCCCACAGCTGTGCAGCGGGACCCTCCTGCTGGCCCACGTGGCTGCCAGAGCCCATGCTGGCACGACGCTCCAGCAGGTCGGCGTCCCTGCGGGCCACACTACCGGTGACATGGCTAGCATGACCCTCCTTCCTGGCAGTGACACTGTTGATGTGAACCCCGGTTTCACATCTGTCATTTGTAAATAGGACCATTTTCCCTTTTCGCTCTCCCTTCCATTCACAGGGCTTCTCATTCTCTCTCTTTCTGCCTCCGTTTCAGATATTTACTCACCTTTTTCTCTCTCACTATGTCTGCCGTGGTCTCCATGAGAGTGCGCCACAGAAGATTCCCCCATTAAAAGTCATGAATTGAGTGGCTTTTAGTATACCTGTGGTGGTGCACATTCAATTTTAATTCGCAATCCATTGTAGAACGTCTTATCACCCCCGACCAGAGAAAAACCCTGTAGACATTAGTCACTCCTCATTCTGTCTCAAACCCTCTCCCTGACCCTCAGCCCTAGGTAGCAACTACCTAGTGCGATCAATCCCATATGCATAGATTTCCATATTGTGGACATTTCCTATCAACGGAATTGCACAATAGGTGAGCTGTTATGACTGACACAACACGTAGCACAATATTTTCAAGATTCATCCACATTGTAGGCTTACCCACAGGGGGAAACCATTTTTTGGGGGGTTTTAGTAACACCGGGTGTTTTCTCCTTCCTTTCGTCCTTCTTTCCTTCCTTCCTTCCTTCCTTCCTTCCTTCCTTCCTTCCTTCCTACCTTCCTTCTTTCTTTCCTTCCTTCCTTCCTTCCTCCTATTTCTCTCTTACTCCTTCTGCCCTCTCTCTTTCATATGCCTTAGGTGCATCCCACATTCTGCGTTTTTTGGGAGAAATCCTCGACAGGTGCAGGAAAATTGTGTTATTGTAACTATTTACCGCTATCTCTCTTTCACGGCTCTCCATCAGTTGTGAACATCTATTGGTTTATCCCAAGTCACTAAGCATATTTTTATTAGGTACACCTGTTTTTCCTTATACAGCTGTTTCTGGACTATAGGGTCGCATACTCATAAACCCACTGTAACTCAGAAACGCATCTAATATTCCAATAATCCCATCATAACGTTGAAAAATCATAAATCAAACCACCGTAAGTCACGGTGTGTCCGTGGATATGGGCGTCATCAATTCCATTGTGTTCGGTAATGCTGTACACCATTAACAATGGCAGACTGATTGGGAGTGGATATTGATAGCATTATAAAAGTCAGTTATTAGAGGGATACTTCTTTAACCTGACTGAAGAACTGATCTAATGGCTTTAGTACAGTGCATGATTATGTGAGATGTTTTGAGACAGAGTAGTACATTTGTGAATGAAGATTTTTCACTTAGTAGGAACCATTGTGTGTGGAAAAGTGAGAAAATTGCTTTCTGCTGTAGAGTCTGGCATTCATTGTAGACTTAAGCTTATTTTTCTGTGAGCAAATCTTATTCAATAAAATACTACTCTTTATACTAAAAAACAGAAACAGTGGTGATGTGTGGTCATTATGCTCAGCAAACTAATCCAGGGAAAGAAAACCAAACGCCACATTCTCACTTATAATGAGAGCTGAAAAATGAGATCACATGGACACAGGAAGGGGAACAACACTCACTGGGGCCTTTCGGGAGGCAGAGCGTTAAGAAAAACAGCTACTGCATGCTGGGCTTAATACCTAGGTGATGGGTTGACAGGTGCAGCGAACCACCATGGCACACGTTTACCTTAGTAACAAATCTGCACATCCTGCACATATACCCCAGAACTTAGAAACGAAACGAAACAAAAGAAAACGAAAAAGCAATAGCAAAACGCTAAAGGCAAAATAAAGTTTCAAACTCAGAACGTGACAGACCAATGTTTGGTTCAAATCATGGTTCTCAACCCAGGTGCCATAAGGCCAGGATAAAGAATTTGATTACATATTGTAAATAAGACATGCAGCAAATGACCAGAAAGATTATTCTCAACATATGTGTGTCTTCTAATTCAATGGTGACGCTATCTACCGGGACATAGCTTTAGATTCCAAAGGGCCGAGTCCCGCCAGACAGGCCTCCCACACTAATAACAATGGGAAGCCCCACGTTGTTTTACCTGTGCTTCTCAGCAACTGGCTATAAATCAGGTTGCCACCACTCCCAGATTTAGTTGCATTCATTGGCTGGAAGAGCTCACAGCACGCAGGGAAACACTTACATTTGCCGTTGTATTTTAGCGGACTTTGCCAAAAGTTCAGAAATAAATGCGGGGCCCGGCGTGTGGGGAGGGGTGCACTACCTTCCAGGAAGTGTTATCCACAAGCTCTCTGAACCCAGTCCTTTTGGGTTTTTATGGAGACCTCATTCTATAGGCATGACGGGTTAAACCATAGGCTATTGGTGATCAACTCCACCTGAGGCTCTCAACCCTCCCTGGAAATTGGGGTTGAGGCTTTGCCATTCTCAGTCTGACTAAAAGAATTTACCCAAACGGAATTTTAAAACAGATGAGCATAACTGGAATCTTAATTAGATGATTGGATTATCTGGAGCCACACCTTGATATTCCTAACCCGAGCACCCTCATCCAACGAATGCTCCTCCCAACTGGCTCCCAAGTCTCTACGTGGTTCCAGAGCAAAAGAATGTTTCTACAACGCATATCTCCACCTTTTCTACAAAGTCTTTTCCCTTACACGGAAAGACTTCTTAAACTGCCATGCATCCGGATCAGGGGGAGGTATTGTTACACCGCAGATCTGTGGATCTCCGGGGTTTGATTGTGGCAAGGATGCTGCTGGTGTCAAAACCACAACGTGGGAACCACAGAACCACTAGTTGGTTTTCAGTGTTTCAGTGCATACAATTCCTAATATATCTGGCCAAGAAAACTTGTAAGTTCTTAGATTGTCCCAAAGGTGGCGCATGAAATCAAAGCAGGAGAACAGTTTCCTACGAGGTGTAGCCTGGGAAAGTTGGGGGTGACTGATGGAAAGGAGGAGTGAAGCTCCGCCCTTTCCGCTGCTAGGCTGCGCCCGAGGCTATTTAAACCCACCCTGGCTGGCCTGTACTCAGATCTTCGCGGAGCGGATCAGCGGCCGGAGCGGTTGGCGGACTCTGCGTTGACTTGGAGCTCACAGCGTCTTGCGACTTGGAAGCGGATTCAGAGGACAGGACAGAACACTTGGGCAAGTGAATCTCTGTCTGTCTGTCTGTCTGTCTGTCTGTCTGTCTCATTGGTTGGTTGATTTCCATTTTCTTAAGGGGCACATACCTCACACCGCACACACACACACACACGCACACACACTCCTTCCTTCTGCGAGTTAGAAAATTAGTAGGGGCCCCTGGGAGCTGCAGGTTTCCTAATCATGTCTGCACCTAAGAACAGTAGGGTCTTGTCCGGCTCTTCTTATGAACGGTCCCCCAGCACGGACTCCCCAAGGTCCATGCGAGCCTCACCCAGCTTCTCCCTCTCCCCTCTCAGAAACTCAGGCTTCAGGGGAAGCTCCTCACCAGGGATCCGGAGCTACCATTCACCATCCCCTAGGGCTTCACCACACTCACCTCTGTCATCACCAGAATCCCACAAGCTCCCATTTCCCTGTCCTCACCGTGATGGGCAATCAATGAAGCCATTGGGCTCTCCCGTGTCCTCCTCTGAGGATTCCTCAGAGTCCCCACGTTCATCAATAATATACCACATGTTCTTACTGCCATCACCCAGCAGCTCACCCCCAGCTCTCGGGGGATCTCCTGTGTCTCCCAGCTACTCTCCAAACAACCCCAGATTTCAGCTGGAGTCAGCCCCCCACACCCGGGAATCACCTACAAACTCACGAGCCTCACGGTGCTCCACCCCTGTGTCTTTCATCTCTTCACCCCCAGGCCTCAGGGACTCTCCTGTGGCTCCCAGTTACTCTCCAGCCATCCCCAGGTTCCTGCGGGAGTCAGCCCCATGCACCCAGGAGTCCCCCAGAGACTCACACGTCTCGGGAGAATATGAGCGGTCCCCCAGCCCTGACTCCTCAAGATTCATGCCTGCCTCACCCAGCTTCTCCCTCTCCCCTCCCAGAAACTCAGACCCAAGGGGCAGCTCCTCACCAGGGATGTGGAAGTACTCTACATCACCCCGCAGGGCTTCACCACTCTCACATCCATCATCAACAGAATTCCACAACTTTACGTTTCCCTTTCCTAACCAAGCAGGACAGTCACTCATGTCATTGTGTTCTCCCGTGTCCTCCTCTGGAGATTCTTCACAGTCACCTCATTCATCAATAATATACCATATGTTCTTACTGCCATCATCCAGCAGCTCACCCCCAGCCACCCATGACTCTCCTGTCTGTCCCAGCTACTCTCCAACTACGCCCAGATTTCAGCGGGAGTCTCTACCCCACACCCCAGAAACACCTACAAACTCACAGACCTCAGTGAGATCCTCGCCAGTCTCTCTCACGTCTTCACCCCCAGCCCTTACGGACCCTCCAGTCTGTCCCAGCTACTCTCCAACCACGCCCACATTTCAGCGCGGGTCAGTTCCAGGAACCCGGGGGTCACCACCAAGCCCACCACTTTCACTGAGTTACTCCCCAGTCTCTAGCACGTCTTTATCTCCAACCCTCAGGGACTCGCCTGTCTGTCCCAGCTACTCTCCAAACACGCCCACACTTCAGCGGGAGTCCGTTGCAGGCACCCAGAAATCACCACCAAACTCACCAATTTCACTGCGTTACTCCCCAGTCTCTCTCATGTCTTCACCATCCCTCAGGGACTCTCCCGTCTGTCCCAGCTACTCTCCAACCACGCCCACATTTCAGCTGCAGTCAGCTCCAGGCACCCCGGAATCACCACCAAACTCCCCAATTTCACTCAGTTACTCCTCACTCTCTAGCACGTCTTTATCTCCAACCCTCAGGGACTCTCCTGTGTGTCCCAGCTACTCTCCAACCACGCCCACACTTCAGCGGGAGTCAGTTCCAGGCACCCAGGAAGCACCACCAAACTCACCAATTTCACTCACTTACTCTCCAGTCTCTCTCATGTCTTCACCAGCCCTCAGGGACTCTCCTGTCTGTCCCAGCTACTCTCCAACCACGCACGCATTTCAGCTGGAGTCAGTCCCAGGCACCCCGGAGTCACCACCAAACTCACCAGTTTCACTGAGGTACTCCCCGGTCTCTCTCATGTCTTCACCCCCAGCCCTCAGGGACTCTCCTGTGTGTCCCAGCTACTCTCCAACCATGCCCAGATTTCAGCGGGAGTCAGTTCCAGGCACCCAGGTATCACCACCAAACTCAGCAGTTTCGCTGAGTTACTCCCCAGTCTCTGTCATGTCTTCACCCCCAGCCCCCTGGGACTCTCCTGTCTGTCCCAGCTACTCTCCCACCACGCCCAGATTTCAGCGGCACTCAGCCTCCCACACTCCGGAATCACCTACAGACTCACAGACTTCACTGAGGTCCTCCCTGGTCTCTCTCAGGTCTTTGCCCTCAGCCCACAGGGACTCCTGTGTCTCTTTCAGCTACTCTCAAAACTTCGCTAGATTCCAGCTGGAGTCAGTTCCAGGCACCCACGATACACCACCGAACTCACGAATTTCACTGACTTACTCCCCAGTCTCCCTCATGTTCTCACCCCCAGCCCTCAAGGACTCTTCTGTCTCTCTCAGCTACACTCCGACCATCTCCAGATTTCACCTGGAGTCAGCTTCCCGCACCCAGGAATCACCTACAAACTCACGGACCTTACTGCAACCCTCCCCCATTTCTTTCACCTCTTCACCCCCTGCCTTCAGGGACTCTCCTGGGTCTCCCAGCTTCTCTCCAGCCTTCCCCAGATTTCTGCCACAGTCAGCCCCAGGCACCCAGGACAACCCTAGACACTCACAGGCCTCACGAGACTATCTCCCTATGACCTGTACCTATACAGGGATGGCTCCCACGCATCCCTCAGTGACCCCAAACCCATCTCCACTTACACTCAGACACTCCCAGGGCCTGACAGCTACTCCCCGTTATTGTCCTTCAGTTCGAAGCCCTGGCCAATCTACTAGCCCACATGACGCAGTTACCTGGCCATTTCTCCACGGTTCCCGTGAGGGCCCCACACCCAGCCGCACAAGAGCCCCTCCTGCATTCCGTCCTCACACGCAGGCTTGTCCATCTACTTGCTACTGTCACACTCTTGCCAGCAGAAGAGGCCCCTGTAATGGGCGATATCACCACCCAGTCTATCCTCACCCCACAGCTGTGCAGCGGGACCCTCCTGCTGGCCCACGTGGCTGCCAGAGCCCATGCTGGCACGACGCTCCAGCAGGTCGGCGTCCCTGCGGGCCACACTACCGGTGACATGGCTAGCATGACCCTCCTTCCTGGCAGTGACACTGTTGATGTGAACCCCGGTTTCACATCTGTCATTTGTAAATAGGACCATTTTCCCTTTTCGCTCTCCCTTCCATTCACAGGGCTTCTCATTCTCTCTCTTTCTGCCTCCGTTTCAGATATTTACTCACCTTTTTCTCTCTCACTATGTCTGCCGTGGTCTCCATGAGAGTGCGCCACAGAAGATTCCCCCATTAAAAGTCATGAATTGAGTGGCTTTTAGTATACCTGTGGTGGTGCACATTCAATTTTAATTCGCAATCCATTGTAGAACGTCTTATCACCCCCGACCAGAGAAAAACCCTGTAGACATTAGTCACTCCTCATTCTGTCTCAAACCCTCTCCCTGACCCTCAGCCCTAGGTAGCAACTACCTAGTGCGATCAATCCCATATGCATAGATTTCCATATTGTGGACATTTCCTATCAACGGAATTGCACAATAGGTGAGCTGTTATGACTGACACAACACGTAGCACAATATTTTCAAGATTCATCCACATTGTAGGCTTACCCACAGGGGGAAACCATTTTTTGGGGGGTTTTAGTAACACCGGGTGTTTTCTCCTTCCTTTCGTCCTTCTTTCCTTCCTTCCTTCCTTCCTTCCTTCCTTCCTTCCTACCTTCCTTCTTTCTTTCCTTCCTTCCTTCCTTCCTCCTATTTCTCTCTTACTCCTTCTGCCCTCTCTCTTTCATATGCCTTAGGTGCATCCCACATTCTGCGTTTTTTGGGAGAAATCCTCGACAGGTGCAGGAAAATTGTGTTATTGTAACTATTTACCGCTATCTCTCTTTCACGGCTCTCCATCAGTTGTGAACATCTATTGGTTTATCCCAAGTCACTAAGCATATTTTTATTAGGTACACCTGTTTTTCCTTATACAGCTGTTTCTGGACTATAGGGTCGCATACTCATAAACCCACTGTAACTCAGAAACGCATCTAATATTCCAATAATCCCATCATAACGTTGAAAAATCATAAATCAAACCACCGTAAGTCACGGTGTGTCCGTGGATATGGGCGTCATCAATTCCATTGTGTTCGGTAATGCTGTACACCATTAACAATGGCAGACTGATTGGGAGTGGATATTGATAGCATTATAAAAGTCAGTTATTAGAGGGATACTTCTTTAACCTGACTGAAGAACTGATCTAATGGCTTTAGTACAGTGCATGATTATGTGAGATGTTTTGAGACAGAGTAGTACATTTGTGAATGAAGATTTTTCACTTAGTAGGAACCATTGTGTGTGGAAAAGTGAGAAAATTGCTTTCTGCTGTAGAGTCTGGCATTCATTGTAGACTTAAGCTTATTTTTCTGTGAGCAAATCTTATTCAATAAAATACTACTCTTTATACTAAAAAACAGAAACAGTGGTGATGTGTGGTCATTATGCTCAGCAAACTAATCCAGGGAAAGAAAACCAAACGCCACATTCTCACTTATAATGAGAGCTGAAAAATGAGATGACATGGACACAGGAAGGGGAACAACACTCACTGGGGCCTTTCGGGAGGCAGAGCGTTAAGAAAAACAGCTACTGCATGCTGGGCTTAATACCTAGGTGATGGGTTGACAGGTGCAGCGAACCACCATGGCACACGTTTACCTTAGTAACAAATCTGCACATCCTGCACATATACCCCAGAACTTAGAAACGAAACGAAACAAAAGAAAACGAAAAAGCAATAGCAAAACGCTAAAGGCAAAATAAAGTTTCAAACTCAGAACGTGACAGACCAATGTTTGGTTCAAATCATGGTTCTCAACCCAGGTGCCATAATGCCAGGATAAAGAATTTGATTACATATTGTAAATAAGACATGCAGCAAATGACCAGAAAGATTATTCTCAACATATGTGTGTCTTCTAATTCAATGGTGACGCTATCTACCGGGACATAGCTTTAGATTCCAAAGGGCCGAGTCCCGCCAGACAGGCCTCCCACACTAATAACAATGGGAAGCCCCACGTTGTTTTACCTGTGCTTCTCAGCAACTGGCTATAAATCAGGTTGCCACCACTCCCAGATTTAGTTGCATTCATTGGCTGGAAGAGCTCACAGCACGCAGGGAAACACTTACATTTGCCGTTGTATTTTAGCGGACTTTGCAAAAAGTTCAGAAATAAATGCGGGGCCCGGCGTGTGGGGAGGGGTGCACTACCTTCCAGGAAGTGTTATCCACAAGCTCTCTGAACCCAGTCCTTTTGGGTTTTTATGGAGACCTCATTCTATAGGCATGACGGGTTAAACCATAGGCTATTGGTGATCAACTCCACCTGAGGCTCTCAACCCTCCCTGGAAATTGGGGTTGAGGCTTTGCCATTCTCAGTCTGACTAAAAGAATTTACCCAAACGGAATTTTAAAACAGATGAGCATAACTGGAATCTTAATTAGATGATTGGATTATCTGGAGCCACACCTTGATATTCCTAACCCGAGCACCCTCATCCAACGAATGCTCCTCCCAACTGGCTCCCAAGTCTCTACGTGGTTCCAGAGCAAAAGAATGTTTCTACAACGCATATCTCCACCTTTTCTACAAAGTCTTTTCCCTTACACGGAAAGACTTCTTAAACTGCCATGCATCCGGATCAGGGGGAGGTATTGTTACACCGCAGATCTGTGGATCTCCGGGGTTTGATTGTGGCAAGGATGCTGCTGGTGTCAAAACCACAACGTGGGAACCACAGAACCACTAGTTGGTTTTCAGTGTTTCAGTGCATACAATTCCTAATATATCTGGCCAAGAAAACTTGTAAGTTCTTAGATTGTCCCAAAGGTGGCGCATGAAATCAAAGCAGGAGAACAGTTTCCTACGAGGTGTAGCCTGGGAAAGTTGGGGGTGACTGATGGAAAGGAGGAGTGAAGCTCCGCCCTTTCCGCTGCTAGGCTGCGCCCGAGGCTATTTAAACCCACCCTGGCTGGCCTGTACTCAGATCTTCGCGGAGCGGATCAGCGGCCGGAGCGGTTGGCGGACTCTGCGTTGACTTGGAGCTCACAGCGTCTTGCGACTTGGAAGCGGATTCAGAGGACAGGACAGAACACTTGGGCAAGTGAATCTCTGTCTGTCTGTCTGTCTGTCTGTCTCATTGGTTGGTTGATTTCCATTTTCTTAAGGGGCACATACCTCACACCGCACACACACACACACACGCACACACACTCCTTCCTTCTGCGAGTTAGAAAATTAGTAGGGGCCCCTGGGAGCTGCAGGTTTCCTAATCATGTCTGCACCTAAGAACAGTAGGGTCTTGTCCGGCTCTTCTTATGAACGGTCCCCCAGCACGGACTCCCCAAGGTCCATGCGAGCCTCACCCAGCTTCTCCCTCTCCCCTCTCAGAAACTCAGGCTTCAGGGGAAGCTCCTCACCAGGGATCCGGAGCTACCATTCACCATCCCCTAGGGCTTCACCACACTCACCTCTGTCATCACCAGAATCCCACAAGCTCCCATTTCCCTGTCCTCACCGTGATGGGCAATCAATGAAGCCATTGGGCTCTCCCGTGTCCTCCTCTGAGGATTCCTCAGAGTCCCCACGTTCATCAATAATATACCACATGTTCTTACTGCCATCACCCAGCAGCTCACCCCCAGCTCTCGGGGGATCTCCTGTGTCTCCCAGCTACTCTCCAAACAACCCCAGATTTCAGCTGGAGTCAGCCCCCCACACCCGGGAATCACCTACAAACTCACGAGCCTCACGGTGCTCCACCCCTGTGTCTTTCATCTCTTCACCCCCAGGCCTCAGGGACTCTCCTGTGGCTCCCAGTTACTCTCCAGCCATCCCCAGGTTCCTGCGGGAGTCAGCCCCATGCACCCAGGAGTCCCCCAGAGACTCACACGTCTCGGGAGAATATGAGCGGTCCCCCAGCCCTGACTCCTCAAGATTCATGCCTGCCTCACCCAGCTTCTCCCTCTCCCCTCCCAGAAACTCAGACCCAAGGGGCAGCTCCTCACCAGGGATGTGGAAGTACTCTACATCACCCCGCAGGGCTTCACCACTCTCACATCCATCATCAACAGAATTCCACAACTTTACGTTTCCCTTTCCTAACCAAGCAGGACAGTCACTCATGTCATTGTGTTCTCCCGTGTCCTCCTCTGGAGATTCTTCACAGTCACCTCATTCATCAATAATATACCATATGTTCTTACTGCCATCATCCAGCAGCTCACCCCCAGCCACCCATGACTCTCCTGTCTGTCCCAGCTACTCTCCAACTACGCCCAGATTTCAGCGGGAGTCTCTACCCCACACCCCAGAAACACCTACAAACTCACAGACCTCAGTGAGATCCTCGCCAGTCTCTCTCACGTCTTCACCCCCAGCCCTTACGGACCCTCCAGTCTGTCCCAGCTACTCTCCAACCACGCCCACATTTCAGCGCGGGTCAGTTCCAGGAACCCGGGGGTCACCACCAAGCCCACCACTTTCACTGAGTTACTCCCCAGTCTCTAGCACGTCTTTATCTCCAACCCTCAGGGACTCGCCTGTCTGTCCCAGCTACTCTCCAAACACGCCCACACTTC
Organism: Pan paniscus; assembly: GCF_029289425.2. Taxonomy (NCBI): domain Eukaryota; kingdom Metazoa; phylum Chordata; class Mammalia; order Primates; family Hominidae; genus Pan; species Pan paniscus. The sequence continues at coordinate 12,446,921 of NC_073263.2, read as the reverse complement.
AGCGGGAGTCCGTTGCAGGCACCCAGAAATCACCACCAAACTCACCAATTTCACTGCGTTACTCCCCAGTCTCTCTCATGTCTTCACCATCCCTCAGGGACTCTCCCGTCTGTCCCAGCTACTCTCCAACCACGCCCACATTTCAGCTGCAGTCAGCTCCAGGCACCCCGGAATCACCACCAAACTCCCCAATTTCACTCAGTTACTCCTCACTCTCTAGCACGTCTTTATCTCCAACCCTCAGGGACTCTCCTGTGTGTCCCAGCTACTCTCCAACCACGCCCACACTTCAGCGGGAGTCAGTTCCAGGCACCCAGGAAGCACCACCAAACTCACCAATTTCACTCACTTACTCTCCAGTCTCTCTCATGTCTTCACCAGCCCTCAGGGACTCTCCTGTCTGTCCCAGCTACTCTCCAACCACGCACGCATTTCAGCTGGAGTCAGTCCCAGGCACCCCGGAGTCACCACCAAACTCACCAGTTTCACTGAGGTACTCCCCGGTCTCTCTCATGTCTTCACCCCCAGCCCTCAGGGACTCTCCTGTGTGTCCCAGCTACTCTCCAACCATGCCCAGATTTCAGCGGGAGTCAGTTCCAGGCACCCAGGTATCACCACCAAACTCAGCAGTTTCGCTGAGTTACTCCCCAGTCTCTGTCATGTCTTCACCCCCAGCCCCCTGGGACTCTCCTGTCTGTCCCAGCTACTCTCCCACCACGCCCAGATTTCAGCGGCATTCAGCCTCCCACACTCCGGAATCACCTACAGACTCACAGACTTCACTGAGGTCCTCCCTGGTCTCTCTCAGGTCTTTGCCCTCAGCCCACAGGGACTCCTGTGTCTCTTTCAGCTACTCTCAAAACTTCGCTAGATTCCAGCTGGAGTCAGTTCCAGGCACCCACGATACACCACCGAACTCACGAATTTCACTGACTTACTCCCCAGTCTCCCTCATGTTCTCACCCCCAGCCCTCAAGGACTCTTCTGTCTCTCTCAGCTACACTCCGACCATCTCCAGATTTCACCTGGAGTCAGCTTCCCGCACCCAGGAATCACCTACAAACTCACGGACCTTACTGCAACCCTCCCCCATTTCTTTCACCTCTTCACCCCCTGCCTTCAGGGACTCTCCTGGGTCTCCCAGCTTCTCTCCAGCCTTCCCCACATTTCTGCCACAGTCAGCCCCAGGCACCCAGGACAACCCTAGACACTCACAGGCCTCACGAGACTATCTCCCTATGACCTGTACCTATACAGGGATGGCTCCCACGCATCCCTCAGTGACCCCAAACCCATCTCCACTTACACTCAGACACTCCCAGGGCCTGACAGCTACTCCCCGTTATTGTCCTTCAGTTCGAAGCCCTGGCCAATCTACTAGCCCACATGACGCAGTTACCTGGCCATTTCTCCACGGTTCCCGTGAGGGCCCCACACCCAGCCGCACAAGAGCCCCTCCTGCATTCCGTCCTCACACGCAGGCTTGTCCATCTACTTGCTACTGTCACACTCTTGCCAGCAGAAGAGGCCCCTGTAATGGGCGATATCACCACCCAGTCTATCCTCACCCCACAGCTGTGCAGCGGGACCCTCCTGCTGGCCCACGTGGCTGCCAGAGCCCATGCTGGCACGACGCTCCAGCAGGTCGGCGTCCCTGCGGGCCACACTACCGGTGACATGGCTAGCATGACCCTCCTTCCTGGCAGTGACACTGTTGATGTGAACCCCGGTTTCACATCTGTCATTTGTAAATAGGACCATTTTCCCTTTTCGCTCTCCCTTCCATTCACAGGGCTTCTCATTCTCTCTCTTTCTGCCTCCGTTTCAGATATTTACTCACCTTTTTCTCTCTCACTATGTCTGCCGTGGTCTCCATGAGAGTGCGCCACAGAAGATTCCCCCATTAAAAGTCATGAATTGAGTGGCTTTTAGTATACCTGTGGTGGTGCACATTCAATTTTAATTCGCAATCCATTGTAGAACGTCTTATCACCCCCGACCAGAGAAAAACCCTGTAGACATTAGTCACTCCTCATTCTGTCTCAAACCCTCTCCCTGACCCTCAGCCCTAGGTAGCAACTACCTAGTGCGATCAATCCCATATGCATAGATTTCCATATTGTGGACATTTCCTATCAACGGAATTGCACAATAGGTGAGCTGTTATGACTGACACAACACGTAGCACAATATTTTCAAGATTCATCCACATTGTAGGCTTACCCACAGGGGGAAACCATTTTTTGGGGGGTTTTAGTAACACCGGGTGTTTTCTCCTTCCTTTCGTCCTTCTTTCCTTCCTTCCTTCCTTCCTTCCTTCCTACCTTCCTTCTTTCTTTCCTTCCTTCCTTCCTTCCTCCTATTTCTCTCTTACTCCTTCTGCCCTCTCTCTTTCATATGCCTTAGGTGCATCCCACATTCTGCGTTTTTTGGGAGAAATCCTCGACAGGTGCAGGAAAATTGTGTTATTGTAACTATTTACCGCTATCTCTCTTTCACGGCTCTCCATCAGTTGTGAACATCTATTGGTTTATCCCAAGTCACTAAGCATATTTTTATTAGGTACACCTGTTTTTCCTTATACAGCTGTTTCTGGACTATAGGGTCGCATACTCATAAACCCACTGTAACTCAGAAACGCATCTAATATTCCAATAATCCCATCATAACGTTGAAAAATCATAAATCAAACCACCGTAAGTCACGGTGTGTCCGTGGATATGGGCGTCATCAATTCCATTGTGTTCGGTAATGCTGTACACCATTAACAATGGCAGACTGATTGGGAGTGGATATTGATAGCATTATAAAAGTCAGTTATTAGAGGGATACTTCTTTAACCTGACTGAAGAACTGATCTAATGGCTTTAGTACAGTGCATGATTATGTGAGATGTTTTGAGACAGAGTAGTACATTTGTGAATGAAGATTTTTCACTTAGTAGGAACCATTGTGTGTGGAAAAGTGAGAAAATTGCTTTCTGCTGTAGAGTCTGGCATTCATTGTAGACTTAAGCTTATTTTTCTGTGAGCAAATCTTATTCAATAAAATACTACTCTTTATACTAAAAAACAGAAACAGTGGTGATGTGTGGTCATTATGCTCAGCAAACTAATCCAGGGAAAGAAAACCAAACGCCACATTCTCACTTATAATGAGAGCTGAAAAATGAGATCACATGGACACAGGAAGGGGAACAACACTCACTGGGGCCTTTCGGGAGGCAGAGCGTTAAGAAAAACAGCTACTGCATGCTGGGCTTAATACCTAGGTGATGGGTTGACAGGTGCAGCGAACCACCATGGCACACGTTTACCTTAGTAACAAATCTGCACATCCTGCACATATACCCCAGAACTTAGAAACGAAACGAAACAAAAGAAAACGAAAAAGCAATAGCAAAACGCTAAAGGCAAAATAAAGTTTCAAACTCAGAACGTGACAGACCAATGTTTGGTTCAAATCATGGTTCTCAACCCAGGTGCCATAAGGCCAGGATAAAGAATTTGATTACATATTGTAAATAAGACATGCAGCAAATGACCAGAAAGATTATTCTCAACATATGTGTGTCTTCTAATTCAATGGTGACGCTATCTACCGGGACATAGCTTTAGATTCCAAAGGGCCGAGTCCCGCCAGACAGGCCTCCCACACTAATAACAATGGGAAGCCCCACGTTGTTTTACCTGTGCTTCTCAGCAACTGGCTATAAATCAGGTTGCCACCACTCCCAGATTTAGTTGCATTCATTGGCTGGAAGAGCTCACAGCACGCAGGGAAACACTTACATTTGCCGTTGTATTTTAGCGGACTTTGCAAAAAGTTCAGAAATAAATGCGGGGCCCGGCGTGTGGGGAGGGGTGCACTACCTTCCAGGAAGTGTTATCCACAAGCTCTCTGAACCCAGTCCTTTTGGGTTTTTATGGAGACCTCATTCTATAGGCATGACGGGTTAAACCATAGGCTATTGGTGATCAACTCCACCTGAGGCTCTCAACCCTCCCTGGAAATTGGGGTTGAGGCTTTGCCATTCTCAGTCTGACTAAAAGAATTTACCCAAACGGAATTTTAAAACAGATGAGCATAACTGGAATCTTAATTAGATGATTGGATTATCTGGAGCCACACCTTGATATTCCTAACCCGAGCACCCTCATCCAACGAATGCTCCTCCCAACTGGCTCCCAAGTCTCTACGTGGTTCCAGAGCAAAAGAATGTTTCTACAACGCATATCTCCACCTTTTCTACAAAGTCTTTTCCCTTACACGGAAAGACTTCTTAAACTGCCATGCATCCGGATCAGGGGGAGGTATTGTTACACCGCAGATCTGTGGATCTCCGGGGTTTGATTGTGGCAAGGATGCTGCTGGTGTCAAAACCACAACGTGGGAACCACAGAACCACTAGTTGGTTTTCAGTGTTTCAGTGCATACAATTCCTAATATATCTGGCCAAGAAAACTTGTAAGTTCTTAGATTGTCCCAAAGGTGGCGCATGAAATCAAAGCAGGAGAACAGTTTCCTACGAGGTGTAGCCTGGGAAAGTTGGGGGTGACTGATGGAAAGGAGGAGTGAAGCTCCGCCCTTTCCGCTGCTAGGCTGCGCCCGAGGCTATTTAAACCCACCCTGGCTGGCCTGTACTCAGATCTTCGCGGAGCGGATCAGCGGCCGGAGCGGTTGGCGGACTCTGCGTTGACTTGGAGCTCACAGCGTCTTGCGACTTGGAAGCGGATTCAGAGGACAGGACAGAACACTTGGGCAAGTGAATCTCTGTCTGTCTGTCTGTCTGTCTGTCTCATTGGTTGGTTGATTTCCATTTTCTTAAGGGGCACATACCTCACACCGCACACACACACACACACGCACACACACTCCTTCCTTCTGCGAGTTAGAAAATTAGTAGGGGCCCCTGGGAGCTGCAGGTTTCCTAATCATGTCTGCACCTAAGAACAGTAGGGTCTTGTCCGGCTCTTCTTATGAACGGTCCCCCAGCACGGACTCCCCAAGGTCCATGCGAGCCTCACCCAGCTTCTCCCTCTCCCCTCTCAGAAACTCAGGCTTCAGGGGAAGCTCCTCACCAGGGATCCGGAGCTACCATTCACCATCCCCTAGGGCTTCACCACACTCACCTCTGTCATCACCAGAATCCCACAAGCTCCCATTTCCCTGTCCTCACCGTGATGGGCAATCAATGAAGCCATTGGGCTCTCCCGTGTCCTCCTCTGAGGATTCCTCAGAGTCCCCACGTTCATCAATAATATACCACATGTTCTTACTGCCATCACCCAGCAGCTCACCCCCAGCTCTCGGGGGATCTCCTGTGTCTCCCAGCTACTCTCCAAACAACCCCAGATTTCAGCTGGAGTCAGCCCCCCACACCCGGGAATCACCTACAAACTCACGAGCCTCACGGTGCTCCACCCCTGTGTCTTTCATCTCTTCACCCCCAGGCCTCAGGGACTCTCCTGTGGCTCCCAGTTACTCTCCAGCCATCCCCAGGTTCCTGCGGGAGTCAGCCCCATGCACCCAGGAGTCCCCCAGAGACTCACACGTCTCGGGAGAATATGAGCGGTCCCCCAGCCCTGACTCCTCAAGATTCATGCCTGCCTCACCCAGCTTCTCCCTCTCCCCTCCCAGAAACTCAGACCCAAGGGGCAGCTCCTCACCAGGGATGTGGAAGTACTCTACATCACCCCGCAGGGCTTCACCACTCTCACATCCATCATCAACAGAATTCCACAACTTTACGTTTCCCTTTCCTAACCAAGCAGGACAGTCACTCATGTCATTGTGTTCTCCCGTGTCCTCCTCTGGAGATTCTTCACAGTCACCTCATTCATCAATAATATACCATATGTTCTTACTGCCATCATCCAGCAGCTCACCCCCAGCCACCCATGACTCTCCTGTCTGTCCCAGCTACTCTCCAACTACGCCCAGATTTCAGCGGGAGTCTCTACCCCACACCCCAGAAACACCTACAAACTCACAGACCTCAGTGAGATCCTCGCCAGTCTCTCTCACGTCTTCACCCCCAGCCCTTACGGACCCTCCAGTCTGTCCCAGCTACTCTCCAACCACGCCCACATTTCAGCGCGGGTCAGTTCCAGGAACCCGGGGGTCACCACCAAGCCCACCACTTTCACTGAGTTACTCCCCAGTCTCTAGCACGTCTTTATCTCCAACCCTCAGGGACTCGCCTGTCTGTCCCAGCTACTCTCCAAACACGCCCACACTTCAGCGGGAGTCCGTTGCAGGCACCCAGAAATCACCACCAAACTCACCAATTTCACTGCGTTACTCCCCAGTCTCTCTCATGTCTTCACCATCCCTCAGGGACTCTCCCGTCTGTCCCAGCTACTCTCCAACCACGCCCACATTTCAGCTGCAGTCAGCTCCAGGCACCCCGGAATCACCACCAAACTCCCCAATTTCACTCAGTTACTCCTCACTCTCTAGCACGTCTTTATCTCCAACCCTCAGGGACTCTCCTGTGTGTCCCAGCTACTCTCCAACCACGCCCACACTTCAGCGGGAGTCAGTTCCAGGCACCCAGGAAGCACCACCAAACTCACCAATTTCACTCACTTACTCTCCAGTCTCTCTCATGTCTTCACCAGCCCTCAGGGACTCTCCTGTCTGTCCCAGCTACTCTCCAACCACGCACGCATTTCAGCTGGAGTCAGTCCCAGGCACCCCGGAGTCACCACCAAACTCACCAGTTTCACTGAGGTACTCCCCGGTCTCTCTCATGTCTTCACCCCCAGCCCTCAGGGACTCTCCTGTGTGTCCCAGCTACTCTCCAACCATGCCCAGATTTCAGCGGGAGTCAGTTCCAGGCACCCAGGTATCACCACCAAACTCAGCAGTTTCGCTGAGTTACTCCCCAGTCTCTGTCATGTCTTCACCCCCAGCCCCCTGGGACTCTCCTGTCTGTCCCAGCTACTCTCCCACCACGCCCAGATTTCAGCGGCATTCAGCCTCCCACACTCCGGAATCACCTACAGACTCACAGACTTCACTGAGGTCCTCCCTGGTCTCTCTCAGGTCTTTGCCCTCAGCCCACAGGGACTCCTGTGTCTCTTTCAGCTACTCTCAAAACTTCGCTAGATTCCAGCTGGAGTCAGTTCCAGGCACCCACGATACACCACCGAACTCACGAATTTCACTGACTTACTCCCCAGTCTCCCTCATGTTCTCACCCCCAGCCCTCAAGGACTCTTCTGTCTCTCTCAGCTACACTCCGACCATCTCCAGATTTCACCTGGAGTCAGCTTCCCGCACCCAGGAATCACCTACAAACTCACGGACCTTACTGCAACCCTCCCCCATTTCTTTCACCTCTTCACCCCCTGCCTTCAGGGACTCTCCTGGGTCTCCCAGCTTCTCTCCAGCCTTCCCCACATTTCTGCCACAGTCAGCCCCAGGCACCCAGGACAACCCTAGACACTCACAGGCCTCACGAGACTATCTCCCTATGACCTGTACCTATACAGGGATGGCTCCCACGCATCCCTCAGTGACCCCAAACCCATCTCCACTTACACTCAGACACTCCCAGGGCCTGACAGCTACTCCCCGTTATTGTCCTTCAGTTCGAAGCCCTGGCCAATCTACTAGCCCACATGACGCAGTTACCTGGCCATTTCTCCACGGTTCCCGTGAGGGCCCCACACCCAGCCGCACAAGAGCCCCTCCTGCATTCCGTCCTCACACGCAGGCTTGTCCATCTACTTGCTACTGTCACACTCTTGCCAGCAGAAGAGGCCCCTGTAATGGGCGATATCACCACCCAGTCTATCCTCACCCCACAGCTGTGCAGCGGGACCCTCCTGCTGGCCCACGTGGCTGCCAGAGCCCATGCTGGCACGACGCTCCAGCAGGTCGGCGTCCCTGCGGGCCACACTACCGGTGACATGGCTAGCATGACCCTCCTTCCTGGCAGTGACACTGTTGATGTGAACCCCGGTTTCACATCTGTCATTTGTAAATAGGACCATTTTCCCTTTTCGCTCTCCCTTCCATTCACAGGGCTTCTCATTCTCTCTCTTTCTGCCTCCGTTTCAGATATTTACTCACCTTTTTCTCTCTCACTATGTCTGCCGTGGTCTCCATGAGAGTGCGCCACAGAAGATTCCCCCATTAAAAGTCATGAATTGAGTGGCTTTTAGTATACCTGTGGTGGTGCACATTCAATTTTAATTCGCAATCCATTGTAGAACGTCTTATCACCCCCGACCAGAGAAAAACCCTGTAGACATTAGTCACTCCTCATTCTGTCTCAAACCCTCTCCCTGACCCTCAGCCCTAGGTAGCAACTACCTAGTGCGATCAATCCCATATGCATAGATTTCCATATTGTGGACATTTCCTATCAACGGAATTGCACAATAGGTGAGCTGTTATGACTGACACAACACGTAGCACAATATTTTCAAGATTCATCCACATTGTAGGCTTACCCACAGGGGGAAACCATTTTTTGGGGGGTTTTAGTAACACCGGGTGTTTTCTCCTTCCTTTCGTCCTTCTTTCCTTCCTTCCTTCCTTCCTTCCTTCCTACCTTCCTTCTTTCTTTCCTTCCTTCCTTCCTTCCTCCTATTTCTCTCTTACTCCTTCTGCCCTCTCTCTTTCATATGCCTTAGGTGCATCCCACATTCTGCGTTTTTTGGGAGAAATCCTCGACAGGTGCAGGAAAATTGTGTTATTGTAACTATTTACCGCTATCTCTCTTTCACGGCTCTCCATCAGTTGTGAACATCTATTGGTTTATCCCAAGTCACTAAGCATATTTTTATTAGGTACACCTGTTTTTCCTTATACAGCTGTTTCTGGACTATAGGGTCGCATACTCATAAACCCACTGTAACTCAGAAACGCATCTAATATTCCAATAATCCCATCATAACGTTGAAAAATCATAAATCAAACCACCGTAAGTCACGGTGTGTCCGTGGATATGGGCGTCATCAATTCCATTGTGTTCGGTAATGCTGTACACCATTAACAATGGCAGACTGATTGGGAGTGGATATTGATAGCATTATAAAAGTCAGTTATTAGAGGGATACTTCTTTAACCTGACTGAAGAACTGATCTAATGGCTTTAGTACAGTGCATGATTATGTGAGATGTTTTGAGACAGAGTAGTACATTTGTGAATGAAGATTTTTCACTTAGTAGGAACCATTGTGTGTGGAAAAGTGAGAAAATTGCTTTCTGCTGTAGAGTCTGGCATTCATTGTAGACTTAAGCTTATTTTTCTGTGAGCAAATCTTATTCAATAAAATACTACTCTTTATACTAAAAAACAGAAACAGTGGTGATGTGTGGTCATTATGCTCAGCAAACTAATCCAGGGAAAGAAAACCAAACGCCACATTCTCACTTATAATGAGAGCTGAAAAATGAGATCACATGGACACAGGAAGGGGAACAACACTCACTGGGGCCTTTCGGGAGGCAGAGCGTTAAGAAAAACAGCTACTGCATGCTGGGCTTAATACCTAGGTGATGGGTTGACAGGTGCAGCGAACCACCATGGCACACGTTTACCTTAGTAACAAATCTGCACATCCTGCACATATACCCCAGAACTTAGAAACGAAACGAAACAAAAGAAAACGAAAAAGCAATAGCAAAACGCTAAAGGCAAAATAAAGTTTCAAACTCAGAACGTGACAGACCAATGTTTGGTTCAAATCATGGTTCTCAACCCAGGTGCCATAAGGCCAGGATAAAGAATTTGATTACATATTGTAAATAAGACATGCAGCAAATGACCAGAAAGATTATTCTCAACATATGTGTGTCTTCTAATTCAATGGTGACGCTATCTACCGGGACATAGCTTTAGATTCCAAAGGGCCGAGTCCCGCCAGACAGGCCTCCCACACTAATAACAATGGGAAGCCCCACGTTGTTTTACCTGTGCTTCTCAGCAACTGGCTATAAATCAGGTTGCCACCACTCCCAGATTTAGTTGCATTCATTGGCTGGAAGAGCTCACAGCACGCAGGGAAACACTTACATTTGCCGTTGTATTTTAGCGGACTTTGCAAAAAGTTCAGAAATAAATGCGGGGCCCGGCGTGTGGGGAGGGGTGCACTACCTTCCAGGAAGTGTTATCCACAAGCTCTCTGAACCCAGTCCTTTTGGGTTTTTATGGAGACCTCATTCTATAGGCATGACGGGTTAAACCATAGGCTATTGGTGATCAACTCCACCTGAGGCTCTCAACCCTCCCTGGAAATTGGGGTTGAGGCTTTGCCATTCTCAGTCTGACTAAAAGAATTTACCCAAACGGAATTTTAAAACAGATGAGCATAACTGGAATCTTAATTAGATGATTGGATTATCTGGAGCCACACCTTGATATTCCTAACCCGAGCACCCTCATCCAACGAATGCTCCTCCCAACTGGCTCCCAAGTCTCTACGTGGTTCCAGAGCAAAAGAATGTTTCTACAACGCATATCTCCACCTTTTCTTCAAAGTCTTTTCCCTTACACGGAAAGACTTCTTAAACTGCCATGCATCCGGATCAGGGGGAGGTATTGTTACACCGCAGATCTGTGGATCTCCGGGGTTTGATTGTGGCAAGGATGCTGCTGGTGTCAAAACCACAACGTGGGAACCACAGAACCACTAGTTGGTTTTCAGTGTTTCAGTGCATACAATTCCTAATATATCTGGCCAAGAAAACTTGTAAGTTCTTAGATTGTCCCAAAGGTGGCGCATGAAATCAAAGCAGGAGAACAGTTTCCTACGAGGTGTAGCCTGGGAAAGTTGGGGGTGACTGATGGAAAGGAGGAGTGAAGCTCCGCCCTTTCCGCTGCTAGGCTGCGCCCGAGGCTATTTAAACCCACCCTGGCTGGCCTGTACTCAGATCTTCGCGGAGCGGATCAGCGGCCGGAGCGGTTGGCGGACTCTGCGTTGACTTGGAGCTCACAGCGTCTTGCGACTTGGAAGCGGATTCAGAGGACAGGACAGAACACTTGGGCAAGTGAATCTCTGTCTGTCTGTCTGTCTGTCTGTCTCATTGGTTGGTTGATTTCCATTTTCTTAAGGGGCACATACCTCACACCGCACACACACACACACACGCACACACACTCCTTCCTTCTGCGAGTTAGAAAATTAGTAGGGGCCCCTGGGAGCTGCAGGTTTCCTAATCATGTCTGCACCTAAGAACAGTAGGGTCTTGTCCGGCTCTTCTTATGAACGGTCCCCCAGCACGGACTCCCCAAGGTCCATGCGAGCCTCACCCAGCTTCTCCCTCTCCCCTCTCAGAAACTCAGGCTTCAGGGGAAGCTCCTCACCAGGGATCCGGAGCTACCATTCACCATCCCCTAGGGCTTCACCACACTCACCTCTGTCATCACCAGAATCCCACAAGCTCCCATTTCCCTGTCCTCACCGTGATGGGCAATCAATGAAGCCATTGGGCTCTCCCGTGTCCTCCTCTGAGGATTCCTCAGAGTCCCCACGTTCATCAATAATATACCACATGTTCTTACTGCCATCACCCAGCAGCTCACCCCCAGCTCTCGGGGGATCTCCTGTGTCTCCCAGCTACTCTCCAAACAACCCCAGATTTCAGCTGGAGTCAGCCCCCCACACCCGGGAATCACCTACAAACTCACGAGCCTCACGGTGCTCCACCCCTGTGTCTTTCATCTCTTCACCCCCAGGCCTCAGGGACTCTCCTGTGGCTCCCAGTTACTCTCCAGCCATCCCCAGGTTCCTGCGGGAGTCAGCCCCATGCACCCAGGAGTCCCCCAGAGACTCACACGTCTCGGGAGAATATGAGCGGTCCCCCAGCCCTGACTCCTCAAGATTCATGCCTGCCTCACCCAGCTTCTCCCTCTCCCCTCCCAGAAACTCAGACCCAAGGGGCAGCTCCTCACCAGGGATGTGGAAGTACTCTACATCACCCCGCAGGGCTTCACCACTCTCACATCCATCATCAACAGAATTCCACAACTTTACGTTTCCCTTTCCTAACCAAGCAGGACAGTCACTCATGTCATTGTGTTCTCCCGTGTCCTCCTCTGGAGATTCTTCACAGTCACCTCATTCATCAATAATATACCATATGTTCTTACTGCCATCATCCAGCAGCTCACCCCCAGCCACCCATGACTCTCCTGTCTGTCCCAGCTACTCTCCAACTACGCCCAGATTTCAGCGGGAGTCTCTACCCCACACCCCAGAAACACCTACAAACTCACAGACCTCAGTGAGATCCTCGCCAGTCTCTCTCACGTCTTCACCCCCAGCCCTTACGGACCCTCCAGTCTGTCCCAGCTACTCTCCAACCACGCCCACATTTCAGCGCGGGTCAGTTCCAGGAACCCGGGGGTCACCACCAAGCCCACCACTTTCACTGAGTTACTCCCCAGTCTCTAGCACGTCTTTATCTCCAACCCTCAGGGACTCGCCTGTCTGTCCCAGCTACTCTCCAAACACGCCCACACTTCAGCGGGAGTCCGTTGCAGGCACCCAGAAATCACCACCAAACTCACCAATTTCACTGCGTTACTCCCCAGTCTCTCTCATGTCTTCACCATCCCTCAGGGACTCTCCCGTCTGTCCCAGCTACTCTCCAACCACGCCCACATTTCAGCTGCAGTCAGCTCCAGGCACCCCGGAATCACCACCAAACTCCCCAATTTCACTCAGTTACTCCTCACTCTCTAGCACGTCTTTATCTCCAACCCTCAGGGACTCTCCTGTGTGTCCCAGCTACTCTCCAACCACGCCCACACTTCAGCGGGAGTCAGTTCCAGGCACCCAGGAAGCACCACCAAACTCACCAATTTCACTCACTTACTCTCCAGTCTCTCTCATGTCTTCACCAGCCCTCAGGGACTCTCCTGTCTGTCCCAGCTACTCTCCAACCACGCACGCATTTCAGCTGGAGTCAGTCCCAGGCACCCCGGAGTCACCACCAAACTCACCAGTTTCACTGAGGTACTCCCCGGTCTCTCTCATGTCTTCACCCCCAGCCCTCAGGGACTCTCCTGTGTGTCCCAGCTACTCTCCAACCATGCCCAGATTTCAGCGGGAGTCAGTTCCAGGCACCCAGGTATCACCACCAAACTCAGCAGTTTCGCTGAGTTACTCCCCAGTCTCTGTCATGTCTTCACCCCCAGCCCCCTGGGACTCTCCTGTCTGTCCCAGCTACTCTCCCACCACGCCCAGATTTCAGCGGCACTCAGCCTCCCACACTCCGGAATCACCTACAGACTCACAGACTTCACTGAGGTCCTCCCTGGTCTCTCTCAGGTCTTTGCCCTCAGCCCACAGGGACTCCTGTGTCTCTTTCAGCTACTCTCAAAACTTCGCTAGATTCCAGCTGGAGTCAGTTCCAGGCACCCACGATACACCACCGAACTCACGAATTTCACTGACTTACTCCCCAGTCTCCCTCATGTTCTCACCCCCAGCCCTCAAGGACTCTTCTGTCTCTCTCAGCTACACTCCGACCATCTCCAGATTTCACCTGGAGTCAGCTTCCCGCACCCAGGAATCACCTACAAACTCACGGACCTTACTGCAACCCTCCCCCATTTCTTTCACCTCTTCACCCCCTGCCTTCAGGGACTCTCCTGGGTCTCCCAGCTTCTCTCCAGCCTTCCCCACATTTCTGCCACAGTCAGCCCCAGGCACCCAGGACAACCCTAGACACTCACAGGCCTCACGAGACTATCTCCCTATGACCTGTACCTATACAGGGATGGCTCCCACGCATCCCTCAGTGACCCCAAACCCATCTCCACTTACACTCAGACACTCCCAGGGCCTGACAGCTACTCCCCGTTATTGTCCTTCAGTTCGAAGCCCTGGCCAATCTACTAGCCCACATGACGCAGTTACCTGGCCATTTCTCCACGGTTCCCGTGAGGGCCCCACACCCAGCCGCACAAGAGCCCCTCCTGCATTCCGTCCTCACACGCAGGCTTGTCCATCTACTTGCTACTGTCACACTCTTGCCAGCAGAAGAGGCCCCTGTAATGGCCGATATCACCACCCAGTCTATCCTCACCCCACAGCTGTGCAGCGGGACCCTCCTGCTGGCCCACGTGGCTGCCAGAGCCCATGCTGGCACGACGCTCCAGCAGGTCGGCGTCCCTGCGGGCCACACTACCGGTGACATGGCTAGCATGACCCTCCTTCCTGGCAGTGACACTGTTGATGTGAACCCTGGTTTCACATCTGTCATTTGTAAATAGGACCATTTTCCCTTTTCGCTCTCCCTTCCATTCACAGGGCTTCTCATTCTCTCTCTTTCTGCCTCCGTTTCAGATATTTACTCACCTTTTTCTCTCTCACTATGTCTGCCGTGGTCTCCATGAGAGTGCGCCACAGAAGATTCCCCCATTAAAAGTCATGAATTGAGTGGCTTTTAGTATACCTGTGGTGGTGCACATTCAATTTTAATTCGCAATCCATTGTAGAACGTCTTATCACCCCCGACCAGAGAAAAACCCTGTAGACATTAGTCACTCCTCATTCTGTCTCAAACCCTCTCCCTGACCCTCAGCCCTAGGTAGCAACTACCTAGTGCGATCAATCCCATATGCATAGATTTCCATATTGTGGACATTTCCTATCAACGGAATTGCACAATAGGTGAGCTGTTATGACTGACACAACACGTAGCACAATATTTTCAAGATTCATCCACATTGTAGGCTTACCCACAGGGGGAAACCATTTTTTGGGGGGTTTTAGTAACACCGGGTGTTTTCTCCTTCCTTTCGTCCTTCTTTCCTTCCTTCCTTCCTTCCTTCCTTCCTTCCTTCCTACCTTCCTTCTTTCTTTCCTTCCTTCCTTCCTTCCTCCTATTTCTCTCTTACTCCTTCTGCCCTCTCTCTTTCATATGCCTTAGGTGCATCCCACATTCTGCGTTTTTTGGGAGAAATCCTCGACAGGTGCAGGAAAATTGTGTTATTGTAACTATTTACCGCTATCTCTCTTTCACGGCTCTCCATCAGTTGTGAACATCTATTGGTTTATCCCAAGTCACTAAGCATATTTTTATTAGGTACACCTGTTTTTCCTTATACAGCTGTTTCTGGACTATAGGGTCGCATACTCATAAACCCACTGTAACTCAGAAACGCATCTAATATTCCAATAATCCCATCATAACGTTGAAAAATCATAAATCAAACCACCGTAAGTCACGGTGTGTCCGTGGATATGGGCGTCATCAATTCCATTGTATTCAGTAATGCTGTACACCATTAACAATGGCAGACTGATTGGGAGTGGATATTGATAGCATTATAAAAGTCAGTTATTAGAGGGATACTTCTTTAACCTGACTGAAGAACTGATCTAATGGCTTTAGTACAGTGCATGATTATGTGAGATGTTTTGAGACAGAGTAGTACATTTGTGAATGAAGTTGTTTCACTTAGTAGGAACCATTGTGTGTGGAAAAGTGAGAAAATTGCTTTCTGCTGTAGAGTCTGGCATTCATTGTAGACTTAAGCTTATTTTTCTGTGAGCAAATCTTATTCAATAAAATACTACTCTTTATACTAAAAAACAGAAACAGTGGTGATGTGTGGTCATTATGCTCAGCAAACTAATCCAGGGAAAGAAAACCAAACGCCACATTCTCACTTATAATGAGAGCTGAAAAATGAGATCACATGGACACAGGAAGGGGAACAACACTCACTGGGGCCTTTCGGGAGGCAGAGCGTTAAGAAAAACAGCTACTGCATGCTGGGCTTAATACCTAGGTGATGGGTTGACAGGTGCAGCGAACCACCATGGCACACGTTTACCTTAGTAACAAATCTGCACATCCTGCACATATACCCCAGAACTTAGAAACGAAACGAAACAAAAGAAAACGAAAAAGCAATAGCAAAACGCTAAAGGCAAAATAAAGTTTCAAACTCAGAACGTGACAGACCAATGTTTGGTTCAAATCATGGTTCTCAACCCAGGTGCCATAAGGCCAGGATAAAGAATTTGATTACATATTGTAAATAAGACATGCAGCAAATGACCAGAAAGATTATTCTCAACATATGTGTGTCTTCTAATTCAATGGTGACGCTATCTACCGGGACATAGCTTTAGATTCCAAAGGGCCGAGTCCCGCCAGACAGGCCTCCCACACTAATAACAATGGGAAGCCCCACGTTGTTTTACCTGTGCTTCTCAGCAACTGGCTATAAATCAGGTTGCCACCACTCCCAGATTTAGTTGCATTCATTGGCTGGAAGAGCTCACAGCACGCAGGGAAACACTTACATTTGCCGTTGTATTTTAGCGGACTTTGCCAAAAGTTCAGAAATAAATGCGGGGCCTGGCGTGTGGGGAGGGGTGCACTACCTTCCAGGAAGTGTTATCCACAAGCTCTCTGAACCCAGTCCTTTTGGGTTTTTATGGAGACCTCATTCTATAGGCATGACGGGTTAAACCATAGGCTATTGGTGATCAACTCCACCTGAGGCTCTCAACCCTCCCTGGAAATTGGGGTTGAGGCTTTGCCATTCTCAGTCTGACTAAAAGAATTTACCCAAACGGAATTTTAAAACAGATGAGCATAACTGGAATCTTAATTAGATGATTGGATTATCTGGAGCCACACCTTGATATTCCTAACCCGAGCACCCTCATCCAACGAATGCTCCACGCAACTGGCTCCCAAGTCTCTACGTGGTTCCAGAGCAAAAGAATGTTTCTACAACGCATATCTCCACCTTTTCTTCAAAGTCTTTTCCCTTACACGGAAAGACTTCTTAAACTGCCATGCATCCGGATCAGGGGGAGGTATTGTTACACCGCAGATCTGTGGATCTCCGGGGTTTGATTGTGGCAAGGATGCTGCTGGTGTCAAAACCACAACGTGGGAACCACAGAACCACTAGTTGGTTTTCAGTGTTTCAGTGCATACAATTCCTAATATATCTGGCCAAGAAAACTTGTAAGTTCTTAGATTGTCCCAAAGGTGGCGCATGAAATCAAAGCAGGAGAACAGTTTCCTACGAGGTGTAGCCTGGGAAAGTTGGGGGTGACTGATGGAAAGGAGGAGTGAAGCTCCGCCCTTTCCGCTGCTAGGCTGCGCCCGAGGCTATTTAAACCCACCCTGGCTGGCCTGTACTCAGATCTTCGCGGAGCGGATCAGCGGCCGGAGCGGTTGGCGGACTCTGCGTTGACTTGGAGCTCACAGCGTCTTGCGACTTGGAAGCGGATTCAGAGGACAGGACAGAACACTTGGGCAAGTGAATCTCTGTCTGTCTGTCTGTCTGTCTGTCTGTCTGTCTGTCTGTCTCATTGGTTGGTTGATTTCCATTTTCTTAAGGGGCACATACCTCACACCGCACACACACACACACACGCACACACACTCCTTCCTTCTGCGAGTTAGAAAATTAGTAGGGGCCCCTGGGAGCTGCAGGTTTCCTAATCATGTCTGCACCTAAGAACAGTAGGGTCTTGTCCGGCTCTTCTTATGAACGGTCCCCCAGCACGGACTCCCCAAGGTCCATGCGAGCCTCACCCAGCTTCTCCCTCTCCCCTCTCAGAAACTCAGGCTTCAGGGGAAGCTCCTCACCAGGGATCCGGAGCTACCATTCACCATCCCCTAGGGCTTCACCACACTCACCTCTGTCATCACCAGAATCCCACAAGCTCCCATTTCCCTGTCCTCACCGTGATGGGCAATCAATGAAGCCATTGGGCTCTCCCGTGTCCTCCTCTGAGGATTCCTCAGAGTCCCCACGTTCATCAATAATATACCACATGTTCTTACTGCCATCACCCAGCAGCTCACCCCCAGCTCTCGGGGGATCTCCTGTGTCTCCCAGCTACTCTCCAAACAACCCCAGATTTCAGCTGGAGTCAGCCCCCCACACCCGGGAATCACCTACAAACTCACGAGCCTCACGGTGCTCCACCCCTGTGTCTTTCATCTCTTCACCCCCAGGCCTCAGGGACTCTCCTGTGGCTCCCAGTTACTCTCCAGCCATCCCCAGGTTCCTGCGGGAGTCAGCCCCATGCACCCAGGAGTCCCCCAGAGACTCACACGTCTCGGGAGAATATGAGCGGTCCCCCAGCCCTGACTCCTCAAGATTCATGCCTGCCTCACCCAGCTTCTCCCTCTCCCCTCCCAGAAACTCAGACCCAAGGGGCAGCTCCTCACCAGGGATGTGGAAGTACTCTACATCACCCCGCAGGGCTTCACCACTCTCACATCCATCATCAACAGAATTCCACAACTTTACGTTTCCCTTTCCTAACCAAGCAGGACAGTCACTCATGTCATTGTGTTCTCCCGTGTCCTCCTCTGGAGATTCTTCACAGTCACCTCATTCATCAATAATATACCATATGTTCTTACTGCCATCATCCAGCAGCTCACCCCCAGCCACCCATGACTCTCCTGTCTGTCCCAGCTACTCTCCAACTACGCCCAGATTTCAGCGGGAGTCTCTACCCCACACCCCAGAAACACCTACAAACTCACAGACCTCAGGGAGATCCTCGCCAGTCTCTCTCACGTCTTCACCCCCAGCCCTTACGGACCCTCCAGTCTGTCCCAGCTACTCTCCAACCACGCCCACATTTCAGCGCGGGTCAGTTCCAGGAACCCAGGGATCACCACCAAGCCCACCACTTTCACTGAGTTACTCCCCAGTCTCTAGCACGTCTTTATCTCCAACCCTCAGGGACTCGCCTGTCTGTCCCAGCTACTCTCCAAACACGCCCACACTTCAGCGGGAGTCCGTTGCAGGCACCCAGAAATCACCACCAAACTCACCAATTTCACTGCGTTACTCCCCAGTCTCTCTCATGTCTTCACCATCCCTCAGGGACTCTCCCGTCTGTCCCAGCTACTCTCCAACCACGCCCACATTTCAGCTGCAGTCAGTTCCAGGCACCCCGGAATCACCACCAAACTCCCCAATTTCACTCAGTTACTCCTCACTCTCTAGCACGTCTTTATCTCCAACCCTCAGGGACTCTCCTGTGTGTCCCAGCTACTCTCCAACCACGCCCACACTTCAGCGGGAGTCAGTTCCAAGCACCCAGGAAGCACCACCAAACTCCCCAATTTCACTCACTTACTCTCCAGTCTCTCTCATGTCTTCACCAGCCCTCAGGGACTCTCCTGTCTGTCCCAGCTACTCTCCAACCACGCACACATTTCAGCTGGAGTCAGTCCCAGGCACCCCGGAGTCACCACCAAACTCACCAGTTTCACTGAGGTACTCCCCGGTCTCTCTCATGTCTTCACCCCCAGCCCTCAGGGACTCTCCTGTGTGTCCCAGCTACTCTCCAACCATGCCCAGATTTCAGCGGGAGTCAGTTCCAGGCACCCAGGTATCACCACCAAACTCAGCAGTTTCGCTGAGTTACTCCCCAGTCTCTGTCATGTCTTCACCCCCAGCCCCCTGGGACTCTCCTGTCTGTCCCAGCTACTCTCCCACCACGCCCAGATTTCAGCGGCACTCAGCCTCCCACACTCCGGAATCACCTACAGACTCACAGACTTCACTGAGGTCCTCCCTGGTCTCTCTCAGGTCTTTGCCCTCAGCCCACAGGGACTCCTGTGTCTCTTTCAGCTACTCTCAAAACTTCGCTAGATTCCAGCTGGAGTCAGTTCCAGGCACCCACGATACACCACCGAACTCACGAATTTCACTGACTTACTCCCCAGTCTCCCTCATGTTCTCACCCCCAGCCCTCAAGGACTCTTCTGTCTCTCTCAGCTACACTCCGACCATCTCCAGATTTCACCTGGAGTCAGCTTCCCGCACCCAGGAATCACCTACAAACTCACGGACCTTACTGCAACCCTCCCCCATTTCTTTCACCTCTTCACCCCCTGCCTTCAGGGACTCTCCTGGGTCTCCCAGCTTCTCTCCAGCCTTCCCCAGATTTCTGCCACAGTCAGCCCCAGGCACCCAGGACAACCCTAGACACTCACAGGCCTCACGAGACTATCTCCCTATGACCTGTACCTATACAGGGATGGCTCCCACGCATCCCTCAGTGACCCCAAACCCATCTCCACTTACACTCAGACACTCCCAGGGCCTGACAGCTACTCCCCGTTATTGTCCTTCAGTTCGAAGCCCTGGCCAATCTACTAGCCCACATGACGCAGTTACCTGGCCATTTCTCCACGGTTCCCGTGAGGGCCCCACACCCAGCCGCACAAGAGCCCCTCCTGCATTCCGTCCTCACACGCAGGCTTGTCCATCTACTTGCTACTGTCACACTCTTGCCAGCAGAAGAGGCCCCTGTAATGGGCGATATCACCACCCAGTCTATCCTCACCCCACAGCTGTGCAGCGGGACCCTCCTGCTGGCCCACGTGGCTGCCAGAGCCCATGCTGGCACGACGCTCCAGCAGGTCGGCGTCCCTGCGGGCCACACTACCGGTGACATGGCTAGCATGACCCTCCTTCCTGGCAGTGACACTGTTGATGTGAACCCCGGTTTCACATCTGTCATTTGTAAATAGGACCATTTTCCCTTTTCGCTCTCCCTTCCATTCACAGGGCTTCTCATTCTCTCTCTTTCTGCCTCCGTTTCAGATATTTACTCACCTTTTTCTCTCTCACTATGTCTGCCGTGGTCTCCATGAGAGTGCGCCACAGAAGATTCCCCCATTAAAAGTCATGAATTGAGTGGCTTTTAGTATACCTGTGGTGGTGCACATTCAATTTTAATTCGCAATCCATTGTAGAACGTCTTATCACCCCCGACCAGAGAAAAACCCTGTAGACATTAGTCACTCCTCATTCTGTCTCAAACCCTCTCCCTGACCCTCAGCCCTAGGTAGCAACTACCTAGTGCGATCAATCCCATATGCATAGATTTCCATATTGTGGACATTTCCTATCAACGGAATTGCACAATAGGTGAGCTGTTATGACTGACACAACACGTAGCACAATATTTTCAAGATTCATCCACATTGTAGGCTTACCCACAGGGGGAAACCATTTTTTGGGGGGTTTTAGTAACACCGGGTGTTTTCTCCTTCCTTTCGTCCTTCTTTCCTTCCTTCCTTCCTTCCTTCCTTCCTTCCTTCCTACCTTCCTTCTTTCTTTCCTTCCTTCCTTCCTTCCTCCTATTTCTCTCTTACTCCTTCTGCCCTCTCTCTTTCATATGCCTTAGGTGCATCCCACATTCTGCGTTTTTTGGGAGAAATCCTCGACAGGTGCAGGAAAATTGTGTTATTGTAACTATTTACCGCTATCTCTCTTTCACGGCTCTCCATCAGTTGTGAACATCTATTGGTTTATCCCAAGTCACTAAGCATATTTTTATTAGGTACACCTGTTTTTCCTTATACAGCTGTTTCTGGACTATAGGGTCGCATACTCATAAACCCACTGTAACTCAGAAACGCATCTAATATTCCAATAATCCCATCATAACGTTGAAAAATCATAAATCAAACCACCGTAAGTCACGGTGTGTCCGTGGATATGGGCGTCATCAATTCCATTGTATTCAGTAATGCTGTACACCATTAACAATGGCAGACTGATTGGGAGTGGATATTGATAGCATTATAAAAGTCAGTTATTAGAGGGATACTTCTTTAACCTGACTGAAGAACTGATCTAATGGCTTTAGTACAGTGCATGATTATGTGAGATGTTTTGAGACAGAGTAGTACATTTGTGAATGAAGTTGTTTCACTTAGTAGGAACCATTGTGTGTGGAAAAGTGAGAAAATTGCTTTCTGCTGTAGAGTCTGGCATTCATTGTAGACTTAAGCTTATTTTTCTGTGAGCAAATCTTATTCAATAAAATACTACTCTTTATACTAAAAAACAGAAACAGTGGTGATGTGTGGTCATTATGCTCAGCAAACTAATCCAGGGAAAGAAAACCAAACGCCACATTCTCACTTATAATGAGAGCTGAAAAATGAGATCACATGGACACAGGAAGGGGAACAACACTCACTGGGGCCTTTCGGGAGGCAGAGCGTTAAGAAAAACAGCTACTGCATGCTGGGCTTAATACCTAGGTGATGGGTTGACAGGTGCAGCGAACCACCATGGCACACGTTTACCTTAGTAACAAATCTGCACATCCTGCACATATACCCCAGAACTTAGAAACGAAACGAAACAAAAGAAAACGAAAAAGCAATAGCAAAACGCTAAAGGCAAAATAAAGTTTCAAACTCAGAACGTGACAGACCAATGTTTGGTTCAAATCATGGTTCTCAACCCAGGTGCCATAAGGCCAGGATAAAGAATTTGATTACATATTGTAAATAAGACATGCAGCAAATGACCAGAAAGATTATTCTCAACATATGTGTGTCTTCTAATTCAATGGTGACGCTATCTACCGGGACATAGCTTTAGATTCCAAAGGGCCGAGTCCCGCCAGACAGGCCTCCCACACTAATAACAATGGGAAGCCCCACGTTGTTTTACCTGTGCTTCTCAGCAACTGGCTATAAATCAGGTTGCCACCACTCCCAGATTTAGTTGCATTCATTGGCTGGAAGAGCTCACAGCACGCAGGGAAACACTTACATTTGCCGTTGTATTTTAGCGGACTTTGCCAAAAGTTCAGAAATAAATGCGGGGCCTGGCGTGTGGGGAGGGGTGCACTACCTTCCAGGAAGTGTTATCCACAAGCTCTCTGAACCCAGTCCTTTTGGGTTTTTATGGAGACCTCATTCTATAGGCATGACGGGTTAAACCATAGGCTATTGGTGATCAACTCCACCTGAGGCTCTCAACCCTCCCTGGAAATTGGGGTTGAGGCTTTGCCATTCTCAGTCTGACTAAAAGAATTTACCCAAACGGAATTTTAAAACAGATGAGCATAACTGGAATCTTAATTAGATGATTGGATTATCTGGAGCCACACCTTGATATTCCTAACCCGAGCACCCTCATCCAACGAATGCTCCACGCAACTGGCTCCCAAGTCTCTACGTGGTTCCAGAGCAAAAGAATGTTTCTACAACGCATATCTCCACCTTTTCTTCAAAGTCTTTTCCCTTACACGGAAAGACTTCTTAAACTGCCATGCATCCGGATCAGGGGGAGGTATTGTTACACCGCAGATCTGTGGATCTCCGGGGTTTGATTGTGGCAAGGATGCTGCTGGTGTCAAAACCACAACGTGGGAACCACAGAACCACTAGTTGGTTTTCAGTGTTTCAGTGCATACAATTCCTAATATATCTGGCCAAGAAAACTTGTAAGTTCTTAGATTGTCCCAAAGGTGGCGCATGAAATCAAAGCAGGAGAACAGTTTCCTACGAGGTGTAGCCTGGGAAAGTTGGGGGTGACTGATGGAAAGGAGGAGTGAAGCTCCGCCCTTTCCGCTGCTAGGCTGCGCCCGAGGCTATTTAAACCCACCCTGGCTGGCCTGTACTCAGATCTTCGCGGAGCGGATCAGCGGCCGGAGCGGTTGGCGGACTCTGCGTTGACTTGGAGCTCACAGCGTCTTGCGACTTGGAAGCGGATTCAGAGGACAGGACAGAACACTTGGGCAAGTGAATCTCTGTCTGTCTGTCTGTCTGTCTGTCTGTCTGTCTGTCTGTCTCATTGGTTGGTTGATTTCCATTTTCTTAAGGGGCACATACCTCACACCGCACACACACACACACACGCACACACACTCCTTCCTTCTGCGAGTTAGAAAATTAGTAGGGGCCCCTGGGAGCTGCAGGTTTCCTAATCATGTCTGCACCTAAGAACAGTAGGGTCTTGTCCGGCTCTTCTTATGAACGGTCCCCCAGCACGGACTCCCCAAGGTCCATGCGAGCCTCACCCAGCTTCTCCCTCTCCCCTCTCAGAAACTCAGGCTTCAGGGGAAGCTCCTCACCAGGGATCCGGAGCTACCATTCACCATCCCCTAGGGCTTCACCACACTCACCTCTGTCATCACCAGAATCCCACAAGCTCCCATTTCCCTGTCCTCACCGTGATGGGCAATCAATGAAGCCATTGGGCTCTCCCGTGTCCTCCTCTGAGGATTCCTCAGAGTCCCCACGTTCATCAATAATATACCACATGTTCTTACTGCCATCACCCAGCAGCTCACCCCCAGCTCTCGGGGGATCTCCTGTGTCTCCCAGCTACTCTCCAAACAACCCCAGATTTCAGCTGGAGTCAGCCCCCCACACCCGGGAATCACCTACAAACTCACGAGCCTCACGGTGCTCCACCCCTGTGTCTTTCATCTCTTCACCCCCAGGCCTCAGGGACTCTCCTGTGGCTCCCAGTTACTCTCCAGCCATCCCCAGGTTCCTGCGGGAGTCAGCCCCATGCACCCAGGAGTCCCCCAGAGACTCACACGTCTCGGGAGAATATGAGCGGTCCCCCAGCCCTGACTCCTCAAGATTCATGCCTGCCTCACCCAGCTTCTCCCTCTCCCCTCCCAGAAACTCAGACCCAAGGGGCAGCTCCTCACCAGGGATGTGGAAGTACTCTACATCACCCCGCAGGGCTTCACCACTCTCACATCCATCATCAACAGAATTCCACAACTTTACGTTTCCCTTTCCTAACCAAGCAGGACAGTCACTCATGTCATTGTGTTCTCCCGTGTCCTCCTCTGGAGATTCTTCACAGTCACCTCATTCATCAATAATATACCATATGTTCTTACTGCCATCATCCAGCAGCTCACCCCCAGCCACCCATGACTCTCCTGTCTGTCCCAGCTACTCTCCAACTACGCCCAGATTTCAGCGGGAGTCTCTACCCCACACCCCAGAAACACCTACAAACTCACAGACCTCAGGGAGATCCTCGCCAGTCTCTCTCACGTCTTCACCCCCAGCCCTTACGGACCCTCCAGTCTGTCCCAGCTACTCTCCAACCACGCCCACATTTCAGCGCGGGTCAGTTCCAGGAACCCAGGGATCACCACCAAGCCCACCACTTTCACTGAGTTACTCCCCAGTCTCTAGCACGTCTTTATCTCCAACCCTCAGGGACTCGCCTGTCTGTCCCAGCTACTCTCCAAACACGCCCACACTTCAGCGGGAGTCCGTTGCAGGCACCCAGAAATCACCACCAAACTCACCAATTTCACTGCGTTACTCCCCAGTCTCTCTCATGTCTTCACCATCCCTCAGGGACTCTCCCGTCTGTCCCAGCTACTCTCCAACCACGCCCACATTTCAGCTGCAGTCAGTTCCAGGCACCCCGGAATCACCACCAAACTCCCCAATTTCACTCAGTTACTCCTCACTCTCTAGCACGTCTTTATCTCCAACCCTCAGGGACTCTCCTGTGTGTCCCAGCTACTCTCCAACCACGCCCACACTTCAGCGGGAGTCAGTTCCAAGCACCCAGGAAGCACCACCAAACTCCCCAATTTCACTCACTTACTCTCCAGTCTCTCTCATGTCTTCACCAGCCCTCAGGGACTCTCCTGTCTGTCCCAGCTACTCTCCAACCACGCACACATTTCAGCTGGAGTCAGTCCCAGGCACCCCGGAGTCACCACCAAACTCACCAGTTTCACTGAGGTACTCCCCGGTCTCTCTCATGTCTTCACCCCCAGCCCTCAGGGACTCTCCTGTGTGTCCCAGCTACTCTCCAACCATGCCCAGATTTCAGCGGGAGTCAGTTCCAGGCACCCAGGTATCACCACCAAACTCAGCAGTTTCGCTGAGTTACTCCCCAGTCTCTGTCATGTCTTCACCCCCAGCCCCCTGGGACTCTCCTGTCTGTCCCAGCTACTCTCCCACCACGCCCAGATTTCAGCGGCACTCAGCCTCCCACACTCCGGAATCACCTACAGACTCACAGACTTCACTGAGGTCCTCCCTGGTCTCTCTCAGGTCTTTGCCCTCAGCCCACAGGGACTCCTGTGTCTCTTTCAGCTACTCTCAAAACTTCGCTAGATTCCAGCTGGAGTCAGTTCCAGGCACCCACGATACACCACCGAACTCACGAATTTCACTGACTTACTCCCCAGTCTCCCTCATGTTCTCACCCCCAGCCCTCAAGGACTCTTCTGTCTCTCTCAGCTACACTCCGACCATCTCCAGATTTCACCTGGAGTCAGCTTCCCGCACCCAGGAATCACCTACAAACTCACGGACCTTACTGCAACCCTCCCCCATTTCTTTCACCTCTTCACCCCCTGCCTTCAGGGACTCTCCTGGGTCTCCCAGCTTCTCTCCAGCCTTCCCCAGATTTCTGCCACAGTCAGCCCCAGGCACCCAGGACAACCCTAGACACTCACAGGCCTCACGAGACTATCTCCCTATGACCTGTACCTATACAGGGATGGCTCCCACGCATCCCTCAGTGACCCCAAACCCATCTCCACTTACACTCAGACACTCCCAGGGCCTGACAGCTACTCCCCGTTATTGTCCTTCAGTTCGAAGCCCTGGCCAATCTACTAGCCCACATGACGCAGTTACCTGGCCATTTCTCCACGGTTCCCGTGAGGGCCCCACACCCAGCCGCACAAGAGCCCCTCCTGCATTCCGTCCTCACACGCAGGCTTGTCCATCTACTTGCTACTGTCACACTCTTGCCAGCAGAAGAGGCCCCTGTAATGGGCGATATCACCACCCAGTCTATCCTCACCCCACAGCTGTGCAGCGGGACCCTCCTGCTGGCCCACGTGGCTGCCAGAGCCCATGCTGGCACGACGCTCCAGCAGGTCGGCGTCCCTGCGGGCCACACTACCGGTGACATGGCTAGCATGACCCTCCTTCCTGGCAGTGACACTGTTGATGTGAACCCCGGTTTCACATCTGTCATTTGTAAATAGGACCATTTTCCCTTTTCGCTCTCCCTTCCATTCACAGGGCTTCTCATTCTCTCTCTTTCTGCCTCCGTTTCAGATATTTACTCACCTTTTTCTCTCTCACTATGTCTGCCGTGGTCTCCATGAGAGTGCGCCACAGAAGATTCCCCCATTAAAAGTCATGAATTGAGTGGCTTTTAGTATACCTGTGGTGGTGCACATTCAATTTTAATTCGCAATCCATTGTAGAACGTCTTATCACCCCCGACCAGAGAAAAACCCTGTAGACATTAGTCACTCCTCATTCTGTCTCAAACCCTCTCCCTGACCCTCAGCCCTAGGTAGCAACTACCTAGTGCGATCAATCCCATATGCATAGATTTCCATATTGTGGACATTTCCTATCAACGGAATTGCACAATAGGTGAGCTGTTATGACTGACACAACACGTAGCACAATATTTTCAAGATTCATCCACATTGTAGGCTTACCCACAGGGGGAAACCATTTTTTGGGGGGTTTTAGTAACACCGGGTGTTTTCTCCTTCCTTTCGTCCTTCTTTCCTTCCTTCCTTCCTTCCTTCCTTCCTTCCTTCCTACCTTCCTTCTTTCTTTCCTTCCTTCCTTCCTTCCTCCTATTTCTCTCTTACTCCTTCTGCCCTCTCTCTTTCATATGCCTTAGGTGCATCCCACATTCTGCGTTTTTTGGGAGAAATCCTCGACAGGTGCAGGAAAATTGTGTTATTGTAACTATTTACCGCTATCTCTCTTTCACGGCTCTCCATCAGTTGTGAACATCTATTGGTTTATCCCAAGTCACTAAGCATATTTTTATTAGGTACACCTGTTTTTCCTTATACAGCTGTTTCTGGACTATAGGGTCGCATACTCATAAACCCACTGTAACTCAGAAACGCATCTAATATTCCAATAATCCCATCATAACGTTGAAAAATCATAAATCAAACCACCGTAAGTCACGGTGTGTCCGTGGATATGGGCGTCATCAATTCCATTGTGTTCGGTAATGCTGTACACCATTAACAATGGCAGACTGATTGGGAGTGGATATTGATAGCATTATAAAAGTCAGTTATTAGAGGGATACTTCTTTAACCTGACTGAAGAACTGATCTAATGGCTTTAGTACAGTGCATGATTATGTGAGATGTTTTGAGACAGAGTAGTACATTTGTGAATGAAGTTTTTTCACTTAGTAGGAACCATTGTGTGTGGAAAAGTGAGAAAATTGCTTTCTGCTGTAGAGTCTGGCATTCATTGTAGACTTAAGCTTATTTTTCTGTGAGCAAATCTTATTCAATAAAATACTACTCTTTATACTAAAAAACAGAAACAGTGGTGATGTGTGGTCATTATGCTCAGCAAACTAATCCAGGGAAAGAAAACCAAACGCCACATTCTCACTTATAATGAGAGCTGAAAAATGAGATCACATGGACACAGGAAGGGGAACAACACTCACTGGGGCCTTTCGGGAGGCAGAGCGTTAAGAAAAACAGCTACTGCATGCTGGGCTTAATACCTAGGTGATGGGTTGACAGGTGCAGCGAACCACCATGGCACACGTTTACCTTAGTAACAAATCTGCACATCCTGCACATATACCCCAGAACTTAGAAACGAAACGAAACAAAAGAAAACGAAAAAGCAATAGCAAAACGCTAAAGGCAAAATAAAGTTTCAAACTCAGAACGTGACAGACCAATGTTTGGTTCAAATCATGGTTCTCAACCCAGGTGCCATAAGGCCAGGATAAAGAATTTGATTACATATTGTAAATAAGACATGCAGCAAATGACCAGAAAGATTATTCTCAACATATGTGTGTCTTCTAATTCAATGGTGACGCTATCTACCGGGACATAGCTTTAGATTCCAAAGGGCCGAGTCCCGCCAGACAGGCCTCCCACACTAATAACAATGGGAAGCCCCACGTTGTTTTACCTGTGCTTCTCAGCAACTGGCTATAAATCAGGTTGCCACCACTCCCAGATTTAGTTGCATTCATTGGCTGGAAGAGCTCACAGCACGCAGGGAAACACTTACATTTGCCGTTGTATTTTAGCGGACTTTGCCAAAAGTTCAGAAATAAATGCGGGGCCTGGCGTGTGGGGAGGGGTGCACTACCTTCCAGGAAGTGTTATCCACAAGCTCTCTGAACCCAGTCCTTTTGGGTTTTTATGGAGACCTCATTCTATAGGCATGACGGGTTAAACCATAGGCTATTGGTGATCAACTCCACCTGAGGCTCTCAACCCTCCCTGGAAATTGGGGTTGAGGCTTTGCCATTCTCAGTCTGACTAAAAGAATTTACCCAAACGGAATTTTAAAACAGATGAGCATAACTGGAATCTTAATTAGATGATTGGATTATCTGGAGCCACACCTTGATATTCCTAACCCGAGCACCCTCATCCAACGAATGCTCCACGCAACTGGCTCCCAAGTCTCTACGTGGTTCCAGAGCAAAAGAATGTTTCTACAACGCATATCTCCACCTTTTCTTCAAAGTCTTTTCCCTTACACGGAAAGACTTCTTAAACTGCCATGCATCCGGATCAGGGGGAGGTATTGTTACACCGCAGATCTGTGGATCTCCGGGGTTTGATTGTGGCAAGGATGCTGCTGGTGTCAAAACCACAACGTGGGAACCACAGAACCACTAGTTGGTTTTCAGTGTTTCAGTGCATACAATTCCTAATATATCTGGCCAAGAAAACTTGTAAGTTCTTAGATTGTCCCAAAGGTGGCGCATGAAATCAAAGCAGGAGAACAGTTTCCTACGAGGTGTAGCCTGGGAAAGTTGGGGGTGACTGATGGAAAGGAGGAGTGAAGCTCCGCCCTTTCCGCTGCTAGGCTGCGCCCGAGGCTATTTAAACCCACCCTGGCTGGCCTGTACTCAGATCTTCGCGGAGCGGATCAGCGGCCGGAGCGGTTGGCGGACTCTGCGTTGACTTGGAGCTCACAGCGTCTTGCGACTTGGAAGCGGATTCAGAGGACAGGACAGAACACTTGGGCAAGTGAATCTCTGTCTGTCTGTCTGTCTGTCTGTCTGTCTGTCTGTCTGTCTCATTGGTTGGTTGATTTCCATTTTCTTAAGGGGCACATACCTCACACCGCACACACACACACACACGCACACACACTCCTTCCTTCTGCGAGTTAGAAAATTAGTAGGGGCCCCTGGGAGCTGCAGGTTTCCTAATCATGTCTGCACCTAAGAACAGTAGGGTCTTGTCCGGCTCTTCTTATGAACGGTCCCCCAGCACGGACTCCCCAAGGTCCATGCGAGCCTCACCCAGCTTCTCCCTCTCCCCTCTCAGAAACTCAGGCTTCAGGGGAAGCTCCTCACCAGGGATCCGGAGCTACCATTCACCATCCCCTAGGGCTTCACCACACTCACCTCTGTCATCACCAGAATCCCACAAGCTCCCATTTCCCTGTCCTCACCGTGATGGGCAATCAATGAAGCCATTGGGCTCTCCCGTGTCCTCCTCTGAGGATTCCTCAGAGTCCCCACGTTCATCAATAATATACCACATGTTCTTACTGCCATCACCCAGCAGCTCACCCCCAGCTCTCGGGGGATCTCCTGTGTCTCCCAGCTACTCTCCAAACAACCCCAGATTTCAGCTGGAGTCAGCCCCCCACACCCGGGAATCACCTACAAACTCACGAGCCTCACGGTGCTCCACCCCTGTGTCTTTCATCTCTTCACCCCCAGGCCTCAGGGACTCTCCTGTGGCTCCCAGTTACTCTCCAGCCATCCCCAGGTTCCTGCGGGAGTCAGCCCCATGCACCCAGGAGTCCCCCAGAGACTCACACGTCTCGGGAGAATATGAGCGGTCCCCCAGCCCTGACTCCTCAAGATTCATGCCTGCCTCACCCAGCTTCTCCCTCTCCCCTCCCAGAAACTCAGACCCAAGGGGCAGCTCCTCACCAGGGATGTGGAAGTACTCTACATCACCCCGCAGGGCTTCACCACTCTCACATCCATCATCAACAGAATTCCACAACTTTACGTTTCCCTTTCCTAACCAAGCAGGACAGTCACTCATGTCATTGTGTTCTCCCGTGTCCTCCTCTGGAGATTCTTCACAGTCACCTCATTCATCAATAATATACCATATGTTCTTACTGCCATCATCCAGCAGCTCACCCCCAGCCACCCATGACTCTCCTGTCTGTCCCAGCTACTCTCCAACTACGCCCAGATTTCAGCGGGAGTCTCTACCCCACACCCCAGAAACACCTACAAACTCACAGACCTCAGGGAGATCCTCGCCAGTCTCTCTCACGTCTTCACCCCCAGCCCTTACGGACCCTCCAGTCTGTCCCAGCTACTCTCCAACCACGCCCACATTTCAGCGCGGGTCAGTTCCAGGAACCCAGGGATCACCACCAAGCCCACCACTTTCACTGAGTTACTCCCCAGTCTCTAGCACGTCTTTATCTCCAACCCTCAGGGACTCGCCTGTCTGTCCCAGCTACTCTCCAAACACGCCCACACTTCAGCGGGAGTCCGTTGCAGGCACCCAGAAATCACCACCAAACTCACCAATTTCACTGCGTTACTCCCCAGTCTCTCTCATGTCTTCACCATCCCTCAGGGACTCTCCCGTCTGTCCCAGCTACTCTCCAACCACGCCCACATTTCAGCTGCAGTCAGTTCCAGGCACCCCGGAATCACCACCAAACTCCCCAATTTCACTCAGTTACTCCTCACTCTCTAGCACGTCTTTATCTCCAACCCTCAGGGACTCTCCTGTGTGTCCCAGCTACTCTCCAACCACGCCCACACTTCAGCGGGAGTCAGTTCCAAGCACCCAGGAAGCACCACCAAACTCCCCAATTTCACTCACTTACTCTCCAGTCTCTCTCATGTCTTCACCAGCCCTCAGGGACTCTCCTGTCTGTCCCAGCTACTCTCCAACCACGCACACATTTCAGCTGGAGTCAGTCCCAGGCACCCCGGAGTCACCACCAAACTCACCAGTTTCACTGAGGTACTCCCCGGTCTCTCTCATGTCTTCACCCCCAGCCCTCAGGGACTCTCCTGTGTGTCCCAGCTACTCTCCAACCATGCCCAGATTTCAGCGGGAGTCAGTTCCAGGCACCCAGGTATCACCACCAAACTCAGCAGTTTCGCTGAGTTACTCCCCAGTCTCTGTCATGTCTTCACCCCCAGCCCCCTGGGACTCTCCTGTCTGTCCCAGCTACTCTCCCACCACGCCCAGATTTCAGCGGCACTCAGCCTCCCACACTCCGGAATCACCTACAGACTCACAGACTTCACTGAGGTCCTCCCTGGTCTCTCTCAGGTCTTTGCCCTCAGCCCACAGGGACTCCTGTGTCTCTTTCAGCTACTCTCAAAACTTCGCTAGATTCCAGCTGGAGTCAGTTCCAGGCACCCACGATACACCACCGAACTCACGAATTTCACTGACTTACTCCCCAGTCTCCCTCATGTTCTCACCCCCAGCCCTCAAGGACTCTTCTGTCTCTCTCAGCTACACTCCGACCATCTCCAGATTTCACCTGGAGTCAGCTTCCCGCACCCAGGAATCACCTACAAACTCACGGACCTTACTGCAACCCTCCCCCATTTCTTTCACCTCTTCACCCCCTGCCTTCAGGGACTCTCCTGGGTCTCCCAGCTTCTCTCCAGCCTTCCCCAGATTTCTGCCACAGTCAGCCCCAGGCACCCAGGACAACCCTAGACACTCACAGGCCTCACGAGACTATCTCCCTATGACCTGTACCTATACAGGGATGGCTCCCACGCATCCCTCAGTGACCCCAAACCCATCTCCACTTACACTCAGACACTCCCAGGGCCTGACAGCTACTCCCCGTTATTGTCCTTCAGTTCGAAGCCCTGGCCAATCTACTAGCCCACATGACGCAGTTACCTGGCCATTTCTCCACGGTTCCCGTGAGGGCCCCACACCCAGCCGCACAAGAGCCCCTCCTGCATTCCGTCCTCACACGCAGGCTTGTCCATCTACTTGCTACTGTCACACTCTTGCCAGCAGAAGAGGCCCCTGTAATGGGCGATATCACCACCCAGTCTATCCTCACCCCACAGCTGTGCAGCGGGACCCTCCTGCTGGCCCACGTGGCTGCCAGAGCCCATGCTGGCACGACGCTCCAGCAGGTCGGCGTCCCTGCGGGCCACACTACCGGTGACATGGCTAGCATGACCCTCCTTCCTGGCAGTGACACTGTTGATGTGAACCCCGGTTTCACATCTGTCATTTGTAAATAGGACCATTTTCCCTTTTCGCTCTCCCTTCCATTCACAGGGCTTCTCATTCTCTCTCTTTCTGCCTCCGTTTCAGATATTTACTCACCTTTTTCTCTCTCACTATGTCTGCCGTGGTCTCCATGAGAGTGCGCCACAGAAGATTCCCCCATTAAAAGTCATGAATTGAGTGGCTTTTAGTATACCTGTGGTGGTGCACATTCAATTTTAATTCGCAATCCATTGTAGAACGTCTTATCACCCCCGACCAGAGAAAAACCCTGTAGACATTAGTCACTCCTCATTCTGTCTCAAACCCTCTCCCTGACCCTCAGCCCTAGGTAGCAACTACCTAGTGCGATCAATCCCATATGCATAGATTTCCATATTGTGGACATTTCCTATCAACGGAATTGCACAATAGGTGAGCTGTTATGACTGACACAACACGTAGCACAATATTTTCAAGATTCATCCACATTGTAGGCTTACCCACAGGGGGAAACCATTTTTTGGGGGGTTTTAGTAACACCGGGTGTTTTCTCCTTCCTTTCGTCCTTCTTTCCTTCCTTCCTTCCTTCCTTCCTTCCTTCCTTCCTACCTTCCTTCTTTCTTTCCTTCCTTCCTTCCTTCCTCCTATTTCTCTCTTACTCCTTCTGCCCTCTCTCTTTCATATGCCTTAGGTGCATCCCACATTCTGCGTTTTTTGGGAGAAATCCTCGACAGGTGCAGGAAAATTGTGTTATTGTAACTATTTACCGCTATCTCTCTTTCACGGCTCTCCATCAGTTGTGAACATCTATTGGTTTATCCCAAGTCACTAAGCATATTTTTATTAGGTACACCTGTTTTTCCTTATACAGCTGTTTCTGGACTATAGGGTCGCATACTCATAAACCCACTGTAACTCAGAAACGCATCTAATATTCCAATAATCCCATCATAACGTTGAAAAATCATAAATCAAACCACCGTAAGTCACGGTGTGTCCGTGGATATGGGCGTCATCAATTCCATTGTGTTCGGTAATGCTGTACACCATTAACAATGGCAGACTGATTGGGAGTGGATATTGATAGCATTATAAAAGTCAGTTATTAGAGGGATACTTCTTTAACCTGACTGAAGAACTGATCTAATGGCTTTAGTACAGTGCATGATTATGTGAGATGTTTTGAGACAGAGTAGTACATTTGTGAATGAAGTTTTTTCACTTAGTAGGAACCATTGTGTGTGGAAAAGTGAGAAAATTGCTTTCTGCTGTAGAGTCTGGCATTCATTGTAGACTTAAGCTTATTTTTCTGTGAGCAAATCTTATTCAATAAAATACTACTCTTTATACTAAAAAACAGAAACAGTGGTGATGTGTGGTCATTATGCTCAGCAAACTAATCCAGGGAAAGAAAACCAAACGCCACATTCTCACTTATAATGAGAGCTGAAAAATGAGATCACATGGACACAGGAAGGGGAACAACACTCACTGGGGCCTTTCGGGAGGCAGAGCGTTAAGAAAAACAGCTACTGCATGCTGGGCTTAATACCTAGGTGATGGGTTGACAGGTGCAGCGAACCACCATGGCACACGTTTACCTTAGTAACAAATCTGCACATCCTGCACATATACCCCAGAACTTAGAAACGAAACGAAACAAAAGAAAACGAAAAAGCAATAGCAAAACGCTAAAGGCAAAATAAAGTTTCAAACTCAGAACGTGACAGACCAATGTTTGGTTCAAATCATGGTTCTCAACCCAGGTGCCATAAGGCCAGGATAAAGAATTTGATTACATATTGTAAATAAGACATGCAGCAAATGACCAGAAAGATTATTCTCAACATATGTGTGTCTTCTAATTCAATGGTGACGCTATCTACCGGGACATAGCTTTAGATTCCAAAGGGCCGAGTCCCGCCAGACAGGCCTCCCACACTAATAACAATGGGAAGCCCCACGTTGTTTTACCTGTGCTTCTCAGCAACTGGCTATAAATCAGGTTGCCACCACTCCCAGATTTAGTTGCATTCATTGGCTGGAAGAGCTCACAGCACGCAGGGAAACACTTACATTTGCCGTTGTATTTTAGCGGACTTTGCCAAAAGTTCAGAAATAAATGCGGGGCCTGGCGTGTGGGGAGGGGTGCACTACCTTCCAGGAAGTGTTATCCACAAGCTCTCTGAACCCAGTCCTTTTGGGTTTTTATGGAGACCTCATTCTATAGGCATGACGGGTTAAACCATAGGCTATTGGTGATCAACTCCACCTGAGGCTCTCAACCCTCCCTGGAAATTGGGGTTGAGGCTTTGCCATTCTCAGTCTGACTAAAAGAATTTACCCAAACGGAATTTTAAAACAGATGAGCATAACTGGAATCTTAATTAGATGATTGGATTATCTGGAGCCACACCTTGATATTCCTAACCCGAGCACCCTCATCCAACGAATGCTCCACGCAACTGGCTCCCAAGTCTCTACGTGGTTCCAGAGCAAAAGAATGTTTCTACAACGCATATCTCCACCTTTTCTTCAAAGTCTTTTCCCTTACACGGAAAGACTTCTTAAACTGCCATGCATCCGGATCAGGGGGAGGTATTGTTACACCGCAGATCTGTGGATCTCCGGGGTTTGATTGTGGCAAGGATGCTGCTGGTGTCAAAACCACAACGTGGGAACCACAGAACCACTAGTTGGTTTTCAGTGTTTCAGTGCATACAATTCCTAATATATCTGGCCAAGAAAACTTGTAAGTTCTTAGATTGTCCCAAAGGTGGCGCATGAAATCAAAGCAGGAGAACAGTTTCCTACGAGGTGTAGCCTGGGAAAGTTGGGGGTGACTGATGGAAAGGAGGAGTGAAGCTCCGCCCTTTCCGCTGCTAGGCTGCGCCCGAGGCTATTTAAACCCACCCTGGCTGGCCTGTACTCAGATCTTCGCGGAGCGGATCAGCGGCCGGAGCGGTTGGCGGACTCTGCGTTGACTTGGAGCTCACAGCGTCTTGCGACTTGGAAGCGGATTCAGAGGACAGGACAGAACACTTGGGCAAGTGAATCTCTGTCTGTCTGTCTGTCTGTCTGTCTGTCTGTCTGTCTGTCTCATTGGTTGGTTGATTTCCATTTTCTTAAGGGGCACATACCTCACACCGCACACACACACACACACGCACACACACTCCTTCCTTCTGCGAGTTAGAAAATTAGTAGGGGCCCCTGGGAGCTGCAGGTTTCCTAATCATGTCTGCACCTAAGAACAGTAGGGTCTTGTCCGGCTCTTCTTATGAACGGTCCCCCAGCACGGACTCCCCAAGGTCCATGCGAGCCTCACCCAGCTTCTCCCTCTCCCCTCTCAGAAACTCAGGCTTCAGGGGAAGCTCCTCACCAGGGATCCGGAGCTACCATTCACCATCCCCTAGGGCTTCACCACACTCACCTCTGTCATCACCAGAATCCCACAAGCTCCCATTTCCCTGTCCTCACCGTGATGGGCAATCAATGAAGCCATTGGGCTCTCCCGTGTCCTCCTCTGAGGATTCCTCAGAGTCCCCACGTTCATCAATAATATACCACATGTTCTTACTGCCATCACCCAGCAGCTCACCCCCAGCTCTCGGGGGATCTCCTGTGTCTCCCAGCTACTCTCCAAACAACCCCAGATTTCAGCTGGAGTCAGCCCCCCACACCCGGGAATCACCTACAAACTCACGAGCCTCACGGTGCTCCACCCCTGTGTCTTTCATCTCTTCACCCCCAGGCCTCAGGGACTCTCCTGTGGCTCCCAGTTACTCTCCAGCCATCCCCAGGTTCCTGCGGGAGTCAGCCCCATGCACCCAGGAGTCCCCCAGAGACTCACACGTCTCGGGAGAATATGAGCGGTCCCCCAGCCCTGACTCCTCAAGATTCATGCCTGCCTCACCCAGCTTCTCCCTCTCCCCTCCCAGAAACTCAGACCCAAGGGGCAGCTCCTCACCAGGGATGTGGAAGTACTCTACATCACCCCGCAGGGCTTCACCACTCTCACATCCATCATCAACAGAATTCCACAACTTTACGTTTCCCTTTCCTAACCAAGCAGGACAGTCACTCATGTCATTGTGTTCTCCCGTGTCCTCCTCTGGAGATTCTTCACAGTCACCTCATTCATCAATAATATACCATATGTTCTTACTGCCATCATCCAGCAGCTCACCCCCAGCCACCCATGACTCTCCTGTCTGTCCCAGCTACTCTCCAACTACGCCCAGATTTCAGCGGGAGTCTCTACCCCACACCCCAGAAACACCTACAAACTCACAGACCTCAGGGAGATCCTCGCCAGTCTCTCTCACGTCTTCACCCCCAGCCCTTACGGACCCTCCAGTCTGTCCCAGCTACTCTCCAACCACGCCCACATTTCAGCGCGGGTCAGTTCCAGGAACCCAGGGATCACCACCAAGCCCACCACTTTCACTGAGTTACTCCCCAGTCTCTAGCACGTCTTTATCTCCAACCCTCAGGGACTCGCCTGTCTGTCCCAGCTACTCTCCAAACACGCCCACACTTCAGCGGGAGTCCGTTGCAGGCACCCAGAAATCACCACCAAACTCACCAATTTCACTGCGTTACTCCCCAGTCTCTCTCATGTCTTCACCATCCCTCAGGGACTCTCCCGTCTGTCCCAGCTACTCTCCAACCACGCCCACATTTCAGCTGCAGTCAGTTCCAGGCACCCCGGAATCACCACCAAACTCCCCAATTTCACTCAGTTACTCCTCACTCTCTAGCACGTCTTTATCTCCAACCCTCAGGGACTCTCCTGTGTGTCCCAGCTACTCTCCAACCACGCCCACACTTCAGCGGGAGTCAGTTCCAAGCACCCAGGAAGCACCACCAAACTCCCCAATTTCACTCACTTACTCTCCAGTCTCTCTCATGTCTTCACCAGCCCTCAGGGACTCTCCTGTCTGTCCCAGCTACTCTCCAACCACGCACACATTTCAGCTGGAGTCAGTCCCAGGCACCCCGGAGTCACCACCAAACTCACCAGTTTCACTGAGGTACTCCCCGGTCTCTCTCATGTCTTCACCCCCAGCCCTCAGGGACTCTCCTGTGTGTCCCAGCTACTCTCCAACCATGCCCAGATTTCAGCGGGAGTCAGTTCCAGGCACCCAGGTATCACCACCAAACTCAGCAGTTTCGCTGAGTTACTCCCCAGTCTCTGTCATGTCTTCACCCCCAGCCCCCTGGGACTCTCCTGTCTGTCCCAGCTACTCTCCCACCACGCCCAGATTTCAGCGGCACTCAGCCTCCCACACTCCGGAATCACCTACAGACTCACAGACTTCACTGAGGTCCTCCCTGGTCTCTCTCAGGTCTTTGCCCTCAGCCCACAGGGACTCCTGTGTCTCTTTCAGCTACTCTCAAAACTTCGCTAGATTCCAGCTGGAGTCAGTTCCAGGCACCCACGATACACCACCGAACTCACGAATTTCACTGACTTACTCCCCAGTCTCCCTCATGTTCTCACCCCCAGCCCTCAAGGACTCTTCTGTCTCTCTCAGCTACACTCCGACCATCTCCAGATTTCACCTGGAGTCAGCTTCCCGCACCCAGGAATCACCTACAAACTCACGGACCTTACTGCAACCCTCCCCCATTTCTTTCACCTCTTCACCCCCTGCCTTCAGGGACTCTCCTGGGTCTCCCAGCTTCTCTCCAGCCTTCCCCAGATTTCTGCCACAGTCAGCCCCAGGCACCCAGGACAACCCTAGACACTCACAGGCCTCACGAGACTATCTCCCTATGACCTGTACCTATACAGGGATGGCTCCCACGCATCCCTCAGTGACCCCAAACCCATCTCCACTTACACTCAGACACTCCCAGGGCCTGACAGCTACTCCCCGTTATTGTCCTTCAGTTCGAAGCCCTGGCCAATCTACTAGCCCACATGACGCAGTTACCTGGCCATTTCTCCACGGTTCCCGTGAGGGCCCCACACCCAGCCGCACAAGAGCCCCTCCTGCATTCCGTCCTCACACGCAGGCTTGTCCATCTACTTGCTACTGTCACACTCTTGCCAGCAGAAGAGGCCCCTGTAATGGGCGATATCACCACCCAGTCTATCCTCACCCCACAGCTGTGCAGCGGGACCCTCCTGCTGGCCCACGTGGCTGCCAGAGCCCATGCTGGCACGACGCTCCAGCAGGTCGGCGTCCCTGCGGGCCACACTACCGGTGACATGGCTAGCATGACCCTCCTTCCTGGCAGTGACACTGTTGATGTGAACCCCGGTTTCACATCTGTCATTTGTAAATAGGACCATTTTCCCTTTTCGCTCTCCCTTCCATTCACAGGGCTTCTCATTCTCTCTCTTTCTGCCTCCGTTTCAGATATTTACTCACCTTTTTCTCTCTCACTATGTCTGCCGTGGTCTCCATGAGAGTGCGCCACAGAAGATTCCCCCATTAAAAGTCATGAATTGAGTGGCTTTTAGTATACCTGTGGTGGTGCACATTCAATTTTAATTCGCAATCCATTGTAGAACGTCTTATCACCCCCGACCAGAGAAAAACCCTGTAGACATTAGTCACTCCTCATTCTGTCTCAAACCCTCTCCCTGACCCTCAGCCCTAGGTAGCAACTACCTAGTGCGATCAATCCCATATGCATAGATTTCCATATTGTGGACATTTCCTATCAACGGAATTGCACAATAGGTGAGCTGTTATGACTGACACAACACGTAGCACAATATTTTCAAGATTCATCCACATTGTAGGCTTACCCACAGGGGGAAACCATTTTTTGGGGGGTTTTAGTAACACCGGGTGTTTTCTCCTTCCTTTCGTCCTTCTTTCCTTCCTTCCTTCCTTCCTTCCTTCCTTCCTTCCTACCTTCCTTCTTTCTTTCCTTCCTTCCTTCCTTCCTCCTATTTCTCTCTTACTCCTTCTGCCCTCTCTCTTTCATATGCCTTAGGTGCATCCCACATTCTGCGTTTTTTGGGAGAAATCCTCGACAGGTGCAGGAAAATTGTGTTATTGTAACTATTTACCGCTATCTCTCTTTCACGGCTCTCCATCAGTTGTGAACATCTATTGGTTTATCCCAAGTCACTAAGCATATTTTTATTAGGTACACCTGTTTTTCCTTATACAGCTGTTTCTGGACTATAGGGTCGCATACTCATAAACCCACTGTAACTCAGAAACGCATCTAATATTCCAATAATCCCATCATAACGTTGAAAAATCATAAATCAAACCACCGTAAGTCACGGTGTGTCCGTGGATATGGGCGTCATCAATTCCATTGTGTTCGGTAATGCTGTACACCATTAACAATGGCAGACTGATTGGGAGTGGATATTGATAGCATTATAAAAGTCAGTTATTAGAGGGATACTTCTTTAACCTGACTGAAGAACTGATCTAATGGCTTTAGTACAGTGCATGATTATGTGAGATGTTTTGAGACAGAGTAGTACATTTGTGAATGAAGTTTTTTCACTTAGTAGGAACCATTGTGTGTGGAAAAGTGAGAAAATTGCTTTCTGCTGTAGAGTCTGGCATTCATTGTAGACTTAAGCTTATTTTTCTGTGAGCAAATCTTATTCAATAAAATACTACTCTTTATACTAAAAAACAGAAACAGTGGTGATGTGTGGTCATTATGCTCAGCAAACTAATCCAGGGAAAGAAAACCAAACGCCACATTCTCACTTATAATGAGAGCTGAAAAATGAGATCACATGGACACAGGAAGGGGAACAACACTCACTGGGGCCTTTCGGGAGGCAGAGCGTTAAGAAAAACAGCTACTGCATGCTGGGCTTAATACCTAGGTGATGGGTTGACAGGTGCAGCGAACCACCATGGCACACGTTTACCTTAGTAACAAATCTGCACATCCTGCACATATACCCCAGAACTTAGAAACGAAACGAAACAAAAGAAAACGAAAAAGCAATAGCAAAACGCTAAAGGCAAAATAAAGTTTCAAACTCAGAACGTGACAGACCAATGTTTGGTTCAAATCATGGTTCTCAACCCAGGTGCCATAAGGCCAGGATAAAGAATTTGATTACATATTGTAAATAAGACATGCAGCAAATGACCAGAAAGATTATTCTCAACATATGTGTGTCTTCTAATTCAATGGTGACGCTATCTACCGGGACATAGCTTTAGATTCCAAAGGGCCGAGTCCCGCCAGACAGGCCTCCCACACTAATAACAATGGGAAGCCCCACGTTGTTTTACCTGTGCTTCTCAGCAACTGGCTATAAATCAGGTTGCCACCACTCCCAGATTTAGTTGCATTCATTGGCTGGAAGAGCTCACAGCACGCAGGGAAACACTTACATTTGCCGTTGTATTTTAGCGGACTTTGCCAAAAGTTCAGAAATAAATGCGGGGCCCGGCGTGTGGGGAGGGGTGCACTACCTTCCAGGAAGTGTTATCCACAAGCTCTCTGAACCCAGTCCTTTTGGGTTTTTATGGAGACCTCATTCTATAGGCATGACGGGTTAAACCATAGGCTATTGGTGATCAACTCCACCTGAGGCTCTCAACCCTCCCTGGAAATTGGGGTTGAGGCTTTGCCATTCTCAGTCTGACTAAAAGAATTTACCCAAACGGAATTTTAAAACAGATGAGCATAACTGGAATCTTAATTAGATGATTGGATTATCTGGAGCCACACCTTGATATTCCTAACCCGAGCACCCTCATCCAACGAATGCTCCACGCAACTGGCTCCCAAGTCTCTACGTGGTTCCAGAGCAAAAGAATGTTTCTACAACGCATATCTCCACCTTTTCTTCAAAGTCTTTTCCCTTACACGGAAAGACTTCTTAAACTGCCATGCATCCGGATCAGGGGGAGGTATTGTTACACCGCAGATCTGTGGATCTCCGGGGTTTGATTGTGGCAAGGATGCTGCTGGTGTCAAAACCACAACGTGGGAACCACAGAACCACTAGTTGGTTTTCAGTGTTTCAGTGCATACAATTCCTAATATATCTGGCCAAGAAAACTTGTAAGTTCTTAGATTGTCCCAAAGGTGGCGCATGAAATCAAAGCAGGAGAACAGTTTCCTACGAGGTGTAGCCTGGGAAAGTTGGGGGTGACTGATGGAAAGGAGGAGTGAAGCTCCGCCCTTTCCGCTGCTAGGCTGCGCCCGAGGCTATTTAAACCCACCCTGGCTGGCCTGTACTCAGATCTTCGCGGAGCGGATCAGCGGCCGGAGCGGTTGGCGGACTCTGCGTTGACTTGGAGCTCACAGCGTCTTGCGACTTGGAAGCGGATTCAGAGGACAGGACAGAACACTTGGGCAAGTGAATCTCTGTCTGTCTGTCTGTCTGTCTGTCTGTCTGTCTGTCTGTCTCATTGGTTGGTTGATTTCCATTTTCTTAAGGGGCACATACCTCACACCGCACACACACACACACACGCACACACACTCCTTCCTTCTGCGAGTTAGAAAATTAGTAGGGGCCCCTGGGAGCTGCAGGTTTCCTAATCATGTCTGCACCTAAGAACAGTAGGGTCTTGTCCGGCTCTTCTTATGAACGGTCCCCC
Source organism: Pan paniscus (assembly GCF_029289425.2). Taxonomy (NCBI): domain Eukaryota; kingdom Metazoa; phylum Chordata; class Mammalia; order Primates; family Hominidae; genus Pan; species Pan paniscus. The sequence goes on along the minus strand of NC_073263.2, from coordinate 12,404,356 downwards.
AGCACGGACTCCCCAAGGTCCATGCGAGCCTCACCCAGCTTCTCCCTCTCCCCTCTCAGAAACTCAGGCTTCAGGGGAAGCTCCTCACCAGGGATCCGGAGCTACCATTCACCATCCCCTAGGGCTTCACCACACTCACCTCTGTCATCACCAGAATCCCACAAGCTCCCATTTCCCTGTCCTCACCGTGATGGGCAATCAATGAAGCCATTGGGCTCTCCCGTGTCCTCCTCTGAGGATTCCTCAGAGTCCCCACGTTCATCAATAATATACCACATGTTCTTACTGCCATCACCCAGCAGCTCACCCCCAGCTCTCGGGGGATCTCCTGTGTCTCCCAGCTACTCTCCAAACAACCCCAGATTTCAGCTGGAGTCAGCCCCCCACACCCGGGAATCACCTACAAACTCACGAGCCTCACGGTGCTCCACCCCTGTGTCTTTCATCTCTTCACCCCCAGGCCTCAGGGACTCTCCTGTGGCTCCCAGTTACTCTCCAGCCATCCCCAGGTTCCTGCGGGAGTCAGCCCCATGCACCCAGGAGTCCCCCAGAGACTCACACGTCTCGGGAGAATATGAGCGGTCCCCCAGCCCTGACTCCTCAAGATTCATGCCTGCCTCACCCAGCTTCTCCCTCTCCCCTCCCAGAAACTCAGACCCAAGGGGCAGCTCCTCACCAGGGATGTGGAAGTACTCTACATCACCCCGCAGGGCTTCACCACTCTCACATCCATCATCAACAGAATTCCACAACTTTACGTTTCCCTTTCCTAACCAAGCAGGACAGTCACTCATGTCATTGTGTTCTCCCGTGTCCTCCTCTGGAGATTCTTCACAGTCACCTCATTCATCAATAATATACCATATGTTCTTACTGCCATCATCCAGCAGCTCACCCCCAGCCACCCATGACTCTCCTGTCTGTCCCAGCTACTCTCCAACTACGCCCAGATTTCAGCGGGAGTCTCTACCCCACACCCCAGAAACACCTACAAACTCACAGACCTCAGGGAGATCCTCGCCAGTCTCTCTCACGTCTTCACCCCCAGCCCTTACGGACCCTCCAGTCTGTCCCAGCTACTCTCCAACCACGCCCACATTTCAGCGCGGGTCAGTTCCAGGAACCCAGGGATCACCACCAAGCCCACCACTTTCACTGAGTTACTCCCCAGTCTCTAGCACGTCTTTATCTCCAACCCTCAGGGACTCGCCTGTCTGTCCCAGCTACTCTCCAAACACGCCCACACTTCAGCGGGAGTCCGTTGCAGGCACCCAGAAATCACCACCAAACTCACCAATTTCACTGCGTTACTCCCCAGTCTCTCTCATGTCTTCACCATCCCTCAGGGACTCTCCCGTCTGTCCCAGCTACTCTCCAACCACGCCCACATTTCAGCTGCAGTCAGTTCCAGGCACCCCGGAATCACCACCAAACTCCCCAATTTCACTCAGTTACTCCTCACTCTCTAGCACGTCTTTATCTCCAACCCTCAGGGACTCTCCTGTGTGTCCCAGCTACTCTCCAACCACGCCCACACTTCAGCGGGAGTCAGTTCCAAGCACCCAGGAAGCACCACCAAACTCCCCAATTTCACTCACTTACTCTCCAGTCTCTCTCATGTCTTCACCAGCCCTCAGGGACTCTCCTGTCTGTCCCAGCTACTCTCCAACCACGCACACATTTCAGCTGGAGTCAGTCCCAGGCACCCCGGAGTCACCACCAAACTCACCAGTTTCACTGAGGTACTCCCCGGTCTCTCTCATGTCTTCACCCCCAGCCCTCAGGGACTCTCCTGTGTGTCCCAGCTACTCTCCAACCATGCCCAGATTTCAGCGGGAGTCAGTTCCAGGCACCCAGGTATCACCACCAAACTCAGCAGTTTCGCTGAGTTACTCCCCAGTCTCTGTCATGTCTTCACCCCCAGCCCCCTGGGACTCTCCTGTCTGTCCCAGCTACTCTCCCACCACGCCCAGATTTCAGCGGCACTCAGCCTCCCACACTCCGGAATCACCTACAGACTCACAGACTTCACTGAGGTCCTCCCTGGTCTCTCTCAGGTCTTTGCCCTCAGCCCACAGGGACTCCTGTGTCTCTTTCAGCTACTCTCAAAACTTCGCTAGATTCCAGCTGGAGTCAGTTCCAGGCACCCACGATACACCACCGAACTCACGAATTTCACTGACTTACTCCCCAGTCTCCCTCATGTTCTCACCCCCAGCCCTCAAGGACTCTTCTGTCTCTCTCAGCTACACTCCGACCATCTCCAGATTTCACCTGGAGTCAGCTTCCCGCACCCAGGAATCACCTACAAACTCACGGACCTTACTGCAACCCTCCCCCATTTCTTTCACCTCTTCACCCCCTGCCTTCAGGGACTCTCCTGGGTCTCCCAGCTTCTCTCCAGCCTTCCCCAGATTTCTGCCACAGTCAGCCCCAGGCACCCAGGACAACCCTAGACACTCACAGGCCTCACGAGACTATCTCCCTATGACCTGTACCTATACAGGGATGGCTCCCACGCATCCCTCAGTGACCCCAAACCCATCTCCACTTACACTCAGACACTCCCAGGGCCTGACAGCTACTCCCCGTTATTGTCCTTCAGTTCGAAGCCCTGGCCAATCTACTAGCCCACATGACGCAGTTACCTGGCCATTTCTCCACGGTTCCCGTGAGGGCCCCACACCCAGCCGCACAAGAGCCCCTCCTGCATTCCGTCCTCACACGCAGGCTTGTCCATCTACTTGCTACTGTCACACTCTTGCCAGCAGAAGAGGCCCCTGTAATGGGCGATATCACCACCCAGTCTATCCTCACCCCACAGCTGTGCAGCGGGACCCTCCTGCTGGCCCACGTGGCTGCCAGAGCCCATGCTGGCACGACGCTCCAGCAGGTCGGCGTCCCTGCGGGCCACACTACCGGTGACATGGCTAGCATGACCCTCCTTCCTGGCAGTGACACTGTTGATGTGAACCCCGGTTTCACATCTGTCATTTGTAAATAGGACCATTTTCCCTTTTCGCTCTCCCTTCCATTCACAGGGCTTCTCATTCTCTCTCTTTCTGCCTCCGTTTCAGATATTTACTCACCTTTTTCTCTCTCACTATGTCTGCCGTGGTCTCCATGAGAGTGCGCCACAGAAGATTCCCCCATTAAAAGTCATGAATTGAGTGGCTTTTAGTATACCTGTGGTGGTGCACATTCAATTTTAATTCGCAATCCATTGTAGAACGTCTTATCACCCCCGACCAGAGAAAAACCCTGTAGACATTAGTCACTCCTCATTCTGTCTCAAACCCTCTCCCTGACCCTCAGCCCTAGGTAGCAACTACCTAGTGCGATCAATCCCATATGCATAGATTTCCATATTGTGGACATTTCCTATCAACGGAATTGCACAATAGGTGAGCTGTTATGACTGACACAACACGTAGCACAATATTTTCAAGATTCATCCACATTGTAGGCTTACCCACAGGGGGAAACCATTTTTTGGGGGGTTTTAGTAACACCGGGTGTTTTCTCCTTCCTTTCGTCCTTCTTTCCTTCCTTCCTTCCTTCCTTCCTTCCTTCCTTCCTACCTTCCTTCTTTCTTTCCTTCCTTCCTTCCTTCCTCCTATTTCTCTCTTACTCCTTCTGCCCTCTCTCTTTCATATGCCTTAGGTGCATCCCACATTCTGCGTTTTTTGGGAGAAATCCTCGACAGGTGCAGGAAAATTGTGTTATTGTAACTATTTACCGCTATCTCTCTTTCACGGCTCTCCATCAGTTGTGAACATCTATTGGTTTATCCCAAGTCACTAAGCATATTTTTATTAGGTACACCTGTTTTTCCTTATACAGCTGTTTCTGGACTATAGGGTCGCATACTCATAAACCCACTGTAACTCAGAAACGCATCTAATATTCCAATAATCCCATCATAACGTTGAAAAATCATAAATCAAACCACCGTAAGTCACGGTGTGTCCGTGGATATGGGCGTCATCAATTCCATTGTGTTCGGTAATGCTGTACACCATTAACAATGGCAGACTGATTGGGAGTGGATATTGATAGCATTATAAAAGTCAGTTATTAGAGGGATACTTCTTTAACCTGACTGAAGAACTGATCTAATGGCTTTAGTACAGTGCATGATTATGTGAGATGTTTTGAGACAGAGTAGTACATTTGTGAATGAAGTTTTTTCACTTAGTAGGAACCATTGTGTGTGGAAAAGTGAGAAAATTGCTTTCTGCTGTAGAGTCTGGCATTCATTGTAGACTTAAGCTTATTTTTCTGTGAGCAAATCTTATTCAATAAAATACTACTCTTTATACTAAAAAACAGAAACAGTGGTGATGTGTGGTCATTATGCTCAGCAAACTAATCCAGGGAAAGAAAACCAAACGCCACATTCTCACTTATAATGAGAGCTGAAAAATGAGATCACATGGACACAGGAAGGGGAACAACACTCACTGGGGCCTTTCGGGAGGCAGAGCGTTAAGAAAAACAGCTACTGCATGCTGGGCTTAATACCTAGGTGATGGGTTGACAGGTGCAGCGAACCACCATGGCACACGTTTACCTTAGTAACAAATCTGCACATCCTGCACATATACCCCAGAACTTAGAAACGAAACGAAACAAAAGAAAACGAAAAAGCAATAGCAAAACGCTAAAGGCAAAATAAAGTTTCAAACTCAGAACGTGACAGACCAATGTTTGGTTCAAATCATGGTTCTCAACCCAGGTGCCATAAGGCCAGGATAAAGAATTTGATTACATATTGTAAATAAGACATGCAGCAAATGACCAGAAAGATTATTCTCAACATATGTGTGTCTTCTAATTCAATGGTGACGCTATCTACCGGGACATAGCTTTAGATTCCAAAGGGCCGAGTCCCGCCAGACAGGCCTCCCACACTAATAACAATGGGAAGCCCCACGTTGTTTTACCTGTGCTTCTCAGCAACTGGCTATAAATCAGGTTGCCACCACTCCCAGATTTAGTTGCATTCATTGGCTGGAAGAGCTCACAGCACGCAGGGAAACACTTACATTTGCCGTTGTATTTTAGCGGACTTTGCCAAAAGTTCAGAAATAAATGCGGGGCCCGGCGTGTGGGGAGGGGTGCACTACCTTCCAGGAAGTGTTATCCACAAGCTCTCTGAACCCAGTCCTTTTGGGTTTTTATGGAGACCTCATTCTATAGGCATGACGGGTTAAACCATAGGCTATTGGTGATCAACTCCACCTGAGGCTCTCAACCCTCCCTGGAAATTGGGGTTGAGGCTTTGCCATTCTCAGTCTGACTAAAAGAATTTACCCAAACGGAATTTTAAAACAGATGAGCATAACTGGAATCTTAATTAGATGATTGGATTATCTGGAGCCACACCTTGATATTCCTAACCCGAGCACCCTCATCCAACGAATGCTCCACGCAACTGGCTCCCAAGTCTCTACGTGGTTCCAGAGCAAAAGAATGTTTCTACAACGCATATCTCCACCTTTTCTTCAAAGTCTTTTCCCTTACACGGAAAGACTTCTTAAACTGCCATGCATCCGGATCAGGGGGAGGTATTGTTACACCGCAGATCTGTGGATCTCCGGGGTTTGATTGTGGCAAGGATGCTGCTGGTGTCAAAACCACAACGTGGGAACCACAGAACCACTAGTTGGTTTTCAGTGTTTCAGCGCATACAATTCCTAATATATCTGGCCAAGAAAACTTGTAAGTTGTTAGATTGTCCCAAAGGTGGCGCATGAAATCAAAGCAGGAGAACAGTTTCCTACGAGGTGTAGCCTGGGAAAGTTGGGGGTGACTGATGGAAAGGAGGAGTGAAGCTCCGCCCTTTCCGCTGCTAGGCTGCGCCCGAGGCTATTTAAACCCACCCTGGCTGGCCTGTACTCAGATCTTCGCGGAGCGGATCAGCGGCCGGAGCGGTTGGCGGACTCTGCGTTGACTTGGAGCTCACAGCGTCTTGCGACTTGGAAGCGGATTCAGAGGACAGGACAGAACACTTGGGCAAGTGAATCTCTGTCTGTCTGTCTGTCTGTCTGTCTGTCTCATTGGTTGGTTGATTTCCATTTTCTTAAGGGGCACATACCTCACACCGCACACACACACACACACGCACACACACTCCTTCCTTCTGCGAGTTAGAAAATTAGTAGGGGCCCCTGGGAGCTGCAGGTTTCCTAATCATGTCTGCACCTAAGAACAGTAGGGTCTTGTCCGGCTCTTCTTATGAACGGTCCCCCAGCACGGACTCCCCAAGGTCCATGCGAGCCTCACCCAGCTTCTCCCTCTCCCCTCTCAGAAACTCAGGCTTCAGGGGAAGCTCCTCACCAGGGATCCGGAGCTACCATTCACCATCCCCTAGGGCTTCACCACACTCACCTCTGTCATCACCAGAATCCCACAAGCTCCCATTTCCCTGTCCTCACCGTGATGGGCAATCAATGAAGCCATTGGGCTCTCCCGTGTCCTCCTCTGAGGATTCCTCAGAGTCCCCACGTTCATCAATAATATACCACATGTTCTTACTGCCATCACCCAGCAGCTCACCCCCAGCTCTCGGGGGATCTCCTGTGTCTCCCAGCTACTCTCCAAACAACCCCAGATTTCAGCTGGAGTCAGCCCCCCACACCCGGGAATCACCTACAAACTCACGAGCCTCACGGTGCTCCACCCCTGTGTCTTTCATCTCTTCACCCCCAGGCCTCAGGGACTCTCCTGTGGCTCCCAGTTACTCTCCAGCCATCCCCAGGTTCCTGCGGGAGTCAGCCCCATGCACCCAGGAGTCCCCCAGAGACTCACACGTCTCGGGAGAATATGAGCGGTCCCCCAGCCCTGACTCCTCAAGATTCATGCCTGCCTCACCCAGCTTCTCCCTCTCCCCTCCCAGAAACTCAGACCCAAGGGGCAGCTCCTCACCAGGGATGTGGAAGTACTCTACATCACCCCGCAGGGCTTCACCACTCTCACATCCATCATCAACAGAATTCCACAACTTTACGTTTCCCTTTCCTAACCAAGCAGGACAGTCACTCATGTCATTGTGTTCTCCCGTGTCCTCCTCTGGAGATTCTTCACAGTCACCTCATTCATCAATAATATACCATATGTTCTTACTGCCATCATCCAGCAGCTCACCCCCAGCCACCCATGACTCTCCTGTCTGTCCCAGCTACTCTCCAACTACGCCCAGATTTCAGCGGGAGTCTCTACCCCACACCCCAGAAACACCTACAAACTCACAGACCTCAGTGAGATCCTCGCCAGTCTCTCTCACGTCTTCACCCCCAGCCCTTACGGACCCTCCAGTCTGTCCCAGCTACTCTCCAACCACGCCCTCATTTCAGCGCGGGTCAGTTCCAGGAACCCGGGGATCACCACCAAGCCCACCACTTTCACTGAGTTACTCCCCAGTCTCTAGCACGTCTTTATCTCCAACCCTCAGGGACTCGCCTGTCTGTCCCGGCTACTCTCCAAACACGCCCACACTTCAGCGGGAGTCCGTTGCAGGCACCCAGAAATCACCACCAAACTCACCAATTTCACTGCGTTACTCCCCAGTCTCTCTCATGTCTTCACCATCCCTCAGGGACTCTCCCGTCTGTCCCAGCTACTCTCCAACCACGCCCACATTTCAGCTGCAGTCAGCTCCAGGCACCCCGGAATCACCACCAAACTCCCCAATTTCACTCAGTTACTCCTCACTCTCTAGCACGTCTTTATCTCCAACCCTCAGGGACTCTCCTGTGTGTCCCAGCTACTCTCCAACCACGCCCACACTTCAGCGGGAGTCAGTTCCAGGCACCCAGGAAGCACCACCAAACTCACCAATTTCACTCACTTACTCTCCAGTCTCTCTCATGTCTTCACCAGCCCTCAGGGACTCTCCTGTCTGTCCCAGCTACTCTCCAACCACGCACGCATTTCAGCTGGAGTCAGTCCCAGGCACCCCGGAGTCACCACCAAACTCACCAGTTTCACTGAGGTACTCCCCGGTCTCTCTCATGTCTTCACCCCCAGCCCTCAGGGACTCTCCTGTGTGTCCCAGCTACTCTCCAACCATGCCCAGATTTCAGCGGGAGTCAGTTCCAGGCACCCAGGTATCACCACCAAACTCAGCAGTTTCGCTGAGTTACTCCCCAGTCTCTGTCATGTCTTCACCCCCAGCCCCCTGGGACTCTCCTGTCTGTCCCAGCTACTCTCCCACCACGCCCAGATTTCAGCGGCACTCAGCCTCCCACACTCCGGAATCACCTACAGACTCACAGACTTCACTGAGGTCCTCCCTGGTCTCTCTCAGGTCTTTGCCCTCAGCCCACAGGGACTCCTGTGTCTCTTTCAGCTACTCTCAAAACTTCGCTAGATTCCAGCTGGAGTCAGTTCCAGGCACCCACGATACACCACCGAACTCACGAATTTCACTGACTTACTCCCCAGTCTCCCTCATGTTCTCACCCCCAGCCCTCAAGGACTCTTCTGTCTCTCTCAGCTACACTCCGACCATCTCCAGATTTCACCTGGAGTCAGCTTCCCGCACCCAGGAATCACCTACAAACTCACGGACCTTACTGCAACCCTCCCCCATTTCTTTCACCTCTTCACCCCCTGCCTTCAGGGACTCTCCTGGGTCTCCCAGCTTCTCTCCAGCCTTCCCCAGATTTCTGCCACAGTCAGCCCCAGGCACCCAGGACAACCCTAGACACTCACAGGCCTCACGAGACTATCTCCCTATGACCTGTACCTATACAGGGATGGCTCCCACGCATCCCTCAGTGACCCCAAACCCATCTCCACTTACACTCAGACACTCCCAGGGCCTGACAGCTACTCCCCGTTATTGTCCTTCAGTTCGAAGCCCTGGCCAATCTATTAGCCCACATGACGCAGTTACCTGGCCATTTCTCCACGGTTCCCGTGAGGGCCCCACACCCAGCCGCACAAGAGCCCCTCCTGCATTCCGTCCTCACACGCAGGCTTGTCCATCTACTTGCTACTGTCACACTCTTGCCAGCAGAAGAGGCCCCTGTAATGGGCGATATCACCACCCAGTCTATCCTCACCCCACAGCTGTGCAGCGGGACCCTCCTGCTGGCCCACGTGGCTGCCAGAGCCCATGCTGGCACGACGCTCCAGCAGGTCGGCGTCCCTGCGGGCCACACTACCGGTGACATGGCTAGCATGACCCTCCTTCCTGGCAGTGACACTGTTGATGTGAACCCCGGTTTCACATCTGTCATTTGTAAATAGGACCATTTTCCCTTTTCGCTCTCCCTTCCATTCACAGGGCTTCTCATTCTCTCTCTTTCTGCCTCCGTTTCAGATATTTACTCACCTTTTTCTCTCTCACTATGTCTGCCGTGGTCTCCATGAGAGTGCGCCACAGAAGATTCCCCCATTAAAAGTCATGAATTGAGTGGCTTTTAGTATACCTGTGGTGGTGCACATTCAATTTTAATTCGCAATCCATTGTAGAACGTCTTATCACCCCCGACCAGAGAAAAACCCTGTAGACATTAGTCACTCCTCATTCTGTCTCAAACCCTCTCCCTGACCCTCAGCCCTAGGTAGCAACTACCTAGTGCGATCAATCCCATATGCATAGATTTCCATATTGTGGACATTTCCTATCAACGGAATTGCACAATAGGTGAGCTGTTATGACTGACACAACACGTAGCACAATATTTTCAAGATTCATCCACATTGTAGGCTTACCCACAGGGGGAAACCATTTTTTGGGGGGTTTTAGTAACACCGGGTGTTTTCTCCTTCCTTTCGTCCTTCTTTCCTTCCTTCCTTCCTTCCTTACTTCCTTCCTTCCTACCTTCCTTCTTTCTTTCCTTCCTTCCTTCCTTCCTCCTATTTCTCTCTTACTCCTTCTGCCCTCTCTCTTTCATATGCCTTAGGTGCATCCCACATTCTGCGTTTTTTGGGAGAAATCCTCGACAGGTGCAGGAAAATTGTGTTATTGTAACTATTTACCGCTATCTCTCTTTCACGGCTCTCCATCAGTTGTGAACATCTATTGGTTTATCCCAAGTCACTAAGCATATTTTTATTAGGTACACCTGTTTTTCCTTATACAGCTGTTTCTGGACTATAGGGTCGCATACTCATAAACCCACTGTAACTCAGAAACGCATCTAATATTCCAATAATCCCATCATAACGTTGAAAAATCATAAATCAAACCACCGTAAGTCACGGTGTGTCCGTGGATATGGGCGTCATCAATTCCATTGTGTTCGGTAATGCTGTACACCATTAACAATGGCAGACTGATTGGGAGTGGATATTGATAGCATTATAAAAGTCAGTTATTAGAGGGATACTTCTTTAACCTGACTGAAGAACTGATCTAATGGCTTTAGTACAGTGCATGATTATGTGAGATGTTTTGAGACAGAGTAGTACATTTGTGAATGAAGATTTTTCACTTAGTAGGAACCATTGTGTGTGGAAAAGTGAGAAAATTGCTTTCTGCTGTAGAGTCTGGCATTCATTGTAGACTTAAGCTTATTTTTCTGTGAGCAAATCTTATTCAATAAAATACTACTCTTTATACTAAAAAACAGAAACAGTGGTGATGTGTGGTCATTATGCTCAGCAAACTAATCCAGGGAAAGAAAACCAAACGCCACATTCTCACTTATAATGAGAGCTGAAAAATGAGATCACATGGACACAGGAAGGGGAACAACACTCACTGGGGCCTTTCGGGAGGCAGAGCGTTAAGAAAAACAGCTACTGCATGCTGGGCTTAATACCTAGGTGATGGGTTGACAGGTGCAGCGAACCACCATGGCACACGTTTACCTTAGTAACAAATCTGCACATCCTGCACATATACCCCAGAACTTAGAAACGAAACGAAACAAAAGAAAACGAAAAAGCAATAGCAAAACGCTAAAGGCAAAATAAAGTTTCAAACTCAGAACGTGACAGACCAATGTTTGGTTCAAATCATGGTTCTCAACCCAGGTGCCATAAGGCCAGGATAAAGAATTTGATTACATATTGTAAATAAGACATGCAGCAAATGACCAGAAAGATTATTCTCAACATATGTGTGTCTTCTAATTCAATGGTGACGCTATCTACCGGGACATAGCTTTAGATTCCAAAGGGCCGAGTCCCGCCAGACAGGCCTCCCACACTAATAACAATGGGAAGCCCCACGTTGTTTTACCTGTGCTTCTCAGCAACTGGCTATAAATCAGGTTGCCACCACTCCCAGATTTAGTTGCATTCATTGGCTGGAAGAGCTCACAGCACGCAGGGAAACACTTACATTTGCCGTTGTATTTTAGCGGACTTTGCAAAAAGTTCAGAAATAAATGCGGGGCCCGGCGTGTGGGGAGGGGTGCACTACCTTCCAGGAAGTGTTATCCACAAGCTCTCTGAACCCAGTCCTTTTGGGTTTTTATGGAGACCTCATTCTATAGGCATGACGGGTTAAACCATAGGCTATTGGTGATCAACTCCACCTGAGGCTCTCAACCCTCCCTGGAAATTGGGGTTGAGGCTTTGCCATTCTCAGTCTGACTAAAAGAATTTACCCAAACGGAATTTTAAAACAGATGAGCATAACTGGAATCTTAATTAGATGATTGGATTATCTGGAGCCACACCTTGATATTCCTAACCCGAGCACCCTCATCCAACGAATGCTCCACGCAACTGGCTCCCAAGTCTCTACGTGGTTCCAGAGCAAAAGAATGTTTCTACAACGCATATCTCCACCTTTTCTTCAAAGTCTTTTCCCTTACACGGAAAGACTTCTTAAACTGCCATGCATCCGGATCAGGGGGAGGTATTGTTACACCGCAGATCTGTGGATCTCCGGGGTTTGATTGTGGCAAGGATGCTGCTGGTGTCAAAACCACAACGTGGGAACCACAGAACCACTAGTTGGTTTTCAGTGTTTCAGCGCATACAATTCCTAATATATCTGGCCAAGAAAACTTGTAAGTTGTTAGATTGTCCCAAAGGTGGCGCATGAAATCAAAGCAGGAGAACAGTTTCCTACGAGGTGTAGCCTGGGAAAGTTGGGGGTGACTGATGGAAAGGAGGAGTGAAGCTCCGCCCTTTCCGCTGCTAGGCTGCGCCCGAGGCTATTTAAACCCACCCTGGCTGGCCTGTACTCAGATCTTCGCGGAGCGGATCAGCGGCCGGAGCGGTTGGCGGACTCTGCGTTGACTTGGAGCTCACAGCGTCTTGCGACTTGGAAGCGGATTCAGAGGACAGGACAGAACACTTGGGCAAGTGAATCTCTGTCTGTCTGTCTGTCTGTCTGTCTGTCTCATTGGTTGGTTGATTTCCATTTTCTTAAGGGGCACATACCTCACACCGCACACACACACACACACGCACACACACTCCTTCCTTCTGCGAGTTAGAAAATTAGTAGGGGCCCCTGGGAGCTGCAGGTTTCCTAATCATGTCTGCACCTAAGAACAGTAGGGTCTTGTCCGGCTCTTCTTATGAACGGTCCCCCAGCACGGACTCCCCAAGGTCCATGCGAGCCTCACCCAGCTTCTCCCTCTCCCCTCTCAGAAACTCAGGCTTCAGGGGAAGCTCCTCACCAGGGATCCGGAGCTACCATTCACCATCCCCTAGGGCTTCACCACACTCACCTCTGTCATCACCAGAATCCCACAAGCTCCCATTTCCCTGTCCTCACCGTGATGGGCAATCAATGAAGCCATTGGGCTCTCCCGTGTCCTCCTCTGAGGATTCCTCAGAGTCCCCACGTTCATCAATAATATACCACATGTTCTTACTGCCATCACCCAGCAGCTCACCCCCAGCTCTCGGGGGATCTCCTGTGTCTCCCAGCTACTCTCCAAACAACCCCAGATTTCAGCTGGAGTCAGCCCCCCACACCCGGGAATCACCTACAAACTCACGAGCCTCACGGTGCTCCACCCCTGTGTCTTTCATCTCTTCACCCCCAGGCCTCAGGGACTCTCCTGTGGCTCCCAGTTACTCTCCAGCCATCCCCAGGTTCCTGCGGGAGTCAGCCCCATGCACCCAGGAGTCCCCCAGAGACTCACACGTCTCGGGAGAATATGAGCGGTCCCCCAGCCCTGACTCCTCAAGATTCATGCCTGCCTCACCCAGCTTCTCCCTCTCCCCTCCCAGAAACTCAGACCCAAGGGGCAGCTCCTCACCAGGGATGTGGAAGTACTCTACATCACCCCGCAGGGCTTCACCACTCTCACATCCATCATCAACAGAATTCCACAACTTTACGTTTCCCTTTCCTAACCAAGCAGGACAGTCACTCATGTCATTGTGTTCTCCCGTGTCCTCCTCTGGAGATTCTTCACAGTCACCTCATTCATCAATAATATACCATATGTTCTTACTGCCATCATCCAGCAGCTCACCCCCAGCCACCCATGACTCTCCTGTCTGTCCCAGCTACTCTCCAACTACGCCCAGATTTCAGCGGGAGTCTCTACCCCACACCCCAGAAACACCTACAAACTCACAGACCTCAGTGAGATCCTCGCCAGTCTCTCTCACGTCTTCACCCCCAGCCCTTACGGACCCTCCAGTCTGTCCCAGCTACTCTCCAACCACGCCCTCATTTCAGCGCGGGTCAGTTCCAGGAACCCGGGGATCACCACCAAGCCCACCACTTTCACTGAGTTACTCCCCAGTCTCTAGCACGTCTTTATCTCCAACCCTCAGGGACTCGCCTGTCTGTCCCGGCTACTCTCCAAACACGCCCACACTTCAGCGGGAGTCCGTTGCAGGCACCCAGAAATCACCACCAAACTCACCAATTTCACTGCGTTACTCCCCAGTCTCTCTCATGTCTTCACCATCCCTCAGGGACTCTCCCGTCTGTCCCAGCTACTCTCCAACCACGCCCACATTTCAGCTGCAGTCAGCTCCAGGCACCCCGGAATCACCACCAAACTCCCCAATTTCACTCAGTTACTCCTCACTCTCTAGCACGTCTTTATCTCCAACCCTCAGGGACTCTCCTGTGTGTCCCAGCTACTCTCCAACCACGCCCACACTTCAGCGGGAGTCAGTTCCAGGCACCCAGGAAGCACCACCAAACTCACCAATTTCACTCACTTACTCTCCAGTCTCTCTCATGTCTTCACCAGCCCTCAGGGACTCTCCTGTCTGTCCCAGCTACTCTCCAACCACGCACGCATTTCAGCTGGAGTCAGTCCCAGGCACCCCGGAGTCACCACCAAACTCACCAGTTTCACTGAGGTACTCCCCGGTCTCTCTCATGTCTTCACCCCCAGCCCTCAGGGACTCTCCTGTGTGTCCCAGCTACTCTCCAACCATGCCCAGATTTCAGCGGGAGTCAGTTCCAGGCACCCAGGTATCACCACCAAACTCAGCAGTTTCGCTGAGTTACTCCCCAGTCTCTGTCATGTCTTCACCCCCAGCCCCCTGGGACTCTCCTGTCTGTCCCAGCTACTCTCCCACCACGCCCAGATTTCAGCGGCACTCAGCCTCCCACACTCCGGAATCACCTACAGACTCACAGACTTCACTGAGGTCCTCCCTGGTCTCTCTCAGGTCTTTGCCCTCAGCCCACAGGGACTCCTGTGTCTCTTTCAGCTACTCTCAAAACTTCGCTAGATTCCAGCTGGAGTCAGTTCCAGGCACCCACGATACACCACCGAACTCACGAATTTCACTGACTTACTCCCCAGTCTCCCTCATGTTCTCACCCCCAGCCCTCAAGGACTCTTCTGTCTCTCTCAGCTACACTCCGACCATCTCCAGATTTCACCTGGAGTCAGCTTCCCGCACCCAGGAATCACCTACAAACTCACGGACCTTACTGCAACCCTCCCCCATTTCTTTCACCTCTTCACCCCCTGCCTTCAGGGACTCTCCTGGGTCTCCCAGCTTCTCTCCAGCCTTCCCCAGATTTCTGCCACAGTCAGCCCCAGGCACCCAGGACAACCCTAGACACTCACAGGCCTCACGAGACTATCTCCCTATGACCTGTACCTATACAGGGATGGCTCCCACGCATCCCTCAGTGACCCCAAACCCATCTCCACTTACACTCAGACACTCCCAGGGCCTGACAGCTACTCCCCGTTATTGTCCTTCAGTTCGAAGCCCTGGCCAATCTATTAGCCCACATGACGCAGTTACCTGGCCATTTCTCCACGGTTCCCGTGAGGGCCCCACACCCAGCCGCACAAGAGCCCCTCCTGCATTCCGTCCTCACACGCAGGCTTGTCCATCTACTTGCTACTGTCACACTCTTGCCAGCAGAAGAGGCCCCTGTAATGGGCGATATCACCACCCAGTCTATCCTCACCCCACAGCTGTGCAGCGGGACCCTCCTGCTGGCCCACGTGGCTGCCAGAGCCCATGCTGGCACGACGCTCCAGCAGGTCGGCGTCCCTGCGGGCCACACTACCGGTGACATGGCTAGCATGACCCTCCTTCCTGGCAGTGACACTGTTGATGTGAACCCCGGTTTCACATCTGTCATTTGTAAATAGGACCATTTTCCCTTTTCGCTCTCCCTTCCATTCACAGGGCTTCTCATTCTCTCTCTTTCTGCCTCCGTTTCAGATATTTACTCACCTTTTTCTCTCTCACTATGTCTGCCGTGGTCTCCATGAGAGTGCGCCACAGAAGATTCCCCCATTAAAAGTCATGAATTGAGTGGCTTTTAGTATACCTGTGGTGGTGCACATTCAATTTTAATTCGCAATCCATTGTAGAACGTCTTATCACCCCCGACCAGAGAAAAACCCTGTAGACATTAGTCACTCCTCATTCTGTCTCAAACCCTCTCCCTGACCCTCAGCCCTAGGTAGCAACTACCTAGTGCGATCAATCCCATATGCATAGATTTCCATATTGTGGACATTTCCTATCAACGGAATTGCACAATAGGTGAGCTGTTATGACTGACACAACACGTAGCACAATATTTTCAAGATTCATCCACATTGTAGGCTTACCCACAGGGGGAAACCATTTTTTGGGGGGTTTTAGTAACACCGGGTGTTTTCTCCTTCCTTTCGTCCTTCTTTCCTTCCTTCCTTCCTTCCTTACTTCCTTCCTTCCTACCTTCCTTCTTTCTTTCCTTCCTTCCTTCCTTCCTCCTATTTCTCTCTTACTCCTTCTGCCCTCTCTCTTTCATATGCCTTAGGTGCATCCCACATTCTGCGTTTTTTGGGAGAAATCCTCGACAGGTGCAGGAAAATTGTGTTATTGTAACTATTTACCGCTATCTCTCTTTCACGGCTCTCCATCAGTTGTGAACATCTATTGGTTTATCCCAAGTCACTAAGCATATTTTTATTAGGTACACCTGTTTTTCCTTATACAGCTGTTTCTGGACTATAGGGTCGCATACTCATAAACCCACTGTAACTCAGAAACGCATCTAATATTCCAATAATCCCATCATAACGTTGAAAAATCATAAATCAAACCACCGTAAGTCACGGTGTGTCCGTGGATATGGGCGTCATCAATTCCATTGTGTTCGGTAATGCTGTACACCATTAACAATGGCAGACTGATTGGGAGTGGATATTGATAGCATTATAAAAGTCAGTTATTAGAGGGATACTTCTTTAACCTGACTGAAGAACTGATCTAATGGCTTTAGTACAGTGCATGATTATGTGAGATGTTTTGAGACAGAGTAGTACATTTGTGAATGAAGATTTTTCACTTAGTAGGAACCATTGTGTGTGGAAAAGTGAGAAAATTGCTTTCTGCTGTAGAGTCTGGCATTCATTGTAGACTTAAGCTTATTTTTCTGTGAGCAAATCTTATTCAATAAAATACTACTCTTTATACTAAAAAACAGAAACAGTGGTGATGTGTGGTCATTATGCTCAGCAAACTAATCCAGGGAAAGAAAACCAAACGCCACATTCTCACTTATAATGAGAGCTGAAAAATGAGATCACATGGACACAGGAAGGGGAACAACACTCACTGGGGCCTTTCGGGAGGCAGAGCGTTAAGAAAAACAGCTACTGCATGCTGGGCTTAATACCTAGGTGATGGGTTGACAGGTGCAGCGAACCACCATGGCACACGTTTACCTTAGTAACAAATCTGCACATCCTGCACATATACCCCAGAACTTAGAAACGAAACGAAACAAAAGAAAACGAAAAAGCAATAGCAAAACGCTAAAGGCAAAATAAAGTTTCAAACTCAGAACGTGACAGACCAATGTTTGGTTCAAATCATGGTTCTCAACCCAGGTGCCATAAGGCCAGGATAAAGAATTTGATTACATATTGTAAATAAGACATGCAGCAAATGACCAGAAAGATTATTCTCAACATATGTGTGTCTTCTAATTCAATGGTGACGCTATCTACCGGGACATAGCTTTAGATTCCAAAGGGCCGAGTCCCGCCAGACAGGCCTCCCACACTAATAACAATGGGAAGCCCCACGTTGTTTTACCTGTGCTTCTCAGCAACTGGCTATAAATCAGGTTGCCACCACTCCCAGATTTAGTTGCATTCATTGGCTGGAAGAGCTCACAGCACGCAGGGAAACACTTACATTTGCCGTTGTATTTTAGCGGACTTTGCAAAAAGTTCAGAAATAAATGCGGGGCCCGGCGTGTGGGGAGGGGTGCACTACCTTCCAGGAAGTGTTATCCACAAGCTCTCTGAACCCAGTCCTTTTGGGTTTTTATGGAGACCTCATTCTATAGGCATGACGGGTTAAACCATAGGCTATTGGTGATCAACTCCACCTGAGGCTCTCAACCCTCCCTGGAAATTGGGGTTGAGGCTTTGCCATTTCCAGTCTGACTAAAAGAATTTACCCAAACGGAATTTTAAAACAGATGAGCATAACTGGAATCTTAATTAGATGATTGGATTATCTGGAGCCACACCTTGATATTCCTAACCCGAGCACCCTCATCCAACGAATGCTCCTCCCAACTGGCTCCCAAGTCTCTACGTGGTTCCAGAGCAAAAGAATGTTTATACAACGCATATCTCCACCTTTTCTACAAAGTCTTTTCCCTTACACGGAAAGACTTCTTAAACTGCCATGCATCCGGATCAGGGGGAGGTATTGTTACACCGCAGATCTGTGGATCTCCGGGGTTTGATTGTGGCAAGGATGCTGCTGGTGTCAAAACCACAACGTGGGAACCACAGAACCACTAGTTGGTTTTCAGTGTTTCAGTGCATACAATTCCTAATATATCTGGCCAAGAAAACTTGTAAGTTCTTAGATTGTCCCAAAGGTGGCGCATGAAATCAAAGCAGGAGAACAGTTTCCTACGAGGTGTAGCCTGGGAAAGTTGGGGGTGACTGATGGAAAGGAGGAGTGAAGCTCCGCCCTTTCCGCTGCTAGGCTGCGCCCGAGGCTATTTAAACCCACCCTGGCTGGCCTGTACTCAGATCTTCGCGGAGCGGATCAGCGGCCGGAGCGGTTGGCGGACTCTGCGTTGACTTGGAGCTCACAGCGTCTTGCGACTTGGAAGCGGATTCAGAGGACAGGACAGAACACTTGGGCAAGTGAATCTCTGTCTGTCTGTCTGTCTGTCTGTCTGTCTGTCTGTCTCATTGGTTGGTTGATTTCCATTTTCTTAAGGGGCACATACCTCACACCGCACACACACACACACACGCACACACACTCCTTCCTTCTGCGAGTTAGAAAATTAGTAGGGGCCCCTGGGAGCTGCAGGTTTCCTAATCATGTCTGCACCTAAGAACAGTAGGGTCTTGTCCGGCTCTTCTTATGAACGGTCCCCCAGCACGGACTCCCCAAGGTCCATGCGAGCCTCACCCAGCTTCTCCCTCTCCCCTCTCAGAAACTCAGGCTTCAGGGGAAGCTCCTCACCAGGGATCCGGAGCTACCATTCACCATCCCCTAGGGCTTCACCACACTCACCTCTGTCATCACCAGAATCCCACAAGCTCCCATTTCCCTGTCCTCACCGTGATGGGCAATCAATGAAGCCATTGGGCTCTCCCGTGTCCTCCTCTGAGGATTCCTCAGAGTCCCCACGTTCATCAATAATATACCACATGTTCTTACTGCCATCACCCAGCAGCTCACCCCCAGCTCTCGGGGGATCTCCTGTGTCTCCCAGCTACTCTCCAAACAACCCCAGATTTCAGCTGGAGTCAGCCCCCCACACCCGGGAATCACCTACAAACTCACGAGCCTCACGGTGCTCCACCCCTGTGTCTTTCATCTCTTCACCCCCAGGCCTCAGGGACTCTCCTGTGGCTCCCAGTTACTCTCCAGCCATCCCCAGGTTCCTGCGGGAGTCAGCCCCATGCACCCAGGAGTCCCCCAGAGACTCACACGTCTCGGGAGAATATGAGCGGTCCCCTAGCCCTGACTCCTCAAGATTCATGCCTGCCTCACCCAGCTTCTCCCTCTCCCCTCCCAGAAACTCAGACCCAAGGGGCAGCTCCTCACCAGGGATGTGGAAGTACTCTACATCACCCCGCAGGGCTTCACCACTCTCACATCCATCATCAACAGAATTCCACAACTTTACGTTTCCCTTTCCTAACCAAGCAGGACAGTCACTCATGTCATTGTGTTCTCCCGTGTCCTCCTCTGGAGATTCTTCACAGTCACCTCATTCATCAATAATATACCATATGTTCTTACTGCCATCATCCAGCAGCTCACCCCCAGCCACCCATGACTCTCCTGTCTGTCCCAGCTACTCTCCAACTACGCCCAGATTTCAGCGGGAGTCTCTACCCCACACCCCAGAAACACCTACAAACTCACAGACCTCAGTGAGATCCTCGCCAGTCTCTCTCACGTCTTCACCCCCAGCCCTTACGGACCCTCCAGTCTGTCCCAGCTACTCTCCAACCACGCCCACATTTCAGCGCGGGTCAGTTCCAGGAACCCGGGGATCACCACCAAGCCCACCACTTTCACTGAGTTACTCCCCAGTCTCTAGCACGTCTTTATCTCCAACCCTCAGGGACTCGCCTGTCTGTCCCAGCTACTCTCCAAACACGCCCACACTTCAGCGGGAGTCCGTTGCAGGCACCCAGAAATCACCACCAAACTCACCAATTTCACTGCGTTACTCCCCAGTCTCTCTCATGTCTTCACCATCCCTCAGGGACTCTCCCGTCTGTCCCAGCTACTCTCCAACCACGCCCACATTTCAGCTGCAGTCAGCTCCAGGCACCCCGGAATCACCACCAAACTCCCCAATTTCACTCAGTTACTCCTCACTCTCTAGCACGTCTTTATCTCCAACCCTCAGGGACTCTCCTGTGTGTCCCAGCTACTCTCCAACCACGCCCACACTTCAGCGGGAGTCAGTTCCAGGCACCCAGGAAGCACCACCAAACTCACCAATTTCACTCACTTACTCTCCAGTCTCTCTCATGTCTTCACCAGCCCTCAGGGACTCTCCTGTCTGTCCCAGCTACTCTCCAACCACGCACACATTTCAGCTGGAGTCAGTTCCAGGCACCCCGGAGTCACCACCAAACTCACCAGTTTCACTGAGGTACTCCCCGGTCTCTCTCATGTCTTCACCCCCAGCCCTCAGGGACTCTCCTGTGTGTCCCAGCTACTCTCCAACCATGCCCAGATTTCAGCGGGAGTCAGTTCCAGGCACCCAGGTATCACCACCAAACTCAGCAGTTTCGCTGAGTTACTCCCCAGTCTCTGTCATGTCTTCACCCCCAGCCCCCTGGGACTCTCCTGTCTGTCCCAGCTACTCTCCCACCACGCCCAGATTTCAGCGGCACTCAGCCTCCCACACTCCGGAATCACCTACAGACTCACAGACTTCACTGAGGTCCTCCCTGGTCTCTCTCAGGTCTTTGCCCTCAGCCCACAGGGACTCCTGTGTCTCTTTCAGCTACTCTCAAAACTTCGCTAGATTCCAGCTGGAGTCAGTTCCAGGCACCCACGATACACCACCGAACTCACGAATTTCACTGACTTACTCCCCAGTCTCCCTCATGTTCTCACCCCCAGCCCTCAAGGACTCTTCTGTCTCTCTCAGCTACACTCCGACCGTCTCCAGATTTCACCTGGAGTCAGCTTCCCGCACCCAGGAATCACCTACAAACTCACGGACCTTACTGCAACCCTCCCCCATTTCTTTCACCTCTTCACCCCCTGCCTTCAGGGACTCTCCTGGGTCTCCCAGCTTCTCTCCAGCCTTCCCCAGATTTCTGCCACAGTCAGCCCCAGGCACCCAGGACAACCCTAGACACTCACAGGCCTCACGAGACTATCTCCCTATGACCTGTACCTATACAGGGATGGCTCCCACGCATCCCTCAGTGACCCCAAACCCATCTCCACTTACACTCAGACACTCCCAGGGCCTGACAGCTACTCCCCGTTATTGTCCTTCAGTTCGAAGCCCTGGCCAATCTACTAGCCCACATGACGCAGTTACCTGGCCATTTCTCCACGGTTCCCGTGAGGGCCCCACACCCAGCCGCACAAGAGCCCCTCCTGCATTCCGTCCTCACACGCAGGCTTGTCCATCTACTTGCTACTGTCACACTCTTGCCAGCAGAAGAGGCCCCTGTAATGGGCGATATCACCACCCAGTCTATCCTCACCCCACAGCTGTGCAGCGGGACCCTCCTGCTGGCCCACGTGGCTGCCAGAGCCCATGCTGGCACGACGCTCCAGCAGGTCGGCGTCCCTGCGGGCCACACTACCGGTGACATGGCTAGCATGACCCTCCTTCCTGGCAGTGACACTGTTGATGTGAACCCCGGTTTCACATCTGTCATTTGTAAATAGGACCATTTTCCCTTTTCGCTCTCCCTTCCATTCACAGGGCTTCTCATTCTCTCTCTTTCTGCCTCCGTTTCAGATATTTACTCACCTTTTTCTCTCTCACTATGTCTGCCGTGGTCTCCATGAGAGTGCGCCACAGAAGATTCCCCCATTAAAAGTCATGAATTGAGTGGCTTTTAGTATACCTGTGGTGGTGCACATTCAATTTTAATTCGCAATCCATTGTAGAACGTCTTATCACCCCCGACCAGAGAAAAACCCTGTAGACATTAGTCACTCCTCATTCTGTCTCAAACCTTCGCCCTGACCCTCAGCCCTAGGTAGCAACTACCTAGTGCGATCAATCCCATATGCATAGATTTCCATATTGTGGACATTTCCTATCAATGGAATTGCACAATAGGTGAGCTGTTATGACTGACACAACACGTAGCACAATATTTTCAAGATTCATCCACATTGTAGGCTTACCCACAGGGGGAAACCATTTTTTGGGGGGTTTTAGTAACACCGGGTGTTTTCTCCTTCCTTTCGTCCTTCTTTCCTTCCTTCCTTCCTTCCTTCCTTCCTTCCTTCCTACCTTCCTTCTTTCTTTCCTTCCTTCCTTCCTTCCTCCTATTTCTCTCTTACTCCTTCTGCCCTCTCTCTTTCATATGCCTTAGGTGCATCCCACATTCTGCGTTTTTTGGGAGAAATCCTCGACAGGTGCAGGAAAATTGTGTTATTGTAACTATTTACCGCTATCTCTCTTTCACGGCTCTCCATCAGTTGTGAACATCTATTGGTTTATCCCAAGTCACTAAGCATATTTTTATTAGGTACACCTGTTTTTCCTTATACAGCTGTTTCTGGACTATAGGGTCGCATACTCATAAACCCACTGTAACTCAGAAACGCATCTAATATTCCAATAATCCCATCATAACGTTGAAAAATCATAAATCAAACCACCGTAAGTCACGGTGTGTCCGTGGATATGGGCGTCATCAATTCCATTGTGTTCGGTAATGCTGTACACCATTAACAATGGCAGACTGATTGGGAGTGGATATTGATAGCATTATAAAAGTCAGTTATTAGAGGGATACTTCTTTAACCTGACTGAAGAACTGATCTAATGGCTTTAGTACAGTGCATGATTATGTGAGATGTTTTGAGACAGAGTAGTACATTTGTGAATGAAGTTTTTTCACTTAGTAGGAACCATTGTGTGTGGAAAAGTGAGAAAATTGCTTTCTGCTGTAGAGTCTGGCATTCATTGTAGACTTAAGCTTATTTTTCTGTGAGCAAATCTTATTCAATAAAATACTACTCTTTATACTAAAAAACAGAAACAGTGGTGATGTGTGGTCATTATGCTCAGCAAACTAATCCAGGGAAAGAAAACCAAACGCCACATTCTCACTTATAATGAGAGCTGAAAAATGAGATCACATGGACACAGGAAGGGGAACAACACTCACTGGGGCCTTTCGGGAGGCAGAGCGTTAAGAAAAACAGCTACTGCATGCTGGGCTTAATACCTAGGTGATGGGTTGACAGGTGCAGCGAACCACCATGGCACACGTTTACCTTAGTAACAAATCTGCACATCCTGCACATATACCCCAGAACTTAGAAACGAAACGAAACAAAAGAAAACGAAAAAGCAATAGCAAAACGCTAAAGGCAAAATAAAGTTTCAAACTCAGAACGTGACAGACCAATGTTTGGTTCAAATCATGGTTCTCAACCCAGGTGCCATAAGGCCAGGATAAAGAATTTGATTACATATTGTAAATAAGACATGCAGCAAATGACCAGAAAGATTATTCTCAACATATGTGTGTCTTCTAATTCAATGGTGACGCTATCTACCGGGACATAGCTTTAGATTCCAAAGGGCCGAGTCCCGCCAGACAGGCCTCCCACACTAATAACAATGGGAAGCCCCACGTTGTTTTACCTGTGCTTCTCAGCAACTGGCTATAAATCAGGTTGCCACCACTCCCAGATTTAGTTGCATTCATTGGCTGGAAGAGCTCACAGCACGCAGGGAAACACTTACATTTGCCGTTGTATTTTAGCGGACTTTGCCAAAAGTTCAGAAATAAATGCGGGGCCCGGCGTGTGGGGAGGGGTGCACTACCTTCCAGGAAGTGTTATCCACAAGCTCTCTGAACCCAGTCCTTTTGGGTTTTTATGGAGACCTCATTCTATAGGCATGACGGGTTAAACCATAGGCTATTGGTGATCAACTCCACCTGAGGCTCTCAACCCTCCCTGGAAATTGGGGTTGAGGCTTTGCCATTCTCAGTCTGACTAAAAGAATTTACCCAAACGGAATTTTAAAACAGATGAGCATAACTGGAATCTTAATTAGATGATTGGATTATCTGGAGCCACACCTTGATATTCCTAACCCGAGCACCCTCATCCAACGAATGCTCCACGCAACTGGCTCCCAAGTCTCTACGTGGTTCCAGAGCAAAAGAATGTTTCTACAACGCATATCTCCACCTTTTCTTCAAAGTCTTTTCCCTTACACGGAAAGACTTCTTAAACTGCCATGCATCCGGATCAGGGGGAGGTATTGTTACACCGCAGATCTGTGGATCTCCGGGGTTTGATTGTGGCAAGGATGCTGCTGGTGTCAAAACCACAACGTGGGAACCACAGAACCACTAGTTGGTTTTCAGTGTTTCAGTGCATACAATTCCTAATATATCTGGCCAAGAAAACTTGTAAGTTCTTAGATTGTCCCAAAGGTGGCGCATGAAATCAAAGCAGGAGAACAGTTTCCTACGAGGTGTAGCCTGGGAAAGTTGGGGGTGACTGATGGAAAGGAGGAGTGAAGCTCCGCCCTTTCCGCTGCTAGGCTGCGCCCGAGGCTATTTAAACCCACCCTGGCTGGCCTGTACTCAGATCTTCGCGGAGCGGATCAGCGGCCGGAGCGGTTGGCGGACTCTGCGTTGACTTGGAGCTCACAGCGTCTTGCGACTTGGAAGCGGATTCAGAGGACAGGACAGAACACTTGGGCAAGTGAATCTCTGTCTGTCTGTCTGTCTGTCTGTCTGTCTGTCTGTCTCATTGGTTGGTTGATTTCCATTTTCTTAAGGGGTACATACCTCACACCGCGCACACACACACACACACGCACACACACTCCTTCCTTCTGCGAGTTAGAAAATTAGTAGGGGCCCCTGGGAGCTGCAGGTTTCCTAATCATGTCTGCACCTAAGAACAGTAGGGTCTTGTCCGGCTCTTCTTATGAACGGTCCCCCAGCACGGACTCCCCAAGGTCCATGCGAGCCTCACCCAGCTTCTCCCTCTCCCCTCTCAGAAACTCAGGCTTCAGGGGAAGCTCCTCACCAGGGATCCGGAGCTACCATTCACCATCCCCTAGGGCTTCACCACACTCACCTCTGTCATCACCAGAATCCCACAAGCTCCCATTTCCCTGTCCTCACCGTGATGGGCAATCAATGAAGCCATTGGGCTCTCCCGTGTCCTCCTCTGAGGATTCCTCAGAGTCCCCACGTTCATCAATAATATACCACATGTTCTTACTGCCATCACCCAGCAGCTCACCCCCAGCTCTCGGGGGATCTCCTGTGTCTCCCAGCTACTCTCCAAACAACCCCAGATTTCAGCTGGAGTCAGCCCCCCACACCCGGGAATCACCTACAAACTCACGAGCCTCACGGTGCTCCACCCCTGTGTCTTTCATCTCTTCACCCCCAGGCCTCAGGGACTCTCCTGTGGCTCCCAGTTACTCTCCAGCCATCCCCAGGTTCCTGCGGGAGTCAGCCCCATGCACCCAGGAGTCCCCCAGAGACTCACACGTCTCGGGAGAATATGAGCGGTCCCCCAGCCCTGACTCCTCAAGATTCATGCCTGCCTCACCCAGCTTCTCCCTCTCCCCTCCCAGAAACTCAGACCCAAGGGGCAGCTCCTCACCAGGGATGTGGAAGTACTCTACATCACCCCGCAGGGCTTCACCACTCTCACATCCATCATCAACAGAATTCCACAACTTTACGTTTCCCTTTCCTAACCAAGCAGGACAGTCACTCATGTCATTGTGTTCTCCCGTGTCCTCCTCTGGAGATTCTTCACAGTCACCTCATTCATCAATAATATACCATATGTTCTTACTGCCATCATCCAGCAGCTCACCCCCAGCCACCCATGACTCTCCTGTCTGTCCCAGCTACTCTCCAACTACGCCCAGATTTCAGCGGGAGTCTCTACCCCACACCCCAGAAACACCTACAAACTCACAGACCTCAGTGAGATCCTCGCCAGTCTCTCTCACGTCTTCACCCCCAGCCCTTACGGACCCTCCAGTCTGTCCCAGCTACTCTCCAACCACGCCCACATTTCAGCGCGGGTCAGTTCCAGGAACCCGGGGGTCACCACCAAGCCCACCACTTTCACTGAGTTACTCCCCAGTCTCTAGCACGTCTTTATCTCCAACCCTCAGGGACTCGCCTGTCTGTCCCAGCTACTCTCCAAACACGCCCACACTTCAGCGGGAGTCCGTTGCAGGCACCCAGAAATCACCACCAAACTCACCAATTTCACTGCGTTACTCCCCAGTCTCTCTCATGTCTTCACCATCCCTCAGGGACTCTCCCGTCTGTCCCAGCTACTCTCCAACCACGCCCACATTTCAGCTGCAGTCAGTTCCAGGCACCCCGGAATCACCACCAAACTCCCCAATTTCACTCAGTTACTCCTCACTCTCTAGCACGTCTTTATCTCCAACCCTCAGGGACTCTCCTGTGTGTCCCAGCTACTCTCCAACCACGCCCACACTTCAGCGGGAGTCAGTTCCAAGCACCCAGGAAGCACCACCAAACTCCCCAATTTCACTCACTTACTCTCCAGTCTCTCTCATGTCTTCACCAGCCCTCAGGGACTCTCCTGTCTGTCCCAGCTACTCTCCAACCACGCACACATTTCAGCTGGAGTCAGTCCCAGGCACCCCGGAGTCACCACCAAACTCACCAGTTTCACTGAGGTACTCCCCGGTCTCTCTCATGTCTTCACCCCCAGCCCTCAGGGACTCTCCTGTGTGTCCCAGCTACTCTCCAACCATGCCCAGATTTCAGCGGGAGTCAGTTCCAGGCACCCAGGTATCACCACCAAACTCAGCAGTTTCGCTGAGTTACTCCCCAGTCTCTGTCATGTCTTCACCCCCAGCCCCCTGGGACTCTCCTGTCTGTCCCAGCTACTCTCCCACCACGCCCAGATTTCAGCGGCACTCAGCCTCCCACACTCCGGAATCACCTACAGACTCACAGACTTCACTGAGGTCCTCCCTGGTCTCTCTCAGGTCTTTGCCCTCAGCCCACAGGGACTCCTGTGTCTCTTTCAGCTACTCTCAAAACTTCGCTAGATTCCAGCTGGAGTCAGTTCCAGGCACCCACGATACACCACCGAACTCACGAATTTCACTGACTTACTCCCCAGTCTCCCTCATGTTCTCACCCCCAGCCCTCAAGGACTCTTCTGTCTCTCTCAGCTACACTCCGACCATCTCCAGATTTCACCTGGAGTCAGCTTCCCGCACCCAGGAATCACCTACAAACTCACGGACCTTACTGCAACCCTCCCCCATTTCTTTCACCTCTTCACCCCCTGCCTTCAGGGACTCTCCTGGGTCTCCCAGCTTCTCTCCAGCCTTCCCCACATTTCTGCCACAGTCAGCCCCAGGCACCCAGGACAACCCTAGACACTCACAGGCCTCACGAGACTATCTCCCTATGACCTGTACCTATACAGGGATGGCTCCCACGCATCCCTCAGTGACCCCAAACCCATCTCCACTTACACTCAGACACTCCCAGGGCCTGACAGCTACTCCCCGTTATTGTCCTTCAGTTCGAAGCCCTGGCCAATCTACTAGCCCACATGACGCAGTTACCTGGCCATTTCTCCACGGTTCCCGTGAGGGCCCCACACCCAGCCGCACAAGAGCCCCTCCTGCATTCCGTCCTCACACGCAGGCTTGTCCATCTACTTGCTACTGTCACACTCTTGCCAGCAGAAGAGGCCCCTGTAATGGGCGATATCACCACCCAGTCTATCCTCACCCCACAGCTGTGCAGCGGGACCCTCCTGCTGGCCCACGTGGCTGCCAGAGCCCATGCTGGCACGACGCTCCAGCAGGTCGGCGTCCCTGCGGGCCACACTACCGGTGACATGGCTAGCATGACCCTCCTTCCTGGCAGTGACACTGTTGATGTGAACCCCGGTTTCACATCTGTCATTTGTAAATAGGACCATTTTCCCTTTTCGCTCTCCCTTCCATTCACAGGGCTTCTCATTCTCTCTCTTTCTGCCTCCGTTTCAGATATTTACTCACCTTTTTCTCTCTCACTATGTCTGCCGTGGTCTCCATGAGAGTGCGCCACAGAAGATTCCCCCATTAAAAGTCATGAATTGAGTGGCTTTTAGTATACCTGTGGTGGTGCACATTCAATTTTAATTCGCAATCCATTGTAGAACGTCTTATCACCCCCGACCAGAGAAAAACCCTGTAGACATTAGTCACTCCTCATTCTGTCTCAAACCCTCTCCCTGACCCTCAGCCCTAGGTAGCAACTACCTAGTGCGATCAATCCCATATGCATAGATTTCCATATTGTGGACATTTCCTATCAACGGAATTGCACAATAGGTGAGCTGTTATGACTGACACAACACGTAGCACAATATTTTCAAGATTCATCCACATTGTAGGCTTACCCACAGGGGGAAACCATTTTTTGGGGGGTTTTAGTAACACCGGGTGTTTTCTCCTTCCTTTCGTCCTTCTTTCCTTCCTTCCTTCCTTCCTTCCTTCCTTCCTTCCTTCCTTCCTTCCTACCTTCCTTCTTTCTTTCCTTCCTTCCTTCCTTCCTCCTATTTCTCTCTTACTCCTTCTGCCCTCTCTCTTTCATATGCCTTAGGTGCATCCCACATTCTGCGTTTTTTGGGAGAAATCCTCGACAGGTGCAGGAAAATTGTGTTATTGTAACTATTTACCGCTATCTCTCTTTCACGGCTCTCCATCAGTTGTGAACATCTATTGGTTTATCCCAAGTCACTAAGCATATTTTTATTAGGTACACCTGTTTTTCCTTATACAGCTGTTTCTGGACTATAGGGTCGCATACTCATAAACCCACTGTAACTCAGAAACGCATCTAATATTCCAATAATCCCATCATAACGTTGAAAAATCATAAATCAAACCACCGTAAGTCACGGTGTGTCCGTGGATATGGGCGTCATCAATTCCATTGTGTTCGGTAATGCTGTACACCATTAACAATGGCAGACTGATTGGGAGTGGATATTGATAGCATTATAAAAGTCAGTTATTAGAGGGATACTTCTTTAACCTGACTGAAGAACTCATCTAATGGCTTTAGTACAGTGCATGATTATGTGAGATGTTTTGAGACAGAGTAGTACATTTGTGAATGAAGTTTTTTCACTTAGTAGGAACCATTGTGTGTGGAAAAGTGAGAAAATTGCTTTCTGCTGTAGAGTCTGGCATTCATTGTAGACTTAAGCTTATTTTTCTGTGAGCAAATCTTATTCAATAAAATACTACTCTTTATACTAAAAAACAGAAACAGTGGTGATGTGTGGTCATTATGCTCAGCAAACTAATCCAGGGAAAGAAAACCAAACGCCACATTCTCACTTATAATGAGAGCTGAAAAATGAGATCACATGGACACAGGAAGGGGAACAACACTCACTGGGGCCTTTCGGGAGGCAGAGCGTTAAGAAAAACAGCTACTGCATGCTGGGCTTAATACCTAGGTGATGGGTTGACAGGTGCAGCGAACCACCATGGCACACGTTTACCTTAGTAACAAATCTGCACATCCTGCACATATACCCCAGAACTTAGAAACGAAACGAAACAAAAGAAAACGAAAAAGCAATAGCAAAACGCTAAAGGCAAAATAAAGTTTCAAACTCAGAACGTGACAGACCAATGTTTGGTTCAAATCATGGTTCTCAACCCAGGTGCCATAAGGCCAGGATAAAGAATTTGATTACATATTGTAAATAAGACATGCAGCAAATGACCAGAAAGATTATTCTCAACATATGTGTGTCTTCTAATTCAATGGTGACGCTATCTACCGGGACATAGCTTTAGATTCCAAAGGGCCGAGTCCCGCCAGACAGGCCTCCCACACTAATAACAATGGGAAGCCCCACGTTGTTTTACCTGTGCTTCTCAGCAACTGGCTATAAATCAGGTTGCCACCACTCCCAGATTTAGTTGCATTCATTGGCTGGAAGAGCTCACAGCACGCAGGGAAACACTTACATTTGCCGTTGTATTTTAGCGGACTTTGCAAAAAGTTCAGAAATAAATGCGGGGCCCGGCGTGTGGGGAGGGGTGCACTACCTTCCAGGAAGTGTTATCCACAAGCTCTCTGAACCCAGTCCTTTTGGGTTTTTATGGAGACCTCATTCTATAGGCATGACGGGTTAAACCATAGGCTATTGGTGATCAACTCCACCTGAGGCTCTCAACCCTCCCTGGAAATTGGGGTTGAGGCTTTGCCATTCTCAGTCTGACTAAAAGAATTTACCCAAACGGAATTTTAAAACAGATGAGCATAACTGGAATCTTAATTAGATGATTGGATTATCTGGAGCCACACCTTGATATTCCTAACCCGAGCACCCTCATCCAACGAATGCTCCACGCAACTGGCTCCCAAGTCTCTACGTGGTTCCAGAGCAAAAGAATGTTTCTACAACGCATATCTCCACCTTTTCTTCAAAGTCTTTTCCCTTACACGGAAAGACTTCTTAAACTGCCATGCATCCGGATCAGGGGGAGGTATTGTTACACCGCAGATCTGTGGATCTCCGGGGTTTGATTGTGGCAAGGATGCTGCTGGTGTCAAAACCACAACGTGGGAACCACAGAACCACTAGTTGGTTTTCAGTGTTTCAGTGCATACAATTCCTAATATATCTGGCCAAGAAAACTTGTAAGTTCTTAGATTGTCCCAAAGGTGGCGCATGAAATCAAAGCAGGAGAACAGTTTCCTACGAGGTGTAGCCTGGGAAAGTTGGGGGTGACTGATGGAAAGGAGGAGTGAAGCTCCGCCCTTTCCGCTGCTAGGCTGCGCCCGAGGCTATTTAAACCCACCCTGGCTGGCCTGTACTCAGATCTTCGCGGAGCGGATCAGCGGCCGGAGCGGTTGGCGGACTCTGCGTTGACTTGGAGCTCACAGCGTCTTGCGACTTGGAAGCGGATTCAGAGGACAGGACAGAACACTTGGGCAAGTGAATGTCTGTCTGTCTGTCTGTCTGTCTGTCTGTCTGTCTCATTGGTTGGTTGATTTCCATTTTCTTAAGGGGCACATACCTCACACCGCACACACACACACACACGCACACACACTCCTTCCTTCTGCGAGTTAGAAAATTAGTAGGGGCCCCTGGGAGCTGCAGGTTTCCTAATCATGTCTGCACCTAAGAACAGTAGGGTCTTGTCCGGCTCTTCTTATGAACGGTCCCCCAGCACGGACTCCCCAAGGTCCATGCGAGCCTCACCCAGCTTCTCCCTCTCCCCTCTCAGAAACTCAGGCTTCAGGGGAAGCTCCTCACCAGGGATCCGGAGCTACCATTCACCATCCCCTAGGGCTTCACCACACTCACCTCTGTCATCACCAGAATCCCACAAGCTCCCATTTCCCTGTCCTCACCGTGATGGGCAATCAATGAAGCCATTGGGCTCTCCCGTGTCCTCCTCTGAGGATTCCTCAGAGTCCCCACGTTCATCAATAATATACCACATGTTCTTACTGCCATCACCCAGCAGCTCACCCCCAGCTCTCGGGGGATCTCCTGTGTCTCCCAGCTACTCTCCAAACAACCCCAGATTTCAGCTGGAGTCAGCCCCCCACACCCGGGAATCACCTACAAACTCACGAGCCTCACGGTGCTCCACCCCTGTGTCTTTCATCTCTTCACCCCCAGGCCTCAGGGACTCTCCTGTGGCTCCCAGTTACTCTCCAGCCATCCCCAGGTTCCTGCGGGAGTCAGCCCCATGCACCCAGGAGTCCCCCAGAGACTCACACGTCTCGGGAGAATATGAGCGGTCCCCCAGCCCTGACTCCTCAAGATTCATGCCTGCCTCACCCAGCTTCTCCCTCTCCCCTCCCAGAAACTCAGACCCAAGGGGCAGCTCCTCACCAGGGATGTGGAAGTACTCTACATCACCCCGCAGGGCTTCACCACTCTCACATCCATCATCAACAGAATTCCACAACTTTACGTTTCCCTTTCCTAACCAAGCAGGACAGTCACTCATGTCATTGTGTTCTCCCGTGTCCTCCTCTGGAGATTCTTCACAGTCACCTCATTCATCAATAATATACCATATGTTCTTACTGCCATCATCCAGCAGCTCACCCCCAGCCACCCATGACTCTCCTGTCTGTCCCAGCTACTCTCCAACTACGCCCAGATTTCAGCGGGAGTCTCTACCCCACACCCCAGAAACACCTACAAACTCACAGACCTCAGTGAGATCCTCGCCAGTCTCTCTCACGTCTTCACCCCCAGCCCTTACGGACCCTCCAGTCTGTCCCAGCTACTCTCCAACCACGCCCACATTTCAGCGCGGGTCAGTTCCAGGAACCCGGGGATCACCACCAAGCCCACCACTTTCACTGAGTTACTCCCCAGTCTCTAGCACGTCTTTATCTCCAACCCTCAGGGACTCGCCTGTCTGTCCCGGCTACTCTCCAAACACGCCCACACTTCAGCGGGAGTCCGTTGCAGGCACCCAGAAATCACCACCAAACTCACCAATTTCACTGCGTTACTCCCCAGTCTCTCTCATGTCTTCACCATCCCTCAGGGACTCTCCCGTCTGTCCCAGCTACTCTCCAACCACGCCCACATTTCAGCTGCAGTCAGCTCCAGGCACCCCGGAATCACCACCAAACTCCCCAATTTCACTCAGTTACTCCTCACTCTCTAGCACGTCTTTATCTCCAACCCTCAGGGACTCTCCTGTGTGTCCCAGCTACTCTCCAACCACGCCCACACTTCAGCGGGAGTCAGTTCCAGGCACCCAGGAAGCACCACCAAACTCACCAATTTCACTCACTTACTCTCCAGTCTCTCTCATGTCTTCACCAGCCCTCAGGGACTCTCCTGTCTGTCCCAGCTACTCTCCAACCACGCACGCATTTCAGCTGGAGTCAGTCCCAGGCACCCCGGAGTCACCACCAAACTCACCAGTTTCACTGAGGTACTCCCCGGTCTCTCTCATGTCTTCACCCCCAGCCCTCAGGGACTCTCCTGTGTGTCCCAGCTACTCTCCAACCATGCCCAGATTTCAGCGGGAGTCAGTTCCAGGCACCCAGGTATCACCACCAAACTCAGCAGTTTCGCTGAGTTACTCCCCAGTCTCTGTCATGTCTTCACCCCCAGCCCCCTGGGACTCTCCTGTCTGTCCCAGCTACTCTCCCACCACGCCCAGATTTCAGCGGCACTCAGCCTCCCACACTCCGGAATCACCTACAGACTCACAGACTTCACTGAGGTCCTCCCTGGTCTCTCTCAGGTCTTTGCCCTCAGCCCACAGGGACTCCTGTGTCTCTTTCAGCTACTCTCAAAACTTCGCTAGATTCCAGCTGGAGTCAGTTCCAGGCACCCACGATACACCACCGAACTCACGAATTTCACTGACTTACTCCCCAGTCTCCCTCATGTTCTCACCCCCAGCCCTCAAGGACTCTTCTGTCTCTCTCAGCTACACTCCGACCATCTCCAGATTTCACCTGGAGTCAGCTTCCCGCACCCAGGAATCACCTACAAACTCACGGACCTTACTGCAACCCTCCCCCATTTCTTTCACCTCTTCACCCCCTGCCTTCAGGGACTCTCCTGGGTCTCCCAGCTTCTCTCCAGCCTTCCCCAGATTTCTGCCACAGTCAGCCCCAGGCACCCAGGACAACCCTAGACACTCACAGGCCTCACGAGACTATCTCCCTATGACCTGTACCTATACAGGGATGGCTCCCACGCATCCCTCAGTGACCCCAAACCCATCTCCACTTACACTCAGACACTCCCAGGGCCTGACAGCTACTCCCCGTTATTGTCCTTCAGTTCGAAGCCCTGGCCAATCTATTAGCCCACATGACGCAGTTACCTGGCCATTTCTCCACGGTTCCCGTGAGGGCCCCACACCCAGCCGCACAAGAGCCCCTCCTGCATTCCGTCCTCACACGCAGGCTTGTCCATCTACTTGCTACTGTCACACTCTTGCCAGCAGAAGAGGCCCCTGTAATGGGCGATATCACCACCCAGTCTATCCTCACCCCACAGCTGTGCAGCGGGACCCTCCTGCTGGCCCACGTGGCTGCCAGAGCCCATGCTGGCACGACGCTCCAGCAGGTCGGCGTCCCTGCGGGCCACACTACCGGTGACATGGCTAGCATGACCCTCCTTCCTGGCAGTGACACTGTTGATGTGAACCCCGGTTTCACATCTGTCATTTGTAAATAGGACCATTTTCCCTTTTCGCTCTCCCTTCCATTCACAGGGCTTCTCATTCTCTCTCTTTCTGCCTCCGTTTCAGATATTTACTCACCTTTTTCTCTCTCACTATGTCTGCCGTGGTCTCCATGAGAGTGCGCCACAGAAGATTCCCCCATTAAAAGTCATGAATTGAGTGGCTTTTAGTATACCTGTGGTGCACATTCAATTTTAATTCGCAATCCATTGTAGAACGTCTTATCACCCCCGACCAGAGAAAAACCCTGTAGACATTAGTCACTCCTCATTCTGTCTCAAACCCTCTCCCTGACCCTCAGCCCTAGGTAGCAACTACCTAGTGCGATCAATCCCATATGCATAGATTTCCATATTGTGGACATTTCCTATCAACGGAATTGCACAATAGGTGAGCTGTTATGACTGACACAACACGTAGCACAATATTTTCAAGATTCATCCACATTGTAGGCTTACCCACAGGGGGAAACCATTTTTTGGGGGGTTTTAGTAACACCGGGTGTTTTCTCCTTCCTTTCGTCCTTCTTTCCTTCCTTCCTTCCTTCCTTCCTTCCTTCCTTCCTTCCTTCCTTCCTACCTTCCTTCTTTCTTTCCTTCCTTCCTTCCTTCCTCCTATTTCTCTCTTACTCCTTCTGCCCTCTCTCTTTCATATGCCTTAGGTGCATCCCACATTCTGCGTTTTTTGGGAGAAATCCTCGACAGGTGCAGGAAAATTGTGTTATTGTAACTATTTACCGCTATCTCTCTTTCACGGCTCTCCATCAGTTGTGAACATCTATTGGTTTATCCCAAGTCACTAAGCATATTTTTATTAGGTACACCTGTTTTTCCTTATACAGCTGTTTCTGGACTATAGGGTCGCATACTCATAAACCCACTGTAACTCAGAAACGCATCTAATATTCCAATAATCCCATCATAACGTTGAAAAATCATAAATCAAACCACCGTAAGTCACGGTGTGTCCGTGGATATGGGCGTCATCAATTCCATTGTATTCAGTAATGCTGTACACCATTAACAATGGCAGACTGATTGGGAGTGGATATTGATAGCATTATAAAAGTCAGTTATTAGAGGGATACTTCTTTAACCTGACTGAAGAACTGATCTAATGGCTTTAGTACAGTGCATGATTATGTGAGATGTTTTGAGACAGAGTAGTACATTTGTGAACGAAGTTTTTTCACTTAGTAGGAACCATTGTGTGTGGAAAAGTGAGAAAATTGCTTTCTGCTGTAGAGTCTGGCATTCATTGTAGACTTAAGCTTATTTTTCTGTGAGCAAATCTTATTCAATAAAATACTACTCTTTATACTAAAAAACAGAAACAGTGGTGATGTGTGGTCATTATGCTCAGCAAACTAATCCAGGGAAAGAAAACCAAACGCCACATTCTCACTTATAATGAGAGCTGAAAAATGAGATCACATGGACACAGGAAGGGGAACAACACTCACTGGGGCCTTTCGGGAGGCAGAGCGTTAAGAAAAACAGCTACTGCATGCTGGGCTTAATACCTAGGTGATGGGTTGACAGGTGCAGCGAACCACCATGGCACACGTTTACCTTAGTAACAAATCTGCACATCCTGCACATATACCCCAGAACTTAGAAACGAAACGAAACAAAAGAAAACGAAAAAGCAATAGCAAAACGCTAAAGGCAAAATAAAGTTTCAAACTCAGAACGTGACAGACCAATGTTTGGTTCAAATCATGGTTCTCAACCCAGGTGCCATAAGGCCAGGATAAAGAATTTGATTACATATTGTAAATAAGACATGCAGCAAATGACCAGAAAGATTATTCTCAACATATGTGTGTCTTCTAATTCAATGGTGACGCTATCTACCGGGACATAGCTTTAGATTCCAAAGGGCCGAGTCCCGCCAGACAGGCCTCCCACACTAATAACAATGGGAAGCCCCACGTTGTTTTACCTGTGCTTCTCAGCAACTGGCTATAAATCAGGTTGCCACCACTCCCAGATTTAGTTGCATTCATTGGCTGGAAGAGCTCACAGCACGCAGGGAAACACTTACATTTGCCGTTGTATTTTAGCGGACTTTGCAAAAAGTTCAGAAATAAATGCGGGGCCCGGCGTGTGGGGAGGGGTGCACTACCTTCCAGGAAGTGTTATCCACAAGCTCTCTGAACCCAGTCCTTTTGGGTTTTTATGGAGACCTCATTCTATAGGCATGACGGGTTAAACCATAGGCTATTGGTGATCAACTCCACCTGAGGCTCTCAACCCTCCCTGGAAATTGGGGTTGAGGCTTTGCCATTCTCAGTCTGACTAAAAGAATTTACCCAAACGGAATTTTAAAACAGATGAGCATAACTGGAATCTTAATTAGATGATTGGATTATCTGGAGCCACACCTTGATATTCCTAACCCGAGCACCCTCATCCAACGAATGCTCCACGCAACTGGCTCCCAAGTCTCTACGTGGTTCCAGAGCAAAAGAATGTTTCTACAACGCATATCTCCACCTTTTCTTCAAAGTCTTTTCCCTTACACGGAAAGACTTCTTAAACTGCCATGCATCCGGATCAGGGGGAGGTATTGTTACACCGCAGATCTGTGGATCTCCGGGGTTTGATTGTGGCAAGGATGCTGCTGGTGTCAAAACCACAACGTGGGAACCACAGAACCACTAGTTGGTTTTCAGTGTTTCAGTGCATACAATTCCTAATATATCTGGCCAAGAAAACTTGTAAGTTCTTAGATTGTCCCAAAGGTGGCGCATGAAATCAAAGCAGGAGAACAGTTTCCTACGAGGTGTAGCCTGGGAAAGTTGGGGGTGACTGATGGAAAGGAGGAGTGAAGCTCCGCCCTTTCCGCTGCTAGGCTGCGCCCGAGGCTATTTAAACCCACCCTGGCTGGCCTGTACTCAGATCTTCGCGGAGCGGATCAGCGGCCGGAGCGGTTGGCGGACTCTGCGTTGACTTGGAGCTCACAGCGTCTTGCGACTTGGAAGCGGATTCAGAGGACAGGACAGAACACTTGGGCAAGTGAATGTCTGTCTGTCTGTCTGTCTGTCTGTCTGTCTGTCTCATTGGTTGGTTGATTTCCATTTTCTTAAGGGGCACATACCTCACACCGCACACACACACACACACGCACACACACTCCTTCCTTCTGCGAGTTAGAAAATTAGTAGGGGCCCCTGGGAGCTGCAGGTTTCCTAATCATGTCTGCACCTAAGAACAGTAGGGTCTTGTCCGGCTCTTCTTATGAACGGTCCCCCAGCACGGACTCCCCAAGGTCCATGCGAGCCTCACCCAGCTTCTCCCTCTCCCCTCTCAGAAACTCAGGCTTCAGGGGAAGCTCCTCACCAGGGATCCGGAGCTACCATTCACCATCCCCTAGGGCTTCACCACACTCACCTCTGTCATCACCAGAATCCCACAAGCTCCCATTTCCCTGTCCTCACCGTGATGGGCAATCAATGAAGCCATTGGGCTCTCCCGTGTCCTCCTCTGAGGATTCCTCAGAGTCCCCACGTTCATCAATAATATACCACATGTTCTTACTGCCATCACCCAGCAGCTCACCCCCAGCTCTCGGGGGATCTCCTGTGTCTCCCAGCTACTCTCCAAACAACCCCAGATTTCAGCTGGAGTCAGCCCCCCACACCCGGGAATCACCTACAAACTCACGAGCCTCACGGTGCTCCACCCCTGTGTCTTTCATCTCTTCACCCCCAGGCCTCAGGGACTCTCCTGTGGCTCCCAGTTACTCTCCAGCCATCCCCAGGTTCCTGCGGGAGTCAGCCCCATGCACCCAGGAGTCCCCCAGAGACTCACACGTCTCGGGAGAATATGAGCGGTCCCCCAGCCCTGACTCCTCAAGATTCATGCCTGCCTCACCCAGCTTCTCCCTCTCCCCTCCCAGAAACTCAGACCCAAGGGGCAGCTCCTCACCAGGGATGTGGAAGTACTCTACATCACCCCGCAGGGCTTCACCACTCTCACATCCATCATCAACAGAATTCCACAACTTTACGTTTCCCTTTCCTAACCAAGCAGGACAGTCACTCATGTCATTGTGTTCTCCCGTGTCCTCCTCTGGAGATTCTTCACAGTCACCTCATTCATCAATAATATACCATATGTTCTTACTGCCATCATCCAGCAGCTCACCCCCAGCCACCCATGACTCTCCTGTCTGTCCCAGCTACTCTCCAACTACGCCCAGATTTCAGCGGGAGTCTCTACCCCACACCCCAGAAACACCTACAAACTCACAGACCTCAGTGAGATCCTCGCCAGTCTCTCTCACGTCTTCACCCCCAGCCCTTACGGACCCTCCAGTCTGTCCCAGCTACTCTCCAACCACGCCCACATTTCAGCGCGGGTCAGTTCCAGGAACCCGGGGGTCACCACCAAGCCCACCACTTTCACTGAGTTACTCCCCAGTCTCTAGCACGTCTTTATCTCCAACCCTCAGGGACTCGCCTGTCTGTCCCGGCTACTCTCCAAACACGCCCACACTTCAGCGGGAGTCCGTTGCAGGCACCCAGAAATCACCACCAAACTCACCAATTTCACTGCGTTACTCCCCAGTCTCTCTCATGTCTTCACCATCCCTCAGGGACTCTCCCGTCTGTCCCAGCTACTCTCCAACCACGCCCACATTTCAGCTGCAGTCAGCTCCAGGCACCCCGGAATCACCACCAAACTCCCCAATTTCACTCAGTTACTCCTCACTCTCTAGCACGTCTTTATCTCCAACCCTCAGGGACTCTCCTGTGTGTCCCAGCTACTCTCCAACCACGCCCACACTTCAGCGGGAGTCAGTTCCAGGCACCCAGGAAGCACCACCAAACTCACCAATTTCACTCACTTACTCTCCAGTCTCTCTCATGTCTTCACCAGCCCTCAGGGACTCTCCTGTCTGTCCCAGCTACTCTCCAACCACGCACGCATTTCAGCTGGAGTCAGTCCCAGGCACCCCGGAGTCACCACCAAACTCACCAGTTTCACTGAGGTACTCCCCGGTCTCTCTCATGTCTTCACCCCCAGCCCTCAGGGACTCTCCTGTGTGTCCCAGCTACTCTCCAACCATGCCCAGATTTCAGCGGGAGTCAGTTCCAGGCACCCAGGTATCACCACCAAACTCAGCAGTTTCGCTGAGTTACTCCCCAGTCTCTGTCATGTCTTCACCCCCAGCCCCCTGGGACTCTCCTGTCTGTCCCAGCTACTCTCCCACCACGCCCAGATTTCAGCGGCACTCAGCCTCCCACACTCCGGAATCACCTACAGACTCACAGACTTCACTGAGGTCCTCCCTGGTCTCTCTCAGGTCTTTGCCCTCAGCCCACAGGGACTCCTGTGTCTCTTTCAGCTACTCTCAAAACTTCGCTAGATTCCAGCTGGAGTCAGTTCCAGGCACCCACGATACACCACCGAACTCACGAATTTCACTGACTTACTCCCCAGTCTCCCTCATGTTCTCACCCCCAGCCCTCAAGGACTCTTCTGTCTCTCTCAGCTACACTCCGACCATCTCCAGATTTCACCTGGAGTCAGCTTCCCGCACCCAGGAATCACCTACAAACTCACGGACCTTACTGCAACCCTCCCCCATTTCTTTCACCTCTTCACCCCCTGCCTTCAGGGACTCTCCTGGGTCTCCCAGCTTCTCTCCAGCCTTCCCCAGATTTCTGCCACAGTCAGCCCCAGGCACCCAGGACAACCCTAGACACTCACAGGCCTCACGAGACTATCTCCCTATGACCTGTACCTATACAGGGATGGCTCCCACGCATCCCTCAGTGACCCCAAACCCATCTCCACTTACACTCAGACACTCCCAGGGCCTGACAGCTACTCCCCGTTATTGTCCTTCAGTTCGAAGCCCTGGCCAATCTACTAGCCCACATGACGCAGTTACCTGGCCATTTCTCCACGGTTCCCGTGAGGGCCCCACACCCAGCCGCACAAGAGCCCCTCCTGCATTCCGTCCTCACACGCAGGCTTGTCCATCTACTTGCTACTGTCACACTCTTGCCAGCAGAAGAGGCCCCTGTAATGGGCGATATCACCACCCAGTCTATCCTCACCCCACAGCTGTGCAGCGGGACCCTCCTGCTGGCCCACGTGGCTGCCAGAGCCCATGCTGGCACGACGCTCCAGCAGGTCGGCGTCCCTGCGGGCCACACTACCGGTGACATGGCTAGCATGACCCTCCTTCCTGGCAGTGACACTGTTGATGTGAACCCCGGTTTCACATCTGTCATTTGTAAATAGGACCATTTTCCCTTTTCGCTCTCCCTTCCATTCACAGGGCTTCTCATTCTCTCTCTTTCTGCCTCCGTTTCAGATATTTACTCACCTTTTTCTCTCTCACTATGTCTGCCGTGGTCTCCATGAGAGTGCGCCACAGAAGATTCCCCCATTAAAAGTCATGAATTGAGTGGCTTTTAGTATACCTGTGGTGGTGCACATTCAATTTTAATTCGCAATCCATTGTAGAACGTCTTATCACCCCCGACCAGAGAAAAACCCTGTAGACATTAGTCACTCCTCATTCTGTCTCAAACCCTCTCCCTGACCCTCAGCCCTAGGTAGCAACTACCTAGTGCGATCAATCCCATATGCATAGATTTCCATATTGTGGACATTTCCTATCAACGGAATTGCACAATAGGTGAGCTGTTATGACTGACACAACACGTAGCACAATATTTTCAAGATTCATCCACATTGTAGGCTTACCCACAGGGGGAAACCATTTTTTGGGGGGTTTTAGTAACACCGGGTGTTTTCTCCTTCCTTTCGTCCTTCTTTCCTTCCTTCCTTCCTTCCTTCCTTCCTTCCTTCCTTCCTACCTTCCTTCTTTCTTTCCTTCCTTCCTTCCTTCCTCCTATTTCTCTCTTACTCCTTCTGCCCTCTCTCTTTCATATGCCTTAGGTGCATCCCACATTCTGCGTTTTTTGGGAGAAATCCTCGACAGGTGCAGGAAAATTGTGTTATTGTAACTATTTACCGCTATCTCTCTTTCACGGCTCTCCATCAGTTGTGAACATCTATTGGTTTATCCCAAGTCACTAAGCATATTTTTATTAGGTACACCTGTTTTTCCTTATACAGCTGTTTCTGGACTATAGGGTCGCATACTCATAAACCCACTGTAACTCAGAAACGCATCTAATATTCCAATAATCCCATCATAACGTTGAAAAATCATAAATCAAACCACCGTAAGTCACGGTGTGTCCGTGGATATGGGCGTCATCAATTCCATTGTATTCAGTAATGCTGTACACCATTAACAATGGCAGACTGATTGGGAGTGGATATTGATAGCATTATAAAAGTCAGTTATTAGAGGGATACTTCTTTAACCTGACTGAAGAACTGATCTAATGGCTTTAGTACAGTGCATGATTATGTGAGATGTTTTGAGACAGAGTAGTACATTTGTGAACGAAGTTTTTTCACTTAGTAGGAACCATTGTGTGTGGAAAAGTGAGAAAATTGCTTTCTGCTGTAGAGTCTGGCATTCATTGTAGACTTAAGCTTATTTTTCTGTGAGCAAATCTTATTCAATAAAATACTACTCTTTATACTAAAAAACAGAAACAGTGGTGATGTGTGGTCATTATGCTCAGCAAACTAATCCAGGGAAAGAAAACCAAACGCCACATTCTCACTTATAATGAGAGCTGAAAAATGAGATCACATGGACACAGGAAGGGGAACAACACTCACTGGGGCCTTTCGGGAGGCAGAGCGTTAAGAAAAACAGCTACTGCATGCTGGGCTTAATACCTAGGTGATGGGTTGACAGGTGCAGCGAACCACCATGGCACACGTTTACCTTAGTAACAAATCTGCACATCCTGCACATATACCCCAGAACTTAGAAACGAAACGAAACAAAAGAAAACGAAAGAGCAATAGCAAAACGCTAAAGGCAAAATAAAGTTTCAAACTCAGAACGTGACAGACCAATGTTTGGTTCAAATCATGGTTCTCAACCCAGGTGCCATAAGGCCAGGATAAAGAATTTGATTACATATTGTAAATAAGACATGCAGCAAATGACCAGAAAGATTATTCTCAACATATGTGTGTCTTCTAATTCAATGGTGACGCTATCTACCGGGACATAGCTTTAGATTCCAAAGGGCCGAGTCCCGCCAGACAGGCCTCCCACACTAATAACAATGGGAAGCCCCACGTTGTTTTACCTGTGCTTCTCAGCAACTGGCTATAAATCAGGTTGCCACCACTCCCAGATTTAGTTGCATTCATTGGCTGGAAGAGCTCACAGCACGCAGGGAAACACTTACATTTGCCGTTGTATTTTAGCGGACTTTGCAAAAAGTTCAGAAATAAATGCGGGGCCCGGCGTGTGGGGAGGGGTGCACTACCTTCCAGGAAGTGTTATCCACAAGCTCTCTGAACCCAGTCCTTTTGGGTTTTTATGGAGACCTCATTCTATAGGCATGACGGGTTAAACCATAGGCTATTGGTGATCAACTCCACCTGAGGCTCTCAACCCTCCCTGGAAATTGGGGTTGAGGCTTTGCCATTCTCAGTCTGACTAAAAGAATTTACCCAAACGGAATTTTAAAACAGATGAGCATAACTGGAATCTTAATTAGATGATTGGATTATCTGGAGCCACACCTTGATATTCCTAACCCGAGCACCCTCATCCAACGAATGCTCCTCCCAACTGGCTCCCAAGTCTCTACGTGGTTCCAGAGCAAAAGAATGTTTATACAACGCATATCTCCACCTTTTCTACAAAGTCTTTTCCCTTACACGGAAAGACTTCTTAAACTGCCATGCATCCGGATCAGGGGGAGGTATTGTTACACCGCAGATCTGTGGATCTCCGGGGTTTGATTGTGGCAAGGATGCTGCTGGTGTCAAAACCACAACGT
This sequence comes from Pan paniscus, assembly GCF_029289425.2. Taxonomy (NCBI): domain Eukaryota; kingdom Metazoa; phylum Chordata; class Mammalia; order Primates; family Hominidae; genus Pan; species Pan paniscus. Next base: position 12,361,133 of record NC_073263.2, on the reverse strand, counting down.
GGGAACCACAGAACCACTAGTTGGTTTTCAGTGTTTCAGTGCATACAATTCCTAATATATCTGGCCAAGAAAACTTGTAAGTTCTTAGATTGTCCCAAAGGTGGCGCATGAAATCAAAGCAGGAGAACAGTTTCCTACGAGGTGTAGCCTGGGAAAGTTGGGGGTGACTGATGGAAAGGAGGAGTGAAGCTCCGCCCTTTCCGCTGCTAGGCTGCGCCCGAGGCTATTTAAACCCACCCTGGCTGGCCTGTACTCAGATCTTCGCGGAGCGGATCAGCGGCCGGAGCGGTTGGCGGACTCTGCGTTGACTTGGAGCTCACAGCGTCTTGCGACTTGGAAGCGGATTCAGAGGACAGGACAGAACACTTGGGCAAGTGAATCTCTGTCTGTCTGTCTGTCTGTCTGTCTGTCTGTCTCATTGGTTGGTTGATTTCCATTTTCTTAAGGGGCACATACCTCACACCGCACACACACACACACACGCACACACACTCCTTCCTTCTGCGAGTTAGAAAATTAGTAGGGGCCCCTGGGAGCTGCAGGTTTCCTAATCATGTCTGCACCTAAGAACAGTAGGGTCTTGTCCGGCTCTTCTTATGAACGGTCCCCCAGCACGGACTCCCCAAGGTCCATGCGAGCCTCACCCAGCTTCTCCCTCTCCCCTCTCAGAAACTCAGGCTTCAGGGGAAGCTCCTCACCAGGGATCCGGAGCTACCATTCACCATCCCCTAGGGCTTCACCACACTCACCTCTGTCATCACCAGAATCCCACAAGCTCCCATTTCCCTGTCCTCACCGTGATGGGCAATCAATGAAGCCATTGGGCTCTCCCGTGTCCTCCTCTGAGGATTCCTCAGAGTCCCCACGTTCATCAATAATATACCACATGTTCTTACTGCCATCACCCAGCAGCTCACCCCCAGCTCTCGGGGGATCTCCTGTGTCTCCCAGCTACTCTCCAAACAACCCCAGATTTCAGCTGGAGTCAGCCCCCCACACCCGGGAATCACCTACAAACTCACGAGCCTCACGGTGCTCCACCCCTGTGTCTTTCATCTCTTCACCCCCAGGCCTCAGGGACTCTCCTGTGGCTCCCAGTTACTCTCCAGCCATCCCCAGGTTCCTGCGGGAGTCAGCCCCATGCACCCAGGAGTCCCTCAGAGACTCACACGTCTCGGGAGAATATGAGCGGTCCCCTAGCCCTGACTCCTCAAGATTCATGCCTGCCTCACCCAGCTTCTCCCTCTCCCCTCCCAGAAACTCAGACCCAAGGGGCAGCTCCTCACCAGGGATGTGGAAGTACTCTACATCACCCCGCAGGGCTTCACCACTCTCACATCCATCATCAACAGAATTCCACAACTTTACGTTTCCCTTTCCTAACCAAGCAGGACAGTCACTCATGTCATTGTGTTCTCCCGTGTCCTCCTCTGGAGATTCTTCACAGTCACCTCATTCATCAATAATATACCATATGTTCTTACTGCCATCATCCAGCAGCTCACCCCCAGCCACCCATGACTCTCCTGTCTGTCCCAGCTACTCTCCAACTACGCCCAGATTTCAGCGGGAGTCTCTACCCCACACCCCAGAAACACCTACAAACTCACAGACCTCAGTGAGATCCTCGCCAGTCTCTCTCACGTCTTCACCCCCAGCCCTTACGGACCCTCCAGTCTGTCCCAGCTACTCTCCAACCACGCCCACATTTCAGCGCGGGTCAGTTCCAGGAACCCGGGGATCACCACCAAGCCCACCACTTTCACTGAGTTACTCCCCAGTCTCTAGCACGTCTTTATCTCCAACCCTCAGGGACTCGCCTGTCTGTCCCGGCTACTCTCCAAACACGCCCACACTTCAGCGGGAGTCCGTTGCAGGCACCCAGAAATCACCACCAAACTCACCAATTTCACTGCGTTACTCCCCAGTCTCTCTCATGTCTTCACCATCCCTCAGGGACTCTCCCGTCTGTCCCAGCTACTCTCCAACCACGCCCACATTTCAGCTGCAGTCAGCTCCAGGCACCCCGGAATCACCACCAAACTCCCCAATTTCACTCAGTTACTCCTCACTCTCTAGCACGTCTTTATCTCCAACCCTCAGGGACTCTCCTGTGTGTCCCAGCTACTCTCCAACCACGCCCACACTTCAGCGGGAGTCAGTTCCAGGCACCCAGGAAGCACCACCAAACTCACCAATTTCACTCACTTACTCTCCAGTCTCTCTCATGTCTTCACCAGCCCTCAGGGACTCTCCTGTCTGTCCCAGCTACTCTCCAACCACGCACGCATTTCAGCTGGAGTCAGTCCCAGGCACCCCGGAGTCACCACCAAACTCACCAGTTTCACTGAGGTACTCCCCGGTCTCTCTCATGTCTTCACCCCCAGCCCTCAGGGACTCTCCTGTGTGTCCCAGCTACTCTCCAACCATGCCCAGATTTCAGCGGGAGTCAGTTCCAGGCACCCAGGTATCACCACCAAACTCAGCAGTTTCGCTGAGTTACTCCCCAGTCTCTGTCATGTCTTCACCCCCAGCCCCCTGGGACTCTCCTGTCTGTCCCAGCTACTCTCCCACCACGCCCAGATTTCAGCGGCACTCAGCCTCCCACACTCCGGAATCACCTACAGACTCACAGACTTCACTGAGGTCCTCCCTGGTCTCTCTCAGGTCTTTGCCCTCAGCCCACAGGGACTCCTGTGTCTCTTTCAGCTACTCTCAAAACTTCGCTAGATTCCAGCTGGAGTCAGTTCCAGGCACCCACGATACACCACCGAACTCACGAATTTCACTGACTTACTCCCCAGTCTCCCTCATGTTCTCACCCCCAGCCCTCAAGGACTCTTCTGTCTCTCTCAGCTACACTCCGACCATCTCCAGATTTCACCTGGAGTCAGCTTCCCGCACCCAGGAATCACCTACAAACTCACGGACCTTACTGCAACCCTCCCCCATTTCTTTCACCTCTTCACCCCCTGCCTTCAGGGACTCTCCTGGGTCTCCCAGCTTCTCTCCAGCCTTCCCCAGATTTCTGCCACAGTCAGCCCCAGGCACCCAGGACAACCCTAGACACTCACAGGCCTCACGAGACTATCTCCCTATGACCTGTACCTATACAGGGATGGCTCCCACGCATCCCTCAGTGACCCCAAACCCATCTCCACTTACACTCAGACACTCCCAGGGCCTGACAGCTACTCCCCGTTATTGTCCTTCAGTTCGAAGCCCTGGCCAATCTATTAGCCCACATGACGCAGTTACCTGGCCATTTCTCCACGGTTCCCGTGAGGGCCCCACACCCAGCCGCACAAGAGCCCCTCCTGCATTCCGTCCTCACACGCAGGCTTGTCCATCTACTTGCTACTGTCACACTCTTGCCAGCAGAAGAGGCCCCTGTAATGGGCGATATCACCACCCAGTCTATCCTCACCCCACAGCTGTGCAGCGGGACCCTCCTGCTGGCCCACGTGGCTGCCAGAGCCCATGCTGGCACGACGCTCCAGCAGGTCGGCGTCCCTGCGGGCCACACTACCGGTGACATGGCTAGCATGACCCTCCTTCCTGGCAGTGACACTGTTGATGTGAACCCCGGTTTCACATCTGTCATTTGTAAATAGGACCATTTTCCCTTTTCGCTCTCCCTTCCATTCACAGGGCTTCTCATTCTCTCTCTTTCTGCCTCCGTTTCAGATATTTACTCACCTTTTTCTCTCTCACTATGTCTGCCGTGGTCTCCATGAGAGTGCGCCACAGAAGATTCCCCCATTAAAAGTCATGAATTGAGTGGCTTTTAGTATACCTGTGGTGCACATTCAATTTTAATTCGCAATCCATTGTAGAACGTCTTATCACCCCCGACCAGAGAAAAACCCTGTAGACATTAGTCACTCCTCATTCTGTCTCAAACCCTCTCCCTGACCCTCAGCCCTAGGTAGCAACTACCTAGTGCGATCAATCCCATATGCATAGATTTCCATATTGTGGACATTTCCTATCAACGGAATTGCACAATAGGTGAGCTGTTATGACTGACACAACACGTAGCACAATATTTTCAAGATTCATCCACATTGTAGGCTTACCCACAGGGGGAAACCATTTTTTGGGGGGTTTTAGTAACACCGGGTGTTTTCTCCTTCCTTTCGTCCTTCTTTCCTTCCTTCCTTCCTTCCTTCCTTCTTTCCTTCCTTCCTTCCTTCCTTCCTACCTTCCTTCTTTCTTTCCTTCCTTCCTTCCTTCCTCCTATTTCTCTCTTACTCCTTCTGCCCTCTCTCTTTCATATGCCTTAGGTGCATCCCACATTCTGCGTTTTTTGGGAGAAATCCTCGACAGGTGCAGGAAAATTGTGTTATTGTAACTATTTACCGCTATCTCTCTTTCACGGCTCTCCATCAGTTGTGAACATCTATTGGTTTATCCCAAGTCACTAAGCATATTTTTATTAGGTACACCTGTTTTTCCTTATACAGCTGTTTCTGGACTATAGGGTCGCATACTCATAAACCCACTGTAACTCAGAAACGCATCTAATATTCCAATAATCCCATCATAACGTTGAAAAATCATAAATCAAACCACCGTAAGTCACGGTGTGTCCGTGGATATGGGCGTCATCAATTCCATTGTGTTCGGTAATGCTGTACACCATTAACAATGGCAGACTGATTGGGAGTGGATATTGATAGCATTATAAAAGTCAGTTATTAGAGGGATACTTCTTTAACCTGACTGAAGAACTGATCTAATGGCTTTAGTACAGTGCATGATTATGTGAGATGTTTTGAGACAGAGTAGTACATTTGTGAATGAAGATTTTTCACTTAGTAGGAACCATTGTGTGTGGAAAAGTGAGAAAATTGCTTTCTGCTGTAGAGTCTGGCATTCATTGTAGACTTAAGCTTATTTTTCTGTGAGCAAATCTTATTCAATAAAATACTACTCTTTATACTAAAAAACAGAAACAGTGGTGATGTGTGGTCATTATGCTCAGCAAACTAATCCAGGGAAAGAAAACCAAACGCCACATTCTCACTTATAATGAGAGCTGAAAAATGAGATCACATGGACACAGGAAGGGGAACAACACTCACTGGGGCCTTTCGGGAGGCAGAGCGTTAAGAAAAACAGCTACTGCATGCTGGGCTTAATACCTAGGTGATGGGTTGACAGGTGCAGCGAACCACCATGGCACACGTTTACCTTAGTAACAAATCTGCACATCCTGCACATATACCCCAGAACTTAGAAACGAAACGAAACAAAAGAAAACGAAAAAGCAATAGCAAAACGCTAAAGGCAAAATAAAGTTTCAAACTCAGAACGTGACAGACCAATGTTTGGTTCAAATCATGGTTCTCAACCCAGGTGCCATAAGGCCAGGATAAAGAATTTGATTACATATTGTAAATAAGACATGCAGCAAATGACCAGAAAGATTATTCTCAACATATGTGTGTCTTCTAATTCAATGGTGACGCTATCTACCGGGACATAGCTTTAGATTCCAAAGGGCCGAGTCCCGCCAGACAGGCCTCCCACACTAATAACAATGGGAAGCCCCACGTTGTTTTACCTGTGCTTCTCAGCAACTGGCTATAAATCAGGTTGCCACCACTCCCAGATTTAGTTGCATTCATTGGCTGGAAGAGCTCACAGCACGCAGGGAAACACTTACATTTGCCGTTGTATTTTAGCGGACTTTGCAAAAAGTTCAGAAATAAATGCGGGGCCCGGCGTGTGGGGAGGGGTGCACTACCTTCCAGGAAGTGTTATCCACAAGCTCTCTGAACCCAGTCCTTTTGGGTTTTTATGGAGACCTCATTCTATAGGCATGACGGGTTAAACCATAGGCTATTGGTGATCAACTCCACCTGAGGCTCTCAACCCTCCCTGGAAATTGGGGTTGAGGCTTTGCCATTCTCAGTCTGACTAAAAGAATTTACCCAAACGGAATTTTAAAACAGATGAGCATAACTGGAATCTTAATTAGATGATTGGATTATCTGGAGCCACACCTTGATATTCCTAACCCGAGCACCCTCATCCAACGAATGCTCCACGCAACTGGCTCCCAAGTCTCTACGTGGTTCCAGAGCAAAAGAATGTTTATACAACGCATATCTCCACCTTTTCTACAAAGTCTTTTCCCTTACACGGAAAGACTTCTTAAACTGCCATGCATCCGGATCAGGGGGAGGTATTGTTACACCGCAGATCTGTGGATCTCCGGGGTTTGATTGTGGCAAGGATGCTGCTGGTGTCAAAACCACAACGTGGGAACCACAGAACCACTAGTTGGTTTTCAGTGTTTCAGTGCATACAATTCCTAATATATCTGGCCAAGAAAACTTGTAAGTTCTTAGATTGTCCCAAAGGTGGCGCATGAAATCAAAGCAGGAGAACAGTTTCCTACGAGGTGTAGCCTGGGAAAGTTGGGGGTGACTGATGGAAAGGAGGAGTGAAGCTCCGCCCTTTCCGCTGCTAGGCTGCGCCCGAGGCTATTTAAACCCACCCTGGCTGGCCTGTACTCAGATCTTCGCGGAGCGGATCAGCGGCCGGAGCGGTTGGCGGACTCTGCGTTGACTTGGAGCTCACAGCGTCTTGCGACTTGGAAGCGGATTCAGAGGACAGGACAGAACACTTGGGCAAGTGAATCTCTGTCTGTCTGTCTGTCTGTCTGTCTGTCTGTCTGTCTCATTGGTTGGTTGATTTCCATTTTCTTAAGGGGCACATACCTCACACCGCACACACACACACACACGCACACACACTCCTTCCTTCTGCGAGTTAGAAAATTAGTAGGGGCCCCTGGGAGCTGCAGGTTTCCTAATCATGTCTGCACCTAAGAACAGTAGGGTCTTGTCCGGCTCTTCTTATGAACGGTCCCCCAGCACGGACTCCCCAAGGTCCATGCGAGCCTCACCCAGCTTCTCCCTCTCCCCTCTCAGAAACTCAGGCTTCAGGGGAAGCTCCTCACCAGGGATCCGGAGCTACCATTCACCATCCCCTAGGGCTTCACCACACTCACCTCTGTCATCACCAGAATCCCACAAGCTCCCATTTCCCTGTCCTCACCGTGATGGGCAATCAATGAAGCCATTGGGCTCTCCCGTGTCCTCCTCTGAGGATTCCTCAGAGTCCCCATGTTCATCAATAATATACCACATGTTCTTACTGCCATCACCCAGCAGCTCACCCCCAGCTCTCGGGGGATCTCCTGTGTCTCCCAGCTACTCTCCAAACAACCCCAGATTTCAGCTGGAGTCAGCCCCCCACACCCGGGAATCACCTACAAACTCACGAGCCTCACGGTGCTCCACCCCTGTGTCTTTCATCTCTTCACCCCCAGGCCTCAGGGACTCTCCTGTGGCTCCCAGTTACTCTCCAGCCATCCCCAGGTTCCTGCGGGAGTCAGCCCCATGCACCCAGGAGTCCCCCAGAGACTCACACGTCTCGGGAGAATATGAGCGGTCCCCCAGCCCTGACTCCTCAAGATTCATGCCTGCCTCACCCAGCTTCTCCCTCTCCCCTCCCAGAAACTCAGACCCAAGGGGCAGCTCCTCACCAGGGATGTGGAAGTACTCTACATCACCCCGCAGGGCTTCACCACTCTCACATCCATCATCAACAGAATTCCACAACTTTACGTTTCCCTTTCCTAACCAAGCAGGACAGTCACTCATGTCATTGTGTTCTCCCGTGTCCTCCTCTGGAGATTCTTCACAGTCACCTCATTCATCAATAATATACCATATGTTCTTACTGCCATCATCCAGCAGCTCACCCCCAGCCACCCATGACTCTCCTGTCTGTCCCAGCTACTCTCCAACTACGCCCAGATTTCAGCGGGAGTCTCTACCCCACACCCCAGAAACACCTACAAACTCACAGACCTCAGTGAGATCCTCGCCAGTCTCTCTCACGTCTTCACCCCCAGCCCTTACGGACCCTCCAGTCTGTCCCAGCTACTCTCCAACCACGCCCACATTTCAGCGCGGGTCAGTTCCAGGAACCCGGGGGTCACCACCAAGCCCACCACTTTCACTGAGTTACTCCCCAGTCTCTAGCACGTCTTTATCTCCAACCCTCAGGGACTCGCCTGTCTGTCCCGGCTACTCTCCAAACACGCCCACACTTCAGCGGGAGTCCGTTGCAGGCACCCAGAAATCACCACCAAACTCACCAATTTCACTGCGTTACTCCCCAGTCTCTCTCATGTCTTCACCATCCCTCAGGGACTCTCCCGTCTGTCCCAGCTACTCTCCAACCACGCCCACATTTCAGCTGCAGTCAGCTCCAGGCACCCCGGAATCACCACCAAACTCCCCAATTTCACTCAGTTACTCCTCACTCTCTAGCACGTCTTTATCTCCAACCCTCAGGGACTCTCCTGTGTGTCCCAGCTACTCTCCAACCACGCCCACACTTCAGCGGGAGTCAGTTCCAGGCACCCAGGAAGCACCACCAAACTCACCAATTTCACTCACTTACTCTCCAGTCTCTCTCATGTCTTCACCAGCCCTCAGGGACTCTCCTGTCTGTCCCAGCTACTCTCCAACCACGCACGCATTTCAGCTGGAGTCAGTCCCAGGCACCCCGGAGTCACCACCAAACTCACCAGTTTCACTGAGGTACTCCCCGGTCTCTCTCATGTCTTCACCCCCAGCCCTCAGGGACTCTCCTGTGTGTCCCAGCTACTCTCCAACCATGCCCAGATTTCAGCGGGAGTCAGTTCCAGGCACCCAGGTATCACCACCAAACTCAGCAGTTTCGCTGAGTTACTCCCCAGTCTCTGTCATGTCTTCACCCCCAGCCCCCTGGGACTCTCCTGTCTGTCCCAGCTACTCTCCCACCACGCCCAGATTTCAGCGGCACTCAGCCTCCCACACTCCGGAATCACCTACAGACTCACAGACTTCACTGAGGTCCTCCCTGGTCTCTCTCAGGTCTTTGCCCTCAGCCCACAGGGACTCCTGTGTCTCTTTCAGCTACTCTCAAAACTTCGCTAGATTCCAGCTGGAGTCAGTTCCAGGCACCCACGATACACCACCGAACTCACGAATTTCACTGACTTACTCCCCAGTCTCCCTCATGTTCTCACCCCCAGCCCTCAAGGACTCTTCTGTCTCTCTCAGCTACACTCCGACCATCTCCAGATTTCACCTGGAGTCAGCTTCCCGCACCCAGGAATCACCTACAAACTCACGGACCTTACTGCAACCCTCCCCCATTTCTTTCACCTCTTCACCCCCTGCCTTCAGGGACTCTCCTGGGTCTCCCAGCTTCTCTCCAGCCTTCCCCAGATTTCTGCCACAGTCAGCCCCAGGCACCCAGGACAACCCTAGACACTCACAGGCCTCACGAGACTATCTCCCTATGACCTGTACCTATACAGGGATGGCTCCCACGCATCCCTCAGTGACCCCAAACCCATCTCCACTTACACTCAGACACTCCCAGGGCCTGACAGCTACTCCCCGTTATTGTCCTTCAGTTCGAAGCCCTGGCCAATCTACTAGCCCACATGACGCAGTTACCTGGCCATTTCTCCACGGTTCCCGTGAGGGCCCCACACCCAGCCGCACAAGAGCCCCTCCTGCATTCCGTCCTCACACGCAGGCTTGTCCATCTACTTGCTACTGTCACACTCTTGCCAGCAGAAGAGGCCCCTGTAATGGGCGATATCACCACCCAGTCTATCCTCACCCCACAGCTGTGCAGCGGGACCCTCCTGCTGGCCCACGTGGCTGCCAGAGCCCATGCTGGCACGACGCTCCAGCAGGTCGGCGTCCCTGCGGGCCACACTACCGGTGACATGGCTAGCATGACCCTCCTTCCTGGCAGTGACACTGTTGATGTGAACCCCGGTTTCACATCTGTCATTTGTAAATAGGACCATTTTCCCTTTTCGCTCTCCCTTCCATTCACAGGGCTTCTCATTCTCTCTCTTTCTGCCTCCGTTTCAGATACTTACTCACCTTTTTCTCTCTCACTATGTCTGCCGTGGTCTCCATGAGAGTGCGCCACAGAAGATTCCCCCATTAAAAGTCATGAATTGAGTGGCTTTTAGTATACCTGTGGTGGTGCACATTCAATTTTAATTCGCAATCCATTGTAGAACGTCTTATCACCCCCGACCAGAGAAAAACCCTGTAGACATTAGTCACTCCTCATTCTGTCTCAAACCCTCTCCCTGACCCTCAGCCCTAGGTAGCAACTACCTAGTGCGATCAATCCCATATGCATAGATTTCCATATTGTGGACATTTCCTATCAACGGAATTGCACAATAGGTGAGCTGTTATGACTGACACAACACGTAGCACAATATTTTCAAGATTCATCCACATTGTAGGCTTACCCACAGGGGGAAACCATTTTTTGGGGGGTTTTAGTAACACCGGGTGTTTTCTCCTTCCTTTCGTCCTTCTTTCCTTCCTTCCTTCCTTCCTTCCTTCCTTCCTTCCTTCCTACCTTCCTTCTTTCTTTCCTTCCTTCCTTCCTTCCTCCTATTTCTCTCTTACTCCTTCTGCCCTCTCTCTTTCATATGCCTTAGGTGCATCCCACATTCTGCGTTTTTTGGGAGAAATCCTCGACAGGTGCAGGAAAATTGTGTTATTGTAACTATTTACCGCTATCTCTCTTTCACGGCTCTCCATCAGTTGTGAACATCTATTGGTTTATCCCAAGTCACTAAGCATATTTTTATTAGGTACACCTGTTTTTCCTTATACAGCTGTTTCTGGACTATAGGGTCGCATACTCATAAACCCACTGTAACTCAGAAACGCATCTAATATTCCAATAATCCCATCATAACGTTGAAAAATCATAAATCAAACCACCGTAAGTCACGGTGTGTCCGTGGATATGGGCGTCATCAATTCCATTGTGTTCGGTAATGCTGTACACCATTAACAATGGCAGACTGATTGGGAGTGGATATTGATAGCATTATAAAAGTCAGTTATTAGAGGGATACTTCTTTAACCTGACTGAAGAACTCATCTAATGGCTTTAGTACAGTGCATGATTATGTGAGATGTTTTGAGACAGAGTAGTACATTTGTGAATGAAGATTTTTCACTTAGTAGGAACCATTGTGTGTGGAAAAGTGAGAAAATTGCTTTCTGCTGTAGAGTCTGGCATTCATTGTAGACTTAAGCTTATTTTTCTGTGAGCAAATCTTATTCAATAAAATACTACTCTTTATACTAAAAAACAGAAACAGTGGTGATGTGTGGTCATTATGCTCAGCAAACTAATCCAGGGAAAGAAAACCAAACGCCACATTCTCACTTATAATGAGAGCTGAAAAATGAGATCACATGGACACAGGAAGGGGAACAACACTCACTGGGGCCTTTCGGGAGGCAGAGCGTTAAGAAAAACAGCTACTGCATGCTGGGCTTAATACCTAGGTGATGGGTTGACAGGTGCAGCGAACCACCATGGCACACGTTTACCTTAGTAACAAATCTGCACATCCTGCACATATACCCCAGAACTTAGAAACGAAACGAAACAAAAGAAAACGAAAAAGCAATAGCAAAACGCTAAAGGCAAAATAAAGTTTCAAACTCAGAACGTGACAGACCAATGTTTGGTTCAAATCATGGTTCTCAACCCAGGTGCCATAAGGCCAGGATAAAGAATTTGATTACATATTGTAAATAAGACATGCAGCAAATGACCAGAAAGATTATTCTCAACATATGTGTGTCTTCTAATTCAATGGTGACGCTATCTACCGGGACATAGCTTTAGATTCCAAAGGGCCGAGTCCCGCCAGACAGGCCTCCCACACTAATAACAATGGGAAGCCCCACGTTGTTTTACCTGTGCTTCTCAGCAACTGGCTATAAATCAGGTTGCCACCACTCCCAGATTTAGTTGCATTCATTGGCTGGAAGAGCTCACAGCACGCAGGGAAACACTTACATTTGCCGTTGTATTTTAGCGGACTTTGCCAAAAGTTCAGAAATAAATGCGGGGCCCGGCGTGTGGGGAGGGGTGCACTACCTTCCAGGAAGTGTTATCCACAAGCTCTCTGAACCCAGTCCTTTTGGGTTTTTATGGAGACCTCATTCTATAGGCATGACGGGTTAAACCATAGGCTATTGGTGATCAACTCCACCTGAGGCTCTCAACCCTCCCTGGAAATTGGGGTTGAGGCTTTGCCATTCTCAGTCTGACTAAAAGAATTTACCCAAACGGAATTTTAAAACAGATGAGCATAACTGGAATCTTAATTAGATGATTGGATTATCTGGAGCCACACCTTGATATTCCTAACCCGAGCACCCTCATCCAACGAATGCTCCTCCCAACTGGCTCCCAAGTCTCTACGTGGTTCCAGAGCAAAAGAATGTTTATACAACGCATATCTCCACCTTTTCTACAAAGTCTTTTCCCTTACACGGAAAGACTTCTTAAACTGCCATGCATCCGGATCAGGGGGAGGTATTGTTACACCGCAGATCTGTGGATCTCCGGGGTTTGATTGTGGCAAGGATGCTGCTGGTGTCAAAACCACAACGTGGGAACCACAGAACCACTAGTTGGTTTTCAGTGTTTCAGTGCATACAATTCCTAATATATCTGGCCAAGAAAACTTGTAAGTTCTTAGATTGTCCCAAAGGTGGCGCATGAAATCAAAGCAGGAGAACAGTTTCCTACGAGGTGTAGCCTGGGAAAGTTGGGGGTGACTGATGGAAAGGAGGAGTGAAGCTCCGCCCTTTCCGCTGCTAGGCTGCGCCCGAGGCTATTTAAACCCACCCTGGCTGGCCTGTACTCAGATCTTCGCGGAGCGGATCAGCGGCCGGAGCGGTTGGCGGACTCTGCGTTGACTTGGAGCTCACAGCGTCTTGCGACTTGGAAGCGGATTCAGAGGACAGGACAGAACACTTGGGCAAGTGAATCTCTGTCTGTCTGTCTGTCTGTCTGTCTGTCTGTCTCATTGGTTGGTTGATTTCCATTTTCTTAAGGGGCACATACCTCACACCGCACACACACACACACACGCACACACACTCCTTCCTTCTGCGAGTTAGAAAATTAGTAGGGGCCCCTGGGAGCTGCAGGTTTCCTAATCATGTCTGCACCTAAGAACAGTAGGGTCTTGTCCGGCTCTTCTTATGAACGGTCCCCCAGCACGGACTCCCCAAGGTCCATGCGAGCCTCACCCAGCTTCTCCCTCTCCCCTCTCAGAAACTCAGGCTTCAGGGGAAGCTCCTCACCAGGGATCCGGAGCTACCATTCACCATCCCCTAGGGCTTCACCACACTCACCTCTGTCATCACCAGAATCCCACAAGCTCCCATTTCCCTGTCCTCACCGTGATGGGCAATCAATGAAGCCATTGGGCTCTCCCGTGTCCTCCTCTGAGGATTCCTCAGAGTCCCCACGTTCATCAATAATATACCACATGTTCTTACTGCCATCACCCAGCAGCTCACCCCCAGCTCTCGGGGGATCTCCTGTGTCTCCCAGCTACTCTCCAAACAACCCCAGATTTCAGCTGGAGTCAGCCCCCCACACCCGGGAATCACCTACAAACTCACGAGCCTCACGGTGCTCCACCCCTGTGTCTTTCATCTCTTCACCCCCAGGCCTCAGGGACTCTCCTGTGGCTCCCAGTTACTCTCCAGCCATCCCCAGGTTCCTGCGGGAGTCAGCCCCATGCACCCAGGAGTCCCCCAGAGACTCACACGTCTCGGGAGAATATGAGCGGTCCCCCAGCCCTGACTCCTCAAGATTCATGCCTGCCTCACCCAGCTTCTCCCTCTCCCCTCCCAGAAACTCAGACCCAAGGGGCAGCTCCTCACCAGGGATGTGGAAGTACTCTACATCACCCCGCAGGGCTTCACCACTCTCACATCCATCATCAACAGAATTCCACAACTTTACGTTTCCCTTTCCTAACCAAGCAGGACAGTCACTCATGTCATTGTGTTCTCCCGTGTCCTCCTCTGGAGATTCTTCACAGTCACCTCATTCATCAATAATATACCATATGTTCTTACTGCCATCATCCAGCAGCTCACCCCCAGCCACCCATGACTCTCCTGTCTGTCCCAGCTACTCTCCAACTACGCCCAGATTTCAGCGGGAGTCTCTACCCCACACCCCAGAAACACCTACAAACTCACAGACCTCAGTGAGATCCTCGCCAGTCTCTCTCACGTCTTCACCCCCAGCCCTTACGGACCCTCCAGTCTGTCCCAGCTACTCTCCAACCACGCCCACATTTCAGCGCGGGTCAGTTCCAGGAACCCGGGGGTCACCACCAAGCCCACCACTTTCACTGAGTTACTCCCCAGTCTCTAGCACGTCTTTATCTCCAACCCTCAGGGACTCGCCTGTCTGTCCCAGCTACTCTCCAAACACGCCCACACTTCAGCGGGAGTCCGTTGCAGGCACCCAGAAATCACCACCAAACTCACCAATTTCACTGCGTTACTCCCCAGTCTCTCTCATGTCTTCACCATCCCTCAGGGACTCTCCCGTCTGTCCCAGCTACTCTCCAACCACGCCCACATTTCAGCTGCAGTCAGCTCCAGGCACCCCGGAATCACCACCAAACTCCCCAATTTCACTCAGTTACTCCTCACTCTCTAGCACGTCTTTATCTCCAACCCTCAGGGACTCTCCTGTGTGTCCCAGCTACTCTCCAACCACGCCCACACTTCAGCGGGAGTCAGTTCCAGGCACCCAGGAAGCACCACCAAACTCACCAATTTCACTCACTTACTCTCCAGTCTCTCTCATGTCTTCACCAGCCCTCAGGGACTCTCCTGTCTGTCCCAGCTACTCTCCAACCACGCACGCATTTCAGCTGGAGTCAGTCCCAGGCACCCCGGAGTCACCACCAAACTCACCAGTTTCACTGAGGTACTCCCCGGTCTCTCTCATGTCTTCACCCCCAGCCCTCAGGGACTCTCCTGTGTGTCCCAGCTACTCTCCAACCATGCCCAGATTTCAGCGGGAGTCAGTTCCAGGCACCCAGGTATCACCACCAAACTCAGCAGTTTCGCTGAGTTACTCCCCAGTCTCTGTCATGTCTTCACCCCCAGCCCCCTGGGACTCTCCTGTCTGTCCCAGCTACTCTCCCACCACGCCCAGATTTCAGCGGCACTCAGCCTCCCACACTCCGGAATCACCTACAGACTTACAGACTTCACTGAGGTCCTCCCTGGTCTCTCTCAGGTCTTTGCCCTCAGCCCACAGGGACTCCTGTGTCTCTTTCAGCTACTCTCAAAACTTCGCTAGATTCCAGCTGGAGTCAGTTCCAGGCACCCACGATACACCACCGAACTCACGAATTTCACTGACTTACTCCCCAGTCTCCCTCATGTTCTCACCCCCAGCCCTCAAGGACTCTTCTGTCTCTCTCAGCTACACTCCGACCATCTCCAGATTTCACCTGGAGTCAGCTTCCCGCACCCAGGAATCACCTACAAACTCACGGACCTTACTGCAACCCTCCCCCATTTCTTTCACCTCTTCACCCCCTGCCTTCAGGGACTCTCCTGGGTCTCCCAGCTTCTCTCCAGCCTTCCCCAGATTTCTGCCACAGTCAGCCCCAGGCACCCAGGACAACCCTAGACACTCACAGGCCTCACGAGACTATCTCCCTATGACCTGTACCTATACAGGGATGGCTCCCACGCATCCCTCAGTGACCCCAAACCCATCTCCACTTACACTCAGACACTCCCAGGGCCTGACAGCTACTCCCCGTTATTGTCCTTCAGTTCGAAGCCCTGGCCAATCTACTAGCCCACATGACGCAGTTACCTGGCCATTTCTCCACGGTTCCCGTGAGGGCCCCACACCCAGCCGCACAAGAGCCCCTCCTGCATTCCGTCCTCACACGCAGGCTTGTCCATCTACTTGCTACTGTCACACTCTTGCCAGCAGAAGAGGCCCCTGTAATGGGCGATATCACCACCCAGTCTATCCTCACCCCACAGCTGTGCAGCGGGACCCTCCTGCTGGCCCACGTGGCTGCCAGAGCCCATGCTGGCACGACGCTCCAGCAGGTCGGCGTCCCTGCGGGCCACACTACCGGTGACATGGCTAGCATGACCCTCCTTCCTGGCAGTGACACTGTTGATGTGAACCCCGGTTTCACATCTGTCATTTGTAAATAGGACCATTTTCCCTTTTCGCTCTCCCTTCCATTCACAGGGCTTCTCATTCTCTCTCTTTCTGCCTCCGTTTCAGATACTTACTCACCTTTTTCTCTCTCACTATGTCTGCCGTGGTCTCCATGAGAGTGCGCCACAGAAGATTCCCCCATTAAAAGTCATGAATTGAGTGGCTTTTAGTATACCTGTGGTGGTGCACATTCAATTTTAATTCGCAATCCATTGTAGAACGTCTTATCACCCCCGACCAGAGAAAAACCCTGTAGACATTAGTCACTCCTCATTCTGTCTCAAACCCTCTCCCTGACCCTCAGCCCTAGGTAGCAACTACCTAGTGCGATCAATCCCATATGCATAGATTTCCATATTGTGGACATTTCCTATCAACGGAATTGCACAATAGGTGAGCTGTTATGACTGACACAACACGTAGCACAATATTTTCAAGATTCATCCACATTGTAGGCTTACCCACAGGGGGAAACCATTTTTTGGGGGGTTTTAGTAACACCGGGTGTTTTCTCCTTCCTTTCGTCCTTCTTTCCTTCCTTCCTTCCTTCCTTCCTTCCTTCCTTCCTTCCTTCCTACCTTCCTTCTTTCTTTCCTTCCTTCCTTCCTTCCTCCTATTTCTCTCTTACTCCTTCTGCCCTCTCTCTTTCATATGCCTTAGGTGCATCCCACATTCTGCGTTTTTTGGGAGAAATCCTCGACAGGTGCAGGAAAATTGTGTTATTGTAACTATTTACCGCTATCTCTCTTTCACGGCTCTCCATCAGTTGTGAACATCTATTGGTTTATCCCAAGTCACTAAGCATATTTTTATTAGGTACACCTGTTTTTCCTTATACAGCTGTTTCTGGACTATAGGGTCGCATACTCATAAACCCACTGTAACTCAGAAACGCATCTAATATTCCAATAATCCCATCATAACGTTGAAAAATCATAAATCAAACCACCGTAAGTCACGGTGTGTCCGTGGATATGGGCGTCATCAATTCCATTGTATTCAGTAATGCTGTACACCATTAACAATGGCAGACTGATTGGGAGTGGATATTGATAGCATTATAAAAGTCAGTTATTAGAGGGATACTTCTTTAACCTGACTGAAGAACTGATCTAATGGCTTTAGTACAGTGCATGATTATGTGAGATGTTTTGAGACAGAGTAGTACATTTGTGAATGAAGTTTTTTCACTTAGTAGGAACCATTGTGTGTGGAAAAGTGAGAAAATTGCTTTCTGCTGTAGAGTCTGGCATTCATTGTAGACTTAAGCTTATTTTTCTGTGAGCAAATCTTATTCAATAAAATACTACTCTTTATACTAAAAAACAGAAACAGTGGTGATGTGTGGTCATTATGCTCAGCAAACTAATCCAGGGAAAGAAAACCAAACGCCACATTCTCACTTATAATGAGAGCTGAAAAATGAGATCACATGGACACAGGAAGGGGAACAACACTCACTGGGGCCTTTCGGGAGGCAGAGCGTTAAGAAAAACAGCTACTGCATGCTGGGCTTAATACCTAGGTGATGGGTTGACAGGTGCAGCGAACCACCATGGCACACGTTTACCTTAGTAACAAATCTGCACATCCTAAACATATACCCCAGAACTTAGAAACGAAACGAAACAAAAGAAAACGAAAAAGCAATAGCAAAACGCTAAAGGCAAAATAAAGTTTCAAACTCAGAACGTGACAGACCAATGTTTGGTTCAAATCATGGTTCTCAACCCAGGTGCCATAAGGCCAGGATAAAGAATTTGATTACATATTGTAAATAAGACATGCAGCAAATGACCAGAAAGATTATTCTCAACATATGTGTGTCTTCTAATTCAATGGTGACGCTATCTACCGGGACATAGCTTTAGATTCCAAAGGGCCGAGTCCCGCCAGACAGGCCTCCCACACTAATAACAATGGGAAGCCCCACGTTGTTTTACCTGTGCTTCTCAGCAACTGGCTATAAATCAGGTTGCCACCACTCCCAGATTTAGTTGCATTCATTGGCTGGAAGAGCTCACAGCACGCAGGGAAACACTTACATTTGCCGTTGTATTTTAGCGGACTTTGCAAAAAGTTCAGAAATAAATGCGGGGCCCGGCGTGTGGGGAGGGGTGCACTACCTTCCAGGAAGTGTTATCCACAAGCTCTCTGAACCCAGTCCTTTTGGGTTTTTATGGAGACCTCATTCTATAGGCATGACGGGTTAAACCATAGGCTATTGGTGATCAACTCCACCTGAGGCTCTCAACCCTCCCTGGAAATTGGGGTTGAGGCTTTGCCATTCTCAGTCTGACTAAAAGAATTTACCCAAACGGAATTTTAAAACAGATGAGCATAACTGGAATCTTAATTAGATGATTGGATTATCTGGAGCCACACCTTGATATTCCTAACCCGAGCACCCTCATCCAACGAATGCTCCTCCCAACTGGCTCCCAAGTCTCTACGTGGTTCCAGAGCAAAAGAATGTTTATACAACGCATATCTCCACCTTTTCTACAAAGTCTTTTCCCTTACACGGAAAGACTTCTTAAACTGCCATGCATCCGGATCAGGGGGAGGTATTGTTACACCGCAGATCTGTGGATCTCCGGGGTTTGATTGTGGCAAGGATGCTGCTGGTGTCAAAACCACAACGTGGGAACCACAGAACCACTAGTTGGTTTTCAGTGTTTCAGTGCATACAATTCCTAATATATCTGGCCAAGAAAACTTGTAAGTTCTTAGATTGTCCCAAAGGTGGCGCATGAAATCAAAGCAGGAGAACAGTTTCCTACGAGGTGTAGCCTGGGAAAGTTGGGGGTGACTGATGGAAAGGAGGAGTGAAGCTCCGCCCTTTCCGCTGCTAGGCTGCGCCCGAGGCTATTTAAACCCACCCTGGCTGGCCTGTACTCAGATCTTCGCGGAGCGGATCAGCGGCCGGAGCGGTTGGCGGACTCTGCGTTGACTTGGAGCTCACAGCGTCTTGCGACTTGGAAGCGGATTCAGAGGACAGGACAGAACACTTGGGCAAGTGAATCTCTGTCTGTCTGTCTGTCTGTCTGTCTGTCTGTCTCATTGGTTGGTTGATTTCCATTTTCTTAAGGGGCACATACCTCACACCGCACACACACACACACACGCACACACACTCCTTCCTTCTGCGAGTTAGAAAATTAGTAGGGGCCCCTGGGAGCTGCAGGTTTCCTAATCATGTCTGCACCTAAGAACAGTAGGGTCTTGTCCGGCTCTTCTTATGAACGGTCCCCCAGCACGGACTCCCCAAGGTCCATGCGAGCCTCACCCAGCTTCTCCCTCTCCCCTCTCAGAAACTCAGGCTTCAGGGGAAGCTCCTCACCAGGGATCCGGAGCTACCATTCACCATCCCCTAGGGCTTCACCACACTCACCTCTGTCATCACCAGAATCCCACAAGCTCCCATTTCCCTGTCCTCACCGTGATGGGCAATCAATGAAGCCATTGGGCTCTCCCGTGTCCTCCTCTGAGGATTCCTCAGAGTCCCCACGTTCATCAATAATATACCACATGTTCTTACTGCCATCACCCAGCAGCTCACCCCCAGCTCTCGGGGGATCTCCTGTGTCTCCCAGCTACTCTCCAAACAACCCCAGATTTCAGCTGGAGTCAGCCCCCCACACCCGGGAATCACCTACAAACTCACGAGCCTCACGGTGCTCCACCCCTGTGTCTTTCATCTCTTCACCCCCAGGCCTCAGGGACTCTCCTGTGGCTCCCAGTTACTCTCCAGCCATCCCCAGGTTCCTGCGGGAGTCAGCCCCATGCACCCAGGAGTCCCCCAGAGACTCACACGTCTCGGGAGAATATGAGCGGTCCCCCAGCCCTGACTCCTCAAGATTCATGCCTGCCTCACCCAGCTTCTCCCTCTCCCCTCCCAGAAACTCAGACCCAAGGGGCAGCTCCTCACCAGGGATGTGGAAGTACTCTACATCACCCCGCAGGGCTTCACCACTCTCACATCCATCATCAACAGAATTCCACAACTTTACGTTTCCCTTTCCTAACCAAGCAGGACAGTCACTCATGTCATTGTGTTCTCCCGTGTCCTCCTCTGGAGATTCTTCACAGTCACCTCATTCATCAATAATATACCATATGTTCTTACTGCCATCATCCAGCAGCTCACCCCCAGCCACCCATGACTCTCCTGTCTGTCCCAGCTACTCTCCAACTACGCCCAGATTTCAGCGGGAGTCTCTACCCCACACCCCAGAAACACCTACAAACTCACAGACCTCAGTGAGATCCTCGCCAGTCTCTCTCACGTCTTCACCCCCAGCCCTTACGGACCCTCCAGTCTGTCCCAGCTACTCTCCAACCACGCCCACATTTCAGCGCGGGTCAGTTCCAGGAACCCGGGGATCACCACCAAGCCCACCACTTTCACTGAGTTACTCCCCAGTCTCTAGCACGTCTTTATCTCCAACCCTCAGGGACTCGCCTGTCTGTCCCGGCTACTCTCCAAACACGCCCACACTTCAGCGGGAGTCCGTTGCAGGCACCCAGAAATCACCACCAAACTCACCAATTTCACTGCGTTACTCCCCAGTCTCTCTCATGTCTTCACCATCCCTCAGGGACTCTCCCGTCTGTCCCAGCTACTCTCCAACCACGCCCACATTTCAGCTGCAGTCAGCTCCAGGCACCCCGGAATCACCACCAAACTCCCCAATTTCACTCAGTTACTCCTCACTCTCTAGCACGTCTTTATCTCCAACCCTCAGGGACTCTCCTGTGTGTCCCAGCTACTCTCCAACCACGCCCACACTTCAGCGGGAGTCAGTTCCAGGCACCCAGGAAGCACCACCAAACTCACCAATTTCACTCACTTACTCTCCAGTCTCTCTCATGTCTTCACCAGCCCTCAGGGACTCTCCTGTCTGTCCCAGCTACTCTCCAACCACGCACGCATTTCAGCTGGAGTCAGTCCCAGGCACCCCGGAGTCACCACCAAACTCACCAGTTTCACTGAGGTACTCCCCGGTCTCTCTCATGTCTTCACCCCCAGCCCTCAGGGACTCTCCTGTGTGTCCCAGCTACTCTCCAACCATGCCCAGATTTCAGCGGGAGTCAGTTCCAGGCACCCAGGTATCACCACCAAACTCAGCAGTTTCGCTGAGTTACTCCCCAGTCTCTGTCATGTCTTCACCCCCAGCCCCCTGGGACTCTCCTGTCTGTCCCAGCTACTCTCCCACCACGCCCAGATTTCAGCGGCACTCAGCCTCCCACACTCCGGAATCACCTACAGACTCACAGACTTCACTGAGGTCCTCCCTGGTCTCTCTCAGGTCTTTGCCCTCAGCCCACAGGGACTCCTGTGTCTCTTTCAGCTACTCTCAAAACTTCGCTAGATTCCAGCTGGAGTCAGTTCCAGGCACCCACGATACACCACCGAACTCACGAATTTCACTGACTTACTCCCCAGTCTCCCTCATGTTCTCACCCCCAGCCCTCAAGGACTCTTCTGTCTCTCTCAGCTACACTCCGACCATCTCCAGATTTCACCTGGAGTCAGCTTCCCGCACCCAGGAATCACCTACAAACTCACGGACCTTACTGCAACCCTCCCCCATTTCTTTCACCTCTTCACCCCCTGCCTTCAGGGACTCTCCTGGGTCTCCCAGCTTCTCTCCAGCCTTCCCCAGATTTCTGCCACAGTCAGCCCCAGGCACCCAGGACAACCCTAGACACTCACAGGCCTCACGAGACTATCTCCCTATGACCTGTACCTATACAGGGATGGCTCCCACGCATCCCTCAGTGACCCCAAACCCATCTCCACTTACACTCAGACACTCCCAGGGCCTGACAGCTACTCCCCGTTATTGTCCTTCAGTTCGAAGCCCTGGCCAATCTACTAGCCCACATGACGCAGTTACCTGGCCATTTCTCCACGGTTCCCGTGAGGGCCCCACACCCAGCCGCACAAGAGCCCCTCCTGCATTCCGTCCTCACACGCAGGCTTGTCCATCTACTTGCTACTGTCACACTCTTGCCAGCAGAAGAGGCCCCTGTAATGGGCGATATCACCACCCAGTCTATCCTCACCCCACAGCTGTGCAGCGGGACCCTCCTGCTGGCCCACGTGGCTGCCAGAGCCCATGCTGGCACGACGCTCCAGCAGGTCGGCGTCCCTGCGGGCCACACTACCGGTGACATGGCTAGCATGACCCTCCTTCCTGGCAGTGACACTGTTGATGTGAACCCCGGTTTCACATCTGTCATTTGTAAATAGGACCATTTTCCCTTTTCGCTCTCCCTTCCATTCACAGGGCTTCTCATTCTCTCTCTTTCTGCCTCCGTTTCAGATACTTACTCACCTTTTTCTCTCTCACTATGTCTGCCGTGGTCTCCATGAGAGTGCGCCACAGAAGATTCCCCCATTAAAAGTCATGAATTGAGTGGCTTTTAGTATACCTGTGGTGGTGCACATTCAATTTTAATTCGCAATCCATTGTAGAACGTCTTATCACCCCCGACCAGAGAAAAACCCTGTAGACATTAGTCACTCCTCATTCTGTCTCAAACCCTCTCCCTGACCCTCAGCCCTAGGTAGCAACTACCTAGTGCGATCAATCCCATATGCATAGATTTCCATATTGTGGACATTTCCTATCAACGGAATTGCACAATAGGTGAGCTGTTATGACTGACACAACACGTAGCACAATATTTTCAAGATTCATCCACATTGTAGGCTTACCCACAGGGGGAAACCATTTTTTGGGGGGTTTTAGTAACACCGGGTGTTTTCTCCTTCCTTTCGTCCTTCTTTCCTTCCTTCCTTCCTTCCTTCCTTCCTTCCTTCCTACCTTCCTTCTTTCTTTCCTTCCTTCCTTCCTTCCTCCTATTTCTCTCTTACTCCTTCTGCCCTCTCTCTTTCATATGCCTTAGGTGCATCCCACATTCTGCGTTTTTTGGGAGAAATCCTCGACAGGTGCAGGAAAATTGTGTTATTGTAACTATTTACCGCTATCTCTCTTTCACGGCTCTCCATCAGTTGTGAACATCTATTGGTTTATCCCAAGTCACTAAGCATATTTTTATTAGGTACACCTGTTTTTCCTTATACAGCTGTTTCTGGACTATAGGGTCGCATACTCATAAACCCACTGTAACTCAGAAACGCATCTAATATTCCAATAATCCCATCATAACGTTGAAAAATCATAAATCAAACCACCGTAAGTCACGGTGTGTCCGTGGATATGGGCGTCATCAATTCCATTGTGTTCGGTAATGCTGTACACCATTAACAATGGCAGACTGATTGGGAGTGGATATTGATAGCATTATAAAAGTCAGTTATTAGAGGGATACTTCTTTAACCTGACTGAAGAACTGATCTAATGGCTTTAGTACAGTGCATGATTATGTGAGATGTTTTGAGACAGAGTAGTACATTTGTGAATGAAGATTTTTCACTTAGTAGGAACCATTGTGTGTGGAAAAGTGAGAAAATTGCTTTCTGCTGTAGAGTCTGGCATTCATTGTAGACTTAAGCTTATTTTTCTGTGAGCAAATCTTATTCAATAAAATACTACTCTTTATACTAAAAAACAGAAACAGTGGTGATGTGTGGTCATTATGCTCAGCAAACTAATCCAGGGAAAGAAAACCAAACGCCACATTCTCACTTATAATGAGAGCTGAAAAATGAGATCACATGGACACAGGAAGGGGAACAACACTCACTGGGGCCTTTCGGGAGGCAGAGCGTTAAGAAAAACAGCTACTGCATGCTGGGCTTAATACCTAGGTGATGGGTTGACAGGTGCAGCGAACCACCATGGCACACGTTTACCTTAGTAACAAATCTGCACATCCTGCACATATACCCCAGAACTTAGAAACGAAACGAAACAAAAGAAAACGAAAAAGCAATAGCAAAACGCTAAAGGCAAAATAAAGTTTCAAACTCAGAACGTGACAGACCAATGTTTGGTTCAAATCATGGTTCTCAACCCAGGTGCCATAAGGCCAGGATAAAGAATTTGATTACATATTGTAAATAAGACATGCAGCAAATGACCAGAAAGATTATTCTCAACATATGTGTGTCTTCTAATTCAATGGTGACGCTATCTACCGGGACATAGCTTTAGATTCCAAAGGGCCGAGTCCCGCCAGACAGGCCTCCCACACTAATAACAATGGGAAGCCCCACGTTGTTTTACCTGTGCTTCTCAGCAACTGGCTATAAATCAGGTTGCCACCACTCCCAGATTTAGTTGCATTCATTGGCTGGAAGAGCTCACAGCACGCAGGGAAACACTTACATTTGCCGTTGTATTTTAGCGGACTTTGCAAAAAGTTCAGAAATAAATGCGGGGCCCGGCGTGTGGGGAGGGGTGCACTACCTTCCAGGAAGTGTTATCCACAAGCTCTCTGAACCCAGTCCTTTTGGGTTTTTATGGAGACCTCATTCTATAGGCATGACGGGTTAAACCATAGGCTATTGGTGATCAACTCCACCTGAGGCTCTCAACCCTCCCTGGAAATTGGGGTTGAGGCTTTGCCATTCTCAGTCTGACTAAAAGAATTTACCCAAACGGAATTTTAAAACAGATGAGCATAACTGGAATCTTAATTAGATGATTGGATTATCTGGAGCCACACCTTGATATTCCTAACCCGAGCACCCTCATCCAACGAATGCTCCACGCAACTGGCTCCCAAGTCTCTACGTGGTTCCAGAGCAAAAGAATGTTTATACAACGCATATCTCCACCTTTTCTACAAAGTCTTTTCCCTTACACGGAAAGACTTCTTAAACTGCCATGCATCCGGATCAGGGGGAGGTATTGTTACACCGCAGATCTGTGGATCTCCGGGGTTTGATTGTGGCAAGGATGCTGCTGGTGTCAAAACCACAACGTGGGAACCACAGAACCACTAGTTGGTTTTCAGTGTTTCAGTGCATACAATTCCTAATATATCTGGCCAAGAAAACTTGTAAGTTCTTAGATTGTCCCAAAGGTGGCGCATGAAATCAAAGCAGGAGAACAGTTTCCTACGAGGTGTAGCCTGGGAAAGTTGGGGGTGACTGATGGAAAGGAGGAGTGAAGCTCCGCCCTTTCCGCTGCTAGGCTGCGCCCGAGGCTATTTAAACCCACCCTGGCTGGCCTGTACTCAGATCTTCGCGGAGCGGATCAGCGGCCGGAGCGGTTGGCGGACTCTGCGTTGACTTGGAGCTCACAGCGTCTTGCGACTTGGAAGCGGATTCAGAGGACAGGACAGAACACTTGGGCAAGTGAATCTCTGTCTGTCTGTCTGTCTGTCTGTCTGTCTGTCTCATTGGTTGGTTGATTTCCATTTTCTTAAGGGGCACATACCTCACACCGCACACACACACACACACGCACACACACTCCTTCCTTCTGCGAGTTAGAAAATTAGTAGGGGCCCCTGGGAGCTGCAGGTTTCCTAATCATGTCTGCACCTAAGAACAGTAGGGTCTTGTCCGGCTCTTCTTATGAACGGTCCCCCAGCACGGACTCCCCAAGGTCCATGCGAGCCTCACCCAGCTTCTCCCTCTCCCCTCTCAGAAACTCAGGCTTCAGGGGAAGCTCCTCACCAGGGATCCGGAGCTACCATTCACCATCCCCTAGGGCTTCACCACACTCACCTCTGTCATCACCAGAATCCCACAAGCTCCCATTTCCCTGTCCTCACCGTGATGGGCAATCAATGAAGCCATTGGGCTCTCCCGTGTCCTCCTCTGAGGATTCCTCAGAGTCCCCATGTTCATCAATAATATACCACATGTTCTTACTGCCATCACCCAGCAGCTCACCCCCAGCTCTCGGGGGATCTCCTGTGTCTCCCAGCTACTCTCCAAACAACCCCAGATTTCAGCTGGAGTCAGCCCCCCACACCCGGGAATCACCTACAAACTCACGAGCCTCACGGTGCTCCACCCCTGTGTCTTTCATCTCTTCACCCCCAGGCCTCAGGGACTCTCCTGTGGCTCCCAGTTACTCTCCAGCCATCCCCAGGTTCCTGCGGGAGTCAGCCCCATGCACCCAGGAGTCCCCCAGAGACTCACACGTCTCGGGAGAATATGAGCGGTCCCCCAGCCCTGACTCCTCAAGATTCATGCCTGCCTCACCCAGCTTCTCCCTCTCCCCTCCCAGAAACTCAGACCCAAGGGGCAGCTCCTCACCAGGGATGTGGAAGTACTCTACATCACCCCGCAGGGCTTCACCACTCTCACATCCATCATCAACAGAATTCCACAACTTTACGTTTCCCTTTCCTAACCAAGCAGGACAGTCACTCATGTCATTGTGTTCTCCCGTGTCCTCCTCTGGAGATTCTTCACAGTCACCTCATTCATCAATAATATACCATATGTTCTTACTGCCATCATCCAGCAGCTCACCCCCAGCCACCCATGACTCTCCTGTCTGTCCCAGCTACTCTCCAACTACGCCCAGATTTCAGCGGGAGTCTCTACCCCACACCCCAGAAACACCTACAAACTCACAGACCTCAGTGAGATCCTCGCCAGTCTCTCTCACGTCTTCACCCCCAGCCCTTACGGACCCTCCAGTCTGTCCCAGCTACTCTCCAACCACGCCCACATTTCAGCGCGGGTCAGTTCCAGGAACCCGGGGGTCACCACCAAGCCCACCACTTTCACTGAGTTACTCCCCAGTCTCTAGCACGTCTTTATCTCCAACCCTCAGGGACTCGCCTGTCTGTCCCAGCTACTCTCCAAACACGCCCACACTTCAGCGGGAGTCCGTTGCAGGCACCCAGAAATCACCACCAAACTCACCAATTTCACTGCGTTACTCCCCAGTCTCTCTCATGTCTTCACCATCCCTCAGGGACTCTCCCGTCTGTCCCAGCTACTCTCCAACCACGCCCACATTTCAGCTGCAGTCAGCTCCAGGCACCCCGGAATCACCACCAAACTCCCCAATTTCACTCAGTTACTCCTCACTCTCTAGCACGTCTTTATCTCCAACCCTCAGGGACTCTCCTGTGTGTCCCAGCTACTCTCCAACCACGCCCACACTTCAGCGGGAGTCAGTTCCAGGCACCCAGGAAGCACCACCAAACTCACCAATTTCACTCACTTACTCTCCAGTCTCTCTCATGTCTTCACCAGCCCTCAGGGACTCTCCTGTCTGTCCCAGCTACTCTCCAACCACGCACGCATTTCAGCTGGAGTCAGTCCCAGGCACCCCGGAGTCACCACCAAACTCACCAGTTTCACTGAGGTACTCCCCGGTCTCTCTCATGTCTTCACCCCCAGCCCTCAGGGACTCTCCTGTGTGTCCCAGCTACTCTCCAACCATGCCCAGATTTCAGCGGGAGTCAGTTCCAGGCACCCAGGTATCACCACCAAACTCAGCAGTTTCGCTGAGTTACTCCCCAGTCTCTGTCATGTCTTCACCCCCAGCCCCCTGGGACTCTCCTGTCTGTCCCAGCTACTCTCCCACCACGCCCAGATTTCAGCGGCACTCAGCCTCCCACACTCCGGAATCACCTACAGACTCACAGACTTCACTGAGGTCCTCCCTGGTCTCTCTCAGGTCTTTGCCCTCAGCCCACAGGGACTCCTGTGTCTCTTTCAGCTACTCTCAAAACTTCGCTAGATTCCAGCTGGAGTCAGTTCCAGGCACCCACGATACACCACCGAACTCACGAATTTCACTGACTTACTCCCCAGTCTCCCTCATGTTCTCACCCCCAGCCCTCAAGGACTCTTCTGTCTCTCTCAGCTACACTCCGACCATCTCCAGATTTCACCTGGAGTCAGCTTCCCGCACCCAGGAATCACCTACAAACTCACGGACCTTACTGCAACCCTCCCCCATTTCTTTCACCTCTTCACCCCCTGCCTTCAGGGACTCTCCTGGGTCTCCCAGCTTCTCTCCAGCCTTCCCCAGATTTCTGCCACAGTCAGCCCCAGGCACCCAGGACAACCCTAGACACTCACAGGCCTCACGAGACTATCTCCCTATGACCTGTACCTATACAGGGATGGCTCCCACGCATCCCTCAGTGACCCCAAACCCATCTCCACTTACACTCAGACACTCCCAGGGCCTGACAGCTACTCCCCGTTATTGTCCTTCAGTTCGAAGCCCTGGCCAATCTACTAGCCCACATGACGCAGTTACCTGGCCATTTCTCCACGGTTCCCGTGAGGGCCCCACACCCAGCCGCACAAGAGCCCCTCCTGCATTCCGTCCTCACACGCAGGCTTGTCCATCTACTTGCTACTGTCACACTCTTGCCAGCAGAAGAGGCCCCTGTAATGGGCGATATCACCACCCAGTCTATCCTCACCCCACAGCTGTGCAGCGGGACCCTCCTGCTGGCCCACGTGGCTGCCAGAGCCCATGCTGGCACGACGCTCCAGCAGGTCGGCGTCCCTGCGGGCCACACTACCGGTGACATGGCTAGCATGACCCTCCTTCCTGGCAGTGACACTGTTGATGTGAACCCCGGTTTCACATCTGTCATTTGTAAATAGGACCATTTTCCCTTTTCGCTCTCCCTTCCATTCACAGGGCTTCTCATTCTCTCTCTTTCTGCCTCCGTTTCAGATACTTACTCACCTTTTTCTCTCTCACTATGTCTGCCGTGGTCTCCATGAGAGTGCGCCACAGAAGATTCCCCCATTAAAAGTCATGAATTGAGTGGCTTTTAGTATACCTGTGGTGGTGCACATTCAATTTTAATTCGCAATCCATTGTAGAACGTCTTATCACCCCCGACCAGAGAAAAACCCTGTAGACATTAGTCACTCCTCATTCTGTCTCAAACCCTCTCCCTGACCCTCAGCCCTAGGTAGCAACTACCTAGTGCGATCAATCCCATATGCATAGATTTCCATATTGTGGACATTTCCTATCAACGGAATTGCACAATAGGTGAGCTGTTATGACTGACACAACACGTAGCACAATATTTTCAAGATTCATCCACATTGTAGGCTTACCCACAGGGGGAAACCATTTTTTGGGGGGTTTTAGTAACACCGGGTGTTTTCTCCTTCCTTTCGTCCTTCTTTCCTTCCTTCCTTCCTTCCTTCCTTCCTTCCTTCCTTCCTTCCTTCCTACCTTCCTTCTTTCTTTCCTTCCTTCCTTCCTTCCTCCTATTTCTCTCTTACTCCTTCTGCCCTCTCTCTTTCATATGCCTTAGGTGCATCCCACATTCTGCGTTTTTTGGGAGAAATCCTCGACAGGTGCAGGAAAATTGTGTTATTGTAACTATTTACCGCTATCTCTCTTTCACGGCTCTCCATCAGTTGTGAACATCTATTGGTTTATCCCAAGTCACTAAGCATATTTTTATTAGGTACACCTGTTTTTCCTTATACAGCTGTTTCTGGACTATAGGGTCGCATACTCATAAACCCACTGTAACTCAGAAACGCATCTAATATTCCAATAATCCCATCATAACGTTGAAAAATCATAAATCAAACCACCGTAAGTCACGGTGTGTCCGTGGATATGGGCGTCATCAATTCCATTGTATTCAGTAATGCTGTACACCATTAACAATGGCAGACTGATTGGGAGTGGATATTGATAGCATTATAAAAGTCAGTTATTAGAGGGATACTTCTTTAACCTGACTGAAGAACTGATCTAATGGCTTTAGTACAGTGCATGATTATGTGAGATGTTTTGAGACAGAGTAGTACATTTGTGAATGAAGTTTTTTCACTTAGTAGGAACCATTGTGTGTGGAAAAGTGAGAAAATTGCTTTCTGCTGTAGAGTCTGGCATTCATTGTAGACTTAAGCTTATTTTTCTGTGAGCAAATCTTATTCAATAAAATACTACTCTTTATACTAAAAAACAGAAACAGTGGTGATGTGTGGTCATTATGCTCAGCAAACTAATCCAGGGAAAGAAAACCAAACGCCACATTCTCACTTATAATGAGAGCTGAAAAATGAGATCACATGGACACAGGAAGGGGAACAACACTCACTGGGGCCTTTCGGGAGGCAGAGCGTTAAGAAAAACAGCTACTGCATGCTGGGCTTAATACCTAGGTGATGGGTTGACAGGTGCAGCGAACCACCATGGCACACGTTTACCTTAGTAACAAATCTGCACATCCTAAACATATACCCCAGAACTTAGAAACGAAACGAAACAAAAGAAAACGAAAAAGCAATAGCAAAACGCTAAAGGCAAAATAAAGTTTCAAACTCAGAACGTGACAGACCAATGTTTGGTTCAAATCATGGTTCTCAACCCAGGTGCCATAAGGCCAGGATAAAGAATTTGATTACATATTGTAAATAAGACATGCAGCAAATGACCAGAAAGATTATTCTCAACATATGTGTGTCTTCTAATTCAATGGTGACGCTATCTACCGGGACATAGCTTTAGATTCCAAAGGGCCGAGTCCCGCCAGACAGGCCTCCCACACTAATAACAATGGGAAGCCCCACGTTGTTTTACCTGTGCTTCTCAGCAACTGGCTATAAATCAGGTTGCCACCACTCCCAGATTTAGTTGCATTCATTGGCTGGAAGAGCTCACAGCACGCAGGGAAACACTTACATTTGCCGTTGTATTTTAGCGGACTTTGCCAAAAGTTCAGAAATAAATGCGGGGCCCGGCGTGTGGGGAGGGGTGCACTACCTTCCAGGAAGTGTTATCCACAAGCTCTCTGAACCCAGTCCTTTTGGGTTTTTATGGAGACCTCATTCTATAGGCATGACGGGTTAAACCATAGGCTATTGGTGATCAACTCCACCTGAGGCTCTCAACCCTCCCTGGAAATTGGGGTTGAGGCTTTGCCATTCTCAGTCTGACTAAAAGAATTTACCCAAACGGAATTTTAAAACAGATGAGCATAACTGGAATCTTAATTAGATGATTGGATTATCTGGAGCCACACCTTGATATTCCTAACCCGAGCACCCTCATCCAACGAATGCTCCTCCCAACTGGCTCCCAAGTCTCTACGTGGTTCCAGAGCAAAAGAATGTTTATACAACGCATATCTCCACCTTTTCTACAAAGTCTTTTCCCTTACACGGAAAGACTTCTTAAACTGCCATGCATCCGGATCAGGGGGAGGTATTGTTACACCGCAGATCTGTGGATCTCCGGGGTTTGATTGTGGCAAGGATGCTGCTGGTGTCAAAACCACAACGTGGGAACCACAGAACCACTAGTTGGTTTTCAGTGTTTCAGTGCATACAATTCCTAATATATCTGGCCAAGAAAACTTGTAAGTTCTTAGATTGTCCCAAAGGTGGCGCATGAAATCAAAGCAGGAGAACAGTTTCCTACGAGGTGTAGCCTGGGAAAGTTGGGGGTGACTGATGGAAAGGAGGAGTGAAGCTCCGCCCTTTCCGCTGCTAGGCTGCGCCCGAGGCTATTTAAACCCACCCTGGCTGGCCTGTACTCAGATCTTCGCGGAGCGGATCAGCGGCCGGAGCGGTTGGCGGACTCTGCGTTGACTTGGAGCTCACAGCGTCTTGCGACTTGGAAGCGGATTCAGAGGACAGGACAGAACACTTGGGCAAGTGAATCTCTGTCTGTCTGTCTGTCTGTCTGTCTGTCTGTCTCATTGGTTGGTTGATTTCCATTTTCTTAAGGGGCACATACCTCACACCGCACACACACACACACACGCACACACACTCCTTCCTTCTGCGAGTTAGAAAATTAGTAGGGGCCCCTGGGAGCTGCAGGTTTCCTAATCATGTCTGCACCTAAGAACAGTAGGGTCTTGTCCGGCTCTTCTTATGAACGGTCCCCCAGCACGGACTCCCCAAGGTCCATGCGAGCCTCACCCAGCTTCTCCCTCTCCCCTCTCAGAAACTCAGGCTTCAGGGGAAGCTCCTCACCAGGGATCCGGAGCTACCATTCACCATCCCCTAGGGCTTCACCACACTCACCTCTGTCATCACCAGAATCCCACAAGCTCCCATTTCCCTGTCCTCACCGTGATGGGCAATCAATGAAGCCATTGGGCTCTCCCGTGTCCTCCTCTGAGGATTCCTCAGAGTCCCCACGTTCATCAATAATATACCACATGTTCTTACTGCCATCACCCAGCAGCTCACCCCCAGCTCTCGGGGGATCTCCTGTGTCTCCCAGCTACTCTCCAAACAACCCCAGATTTCAGCTGGAGTCAGCCCCCCACACCCGGGAATCACCTACAAACTCACGAGCCTCACGGTGCTCCACCCCTGTGTCTTTCATCTCTTCACCCCCAGGCCTCAGGGACTCTCCTGTGGCTCCCAGTTACTCTCCAGCCATCCCCAGGTTCCTGCGGGAGTCAGCCCCATGCACCCAGGAGTCCCCCAGAGACTCACACGTCTCGGGAGAATATGAGCGGTCCCCCAGCCCTGACTCCTCAAGATTCATGCCTGCCTCACCCAGCTTCTCCCTCTCCCCTCCCAGAAACTCAGACCCAAGGGGCAGCTCCTCACCAGGGATGTGGAAGTACTCTACATCACCCCGCAGGGCTTCACCACTCTCACATCCATCATCAACAGAATTCCACAACTTTACGTTTCCCTTTCCTAACCAAGCAGGACAGTCACTCATGTCATTGTGTTCTCCCGTGTCCTCCTCTGGAGATTCTTCACAGTCACCTCATTCATCAATAATATACCATATGTTCTTACTGCCATCATCCAGCAGCTCACCCCCAGCCACCCATGACTCTCCTGTCTGTCCCAGCTACTCTCCAACTACGCCCAGATTTCAGCGGGAGTCTCTACCCCACACCCCAGAAACACCTACAAACTCACAGACCTCAGTGAGATCCTCGCCAGTCTCTCTCACGTCTTCACCCCCAGCCCTTACGGACCCTCCAGTCTGTCCCAGCTACTCTCCAACCACGCCCACATTTCAGCGCGGGTCAGTTCCAGGAACCCGGGGGTCACCACCAAGCCCACCACTTTCACTGAGTTACTCCCCAGTCTCTAGCACGTCTTTATCTCCAACCCTCAGGGACTCGCCTGTCTGTCCCAGCTACTCTCCAAACACGCCCACACTTCAGCGGGAGTCCGTTGCAGGCACCCAGAAATCACCACCAAACTCACCAATTTCACTGCGTTACTCCCCAGTCTCTCTCATGTCTTCACCATCCCTCAGGGACTCTCCCGTCTGTCCCAGCTACTCTCCAACCACGCCCACATTTCAGCTGCAGTCAGCTCCAGGCACCCCGGAATCACCACCAAACTCCCCAATTTCACTCAGTTACTCCTCACTCTCTAGCACGTCTTTATCTCCAACCCTCAGGGACTCTCCTGTGTGTCCCAGCTACTCTCCAACCACGCCCACACTTCAGCGGGAGTCAGTCCCAGGCACCCAGGAAGCACCACCAAACTCACCAATTTCACTCACTTACTCTCCAGTCTCTCTCATGTCTTCAGCAGCCCTCAGGGACTCTCCTGT
The DNA here is from genome assembly GCF_029289425.2 of Pan paniscus. NCBI lineage: Eukaryota > Metazoa > Chordata > Mammalia > Primates > Hominidae > Pan > Pan paniscus. The sequence goes on along the minus strand of NC_073263.2, from coordinate 12,327,543 downwards.
CTGTCCCAGCTACTCTCCAACCACGCACACATTTCAGCTGGAGTCAGTCCCAGACACCCCGGAGTCACCACCAAACTCACCAGTTTCACTGAGGTACTCCCCGGTCTCTCTCATGTCTTCACCCCCAGCCCTCAGGGACTCTCCTGTGTGTCCCAGCTACTCTCCAACCATGCCCAGATTTCAGCGGGAGTCAGTTCCAGGCACCCAGGTATCACCACCAAACTCAGCAGTTTCGCTGAGTTACTCCCCAGTCTCTGTCATGTCTTCACCCCCAGCCCCCTGGGACTCTCCTGTCTGTCCCAGCTACTCTCCCACCACGCCCAGATTTCAGCGGCACTCAGCCTCCCACACTCCGGAATCACCTACAGACTCACAGACTTCACTGAGGTCCTCCCTGGTCTCTCTCAGGTCTTTGCCCTCAGCCCACAGGGACTCCTGTGTCTCTTTCAGCTACTCTCAAAACTTCGCTAGATTCCAGCTGGAGTCAGTTCCAGGCACCCACGATACACCACCGAACTCACGAATTTCACTGACTTACTCCCCAGTCTCCCTCATGTTCTCACCCCCAGCCCTCAAGGACTCTTCTGTCTCTCTCAGCTACACTCCGACCATCTCCAGATTTCACCTGGAGTCAGCTTCCCGCACCCAGGAATCACCTACAAACTCACGGACCTTACTGCAACCCTCCCCCATTTCTTTCACCTCTTCACCCCCTGCCTTCAGGGACTCTCCTGGGTCTCCCAGCTTCTCTCCAGCCTTCCCCAGATTTCTGCCACAGTCAGCCCCAGGCACCCAGGACAACCCTAGACACTCACAGGCCTCACGAGACTATCTCCCTATGACCTGTACCTATACAGGGATGGCTCCCACGCATCCCTCAGTGACCCCAAACCCATCTCCACTTACACTCAGACACTCCCAGGGCCTGACAGCTACTCCCCGTTATTGTCCTTCAGTTCGAAGCCCTGGCCAATCTACTAGCCCACATGACGCAGTTACCTGGCCATTTCTCCACGGTTCCCGTGAGGGCCCCACACCCAGCCGCACAAGAGCCCCTCCTGCATTCCGTCCTCACACGCAGGCTTGTCCATCTACTTGCTACTGTCACACTCTTGCCAGCAGAAGAGGCCCCTGTAATGGGCGATATCACCACCCAGTCTATCCTCACCCCACAGCTGTGCAGCGGGACCCTCCTGCTGGCCCACGTGGCTGCCAGAGCCCATGCTGGCACGACGCTCCAGCAGGTCGGCGTCCCTGCGGGCCACACTACCGGTGACATGGCTAGCATGACCCTCCTTCCTGGCAGTGACACTGTTGATGTGAACCCCGGTTTCACATCTGTCATTTGTAAATAGGACCATTTTCCCTTTTCGCTCTCCCTTCCATTCACAGGGCTTCTCATTCTCTCTCTTTCTGCCTCCGTTTCAGATACTTACTCACCTTTTTCTCTCTCACTATGTCTGCCGTGGTCTCCATGAGAGTGCGCCACAGAAGATTCCCCCATTAAAAGTCATGAATTGAGTGGCTTTTAGTATACCTGTGGTGGTGCACATTCAATTTTAATTCGCAATCCATTGTAGAACGTCTTATCACCCCCGACCAGAGAAAAACCCTGTAGACATTAGTCACTCCTCATTCTGTCTCAAACCCTCTCCCTGACCCTCAGCCCTAGGTAGCAACTACCTAGTGCGATCAATCCCATATGCATAGATTTCCATATTGTGGACATTTCCTATCAACGGAATTGCACAATAGGTGAGCTGTTATGACTGACACAACACGTAGCACAATATTTTCAAGATTCATCCACATTGTAGGCTTACCCACAGGGGGAAACCATTTTTTGGGGGGTTTTAGTAACACCGGGTGTTTTCTCCTTCCTTTCGTCCTTCTTTCCTTCCTTCCTTCCTTCCTTCCTTCCTTCCTTCCTACCTTCCTTCTTTCTTTCCTTCCTTCCTTCCTTCCTCCTATTTCTCTCTTACTCCTTCTGCCCTCTCTCTTTCATATGCCTTAGGTGCATCCCACATTCTGCGTTTTTTGGGAGAAATCCTCGACAGGTGCAGGAAAATTGTGTTATTGTAACTATTTACCGCTATCTCTCTTTCACGGCTCTCCATCAGTTGTGAACATCTATTGGTTTATCCCAAGTCACTAAGCATATTTTTATTAGGTACACCTGTTTTTCCTTATACAGCTGTTTCTGGACTATAGGGTCGCATACTCATAAACCCACTGTAACTCAGAAACGCATCTAATATTCCAATAATCCCATCATAACGTTGAAAAATCATAAATCAAACCACCGTAAGTCACGGTGTGTCCGTGGATATGGGCGTCATCAATTCCATTGTATTCAGTAATGCTGTACACCATTAACAATGGCAGACTGATTGGGAGTGGATATTGATAGCATTATAAAAGTCAGTTATTAGAGGGATACTTCTTTAACCTGACTGAAGAACTGATCTAATGGCTTTAGTACAGTGCATGATTATGTGAGATGTTTTGAGACAGAGTAGTACATTTGTGAATGAAGATTTTTCACTTAGTAGGAACCATTGTGTGTGGAAAAGTGAGAAAATTGCTTTCTGCTGTAGAGTCTGGCATTCATTGTAGACTTAAGCTTATTTTTCTGTGAGCAAATCTTATTCAATAAAATACTACTCTTTATACTAAAAAACAGAAACAGTGGTGATGTGTGGTCATTATGCTCAGCAAACTAATCCAGGGAAAGAAAACCAAACGCCACATTCTCACTTATAATGAGAGCTGAAAAATGAGATCACATGGACACAGGAAGGGGAACAACACTCACTGGGGCCTTTCGGGAGGCAGAGCGTTAAGAAAAACAGCTACTGCATGCTGGGCTTAATACCTAGGTGATGGGTTGACAGGTGCAGCGAACCACCATGGCACACGTTTACCTTAGTAACAAATCTGCACATCCTGCACATATACCCCAGAACTTAGAAACGAAACGAAACAAAAGAAAACGAAAAAGCAATAGCAAAACGCTAAAGGCAAAATAAAGTTTCAAACTCAGAACGTGACAGACCAATGTTTGGTTCAAATCATGGTTCTCAACCCAGGTGCCATAAGGCCAGGATAAAGAATTTGATTACATATTGTAAATAAGACATGCAGCAAATGACCAGAAAGATTATTCTCAACATATGTGTGTCTTCTAATTCAATGGTGACGCTATCTACCGGGACATAGCTTTAGATTCCAAAGGGCCGAGTCCCGCCAGACAGGCCTCCCACACTAATAACAATGGGAAGCCCCACGTTGTTTTACCTGTGCTTCTCAGCAACTGGCTATAAATCAGGTTGCCACCACTCCCAGATTTAGTTGCATTCATTGGCTGGAAGAGCTCACAGCACGCAGGGAAACACTTACATTTGCCGTTGTATTTTAGCGGACTTTGCCAAAAGTTCAGAAATAAATGCGGGGCCCGGCGTGTGGGGAGGGGTGCACTACCTTCCAGGAAGTGTTATCCACAAGCTCTCTGAACCCAGTCCTTTTGGGTTTTTATGGAGACCTCATTCTATAGGCATGACGGGTTAAACCATAGGCTATTGGTGATCAACTCCACCTGAGGCTCTCAACCCTCCCTGGAAATTGGGGTTGAGGCTTTGCCATTCTCAGTCTGACTAAAAGAATTTACCCAAACGGAATTTTAAAACAGATGAGCATAACTGGAATCTTAATTAGATGATTGGATTATCTGGAGCCACACCTTGATATTCCTAACCCGAGCACCCTCATCCAACGAATGCTCCACGCAACTGGCTCCCAAGTCTCTACGTGGTTCCAGAGCAAAAGAATGTTTATACAACGCATATCTCCACCTTTTCTACAAAGTCTTTTCCCTTACACGGAAAGACTTCTTAAACTGCCATGCATCCGGATCAGGGGGAGGTATTGTTACACCGCAGATCTGTGGATCTCCGGGGTTTGATTGTGGCAAGGATGCTGCTGGTGTCAAAACCACAACGTGGGAACCACAGAACCACTAGTTGGTTTTCAGTGTTTCAGTGCATACAATTCCTAATATATCTGGCCAAGAAAACTTGTAAGTTCTTAGATTGTCCCAAAGGTGGCGCATGAAATCAAAGCAGGAGAACAGTTTCCTACGAGGTGTAGCCTGGGAAAGTTGGGGGTGACTGATGGAAAGGAGGAGTGAAGCTCCGCCCTTTCCGCTGCTAGGCTGCGCCCGAGGCTATTTAAACCCACCCTGGCTGGCCTGTACTCAGATCTTCGCGGAGCGGATCAGCGGCCGGAGCGGTTGGCGGACTCTGCGTTGACTTGGAGCTCACAGCGTCTTGCGACTTGGAAGCGGATTCAGAGGACAGGACAGAACACTTGGGCAAGTGAATCTCTGTCTGTCTGTCTGTCTGTCTGTCTGTCTGTCTCATTGGTTGGTTGATTTCCATTTTCTTAAGGGGCACATACCTCACACCGCACACACACACACACACGCACACACACTCCTTCCTTCTGCGAGTTAGAAAATTAGTAGGGGCCCCTGGGAGCTGCAGGTTTCCTAATCATGTCTGCACCTAAGAACAGTAGGGTCTTGTCCGGCTCTTCTTATGAACGGTCCCCCAGCACGGACTCCCCAAGGTCCATGCGAGCCTCACCCAGCTTCTCCCTCTCCCCTCTCAGAAACTCAGGCTTCAGGGGAAGCTCCTCACCAGGGATCCGGAGCTACCATTCACCATCCCCTAGGGCTTCACCACACTCACCTCTGTCATCACCAGAATCCCACAAGCTCCCATTTCCCTGTCCTCACCGTGATGGGCAATCAATGAAGCCATTGGGCTCTCCCGTGTCCTCCTCTGAGGATTCCTCAGAGTCCCCACGTTCATCAATAATATACCACATGTTCTTACTGCCATCACCCAGCAGCTCACCCCCAGCTCTCGGGGGATCTCCTGTGTCTCCCAGCTACTCTCCAAACAACCCCAGATTTCAGCTGGAGTCAGCCCCCCACACCCGGGAATCACCTACAAACTCACGAGCCTCACGGTGCTCCACCCCTGTGTCTTTCATCTCTTCACCCCCAGGCCTCAGGGACTCTCCTGTGGCTCCCAGTTACTCTCCAGCCATCCCCAGGTTCCTGCGGGAGTCAGCCCCATGCACCCAGGAGTCCCCCAGAGACTCACACGTCTCGGGAGAATATGAGCGGTCCCCCAGCCCTGACTCCTCAAGATTCATGCCTGCCTCACCCAGCTTCTCCCTCTCCCCTCCCAGAAACTCAGACCCAAGGGGCAGCTCCTCACCAGGGATGTGGAAGTACTCTACATCACCCCGCAGGGCTTCACCACTCTCACATCCATCATCAACAGAATTCCACAACTTTACGTTTCCCTTTCCTAACCAAGCAGGACAGTCACTCATGTCATTGTGTTCTCCCGTGTCCTCCTCTGGAGATTCTTCACAGTCACCTCATTCATCAATAATATACCATATGTTCTTACTGCCATCATCCAGCAGCTCACCCCCAGCCACCCATGACTCTCCTGTCTGTCCCAGCTACTCTCCAACTACGCCCAGATTTCAGCGGGAGTCTCTACCCCACACCCCAGAAACACCTACAAACTCACAGACCTCAGTGAGATCCTCGCCAGTCTCTCTCACGTCTTCACCCCCAGCCCTTACGGACCCTCCAGTCTGTCCCAGCTACTCTCCAACCACGCCCACATTTCAGCGCGGGTCAGTTCCAGGAACCCGGGGGTCACCACCAAGCCCACCACTTTCACTGAGTTACTCCCCAGTCTCTAGCACGTCTTTATCTCCAACCCTCAGGGACTCGCCTGTCTGTCCCAGCTACTCTCCAAACACGCCCACACTTCAGCGGGAGTCCGTTGCAGGCACCCAGAAATCACCACCAAACTCACCAATTTCACTGCGTTACTCCCCAGTCTCTCTCATGTCTTCACCATCCCTCAGGGACTCTCCCGTCTGTCCCAGCTACTCTCCAACCACGCCCACATTTCAGCTGCAGTCAGCTCCAGGCACCCCGGAATCACCACCAAACTCCCCAATTTCACTCAGTTACTCCTCACTCTCTAGCACGTCTTTATCTCCAACCCTCAGGGACTCTCCTGTGTGTCCCAGCTACTCTCCAACCACGCCCACACTTCAGCGGGAGTCAGTTCCAGGCACCCAGGAAGCACCACCAAACTCACCAATTTCACTCACTTACTCTCCAGTCTCTCTCATGTCTTCACCAGCCCTCAGGGACTCTCCTGTCTGTCCCAGCTACTCTCCAACCACGCACGCATTTCAGCTGGAGTCAGTCCCAGGCACCCCGGAGTCACCACCAAACTCACCAGTTTCACTGAGGTACTCCCCGGTCTCTCTCATGTCTTCACCCCCAGCCCTCAGGGACTCTCCTGTGTGTCCCAGCTACTCTCCAACCATGCCCAGATTTCAGCGGGAGTCAGTTCCAGGCACCCAGGTATCACCACCAAACTCAGCAGTTTCGCTGAGTTACTCCCCAGTCTCTGTCATGTCTTCACCCCCAGCCCCCTGGGACTCTCCTGTCTGTCCCAGCTACTCTCCCACCACGCCCAGATTTCAGCGGCACTCAGCCTCCCACACTCCGGAATCACCTACAGACTCACAGACTTCACTGAGGTCCTCCCTGGTCTCTCTCAGGTCTTTGCCCTCAGCCCACAGGGACTCCTGTGTCTCTTTCAGCTACTCTCAAAACTTCGCTAGATTCCAGCTGGAGTCAGTTCCAGGCACCCACGATACACCACCGAACTCACGAATTTCACTGACTTACTCCCCAGTCTCCCTCATGTTCTCACCCCCAGCCCTCAAGGACTCTTCTGTCTCTCTCAGCTACACTCCGACCATCTCCAGATTTCACCTGGAGTCAGCTTCCCGCACCCAGGAATCACCTACAAACTCACGGACCTTACTGCAACCCTCCCCCATTTCTTTCACCTCTTCACCCCCTGCCTTCAGGGACTCTCCTGGGTCTCCCAGCTTCTCTCCAGCCTTCCCCAGATTTCTGCCACAGTCAGCCCCAGGCACCCAGGACAACCCTAGACACTCACAGGCCTCACGAGACTATCTCCCTATGACCTGTACCTATACAGGGATGGCTCCCACGCATCCCTCAGTGACCCCAAACCCATCTCCACTTACACTCAGACACTCCCAGGGCCTGACAGCTACTCCCCGTTATTGTCCTTCAGTTCGAAGCCCTGGCCAATCTACTAGCCCACATGACGCAGTTACCTGGCCATTTCTCCACGGTTCCCGTGAGGGCCCCACACCCAGCCGCACAAGAGCCCCTCCTGCATTCCGTCCTCACACGCAGGCTTGTCCATCTACTTGCTACTGTCACACTCTTGCCAGCAGAAGAGGCCCCTGTAATGGGCGATATCACCACCCAGTCTATCCTCACCCCACAGCTGTGCAGCGGGACCCTCCTGCTGGCCCACGTGGCTGCCAGAGCCCATGCTGGCACGACGCTCCAGCAGGTCGGCGTCCCTGCGGGCCACACTACCGGTGACATGGCTAGCATGACCCTCCTTCCTGGCAGTGACACTGTTGATGTGAACCCCGGTTTCACATCTGTCATTTGTAAATAGGACCATTTTCCCTTTTCGCTCTCCCTTCCATTCACAGGGCTTCTCATTCTCTCTCTTTCTGCCTCCGTTTCAGATACTTACTCACCTTTTTCTCTCTCACTATGTCTGCCGTGGTCTCCATGAGAGTGCGCCACAGAAGATTCCCCCATTAAAAGTCATGAATTGAGTGGCTTTTAGTATACCTGTGGTGGTGCACATTCAATTTTAATTCGCAATCCATTGTAGAACGTCTTATCACCCCCGACCAGAGAAAAACCCTGTAGACATTAGTCACTCCTCATTCTGTCTCAAACCCTCTCCCTGACCCTCAGCCCTAGGTAGCAACTACCTAGTGCGATCAATCCCATATGCATAGATTTCCATATTGTGGACATTTCCTATCAACGGAATTGCACAATAGGTGAGCTGTTATGACTGACACAACACGTAGCACAATATTTTCAAGATTCATCCACATTGTAGGCTTACCCACAGGGGGAAACCATTTTTTGGGGGGTTTTAGTAACACCGGGTGTTTTCTCCTTCCTTTCGTCCTTCTTTCCTTCCTTCCTTCCTTCCTTCCTTCCTTCCTTCCTTCCTACCTTCCTTCTTTCTTTCCTTCCTTCCTTCCTTCCTCCTATTTCTCTCTTACTCCTTCTGCCCTCTCTCTTTCATATGCCTTAGGTGCATCCCACATTCTGCGTTTTTTGGGAGAAATCCTCGACAGGTGCAGGAAAATTGTGTTATTGTAACTATTTACCGCTATCTCTCTTTCACGGCTCTCCATCAGTTGTGAACATCTATTGGTTTATCCCAAGTCACTAAGCATATTTTTATTAGGTACACCTGTTTTTCCTTATACAGCTGTTTCTGGACTATAGGGTCGCATACTCATAAACCCACTGTAACTCAGAAACGCATCTAATATTCCAATAATCCCATCATAACGTTGAAAAATCATAAATCAAACCACCGTAAGTCACGGTGTGTCCGTGGATATGGGCGTCATCAATTCCATTGTATTCAGTAATGCTGTACACCATTAACAATGGCAGACTGATTGGGAGTGGATATTGATAGCATTATAAAAGTCAGTTATTAGAGGGATACTTCTTTAACCTGACTGAAGAACTGATCTAATGGCTTTAGTACAGTGCATGATTATGTGAGATGTTTTGAGACAGAGTAGTACATTTGTGAATGAAGTTTTTTCACTTAGTAGGAACCATTGTGTGTGGAAAAGTGAGAAAATTGCTTTCTGCTGTAGAGTCTGGCATTCATTGTAGACTTAAGCTTATTTTTCTGTGAGCAAATCTTATTCAATAAAATACTACTCTTTATACTAAAAAACAGAAACAGTGGTGATGTGTGGTCATTATGCTCAGCAAACTAATCCAGGGAAAGAAAACCAAACGCCACATTCTCACTTATAATGAGAGCTGAAAAATGAGATCACATGGACACAGGAAGGGGAACAACACTCACTGGGGCCTTTCGGGAGGCAGAGCGTTAAGAAAAACAGCTACTGCATGCTGGGCTTAATACCTAGGTGATGGGTTGACAGGTGCAGCGAACCACCATGGCACACGTTTACCTTAGTAACAAATCTGCACATCCTAAACATATACCCCAGAACTTAGAAACGAAACGAAACAAAAGAAAACGAAAAAGCAATAGCAAAACGCTAAAGGCAAAATAAAGTTTCAAACTCAGAACGTGACAGACCAATGTTTGGTTCAAATCATGGTTCTCAACCCAGGTGCCATAAGGCCAGGATAAAGAATTTGATTACATATTGTAAATAAGACATGCAGCAAATGACCAGAAAGATTATTCTCAACATATGTGTGTCTTCTAATTCAATGGTGACGCTATCTACCGGGACATAGCTTTAGATTCCAAAGGGCCGAGTCCCGCCAGACAGGCCTCCCACACTAATAACAATGGGAAGCCCCACGTTGTTTTACCTGTGCTTCTCAGCAACTGGCTATAAATCAGGTTGCCACCACTCCCAGATTTAGTTGCATTCATTGGCTGGAAGAGCTCACAGCACGCAGGGAAACACTTACATTTGCCGTTGTATTTTAGCGGACTTTGCAAAAAGTTCAGAAATAAATGCGGGGCCCGGCGTGTGGGGAGGGGTGCACTACCTTCCAGGAAGTGTTATCCACAAGCTCTCTGAACCCAGTCCTTTTGGGTTTTTATGGAGACCTCATTCTATAGGCATGACGGGTTAAACCATAGGCTATTGGTGATCAACTCCACCTGAGGCTCTCAACCCTCCCTGGAAATTGGGGTTGAGGCTTTGCCATTCTCAGTCTGACTAAAAGAATTTACCCAAACGGAATTTTAAAACAGATGAGCATAACTGGAATCTTAATTAGATGATTGGATTATCTGGAGCCACACCTTGATATTCCTAACCCGAGCACCCTCATCCAACGAATGCTCCTCCCAACTGGCTCCCAAGTCTCTACGTGGTTCCAGAGCAAAAGAATGTTTCTACAACGCATATCTCCACCTTTTCTACAAAGTCTTTTCCCTTACACGGAAAGACTTCTTAAACTGCCATGCATCCGGATCAGGGGGAGGTATTGTTACACCGCAGATCTGTGGATCTCCGGGGTTTGATTGTGGCAAGGATGCTGCTGGTGTCAAAACCACAACGTGGGAACCACAGAACCACTAGTTGGTTTTCAGTGTTTCAGTGCATACAATTCCTAATATATCTGGCCAAGAAAACTTGTAAGTTCTTAGATTGTCCCAAAGGTGGCGCATGAAATCAAAGCAGGAGAACAGTTTCCTACGAGGTGTAGCCTGGGAAAGTTGGGGGTGACTGATGGAAAGGAGGAGTGAAGCTCCGCCCTTTCCGCTGCTAGGCTGCGCCCGAGGCTATTTAAACCCACCCTGGCTGGCCTGTACTCAGATCTTCGCGGAGCGGATCAGCGGCCGGAGCGGTTGGCGGACTCTGCGTTGACTTGGAGCTCACAGCGTCTTGCGACTTGGAAGCGGATTCAGAGGACAGGACAGAACACTTGGGCAAGTGAATCTCTGTCTGTCTGTCTGTCTGTCTGTCTGTCTGTCTGTCTCATTGGTTGGTTGATTTCCATTTTCTTAAGGGGCACATACCTCACACCGCACACACACACACACACGCACACACACTCCTTCCTTCTGCGAGTTAGAAAATTAGTAGGGGCCCCTGGGAGCTGCAGGTTTCCTAATCATGTCTGCACCTAAGAACAGTAGGGTCTTGTCCGGCTCTTCTTATGAACGGTCCCCCAGCACGGACTCCCCAAGGTCCATGCGAGCCTCACCCAGCTTCTCCCTCTCCCCTCTCAGAAACTCAGGCTTCAGGGGAAGCTCCTCACCAGGGATCCGGAGCTACCATTCACCATCCCCTAGGGCTTCACCACACTCACCTCTGTCATCACCAGAATCCCACAAGCTCCCATTTCCCTGTCCTCACCGTGATGGGCAATCAATGAAGCCATTGGGCTCTCCCGTGTCCTCCTCTGAGGATTCCTCAGAGTCCCCACGTTCATCAATAATATACCACATGTTCTTACTGCCATCACCCAGCAGCTCACCCCCAGCTCTCGGGGGATCTCCTGTGTCTCCCAGCTACTCTCCAAACAACCCCAGATTTCAGCTGGAGTCAGCCCCCCACACCCGGGAATCACCTACAAACTCACGAGCCTCACGGTGCTCCACCCCTGTGTCTTTCATCTCTTCACCCCCAGGCCTCAGGGACTCTCCTGTGGCTCCCAGTTACTCTCCAGCCATCCCCAGGTTCCTGCGGGAGTCAGCCCCATGCACCCAGGAGTCCCCCAGAGACTCACACGTCTCGGGAGAATATGAGCGGTCCCCCAGCCCTGACTCCTCAAGATTCATGCCTGCCTCACCCAGCTTCTCCCTCTCCCCTCCCAGAAACTCAGACCCAAGGGGCAGCTCCTCACCAGGGATGTGGAAGTACTCTACATCACCCCGCAGGGCTTCACCACTCTCACATCCATCATCAACAGAATTCCACAACTTTACGTTTCCCTTTCCTAACCAAGCAGGACAGTCACTCATGTCATTGTGTTCTCCCGTGTCCTCCTCTGGAGATTCTTCACAGTCACCTCATTCATCAATAATATACCATATGTTCTTACTGCCATCATCCAGCAGCTCACCCCCAGCCACCCATGACTCTCCTGTCTGTCCCAGCTACTCTCCAACTACGCCCAGATTTCAGCGGGAGTCTCTACCCCACACCCCAGAAACACCTACAAACTCACAGACCTCAGTGAGATCCTCGCCAGTCTCTCTCACGTCTTCACCCCCAGCCCTTACGGACCCTCCAGTCTGTCCCAGCTACTCTCCAACCACGCCCACATTTCAGCGCGGGTCAGTTCCAGGAACCCGGGGATCACCACCAAGCCCACCACTTTCACTGAGTTACTCCCCAGTCTCTAGCACGTCTTTATCTCCAACCCTCAGGGACTCGCCTGTCTGTCCCGGCTACTCTCCAAACACGCCCACACTTCAGCGGGAGTCCGTTGCAGGCACCCAGAAATCACCACCAAACTCACCAATTTCACTGCGTTACTCCCCAGTCTCTCTCATGTCTTCACCATCCCTCAGGGACTCTCCCGTCTGTCCCAGCTACTCTCCAACCACGCCCACATTTCAGCTGCAGTCAGCTCCAGGCACCCCGGAATCACCACCAAACTCCCCAATTTCACTCAGTTACTCCTCACTCTCTAGCACGTCTTTATCTCCAACCCTCAGGGACTCTCCTGTGTGTCCCAGCTACTCTCCAACCACGCCCACACTTCAGCGGGAGTCAGTTCCAGGCACCCAGGAAGCACCACCAAACTCACCAATTTCACTCACTTACTCTCCAGTCTCTCTCATGTCTTCACCAGCCCTCAGGGACTCTCCTGTCTGTCCCAGCTACTCTCCAACCACGCACGCATTTCAGCTGGAGTCAGTCCCAGGCACCCCGGAGTCACCACCAAACTCACCAGTTTCACTGAGGTACTCCCCGGTCTCTCTCATGTCTTCACCCCCAGCCCTCAGGGACTCTCCTGTGTGTCCCAGCTACTCTCCAACCATGCCCAGATTTCAGCGGGAGTCAGTTCCAGGCACCCAGGTATCACCACCAAACTCAGCAGTTTCGCTGAGTTACTCCCCAGTCTCTGTCATGTCTTCACCCCCAGCCCCCTGGGACTCTCCTGTCTGTCCCAGCTACTCTCCCACCACGCCCAGATTTCAGCGGCACTCAGCCTCCCACACTCCGGAATCACCTACAGACTCACAGACTTCACTGAGGTCCTCCCTGGTCTCTCTCAGGTCTTTGCCCTCAGCCCACAGGGACTCCTGTGTCTCTTTCAGCTACTCTCAAAACTTCGCTAGATTCCAGCTGGAGTCAGTTCCAGGCACCCACGATACACCACCGAACTCACGAATTTCACTGACTTACTCCCCAGTCTCCCTCATGTTCTCACCCCCAGCCCTCAAGGACTCTTCTGTCTCTCTCAGCTACACTCCGACCATCTCCAGATTTCACCTGGAGTCAGCTTCCCGCACCCAGGAATCACCTACAAACTCACGGACCTTACTGCAACCCTCCCCCATTTCTTTCACCTCTTCACCCCCTGCCTTCAGGGACTCTCCTGGGTCTCCCAGCTTCTCTCCAGCCTTCCCCAGATTTCTGCCACAGTCAGCCCCAGGCACCCAGGACAACCCTAGACACTCACAGGCCTCACGAGACTATCTCCCTATGACCTGTACCTATACAGGGATGGCTCCCACGCATCCCTCAGTGACCCCAAACCCATCTCCACTTACACTCAGACACTCCCAGGGCCTGACAGCTACTCCCCGTTATTGTCCTTCAGTTCGAAGCCCTGGCCAATCTACTAGCCCACATGACGCAGTTACCTGGCCATTTCTCCACGGTTCCCGTGAGGGCCCCACACCCAGCCGCACAAGAGCCCCTCCTGCATTCCGTCCTCACACGCAGGCTTGTCCATCTACTTGCTACTGTCACACTCTTGCCAGCAGAAGAGGCCCCTGTAATGGGCGATATCACCACCCAGTCTATCCTCACCCCACAGCTGTGCAGCGGGACCCTCCTGCTGGCCCACGTGGCTGCCAGAGCCCATGCTGGCACGACGCTCCAGCAGGTCGGCGTCCCTGCGGGCCACACTACCGGTGACATGGCTAGCATGACCCTCCTTCCTGGCAGTGACACTGTTGATGTGAACCCCGGTTTCACATCTGTCATTTGTAAATAGGACCATTTTCCCTTTTCGCTCTCCCTTCCATTCACAGGGCTTCTCATTCTCTCTCTTTCTGCCTCCGTTTCAGATATTTACTCACCTTTTTCTCTCTCACTATGTCTGCCGTGGTCTCCATGAGAGTGCGCCACAGAAGATTCCCCCATTAAAAGTCATGAATTGAGTGGCTTTTAGTATACCTGTGGTGGTGCACATTCAATTTTAATTCGCAATCCATTGTAGAACGTCTTATCACCCCCGACCAGAGAAAAACCCTGTAGACATTAGTCACTCCTCATTCTGTCTCAAACCCTCTCCCTGACCCTCAGCCCTAGGTAGCAACTACCTAGTGCGATCAATCCCATATGCATAGATTTCCATATTGTGGACATTTCCTATCAACGGAATTGCACAATAGGTGAGCTGTTATGACTGACACAACACGTAGCACAATATTTTCAAGATTCATCCACATTGTAGGCTTACCCACAGGGGGAAACCATTTTTTGGGGGGTTTTAGTAACACCGGGTGTTTTCTCCTTCCTTTCGTCCTTCTTTCCTTCCTTCCTTCCTTCCTTCCTTCCTTCCTTCCTTCCTTCCTACCTTCCTTCTTTCTTTCCTTCCTTCCTTCCTTCCTCCTATTTCTCTCTTACTCCTTCTGCCCTCTCTCTTTCATATGCCTTAGGTGCATCCCACATTCTGCGTTTTTTGGGAGAAATCCTCGACAGGTGCAGGAAAATTGTGTTATTGTAACTATTTACCGCTATCTCTCTTTCACGGCTCTCCATCAGTTGTGAACATCTATTGGTTTATCCCAAGTCACTAAGCATATTTTTATTAGGTACACCTGTTTTTCCTTATACAGCTGTTTCTGGACTATAGGGTCGCATACTCATAAACCCACTGTAACTCAGAAACGCATCTAATATTCCAATAATCCCATCATAACGTTGAAAAATCATAAATCAAACCACCGTAAGTCACGGTGTGTCCGTGGATATGGGCGTCATCAATTCCATTGTGTTCGGTAATGCTGTACACCATTAACAATGGCAGACTGATTGGGAGTGGATATTGATAGCATTATAAAAGTCAGTTATTAGAGGGATACTTCTTTAACCTGACTGAAGAACTGATCTAATGGCTTTAGTACAGTGCATGATTATGTGAGATGTTTTGAGACAGAGTAGTACATTTGTGAATGAAGATTTTTCACTTAGTAGGAACCATTGTGTGTGGAAAAGTGAGAAAATTGCTTTCTGCTGTAGAGTTTGGCATTCATTGTAGACTTAAGCTTATTTTTCTGTGAGCAAATCTTATTCAATAAAATACTACTCTTTATACTAAAAAACAGAAACAGTGGTGATGTGTGGTCATTATGCTCAGCAAACTAATCCAGGGAAAGAAAACCAAACGCCACATTCTCACTTATAATGAGAGCTGAAAAATGAGATGACATGGACACAGGAAGGGGAACAACACTCACTGGGGCCTTTCGGGAGGCAGAGCGTTAAGAAAAACAGCTACTGCATGCTGGGCTTAATACCTAGGTGATGGGTTGACAGGTGCAGCGAACCACCATGGCACACGTTTACCTTAGTAACAAATCTGCACATCCTGCACATATACCCCAGAACTTAGAAACGAAACGAAACAAAAGAAAACGAAAAAGCAATAGCAAAACGCTAAAGGCAAAATAAAGTTTCAAACTCAGAACGTGACAGACCAATGTTTGGTTCAAATCATGGTTCTCAACCCAGGTGCCATAAGGCCAGGATAAAGAATTTGATTACATATTGTAAATAAGACATGCAGCAAATGACCAGAAAGATTATTCTCAACATATGTGTGTCTTCTAATTCAATGGTGACGCTATCTACCGGGACATAGCTTTAGATTCCAAAGGGCCGAGTCCCGCCAGACAGGCCTCCCACACTAATAACAATGGGAAGCCCCACGTTGTTTTACCTGTGCTTCTCAGCAACTGGCTATAAATCAGGTTGCCACCACTCCCAGATTTAGTTGCATTCATTGGCTGGAAGAGCTCACAGCACGCAGGGAAACACTTACATTTGCCGTTGTATTTTAGCGGACTTTGCAAAAAGTTCAGAAATAAATGCGGGGCCCGGCGTGTGGGGAGGGGTGCACTACCTTCCAGGAAGTGTTATCCACAAGCTCTCTGAACCCAGTCCTTTTGGGTTTTTATGGAGACCTCATTCTATAGGCATGACGGGTTAAACCATAGGCTATTGGTGATCAACTCCACCTGAGGCTCTCAACCCTCCCTGGAAATTGGGGTTGAGGCTTTGCCATTCTCAGTCTGACTAAAAGAATTTACCCAAACGGAATTTTAAAACAGATGAGCATAACTGGAATCTTAATTAGATGATTGGATTATCTGGAGCCACACCTTGATATTCCTAACCCGAGCACCCTCATCCAACGAATGCTCCTCCCAACTGGCTCCCAAGTCTCTACGTGGTTCCAGAGCAAAAGAATGTTTATACAACGCATATCTCCACCTTTTCTACAAAGTCTTTTCCCTTACACGGAAAGACTTCTTAAACTGCCATGCATCCGGATCAGGGGGAGGTATTGTTACACCGCAGATCTGTGGATCTCCGGGGTTTGATTGTGGCAAGGATGCTGCTGGTGTCAAAACCACAACGTGGGAACCACAGAACCACTAGTTGGTTTTCAGTGTTTCAGTGCATACAATTCCTAATATATCTGGCCAAGAAAACTTGTAAGTTCTTAGATTGTCCCAAAGGTGGCGCATGAAATCAAAGCAGGAGAACAGTTTCCTACGAGGTGTAGCCTGGGAAAGTTGGGGGTGACTGATGGAAAGGAGGAGTGAAGCTCCGCCCTTTCCGCTGCTAGGCTGCGCCCGAGGCTATTTAAACCCACCCTGGCTGGCCTGTACTCAGATCTTCGCGGAGCGGATCAGCGGCCGGAGCGGTTGGCGGACTCTGCGTTGACTTGGAGCTCACAGCGTCTTGCGACTTGGAAGCGGATTCAGAGGACAGGACAGAACACTTGGGCAAGTGAATCTCTGTCTGTCTGTCTGTCTGTCTGTCTGTCTGTCTGTCTCATTGGTTGGTTGATTTCCATTTTCTTAAGGGGCACATACCTCACACCGCACACACACACACACACGCACACACACTCCTTCCTTCTGCGAGTTAGAAAATTAGTAGGGGCCCCTGGGAGCTGCAGGTTTCCTAATCATGTCTGCACCTAAGAACAGTAGGGTCTTGTCCGGCTCTTCTTATGAACGGTCCCCCAGCACGGACTCCCCAAGGTCCATGCGAGCCTCACCCAGCTTCTCCCTCTCCCCTCTCAGAAACTCAGGCTTCAGGGGAAGCTCCTCACCAGGGATCCGGAGCTACCATTCACCATCCCCTAGGGCTTCACCACACTCACCTCTGTCATCACCAGAATCCCACAAGCTCCCATTTCCCTGTCCTCACCGTGATGGGCAATCAATGAAGCCATTGGGCTCTCCCGTGTCCTCCTCTGAGGATTCCTCAGAGTCCCCACGTTCATCAATAATATACCACATGTTCTTACTGCCATCACCCAGCAGCTCACCCCCAGCTCTCGGGGGATCTCCTGTGTCTCCCAGCTACTCTCCAAACAACCCCAGATTTCAGCTGGAGTCAGCCCCCCACACCCGGGAATCACCTACAAACTCACGAGCCTCACGGTGCTCCACCCCTGTGTCTTTCATCTCTTCACCCCCAGGCCTCAGGGACTCTCCTGTGGCTCCCAGTTACTCTCCAGCCATCCCCAGGTTCCTGCGGGAGTCAGCCCCATGCACCCAGGAGTCCCTCAGAGACTCACACGTCTCGGGAGAATATGAGCGGTCCCCTAGCCCTGACTCCTCAAGATTCATGCCTGCCTCACCCAGCTTCTCCCTCTCCCCTCCCAGAAACTCAGACCCAAGGGGCAGCTCCTCACCAGGGATGTGGAAGTACTCTACATCACCCCGCAGGGCTTCACCACTCTCACATCCATCATCAACAGAATTCCACAACTTTACGTTTCCCTTTCCTAACCAAGCAGGACAGTCACTCATGTCATTGTGTTCTCCCGTGTCCTCCTCTGGAGATTCTTCACAGTCACCTCATTCATCAATAATATACCATATGTTCTTACTGCCATCATCCAGCAGCTCACCCCCAGCCACCCATGACTCTCCTGTCTGTCCCAGCTACTCTCCAACTACGCCCAGATTTCAGCGGGAGTCTCTACCCCACACCCCAGAAACACCTACAAACTCACAGACCTCAGTGAGATCCTCGCCAGTCTCTCTCACGTCTTCACCCCCAGCCCTTATGGACCCTCCAGTCTGTCCCAGCTACTCTCCAACCACGCCCACATTTCAGCGCGGGTCAGTTCCAGGAACCCGGGGATCACCACCAAGCCCACCACTTTCACTGAGTTACTCCCCAGTCTCTAGCACGTCTTTATCTCCAACCCTCAGGGACTCGCCTGTCTGTCCCAGCTACTCTCCAAACACGCCCACACTTCAGCGGGAGTCCGTTGCAGGCACCCAGAAATCACCACCAAACTCACCAATTTCACTGCGTTACTCCCCAGTCTCTCTCATGTCTTCACCATCCCTCAGGGACTCTCCCGTCTGTCCCAGCTACTCTCCAACCACGCCCACATTTCAGCTGCAGTCAGCTCCAGGCACCCCGGAATCACCACCAAACTCCCCAATTTCACTCAGTTACTCCTCACTCTCTAGCACGTCTTTATCTCCAACCCTCAGGGACTCTCCTGTGTGTCCCAGCTACTCTCCAACCACGCCCACACTTCAGCGGGAGTCAGTTCCAGGCACCCAGGAAGCACCACCAAACTCACCAATTTCACTCACTTACTCTCCAGTCTCTCTCATGTCTTCACCAGCCCTCAGGGACTCTCCTGTCTGTCCCAGCTACTCTCCAACCACGCACACATTTCAGCTGGAGTCAGTCCCAGGCACCCCGGAGTCACCACCAAACTCACCAGTTTCACTGAGGTACTCCCCGGTCTCTCTCATGTCTTCACCCCCAGCCCTCAGGGACTCTCCTGTGTGTCCCAGCTACTCTCCAACCATGCCCAGATTTCAGCGGGAGTCAGTTCCAGGCACCCAGGTATCACCACCAAACTCAGCAGTTTCGCTGAGTTACTCCCCAGTCTCTGTCATGTCTTCACCCCCAGCCCCCTGGGACTCTCCTGTCTGTCCCAGCTACTCTCCCACCACGCCCAGATTTCAGCGGCACTCAGCCTCCCACACTCCGGAATCACCTACAGACTTACAGACTTCACTGAGGTCCTCCCTGGTCTCTCTCAGGTCTTTGCCCTCAGCCCACAGGGACTCCTGTGTCTCTTTCAGCTACTCTCAAAACTTCGCTAGATTCCAGCTGGAGTCAGTTCCAGGCACCCACGATACACCACCGAACTCACGAATTTCACTGACTTACTCCCCAGTCTCCCTCATGTTCTCACCCCCAGCCCTCAAGGACTCTTCTGTCTCTCTCAGCTACACTCCGACCATCTCCAGATTTCACCTGGAGTCAGCTTCCCGCACCCAGGAATCACCTACAAACTCACGGACCTTACTGCAACCCTCCCCCATTTCTTTCACCTCTTCACCCCCTGCCTTCAGGGACTCTCCTGGGTCTCCCAGCTTCTCTCCAGCCTTCCCCAGATTTCTGCCACAGTCAGCCCCAGGCACCCAGGACAACCCTAGACACTCACAGGCCTCACGAGACTATCTCCCTATGACCTGTACCTATACAGGGATGGCTCCCACGCATCCCTCAGTGACCCCAAACCCATCTCCACTTACACTCAGACACTCCCAGGGCCTGACAGCTACTCCCCGTTATTGTCCTTCAGTTCGAAGCCCTGGCCAATCTACTAGCCCACATGACGCAGTTACCTGGCCATTTCTCCACGGTTCCCGTGAGGGCCCCACACCCAGCCGCACAAGAGCCCCTCCTGCATTCCGTCCTCACACGCAGGCTTGTCCATCTACTTGCTACTGTCACACTCTTGCCAGCAGAAGAGGCCCCTGTAATGGGCGATATCACCACCCAGTCTATCCTCACCCCACAGCTGTGCAGCGGGACCCTCCTGCTGGCCCACGTGGCTGCCAGAGCCCATGCTGGCACGACACTCCAGCAGGTCGGCGTCCCTGCGGGCCACACTACCGGTGACATGGCTAGCATGACCCTCCTTCCTGGCAGTGACACTGTTGATGTGAACCCCGGTTTCACATCTGTCATTTGTAAATAGGACCATTTTCCCTTTTCGCTCTCCCTTCCATTCACAGGGCTTCTCATTCTCTCTCTTTCTGCCTCCGTTTCAGATACTTACTCACCTTTTTCTCTCTCACTATGTCTGCCGTGGTCTCCATGAGAGTGCGCCACAGAAGATTCCCCCATTAAAAGTCATGAATTGAGTGGCTTTTAGTATACCTGTGGTGGTGCACATTCAATTTTAATTCGCAATCCATTGTAGAACGTCTTATCACCCCCGACCAGAGAAAAACCCTGTAGACATTAGTCACTCCTCATTCTGTCTCAAACCCTCTCCCTGACCCTCAGCCCTAGGTAGCAACTACCTAGTGCGATCAATCCCATATGCATAGATTTCCATATTGTGGACATTTCCTATCAACGGAATTGCACAATAGGTGAGCTGTTATGACTGACACAACACGTAGCACAATATTTTCAAGATTCATCCACATTGTAGGCTTACCCACAGGGGGAAACCATTTTTTGGGGGGTTTTAGTAACACCGGGTGTTTTCTCCTTCCTTTCGTCCTTCTTTCCTTCCTTCCTTCCTTCCTTCCTTCCTTCCTTCCTACCTTCCTTCTTTCTTTCCTTCCTTCCTTCCTTCCTCCTATTTCTCTCTTACTCCTTCTGCCCTCTCTCTTTCATATGCCTTAGGTGCATCCCACATTCTGCGTTTTTTGGGAGAAATCCTCGACAGGTGCAGGAAAATTGTGTTATTGTAACTATTTACCGCTATCTCTCTTTCACGGCTCTCCATCAGTTGTGAACATCTATTGGTTTATCCCAAGTCACTAAGCATATTTTTATTAGGTACACCTGTTTTTCCTTATACAGCTGTTTCTGGACTATAGGGTCGCATACTCATAAACCCACTGTAACTCAGAAACGCATCTAATATTCCAATAATCCCATCATAACGTTGAAAAATCATAAATCAAACCACCGTAAGTCACGGTGTGTCCGTGGATATGGGCGTCATCAATTCCATTGTATTCAGTAATGCTGTACACCATTAACAATGGCAGACTGATTGGGAGTGGATATTGATAGCATTATAAAAGTCAGTTATTAGAGGGATACTTCTTTAACCTGACTGAAGAACTGATCTAATGGCTTTAGTACAGTGCATGATTATGTGAGATGTTTTGAGACAGAGTAGTACATTTGTGAATGAAGATTTTTCACTTAGTAGGAACCATTGTGTGTGGAAAAGTGAGAAAATTGCTTTCTGCTGTAGAGTCTGGCATTCATTGTCGACTTAAGCTTATTTTTCTGTGAGCAAATCTTATTCAATAAAATACTACTCTTTATACTAAAAAACAGAAACAGTGGTGATGTGTGGTCATTATGCTCAGCAAACTAATCCAGGGAAAGAAAACCAAACGCCACATTCTCACTTATAATGAGAGCTGAAAAATGAGATCACATGGACACAGGAAGGGGAACAACACTCACTGGGGCCTTTCGGGAGGCAGAGCGTTAAGAAAAACAGCTACTGCATGCTGGGCTTAATACCTAGGTGATGGGTTGACAGGTGCAGCGAACCACCATGGCACACGTTTACCTTAGTAACAAATCTGCACATCCTGCACATATACCCCAGAACTTAGAAACGAAACGAAACAAAAGAAAACGAAAAAGCAATAGCAAAACGCTAAAGGCAAAATAAAGTTTCAAACTCAGAACGTGACAGACCAATGTTTGGTTCAAATCATGGTTCTCAACCCAGGTGCCATAAGGCCAGGATAAAGAATTTGATTACATATTGTAAATAAGACATGCAGCAAATGACCAGAAAGATTATTCTCAACATATGTGTGTCTTCTAATTCAATGGTGACGCTATCTACCGGGACATAGCTTTAGATTCCAAAGGGCCGAGTCCCGCCAGACAGGCCTCCCACACTAATAACAATGGGAAGCCCCACGTTGTTTTACCTGTGCTTCTCAGCAACTGGCTATAAATCAGGTTGCCACCACTCCCAGATTTAGTTGCATTCATTGGCTGGAAGAGCTCACAGCACGCAGGGAAACACTTACATTTGCCGTTGTATTTTAGCGGACTTTGCAAAAAGTTCAGAAATAAATGCGGGGCCCGGCGTGTGGGGAGGGGTGCACTACCTTCCAGGAAGTGTTATCCACAAGCTCTCTGAACCCAGTCCTTTTGGGTTTTTATGGAGACCTCATTCTATAGGCATGACGGGTTAAACCATAGGCTATTGGTGATCAACTCCACCTGAGGCTCTCAACCCTCCCTGGAAATTGGGGTTGAGGCTTTGCCATTCTCAGTCTGACTAAAAGAATTTACCCAAACGGAATTTTAAAACAGATGAGCATAACTGGAATCTTAATTAGATGATTGGATTATCTGGAGCCACACCTTGATATTCCTAACCCGAGCACCCTCATCCAACGAATGCTCCACGCAACTGGCTCCCAAGTCTCTACGTGGTTCCAGAGCAAAAGAATGTTTATACAACGCATATCTCCACCTTTTCTACAAAGTCTTTTCCCTTACACGGAAAGACTTCTTAAACTGCCATGCATCCGGATCAGGGGGAGGTATTGTTACACCGCAGATCTGTGGATCTCCGGGGTTTGATTGTGGCAAGGATGCTGCTGGTGTCAAAACCACAACGTGGGAACCACAGAACCACTAGTTGGTTTTCAGTGTTTCAGTGCATACAATTCCTAATATATCTGGCCAAGAAAACTTGTAAGTTCTTAGATTGTCCCAAAGGTGGCGCATGAAATCAAAGCAGGAGAACAGTTTCCTACGAGGTGTAGCCTGGGAAAGTTGGGGGTGACTGATGGAAAGGAGGAGTGAAGCTCCGCCCTTTCCGCTGCTAGGCTGCGCCCGAGGCTATTTAAACCCACCCTGGCTGGCCTGTACTCAGATCTTCGCGGAGCGGATCAGCGGCCGGAGCGGTTGGCGGACTCTGCGTTGACTTGGAGCTCACAGCCTCTTGCGACTTGGAAGCGGATTCAGAGGACAGGACAGAACACTTGGGCAAGTGAATCTCTGTCTGTCTGTCTGTCTGTCTGTCTGTCTGTCTCATTGGTTGGTTGATTTCCATTTTCTTAAGGGGCACATACCTCACACCGCACACACACACACACACGCACACACACTCCTTCCTTCTGCGAGTTAGAAAATTAGTAGGGGCCCCTGGGAGCTGCAGGTTTCCTAATCATGTCTGCACCTAAGAACAGTAGGGTCTTGTCCGGCTCTTCTTATGAACGGTCCCCCAGCACGGACTCCCCAAGGTCCATGCGAGCCTCACCCAGCTTCTCCCTCTCCCCTCTCAGAAACTCAGGCTTCAGGGGAAGCTCCTCACCAGGGATCCGGAGCTACCATTCACCATCCCCTAGGGCTTCACCACACTCACCTCTGTCATCACCAGAATCCCACAAGCTCCCATTTCCCTGTCCTCACCGTGATGGGCAATCAATGAAGCCATTGGGCTCTCCCGTGTCCTCCTCTGAGGATTCCTCAGAGTCCCCATGTTCATCAATAATATACCACATGTTCTTACTGCCATCACCCAGCAGCTCACCCCCAGCTCTCGGGGGATCTCCTGTGTCTCCCAGCTACTCTCCAAACAACCCCAGATTTCAGCTGGAGTCAGCCCCCCACACCCGGGAATCACCTACAAACTCACGAGCCTCACGGTGCTCCACCCCTGTGTCTTTCATCTCTTCACCCCCAGGCCTCAGGGACTCTCCTGTGGCTCCCAGTTACTCTCCAGCCATCCCCAGGTTCCTGCGGGAGTCAGCCCCATGCACCCAGGAGTCCCCCAGAGACTCACACGTCTCGGGAGAATATGAGCGGTCCCCCAGCCCTGACTCCTCAAGATTCATGCCTGCCTCACCCAGCTTCTCCCTCTCCCCTCCCAGAAACTCAGACCCAAAGGGCAGCTCCTCACCAGGGATGTGGAAGTACTCTACATCACCCCGCAGGGCTTCACCACTCTCACATCCATCATCAACAGAATTCCACAACTTTACGTTTCCCTTTCCTAACCAAGCAGGACAGTCACTCATGTCATTGTGTTCTCCCGTGTCCTCCTCTGGAGATTCTTCACAGTCACCTCATTCATCAATAATATACCATATGTTCTTACTGCCATCATCCAGCAGCTCACCCCCAGCCACCCATGACTCTCCTGTCTGTCCCAGCTACTCTCCAACTACGCCCAGATTTCAGCGGGAGTCTCTACCCCACACCCCAGAAACACCTACAAACTCACAGACCTCAGTGAGATCCTCGCCAGTCTCTCTCACGTCTTCACCCCCAGCCCTTACGGACCCTCCAGTCTGTCCCAGCTACTCTCCAACCACGCCCACATTTCAGCGCGGGTCAGTTCCAGGAACCCGGGGGTCACCACCAAGCCCACCACTTTCACTGAGTTACTCCCCAGTCTCTAGCACGTCTTTATCTCCAACCCTCAGGGACTCGCCTGTCTGTCCCAGCTACTCTCCAAACACGCCCACACTTCAGCGGGAGTCCGTTGCAGGCACCCAGAAATCACCACCAAACTCACCAATTTCACTGCGTTACTCCCCAGTCTCTCTCATGTCTTCACCATCCCTCAGGGACTCTCCCGTCTGTCCCAGCTACTCTCCAACCACGCCCACATTTCAGCTGCAGTCAGCTCCAGGCACCCCGGAATCACCACCAAACTCCCCAATTTCACTCAGTTACTCCTCACTCTCTAGCACGTCTTTATCTCCAACCCTCAGGGACTCTCCTGTGTGTCCCAGCTACTCTCCAACCACGCCCACACTTCAGCGGGAGTCAGTTCCAGGCACCCAGGAAGCACCACCAAACTCACCAATTTCACTCACTTACTCTCCAGTCTCTCTCATGTCTTCACCAGCCCTCAGGGACTCTCCTGTCTGTCCCAGCTACTCTCCAACCACGCACGCATTTCAGCTGGAGTCAGTCCCAGGCACCCCGGAGTCACCACCAAACTCACCAGTTTCACTGAGGTACTCCCCGGTCTCTCTCATGTCTTCACCCCCAGCCCTCAGGGACTCTCCTGTGTGTCCCAGCTACTCTCCAACCATGCCCAGATTTCAGCGGGAGTCAGTTCCAGGCACCCAGGTATCACCACCAAACTCAGCAGTTTCGCTGAGTTACTCCCCAGTCTCTGTCATGTCTTCACCCCCAGCCCCCTGGGACTCTCCTGTCTGTCCCAGCTACTCTCCCACCACGCCCAGATTTCAGCGGCACTCAGCCTCCCACACTCCGGAATCACCTACAGACTTACAGACTTCACTGAGGTCCTCCCTGGTCTCTCTCAGGTCTTTGCCCTCAGCCCACAGGGACTCCTGTGTCTCTTTCAGCTACTCTCAAAACTTCGCTAGATTCCAGCTGGAGTCAGTTCCAGGCACCCACGATACACCACCGAACTCACGAATTTCACTGACTTACTCCCCAGTCTCCCTCATGTTCTCACCCCCAGCCCTCAAGGACTCTTCTGTCTCTCTCAGCTACACTCCGACCATCTCCAGATTTCACCTGGAGTCAGCTTCCCGCACCCAGGAATCACCTACAAACTCACGGACCTTACTGCAACCCTCCCCCATTTCTTTCACCTCTTCACCCCCTGCCTTCAGGGACTCTCCTGGGTCTCCCAGCTTCTCTCCAGCCTTCCCCAGATTTCTGCCACAGTCAGCCCCAGGCACCCAGGACAACCCTAGACACTCACAGGCCTCACGAGACTATCTCCCTATGACCTGTACCTATACAGGGATGGCTCCCACGCATCCCTCAGTGACCCCAAACCCATCTCCACTTACACTCAGACACTCCCAGGGCCTGACAGCTACTCCCCGTTATTGTCCTTCAGTTCGAAGCCCTGGCCAATCTACTAGCCCACATGACGCAGTTACCTGGCCATTTCTCCACGGTTCCCGTGAGGGCCCCACACCCAGCCGCACAAGAGCCCCTCCTGCATTCCGTCCTCACACGCAGGCTTGTCCATCTACTTGCTACTGTCACACTCTTGCCAGCAGAAGAGGCCCCTGTAATGGGCGATATCACCACCCAGTCTATCCTCACCCCACAGCTGTGCAGCGGGACCCTCCTGCTGGCCCACGTGGCTGCCAGAGCCCATGCTGGCACGACGCTCCAGCAGGTCGGCGTCCCTGCGGGCCACACTACCGGTGACATGGCTAGCATGACCCTCCTTCCTGGCAGTGACACTGTTGATGTGAACCCCGGTTTCACATCTGTCATTTGTAAATAGGACCATTTTCCCTTTTCGCTCTCCCTTCCATTCACAGGGCTTCTCATTCTCTCTCTTTCTGCCTCCGTTTCAGATACTTACTCACCTTTTTCTCTCTCACTATGTCTGCCGTGGTCTCCATGAGAGTGCGCCACAGAAGATTCCCCCATTAAAAGTCATGAATTGAGTGGCTTTTAGTATACCTGTGGTGGTGCACATTCAATTTTAATTCGCAATCCATTGTAGAACGTCTTATCACCCCCGACCAGAGAAAAACCCTGTAGACATTAGTCACTCCTCATTCTGTCTCAAACCCTCTCCCTGACCCTCAGCCCTAGGTAGCAACTACCTAGTGCGATCAATCCCATATGCATAGATTTCCATATTGTGGACATTTCCTATCAACGGAATTGCACAATAGGTGAGCTGTTATGACTGACACAACACGTAGCACAATATTTTCAAGATTCATCCACATTGTAGGCTTACCCACAGGGGGAAACCATTTTTTGGGGGGTTTTAGTAACACCGGGTGTTTTCTCCTTCCTTTCGTCCTTCTTTCCTTCCTTCCTTCCTTCCTTCCTTCCTTCCTTCCTACCTTCCTTCTTTCTTTCCTTCCTTCCTTCCTTCCTCCTATTTCTCTCTTACTCCTTCTGCCCTCTCTCTTTCATATGCCTTAGGTGCATCCCACATTCTGCGTTTTTTGGGAGAAATCCTCGACAGGTGCAGGAAAATTGTGTTATTGTAACTATTTACCGCTATCTCTCTTTCACGGCTCTCCATCAGTTGTGAACATCTATTGGTTTATCCCAAGTCACTAAGCATATTTTTATTAGGTACACCTGTTTTTCCTTATACAGCTGTTTCTGGACTATAGGGTCGCATACTCATAAACCCACTGTAACTCAGAAACGCATCTAATATTCCAATAATCCCATCATAACGTTGAAAAATCATAAATCAAACCACCGTAAGTCACGGTGTGTCCGTGGATATGGGCGTCATCAATTCCATTGTATTCAGTAATGCTGTACACCATTAACAATGGCAGACTGATTGGGAGTGGATATTGATAGCATTATAAAAGTCAGTTATTAGAGGGATACTTCTTTAACCTGACTGAAGAACTGATCTAATGGCTTTAGTACAGTGCATGATTATGTGAGATGTTTTGAGACAGAGTAGTACATTTGTGAATGAAGATTTTTCACTTAGTAGGAACCATTGTGTGTGGAAAAGTGAGAAAATTGCTTTCTGCTGTAGAGTCTGGCATTCATTGTAGACTTAAGCTTATTTTTCTGTGAGCAAATCTTATTCAATAAAATACTACTCTTTATACTAAAAAACAGAAACAGTGGTGATGTGTGGTCATTATGCTCAGCAAACTAATCCAGGGAAAGAAAACCAAACGCCACATTCTCACTTATAATGAGAGCTGAAAAATGAGATCACATGGACACAGGAAGGGGAACAACACTCACTGGGGCCTTTCGGGAGGCAGAGCGTTAAGAAAAACAGCTACTGCATGCTGGGCTTAATACCTAGGTGATGGGTTGACAGGTGCAGCGAACCACCATGGCACACGTTTACCTTAGTAACAAATCTGCACATCCTGCACATATACCCCAGAACTTAGAAACGAAACGAAACAAAAGAAAACGAAAAAGCAATAGCAAAACGCTAAAGGCAAAATAAAGTTTCAAACTCAGAACGTGACAGACCAATGTTTGGTTCAAATCATGGTTCTCAACCCAGGTGCCATAAGGCCAGGATAAAGAATTTGATTACATATTGTAAATAAGACATGCAGCAAATGACCAGAAAGATTATTCTCAACATATGTGTGTCTTCTAATTCAATGGTGACGCTATCTACCGGGACATAGCTTTAGATTCCAAAGGGCCGAGTCCCGCCAGACAGGCCTCCCACACTAATAACAATGGGAAGCCCCACGTTGTTTTACCTGTGCTTCTCAGCAACTGGCTATAAATCAGGTTGCCACCACTCCCAGATTTAGTTGCATTCATTGGCTGGAAGAGCTCACAGCACGCAGGGAAACACTTACATTTGCCGTTGTATTTTAGCGGACTTTGCAAAAAGTTCAGAAATAAATGCGGGGCCCGGCGTGTGGGGAGGGGTGCACTACCTTCCAGGAAGTGTTATCCACAAGCTCTCTGAACCCAGTCCTTTTGGGTTTTTATGGAGACCTCATTCTATAGGCATGACGGGTTAAACCATAGGCTATTGGTGATCAACTCCACCTGAGGCTCTCAACCCTCCCTGGAAATTGGGGTTGAGGCTTTGCCATTCTCAGTCTGACTAAAAGAATTTACCCAAACGGAATTTTAAAACAGATGAGCATAACTGGAATCTTAATTAGATGATTGGATTATCTGGAGCCACACCTTGATATTCCTAACCCGAGCACCCTCATCCAACGAATGCTCCACGCAACTGGCTCCCAAGTCTCTACGTGGTTCCAGAGCAAAAGAATGTTTATACAACGCATATCTCCACCTTTTCTACAAAGTCTTTTCCCTTACACGGAAAGACTTCTTAAACTGCCATGCATCCGGATCAGGGGGAGGTATTGTTACACCGCAGATCTGTGGATCTCCGGGGTTTGATTGTGGCAAGGATGCTGCTGGTGTCAAAACCACAACGTGGGAACCACAGAACCACTAGTTGGTTTTCAGTGTTTCAGTGCATACAATTCCTAATATATCTGGCCAAGAAAACTTGTAAGTTCTTAGATTGTCCCAAAGGTGGCGCATGAAATCAAAGCAGGAGAACAGTTTCCTACGAGGTGTAGCCTGGGAAAGTTGGGGGTGACTGATGGAAAGGAGGAGTGAAGCTCCGCCCTTTCCGCTGCTAGGCTGCGCCCGAGGCTATTTAAACCCACCCTGGCTGGCCTGTACTCAGATCTTCGCGGAGCGGATCAGCGGCCGGAGCGGTTGGCGGACTCTGCGTTGACTTGGAGCTCACAGCGTCTTGCGACTTGGAAGCGGATTCAGAGGACAGGACAGAACACTTGGGCAAGTGAATCTCTGTCTGTCTGTCTGTCTGTCTGTCTGTCTGTCTCATTGGTTGGTTGATTTCCATTTTCTTAAGGGGCACATACCTCACACCGCACACACACACACACACGCACACACACTCCTTCCTTCTGCGAGTTAGAAAATTAGTAGGGGCCCCTGGGAGCTGCAGGTTTCCTAATCATGTCTGCACCTAAGAACAGTAGGGTCTTGTCCGGCTCTTCTTATGAACGGTCCCCCAGCACGGACTCCCCAAGGTCCATGCGAGCCTCACCCAGCTTCTCCCTCTCCCCTCTCAGAAACTCAGGCTTCAGGGGAAGCTCCTCACCAGGGATCCGGAGCTACCATTCACCATCCCCTAGGGCTTCACCACACTCACCTCTGTCATCACCAGAATCCCACAAGCTCCCATTTCCCTGTCCTCACCGTGATGGGCAATCAATGAAGCCATTGGGCTCTCCCGTGTCCTCCTCTGAGGATTCCTCAGAGTCCCCATGTTCATCAATAATATACCACATGTTCTTACTGCCATCACCCAGCAGCTCACCCCCAGCTCTCGGGGGATCTCCTGTGTCTCCCAGCTACTCTCCAAACAACCCCAGATTTCAGCTGGAGTCAGCCCCCCACACCCGGGAATCACCTACAAACTCACGAGCCTCACGGTGCTCCACCCCTGTGTCTTTCATCTCTTCACCCCCAGGCCTCAGGGACTCTCCTGTGGCTCCCAGTTACTCTCCAGCCATCCCCAGGTTCCTGCGGGAGTCAGCCCCATGCACCCAGGAGTCCCCCAGAGACTCACACGTCTCGGGAGAATATGAGCGGTCCCCCAGCCCTGACTCCTCAAGATTCATGCCTGCCTCACCCAGCTTCTCCCTCTCCCCTCCCAGAAACTCAGACCCAAGGGGCAGCTCCTCACCAGGGATGTGGAAGTACTCTACATCACCCCGCAGGGCTTCACCACTCTCACATCCATCATCAACAGAATTCCACAACTTTACGTTTCCCTTTCCTAACCAAGCAGGACAGTCACTCATGTCATTGTGTTCTCCCGTGTCCTCCTCTGGAGATTCTTCACAGTCACCTCATTCATCAATAATATACCATATGTTCTTACTGCCATCATCCAGCAGCTCACCCCCAGCCACCCATGACTCTCCTGTCTGTCCCAGCTACTCTCCAACTACGCCCAGATTTCAGCGGGAGTCTCTACCCCACACCCCAGAAACACCTACAAACTCACAGACCTCAGTGAGATCCTCGCCAGTCTCTCTCACGTCTTCACCCCCAGCCCTTACGGACCCTCCAGTCTGTCCCAGCTACTCTCCAACCACGCCCACATTTCAGCGCGGGTCAGTTCCAGGAACCCGGGGGTCACCACCAAGCCCACCACTTTCACTGAGTTACTCCCCAGTCTCTAGCACGTCTTTATCTCCAACCCTCAGGGACTCGCCTGTCTGTCCCAGCTACTCTCCAAACACGCCCACACTTCAGCGGGAGTCCGTTGCAGGCACCCAGAAATCACCACCAAACTCACCAATTTCACTGCGTTACTCCCCAGTCTCTCTCATGTCTTCACCATCCCTCAGGGACTCTCCCGTCTGTCCCAGCTACTCTCCAACCACGCCCACATTTCAGCTGCAGTCAGCTCCAGGCACCCCGGAATCACCACCAAACTCCCCAATTTCACTCAGTTACTCCTCACTCTCTAGCACGTCTTTATCTCCAACCCTCAGGGACTCTCCTGTGTGTCCCAGCTACTCTCCAACCACGCCCACACTTCAGCGGGAGTCAGTTCCAGGCACCCAGGAAGCACCACCAAACTCACCAATTTCACTCACTTACTCTCCAGTCTCTCTCATGTCTTCACCAGCCCTCAGGGACTCTCCTGTCTGTCCCAGCTACTCTCCAACCACGCACGCATTTCAGCTGGAGTCAGTCCCAGGCACCCCGGAGTCACCACCAAACTCACCAGTTTCACTGAGGTACTCCCCGGTCTCTCTCATGTCTTCACCCCCAGCCCTCAGGGACTCTCCTGTGTGTCCCAGCTACTCTCCAACCATGCCCAGATTTCAGCGGGAGTCAGTTCCAGGCACCCAGGTATCACCACCAAACTCAGCAGTTTCGCTGAGTTACTCCCCAGTCTCTGTCATGTCTTCACCCCCAGCCCCCTGGGACTCTCCTGTCTGTCCCAGCTACTCTCCCACCACGCCCAGATTTCAGCGGCACTCAGCCTCCCACACTCCGGAATCACCTACAGACTCACAGACTTCACTGAGGTCCTCCCTGGTCTCTCTCAGGTCTTTGCCCTCAGCCCACAGGGACTCCTGTGTCTCTTTCAGCTACTCTCAAAACTTCGCTAGATTCCAGCTGGAGTCAGTTCCAGGCACCCACGATACACCACCGAACTCACGAATTTCACTGACTTACTCCCCAGTCTCCCTCATGTTCTCACCCCCAGCCCTCAAGGACTCTTCTGTCTCTCTCAGCTACACTCCGACCATCTCCAGATTTCACCTGGAGTCAGCTTCCCGCACCCAGGAATCACCTACAAACTCACGGACCTTACTGCAACCCTCCCCCATTTCTTTCACCTCCTCACCCCCTGCCTTCAGGGACTCTCCTGGGTCTCCCAGCTTCTCTCCAGCCTTCCCCAGATTTCTGCCACAGTCAGCCCCAGGCACCCAGGACAACCCTAGACACTCACAGGCCTCACGAGACTATCTCCCTATGACCTGTACCTATACAGGGATGGCTCCCACGCATCCCTCAGTGACCCCAAACCCATCTCCACTTACACTCAGACACTCCCAGGGCCTGACAGCTACTCCCCGTTATTGTCCTTCAGTTCGAAGCCCTGGCCAATCTACTAGCCCACATGACGCAGTTACCTGGCCATTTCTCCACGGTTCCCGTGAGGGCCCCACACCCAGCCGCACAAGAGCCCCTCCTGCATTCCGTCCTCACACGCAGGCTTGTCCATCTACTTGCTACTGTCACACTCTTGCCAGCAGAAGAGGCCCCTGTAATGGGCGATATCACCACCCAGTCTATCCTCACCCCACAGCTGTGCAGCGGGACCCTCCTGCTGGCCCACGTGGCTGCCAGAGCCCATGCTGGCACGACGCTCCAGCAGGTCGGCGTCCCTGCGGGCCACACTACCGGTGACATGGCTAGCATGACCCTCCTTCCTGGCAGTGACACTGTTGATGTGAACCCCGGTTTCACATCTGTCATTTGTAAATAGGACCATTTTCCCTTTTCGCTCTCCCTTCCATTCACAGGGCTTCTCATTCTCTCTCTTTCTGCCTCCGTTTCAGATACTTACTCACCTTTTTCTCTCTCACTATGTCTGCCGTGGTCTCCATGAGAGTGCGCCACAGAAGATTCCCCCATTAAAAGTCATGAATTGAGTGGCTTTTAGTATACCTGTGGTGGTGCACATTCAATTTTAATTCGCAATCCATTGTAGAACGTCTTATCACCCCCGACCAGAGAAAAACCCTGTAGACATTAGTCACTCCTCATTCTGTCTCAAACCCTCTCCCTGACCCTCAGCCCTAGGTAGCAACTACCTAGTGCGATCAATCCCATATGCATAGATTTCCATATTGTGGACATTTCCTATCAACGGAATTGCACAATAGGTGAGCTGTTATGACTGACACAACACGTAGCACAATATTTTCAAGATTCATCCACATTGTAGGCTTACCCACAGGGGGAAACCATTTTTTGGGGGGTTTTAGTAACACCGGGTGTTTTCTCCTTCCTTTCGTCCTTCTTTCCTTCCTTCCTTCCTTCCTTCCTTCCTTCCTTCCTTCCTTCCTTCCTACCTTCCTTCTTTCTTTCCTTCCTTCCTTCCTTCCTCCTATTTCTCTCTTACTCCTTCTGCCCTCTCTCTTTCATATGCCTTAGGTGCATCCCACATTCTGCGTTTTTTGGGAGAAATCCTCGACAGGTGCAGGAAAATTGTGTTATTGTAACTATTTACCGCTATCTCTCTTTCACGGCTCTCCATCAGTTGTGAACATCTATTGGTTTATCCCAAGTCACTAAGCATATTTTTATTAGGTACACCTGTTTTTCCTTATACAGCTGTTTCTGGACTATAGGGTCGCATACTCATAAACCCACTGTAACTCAGAAACGCATCTAATATTCCAATAATCCCATCATAACGTTGAAAAATCATAAATCAAACCACCGTAAGTCACGGTGTGTCCGTGGATATGGGCGTCATCAATTCCATTGTATTCAGTAATGCTGTACACCATTAACAATGGCAGACTGATTGGGAGTGGATATTGATAGCATTATAAAAGTCAGTTATTAGAGGGATACTTCTTTAACCTGACTGAAGAACTGATCTAATGGCTTTAGTACAGTGCATGATTATGTGAGATGTTTTGAGACAGAGTAGTACATTTGTGAATGAAGTTTTTTCACTTAGTAGGAACCATTGTGTGTGGAAAAGTGAGAAAATTGCTTTCTGCTGTAGAGTCTGGCATTCATTGTAGACTTAAGCTTATTTTTCTGTGAGCAAATCTTATTCAATAAAATACTACTCTTTATACTAAAAAACAGAAACAGTGGTGATGTGTGGTCATTATGCTCAGCAAACTAATCCAGGGAAAGAAAACCAAACGCCACATTCTCACTTATAATGAGAGCTGAAAAATGAGATCACATGGACACAGGAAGGGGAACAACACTCACTGGGGCCTTTCGGGAGGCAGAGCGTTAAGAAAAACAGCTACTGCATGCTGGGCTTAATACCTAGGTGATGGGTTGACAGGTGCAGCGAACCACCATGGCACACGTTTACCTTAGTAACAAATCTGCACATCCTAAACATATACCCCAGAACTTAGAAACGAAACGAAACAAAAGAAAACGAAAAAGCAATAGCAAAACGCTAAAGGCAAAATAAAGTTTCAAACTCAGAACGTGACAGACCAATGTTTGGTTCAAATCATGGTTCTCAACCCAGGTGCCATAAGGCCAGGATAAAGAATTTGATTACATATTGTAAATAAGACATGCAGCAAATGACCAGAAAGATTATTCTCAACATATGTGTGTCTTCTAATTCAATGGTGACGCTATCTACCGGGACATAGCTTTAGATTCCAAAGGGCCGAGTCCCGCCAGACAGGCCTCCCACACTAATAACAATGGGAAGCCCCACGTTGTTTTACCTGTGCTTCTCAGCAACTGGCTATAAATCAGGTTGCCACCACTCCCAGATTTAGTTGCATTCATTGGCTGGAAGAGCTCACAGCACGCAGGGAAACACTTACATTTGCCGTTGTATTTTAGCGGACTTTGCAAAAAGTTCAGAAATAAATGCGGGGCCCGGCGTGTGGGGAGGGGTGCACTACCTTCCAGGAAGTGTTATCCACAAGCTCTCTGAACCCAGTCCTTTTGGGTTTTTATGGAGACCTCATTCTATAGGCATGACGGGTTAAACCATAGGCTATTGGTGATCAACTCCACCTGAGGCTCTCAACCCTCCCTGGAAATTGGGGTTGAGGCTTTGCCATTCTCAGTCTGACTAAAAGAATTTACCCAAACGGAATTTTAAAACAGATGAGCATAACTGGAATCTTAATTAGATGATTGGATTATCTGGAGCCACACCTTGATATTCCTAACCCGAGCACCCTCATCCAACGAATGCTCCTCCCAACTGGCTCCCAAGTCTCTACGTGGTTCCAGAGCAAAAGAATGTTTATACAACGCATATCTCCACCTTTTCTACAAAGTCTTTTCCCTTACACGGAAAGACTTCTTAAACTGCCATGCATCCGGATCAGGGGGAGGTATTGTTACACCGCAGATCTGTGGATCTCCGGGGTTTGATTGTGGCAAGGATGCTGCTGGTGTCAAAACCACAACGTGGGAACCACAGAACCACTAGTTGGTTTTCAGTGTTTCAGTGCATACAATTCCTAATATATCTGGCCAAGAAAACTTGTAAGTTCTTAGATTGTCCCAAAGGTGGCGCATGAAATCAAAGCAGGAGAACAGTTTCCTACGAGGTGTAGCCTGGGAAAGTTGGGGGTGACTGATGGAAAGGAGGAGTGAAGCTCCGCCCTTTCCGCTGCTAGGCTGCGCCCGAGGCTATTTAAACCCACCCTGGCTGGCCTGTACTCAGATCTTCGCGGAGCGGATCAGCGGCCGGAGCGGTTGGCGGACTCTGCGTTGACTTGGAGCTCACAGCGTCTTGCGACTTGGAAGCGGATTCAGAGGACAGGACAGAACACTTGGGCAAGTGAATCTCTGTCTGTCTGTCTGTCTGTCTGTCTGTCTGTCTCATTGGTTGGTTGATTTCCATTTTCTTAAGGGGCACATACCTCACACCGCACACACACACACACACGCACACACACTCCTTCCTTCTGCGAGTTAGAAAATTAGTAGGGGCCCCTGGGAGCTGCAGGTTTCCTAATCATGTCTGCACCTAAGAACAGTAGGGTCTTGTCCGGCTCTTCTTATGAACGGTCCCCCAGCACGGACTCCCCAAGGTCCATGCGAGCCTCACCCAGCTTCTCCCTCTCCCCTCTCAGAAACTCAGGCTTCAGGGGAAGCTCCTCACCAGGGATCCGGAGCTACCATTCACCATCCCCTAGGGCTTCACCACACTCACCTCTGTCATCACCAGAATCCCACAAGCTCCCATTTCCCTGTCCTCACCGTGATGGGCAATCAATGAAGCCATTGGGCTCTCCCGTGTCCTCCTCTGAGGATTCCTCAGAGTCCCCACGTTCATCAATAATATACCACATGTTCTTACTGCCATCACCCAGCAGCTCACCCCCAGCTCTCGGGGGATCTCCTGTGTCTCCCAGCTACTCTCCAAACAACCCCAGATTTCAGCTGGAGTCAGCCCCCCACACCCGGGAATCACCTACAAACTCACGAGCCTCACGGTGCTCCACCCCTGTGTCTTTCATCTCTTCACCCCCAGGCCTCAGGGACTCTCCTGTGGCTCCCAGTTACTCTCCAGCCATCCCCAGGTTCCTGCGGGAGTCAGCCCCATGCACCCAGGAGTCCCCCAGAGACTCACACGTCTCGGGAGAATATGAGCGGTCCCCCAGCCCTGACTCCTCAAGATTCATGCCTGCCTCACCCAGCTTCTCCCTCTCCCCTCCCAGAAACTCAGACCCAAGGGGCAGCTCCTCACCAGGGATGTGGAAGTACTCTACATCACCCCGCAGGGCTTCACCACTCTCACATCCATCATCAACAGAATTCCACAACTTTACGTTTCCCTTTCCTAACCAAGCAGGACAGTCACTCATGTCATTGTGTTCTCCCGTGTCCTCCTCTGGAGATTCTTCACAGTCACCTCATTCATCAATAATATACCATATGTTCTTACTGCCATCATCCAGCAGCTCACCCCCAGCCACCCATGACTCTCCTGTCTGTCCCAGCTACTCTCCAACTACGCCCAGATTTCAGCGGGAGTCTCTACCCCACACCCCAGAAACACCTACAAACTCACAGACCTCAGTGAGATCCTCGCCAGTCTCTCTCACGTCTTCACCCCCAGCCCTTACGGACCCTCCAGTCTGTCCCAGCTACTCTCCAACCACGCCCACATTTCAGCGCGGGTCAGTTCCAGGAACCCGGGGGTCACCACCAAGCCCACCACTTTCACTGAGTTACTCCCCAGTCTCTAGCACGTCTTTATCTCCAACCCTCAGGGACTCGCCTGTCTGTCCCAGCTACTCTCCAAACACGCCCACACTTCAGCGGGAGTCCGTTGCAGGCACCCAGAAATCACCACCAAACTCACCAATTTCACTGCGTTACTCCCCAGTCTCTCTCATGTCTTCACCATCCCTCAGGGACTCTCCCGTCTGTCCCAGCTACTCTCCAACCACGCCCACATTTCAGCTGCAGTCAGCTCCAGGCACCCCGGAATCACCACCAAACTCCCCAATTTCACTCAGTTACTCCTCACTCTCTAGCACGTCTTTATCTCCAACCCTCAGGGACTCTCCTGTGTGTCCCAGCTACTCTCCAACCACGCCCACACTTCAGCGGGAGTCAGTTCCAGGCACCCAGGAAGCACCACCAAACTCACCAATTTCACTCACTTACTCTCCAGTCTCTCTCATGTCTTCACCAGCCCTCAGGGACTCTCCTGTCTGTCCCAGCTACTCTCCAACCACGCACGCATTTCAGCTGGAGTCAGTCCCAGGCACCCCGGAGTCACCACCAAACTCACCAGTTTCACTGAGGTACTCCCCGGTCTCTCTCATGTCTTCACCCCCAGCCCTCAGGGACTCTCCTGTGTGTCCCAGCTACTCTCCAACCATGCCCAGATTTCAGCGGGAGTCAGTTCCAGGCACCCAGGTATCACCACCAAACTCAGCAGTTTCGCTGAGTTACTCCCCAGTCTCTGTCATGTCTTCACCCCCAGCCCCCTGGGACTCTCCTGTCTGTCCCAGCTACTCTCCCACCACGCCCAGATTTCAGCGGCACTCAGCCTCCCACACTCCGGAATCACCTACAGACTTACAGACTTCACTGAGGTCCTCCCTGGTCTCTCTCAGGTCTTTGCCCTCAGCCCACAGGGACTCCTGTGTCTCTTTCAGCTACTCTCAAAACTTCGCTAGATTCCAGCTGGAGTCAGTTCCAGGCACCCACGATACACCACCGAACTCACGAATTTCACTGACT
The DNA here is from genome assembly GCF_029289425.2 of Pan paniscus. Taxonomy (NCBI): domain Eukaryota; kingdom Metazoa; phylum Chordata; class Mammalia; order Primates; family Hominidae; genus Pan; species Pan paniscus. The sequence goes on along the minus strand of NC_073263.2, from coordinate 12,289,428 downwards.
TACTCCCCAGTCTCCCTCATGTTCTCACCCCCAGCCCTCAAGGACTCTTCTGTCTCTCTCAGCTACACTCCGACCATCTCCAGATTTCACCTGGAGTCAGCTTCCCGCACCCAGGAATCACCTACAAACTCACGGACCTTACTGCAACCCTCCCCCATTTCTTTCACCTCTTCACCCCCTGCCTTCAGGGACTCTCCTGGGTCTCCCAGCTTCTCTCCAGCCTTCCCCAGATTTCTGCCACAGTCAGCCCCAGGCACCCAGGACAACCCTAGACACTCACAGGCCTCACGAGACTATCTCCCTATGACCTGTACCTATACAGGGATGGCTCCCACGCATCCCTCAGTGACCCCAAACCCATCTCCACTTACACTCAGACACTCCCAGGGCCTGACAGCTACTCCCCGTTATTGTCCTTCAGTTCGAAGCCCTGGCCAATCTACTAGCCCACATGACGCAGTTACCTGGCCATTTCTCCACGGTTCCCGTGAGGGCCCCACACCCAGCCGCACAAGAGCCCCTCCTGCATTCCGTCCTCACACGCAGGCTTGTCCATCTACTTGCTACTGTCACACTCTTGCCAGCAGAAGAGGCCCCTGTAATGGGCGATATCACCACCCAGTCTATCCTCACCCCACAGCTGTGCAGCGGGACCCTCCTGCTGGCCCACGTGGCTGCCAGAGCCCATGCTGGCACGACGCTCCAGCAGGTCGGCGTCCCTGCGGGCCACACTACCGGTGACATGGCTAGCATGACCCTCCTTCCTGGCAGTGACACTGTTGATGTGAACCCCGGTTTCACATCTGTCATTTGTAAATAGGACCATTTTCCCTTTTCGCTCTCCCTTCCATTCACAGGGCTTCTCATTCTCTCTCTTTCTGCCTCCGTTTCAGATACTTACTCACCTTTTTCTCTCTCACTATGTCTGCCGTGGTCTCCATGAGAGTGCGCCACAGAAGATTCCCCCATTAAAAGTCATGAATTGAGTGGCTTTTAGTATACCTGTGGTGGTGCACATTCAATTTTAATTCGCAATCCATTGTAGAACGTCTTATCACCCCCGACCAGAGAAAAACCCTGTAGACATTAGTCACTCCTCATTCTGTCTCAAACCCTCTCCCTGACCCTCAGCCCTAGGTAGCAACTACCTAGTGCGATCAATCCCATATGCATAGATTTCCATATTGTGGACATTTCCTATCAACGGAATTGCACAATAGGTGAGCTGTTATGACTGACACAACACGTAGCACAATATTTTCAAGATTCATCCACATTGTAGGCTTACCCACAGGGGGAAACCATTTTTTGGGGGGTTTTAGTAACACCGGGTGTTTTCTCCTTCCTTTCGTCCTTCTTTCCTTCCTTCCTTCCTTCCTTCCTTCCTTCCTTCCTTCCTTCCTACCTTCCTTCTTTCTTTCCTTCCTTCCTTCCTTCCTCCTATTTCTCTCTTACTCCTTCTGCCCTCTCTCTTTCATATGCCTTAGGTGCATCCCACATTCTGCGTTTTTTGGGAGAAATCCTCGACAGGTGCAGGAAAATTGTGTTATTGTAACTATTTACCGCTATCTCTCTTTCACGGCTCTCCATCAGTTGTGAACATCTATTGGTTTATCCCAAGTCACTAAGCATATTTTTATTAGGTACACCTGTTTTTCCTTATACAGCTGTTTCTGGACTATAGGGTCGCATACTCATAAACCCACTGTAACTCAGAAACGCATCTAATATTCCAATAATCCCATCATAACGTTGAAAAATCATAAATCAAACCACCGTAAGTCACGGTGTGTCCGTGGATATGGGCGTCATCAATTCCATTGTATTCAGTAATGCTGTACACCATTAACAATGGCAGACTGATTGGGAGTGGATATTGATAGCATTATAAAAGTCAGTTATTAGAGGGATACTTCTTTAACCTGACTGAAGAACTGATCTAATGGCTTTAGTACAGTGCATGATTATGTGAGATGTTTTGAGACAGAGTAGTACATTTGTGAATGAAGTTTTTTCACTTAGTAGGAACCATTGTGTGTGGAAAAGTGAGAAAATTGCTTTCTGCTGTAGAGTCTGGCATTCATTGTAGACTTAAGCTTATTTTTCTGTGAGCAAATCTTATTCAATAAAATACTACTCTTTATACTAAAAAACAGAAACAGTGGTGATGTGTGGTCATTATGCTCAGCAAACTAATCCAGGGAAAGAAAACCAAACGCCACATTCTCACTTATAATGAGAGCTGAAAAATGAGATCACATGGACACAGGAAGGGGAACAACACTCACTGGGGCCTTTCGGGAGGCAGAGCGTTAAGAAAAACAGCTACTGCATGCTGGGCTTAATACCTAGGTGATGGGTTGACAGGTGCAGCGAACCACCATGGCACACGTTTACCTTAGTAACAAATCTGCACATCCTAAACATATACCCCAGAACTTAGAAACGAAACGAAACAAAAGAAAACGAAAAAGCAATAGCAAAACGCTAAAGGCAAAATAAAGTTTCAAACTCAGAACGTGACAGACCAATGTTTGGTTCAAATCATGGTTCTCAACCCAGGTGCCATAAGGCCAGGATAAAGAATTTGATTACATATTGTAAATAAGACATGCAGCAAATGACCAGAAAGATTATTCTCAACATATGTGTGTCTTCTAATTCAATGGTGACGCTATCTACCGGGACATAGCTTTAGATTCCAAAGGGCCGAGTCCCGCCAGACAGGCCTCCCACACTAATAACAATGGGAAGCCCCACGTTGTTTTACCTGTGCTTCTCAGCAACTGGCTATAAATCAGGTTGCCACCACTCCCAGATTTAGTTGCATTCATTGGCTGGAAGAGCTCACAGCACGCAGGGAAACACTTACATTTGCCGTTGTATTTTAGCGGACTTTGCAAAAAGTTCAGAAATAAATGCGGGGCCCGGCGTGTGGGGAGGGGTGCACTACCTTCCAGGAAGTGTTATCCACAAGCTCTCTGAACCCAGTCCTTTTGGGTTTTTATGGAGACCTCATTCTATAGGCATGACGGGTTAAACCATAGGCTATTGGTGATCAACTCCACCTGAGGCTCTCAACCCTCCCTGGAAATTGGGGTTGAGGCTTTGCCATTCTCAGTCTGACTAAAAGAATTTACCCAAACGGAATTTTAAAACAGATGAGCATAACTGGAATCTTAATTAGATGATTGGATTATCTGGAGCCACACCTTGATATTCCTAACCCGAGCACCCTCATCCAACGAATGCTCCTCCCAACTGGCTCCCAAGTCTCTACGTGGTTCCAGAGCAAAAGAATGTTTATACAACGCATATCTCCACCTTTTCTACAAAGTCTTTTCCCTTACACGGAAAGACTTCTTAAACTGCCATGCATCCGGATCAGGGGGAGGTATTGTTACACCGCAGATCTGTGGATCTCCGGGGTTTGATTGTGGCAAGGATGCTGCTGGTGTCAAAACCACAACGTGGGAACCACAGAACCACTAGTTGGTTTTCAGTGTTTCAGTGCATACAATTCCTAATATATCTGGCCAAGAAAACTTGTAAGTTCTTAGATTGTCCCAAAGGTGGCGCATGAAATCAAAGCAGGAGAACAGTTTCCTACGAGGTGTAGCCTGGGAAAGTTGGGGGTGACTGATGGAAAGGAGGAGTGAAGCTCCGCCCTTTCCGCTGCTAGGCTGCGCCCGAGGCTATTTAAACCCACCCTGGCTGGCCTGTACTCAGATCTTCGCGGAGCGGATCAGCGGCCGGAGCGGTTGGCGGACTCTGCGTTGACTTGGAGCTCACAGCGTCTTGCGACTTGGAAGCGGATTCAGAGGACAGGACAGAACACTTGGGCAAGTGAATCTCTGTCTGTCTGTCTGTCTGTCTGTCTGTCTGTCTCATTGGTTGGTTGATTTCCATTTTCTTAAGGGGCACATACCTCACACCGCACACACACACACACACGCACACACACTCCTTCCTTCTGCGAGTTAGAAAATTAGTAGGGGCCCCTGGGAGCTGCAGGTTTCCTAATCATGTCTGCACCTAAGAACAGTAGGGTCTTGTCCGGCTCTTCTTATGAACGGTCCCCCAGCACGGACTCCCCAAGGTCCATGCGAGCCTCACCCAGCTTCTCCCTCTCCCCTCTCAGAAACTCAGGCTTCAGGGGAAGCTCCTCACCAGGGATCCGGAGCTACCATTCACCATCCCCTAGGGCTTCACCACACTCACCTCTGTCATCACCAGAATCCCACAAGCTCCCATTTCCCTGTCCTCACCGTGATGGGCAATCAATGAAGCCATTGGGCTCTCCCGTGTCCTCCTCTGAGGATTCCTCAGAGTCCCCACGTTCATCAATAATATACCACATGTTCTTACTGCCATCACCCAGCAGCTCACCCCCAGCTCTCGGGGGATCTCCTGTGTCTCCCAGCTACTCTCCAAACAACCCCAGATTTCAGCTGGAGTCAGCCCCCCACACCCGGGAATCACCTACAAACTCACGAGCCTCACGGTGCTCCACCCCTGTGTCTTTCATCTCTTCACCCCCAGGCCTCAGGGACTCTCCTGTGGCTCCCAGTTACTCTCCAGCCATCCCCAGGTTCCTGCGGGAGTCAGCCCCATGCACCCAGGAGTCCCCCAGAGACTCACACGTCTCGGGAGAATATGAGCGGTCCCCCAGCCCTGACTCCTCAAGATTCATGCCTGCCTCACCCAGCTTCTCCCTCTCCCCTCCCAGAAACTCAGACCCAAAGGGCAGCTCCTCACCAGGGATGTGGAAGTACTCTACATCACCCCGCAGGGCTTCACCACTCTCACATCCATCATCAACAGAATTCCACAACTTTACGTTTCCCTTTCCTAACCAAGCAGGACAGTCACTCATGTCATTGTGTTCTCCCGTGTCCTCCTCTGGAGATTCTTCACAGTCACCTCATTCATCAATAATATACCATATGTTCTTACTGCCATCATCCAGCAGCTCACCCCCAGCCACCCATGACTCTCCTGTCTGTCCCAGCTACTCTCCAACTACGCCCAGATTTCAGCGGGAGTCTCTACCCCACACCCCAGAAACACCTACAAACTCACAGACCTCAGTGAGATCCTCGCCAGTCTCTCTCACGTCTTCACCCCCAGCCCTTACGGACCCTCCAGTCTGTCCCAGCTACTCTCCAACCACGCCCACATTTCAGCGCGGGTCAGTTCCAGGAACCCGGGGGTCACCACCAAGCCCACCACTTTCACTGAGTTACTCCCCAGTCTCTAGCACGTCTTTATCTCCAACCCTCAGGGACTCGCCTGTCTGTCCCAGCTACTCTCCAAACACGCCCACACTTCAGCGGGAGTCCGTTGCAGGCACCCAGAAATCACCACCAAACTCACCAATTTCACTGCGTTACTCCCCAGTCTCTCTCATGTCTTCACCATCCCTCAGGGACTCTCCCGTCTGTCCCAGCTACTCTCCAACCACGCCCACATTTCAGCTGCAGTCAGCTCCAGGCACCCCGGAATCACCACCAAACTCCCCAATTTCACTCAGTTACTCCTCACTCTCTAGCACGTCTTTATCTCCAACCCTCAGGGACTCTCCTGTGTGTCCCAGCTACTCTCCAACCACGCCCACACTTCAGCGGGAGTCAGTTCCAGGCACCCAGGAAGCACCACCAAACTCACCAATTTCACTCACTTACTCTCCAGTCTCTCTCATGTCTTCACCAGCCCTCAGGGACTCTCCTGTCTGTCCCAGCTACTCTCCAACCACGCACGCATTTCAGCTGGAGTCAGTCCCAGGCACCCCGGAGTCACCACCAAACTCACCAGTTTCACTGAGGTACTCCCCGGTCTCTCTCATGTCTTCACCCCCAGCCCTCAGGGACTCTCCTGTGTGTCCCAGCTACTCTCCAACCATGCCCAGATTTCAGCGGGAGTCAGTTCCAGGCACCCAGGTATCACCACCAAACTCAGCAGTTTCGCTGAGTTACTCCCCAGTCTCTGTCATGTCTTCACCCCCAGCCCCCTGGGACTCTCCTGTCTGTCCCAGCTACTCTCCCACCACGCCCAGATTTCAGCGGCACTCAGCCTCCCACACTCCGGAATCACCTACAGACTTACAGACTTCACTGAGGTCCTCCCTGGTCTCTCTCAGGTCTTTGCCCTCAGCCCACAGGGACTCCTGTGTCTCTTTCAGCTACTCTCAAAACTTCGCTAGATTCCAGCTGGAGTCAGTTCCAGGCACCCACGATACACCACCGAACTCACGAATTTCACTGACTTACTCCCCAGTCTCCCTCATGTTCTCACCCCCAGCCCTCAAGGACTCTTCTGTCTCTCTCAGCTACACTCCGACCATCTCCAGATTTCACCTGGAGTCAGCTTCCCGCACCCAGGAATCACCTACAAACTCACGGACCTTACTGCAACCCTCCCCCATTTCTTTCACCTCTTCACCCCCTGCCTTCAGGGACTCTCCTGGGTCTCCCAGCTTCTCTCCAGCCTTCCCCAGATTTCTGCCACAGTCAGCCCCAGGCACCCAGGACAACCCTAGACACTCACAGGCCTCACGAGACTATCTCCCTATGACCTGTACCTATACAGGGATGGCTCCCACGCATCCCTCAGTGACCCCAAACCCATCTCCACTTACACTCAGACACTCCCAGGGCCTGACAGCTACTCCCCGTTATTGTCCTTCAGTTCGAAGCCCTGGCCAATCTACTAGCCCACATGACGCAGTTACCTGGCCATTTCTCCACGGTTCCCGTGAGGGCCCCACACCCAGCCGCACAAGAGCCCCTCCTGCATTCCGTCCTCACACGCAGGCTTGTCCATCTACTTGCTACTGTCACACTCTTGCCAGCAGAAGAGGCCCCTGTAATGGGCGATATCACCACCCAGTCTATCCTCACCCCACAGCTGTGCAGCGGGACCCTCCTGCTGGCCCACGTGGCTGCCAGAGCCCATGCTGGCACGACGCTCCAGCAGGTCGGCGTCCCTGCGGGCCACACTACCGGTGACATGGCTAGCATGACCCTCCTTCCTGGCAGTGACACTGTTGATGTGAACCCCGGTTTCACATCTGTCATTTGTAAATAGGACCATTTTCCCTTTTCGCTCTCCCTTCCATTCACAGGGCTTCTCATTCTCTCTCTTTCTGCCTCCGTTTCAGATACTTACTCACCTTTTTCTCTCTCACTATGTCTGCCGTGGTCTCCATGAGAGTGCGCCACAGAAGATTCCCCCATTAAAAGTCATGAATTGAGTGGCTTTTAGTATACCTGTGGTGGTGCACATTCAATTTTAATTCGCAATCCATTGTAGAACGTCTTATCACCCCCGACCAGAGAAAAACCCTGTAGACATTAGTCACTCCTCATTCTGTCTCAAACCCTCTCCCTGACCCTCAGCCCTAGGTAGCAACTACCTAGTGCGATCAATCCCATATGCATAGATTTCCATATTGTGGACATTTCCTATCAACGGAATTGCACAATAGGTGAGCTGTTATGACTGACACAACACGTAGCACAATATTTTCAAGATTCATCCACATTGTAGGCTTACCCACAGGGGGAAACCATTTTTTGGGGGGTTTTAGTAACACCGGGTGTTTTCTCCTTCCTTTCGTCCTTCTTTCCTTCCTTCCTTCCTTCCTTCCTTCCTTCCTTCCTACCTTCCTTCTTTCTTTCCTTCCTTCCTTCCTTCCTCCTATTTCTCTCTTACTCCTTCTGCCCTCTCTCTTTCATATGCCTTAGGTGCATCCCACATTCTGCGTTTTTTGGGAGAAATCCTCGACAGGTGCAGGAAAATTGTGTTATTGTAACTATTTACCGCTATCTCTCTTTCACGGCTCTCCATCAGTTGTGAACATCTATTGGTTTATCCCAAGTCACTAAGCATATTTTTATTAGGTACACCTGTTTTTCCTTATACAGCTGTTTCTGGACTATAGGGTCGCATACTCATAAACCCACTGTAACTCAGAAACGCATCTAATATTCCAATAATCCCATCATAACGTTGAAAAATCATAAATCAAACCACCGTAAGTCACGGTGTGTCCGTGGATATGGGCGTCATCAATTCCATTGTATTCAGTAATGCTGTACACCATTAACAATGGCAGACTGATTGGGAGTGGATATTGATAGCATTATAAAAGTCAGTTATTAGAGGGATACTTCTTTAACCTGACTGAAGAACTGATCTAATGGCTTTAGTACAGTGCATGATTATGTGAGATGTTTTGAGACAGAGTAGTACATTTGTGAATGAAGATTTTTCACTTAGTAGGAACCATTGTGTGTGGAAAAGTGAGAAAATTGCTTTCTGCTGTAGAGTCTGGCATTCATTGTAGACTTAAGCTTATTTTTCTGTGAGCAAATCTTATTCAATAAAATACTACTCTTTATACTAAAAAACAGAAACAGTGGTGATGTGTGGTCATTATGCTCAGCAAACTAATCCAGGGAAAGAAAACCAAACGCCACATTCTCACTTATAATGAGAGCTGAAAAATGAGATCACATGGACACAGGAAGGGGAACAACACTCACTGGGGCCTTTCGGGAGGCAGAGCGTTAAGAAAAACAGCTACTGCATGCTGGGCTTAATACCTAGGTGATGGGTTGACAGGTGCAGCGAACCACCATGGCACACGTTTACCTTAGTAACAAATCTGCACATCCTGCACATATACCCCAGAACTTAGAAACGAAACGAAACAAAAGAAAACGAAAAAGCAATAGCAAAACGCTAAAGGCAAAATAAAGTTTCAAACTCAGAACGTGACAGACCAATGTTTGGTTCAAATCATGGTTCTCAACCCAGGTGCCATAAGGCCAGGATAAAGAATTTGATTACATATTGTAAATAAGACATGCAGCAAATGACCAGAAAGATTATTCTCAACATATGTGTGTCTTCTAATTCAATGGTGACGCTATCTACCGGGACATAGCTTTAGATTCCAAAGGGCCGAGTCCCGCCAGACAGGCCTCCCACACTAATAACAATGGGAAGCCCCACGTTGTTTTACCTGTGCTTCTCAGCAACTGGCTATAAATCAGGTTGCCACCACTCCCAGATTTAGTTGCATTCATTGGCTGGAAGAGCTCACAGCACGCAGGGAAACACTTACATTTGCCGTTGTATTTTAGCGGACTTTGCAAAAAGTTCAGAAATAAATGCGGGGCCCGGCGTGTGGGGAGGGGTGCACTACCTTCCAGGAAGTGTTATCCACAAGCTCTCTGAACCCAGTCCTTTTGGGTTTTTATGGAGACCTCATTCTATAGGCATGACGGGTTAAACCATAGGCTATTGGTGATCAACTCCACCTGAGGCTCTCAACCCTCCCTGGAAATTGGGGTTGAGGCTTTGCCATTCTCAGTCTGACTAAAAGAATTTACCCAAACGGAATTTTAAAACAGATGAGCATAACTGGAATCTTAATTAGATGATTGGATTATCTGGAGCCACACCTTGATATTCCTAACCCGAGCACCCTCATCCAACGAATGCTCCACGCAACTGGCTCCCAAGTCTCTACGTGGTTCCAGAGCAAAAGAATGTTTATACAACGCATATCTCCACCTTTTCTACAAAGTCTTTTCCCTTACACGGAAAGACTTCTTAAACTGCCATGCATCCGGATCAGGGGGAGGTATTGTTACACCGCAGATCTGTGGATCTCCGGGGTTTGATTGTGGCAAGGATGCTGCTGGTGTCAAAACCACAACGTGGGAACCACAGAACCACTAGTTGGTTTTCAGTGTTTCAGTGCATACAATTCCTAATATATCTGGCCAAGAAAACTTGTAAGTTCTTAGATTGTCCCAAAGGTGGCGCATGAAATCAAAGCAGGAGAACAGTTTCCTACGAGGTGTAGCCTGGGAAAGTTGGGGGTGACTGATGGAAAGGAGGAGTGAAGCTCCGCCCTTTCCGCTGCTAGGCTGCGCCCGAGGCTATTTAAACCCACCCTGGCTGGCCTGTACTCAGATCTTCGCGGAGCGGATCAGCGGCCGGAGCGGTTGGCGGACTCTGCGTTGACTTGGAGCTCACAGCGTCTTGCGACTTGGAAGCGGATTCAGAGGACAGGACAGAACACTTGGGCAAGTGAATCTCTGTCTGTCTGTCTGTCTGTCTGTCTGTCTGTCTCATTGGTTGGTTGATTTCCATTTTCTTAAGGGGCACATACCTCACACCGCACACACACACACACACGCACACACACTCCTTCCTTCTGCGAGTTAGAAAATTAGTAGGGGCCCCTGGGAGCTGCAGGTTTCCTAATCATGTCTGCACCTAAGAACAGTAGGGTCTTGTCCGGCTCTTCTTATGAACGGTCCCCCAGCACGGACTCCCCAAGGTCCATGCGAGCCTCACCCAGCTTCTCCCTCTCCCCTCTCAGAAACTCAGGCTTCAGGGGAAGCTCCTCACCAGGGATCCGGAGCTACCATTCACCATCCCCTAGGGCTTCACCACACTCACCTCTGTCATCACCAGAATCCCACAAGCTCCCATTTCCCTGTCCTCACCGTGATGGGCAATCAATGAAGCCATTGGGCTCTCCCGTGTCCTCCTCTGAGGATTCCTCAGAGTCCCCATGTTCATCAATAATATACCACATGTTCTTACTGCCATCACCCAGCAGCTCACCCCCAGCTCTCGGGGGATCTCCTGTGTCTCCCAGCTACTCTCCAAACAACCCCAGATTTCAGCTGGAGTCAGCCCCCCACACCCGGGAATCACCTACAAACTCACGAGCCTCACGGTGCTCCACCCCTGTGTCTTTCATCTCTTCACCCCCAGGCCTCAGGGACTCTCCTGTGGCTCCCAGTTACTCTCCAGCCATCCCCAGGTTCCTGCGGGAGTCAGCCCCATGCACCCAGGAGTCCCCCAGAGACTCACACGTCTCGGGAGAATATGAGCGGTCCCCCAGCCCTGACTCCTCAAGATTCATGCCTGCCTCACCCAGCTTCTCCCTCTCCCCTCCCAGAAACTCAGACCCAAGGGGCAGCTCCTCACCAGGGATGTGGAAGTACTCTACATCACCCCGCAGGGCTTCACCACTCTCACATCCATCATCAACAGAATTCCACAACTTTACGTTTCCCTTTCCTAACCAAGCAGGACAGTCACTCATGTCATTGTGTTCTCCCGTGTCCTCCTCTGGAGATTCTTCACAGTCACCTCATTCATCAATAATATACCATATGTTCTTACTGCCATCATCCAGCAGCTCACCCCCAGCCACCCATGACTCTCCTGTCTGTCCCAGCTACTCTCCAACTACGCCCAGATTTCAGCGGGAGTCTCTACCCCACACCCCAGAAACACCTACAAACTCACAGACCTCAGTGAGATCCTCGCCAGTCTCTCTCACGTCTTCACCCCCAGCCCTTACGGACCCTCCAGTCTGTCCCAGCTACTCTCCAACCACGCCCACATTTCAGCGCGGGTCAGTTCCAGGAACCCGGGGGTCACCACCAAGCCCACCACTTTCACTGAGTTACTCCCCAGTCTCTAGCACGTCTTTATCTCCAACCCTCAGGGACTCGCCTGTCTGTCCCAGCTACTCTCCAAACACGCCCACACTTCAGCGGGAGTCCGTTGCAGGCACCCAGAAATCACCACCAAACTCACCAATTTCACTGCGTTACTCCCCAGTCTCTCTCATGTCTTCACCATCCCTCAGGGACTCTCCCGTCTGTCCCAGCTACTCTCCAACCACGCCCACATTTCAGCTGCAGTCAGCTCCAGGCACCCCGGAATCACCACCAAACTCCCCAATTTCACTCAGTTACTCCTCACTCTCTAGCACGTCTTTATCTCCAACCCTCAGGGACTCTCCTGTGTGTCCCAGCTACTCTCCAACCACGCCCACACTTCAGCGGGAGTCAGTTCCAGGCACCCAGGAAGCACCACCAAACTCACCAATTTCACTCACTTACTCTCCAGTCTCTCTCATGTCTTCACCAGCCCTCAGGGACTCTCCTGTCTGTCCCAGCTACTCTCCAACCACGCACGCATTTCAGCTGGAGTCAGTCCCAGGCACCCCGGAGTCACCACCAAACTCACCAGTTTCACTGAGGTACTCCCCGGTCTCTCTCATGTCTTCACCCCCAGCCCTCAGGGACTCTCCTGTGTGTCCCAGCTACTCTCCAACCATGCCCAGATTTCAGCGGGAGTCAGTTCCAGGCACCCAGGTATCACCACCAAACTCAGCAGTTTCGCTGAGTTACTCCCCAGTCTCTGTCATGTCTTCACCCCCAGCCCCCTGGGACTCTCCTGTCTGTCCCAGCTACTCTCCCACCACGCCCAGATTTCAGCGGCACTCAGCCTCCCACACTCCGGAATCACCTACAGACTCACAGACTTCACTGAGGTCCTCCCTGGTCTCTCTCAGGTCTTTGCCCTCAGCCCACAGGGACTCCTGTGTCTCTTTCAGCTACTCTCAAAACTTCGCTAGATTCCAGCTGGAGTCAGTTCCAGGCACCCACGATACACCACCGAACTCACGAATTTCACTGACTTACTCCCCAGTCTCCCTCATGTTCTCACCCCCAGCCCTCAAGGACTCTTCTGTCTCTCTCAGCTACACTCCGACCATCTCCAGATTTCACCTGGAGTCAGCTTCCCGCACCCAGGAATCACCTACAAACTCACGGACCTTACTGCAACCCTCCCCCATTTCTTTCACCTCTTCACCCCCTGCCTTCAGGGACTCTCCTGGGTCTCCCAGCTTCTCTCCAGCCTTCCCCAGATTTCTGCCACAGTCAGCCCCAGGCACCCAGGACAACCCTAGACACTCACAGGCCTCACGAGACTATCTCCCTATGACCTGTACCTATACAGGGATGGCTCCCACGCATCCCTCAGTGACCCCAAACCCATCTCCACTTACACTCAGACACTCCCAGGGCCTGACAGCTACTCCCCGTTATTGTCCTTCAGTTCGAAGCCCTGGCCAATCTACTAGCCCACATGACGCAGTTACCTGGCCATTTCTCCACGGTTCCCGTGAGGGCCCCACACCCAGCCGCACAAGAGCCCCTCCTGCATTCCGTCCTCACACGCAGGCTTGTCCATCTACTTGCTACTGTCACACTCTTGCCAGCAGAAGAGGCCCCTGTAATGGGCGATATCACCACCCAGTCTATCCTCACCCCACAGCTGTGCAGCGGGACCCTCCTGCTGGCCCACGTGGCTGCCAGAGCCCATGCTGGCACGACGCTCCAGCAGGTCGGCGTCCCTGCGGGCCACACTACCGGTGACATGGCTAGCATGACCCTCCTTCCTGGCAGTGACACTGTTGATGTGAACCCCGGTTTCACATCTGTCATTTGTAAATAGGACCATTTTCCCTTTTCGCTCTCCCTTCCATTCACAGGGCTTCTCATTCTCTCTCTTTCTGCCTCCGTTTCAGATACTTACTCACCTTTTTCTCTCTCACTATGTCTGCCGTGGTCTCCATGAGAGTGCGCCACAGAAGATTCCCCCATTAAAAGTCATGAATTGAGTGGCTTTTAGTATACCTGTGGTGGTGCACATTCAATTTTAATTCGCAATCCATTGTAGAACGTCTTATCACCCCCGACCAGAGAAAAACCCTGTAGACATTAGTCACTCCTCATTCTGTCTCAAACCCTCTCCCTGACCCTCAGCCCTAGGTAGCAACTACCTAGTGCGATCAATCCCATATGCATAGATTTCCATATTGTGGACATTTCCTATCAACGGAATTGCACAATAGGTGAGCTGTTATGACTGACACAACACGTAGCACAATATTTTCAAGATTCATCCACATTGTAGGCTTACCCACAGGGGGAAACCATTTTTTGGGGGGTTTTAGTAACACCGGGTGTTTTCTCCTTCCTTTCGTCCTTCTTTCCTTCCTTCCTTCCTTCCTTCCTTCCTTCCTTCCTTCCTTCCTTCCTACCTTCCTTCTTTCTTTCCTTCCTTCCTTCCTTCCTCCTATTTCTCTCTTACTCCTTCTGCCCTCTCTCTTTCATATGCCTTAGGTGCATCCCACATTCTGCGTTTTTTGGGAGAAATCCTCGACAGGTGCAGGAAAATTGTGTTATTGTAACTATTTACCGCTATCTCTCTTTCACGGCTCTCCATCAGTTGTGAACATCTATTGGTTTATCCCAAGTCACTAAGCATATTTTTATTAGGTACACCTGTTTTTCCTTATACAGCTGTTTCTGGACTATAGGGTCGCATACTCATAAACCCACTGTAACTCAGAAACGCATCTAATATTCCAATAATCCCATCATAACGTTGAAAAATCATAAATCAAACCACCGTAAGTCACGGTGTGTCCGTGGATATGGGCGTCATCAATTCCATTGTATTCAGTAATGCTGTACACCATTAACAATGGCAGACTGATTGGGAGTGGATATTGATAGCATTATAAAAGTCAGTTATTAGAGGGATACTTCTTTAACCTGACTGAAGAACTGATCTAATGGCTTTAGTACAGTGCATGATTATGTGAGATGTTTTGAGACAGAGTAGTACATTTGTGAATGAAGTTTTTTCACTTAGTAGGAACCATTGTGTGTGGAAAAGTGAGAAAATTGCTTTCTGCTGTAGAGTCTGGCATTCATTGTAGACTTAAGCTTATTTTTCTGTGAGCAAATCTTATTCAATAAAATACTACTCTTTATACTAAAAAACAGAAACAGTGGTGATGTGTGGTCATTATGCTCAGCAAACTAATCCAGGGAAAGAAAACCAAACGCCACATTCTCACTTATAATGAGAGCTGAAAAATGAGATCACATGGACACAGGAAGGGGAACAACACTCACTGGGGCCTTTCGGGAGGCAGAGCGTTAAGAAAAACAGCTACTGCATGCTGGGCTTAATACCTAGGTGATGGGTTGACAGGTGCAGCGAACCACCATGGCACACGTTTACCTTAGTAACAAATCTGCACATCCTAAACATATACCCCAGAACTTAGAAACGAAACGAAACAAAAGAAAACGAAAAAGCAATAGCAAAACGCTAAAGGCAAAATAAAGTTTCAAACTCAGAACGTGACAGACCAATGTTTGGTTCAAATCATGGTTCTCAACCCAGGTGCCATAAGGCCAGGATAAAGAATTTGATTACATATTGTAAATAAGACATGCAGCAAATGACCAGAAAGATTATTCTCAACATATGTGTGTCTTCTAATTCAATGGTGACGCTATCTACCGGGACATAGCTTTAGATTCCAAAGGGCCGAGTCCCGCCAGACAGGCCTCCCACACTAATAACAATGGGAAGCCCCACGTTGTTTTACCTGTGCTTCTCAGCAACTGGCTATAAATCAGGTTGCCACCACTCCCAGATTTAGTTGCATTCATTGGCTGGAAGAGCTCACAGCACGCAGGGAAACACTTACATTTGCCGTTGTATTTTAGCGGACTTTGCAAAAAGTTCAGAAATAAATGCGGGGCCCGGCGTGTGGGGAGGGGTGCACTACCTTCCAGGAAGTGTTATCCACAAGCTCTCTGAACCCAGTCCTTTTGGGTTTTTATGGAGACCTCATTCTATAGGCATGACGGGTTAAACCATAGGCTATTGGTGATCAACTCCACCTGAGGCTCTCAACCCTCCCTGGAAATTGGGGTTGAGGCTTTGCCATTCTCAGTCTGACTAAAAGAATTTACCCAAACGGAATTTTAAAACAGATGAGCATAACTGGAATCTTAATTAGATGATTGGATTATCTGGAGCCACACCTTGATATTCCTAACCCGAGCACCCTCATCCAACGAATGCTCCTCCCAACTGGCTCCCAAGTCTCTACGTGGTTCCAGAGCAAAAGAATGTTTATACAACGCATATCTCCACCTTTTCTACAAAGTCTTTTCCCTTACACGGAAAGACTTCTTAAACTGCCATGCATCCGGATCAGGGGGAGGTATTGTTACACCGCAGATCTGTGGATCTCCGGGGTTTGATTGTGGCAAGGATGCTGCTGGTGTCAAAACCACAACGTGGGAACCACAGAACCACTAGTTGGTTTTCAGTGTTTCAGTGCATACAATTCCTAATATATCTGGCCAAGAAAACTTGTAAGTTCTTAGATTGTCCCAAAGGTGGCGCATGAAATCAAAGCAGGAGAACAGTTTCCTACGAGGTGTAGCCTGGGAAAGTTGGGGGTGACTGATGGAAAGGAGGAGTGAAGCTCCGCCCTTTCCGCTGCTAGGCTGCGCCCGAGGCTATTTAAACCCACCCTGGCTGGCCTGTACTCAGATCTTCGCGGAGCGGATCAGCGGCCGGAGCGGTTGGCGGACTCTGCGTTGACTTGGAGCTCACAGCGTCTTGCGACTTGGAAGCGGATTCAGAGGACAGGACAGAACACTTGGGCAAGTGAATCTCTGTCTGTCTGTCTGTCTGTCTGTCTGTCTGTCTCATTGGTTGGTTGATTTCCATTTTCTTAAGGGGCACATACCTCACACCGCACACACACACACACACGCACACACACTCCTTCCTTCTGCGAGTTAGAAAATTAGTAGGGGCCCCTGGGAGCTGCAGGTTTCCTAATCATGTCTGCACCTAAGAACAGTAGGGTCTTGTCCGGCTCTTCTTATGAACGGTCCCCCAGCACGGACTCCCCAAGGTCCATGCGAGCCTCACCCAGCTTCTCCCTCTCCCCTCTCAGAAACTCAGGCTTCAGGGGAAGCTCCTCACCAGGGATCCGGAGCTACCATTCACCATCCCCTAGGGCTTCACCACACTCACCTCTGTCATCACCAGAATCCCACAAGCTCCCATTTCCCTGTCCTCACCGTGATGGGCAATCAATGAAGCCATTGGGCTCTCCCGTGTCCTCCTCTGAGGATTCCTCAGAGTCCCCACGTTCATCAATAATATACCACATGTTCTTACTGCCATCACCCAGCAGCTCACCCCCAGCTCTCGGGGGATCTCCTGTGTCTCCCAGCTACTCTCCAAACAACCCCAGATTTCAGCTGGAGTCAGCCCCCCACACCCGGGAATCACCTACAAACTCACGAGCCTCACGGTGCTCCACCCCTGTGTCTTTCATCTCTTCACCCCCAGGCCTCAGGGACTCTCCTGTGGCTCCCAGTTACTCTCCAGCCATCCCCAGGTTCCTGCGGGAGTCAGCCCCATGCACCCAGGAGTCCCCCAGAGACTCACACGTCTCGGGAGAATATGAGCGGTCCCCCAGCCCTGACTCCTCAAGATTCATGCCTGCCTCACCCAGCTTCTCCCTCTCCCCTCCCAGAAACTCAGACCCAAGGGGCAGCTCCTCACCAGGGATGTGGAAGTACTCTACATCACCCCGCAGGGCTTCACCACTCTCACATCCATCATCAACAGAATTCCACAACTTTACGTTTCCCTTTCCTAACCAAGCAGGACAGTCACTCATGTCATTGTGTTCTCCCGTGTCCTCCTCTGGAGATTCTTCACAGTCACCTCATTCATCAATAATATACCATATGTTCTTACTGCCATCATCCAGCAGCTCACCCCCAGCCACCCATGACTCTCCTGTCTGTCCCAGCTACTCTCCAACTACGCCCAGATTTCAGCGGGAGTCTCTACCCCACACCCCAGAAACACCTACAAACTCACAGACCTCAGTGAGATCCTCGCCAGTCTCTCTCACGTCTTCACCCCCAGCCCTTACGGACCCTCCAGTCTGTCCCAGCTACTCTCCAACCACGCCCACATTTCAGCGCGGGTCAGTTCCAGGAACCCGGGGGTCACCACCAAGCCCACCACTTTCACTGAGTTACTCCCCAGTCTCTAGCACGTCTTTATCTCCAACCCTCAGGGACTCGCCTGTCTGTCCCAGCTACTCTCCAAACACGCCCACACTTCAGCGGGAGTCCGTTGCAGGCACCCAGAAATCACCACCAAACTCACCAATTTCACTGCGTTACTCCCCAGTCTCTCTCATGTCTTCACCATCCCTCAGGGACTCTCCCGTCTGTCCCAGCTACTCTCCAACCACGCCCACATTTCAGCTGCAGTCAGCTCCAGGCACCCCGGAATCACCACCAAACTCCCCAATTTCACTCAGTTACTCCTCACTCTCTAGCACGTCTTTATCTCCAACCCTCAGGGACTCTCCTGTGTGTCCCAGCTACTCTCCAACCACGCCCACACTTCAGCGGGAGTCAGTCCCAGGCACCCAGGAAGCACCACCAAACTCACCAATTTCACTCACTTACTCTCCAGTCTCTCTCATGTCTTCAGCAGCCCTCAGGGACTCTCCTGTCTGTCCCAGCTACTCTCCAACCACGCACACATTTCAGCTGGAGTCAGTCCCAGACACCCCGGAGTCACCACCAAACTCACCAGTTTCACTGAGGTACTCCCCGGTCTCTCTCATGTCTTCACCCCCAGCCCTCAGGGACTCTCCTGTGTGTCCCAGCTACTCTCCAACCATGCCCAGATTTCAGCGGGAGTCAGTTCCAGGCACCCAGGTATCACCACCAAACTCAGCAGTTTCGCTGAGTTACTCCCCAGTCTCTGTCATGTCTTCACCCCCAGCCCCCTGGGACTCTCCTGTCTGTCCCAGCTACTCTCCCACCACGCCCAGATTTCAGCGGCACTCAGCCTCCCACACTCCGGAATCACCTACAGACTCACAGACTTCACTGAGGTCCTCCCTGGTCTCTCTCAGGTCTTTGCCCTCAGCCCACAGGGACTCCTGTGTCTCTTTCAGCTACTCTCAAAACTTCGCTAGATTCCAGCTGGAGTCAGTTCCAGGCACCCACGATACACCACCGAACTCACGAATTTCACTGACTTACTCCCCAGTCTCCCTCATGTTCTCACCCCCAGCCCTCAAGGACTCTTCTGTCTCTCTCAGCTACACTCCGACCATCTCCAGATTTCACCTGGAGTCAGCTTCCCGCACCCAGGAATCACCTACAAACTCACGGACCTTACTGCAACCCTCCCCCATTTCTTTCACCTCTTCACCCCCTGCCTTCAGGGACTCTCCTGGGTCTCCCAGCTTCTCTCCAGCCTTCCCCAGATTTCTGCCACAGTCAGCCCCAGGCACCCAGGACAACCCTAGACACTCACAGGCCTCACGAGACTATCTCCCTATGACCTGTACCTATACAGGGATGGCTCCCACGCATCCCTCAGTGACCCCAAACCCATCTCCACTTACACTCAGACACTCCCAGGGCCTGACAGCTACTCCCCGTTATTGTCCTTCAGTTCGAAGCCCTGGCCAATCTACTAGCCCACATGACGCAGTTACCTGGCCATTTCTCCACGGTTCCCGTGAGGGCCCCACACCCAGCCGCACAAGAGCCCCTCCTGCATTCCGTCCTCACACGCAGGCTTGTCCATCTACTTGCTACTGTCACACTCTTGCCAGCAGAAGAGGCCCCTGTAATGGGCGATATCACCACCCAGTCTATCCTCACCCCACAGCTGTGCAGCGGGACCCTCCTGCTGGCCCACGTGGCTGCCAGAGCCCATGCTGGCACGACGCTCCAGCAGGTCGGCGTCCCTGCGGGCCACACTACCGGTGACATGGCTAGCATGACCCTCCTTCCTGGCAGTGACACTGTTGATGTGAACCCCGGTTTCACATCTGTCATTTGTAAATAGGACCATTTTCCCTTTTCGCTCTCCCTTCCATTCACAGGGCTTCTCATTCTCTCTCTTTCTGCCTCCGTTTCAGATACTTACTCACCTTTTTCTCTCTCACTATGTCTGCCGTGGTCTCCATGAGAGTGCGCCACAGAAGATTCCCCCATTAAAAGTCATGAATTGAGTGGCTTTTAGTATACCTGTGGTGGTGCACATTCAATTTTAATTCGCAATCCATTGTAGAACGTCTTATCACCCCCGACCAGAGAAAAACCCTGTAGACATTAGTCACTCCTCATTCTGTCTCAAACCCTCTCCCTGACCCTCAGCCCTAGGTAGCAACTACCTAGTGCGATCAATCCCATATGCATAGATTTCCATATTGTGGACATTTCCTATCAACGGAATTGCACAATAGGTGAGCTGTTATGACTGACACAACACGTAGCACAATATTTTCAAGATTCATCCACATTGTAGGCTTACCCACAGGGGGAAACCATTTTTTGGGGGGTTTTAGTAACACCGGGTGTTTTCTCCTTCCTTTCGTCCTTCTTTCCTTCCTTCCTTCCTTCCTTCCTTCCTTCCTTCCTACCTTCCTTCTTTCTTTCCTTCCTTCCTTCCTTCCTCCTATTTCTCTCTTACTCCTTCTGCCCTCTCTCTTTCATATGCCTTAGGTGCATCCCACATTCTGCGTTTTTTGGGAGAAATCCTCGACAGGTGCAGGAAAATTGTGTTATTGTAACTATTTACCGCTATCTCTCTTTCACGGCTCTCCATCAGTTGTGAACATCTATTGGTTTATCCCAAGTCACTAAGCATATTTTTATTAGGTACACCTGTTTTTCCTTATACAGCTGTTTCTGGACTATAGGGTCGCATACTCATAAACCCACTGTAACTCAGAAACGCATCTAATATTCCAATAATCCCATCATAACGTTGAAAAATCATAAATCAAACCACCGTAAGTCACGGTGTGTCCGTGGATATGGGCGTCATCAATTCCATTGTATTCAGTAATGCTGTACACCATTAACAATGGCAGACTGATTGGGAGTGGATATTGATAGCATTATAAAAGTCAGTTATTAGAGGGATACTTCTTTAACCTGACTGAAGAACTGATCTAATGGCTTTAGTACAGTGCATGATTATGTGAGATGTTTTGAGACAGAGTAGTACATTTGTGAATGAAGATTTTTCACTTAGTAGGAACCATTGTGTGTGGAAAAGTGAGAAAATTGCTTTCTGCTGTAGAGTCTGGCATTCATTGTAGACTTAAGCTTATTTTTCTGTGAGCAAATCTTATTCAATAAAATACTACTCTTTATACTAAAAAACAGAAACAGTGGTGATGTGTGGTCATTATGCTCAGCAAACTAATCCAGGGAAAGAAAACCAAACGCCACATTCTCACTTATAATGAGAGCTGAAAAATGAGATCACATGGACACAGGAAGGGGAACAACACTCACTGGGGCCTTTCGGGAGGCAGAGCGTTAAGAAAAACAGCTACTGCATGCTGGGCTTAATACCTAGGTGATGGGTTGACAGGTGCAGCGAACCACCATGGCACACGTTTACCTTAGTAACAAATCTGCACATCCTGCACATATACCCCAGAACTTAGAAACGAAACGAAACAAAAGAAAACGAAAAAGCAATAGCAAAACGCTAAAGGCAAAATAAAGTTTCAAACTCAGAACGTGACAGACCAATGTTTGGTTCAAATCATGGTTCTCAACCCAGGTGCCATAAGGCCAGGATAAAGAATTTGATTACATATTGTAAATAAGACATGCAGCAAATGACCAGAAAGATTATTCTCAACATATGTGTGTCTTCTAATTCAATGGTGACGCTATCTACCGGGACATAGCTTTAGATTCCAAAGGGCCGAGTCCCGCCAGACAGGCCTCCCACACTAATAACAATGGGAAGCCCCACGTTGTTTTACCTGTGCTTCTCAGCAACTGGCTATAAATCAGGTTGCCACCACTCCCAGATTTAGTTGCATTCATTGGCTGGAAGAGCTCACAGCACGCAGGGAAACACTTACATTTGCCGTTGTATTTTAGCGGACTTTGCCAAAAGTTCAGAAATAAATGCGGGGCCCGGCGTGTGGGGAGGGGTGCACTACCTTCCAGGAAGTGTTATCCACAAGCTCTCTGAACCCAGTCCTTTTGGGTTTTTATGGAGACCTCATTCTATAGGCATGACGGGTTAAACCATAGGCTATTGGTGATCAACTCCACCTGAGGCTCTCAACCCTCCCTGGAAATTGGGGTTGAGGCTTTGCCATTCTCAGTCTGACTAAAAGAATTTACCCAAACGGAATTTTAAAACAGATGAGCATAACTGGAATCTTAATTAGATGATTGGATTATCTGGAGCCACACCTTGATATTCCTAACCCGAGCACCCTCATCCAACGAATGCTCCACGCAACTGGCTCCCAAGTCTCTACGTGGTTCCAGAGCAAAAGAATGTTTATACAACGCATATCTCCACCTTTTCTACAAAGTCTTTTCCCTTACACGGAAAGACTTCTTAAACTGCCATGCATCCGGATCAGGGGGAGGTATTGTTACACCGCAGATCTGTGGATCTCCGGGGTTTGATTGTGGCAAGGATGCTGCTGGTGTCAAAACCACAACGTGGGAACCACAGAACCACTAGTTGGTTTTCAGTGTTTCAGTGCATACAATTCCTAATATATCTGGCCAAGAAAACTTGTAAGTTCTTAGATTGTCCCAAAGGTGGCGCATGAAATCAAAGCAGGAGAACAGTTTCCTACGAGGTGTAGCCTGGGAAAGTTGGGGGTGACTGATGGAAAGGAGGAGTGAAGCTCCGCCCTTTCCGCTGCTAGGCTGCGCCCGAGGCTATTTAAACCCACCCTGGCTGGCCTGTACTCAGATCTTCGCGGAGCGGATCAGCGGCCGGAGCGGTTGGCGGACTCTGCGTTGACTTGGAGCTCACAGCGTCTTGCGACTTGGAAGCGGATTCAGAGGACAGGACAGAACACTTGGGCAAGTGAATCTCTGTCTGTCTGTCTGTCTGTCTGTCTGTCTGTCTCATTGGTTGGTTGATTTCCATTTTCTTAAGGGGCACATACCTCACACCGCACACACACACACACACGCACACACACTCCTTCCTTCTGCGAGTTAGAAAATTAGTAGGGGCCCCTGGGAGCTGCAGGTTTCCTAATCATGTCTGCACCTAAGAACAGTAGGGTCTTGTCCGGCTCTTCTTATGAACGGTCCCCCAGCACGGACTCCCCAAGGTCCATGCGAGCCTCACCCAGCTTCTCCCTCTCCCCTCTCAGAAACTCAGGCTTCAGGGGAAGCTCCTCACCAGGGATCCGGAGCTACCATTCACCATCCCCTAGGGCTTCACCACACTCACCTCTGTCATCACCAGAATCCCACAAGCTCCCATTTCCCTGTCCTCACCGTGATGGGCAATCAATGAAGCCATTGGGCTCTCCCGTGTCCTCCTCTGAGGATTCCTCAGAGTCCCCACGTTCATCAATAATATACCACATGTTCTTACTGCCATCACCCAGCAGCTCACCCCCAGCTCTCGGGGGATCTCCTGTGTCTCCCAGCTACTCTCCAAACAACCCCAGATTTCAGCTGGAGTCAGCCCCCCACACCCGGGAATCACCTACAAACTCACGAGCCTCACGGTGCTCCACCCCTGTGTCTTTCATCTCTTCACCCCCAGGCCTCAGGGACTCTCCTGTGGCTCCCAGTTACTCTCCAGCCATCCCCAGGTTCCTGCGGGAGTCAGCCCCATGCACCCAGGAGTCCCCCAGAGACTCACACGTCTCGGGAGAATATGAGCGGTCCCCCAGCCCTGACTCCTCAAGATTCATGCCTGCCTCACCCAGCTTCTCCCTCTCCCCTCCCAGAAACTCAGACCCAAGGGGCAGCTCCTCACCAGGGATGTGGAAGTACTCTACATCACCCCGCAGGGCTTCACCACTCTCACATCCATCATCAACAGAATTCCACAACTTTACGTTTCCCTTTCCTAACCAAGCAGGACAGTCACTCATGTCATTGTGTTCTCCCGTGTCCTCCTCTGGAGATTCTTCACAGTCACCTCATTCATCAATAATATACCATATGTTCTTACTGCCATCATCCAGCAGCTCACCCCCAGCCACCCATGACTCTCCTGTCTGTCCCAGCTACTCTCCAACTACGCCCAGATTTCAGCGGGAGTCTCTACCCCACACCCCAGAAACACCTACAAACTCACAGACCTCAGTGAGATCCTCGCCAGTCTCTCTCACGTCTTCACCCCCAGCCCTTACGGACCCTCCAGTCTGTCCCAGCTACTCTCCAACCACGCCCACATTTCAGCGCGGGTCAGTTCCAGGAACCCGGGGGTCACCACCAAGCCCACCACTTTCACTGAGTTACTCCCCAGTCTCTAGCACGTCTTTATCTCCAACCCTCAGGGACTCGCCTGTCTGTCCCAGCTACTCTCCAAACACGCCCACACTTCAGCGGGAGTCCGTTGCAGGCACCCAGAAATCACCACCAAACTCACCAATTTCACTGCGTTACTCCCCAGTCTCTCTCATGTCTTCACCATCCCTCAGGGACTCTCCCGTCTGTCCCAGCTACTCTCCAACCACGCCCACATTTCAGCTGCAGTCAGCTCCAGGCACCCCGGAATCACCACCAAACTCCCCAATTTCACTCAGTTACTCCTCACTCTCTAGCACGTCTTTATCTCCAACCCTCAGGGACTCTCCTGTGTGTCCCAGCTACTCTCCAACCACGCCCACACTTCAGCGGGAGTCAGTTCCAGGCACCCAGGAAGCACCACCAAACTCACCAATTTCACTCACTTACTCTCCAGTCTCTCTCATGTCTTCACCAGCCCTCAGGGACTCTCCTGTCTGTCCCAGCTACTCTCCAACCACGCACGCATTTCAGCTGGAGTCAGTCCCAGGCACCCCGGAGTCACCACCAAACTCACCAGTTTCACTGAGGTACTCCCCGGTCTCTCTCATGTCTTCACCCCCAGCCCTCAGGGACTCTCCTGTGTGTCCCAGCTACTCTCCAACCATGCCCAGATTTCAGCGGGAGTCAGTTCCAGGCACCCAGGTATCACCACCAAACTCAGCAGTTTCGCTGAGTTACTCCCCAGTCTCTGTCATGTCTTCACCCCCAGCCCCCTGGGACTCTCCTGTCTGTCCCAGCTACTCTCCCACCACGCCCAGATTTCAGCGGCACTCAGCCTCCCACACTCCGGAATCACCTACAGACTCACAGACTTCACTGAGGTCCTCCCTGGTCTCTCTCAGGTCTTTGCCCTCAGCCCACAGGGACTCCTGTGTCTCTTTCAGCTACTCTCAAAACTTCGCTAGATTCCAGCTGGAGTCAGTTCCAGGCACCCACGATACACCACCGAACTCACGAATTTCACTGACTTACTCCCCAGTCTCCCTCATGTTCTCACCCCCAGCCCTCAAGGACTCTTCTGTCTCTCTCAGCTACACTCCGACCATCTCCAGATTTCACCTGGAGTCAGCTTCCCGCACCCAGGAATCACCTACAAACTCACGGACCTTACTGCAACCCTCCCCCATTTCTTTCACCTCTTCACCCCCTGCCTTCAGGGACTCTCCTGGGTCTCCCAGCTTCTCTCCAGCCTTCCCCAGATTTCTGCCACAGTCAGCCCCAGGCACCCAGGACAACCCTAGACACTCACAGGCCTCACGAGACTATCTCCCTATGACCTGTACCTATACAGGGATGGCTCCCACGCATCCCTCAGTGACCCCAAACCCATCTCCACTTACACTCAGACACTCCCAGGGCCTGACAGCTACTCCCCGTTATTGTCCTTCAGTTCGAAGCCCTGGCCAATCTACTAGCCCACATGACGCAGTTACCTGGCCATTTCTCCACGGTTCCCGTGAGGGCCCCACACCCAGCCGCACAAGAGCCCCTCCTGCATTCCGTCCTCACACGCAGGCTTGTCCATCTACTTGCTACTGTCACACTCTTGCCAGCAGAAGAGGCCCCTGTAATGGGCGATATCACCACCCAGTCTATCCTCACCCCACAGCTGTGCAGCGGGACCCTCCTGCTGGCCCACGTGGCTGCCAGAGCCCATGCTGGCACGACGCTCCAGCAGGTCGGCGTCCCTGCGGGCCACACTACCGGTGACATGGCTAGCATGACCCTCCTTCCTGGCAGTGACACTGTTGATGTGAACCCCGGTTTCACATCTGTCATTTGTAAATAGGACCATTTTCCCTTTTCGCTCTCCCTTCCATTCACAGGGCTTCTCATTCTCTCTCTTTCTGCCTCCGTTTCAGATACTTACTCACCTTTTTCTCTCTCACTATGTCTGCCGTGGTCTCCATGAGAGTGCGCCACAGAAGATTCCCCCATTAAAAGTCATGAATTGAGTGGCTTTTAGTATACCTGTGGTGGTGCACATTCAATTTTAATTCGCAATCCATTGTAGAACGTCTTATCACCCCCGACCAGAGAAAAACCCTGTAGACATTAGTCACTCCTCATTCTGTCTCAAACCCTCTCCCTGACCCTCAGCCCTAGGTAGCAACTACCTAGTGCGATCAATCCCATATGCATAGATTTCCATATTGTGGACATTTCCTATCAACGGAATTGCACAATAGGTGAGCTGTTATGACTGACACAACACGTAGCACAATATTTTCAAGATTCATCCACATTGTAGGCTTACCCACAGGGGGAAACCATTTTTTGGGGGGTTTTAGTAACACCGGGTGTTTTCTCCTTCCTTTCGTCCTTCTTTCCTTCCTTCCTTCCTTCCTTCCTTCCTTCCTTCCTTCCTACCTTCCTTCTTTCTTTCCTTCCTTCCTTCCTTCCTCCTATTTCTCTCTTACTCCTTCTGCCCTCTCTCTTTCATATGCCTTAGGTGCATCCCACATTCTGCGTTTTTTGGGAGAAATCCTCGACAGGTGCAGGAAAATTGTGTTATTGTAACTATTTACCGCTATCTCTCTTTCACGGCTCTCCATCAGTTGTGAACATCTATTGGTTTATCCCAAGTCACTAAGCATATTTTTATTAGGTACACCTGTTTTTCCTTATACAGCTGTTTCTGGACTATAGGGTCGCATACTCATAAACCCACTGTAACTCAGAAACGCATCTAATATTCCAATAATCCCATCATAACGTTGAAAAATCATAAATCAAACCACCGTAAGTCACGGTGTGTCCGTGGATATGGGCGTCATCAATTCCATTGTATTCAGTAATGCTGTACACCATTAACAATGGCAGACTGATTGGGAGTGGATATTGATAGCATTATAAAAGTCAGTTATTAGAGGGATACTTCTTTAACCTGACTGAAGAACTGATCTAATGGCTTTAGTACAGTGCATGATTATGTGAGATGTTTTGAGACAGAGTAGTACATTTGTGAATGAAGTTTTTTCACTTAGTAGGAACCATTGTGTGTGGAAAAGTGAGAAAATTGCTTTCTGCTGTAGAGTCTGGCATTCATTGTAGACTTAAGCTTATTTTTCTGTGAGCAAATCTTATTCAATAAAATACTACTCTTTATACTAAAAAACAGAAACAGTGGTGATGTGTGGTCATTATGCTCAGCAAACTAATCCAGGGAAAGAAAACCAAACGCCACATTCTCACTTATAATGAGAGCTGAAAAATGAGATCACATGGACACAGGAAGGGGAACAACACTCACTGGGGCCTTTCGGGAGGCAGAGCGTTAAGAAAAACAGCTACTGCATGCTGGGCTTAATACCTAGGTGATGGGTTGACAGGTGCAGCGAACCACCATGGCACACGTTTACCTTAGTAACAAATCTGCACATCCTAAACATATACCCCAGAACTTAGAAACGAAACGAAACAAAAGAAAACGAAAAAGCAATAGCAAAACGCTAAAGGCAAAATAAAGTTTCAAACTCAGAACGTGACAGACCAATGTTTGGTTCAAATCATGGTTCTCAACCCAGGTGCCATAAGGCCAGGATAAAGAATTTGATTACATATTGTAAATAAGACATGCAGCAAATGACCAGAAAGATTATTCTCAACATATGTGTGTCTTCTAATTCAATGGTGACGCTATCTACCGGGACATAGCTTTAGATTCCAAAGGGCCGAGTCCCGCCAGACAGGCCTCCCACACTAATAACAATGGGAAGCCCCACGTTGTTTTACCTGTGCTTCTCAGCAACTGGCTATAAATCAGGTTGCCACCACTCCCAGATTTAGTTGCATTCATTGGCTGGAAGAGCTCACAGCACGCAGGGAAACACTTACATTTGCCGTTGTATTTTAGCGGACTTTGCAAAAAGTTCAGAAATAAATGCGGGGCCCGGCGTGTGGGGAGGGGTGCACTACCTTCCAGGAAGTGTTATCCACAAGCTCTCTGAACCCAGTCCTTTTGGGTTTTTATGGAGACCTCATTCTATAGGCATGACGGGTTAAACCATAGGCTATTGGTGATCAACTCCACCTGAGGCTCTCAACCCTCCCTGGAAATTGGGGTTGAGGCTTTGCCATTCTCAGTCTGACTAAAAGAATTTACCCAAACGGAATTTTAAAACAGATGAGCATAACTGGAATCTTAATTAGATGATTGGATTATCTGGAGCCACACCTTGATATTCCTAACCCGAGCACCCTCATCCAACGAATGCTCCTCCCAACTGGCTCCCAAGTCTCTACGTGGTTCCAGAGCAAAAGAATGTTTATACAACGCATATCTCCACCTTTTCTACAAAGTCTTTTCCCTTACACGGAAAGACTTCTTAAACTGCCATGCATCCGGATCAGGGGGAGGTATTGTTACACCGCAGATCTGTGGATCTCCGGGGTTTGATTGTGGCAAGGATGCTGCTGGTGTCAAAACCACAACGTGGGAACCACAGAACCACTAGTTGGTTTTCAGTGTTTCAGTGCATACAATTCCTAATATATCTGGCCAAGAAAACTTGTAAGTTCTTAGATTGTCCCAAAGGTGGCGCATGAAATCAAAGCAGGAGAACAGTTTCCTACGAGGTGTAGCCTGGGAAAGTTGGGGGTGACTGATGGAAAGGAGGAGTGAAGCTCCGCCCTTTCCGCTGCTAGGCTGCGCCCGAGGCTATTTAAACCCACCCTGGCTGGCCTGTACTCAGATCTTCGCGGAGCGGATCAGCGGCCGGAGCGGTTGGCGGACTCTGCGTTGACTTGGAGCTCACAGCGTCTTGCGACTTGGAAGCGGATTCAGAGGACAGGACAGAACACTTGGGCAAGTGAATCTCTGTCTGTCTGTCTGTCTGTCTGTCTGTCTGTCTCATTGGTTGGTTGATTTCCATTTTCTTAAGGGGCACATACCTCACACCGCACACACACACACACACGCACACACACTCCTTCCTTCTGCGAGTTAGAAAATTAGTAGGGGCCCCTGGGAGCTGCAGGTTTCCTAATCATGTCTGCACCTAAGAACAGTAGGGTCTTGTCCGGCTCTTCTTATGAACGGTCCCCCAGCACGGACTCCCCAAGGTCCATGCGAGCCTCACCCAGCTTCTCCCTCTCCCCTCTCAGAAACTCAGGCTTCAGGGGAAGCTCCTCACCAGGGATCCGGAGCTACCATTCACCATCCCCTAGGGCTTCACCACACTCACCTCTGTCATCACCAGAATCCCACAAGCTCCCATTTCCCTGTCCTCACCGTGATGGGCAATCAATGAAGCCATTGGGCTCTCCCGTGTCCTCCTCTGAGGATTCCTCAGAGTCCCCACGTTCATCAATAATATACCACATGTTCTTACTGCCATCACCCAGCAGCTCACCCCCAGCTCTCGGGGGATCTCCTGTGTCTCCCAGCTACTCTCCAAACAACCCCAGATTTCAGCTGGAGTCAGCCCCCCACACCCGGGAATCACCTACAAACTCACGAGCCTCACGGTGCTCCACCCCTGTGTCTTTCATCTCTTCACCCCCAGGCCTCAGGGACTCTCCTGTGGCTCCCAGTTACTCTCCAGCCATCCCCAGGTTCCTGCGGGAGTCAGCCCCATGCACCCAGGAGTCCCCCAGAGACTCACACGTCTCGGGAGAATATGAGCGGTCCCCCAGCCCTGACTCCTCAAGATTCATGCCTGCCTCACCCAGCTTCTCCCTCTCCCCTCCCAGAAACTCAGACCCAAGGGGCAGCTCCTCACCAGGGATGTGGAAGTACTCTACATCACCCCGCAGGGCTTCACCACTCTCACATCCATCATCAACAGAATTCCACAACTTTACGTTTCCCTTTCCTAACCAAGCAGGACAGTCACTCATGTCATTGTGTTCTCCCGTGTCCTCCTCTGGAGATTCTTCACAGTCACCTCATTCATCAATAATATACCATATGTTCTTACTGCCATCATCCAGCAGCTCACCCCCAGCCACCCATGACTCTCCTGTCTGTCCCAGCTACTCTCCAACTACGCCCAGATTTCAGCGGGAGTCTCTACCCCACACCCCAGAAACACCTACAAACTCACAGACCTCAGTGAGATCCTCGCCAGTCTCTCTCACGTCTTCACCCCCAGCCCTTACGGACCCTCCAGTCTGTCCCAGCTACTCTCCAACCACGCCCACATTTCAGCGCGGGTCAGTTCCAGGAACCCGGGGGTCACCACCAAGCCCACCACTTTCACTGAGTTACTCCCCAGTCTCTAGCACGTCTTTATCTCCAACCCTCAGGGACTCGCCTGTCTGTCCCAGCTACTCTCCAAACACGCCCACACTTCAGCGGGAGTCCGTTGCAGGCACCCAGAAATCACCACCAAACTCACCAATTTCACTGCGTTACTCCCCAGTCTCTCTCATGTCTTCACCATCCCTCAGGGACTCTCCCGTCTGTCCCAGCTACTCTCCAACCACGCCCACATTTCAGCTGCAGTCAGCTCCAGGCACCCCGGAATCACCACCAAACTCCCCAATTTCACTCAGTTACTCCTCACTCTCTAGCACGTCTTTATCTCCAACCCTCAGGGACTCTCCTGTGTGTCCCAGCTACTCTCCAACCACGCCCACACTTCAGCGGGAGTCAGTTCCAGGCACCCAGGAAGCACCACCAAACTCACCAATTTCACTCACTTACTCTCCAGTCTCTCTCATGTCTTCACCAGCCCTCAGGGACTCTCCTGTCTGTCCCAGCTACTCTCCAACCACGCACGCATTTCAGCTGGAGTCAGTCCCAGGCACCCCGGAGTCACCACCAAACTCACCAGTTTCACTGAGGTACTCCCCGGTCTCTCTCATGTCTTCACCCCCAGCCCTCAGGGACTCTCCTGTGTGTCCCAGCTACTCTCCAACCATGCCCAGATTTCAGCGGGAGTCAGTTCCAGGCACCCAGGTATCACCACCAAACTCAGCAGTTTCGCTGAGTTACTCCCCAGTCTCTGTCATGTCTTCACCCCCAGCCCCCTGGGACTCTCCTGTCTGTCCCAGCTACTCTCCCACCACGCCCAGATTTCAGCGGCACTCAGCCTCCCACACTCCGGAATCACCTACAGACTCACAGACTTCACTGAGGTCCTCCCTGGTCTCTCTCAGGTCTTTGCCCTCAGCCCACAGGGACTCCTGTGTCTCTTTCAGCTACTCTCAAAACTTCGCTAGATTCCAGCTGGAGTCAGTTCCAGGCACCCACGATACACCACCGAACTCACGAATTTCACTGACTTACTCCCCAGTCTCCCTCATGTTCTCACCCCCAGCCCTCAAGGACTCTTCTGTCTCTCTCAGCTACACTCCGACCATCTCCAGATTTCACCTGGAGTCAGCTTCCCGCACCCAGGAATCACCTACAAACTCACGGACCTTACTGCAACCCTCCCCCATTTCTTTCACCTCTTCACCCCCTGCCTTCAGGGACTCTCCTGGGTCTCCCAGCTTCTCTCCAGCCTTCCCCAGATTTCTGCCACAGTCAGCCCCAGGCACCCAGGACAACCCTAGACACTCACAGGCCTCACGAGACTATCTCCCTATGACCTGTACCTATACAGGGATGGCTCCCACGCATCCCTCAGTGACCCCAAACCCATCTCCACTTACACTCAGACACTCCCAGGGCCTGACAGCTACTCCCCGTTATTGTCCTTCAGTTCGAAGCCCTGGCCAATCTACTAGCCCACATGACGCAGTTACCTGGCCATTTCTCCACGGTTCCCGTGAGGGCCCCACACCCAGCCGCACAAGAGCCCCTCCTGCATTCCGTCCTCACACGCAGGCTTGTCCATCTACTTGCTACTGTCACACTCTTGCCAGCAGAAGAGGCCCCTGTAATGGGCGATATCACCACCCAGTCTATCCTCACCCCACAGCTGTGCAGCGGGACCCTCCTGCTGGCCCACGTGGCTGCCAGAGCCCATGCTGGCACGACGCTCCAGCAGGTCGGCGTCCCTGCGGGCCACACTACCGGTGACATGGCTAGCATGACCCTCCTTCCTGGCAGTGACACTGTTGATGTGAACCCCGGTTTCACATCTGTCATTTGTAAATAGGACCATTTTCCCTTTTCGCTCTCCCTTCCATTCACAGGGCTTCTCATTCTCTCTCTTTCTGCCTCCGTTTCAGATACTTACTCACCTTTTTCTCTCTCACTATGTCTGCCGTGGTCTCCATGAGAGTGCGCCACAGAAGATTCCCCCATTAAAAGTCATGAATTGAGTGGCTTTTAGTATACCTGTGGTGGTGCACATTCAATTTTAATTCGCAATCCATTGTAGAACGTCTTATCACCCCCGACCAGAGAAAAACCCTGTAGACATTAGTCACTCCTCATTCTGTCTCAAACCCTCTCCCTGACCCTCAGCCCTAGGTAGCAACTACCTAGTGCGATCAATCCCATATGCATAGATTTCCATATTGTGGACATTTCCTATCAACGGAATTGCACAATAGGTGAGCTGTTATGACTGACACAACACGTAGCACAATATTTTCAAGATTCATCCACATTGTAGGCTTACCCGCAGGGGGAAACCATTTTTTGGGGGGTTTTAGTAACACCGGGTGTTTTCTCCTTCCTTTCGTCCTTCTTTCCTTCCTTCCTTCCTTCCTTCCTTCCTTCCTACCTTCCTTCTTTCTTTCCTTCCTTCCTTCCTTCCTCCTATTTCTCTCTTACTCCTTCTGCCCTCTCTCTTTCATATGCCTTAGGTGCATCCCACATTCTGCGTTTTTTGGGAGAAATCCTCGACAGGTGCAGGAAAATTGTGTTATTGTAACTATTTACCGCTATCTCTCTTTCACGGCTCTCCATCAGTTGTGAACATCTATTGGTTTATCCCAAGTCACTAAGCATATTTTTATTAGGTACACCTGTTTTTCCTTATACAGCTGTTTCTGGACTATAGGGTCGCATACTCATAAACCCACTGTAACTCAGAAACGCATCTAATATTCCAATAATCCCATCATAACGTTGAAAAATCATAAATCAAACCACCGTAAGTCACGGTGTGTCCGTGGATATGGGCGTCATCAATTCCATTGTATTCAGTAATGCTGTACACCATTAACAATGGCAGACTGATTGGGAGTGGATATTGATAGCATTATAAAAGTCAGTTATTAGAGGGATACTTCTTTAACCTGACTGAAGAACTGATCTAATGGCTTTAGTACAGTGCATGATTATGTGAGATGTTTTGAGACAGAGTAGTACATTTGTGAATGAAGTTTTTTCACTTAGTAGGAACCATTGTGTGTGGAAAAGTGAGAAAATTGCTTTCTGCTGTAGAGTCTGGCATTCATTGTAGACTTAAGCTTATTTTTCTGTGAGCAAATCTTATTCAATAAAATACTACTCTTTATACTAAAAAACAGAAACAGTGGTGATGTGTGGTCATTATGCTCAGCAAACTAATCCAGGGAAAGAAAACCAAACGCCACATTCTCACTTATAATGAGAGCTGAAAAATGAGATCACATGGACACAGGAAGGGGAACAACACTCACTGGGGCCTTTCGGGAGGCAGAGCGTTAAGAAAAACAGCTACTGCATGCTGGGCTTAATACCTAGGTGATGGGTTGACAGGTGCAGCGAACCACCATGGCACACGTTTACCTTAGTAACAAATCTGCACATCCTGCACATATACCCCAGAACTTAGAAACGAAACGAAACAAAAGAAAACGAAAAAGCAATAGCAAAACGCTAAAGGCAAAATAAAGTTTCAAACTCAGAACGTGACAGACCAATGTTTGGTTCAAATCATGGTTCTCAACCCAGGTGCCATAAGGCCAGGATAAAGAATTTGATTACATATTGTAAATAAGACATGCAGCAAATGACCAGAAAGATTATTCTCAACATATGTGTGTCTTCTAATTCAATGGTGACGCTATCTACCGGGACATAGCTTTAGATTCCAAAGGGCCGAGTCCCGCCAGACAGGCCTCCCACACTAATAACAATGGGAAGCCCCACGTTGTTTTACCTGTGCTTCTCAGCAACTGGCTATAAATCAGGTTGCCACCACTCCCAGATTTAGTTGCATTCATTGGCTGGAAGAGCTCACAGCACGCAGGGAAACACTTACATTTGCCGTTGTATTTTAGCGGACTTTGCCAAAAGTTCAGAAATAAATGCGGGGCCCGGCGTGTGGGGAGGGGTGCACTACCTTCCAGGAAGTGTTATCCACAAGCTCTCTGAACCCAGTCCTTTTGGGTTTTTATGGAGACCTCATTCTATAGGCATGACGGGTTAAACCATAGGCTATTGGTGATCAACTCCACCTGAGGCTCTCAACCCTCCCTGGAAATTGGGGTTGAGGCTTTGCCATTCTCAGTCTGACTAAAAGAATTTACCCAAACGGAATTTTAAAACAGATGAGCATAACTGGAATCTTAATTAGATGATTGGATTATCTGGAGCCACACCTTGATATTCCTAACCCGAGCACCCTCATCCAACGAATGCTCCACGCAACTGGCTCCCAAGTCTCTACGTGGTTCCAGAGCAAAAGAATGTTTATACAACGCATATCTCCACCTTTTCTACAAAGTCTTTTCCCTTACACGGAAAGACTTCTTAAACTGCCATGCATCCGGATCAGGGGGAGGTATTGTTACACCGCAGATCTGTGGATCTCCGGGGTTTGATTGTGGCAAGGATGCTGCTGGTGTCAAAACCACAGCGTGGGAACCACAGAACCACTAGTTGGTTTTCAGTGTTTCAGTGCATACAATTCCTAATATATCTGGCCAAGAAAACTTGTAAGTTCTTAGATTGTCCCAAAGGTGGCGCATGAAATCAAAGCAGGAGAACAGTTTCCTACGAGGTGTAGCCTGGGAAAGTTGGGGGTGACTGATGGAAAGGAGGAGTGAAGCTCCGCCCTTTCCGCTGCTAGGCTGCGCCCGAGGCTATTTAAACCCACCCTGGCTGGCCTGTACTCAGATCTTCGCGGAGCGGATCAGCGGCCGGAGCGGTTGGCGGACTCTGCGTTGACTTGGAGCTCACAGCGTCTTGCGACTTGGAAGCGGATTCAGAGGACAGGACAGAACACTTGGGCAAGTGAATCTCTGTCTGTCTGTCTGTCTGTCTGTCTGTCTGTCTCATTGGTTGGTTGATTTCCATTTTCTTAAGGGGCACATACCTCACACCGCACACACACACACACACGCACACACACTCCTTCCTTCTGCGAGTTAGAAAATTAGTAGGGGCCCCTGGGAGCTGCAGGTTTCCTAATCATGTCTGCACCTAAGAACAGTAGGGTCTTGTCCGGCTCTTCTTATGAACGGTCCCCCAGCACGGACTCCCCAAGGTCCATGCGAGCCTCACCCAGCTTCTCCCTCTCCCCTCTCAGAAACTCAGGCTTCAGGGGAAGCTCCTCACCAGGGATCCGGAGCTACCATTCACCATCCCCTAGGGCTTCACCACACTCACCTCTGTCATCACCAGAATCCCACAAGCTCCCATTTCCCTGTCCTCACCGTGATGGGCAATCAATGAAGCCATTGGGCTCTCCCGTGTCCTCCTCTGAGGATTCCTCAGAGTCCCCACGTTCATCAATAATATACCACATGTTCTTACTGCCATCACCCAGCAGCTCACCCCCAGCTCTCGGGGGATCTCCTGTGTCTCCCAGCTACTCTCCAAACAACCCCAGATTTCAGCTGGAGTCAGCCCCCCACACCCGGGAATCACCTACAAACTCACGAGCCTCACGGTGCTCCACCCCTGTGTCTTTCATCTCTTCACCCCCAGGCCTCAGGGACTCTCCTGTGGCTCCCAGTTACTCTCCAGCCATCCCCAGGTTCCTGCGGGAGTCAGCCCCATGCACCCAGGAGTCCCCCAGAGACTCACACGTCTCGGGAGAATATGAGCGGTCCCCCAGCCCTGACTCCTCAAGATTCATGCCTGCCTCACCCAGCTTCTCCCTCTCCCCTCCCAGAAACTCAGACCCAAGGGGCAGCTCCTCACCAGGGATGTGGAAGTACTCTACATCACCCCGCAGGGCTTCACCACTCTCACATCCATCATCAACAGAATTCCACAACTTTACGTTTCCCTTTCCTAACCAAGCAGGACAGTCACTCATGTCATTGTGTTCTCCCGTGTCCTCCTCTGGAGATTCTTCACAGTCACCTCATTCATCAATAATATACCATATGTTCTTACTGCCATCATCCAGCAGCTCACCCCCAGCCACCCATGACTCTCCTGTCTGTCCCAGCTACTCTCCAACTACGCCCAGATTTCAGCGGGAGTCTCTACCCCACACCCCAGAAACACCTACAAACTCACAGACCTCAGTGAGATCCTCGCCAGTCTCTCTCACGTCTTCACCCCCAGCCCTTACGGACCCTCCAGTCTGTCCCAGCTACTCTCCAACCACGCCCACATTTCAGCGCGGGTCAGTTCCAGGAACCCGGGGGTCACCACCAAGCCCACCACTTTCACTGAGTTACTCCCCAGTCTCTAGCACGTCTTTATCTCCAACCCTCAGGGACTCGCCTGTCTGTCCCAGCTACTCTCCAAACACGCCCACACTTCAGCGGGAGTCCGTTGCAGGCACCCAGAAATCACCACCAAACTCACCAATTTCACTGCGTTACTCCCCAGTCTCTCTCATGTCTTCACCATCCCTCAGGGACTCTCCCGTCTGTCCCAGCTACTCTCCAACCACGCCCACATTTCAGCTGCAGTCAGCTCCAGGCACCCCGGAATCACCACCAAACTCCCCAATTTCACTCAGTTACTCCTCACTCTCTAGCACGTCTTTATCTCCAACCCTCAGGGACTCTCCTGTGTGTCCCAGCTACTCTCCAACCACGCCCACACTTCAGCGGGAGTCAGTTCCAGGCACCCAGGAAGCACCACCAAACTCACCAATTTCACTCACTTACTCTCCAGTCTCTCTCATGTCTTCACCAGCCCTCAGGGACTCTCCTGTCTGTCCCAGCTACTCTCCAACCACGCACGCATTTCAGCTGGAGTCAGTCCCAGGCACCCCGGAGTCACCACCAAACTCACCAGTTTCACTGAGGTACTCCCCGGTCTCTCTCATGTCTTCACCCCCAGCCCTCAGGGACTCTCCTGTGTGTCCCAGCTACTCTCCAACCATGCCCAGATTTCAGCGGGAGTCAGTTCCAGGCACCCAGGTATCACCACCAAACTCAGCAGTTTCGCTGAGTTACTCCCCAGTCTCTGTCATGTCTTCACCCCCAGCCCCCTGGGACTCTCCTGTCTGTCCCAGCTACTCTCCCACCACGCCCAGATTTCAGCGGCACTCAGCCTCCCACACTCCGGAATCACCTACAGACTCACAGACTTCACTGAGGTCCTCCCTGGTCTCTCTCAGGTCTTTGCCCTCAGCCCACAGGGACTCCTGTGTCTCTTTCAGCTACTCTCAAAACTTCGCTAGATTCCAGCTGGAGTCAGTTCCAGGCACCCACGATACACCACCGAACTCACGAATTTCACTGACTTACTCCCCAGTCTCCCTCATGTTCTCACCCCCAGCCCTCAAGGACTCTTCTGTCTCTCTCAGCTACACTCCGACCATCTCCAGATTTCACCTGGAGTCAGCTTCCCGCACCCAGGAATCACCTACAAACTCACGGACCTTACTGCAACCCTCCCCCATTTCTTTCACCTCTTCACCCCCTGCCTTCAGGGACTCTCCTGGGTCTCCCAGCTTCTCTCCAGCCTTCCCCAGATTTCTGCCACAGTCAGCCCCAGGCACCCAGGACAACCCTAGACACTCACAGGCCTCACGAGACTATCTCCCTATGACCTGTACCTATACAGGGATGGCTCCCACGCATCCCTCAGTGACCCCAAACCCATCTCCACTTACACTCAGACACTCCCAGGGCCTGACAGCTACTCCCCGTTATTGTCCTTCAGTTCGAAGCCCTGGCCAATCTACTAGCCCACATGACGCAGTTACCTGGCCATTTCTCCACGGTTCCCGTGAGGGCCCCACACCCAGCCGCACAAGAGCCCCTCCTGCATTCCGTCCTCACACGCAGGCTTGTCCATCTACTTGCTACTGTCAC
Source organism: Pan paniscus (assembly GCF_029289425.2). Taxonomy (NCBI): domain Eukaryota; kingdom Metazoa; phylum Chordata; class Mammalia; order Primates; family Hominidae; genus Pan; species Pan paniscus. The sequence goes on along the minus strand of NC_073263.2, from coordinate 12,251,287 downwards.
ACTCTTGCCAGCAGAAGAGGCCCCTGTAATGGGCGATATCACCACCCAGTCTATCCTCACCCCACAGCTGTGCAGCGGGACCCTCCTGCTGGCCCACGTGGCTGCCAGAGCCCATGCTGGCACGACGCTCCAGCAGGTCGGCGTCCCTGCGGGCCACACTACCGGTGACATGGCTAGCATGACCCTCCTTCCTGGCAGTGACACTGTTGATGTGAACCCCGGTTTCACATCTGTCATTTGTAAATAGGACCATTTTCCCTTTTCGCTCTCCCTTCCATTCACAGGGCTTCTCATTCTCTCTCTTTCTGCCTCCGTTTCAGATACTTACTCACCTTTTTCTCTCTCACTATGTCTGCCGTGGTCTCCATGAGAGTGCGCCACAGAAGATTCCCCCATTAAAAGTCATGAATTGAGTGGCTTTTAGTATACCTGTGGTGGTGCACATTCAATTTTAATTCGCAATCCATTGTAGAACGTCTTATCACCCCCGACCAGAGAAAAACCCTGTAGACATTAGTCACTCCTCATTCTGTCTCAAACCCTCTCCCTGACCCTCAGCCCTAGGTAGCAACTACCTAGTGCGATCAATCCCATATGCATAGATTTCCATATTGTGGACATTTCCTATCAACGGAATTGCACAATAGGTGAGCTGTTATGACTGACACAACACGTAGCACAATATTTTCAAGATTCATCCACATTGTAGGCTTACCCACAGGGGGAAACCATTTTTTGGGGGGTTTTAGTAACACCGGGTGTTTTCTCCTTCCTTTCGTCCTTCTTTCCTTCCTTCCTTCCTTCCTTCCTTCCTTCCTTCCTTCCTACCTTCCTTCTTTCTTTCCTTCCTTCCTTCCTTCCTCCTATTTCTCTCTTACTCCTTCTGCCCTCTCTCTTTCATATGCCTTAGGTGCATCCCACATTCTGCGTTTTTTGGGAGAAATCCTCGACAGGTGCAGGAAAATTGTGTTATTGTAACTATTTACCGCTATCTCTCTTTCACGGCTCTCCATCAGTTGTGAACATCTATTGGTTTATCCCAAGTCACTAAGCATATTTTTATTAGGTACACCTGTTTTTCCTTATACAGCTGTTTCTGGACTATAGGGTCGCATACTCATAAACCCACTGTAACTCAGAAACGCATCTAATATTCCAATAATCCCATCATAACGTTGAAAAATCATAAATCAAACCACCGTAAGTCACGGTGTGTCCGTGGATATGGGCGTCATCAATTCCATTGTATTCAGTAATGCTGTACACCATTAACAATGGCAGACTGATTGGGAGTGGATATTGATAGCATTATAAAAGTCAGTTATTAGAGGGATACTTCTTTAACCTGACTGAAGAACTGATCTAATGGCTTTAGTACAGTGCATGATTATGTGAGACGTTTTGAGACAGAGTAGTACATTTGTGAATGAAGTTTTTTCACTTAGTAGGAACCATTGTGTGTGGAAAAGTGAGAAAATTGCTTTCTGCTGTAGAGTCTGGCATTCATTGTAGACTTAAGCTTATTTTTCTGTGAGCAAATCTTATTCAATAAAATACTACTCTTTATACTAAAAAACAGAAACAGTGGTGATGTGTGGTCATTATGCTCAGCAAACTAATCCAGGGAAAGAAAACCAAACGCCACATTCTCACTTATAATGAGAGCTGAAAAATGAGATCACATGGACACAGGAAGGGGAACAACACTCACTGGGGCCTTTCGGGAGGCAGAGCGTTAAGAAAAACAGCTACTGCATGCTGGGCTTAATACCTAGGTGATGGGTTGACAGGTGCAGCGAACCACCATGGCACACGTTTACCTTAGTAACAAATCTGCACATCCTGCACATATACCCCAGAACTTAGAAACGAAACGAAACAAAAGAAAACGAAAAAGCAATAGCAAAACGCTAAAGGCAAAATAAAGTTTCAAACTCAGAACGTGACAGACCAATGTTTGGTTCAAATCATGGTTCTCAACCCAGGTGCCATAAGGCCAGGATAAAGAATTTGATTACATATTGTAAATAAGACATGCAGCAAATGACCAGAAAGATTATTCTCAACATATGTGTGTCTTCTAATTCAATGGTGACGCTATCTACCGGGACATAGCTTTAGATTCCAAAGGGCCGAGTCCCGCCAGACAGGCCTCCCACACTAATAACAATGGGAAGCCCCACGTTGTTTTACCTGTGCTTCTCAGCAACTGGCTATAAATCAGGTTGCCACCACTCCCAGATTTAGTTGCATTCATTGGCTGGAAGAGCTCACAGCACGCAGGGAAACACTTACATTTGCCGTTGTATTTTAGCGGACTTTGCCAAAAGTTCAGAAATAAATGCGGGGCCCGGCGTGTGGGGAGGGGTGCACTACCTTCCAGGAAGTGTTATCCACAAGCTCTCTGAACCCAGTCCTTTTGGGTTTTTATGGAGACCTCATTCTATAGGCATGACGGGTTAAACCATAGGCTATTGGTGATCAACTCCACCTGAGGCTCTCAACCCTCCCTGGAAATTGGGGTTGAGGCTTTGCCATTCTCAGTCTGACTAAAAGAATTTACCCAAACGGAATTTTAAAACAGATGAGCATAACTGGAATCTTAATTAGATGATTGGATTATCTGGAGCCACACCTTGATATTCCTAACCCGAGCACCCTCATCCAACGAATGCTCCTCCCAACTGGCTCCCAAGTCTCTACGTGGTTCCAGAGCAAAAGAATGTTTATACAACGCATATCTCCACCTTTTCTACAAAGTCTTTTCCCTTACACGGAAAGACTTCTTAAACTGCCATGCATCCGGATCAGGGGGAGGTATTGTTACACCGCAGATCTGTGGATCTCCGGGGTTTGATTGTGGCAAGGATGCTGCTGGTGTCAAAACCACAACGTGGGAACCACAGAACCACTAGTTGGTTTTCAGTGTTTCAGTGCATACAATTCCTAATATATCTGGCCAAGAAAACTTGTAAGTTCTTAGATTGTCCCAAAGGTGGCGCATGAAATCAAAGCAGGAGAACAGTTTCCTACGAGGTGTAGCCTGGGAAAGTTGGGGGTGACTGATGGAAAGGAGGAGTGAAGCTCCGCCCTTTCCGCTGCTAGGCTGCGCCCGAGGCTATTTAAACCCACCCTGGCTGGCCTGTACTCAGATCTTCGCGGAGCGGATCAGCGGCCGGAGCGGTTGGCGGACTCTGCGTTGACTTGGAGCTCACAGCGTCTTGCGACTTGGAAGCGGATTCAGAGGACAGGACAGAACACTTGGGCAAGTGAATCTCTGTCTGTCTGTCTGTCTGTCTGTCTGTCTGTCTGTCTCATTGGTTGGTTGATTTCCATTTTCTTAAGGGGCACATACCTCACACCGCACACACACACACACACGCACACACACTCCTTCCTTCTGCGAGTTAGAAAATTAGTAGGGGCCCCTGGGAGCTGCAGGTTTCCTAATCATGTCTGCACCTAAGAACAGTAGGGTCTTGTCCGGCTCTTCTTATGAACGGTCCCCCAGCACGGACTCCCCAAGGTCCATGCGAGCCTCACCCAGCTTCTCCCTCTCCCCTCTCAGAAACTCAGGCTTCAGGGGAAGCTCCTCACCAGGGATCCGGAGCTACCATTCACCATCCCCTAGGGCTTCACCACACTCACCTCTGTCATCACCAGAATCCCACAAGCTCCCATTTCCCTGTCCTCACCGTGATGGGCAATCAATGAAGCCATTGGGCTCTCCCGTGTCCTCCTCTGAGGATTCCTCAGAGTCCCCACGTTCATCAATAATATACCACATGTTCTTACTGCCATCACCCAGCAGCTCACCCCCAGCTCTCGGGGGATCTCCTGTGTCTCCCAGCTACTCTCCAAACAACCCCAGATTTCAGCTGGAGTCAGCCCCCCACACCCGGGAATCACCTACAAACTCACGAGCCTCACGGTGCTCCACCCCTGTGTCTTTCATCTCTTCACCCCCAGGCCTCAGGGACTCTCCTGTGGCTCCCAGTTACTCTCCAGCCATCCCCAGGTTCCTGCGGGAGTCAGCCCCATGCACCCAGGAGTCCCCCAGAGACTCACACGTCTCGGGAGAATATGAGCGGTCCCCCAGCCCTGACTCCTCAAGATTCATGCCTGCCTCACCCAGCTTCTCCCTCTCCCCTCCCAGAAACTCAGACCCAAGGGGCAGCTCCTCACCAGGGATGTGGAAGTACTCTACATCACCCCGCAGGGCTTCACCACTCTCACATCCATCATCAACAGAATTCCACAACTTTACGTTTCCCTTTCCTAACCAAGCAGGACAGTCACTCATGTCATTGTGTTCTCCCGTGTCCTCCTCTGGAGATTCTTCACAGTCACCTCATTCATCAATAATATACCATATGTTCTTACTGCCATCATCCAGCAGCTCACCCCCAGCCACCCATGACTCTCCTGTCTGTCCCAGCTACTCTCCAACTACGCCCAGATTTCAGCGGGAGTCTCTACCCCACACCCCAGAAACACCTACAAACTCACAGACCTCAGTGAGATCCTCGCCAGTCTCTCTCACGTCTTCACCCCCAGCCCTTACGGACCCTCCAGTCTGTCCCAGCTACTCTCCAACCACGCCCACATTTCAGCGCGGGTCAGTTCCAGGAACCCGGGGGTCACCACCAAGCCCACCACTTTCACTGAGTTACTCCCCAGTCTCTAGCACGTCTTTATCTCCAACCCTCAGGGACTCGCCTGTCTGTCCCAGCTACTCTCCAAACACGCCCACACTTCAGCGGGAGTCCGTTGCAGGCACCCAGAAATCACCACCAAACTCACCAATTTCACTGCGTTACTCCCCAGTCTCTCTCATGTCTTCACCATCCCTCAGGGACTCTCCCGTCTGTCCCAGCTACTCTCCAACCACGCCCACATTTCAGCTGCAGTCAGCTCCAGGCACCCCGGAATCACCACCAAACTCCCCAATTTCACTCAGTTACTCCTCACTCTCTAGCACGTCTTTATCTCCAACCCTCAGGGACTCTCCTGTGTGTCCCAGCTACTCTCCAACCACGCCCACACTTCAGCGGGAGTCAGTTCCAGGCACCCAGGAAGCACCACCAAACTCACCAATTTCACTCACTTACTCTCCAGTCTCTCTCATGTCTTCACCAGCCCTCAGGGACTCTCCTGTCTGTCCCAGCTACTCTCCAACCACGCACGCATTTCAGCTGGAGTCAGTCCCAGGCACCCCGGAGTCACCACCAAACTCACCAGTTTCACTGAGGTACTCCCCGGTCTCTCTCATGTCTTCACCCCCAGCCCTCAGGGACTCTCCTGTGTGTCCCAGCTACTCTCCAACCATGCCCAGATTTCAGCGGGAGTCAGTTCCAGGCACCCAGGTATCACCACCAAACTCAGCAGTTTCGCTGAGTTACTCCCCAGTCTCTGTCATGTCTTCACCCCCAGCCCCCTGGGACTCTCCTGTCTGTCCCAGCTACTCTCCCACCACGCCCAGATTTCAGCGGCACTCAGCCTCCCACACTCCGGAATCACCTACAGACTCACAGACTTCACTGAGGTCCTCCCTGGTCTCTCTCAGGTCTTTGCCCTCAGCCCACAGGGACTCCTGTGTCTCTTTCAGCTACTCTCAAAACTTCGCTAGATTCCAGCTGGAGTCAGTTCCAGGCACCCACGATACACCACCGAACTCACGAATTTCACTGACTTACTCCCCAGTCTCCCTCATGTTCTCACCCCCAGCCCTCAAGGACTCTTCTGTCTCTCTCAGCTACACTCCGACCATCTCCAGATTTCACCTGGAGTCAGCTTCCCGCACCCAGGAATCACCTACAAACTCACGGACCTTACTGCAACCCTCCCCCATTTCTTTCACCTCTTCACCCCCTGCCTTCAGGGACTCTCCTGGGTCTCCCAGCTTCTCTCCAGCCTTCCCCAGATTTCTGCCACAGTCAGCCCCAGGCACCCAGGACAACCCTAGACACTCACAGGCCTCACGAGACTATCTCCCTATGACCTGTACCTATACAGGGATGGCTCCCACGCATCCCTCAGTGACCCCAAACCCATCTCCACTTACACTCAGACACTCCCAGGGCCTGACAGCTACTCCCCGTTATTGTCCTTCAGTTCGAAGCCCTGGCCAATCTACTAGCCCACATGACGCAGTTACCTGGCCATTTCTCCACGGTTCCCGTGAGGGCCCCACACCCAGCCGCACAAGAGCCCCTCCTGCATTCCGTCCTCACACGCAGGCTTGTCCATCTACTTGCTACTGTCACACTCTTGCCAGCAGAAGAGGCCCCTGTAATGGGCGATATCACCACCCAGTCTATCCTCACCCCACAGCTGTGCAGCGGGACCCTCCTGCTGGCCCACGTGGCTGCCAGAGCCCATGCTGGCACGACGCTCCAGCAGGTCGGCGTCCCTGCGGGCCACACTACCGGTGACATGGCTAGCATGACCCTCCTTCCTGGCAGTGACACTGTTGATGTGAACCCCGGTTTCACATCTGTCATTTGTAAATAGGACCATTTTCCCTTTTCGCTCTCCCTTCCATTCACAGGGCTTCTCATTCTCTCTCTTTCTGCCTCCGTTTCAGATACTTACTCACCTTTTTCTCTCTCACTATGTCTGCCGTGGTCTCCATGAGAGTGCGCCACAGAAGATTCCCCCATTAAAAGTCATGAATTGAGTGGCTTTTAGTATACCTGTGGTGGTGCACATTCAATTTTAATTCGCAATCCATTGTAGAACGTCTTATCACCCCCGACCAGAGAAAAACCCTGTAGACATTAGTCACTCCTCATTCTGTCTCAAACCCTCTCCCTGACCCTCAGCCCTAGGTAGCAACTACCTAGTGCGATCAATCCCATATGCATAGATTTCCATATTGTGGACATTTCCTATCAACGGAATTGCACAATAGGTGAGCTGTTATGACTGACACAACACGTAGCACAATATTTTCAAGATTCATCCACATTGTAGGCTTACCCACAGGGGGAAACCATTTTTTGGGGGGTTTTAGTAACACCGGGTGTTTTCTCCTTCCTTTCGTCCTTCTTTCCTTCCTTCCTTCCTTCCTTCCTTCCTTCCTTCCTTCCTACCTTCCTTCTTTCTTTCCTTCCTTCCTTCCTTCCTCCTATTTCTCTCTTACTCCTTCTGCCCTCTCTCTTTCATATGCCTTAGGTGCATCCCACATTCTGCGTTTTTTGGGAGAAATCCTCGACAGGTGCAGGAAAATTGTGTTATTGTAACTATTTACCGCTATCTCTCTTTCACGGCTCTCCATCAGTTGTGAACATCTATTGGTTTATCCCAAGTCACTAAGCATATTTTTATTAGGTACACCTGTTTTTCCTTATACAGCTGTTTCTGGACTATAGGGTCGCATACTCATAAACCCACTGTAACTCAGAAACGCATCTAATATTCCAATAATCCCATCATAACGTTGAAAAATCATAAATCAAACCACCGTAAGTCACGGTGTGTCCGTGGATATGGGCGTCATCAATTCCATTGTATTCAGTAATGCTGTACACCATTAACAATGGCAGACTGATTGGGAGTGGATATTGATAGCATTATAAAAGTCAGTTATTAGAGGGATACTTCTTTAACCTGACTGAAGAACTGATCTAATGGCTTTAGTACAGTGCATGATTATGTGAGATGTTTTGAGACAGAGTAGTACATTTGTGAATGAAGTTTTTTCACTTAGTAGGAACCATTGTGTGTGGAAAAGTGAGAAAATTGCTTTCTGCTGTAGAGTCTGGCATTCATTGTAGACTTAAGCTTATTTTTCTGTGAGCAAATCTTATTCAATAAAATACTACTCTTTATACTAAAAAACAGAAACAGTGGTGATGTGTGGTCATTATGCTCAGCAAACTAATCCAGGGAAAGAAAACCAAACGCCACATTCTCACTTATAATGAGAGCTGAAAAATGAGATCACATGGACACAGGAAGGGGAACAACACTCACTGGGGCCTTTCGGGAGGCAGAGCGTTAAGAAAAACAGCTACTGCATGCTGGGCTTAATACCTAGGTGATGGGTTGACAGGTGCAGCGAACCACCATGGCACACGTTTACCTTAGTAACAAATCTGCACATCCTAAACATATACCCCAGAACTTAGAAACGAAACGAAACAAAAGAAAACGAAAAAGCAATAGCAAAACGCTAAAGGCAAAATAAAGTTTCAAACTCAGAACGTGACAGACCAATGTTTGGTTCAAATCATGGTTCTCAACCCAGGTGCCATAAGGCCAGGATAAAGAATTTGATTACATATTGTAAATAAGACATGCAGCAAATGACCAGAAAGATTATTCTCAACATATGTGTGTCTTCTAATTCAATGGTGACGCTATCTACCGGGACATAGCTTTAGATTCCAAAGGGCCGAGTCCCGCCAGACAGGCCTCCCACACTAATAACAATGGGAAGCCCCACGTTGTTTTACCTGTGCTTCTCAGCAACTGGCTATAAATCAGGTTGCCACCACTCCCAGATTTAGTTGCATTCATTGGCTGGAAGAGCTCACAGCACGCAGGGAAACACTTACATTTGCCGTTGTATTTTAGCGGACTTTGCAAAAAGTTCAGAAATAAATGCGGGGCCCGGCGTGTGGGGAGGGGTGCACTACCTTCCAGGAAGTGTTATCCACAAGCTCTCTGAACCCAGTCCTTTTGGGTTTTTATGGAGACCTCATTCTATAGGCATGACGGGTTAAACCATAGGCTATTGGTGATCAACTCCACCTGAGGCTCTCAACCCTCCCTGGAAATTGGGGTTGAGGCTTTGCCATTTCCAGTCTGACTAAAAGAATTTACCCAAACGGAATTTTAAAACAGATGAGCATAACTGGAATCTTAATTAGATGATTGGATTATCTGGAGCCACACCTTGATATTCCTAACCCGAGCACCCTCATCCAACGAATGCTCCACGCAACTGGCTCCCAAGTCTCTACGTGGTTCCAGAGCAAAAGAATGTTTATACAACGCATATCTCCACCTTTTCTACAAAGTCTTTTCCCTTACACGGAAAGACTTCTTAAACTGCCATGCATCCGGATCAGGGGGAGGTATTGTTACACCGCAGATCTGTGGATCTCCGGGGTTTGATTGTGGCAAGGATGCTGCTGGTGTCAAAACCACAGCGTGGGAACCACAGAACCACTAGTTGGTTTTCAGTGTTTCAGTGCATACAATTCCTAATATATCTGGCCAAGAAAACTTGTAAGTTCTTAGATTGTCCCAAAGGTGGCGCATGAAATCAAAGCAGGAGAACAGTTTCCTACGAGGTGTAGCCTGGGAAAGTTGGGGGTGACTGATGGAAAGGAGGAGTGAAGCTCCGCCCTTTCCGCTGCTAGGCTGCGCCCGAGGCTATTTAAACCCACCCTGGCTGGCCTGTACTCAGATCTTCGCGGAGCGGATCAGCGGCCGGAGCGGTTGGCGGACTCTGCGTTGACTTGGAGCTCACAGCGTCTTGCGACTTGGAAGCGGATTCAGAGGACAGGACAGAACACTTGGGCAAGTGAATCTCTGTCTGTCTGTCTGTCTGTCTGTCTGTCTGTCTCATTGGTTGGTTGATTTCCATTTTCTTAAGGGGCACATACCTCACACCGCACACACACACACACACGCACACACACTCCTTCCTTCTGCGAGTTAGAAAATTAGTAGGGGCCCCTGGGAGCTGCAGGTTTCCTAATCATGTCTGCACCTAAGAACAGTAGGGTCTTGTCCGGCTCTTCTTATGAACGGTCCCCCAGCACGGACTCCCCAAGGTCCATGCGAGCCTCACCCAGCTTCTCCCTCTCCCCTCTCAGAAACTCAGGCTTCAGGGGAAGCTCCTCACCAGGGATCCGGAGCTACCATTCACCATCCCCTAGGGCTTCACCACACTCACCTCTGTCATCACCAGAATCCCACAAGCTCCCATTTCCCTGTCCTCACCGTGATGGGCAATCAATGAAGCCATTGGGCTCTCCCGTGTCCTCCTCTGAGGATTCCTCAGAGTCCCCACGTTCATCAATAATATACCACATGTTCTTACTGCCATCACCCAGCAGCTCACCCCCAGCTCTCGGGGGATCTCCTGTGTCTCCCAGCTACTCTCCAAACAACCCCAGATTTCAGCTGGAGTCAGCCCCCCACACCCGGGAATCACCTACAAACTCACGAGCCTCACGGTGCTCCACCCCTGTGTCTTTCATCTCTTCACCCCCAGGCCTCAGGGACTCTCCTGTGGCTCCCAGTTACTCTCCAGCCATCCCCAGGTTCCTGCGGGAGTCAGCCCCATGCACCCAGGAGTCCCCCAGAGACTCACACGTCTCGGGAGAATATGAGCGGTCCCCCAGCCCTGACTCCTCAAGATTCATGCCTGCCTCACCCAGCTTCTCCCTCTCCCCTCCCAGAAACTCAGACCCAAGGGGCAGCTCCTCACCAGGGATGTGGAAGTACTCTACATCACCCCGCAGGGCTTCACCACTCTCACATCCATCATCAACAGAATTCCACAACTTTACGTTTCCCTTTCCTAACCAAGCAGGACAGTCACTCATGTCATTGTGTTCTCCCGTGTCCTCCTCTGGAGATTCTTCACAGTCACCTCATTCATCAATAATATACCATATGTTCTTACTGCCATCATCCAGCAGCTCACCCCCAGCCACCCATGACTCTCCTGTCTGTCCCAGCTACTCTCCAACTACGCCCAGATTTCAGCGGGAGTCTCTACCCCACACCCCAGAAACACCTACAAACTCACAGACCTCAGTGAGATCCTCGCCAGTCTCTCTCACGTCTTCACCCCCAGCCCTTACGGACCCTCCAGTCTGTCCCAGCTACTCTCCAACCACGCCCACATTTCAGCGCGGGTCAGTTCCAGGAACCCGGGGGTCACCACCAAGCCCACCACTTTCACTGAGTTACTCCCCAGTCTCTAGCACGTCTTTATCTCCAACCCTCAGGGACTCGCCTGTCTGTCCCAGCTACTCTCCAAACACGCCCACACTTCAGCGGGAGTCCGTTGCAGGCACCCAGAAATCACCACCAAACTCACCAATTTCACTGCGTTACTCCCCAGTCTCTCTCATGTCTTCACCATCCCTCAGGGACTCTCCCGTCTGTCCCAGCTACTCTCCAACCACGCCCACATTTCAGCTGCAGTCAGCTCCAGGCACCCCGGAATCACCACCAAACTCCCCAATTTCACTCAGTTACTCCTCACTCTCTAGCACGTCTTTATCTCCAACCCTCAGGGACTCTCCTGTGTGTCCCAGCTACTCTCCAACCACGCCCACACTTCAGCGGGAGTCAGTTCCAGGCACCCAGGAAGCACCACCAAACTCACCAATTTCACTCACTTACTCTCCAGTCTCTCTCATGTCTTCACCAGCCCTCAGGGACTCTCCTGTCTGTCCCAGCTACTCTCCAACCACGCACGCATTTCAGCTGGAGTCAGTCCCAGGCACCCCGGAGTCACCACCAAACTCACCAGTTTCACTGAGGTACTCCCCGGTCTCTCTCATGTCTTCACCCCCAGCCCTCAGGGACTCTCCTGTGTGTCCCAGCTACTCTCCAACCATGCCCAGATTTCAGCGGGAGTCAGTTCCAGGCACCCAGGTATCACCACCAAACTCAGCAGTTTCGCTGAGTTACTCCCCAGTCTCTGTCATGTCTTCACCCCCAGCCCCCTGGGACTCTCCTGTCTGTCCCAGCTACTCTCCCACCACGCCCAGATTTCAGCGGCACTCAGCCTCCCACACTCCGGAATCACCTACAGACTCACAGACTTCACTGAGGTCCTCCCTGGTCTCTCTCAGGTCTTTGCCCTCAGCCCACAGGGACTCCTGTGTCTCTTTCAGCTACTCTCAAAACTTCGCTAGATTCCAGCTGGAGTCAGTTCCAGGCACCCACGATACACCACCGAACTCACGAATTTCACTGACTTACTCCCCAGTCTCCCTCATGTTCTCACCCCCAGCCCTCAAGGACTCTTCTGTCTCTCTCAGCTACACTCCGACCATCTCCAGATTTCACCTGGAGTCAGCTTCCCGCACCCAGGAATCACCTACAAACTCACGGACCTTACTGCAACCCTCCCCCATTTCTTTCACCTCTTCACCCCCTGCCTTCAGGGACTCTCCTGGGTCTCCCAGCTTCTCTCCAGCCTTCCCCAGATTTCTGCCACAGTCAGCCCCAGGCACCCAGGACAACCCTAGACACTCACAGGCCTCACGAGACTATCTCCCTATGACCTGTACCTATACAGGGATGGCTCCCACGCATCCCTCAGTGACCCCAAACCCATCTCCACTTACACTCAGACACTCCCAGGGCCTGACAGCTACTCCCCGTTATTGTCCTTCAGTTCGAAGCCCTGGCCAATCTACTAGCCCACATGACGCAGTTACCTGGCCATTTCTCCACGGTTCCCGTGAGGGCCCCACACCCAGCCGCACAAGAGCCCCTCCTGCATTCCGTCCTCACACGCAGGCTTGTCCATCTACTTGCTACTGTCACACTCTTGCCAGCAGAAGAGGCCCCTGTAATGGGCGATATCACCACCCAGTCTATCCTCACCCCACAGCTGTGCAGCGGGACCCTCCTGCTGGCCCACGTGGCTGCCAGAGCCCATGCTGGCACGACGCTCCAGCAGGTCGGCGTCCCTGCGGGCCACACTACCGGTGACATGGCTAGCATGACCCTCCTTCCTGGCAGTGACACTGTTGATGTGAACCCCGGTTTCACATCTGTCATTTGTAAATAGGACCATTTTCCCTTTTCGCTCTCCCTTCCATTCACAGGGCTTCTCATTCTCTCTCTTTCTGCCTCCGTTTCAGATACTTACTCACCTTTTTCTCTCTCACTATGTCTGCCGTGGTCTCCATGAGAGTGCGCCACAGAAGATTCCCCCATTAAAAGTCATGAATTGAGTGGCTTTTAGTATACCTGTGGTGGTGCACATTCAATTTTAATTCGCAATCCATTGTAGAACGTCTTATCACCCCCGACCAGAGAAAAACCCTGTAGACATTAGTCACTCCTCATTCTGTCTCAAACCCTCTCCCTGACCCTCAGCCCTAGGTAGCAACTACCTAGTGCGATCAATCCCATATGCATAGATTTCCATATTGTGGACATTTCCTATCAACGGAATTGCACAATAGGTGAGCTGTTATGACTGACACAACACGTAGCACAATATTTTCAAGATTCATCCACATTGTAGGCTTACCCACAGGGGGAAACCATTTTTTGGGGGGTTTTAGTAACACCGGGTGTTTTCTCCTTCCTTTCGTCCTTCTTTCCTTCCTTCCTTCCTTCCTTCCTTCCTTCCTTCCTTCCTTCCTACCTTCCTTCTTTCTTTCCTTCCTTCCTTCCTTCCTCCTATTTCTCTCTTACTCCTTCTGCCCTCTCTCTTTCATATGCCTTAGGTGCATCCCACATTCTGCGTTTTTTGGGAGAAATCCTCGACAGGTGCAGGAAAATTGTGTTATTGTAACTATTTACCGCTATCTCTCTTTCACGGCTCTCCATCAGTTGTGAACATCTATTGGTTTATCCCAAGTCACTAAGCATATTTTTATTAGGTACACCTGTTTTTCCTTATACAGCTGTTTCTGGACTATAGGGTCGCATACTCATAAACCCACTGTAACTCAGAAACGCATCTAATATTCCAATAATCCCATCATAACGTTGAAAAATCATAAATCAAACCACCGTAAGTCACGGTGTGTCCGTGGATATGGGCGTCATCAATTCCATTGTATTCAGTAATGCTGTACACCATTAACAATGGCAGACTGATTGGGAGTGGATATTGATAGCATTATAAAAGTCAGTTATTAGAGGGATACTTCTTTAACCTGACTGAAGAACTGATCTAATGGCTTTAGTACAGTGCATGATTATGTGAGATGTTTTGAGACAGAGTAGTACATTTGTGAATGAAGTTTTTTCACTTAGTAGGAACCATTGTGTGTGGAAAAGTGAGAAAATTGCTTTCTGCTGTAGAGTCTGGCATTCATTGTAGACTTAAGCTTATTTTTCTGTGAGCAAATCTTATTCAATAAAATACTACTCTTTATACTAAAAAACAGAAACAGTGGTGATGTGTGGTCATTATGCTCAGCAAACTAATCCAGGGAAAGAAAACCAAACGCCACATTCTCACTTATAATGAGAGCTGAAAAATGAGATGACATGGACACAGGAAGGGGAACAACACTCACTGGGGCCTTTCGGGAGGCAGAGCGTTAAGAAAAACAGCTACTGCATGCTGGGCTTAATACCTAGGTGATGGGTTGACAGGTGCAGCGAACCACCATGGCACACGTTTACCTTAGTAACAAATCTGCACATCCTGCACATATACCCCAGAACTTAGAAACGAAACGAAACAAAAGAAAACGAAAAAGCAATAGCAAAACGCTAAAGGCAAAATAAAGTTTCAAACTCAGAACGTGACAGACCAATGTTTGGTTCAAATCATGGTTCTCAACCCAGGTGCCATAAGGCCAGGATAAAGAATTTGATTACATATTGTAAATAAGACATGCAGCAAATGACCAGAAAGATTATTCTCAACATATGTGTGTCTTCTAATTCAATGGTGACGCTATCTACCGGGACATAGCTTTAGATTCCAAAGGGCCGAGTCCCGCCAGACAGGCCTCCCACACTAATAACAATGGGAAGCCCCACGTTGTTTTACCTGTGCTTCTCAGCAACTGGCTATAAATCAGGTTGCCACCACTCCCAGATTTAGTTGCATTCATTGGCTGGAAGAGCTCACAGCACGCAGGGAAACACTTACATTTGCCGTTGTATTTTAGCGGACTTTGCAAAAAGTTCAGAAATAAATGCGGGGCCCGGCGTGTGGGGAGGGGTGCACTACCTTCCAGGAAGTGTTATCCACAAGCTCTCTGAACCCAGTCCTTTTGGGTTTTTATGGAGACCTCATTCTATAGGCATGACGGGTTAAACCATAGGCTATTGGTGATCAACTCCACCTGAGGCTCTCAACCCTCCCTGGAAATTGGGGTTGAGGCTTTGCCATTTCCAGTCTGACTAAAAGAATTTACCCAAACGGAATTTTAAAACAGATGAGCATAACTGGAATCTTAATTAGATGATTGGATTATCTGGAGCCACACCTTGATATTCCTAACCCGAGCACCCTCATCCAACGAATGCTCCACGCAACTGGCTCCCAAGTCTCTACGTGGTTCCAGAGCAAAAGAATGTTTATACAACGCATATCTCCACCTTTTCTACAAAGTCTTTTCCCTTACACGGAAAGACTTCTTAAACTGCCATGCATCCGGATCAGGGGGAGGTATTGTTACACCGCAGATCTGTGGATCTCCGGGGTTTGATTGTGGCAAGGATGCTGCTGGTGTCAAAACCACAGCGTGGGAACCACAGAACCACTAGTTGGTTTTCAGTGTTTCAGTGCATACAATTCCTAATATATCTGGCCAAGAAAACTTGTAAGTTCTTAGATTGTCCCAAAGGTGGCGCATGAAATCAAAGCAGGAGAACAGTTTCCTACGAGGTGTAGCCTGGGAAAGTTGGGGGTGACTGATGGAAAGGAGGAGTGAAGCTCCGCCCTTTCCGCTGCTAGGCTGCGCCCGAGGCTATTTAAACCCACCCTGGCTGGCCTGTACTCAGATCTTCGCGGAGCGGATCAGCGGCCGGAGCGGTTGGCGGACTCTGCGTTGACTTGGAGCTCACAGCGTCTTGCGACTTGGAAGCGGATTCAGAGGACAGGACAGAACACTTGGGCAAGTGAATCTCTGTCTGTCTGTCTGTCTGTCTGTCTGTCTGTCTGTCTCATTGGTTGGTTGATTTCCATTTTCTTAAGGGGCACATACCTCACACCGCACACACACACACACACGCACACACACTCCTTCCTTCTGCGAGTTAGAAAATTAGTAGGGGCCCCTGGGAGCTGCAGGTTTCCTAATCATGTCTGCACCTAAGAACAGTAGGGTCTTGTCCGGCTCTTCTTATGAACGGTCCCCCAGCACGGACTCCCCAAGGTCCATGCGAGCCTCACCCAGCTTCTCCCTCTCCCCTCTCAGAAACTCAGGCTTCAGGGGAAGCTCCTCACCAGGGATCCGGAGCTACCATTCACCATCCCCTAGGGCTTCACCACACTCACCTCTGTCATCACCAGAATCCCACAAGCTCCCATTTCCCTGTCCTCACCGTGATGGGCAATCAATGAAGCCATTGGGCTCTCCCGTGTCCTCCTCTGAGGATTCCTCAGAGTCCCCACGTTCATCAATAATATACCACATGTTCTTACTGCCATCACCCAGCAGCTCACCCCCAGCTCTCGGGGGATCTCCTGTGTCTCCCAGCTACTCTCCAAACAACCCCAGATTTCAGCTGGAGTCAGCCCCCCACACCCGGGAATCACCTACAAACTCACGAGCCTCACGGTGCTCCACCCCTGTGTCTTTCATCTCTTCACCCCCAGGCCTCAGGGACTCTCCTGTGGCTCCCAGTTACTCTCCAGCCATCCCCAGGTTCCTGCGGGAGTCAGCCCCATGCACCCAGGAGTCCCCCAGAGACTCACACGTCTCGGGAGAATATGAGCGGTCCCCCAGCCCTGACTCCTCAAGATTCATGCCTGCCTCACCCAGCTTCTCCCTCTCCCCTCCCAGAAACTCAGACCCAAGGGGCAGCTCCTCACCAGGGATGTGGAAGTACTCTACATCACCCCGCAGGGCTTCACCACTCTCACATCCATCATCAACAGAATTCCACAACTTTACGTTTCCCTTTCCTAACCAAGCAGGACAGTCACTCATGTCATTGTGTTCTCCCGTGTCCTCCTCTGGAGATTCTTCACAGTCACCTCATTCATCAATAATATACCATATGTTCTTACTGCCATCATCCAGCAGCTCACCCCCAGCCACCCATGACTCTCCTGTCTGTCCCAGCTACTCTCCAACTACGCCCAGATTTCAGCGGGAGTCTCTACCCCACACCCCAGAAACACCTACAAACTCACAGACCTCAGTGAGATCCTCGCCAGTCTCTCTCACGTCTTCACCCCCAGCCCTTACGGACCCTCCAGTCTGTCCCAGCTACTCTCCAACCACGCCCACATTTCAGCGCGGGTCAGTTCCAGGAACCCGGGGGTCACCACCAAGCCCACCACTTTCACTGAGTTACTCCCCAGTCTCTAGCACGTCTTTATCTCCAACCCTCAGGGACTCGCCTGTCTGTCCCAGCTACTCTCCAAACACGCCCACACTTCAGCGGGAGTCCGTTGCAGGCACCCAGAAATCACCACCAAACTCACCAATTTCACTGCGTTACTCCCCAGTCTCTCTCATGTCTTCACCATCCCTCAGGGACTCTCCCGTCTGTCCCAGCTACTCTCCAACCACGCCCACATTTCAGCTGCAGTCAGCTCCAGGCACCCCGGAATCACCACCAAACTCCCCAATTTCACTCAGTTACTCCTCACTCTCTAGCACGTCTTTATCTCCAACCCTCAGGGACTCTCCTGTGTGTCCCAGCTACTCTCCAACCACGCCCACACTTCAGCGGGAGTCAGTTCCAGGCACCCAGGAAGCACCACCAAACTCACCAATTTCACTCACTTACTCTCCAGTCTCTCTCATGTCTTCACCAGCCCTCAGGGACTCTCCTGTCTGTCCCAGCTACTCTCCAACCACGCACGCATTTCAGCTGGAGTCAGTCCCAGGCACCCCGGAGTCACCACCAAACTCACCAGTTTCACTGAGGTACTCCCCGGTCTCTCTCATGTCTTCACCCCCAGCCCTCAGGGACTCTCCTGTGTGTCCCAGCTACTCTCCAACCATGCCCAGATTTCAGCGGGAGTCAGTTCCAGGCACCCAGGTATCACCACCAAACTCAGCAGTTTCGCTGAGTTACTCCCCAGTCTCTGTCATGTCTTCACCCCCAGCCCCCTGGGACTCTCCTGTCTGTCCCAGCTACTCTCCCACCACGCCCAGATTTCAGCGGCACTCAGCCTCCCACACTCCGGAATCACCTACAGACTCACAGACTTCACTGAGGTCCTCCCTGGTCTCTCTCAGGTCTTTGCCCTCAGCCCACAGGGACTCCTGTGTCTCTTTCAGCTACTCTCAAAACTTCGCTAGATTCCAGCTGGAGTCAGTTCCAGGCACCCACGATACACCACCGAACTCACGAATTTCACTGACTTACTCCCCAGTCTCCCTCATGTTCTCACCCCCAGCCCTCAAGGACTCTTCTGTCTCTCTCAGCTACACTCCGACCATCTCCAGATTTCACCTGGAGTCAGCTTCCCGCACCCAGGAATCACCTACAAACTCACGGACCTTACTGCAACCCTCCCCCATTTCTTTCACCTCTTCACCCCCTGCCTTCAGGGACTCTCCTGGGTCTCCCAGCTTCTCTCCAGCCTTCCCCAGATTTCTGCCACAGTCAGCCCCAGGCACCCAGGACAACCCTAGACACTCACAGGCCTCACGAGACTATCTCCCTATGACCTGTACCTATACAGGGATGGCTCCCACGCATCCCTCAGTGACCCCAAACCCATCTCCACTTACACTCAGACACTCCCAGGGCCTGACAGCTACTCCCCGTTATTGTCCTTCAGTTCGAAGCCCTGGCCAATCTACTAGCCCACATGACGCAGTTACCTGGCCATTTCTCCACGGTTCCCGTGAGGGCCCCACACCCAGCCGCACAAGAGCCCCTCCTGCATTCCGTCCTCACACGCAGGCTTGTCCATCTACTTGCTACTGTCACACTCTTGCCAGCAGAAGAGGCCCCTGTAATGGGCGATATCACCACCCAGTCTATCCTCACCCCACAGCTGTGCAGCGGGACCCTCCTGCTGGCCCACGTGGCTGCCAGAGCCCATGCTGGCACGACGCTCCAGCAGGTCGGCGTCCCTGCGGGCCACACTACCGGTGACATGGCTAGCATGACCCTCCTTCCTGGCAGTGACACTGTTGATGTGAACCCCGGTTTCACATCTGTCATTTGTAAATAGGACCATTTTCCCTTTTCGCTCTCCCTTCCATTCACAGGGCTTCTCATTCTCTCTCTTTCTGCCTCCGTTTCAGATACTTACTCACCTTTTTCTCTCTCACTATGTCTGCCGTGGTCTCCATGAGAGTGCGCCACAGAAGATTCCCCCATTAAAAGTCATGAATTGAGTGGCTTTTAGTATACCTGTGGTGGTGCACATTCAATTTTAATTCGCAATCCATTGTAGAACGTCTTATCACCCCCGACCAGAGAAAAACCCTGTAGACATTAGTCACTCCTCATTCTGTCTCAAACCCTCTCCCTGACCCTCAGCCCTAGGTAGCAACTACCTAGTGCGATCAATCCCATATGCATAGATTTCCATATTGTGGACATTTCCTATCAACGGAATTGCACAATAGGTGAGCTGTTATGACTGACACAACACGTAGCACAATATTTTCAAGATTCATCCACATTGTAGGCTTACCCACAGGGGGAAACCATTTTTTGGGGGGTTTTAGTAACACCGGGTGTTTTCTCCTTCCTTTCGTCCTTCTTTCCTTCCTTCCTTCCTTCCTTCCTTCCTTCCTTCCTTCCTTCCTACCTTCCTTCTTTCTTTCCTTCCTTCCTTCCTTCCTCCTATTTCTCTCTTACTCCTTCTGCCCTCTCTCTTTCATATGCCTTAGGTGCATCCCACATTCTGCGTTTTTTGGGAGAAATCCTCGACAGGTGCAGGAAAATTGTGTTATTGTAACTATTTACCGCTATCTCTCTTTCACGGCTCTCCATCAGTTGTGAACATCTATTGGTTTATCCCAAGTCACTAAGCATATTTTTATTAGGTACACCTGTTTTTCCTTATACAGCTGTTTCTGGACTATAGGGTCGCATACTCATAAACCCACTGTAACTCAGAAACGCATCTAATATTCCAATAATCCCATCATAACGTTGAAAAATCATAAATCAAACCACCGTAAGTCACGGTGTGTCCGTGGATATGGGCGTCATCAATTCCATTGTATTCAGTAATGCTGTACACCATTAACAATGGCAGACTGATTGGGAGTGGATATTGATAGCATTATAAAAGTCAGTTATTAGAGGGATACTTCTTTAACCTGACTGAAGAACTGATCTAATGGCTTTAGTACAGTGCATGATTATGTGAGATGTTTTGAGACAGAGTAGTACATTTGTGAATGAAGTTTTTTCACTTAGTAGGAACCATTGTGTGTGGAAAAGTGAGAAAATTGCTTTCTGCTGTAGAGTCTGGCATTCATTGTAGACTTAAGCTTATTTTTCTGTGAGCAAATCTTATTCAATAAAATACTACTCTTTATACTAAAAAACAGAAACAGTGGTGATGTGTGGTCATTATGCTCAGCAAACTAATCCAGGGAAAGAAAACCAAACGCCACATTCTCACTTATAATGAGAGCTGAAAAATGAGATCACATGGACACAGGAAGGGGAACAACACTCACTGGGGCCTTTCGGGAGGCAGAGCGTTAAGAAAAACAGCTACTGCATGCTGGGCTTAATACCTAGGTGATGGGTTGACAGGTGCAGCGAACCACCATGGCACACGTTTACCTTAGTAACAAATCTGCACATCCTGCACATATACCCCAGAACTTAGAAACGAAACGAAACAAAAGAAAACGAAAAAGCAATAGCAAAACGCTAAAGGCAAAATAAAGTTTCAAACTCAGAACGTGACAGACCAATGTTTGGTTCAAATCATGGTTCTCAACCCAGGTGCCATAAGGCCAGGATAAAGAATTTGATTACATATTGTAAATAAGACATGCAGCAAATGACCAGAAAGATTATTCTCAACATATGTGTGTCTTCTAATTCAATGGTGACGCTATCTACCGGGACATAGCTTTAGATTCCAAAGGGCCGAGTCCCGCCAGACAGGCCTCCCACACTAATAACAATGGGAAGCCCCACGTTGTTTTACCTGTGCTTCTCAGCAACTGGCTATAAATCAGGTTGCCACCACTCCCAGATTTAGTTGCATTCATTGGCTGGAAGAGCTCACAGCACGCAGGGAAACACTTACATTTGCCGTTGTATTTTAGCGGACTTTGCCAAAAGTTCAGAAATAAATGCGGGGCCCGGCGTGTGGGGAGGGGTGCACTACCTTCCAGGAAGTGTTATCCACAAGCTCTCTGAACCCAGTCCTTTTGGGTTTTTATGGAGACCTCATTCTATAGGCATGACGGGTTAAACCATAGGCTATTGGTGATCAACTCCACCTGAGGCTCTCAACCCTCCCTGGAAATTGGGGTTGAGGCTTTGCCATTCTCAGTCTGACTAAAAGAATTTACCCAAACGGAATTTTAAAACAGATGAGCATAACTGGAATCTTAATTAGATGATTGGATTATCTGGAGCCACACCTTGATATTCCTAACCCGAGCACCCTCATCCAACGAATGCTCCACGCAACTGGCTCCCAAGTCTCTACGTGGTTCCAGAGCAAAAGAATGTTTATACAACGCATATCTCCACCTTTTCTACAAAGTCTTTTCCCTTACACGGAAAGACTTCTTAAACTGCCATGCATCCGGATCAGGGGGAGGTATTGTTACACCGCAGATCTGTGGATCTCCGGGGTTTGATTGTGGCAAGGATGCTGCTGGTGTCAAAACCACAGCGTGGGAACCACAGAACCACTAGTTGGTTTTCAGTGTTTCAGTGCATACAATTCCTAATATATCTGGCCAAGAAAACTTGTAAGTTCTTAGATTGTCCCAAAGGTGGCGCATGAAATCAAAGCAGGAGAACAGTTTCCTACGAGGTGTAGCCTGGGAAAGTTGGGGGTGACTGATGGAAAGGAGGAGTGAAGCTCCGCCCTTTCCGCTGCTAGGCTGCGCCCGAGGCTATTTAAACCCACCCTGGCTGGCCTGTACTCAGATCTTCGCGGAGCGGATCAGCGGCCGGAGCGGTTGGCGGACTCTGCGTTGACTTGGAGCTCACAGCGTCTTGCGACTTGGAAGCGGATTCAGAGGACAGGACAGAACACTTGGGCAAGTGAATCTCTGTCTGTCTGTCTGTCTGTCTGTCTGTCTGTCTCATTGGTTGGTTGATTTCCATTTTCTTAAGGGGCACATACCTCACACCGCACACACACACACACACGCACACACACTCCTTCCTTCTGCGAGTTAGAAAATTAGTAGGGGCCCCTGGGAGCTGCAGGTTTCCTAATCATGTCTGCACCTAAGAACAGTAGGGTCTTGTCCGGCTCTTCTTATGAACGGTCCCCCAGCACGGACTCCCCAAGGTCCATGCGAGCCTCACCCAGCTTCTCCCTCTCCCCTCTCAGAAACTCAGGCTTCAGGGGAAGCTCCTCACCAGGGATCCGGAGCTACCATTCACCATCCCCTAGGGCTTCACCACACTCACCTCTGTCATCACCAGAATCCCACAAGCTCCCATTTCCCTGTCCTCACCGTGATGGGCAATCAATGAAGCCATTGGGCTCTCCCGTGTCCTCCTCTGAGGATTCCTCAGAGTCCCCACGTTCATCAATAATATACCACATGTTCTTACTGCCATCACCCAGCAGCTCACCCCCAGCTCTCGGGGGATCTCCTGTGTCTCCCAGCTACTCTCCAAACAACCCCAGATTTCAGCTGGAGTCAGCCCCCCACACCCGGGAATCACCTACAAACTCACGAGCCTCACGGTGCTCCACCCCTGTGTCTTTCATCTCTTCACCCCCAGGCCTCAGGGACTCTCCTGTGGCTCCCAGTTACTCTCCAGCCATCCCCAGGTTCCTGCGGGAGTCAGCCCCATGCACCCAGGAGTCCCCCAGAGACTCACACGTCTCGGGAGAATATGAGCGGTCCCCCAGCCCTGACTCCTCAAGATTCATGCCTGCCTCACCCAGCTTCTCCCTCTCCCCTCCCAGAAACTCAGACCCAAGGGGCAGCTCCTCACCAGGGATGTGGAAGTACTCTACATCACCCCGCAGGGCTTCACCACTCTCACATCCATCATCAACAGAATTCCACAACTTTACGTTTCCCTTTCCTAACCAAGCAGGACAGTCACTCATGTCATTGTGTTCTCCCGTGTCCTCCTCTGGAGATTCTTCACAGTCACCTCATTCATCAATAATATACCATATGTTCTTACTGCCATCATCCAGCAGCTCACCCCCAGCCACCCATGACTCTCCTGTCTGTCCCAGCTACTCTCCAACTACGCCCAGATTTCAGCGGGAGTCTCTACCCCACACCCCAGAAACACCTACAAACTCACAGACCTCAGTGAGATCCTCGCCAGTCTCTCTCACGTCTTCACCCCCAGCCCTTACGGACCCTCCAGTCTGTCCCAGCTACTCTCCAACCACGCCCACATTTCAGCGCGGGTCAGTTCCAGGAACCCGGGGGTCACCACCAAGCCCACCACTTTCACTGAGTTACTCCCCAGTCTCTAGCACGTCTTTATCTCCAACCCTCAGGGACTCGCCTGTCTGTCCCAGCTACTCTCCAAACACGCCCACACTTCAGCGGGAGTCCGTTGCAGGCACCCAGAAATCACCACCAAACTCACCAATTTCACTGCGTTACTCCCCAGTCTCTCTCATGTCTTCACCATCCCTCAGGGACTCTCCCGTCTGTCCCAGCTACTCTCCAACCACGCCCACATTTCAGCTGCAGTCAGCTCCAGGCACCCCGGAATCACCACCAAACTCCCCAATTTCACTCAGTTACTCCTCACTCTCTAGCACGTCTTTATCTCCAACCCTCAGGGACTCTCCTGTGTGTCCCAGCTACTCTCCAACCACGCCCACACTTCAGCGGGAGTCAGTTCCAGGCACCCAGGAAGCACCACCAAACTCACCAATTTCACTCACTTACTCTCCAGTCTCTCTCATGTCTTCACCAGCCCTCAGGGACTCTCCTGTCTGTCCCAGCTACTCTCCAACCACGCACGCATTTCAGCTGGAGTCAGTCCCAGGCACCCCGGAGTCACCACCAAACTCACCAGTTTCACTGAGGTACTCCCCGGTCTCTCTCATGTCTTCACCCCCAGCCCTCAGGGACTCTCCTGTGTGTCCCAGCTACTCTCCAACCATGCCCAGATTTCAGCGGGAGTCAGTTCCAGGCACCCAGGTATCACCACCAAACTCAGCAGTTTCGCTGAGTTACTCCCCAGTCTCTGTCATGTCTTCACCCCCAGCCCCCTGGGACTCTCCTGTCTGTCCCAGCTACTCTCCCACCACGCCCAGATTTCAGCGGCACTCAGCCTCCCACACTCCGGAATCACCTACAGACTCACAGACTTCACTGAGGTCCTCCCTGGTCTCTCTCAGGTCTTTGCCCTCAGCCCACAGGGACTCCTGTGTCTCTTTCAGCTACTCTCAAAACTTCGCTAGATTCCAGCTGGAGTCAGTTCCAGGCACCCACGATACACCACCGAACTCACGAATTTCACTGACTTACTCCCCAGTCTCCCTCATGTTCTCACCCCCAGCCCTCAAGGACTCTTCTGTCTCTCTCAGCTACACTCCGACCATCTCCAGATTTCACCTGGAGTCAGCTTCCCGCACCCAGGAATCACCTACAAACTCACGGACCTTACTGCAACCCTCCCCCATTTCTTTCACCTCTTCACCCCCTGCCTTCAGGGACTCTCCTGGGTCTCCCAGCTTCTCTCCAGCCTTCCCCAGATTTCTGCCACAGTCAGCCCCAGGCACCCAGGACAACCCTAGACACTCACAGGCCTCACGAGACTATCTCCCTATGACCTGTACCTATACAGGGATGGCTCCCACGCATCCCTCAGTGACCCCAAACCCATCTCCACTTACACTCAGACACTCCCAGGGCCTGACAGCTACTCCCCGTTATTGTCCTTCAGTTCGAAGCCCTGGCCAATCTACTAGCCCACATGACGCAGTTACCTGGCCATTTCTCCACGGTTCCCGTGAGGGCCCCACACCCAGCCGCACAAGAGCCCCTCCTGCATTCCGTCCTCACACGCAGGCTTGTCCATCTACTTGCTACTGTCACACTCTTGCCAGCAGAAGAGGCCCCTGTAATGGGCGATATCACCACCCAGTCTATCCTCACCCCACAGCTGTGCAGCGGGACCCTCCTGCTGGCCCACGTGGCTGCCAGAGCCCATGCTGGCACGACGCTCCAGCAGGTCGGCGTCCCTGCGGGCCACACTACCGGTGACATGGCTAGCATGACCCTCCTTCCTGGCAGTGACACTGTTGATGTGAACCCCGGTTTCACATCTGTCATTTGTAAATAGGACCATTTTCCCTTTTCGCTCTCCCTTCCATTCACAGGGCTTCTCATTCTCTCTCTTTCTGCCTCCGTTTCAGATACTTACTCACCTTTTTCTCTCTCACTATGTCTGCCGTGGTCTCCATGAGAGTGCGCCACAGAAGATTCCCCCATTAAAAGTCATGAATTGAGTGGCTTTTAGTATACCTGTGGTGGTGCACATTCAATTTTAATTCGCAATCCATTGTAGAACGTCTTATCACCCCCGACCAGAGAAAAACCCTGTAGACATTAGTCACTCCTCATTCTGTCTCAAACCCTCTCCCTGACCCTCAGCCCTAGGTAGCAACTACCTAGTGCGATCAATCCCATATGCATAGATTTCCATATTGTGGACATTTCCTATCAACGGAATTGCACAATAGGTGAGCTGTTATGACTGACACAACACGTAGCACAATATTTTCAAGATTCATCCACATTGTAGGCTTACCCACAGGGGGAAACCATTTTTTGGGGGGTTTTAGTAACACCGGGTGTTTTCTCCTTCCTTTCGTCCTTCTTTCCTTCCTTCCTTCCTTCCTTCCTTCCTTCCTTCCTTCCTTCCTTCCTACCTTCCTTCTTTCTTTCCTTCCTTCCTTCCTTCCTCCTATTTCTCTCTTACTCCTTCTGCCCTCTCTCTTTCATATGCCTTAGGTGCATCCCACATTCTGCGTTTTTTGGGAGAAATCCTCGACAGGTGCAGGAAAATTGTGTTATTGTAACTATTTACCGCTATCTCTCTTTCACGGCTCTCCATCAGTTGTGAACATCTATTGGTTTATCCCAAGTCACTAAGCATATTTTTATTAGGTACACCTGTTTTTCCTTATACAGCTGTTTCTGGACTATAGGGTCGCATACTCATAAACCCACTGTAACTCAGAAACGCATCTAATATTCCAATAATCCCATCATAACGTTGAAAAATCATAAATCAAACCACCGTAAGTCACGGTGTGTCCGTGGATATGGGCGTCATCAATTCCATTGTGTTCGGTAATGCTGTACACCATTAACAATGGCAGACTGATTGGGAGTGGATATTGATAGCATTATAAAAGTCAGTTATTAGAGGGATACTTCTTTAACCTGACTGAAGAACTGATCTAATGGCTTTAGTACAGTGCATGATTATGTGAGATGTTTTGAGACAGAGTAGTACATTTGTGAATGAAGATTTTTCACTTAGTAGGAACCATTGTGTGTGGAAAAGTGAGAAAATTGCTTTCTGCTGTAGAGTCTGGCATTCATTGTAGACTTAAGCTTATTTTTCTGTGAGCAAATCTTATTCAATAAAATACTACTCTTTATACTAAAAAACAGAAACAGTGGTGATGTGTGGTCATTATGCTCAGCAAACTAATCCAGGGAAAGAAAACCAAACGCCACATTCTCACTTATAATGAGAGCTGAAAAATGAGATGACATGGACACAGGAAGGGGAACAACACTCACTGGGGCCTTTCGGGAGGCAGAGCGTTAAGAAAAACAGCTACTGCATGCTGGGCTTAATACCTAGGTGATGGGTTGACAGGTGCAGCGAACCACCATGGCACACGTTTACCTTAGTAACAAATCTGCACATCCTGCACATATACCCCAGAACTTAGAAACGAAACGAAACAAAAGAAAACGAAAAAGCAATAGCAAAACGCTAAAGGCAAAATAAAGTTTCAAACTCAGAACGTGACAGACCAATGTTTGGTTCAAATCATGGTTCTCAACCCAGGTGCCATAAGGCCAGGATAAAGAATTTGATTACATATTGTAAATAAGACATGCAGCAAATGACCAGAAAGATTATTCTCAACATATGTGTGTCTTCTAATTCAATGGTGACGCTATCTACCGGGACATAGCTTTAGATTCCAAAGGGCCGAGTCCCGCCAGACAGGCCTCCCACACTAATAACAATGGGAAGCCCCACGTTGTTTTACCTGTGCTTCTCAGCAACTGGCTATAAATCAGGTTGCCACCACTCCCAGATTTAGTTGCATTCATTGGCTGGAAGAGCTCACAGCACGCAGGGAAACACTTACATTTGCCGTTGTATTTTAGCGGACTTTGCCAAAAGTTCAGAAATAAATGCGGGGCCCGGCGTGTGGGGAGGGGTGCACTACCTTCCAGGAAGTGTTATCCACAAGCTCTCTGAACCCAGTCCTTTTGGGTTTTTATGGAGACCTCATTCTATAGGCATGACGGGTTAAACCATAGGCTATTGGTGATCAACTCCACCTGAGGCTCTCAACCCTCCCTGGAAATTGGGGTTGAGGCTTTGCCATTCTCAGTCTGACTAAAAGAATTTACCCAAACGGAATTTTAAAACAGATGAGCATAACTGGAATCTTAATTAGATGATTGGATTATCTGGAGCCACACCTTGATATTCCTAACCCGAGCACCCTCATCCAACGAATGCTCCACGCAACTGGCTCCCAAGTCTCTACGTGGTTCCAGAGCAAAAGAATGTTTATACAACGCATATCTCCACCTTTTCTACAAAGTCTTTTCCCTTACACGGAAAGACTTCTTAAACTGCCATGCATCCGGATCAGGGGGAGGTATTGTTACACCGCAGATCTGTGGATCTCCGGGGTTTGATTGTGGCAAGGATGCTGCTGGTGTCAAAACCACAACGTGGGAACCACAGAACCACTAGTTGGTTTTCAGTGTTTCAGTGCATACAATTCCTAATATATCTGGCCAAGAAAACTTGTAAGTTCTTAGATTGTCCCAAAGGTGGCGCATGAAATCAAAGCAGGAGAACAGTTTCCTACGAGGTGTAGCCTGGGAAAGTTGGGGGTGACTGATGGAAAGGAGGAGTGAAGCTCCGCCCTTTCCGCTGCTAGGCTGCGCCCGAGGCTATTTAAACCCACCCTGGCTGGCCTGTACTCAGATCTTCGCGGAGCGGATCAGCGGCCGGAGCGGTTGGCGGACTCTGCGTTGACTTGGAGCTCACAGCGTCTTGCGACTTGGAAGCGGATTCAGAGGACAGGACAGAACACTTGGGCAAGTGAATCTCTGTCTGTCTGTCTGTCTGTCTGTCTGTCTGTCTCATTGGTTGGTTGATTTCCATTTTCTTAAGGGGCACATACCTCACACCGCACACACACACACACACGCACACACACTCCTTCCTTCTGCGAGTTAGAAAATTAGTAGGGGCCCCTGGGAGCTGCAGGTTTCCTAATCATGTCTGCACCTAAGAACAGTAGGGTCTTGTCCGGCTCTTCTTATGAACGGTCCCCCAGCACGGACTCCCCAAGGTCCATGCGAGCCTCACCCAGCTTCTCCCTCTCCCCTCTCAGAAACTCAGGCTTCAGGGGAAGCTCCTCACCAGGGATCCGGAGCTACCATTCACCATCCCCTAGGGCTTCACCACACTCACCTCTGTCATCACCAGAATCCCACAAGCTCCCATTTCCCTGTCCTCACCGTGATGGGCAATCAATGAAGCCATTGGGCTCTCCCGTGTCCTCCTCTGAGGATTCCTCAGAGTCCCCACGTTCATCAATAATATACCACATGTTCTTACTGCCATCACCCAGCAGCTCACCCCCAGCTCTCGGGGGATCTCCTGTGTCTCCCAGCTACTCTCCAAACAACCCCAGATTTCAGCTGGAGTCAGCCCCCCACACCCGGGAATCACCTACAAACTCACGAGCCTCACGGTGCTCCACCCCTGTGTCTTTCATCTCTTCACCCCCAGGCCTCAGGGACTCTCCTGTGGCTCCCAGTTACTCTCCAGCCATCCCCAGGTTCCTGCGGGAGTCAGCCCCATGCACCCAGGAGTCCCCCAGAGACTCACACGTCTCGGGAGAATATGAGCGGTCCCCCAGCCCTGACTCCTCAAGATTCATGCCTGCCTCACCCAGCTTCTCCCTCTCCCCTCCCAGAAACTCAGACCCAAGGGGCAGCTCCTCACCAGGGATGTGGAAGTACTCTACATCACCCCGCAGGGCTTCACCACTCTCACATCCATCATCAACAGAATTCCACAACTTTACGTTTCCCTTTCCTAACCAAGCAGGACAGTCACTCATGTCATTGTGTTCTCCCGTGTCCTCCTCTGGAGATTCTTCACAGTCACCTCATTCATCAATAATATACCATATGTTCTTACTGCCATCATCCAGCAGCTCACCCCCAGCCACCCATGACTCTCCTGTCTGTCCCAGCTACTCTCCAACTACGCCCAGATTTCAGCGGGAGTCTCTACCCCACACCCCAGAAACACCTACAAACTCACAGACCTCAGTGAGATCCTCGCCAGTCTCTCTCACGTCTTCACCCCCAGCCCTTACGGACCCTCCAGTCTGTCCCAGCTACTCTCCAACCACGCCCACATTTCAGCGCGGGTCAGTTCCAGGAACCCGGGGGTCACCACCAAGCCCACCACTTTCACTGAGTTACTCCCCAGTCTCTAGCACGTCTTTATCTCCAACCCTCAGGGACTCGCCTGTCTGTCCCAGCTACTCTCCAAACACGCCCACACTTCAGCGGGAGTCCGTTGCAGGCACCCAGAAATCACCACCAAACTCACCAATTTCACTGCGTTACTCCCCAGTCTCTCTCATGTCTTCACCATCCCTCAGGGACTCTCCCGTCTGTCCCAGCTACTCTCCAACCACGCCCACATTTCAGCTGCAGTCAGCTCCAGGCACCCCGGAATCACCACCAAACTCCCCAATTTCACTCAGTTACTCCTCACTCTCTAGCACGTCTTTATCTCCAACCCTCAGGGACTCTCCTGTGTGTCCCAGCTACTCTCCAACCACGCCCACACTTCAGCGGGAGTCAGTTCCAGGCACCCAGGAAGCACCACCAAACTCACCAATTTCACTCACTTACTCTCCAGTCTCTCTCATGTCTTCACCAGCCCTCAGGGACTCTCCTGTCTGTCCCAGCTACTCTCCAACCACGCACGCATTTCAGCTGGAGTCAGTCCCAGGCACCCCGGAGTCACCACCAAACTCACCAGTTTCACTGAGGTACTCCCCGGTCTCTCTCATGTCTTCACCCCCAGCCCTCAGGGACTCTCCTGTGTGTCCCAGCTACTCTCCAACCATGCCCAGATTTCAGCGGGAGTCAGTTCCAGGCACCCAGGTATCACCACCAAACTCAGCAGTTTCGCTGAGTTACTCCCCAGTCTCTGTCATGTCTTCACCCCCAGCCCCCTGGGACTCTCCTGTCTGTCCCAGCTACTCTCCCACCACGCCCAGATTTCAGCGGCACTCAGCCTCCCACACTCCGGAATCACCTACAGACTCACAGACTTCACTGAGGTCCTCCCTGGTCTCTCTCAGGTCTTTGCCCTCAGCCCACAGGGACTCCTGTGTCTCTTTCAGCTACTCTCAAAACTTCGCTAGATTCCAGCTGGAGTCAGTTCCAGGCACCCACGATACACCACCGAACTCACGAATTTCACTGACTTACTCCCCAGTCTCCCTCATGTTCTCACCCCCAGCCCTCAAGGACTCTTCTGTCTCTCTCAGCTACACTCCGACCATCTCCAGATTTCACCTGGAGTCAGCTTCCCGCACCCAGGAATCACCTACAAACTCACGGACCTTACTGCAACCCTCCCCCATTTCTTTCACCTCTTCACCCCCTGCCTTCAGGGACTCTCCTGGGTCTCCCAGCTTCTCTCCAGCCTTCCCCAGATTTCTGCCACAGTCAGCCCCAGGCACCCAGGACAACCCTAGACACTCACAGGCCTCACGAGACTATCTCCCTATGACCTGTACCTATACAGGGATGGCTCCCACGCATCCCTCAGTGACCCCAAACCCATCTCCACTTACACTCAGACACTCCCAGGGCCTGACAGCTACTCCCCGTTATTGTCCTTCAGTTCGAAGCCCTGGCCAATCTACTAGCCCACATGACGCAGTTACCTGGCCATTTCTCCACGGTTCCCGTGAGGGCCCCACACCCAGCCGCACAAGAGCCCCTCCTGCATTCCGTCCTCACACGCAGGCTTGTCCATCTACTTGCTACTGTCACACTCTTGCCAGCAGAAGAGGCCCCTGTAATGGGCGATATCACCACCCAGTCTATCCTCACCCCACAGCTGTGCAGCGGGACCCTCCTGCTGGCCCACGTGGCTGCCAGAGCCCATGCTGGCACGACGCTCCAGCAGGTCGGCGTCCCTGCGGGCCACACTACCGGTGACATGGCTAGCATGACCCTCCTTCCTGGCAGTGACACTGTTGATGTGAACCCCGGTTTCACATCTGTCATTTGTAAATAGGACCATTTTCCCTTTTCGCTCTCCCTTCCATTCACAGGGCTTCTCATTCTCTCTCTTTCTGCCTCCGTTTCAGATACTTACTCACCTTTTTCTCTCTCACTATGTCTGCCGTGGTCTCCATGAGAGTGCGCCACAGAAGATTCCCCCATTAAAAGTCATGAATTGAGTGGCTTTTAGTATACCTGTGGTGGTGCACATTCAATTTTAATTCGCAATCCATTGTAGAACGTCTTATCACCCCCGACCAGAGAAAAACCCTGTAGACATTAGTCACTCCTCATTCTGTCTCAAACCCTCTCCCTGACCCTCAGCCCTAGGTAGCAACTACCTAGTGCGATCAATCCCATATGCATAGATTTCCATATTGTGGACATTTCCTATCAACGGAATTGCACAATAGGTGAGCTGTTATGACTGACACAACACGTAGCACAATATTTTCAAGATTCATCCACATTGTAGGCTTACCCACAGGGGGAAACCATTTTTTGGGGGGTTTTAGTAACACCGGGTGTTTTCTCCTTCCTTTCGTCCTTCTTTCCTTCCTTCCTTCCTTCCTTCCTTCCTTCCTTCCTTCCTACCTTCCTTCTTTCTTTCCTTCCTTCCTTCCTTCCTCCTATTTCTCTCTTACTCCTTCTGCCCTCTCTCTTTCATATGCCTTAGGTGCATCCCACATTCTGCGTTTTTTGGGAGAAATCCTCGACAGGTGCAGGAAAATTGTGTTATTGTAACTATTTACCGCTATCTCTCTTTCACGGCTCTCCATCAGTTGTGAACATCTATTGGTTTATCCCAAGTCACTAAGCATATTTTTATTAGGTACACCTGTTTTTCCTTATACAGCTGTTTCTGGACTATAGGGTCGCATACTCATAAACCCACTGTAACTCAGAAACGCATCTAATATTCCAATAATCCCATCATAACGTTGAAAAATCATAAATCAAACCACCGTAAGTCACGGTGTGTCCGTGGATATGGGCGTCATCAATTCCATTGTATTCAGTAATGCTGTACACCATTAACAATGGCAGACTGATTGGGAGTGGATATTGATAGCATTATAAAAGTCAGTTATTAGAGGGATACTTCTTTAACCTGACTGAAGAACTGATCTAATGGCTTTAGTACAGTGCATGATTATGTGAGATGTTTTGAGACAGAGTAGTACATTTGTGAATGAAGTTTTTTCACTTAGTAGGAACCATTGTGTGTGGAAAAGTGAGAAAATTGCTTTCTGCTGTAGAGTCTGGCATTCATTGTAGACTTAAGCTTATTTTTCTGTGAGCAAATCTTATTCAATAAAATACTACTCTTTATACTAAAAAACAGAAACAGTGGTGATGTGTGGTCATTATGCTCAGCAAACTAATCCAGGGAAAGAAAACCAAACGCCACATTCTCACTTATAATGAGAGCTGAAAAATGAGATCACATGGACACAGGAAGGGGAACAACACTCACTGGGGCCTTTCGGGAGGCAGAGCGTTAAGAAAAACAGCTACTGCATGCTGGGCTTAATACCTAGGTGATGGGTTGACAGGTGCAGCGAACCACCATGGCACACGTTTACCTTAGTAACAAATCTGCACATCCTGCACATATACCCCAGAACTTAGAAACGAAACGAAACAAAAGAAAACGAAAAAGCAATAGCAAAACGCTAAAGGCAAAATAAAGTTTCAAACTCAGAACGTGACAGACCAATGTTTGGTTCAAATCATGGTTCTCAACCCAGGTGCCATAAGGCCAGGATAAAGAATTTGATTACATATTGTAAATAAGACATGCAGCAAATGACCAGAAAGATTATTCTCAACATATGTGTGTCTTCTAATTCAATGGTGACGCTATCTACCGGGACATAGCTTTAGATTCCAAAGGGCCGAGTCCCGCCAGACAGGCCTCCCACACTAATAACAATGGGAAGCCCCACGTTGTTTTACCTGTGCTTCTCAGCAACTGGCTATAAATCAGGTTGCCACCACTCCCAGATTTAGTTGCATTCATTGGCTGGAAGAGCTCACAGCACGCAGGGAAACACTTACATTTGCCGTTGTATTTTAGCGGACTTTGCCAAAAGTTCAGAAATAAATGCGGGGCCCGGCGTGTGGGGAGGGGTGCACTACCTTCCAGGAAGTGTTATCCACAAGCTCTCTGAACCCAGTCCTTTTGGGTTTTTATGGAGACCTCATTCTATAGGCATGACGGGTTAAACCATAGGCTATTGGTGATCAACTCCACCTGAGGCTCTCAACCCTCCCTGGAAATTGGGGTTGAGGCTTTGCCATTCTCAGTCTGACTAAAAGAATTTACCCAAACGGAATTTTAAAACAGATGAGCATAACTGGAATCTTAATTAGATGATTGGATTATCTGGAGCCACACCTTGATATTCCTAACCCGAGCACCCTCATCCAACGAATGCTCCACGCAACTGGCTCCCAAGTCTCTACGTGGTTCCAGAGCAAAAGAATGTTTATACAACGCATATCTCCACCTTTTCTACAAAGTCTTTTCCCTTACACGGAAAGACTTCTTAAACTGCCATGCATCCGGATCAGGGGGAGGTATTGTTACACCGCAGATCTGTGGATCTCCGGGGTTTGATTGTGGCAAGGATGCTGCTGGTGTCAAAACCACAACGTGGGAACCACAGAACCACTAGTTGGTTTTCAGTGTTTCAGTGCATACAATTCCTAATATATCTGGCCAAGAAAACTTGTAAGTTCTTAGATTGTCCCAAAGGTGGCGCATGAAATCAAAGCAGGAGAACAGTTTCCTACGAGGTGTAGCCTGGGAAAGTTGGGGGTGACTGATGGAAAGGAGGAGTGAAGCTCCGCCCTTTCCGCTGCTAGGCTGCGCCCGAGGCTATTTAAACCCACCCTGGCTGGCCTGTACTCAGATCTTCGCGGAGCGGATCAGCGGCCGGAGCGGTTGGCGGACTCTGCGTTGACTTGGAGCTCACAGCGTCTTGCGACTTGGAAGCGGATTCAGAGGACAGGACAGAACACTTGGGCAAGTGAATCTCTGTCTGTCTGTCTGTCTGTCTGTCTGTCTGTCTCATTGGTTGGTTGATTTCCATTTTCTTAAGGGGCACATACCTCACACCGCACACACACACACACACACGCACACACACTCCTTCCTTCTGCGAGTTAGAAAATTAGTAGGGGCCCCTGGGAGCTGCAGGTTTCCTAATCATGTCTGCACCTAAGAACAGTAGGGTCTTGTCCGGCTCTTCTTATGAACGGTCCCCCAGCACGGACTCCCCAAGGTCCATGCGAGCCTCACCCAGCTTCTCCCTCTCCCCTCTCAGAAACTCAGGCTTCAGGGGAAGCTCCTCACCAGGGATCCGGAGCTACCATTCACCATCCCCTAGGGCTTCACCACACTCACCTCTGTCATCACCAGAATCCCACAAGCTCCCATTTCCCTGTCCTCACCGTGATGGGCAATCAATGAAGCCATTGGGCTCTCCCGTGTCCTCCTCTGAGGATTCCTCAGAGTCCCCACGTTCATCAATAATATACCACATGTTCTTACTGCCATCACCCAGCAGCTCACCCCCAGCTCTCGGGGGATCTCCTGTGTCTCCCAGCTACTCTCCAAACAACCCCAGATTTCAGCTGGAGTCAGCCCCCCACACCCGGGAATCACCTACAAACTCACGAGCCTCACGGTGCTCCACCCCTGTGTCTTTCATCTCTTCACCCCCAGGCCTCAGGGACTCTCCTGTGGCTCCCAGTTACTCTCCAGCCATCCCCAGGTTCCTGCGGGAGTCAGCCCCATGCACCCAGGAGTCCCCCAGAGACTCACACGTCTCGGGAGAATATGAGCGGTCCCCCAGCCCTGACTCCTCAAGATTCATGCCTGCCTCACCCAGCTTCTCCCTCTCCCCTCCCAGAAACTCAGACCCAAGGGGCAGCTCCTCACCAGGGATGTGGAAGTACTCTACATCACCCCGCAGGGCTTCACCACTCTCACATCCATCATCAACAGAATTCCACAACTTTACGTTTCCCTTTCCTAACCAAGCAGGACAGTCACTCATGTCATTGTGTTCTCCCGTGTCCTCCTCTGGAGATTCTTCACAGTCACCTCATTCATCAATAATATACCATATGTTCTTACTGCCATCATCCAGCAGCTCACCCCCAGCCACCCATGACTCTCCTGTCTGTCCCAGCTACTCTCCAACTATGCCCAGATTTCAGCGGGAGTCTCTACCCCACACCCCAGAAACACCTACAAACTCACAGACCTCAGTGAGATCCTCGCCAGTCTCTCTCACGTCTTCACCCCCAGCCCTTACGGACCCTCCAGTCTGTCCCAGCTACTCTCCAACCACGCCCACATTTCAGCGCGGGTCAGTTCCAGGAACCCGGGGGTCACCACCAAGCCCACCACTTTCACTGAGTTACTCCCCAGTCTCTAGCACGTCTTTATCTCCAACCCTCAGGGACTCGCCTGTCTGTCCCAGCTACTCTCCAAACACGCCCACACTTCAGCGGGAGTCCGTTGCAGGCACCCAGAAATCACCACCAAACTCACCAATTTCACTGCGTTACTCCCCAGTCTCTCTCATGTCTTCACCATCCCTCAGGGACTCTCCCGTCTGTCCCAGCTACTCTCCAACCACGCCCACATTTCAGCTGCAGTCAGCTCCAGGCACCCCGGAATCACCACCAAACTCCCCAATTTCACTCAGTTACTCCTCACTCTCTAGCACGTCTTTATCTCCAACCCTCAGGGACTCTCCTGTGTGTCCCAGCTACTCTCCAACCACGCCCACACTTCAGCGGGAGTCAGTTCCAGGCACCCAGGAAGCACCACCAAACTCACCAATTTCACTCACTTACTCTCCAGTCTCTCTCATGTCTTCACCAGCCCTCAGGGACTCTCCTGTCTGTCCCAGCTACTCTCCAACCACGCACGCATTTCAGCTGGAGTCAGTCCCAGGCACCCCGGAGTCACCACCAAACTCACCAGTTTCACTGAGGTACTCCCCGGTCTCTCTCATGTCTTCACCCCCAGCCCTCAGGGACTCTCCTGTGTGTCCCAGCTACTCTCCAACCATGCCCAGATTTCAGCGGGAGTCAGTTCCAGGCACCCAGGTATCACCACCAAACTCAGCAGTTTCGCTGAGTTACTCCCCAGTCTCTGTCATGTCTTCACCCCCAGCCCCCTGGGACTCTCCTGTCTGTCCCAGCTACTCTCCCACCACGCCCAGATTTCAGCGGCACTCAGCCTCCCACACTCCGGAATCACCTACAGACTCACAGACTTCACTGAGGTCCTCCCTGGTCTCTCTCAGGTCTTTGCCCTCAGCCCACAGGGACTCCTGTGTCTCTTTCAGCTACTCTCAAAACTTCGCTAGATTCCAGCTGGAGTCAGTTCCAGGCACCCACGATACACCACCGAACTCACGAATTTCACTGACTTACTCCCCAGTCTCCCTCATGTTCTCACCCCCAGCCCTCAAGGACTCTTCTGTCTCTCTCAGCTACACTCCGACCATCTCCAGATTTCACCTGGAGTCAGCTTCCCGCACCCAGGAATCACCTACAAACTCACGGACCTTACTGCAACCCTCCCCCATTTCTTTCACCTCTTCACCCCCTGCCTTCAGGGACTCTCCTGGGTCTCCCAGCTTCTCTCCAGCCTTCCCCAGATTTCTGCCACAGTCAGCCCCAGGCACCCAGGACAACCCTAGACACTCACAGGCCTCACGAGACTATCTCCCTATGACCTGTACCTATACAGGGATGGCTCCCACGCATCCCTCAGTGACCCCAAACCCATCTCCACTTACACTCAGACACTCCCAGGGCCTGACAGCTACTCCCCGTTATTGTCCTTCAGTTCGAAGCCCTGGCCAATCTACTAGCCCACATGACGCAGTTACCTGGCCATTTCTCCACGGTTCCCGTGAGGGCCCCACACCCAGCCGCACAAGAGCCCCTCCTGCATTCCGTCCTCACACGCAGGCTTGTCCATCTACTTGCTACTGTCACACTCTTGCCAGCAGAAGAGGCCCCTGTAATGGGCGATATCACCACCCAGTCTATCCTCACCCCACAGCTGTGCAGCGGGACCCTCCTGCTGGCCCACGTGGCTGCCAGAGCCCATGCTGGCACGACGCTCCAGCAGGTCGGCGTCCCTGCGGGCCACACTACCGGTGACATGGCTAGCATGACCCTCCTTCCTGGCAGTGACACTGTTGATGTGAACCCCGGTTTCACATCTGTCATTTGTAAATAGGACCATTTTCCCTTTTCGCTCTCCCTTCCATTCACAGGGCTTCTCATTCTCTCTCTTTCTGCCTCCGTTTCAGATATTTACTCACCTTTTTCTCTCTCACTATGTCTGCCGTGGTCTCCATGAGAGTGCGCCACAGAAGATTCCCCCATTAAAAGTCATGAATTGAGTGGCTTTTAGTATACCTGTGGTGGTGCACATTCAATTTTAATTCGCAATCCATTGTAGAACGTCTTATCACCCCCGACCAGAGAAAAACCCTGTAGACATTAGTCACTCCTCATTCTGTCTCAAACCCTCTCCCTGACCCTCAGCCCTAGGTAGCAACTACCTAGTGCGATCAATCCCATATGCATAGATTTCCATATTGTGGACATTTCCTATCAACGGAATTGCACAATAGGTGAGCTGTTATGACTGACACAACACGTAGCACAATATTTTCAAGATTCATCCACATTGTAGGCTTACCCACAGGGGGAAACCATTTTTTGGGGGGTTTTAGTAACACCGGGTGTTTTCTCCTTCCTTTCGTCCTTCTTTCCTTCCTTCCTTCCTTCCTTCCTTCCTTCCTTCCTTCCTACCTTCCTTCTTTCTTTCCTTCCTTCCTTCCTTCCTCCTATTTCTCTCTTACTCCTTCTGCCCTCTCTCTTTCATATGCCTTAGGTGCATCCCACATTCTGCGTTTTTTGGGAGAAATCCTCGACAGGTGCAGGAAAATTGTGTTATTGTAACTATTTACCGCTATCTCTCTTTCACGGCTCTCCATCAGTTGTGAACATCTATTGGTTTATCCCAAGTCACTAAGCATATTTTTATTAGGTACACCTGTTTTTCCTTATACAGCTGTTTCTGGAGTATAGGGTCGCATACTCATAAACCCACTGTAACTCAGAAACGCATCTAATATTCCAATAATCCCATCATAACGTTGAAAAATCATAAATCAAACCACCGTAAGTCACGGTGTGTCCGTGGATATGGGCGTCATCAATTCCATTGTATTCAGTAATGCTGTACACCATTAACAATGGCAGACTGATTGGGAGTGGATATTGATAGCATTATAAAAGTCAGTTATTAGAGGGATACTTCTTTAACCTGACTGAAGAACTGATCTAATGGCTTTAGTACAGTGCATGATTATGTGAGACGTTTTGAGACAGAGTAGTACATTTGTGAATGAAGTTTTTTCACTTAGTAGGAACCATTGTGTGTGGAAAAGTGAGAAAATTGCTTTCTGCTGTAGAGTCTGGCATTCATTGTAGACTTAAGCTTATTTTTCTGTGAGCAAATCTTATTCAATAAAATACTACTCTTTATACTAAAAAACAGAAACAGTGGTGATGTGTGGTCATTATGCTCAGCAAACTAATCCAGGGAAAGAAAACCAAACGCCACATTCTCACTTATAATGAGAGCTGAAAAATGAGATCACATGGACACAGGAAGGGGAACAACACTCACTGGGGCCTTTCGGGAGGCAGAGCGTTAAGAAAAACAGCTACTGCATGCTGGGCTTAATACCTAGGTGATGGGTTGACAGGTGCAGCGAACCACCATGGCACACGTTTACCTTAGTAACAAATCTGCACATCCTGCACATATACCCCAGAACTTAGAAACGAAACGAAACAAAAGAAAACGAAAAAGCAATAGCAAAACGCTAAAGGCAAAATAAAGTTTCAAACTCAGAACGTGACAGACCAATGTTTGGTTCAAATCATGGTTCTCAACCCAGGTGCCATAAGGCCAGGATAAAGAATTTGATTACATATTGTAAATAAGACATGCAGCAAATGACCAGAAAGATTATTCTCAACATATGTGTGTCTTCTAATTCAATGGTGACGCTATCTACCGGGACATAGCTTTAGATTCCAAAGGGCCGAGTCCCGCCAGACAGGCCTCCCACACTAATAACAATGGGAAGCCCCACGTTGTTTTACCTGTGCTTCTCAGCAACTGGCTATAAATCAGGTTGCCACCACTCCCAGATTTAGTTGCATTCATTGGCTGGAAGAGCTCACAGCACGCAGGGAAACACTTACATTTGCCGTTGTATTTTAGCGGACTTTGCAAAAAGTTCAGAAATAAATGCGGGGCCCGGCGTGTGGGGAGGGGTGCACTACCTTCCAGGAAGTGTTATCCACAAGCTCTCTGAACCCAGTCCTTTTGGGTTTTTATGGAGACCTCATTCTATAGGCATGACGGGTTAAACCATAGGCTATTGGTGATCAACTCCACCTGAGGCTCTCAACCCTCCCTGGAAATTGGGGTTGAGGCTTTGCCATTCTCAGTCTGACTAAAAGAATTTACCCAAACGGAATTTTAAAACAGATGAGCATAACTGGAATCTTAATTAGATGATTGGATTATCTGGAGCCACACCTTGATATTCCTAACCCGAGCACCCTCATCCAACGAATGCTCCTCCCAACTGGCTCCCAAGTCTCTACGTGGTTCCAGAGCAAAAGAATGTTTATACAACGCATATCTCCACCTTTTCTACAAAGTCTTTTCCCTTACACGGAAAGACTTCTTAAACTGCCATGCATCCGGATCAGGGGGAGGTATTGTTACACCGCAGATCTGTGGATCTCCGGGGTTTGATTGTGGCAAGGATGCTGCTGGTGTCAAAACCACAACGTGGGAACCACAGAACCACTAGTTGGTTTTCAGTGTTTCAGTGCATACAATTCCTAATATATCTGGCCAAGAAAACTTGTAAGTTCTTAGATTGTCCCAAAGGTGGCGCATGAAATCAAAGCAGGAGAACAGTTTCCTACGAGGTGTAGCCTGGGAAAGTTGGGGGTGACTGATGGAAAGGAGGAGTGAAGCTCCGCCCTTTCCGCTGCTAGGCTGCGCCCGAGGCTATTTAAACCCACCCTGGCTGGCCTGTACTCAGATCTTCGCGGAGCGGATCAGCGGCCGGAGCGGTTGGCGGACTCTGCGTTGACTTGGAGCTCACAGCGTCTTGCGACTTGGAAGCGGATTCAGAGGACAGGACAGAACACTTGGGCAAGTGAATCTCTGTCTGTCTGTCTGTCTGTCTGTCTGTCTGTCTCATTGGTTGGTTGATTTCCATTTTCTTAAGGGGCACATACCTCACACCGCACACACACACACACACGCACACACACTCCTTCCTTCTGCGAGTTAGAAAATTAGTAGGGGCCCCTGGGAGCTGCAGGTTTCCTAATCATGTCTGCACCTAAGAACAGTAGGGTCTTGTCCGGCTCTTCTTATGAACGGTCCCCCAGCACGGACTCCCCAAGGTCCATGCGAGCCTCACCCAGCTTCTCCCTCTCCCCTCTCAGAAACTCAGGCTTCAGGGGAAGCTCCTCACCAGGGATCCGGAGCTACCATTCACCATCCCCTAGGGCTTCACCACACTCACCTCTGTCATCACCAGAATCCCACAAGCTCCCATTTCCCTGTCCTCACCGTGATGGGCAATCAATGAAGCCATTGGGCTCTCCCGTGTCCTCCTCTGAGGATTCCTCAGAGTCCCCACGTTCATCAATAATATACCACATGTTCTTACTGCCATCACCCAGCAGCTCACCCCCAGCTCTCGGGGGATCTCCTGTGTCTCCCAGCTACTCTCCAAACAACCCCAGATTTCAGCTGGAGTCAGCCCCCCACACCCGGGAATCACCTACAAACTCACGAGCCTCACGGTGCTCCACCCCTGTGTCTTTCATCTCTTCACCCCCAGGCCTCAGGGACTCTCCTGTGGCTCCCAGTTACTCTCCAGCCATCCCCAGGTTCCTGCGGGAGTCAGCCCCATGCACCCAGGAGTCCCCCAGAGACTCACACGTCTCGGGAGAATATGAGCGGTCCCCCAGCCCTGACTCCTCAAGATTCATGCCTGCCTCACCCAGCTTCTCCCTCTCCCCTCCCAGAAACTCAGACCCAAGGGGCAGCTCCTCACCAGGGATGTGGAAGTACTCTACATCACCCCGCAGGGCTTCACCACTCTCACATCCATCATCAACAGAATTCCACAACTTTACGTTTCCCTTTCCTAACCAAGCAGGACAGTCACTCATGTCATTGTGTTCTCCCGTGTCCTCCTCTGGAGATTCTTCACAGTCACCTCATTCATCAATAATATACCATATGTTCTTACTGCCATCATCCAGCAGCTCACCCCCAGCCACCCATGACTCTCCTGTCTGTCCCAGCTACTCTCCAACTACGCCCAGATTTCAGCGGGAGTCTCTACCCCACACCCCAGAAACACCTACAAACTCACAGACCTCAGTGAGATCCTCGCCAGTCTCTCTCACGTCTTCACCCCCAGCCCTTACGGACCCTCCAGTCTGTCCCAGCTACTCTCCAACCACGCCCACATTTCAGCGCGGGTCAGTTCCAGGAACCCGGGGGTCACCACCAAGCCCACCACTTTCACTGAGTTACTCCCCAGTCTCTAGCACGTCTTTATCTCCAACCCTCAGGGACTCGCCTGTCTGTCCCAGCTACTCTCCAAACACGCCCACACTTCAGCGGGAGTCCGTTGCAGGCACCCAGAAATCACCACCAAACTCACCAATTTCACTGCGTTACTCCCCAGTCTCTCTCATGTCTTCACCATCCCTCAGGGACTCTCCCGTCTGTCCCAGCTACTCTCCAACCACGCCCACATTTCAGCTGCAGTCAGCTCCAGGCACCCCGGAATCACCACCAAACTCCCCAATTTCACTCAGTTACTCCTCACTCTCTAGCACGTCTTTATCTCCAACCCTCAGGGACTCTCCTGTGTGTCCCAGCTACTCTCCAACCACGCCCACACTTCAGCGGGAGTCAGTTCCAGGCACCCAGGAAGCACCACCAAACTCACCAATTTCACTCACTTACTCTCCAGTCTCTCTCATGTCTTCACCAGCCCTCAGGGACTCTCCTGTCTGTCCCAGCTACTCTCCAACCACGCACGCATTTCAGCTGGAGTCAGTCCCAGGCACCCCGGAGTCACCACCAAACTCACC
The DNA here is from genome assembly GCF_029289425.2 of Pan paniscus. Taxonomy (NCBI): domain Eukaryota; kingdom Metazoa; phylum Chordata; class Mammalia; order Primates; family Hominidae; genus Pan; species Pan paniscus. The sequence continues at coordinate 12,208,454 of NC_073263.2, read as the reverse complement.
AGTTTCACTGAGGTACTCCCCGGTCTCTCTCATGTCTTCACCCCCAGCCCTCAGGGACTCTCCTGTGTGTCCCAGCTACTCTCCAACCATGCCCAGATTTCAGCGGGAGTCAGTTCCAGGCACCCAGGTATCACCACCAAACTCAGCAGTTTCGCTGAGTTACTCCCCAGTCTCTGTCATGTCTTCACCCCCAGCCCCCTGGGACTCTCCTGTCTGTCCCAGCTACTCTCCCACCACGCCCAGATTTCAGCGGCACTCAGCCTCCCACACTCCGGAATCACCTACAGACTCACAGACTTCACTGAGGTCCTCCCTGGTCTCTCTCAGGTCTTTGCCCTCAGCCCACAGGGACTCCTGTGTCTCTTTCAGCTACTCTCAAAACTTCGCTAGATTCCAGCTGGAGTCAGTTCCAGGCACCCACGATACACCACCGAACTCACGAATTTCACTGACTTACTCCCCAGTCTCCCTCATGTTCTCACCCCCAGCCCTCAAGGACTCTTCTGTCTCTCTCAGCTACACTCCGACCATCTCCAGATTTCACCTGGAGTCAGCTTCCCGCACCCAGGAATCACCTACAAACTCACGGACCTTACTGCAACCCTCCCCCATTTCTTTCACCTCTTCACCCCCTGCCTTCAGGGACTCTCCTGGGTCTCCCAGCTTCTCTCCAGCCTTCCCCAGATTTCTGCCACAGTCAGCCCCAGGCACCCAGGACAACCCTAGACACTCACAGGCCTCACGAGACTATCTCCCTATGACCTGTACCTATACAGGGATGGCTCCCACGCATCCCTCAGTGACCCCAAACCCATCTCCACTTACACTCAGACACTCCCAGGGCCTGACAGCTACTCCCCGTTATTGTCCTTCAGTTCGAAGCCCTGGCCAATCTACTAGCCCACATGACGCAGTTACCTGGCCATTTCTCCACGGTTCCCGTGAGGGCCCCACACCCAGCCGCACAAGAGCCCCTCCTGCATTCCGTCCTCACACGCAGGCTTGTCCATCTACTTGCTACTGTCACACTCTTGCCAGCAGAAGAGGCCCCTGTAATGGGCGATATCACCACCCAGTCTATCCTCACCCCACAGCTGTGCAGCGGGACCCTCCTGCTGGCCCACGTGGCTGCCAGAGCCCATGCTGGCACGACGCTCCAGCAGGTCGGCGTCCCTGCGGGCCACACTACCGGTGACATGGCTAGCATGACCCTCCTTCCTGGCAGTGACACTGTTGATGTGAACCCCGGTTTCACATCTGTCATTTGTAAATAGGACCATTTTCCCTTTTCGCTCTCCCTTCCATTCACAGGGCTTCTCATTCTCTCTCTTTCTGCCTCCGTTTCAGATACTTACTCACCTTTTTCTCTCTCACTATGTCTGCCGTGGTCTCCATGAGAGTGCGCCACAGAAGATTCCCCCATTAAAAGTCATGAATTGAGTGGCTTTTAGTATACCTGTGGTGGTGCACATTCAATTTTAATTCGCAATCCATTGTAGAACGTCTTATCACCCCCGACCAGAGAAAAACCCTGTAGACATTAGTCACTCCTCATTCTGTCTCAAACCCTCTCCCTGACCCTCAGCCCTAGGTAGCAACTACCTAGTGCGATCAATCCCATATGCATAGATTTCCATATTGTGGACATTTCCTATCAACGGAATTGCACAATAGGTGAGCTGTTATGACTGACACAACACGTAGCACAATATTTTCAAGATTCATCCACATTGTAGGCTTACCCACAGGGGGAAACCATTTTTTGGGGGGTTTTAGTAACACCGGGTGTTTTCTCCTTCCTTTCGTCCTTCTTTCCTTCCTTCCTTCCTTCCTTCCTTCCTTCCTTCCTTCCTTCCTACCTTCCTTCTTTCTTTCCTTCCTTCCTTCCTTCCTCCTATTTCTCTCTTACTCCTTCTGCCCTCTCTCTTTCATATGCCTTAGGTGCATCCCACATTCTGCGTTTTTTGGGAGAAATCCTCGACAGGTGCAGGAAAATTGTGTTATTGTAACTATTTACCGCTATCTCTCTTTCACGGCTCTCCATCAGTTGTGAACATCTATTGGTTTATCCCAAGTCACTAAGCATATTTTTATTAGGTACACCTGTTTTTCCTTATACAGCTGTTTCTGGACTATAGGGTCGCATACTCATAAACCCACTGTAACTCAGAAACGCATCTAATATTCCAATAATCCCATCATAACGTTGAAAAATCATAAATCAAACCACCGTAAGTCACGGTGTGTCCGTGGATATGGGCGTCATCAATTCCATTGTATTCAGTAATGCTGTACACCATTAACAATGGCAGACTGATTGGGAGTGGATATTGATAGCATTATAAAAGTCAGTTATTAGAGGGATACTTCTTTAACCTGACTGAAGAACTGATCTAATGGCTTTAGTACAGTGCATGATTATGTGAGATGTTTTGAGACAGAGTAGTACATTTGTGAATGAAGTTTTTTCACTTAGTAGGAACCATTGTGTGTGGAAAAGTGAGAAAATTGCTTTCTGCTGTAGAGTCTGGCATTCATTGTAGACTTAAGCTTATTTTTCTGTGAGCAAATCTTATTCAATAAAATACTACTCTTTATACTAAAAAACAGAAACAGTGGTGATGTGTGGTCATTATGCTCAGCAAACTAATCCAGGGAAAGAAAACCAAACGCCACATTCTCACTTATAATGAGAGCTGAAAAATGAGATCACATGGACACAGGAAGGGGAACAACACTCACTGGGGCCTTTCGGGAGGCAGAGCGTTAAGAAAAACAGCTACTGCATGCTGGGCTTAATACCTAGGTGATGGGTTGACAGGTGCAGCGAACCACCATGGCACACGTTTACCTTAGTAACAAATCTGCACATCCTAAACATATACCCCAGAACTTAGAAACGAAACGAAACAAAAGAAAACGAAAAAGCAATAGCAAAACGCTAAAGGCAAAATAAAGTTTCAAACTCAGAACGTGACAGACCAATGTTTGGTTCAAATCATGGTTCTCAACCCAGGTGCCATAAGGCCAGGATAAAGAATTTGATTACATATTGTAAATAAGACATGCAGCAAATGACCAGAAAGATTATTCTCAACATATGTGTGTCTTCTAATTCAATGGTGACGCTATCTACCGGGACATAGCTTTAGATTCCAAAGGGCCGAGTCCCGCCAGACAGGCCTCCCACACTAATAACAATGGGAAGCCCCACGTTGTTTTACCTGTGCTTCTCAGCAACTGGCTATAAATCAGGTTGCCACCACTCCCAGATTTAGTTGCATTCATTGGCTGGAAGAGCTCACAGCACGCAGGGAAACACTTACATTTGCCGTTGTATTTTAGCGGACTTTGCCAAAAGTTCAGAAATAAATGCGGGGCCCGGCGTGTGGGGAGGGGTGCACTACCTTCCAGGAAGTGTTATCCACAAGCTCTCTGAACCCAGTCCTTTTGGGTTTTTATGGAGACCTCATTCTATAGGCATGACGGGTTAAACCATAGGCTATTGGTGATCAACTCCACCTGAGGCTCTCAACCCTCCCTGGAAATTGGGGTTGAGGCTTTGCCATTCTCAGTCTGACTAAAAGAATTTACCCAAACGGAATTTTAAAACAGATGAGCATAACTGGAATCTTAATTAGATGATTGGATTATCTGGAGCCACACCTTGATATTCCTAACCCGAGCACCCTCATCCAACGAATGCTCCTCCCAACTGGCTCCCAAGTCTCTACGTGGTTCCAGAGCAAAAGAATGTTTATACAACGCATATCTCCACCTTTTCTACAAAGTCTTTTCCCTTACACGGAAAGACTTCTTAAACTGCCATGCATCCGGATCAGGGGGAGGTATTGTTACACCGCAGATCTGTGGATCTCCGGGGTTTGATTGTGGCAAGGATGCTGCTGGTGTCAAAACCACAACGTGGGAACCACAGAACCACTAGTTGGTTTTCAGTGTTTCAGTGCATACAATTCCTAATATATCTGGCCAAGAAAACTTGTAAGTTCTTAGATTGTCCCAAAGGTGGCGCATGAAATCAAAGCAGGAGAACAGTTTCCTACGAGGTGTAGCCTGGGAAAGTTGGGGGTGACTGATGGAAAGGAGGAGTGAAGCTCCGCCCTTTCCGCTGCTAGGCTGCGCCCGAGGCTATTTAAACCCACCCTGGCTGGCCTGTACTCAGATCTTCGCGGAGCGGATCAGCGGCCGGAGCGGTTGGCGGACTCTGCGTTGACTTGGAGCTCACAGCGTCTTGCGACTTGGAAGCGGATTCAGAGGACAGGACAGAACACTTGGGCAAGTGAATCTCTGTCTGTCTGTCTGTCTGTCTGTCTGTCTGTCTCATTGGTTGGTTGATTTCCATTTTCTTAAGGGGCACATACCTCACACCGCACACACACACACACACGCACACACACTCCTTCCTTCTGCGAGTTAGAAAATTAGTAGGGGCCCCTGGGAGCTGCAGGTTTCCTAATCATGTCTGCACCTAAGAACAGTAGGGTCTTGTCCGGCTCTTCTTATGAACGGTCCCCCAGCACGGACTCCCCAAGGTCCATGCGAGCCTCACCCAGCTTCTCCCTCTCCCCTCTCAGAAACTCAGGCTTCAGGGGAAGCTCCTCACCAGGGATCCGGAGCTACCATTCACCATCCCCTAGGGCTTCACCACACTCACCTCTGTCATCACCAGAATCCCACAAGCTCCCATTTCCCTGTCCTCACCGTGATGGGCAATCAATGAAGCCATTGGGCTCTCCCGTGTCCTCCTCTGAGGATTCCTCAGAGTCCCCACGTTCATCAATAATATACCACATGTTCTTACTGCCATCACCCAGCAGCTCACCCCCAGCTCTCGGGGGATCTCCTGTGTCTCCCAGCTACTCTCCAAACAACCCCAGATTTCAGCTGGAGTCAGCCCCCCACACCCGGGAATCACCTACAAACTCACGAGCCTCACGGTGCTCCACCCCTGTGTCTTTCATCTCTTCACCCCCAGGCCTCAGGGACTCTCCTGTGGCTCCCAGTTACTCTCCAGCCATCCCCAGGTTCCTGCGGGAGTCAGCCCCATGCACCCAGGAGTCCCCCAGAGACTCACACGTCTCGGGAGAATATGAGCGGTCCCCCAGCCCTGACTCCTCAAGATTCATGCCTGCCTCACCCAGCTTCTCCCTCTCCCCTCCCAGAAACTCAGACCCAAGGGGCAGCTCCTCACCAGGGATGTGGAAGTACTCTACATCACCCCGCAGGGCTTCACCACTCTCACATCCATCATCAACAGAATTCCACAACTTTACGTTTCCCTTTCCTAACCAAGCAGGACAGTCACTCATGTCATTGTGTTCTCCCGTGTCCTCCTCTGGAGATTCTTCACAGTCACCTCATTCATCAATAATATACCATATGTTCTTACTGCCATCATCCAGCAGCTCACCCCCAGCCACCCATGACTCTCCTGTCTGTCCCAGCTACTCTCCAACTACGCCCAGATTTCAGCGGGAGTCTCTACCCCACACCCCAGAAACACCTACAAACTCACAGACCTCAGTGAGATCCTCGCCAGTCTCTCTCACGTCTTCACCCCCAGCCCTTACGGACCCTCCAGTCTGTCCCAGCTACTCTCCAACCACGCCCACATTTCAGCGCGGGTCAGTTCCAGGAACCCGGGGGTCACCACCAAGCCCACCACTTTCACTGAGTTACTCCCCAGTCTCTAGCACGTCTTTATCTCCAACCCTCAGGGACTCGCCTGTCTGTCCCAGCTACTCTCCAAACACGCCCACACTTCAGCGGGAGTCCGTTGCAGGCACCCAGAAATCACCACCAAACTCACCAATTTCACTGCGTTACTCCCCAGTCTCTCTCATGTCTTCACCATCCCTCAGGGACTCTCCCGTCTGTCCCAGCTACTCTCCAACCACGCCCACATTTCAGCTGCAGTCAGCTCCAGGCACCCCGGAATCACCACCAAACTCCCCAATTTCACTCAGTTACTCCTCACTCTCTAGCACGTCTTTATCTCCAACCCTCAGGGACTCTCCTGTGTGTCCCAGCTACTCTCCAACCACGCCCACACTTCAGCGGGAGTCAGTTCCAGGCACCCAGGAAGCACCACCAAACTCACCAATTTCACTCACTTACTCTCCAGTCTCTCTCATGTCTTCACCAGCCCTCAGGGACTCTCCTGTCTGTCCCAGCTACTCTCCAACCACGCACGCATTTCAGCTGGAGTCAGTCCCAGGCACCCCGGAGTCACCACCAAACTCACCAGTTTCACTGAGGTACTCCCCGGTCTCTCTCATGTCTTCACCCCCAGCCCTCAGGGACTCTCCTGTGTGTCCCAGCTACTCTCCAACCATGCCCAGATTTCAGCGGGAGTCAGTTCCAGGCACCCAGGTATCACCACCAAACTCAGCAGTTTCGCTGAGTTACTCCCCAGTCTCTGTCATGTCTTCACCCCCAGCCCCCTGGGACTCTCCTGTCTGTCCCAGCTACTCTCCCACCACGCCCAGATTTCAGCGGCACTCAGCCTCCCACACTCCGGAATCACCTACAGACTCACAGACTTCACTGAGGTCCTCCCTGGTCTCTCTCAGGTCTTTGCCCTCAGCCCACAGGGACTCCTGTGTCTCTTTCAGCTACTCTCAAAACTTCGCTAGATTCCAGCTGGAGTCAGTTCCAGGCACCCACGATACACCACCGAACTCACGAATTTCACTGACTTACTCCCCAGTCTCCCTCATGTTCTCACCCCCAGCCCTCAAGGACTCTTCTGTCTCTCTCAGCTACACTCCGACCATCTCCAGATTTCACCTGGAGTCAGCTTCCCGCACCCAGGAATCACCTACAAACTCACGGACCTTACTGCAACCCTCCCCCATTTCTTTCACCTCTTCACCCCCTGCCTTCAGGGACTCTCCTGGGTCTCCCAGCTTCTCTCCAGCCTTCCCCAGATTTCTGCCACAGTCAGCCCCAGGCACCCAGGACAACCCTAGACACTCACAGGCCTCACGAGACTATCTCCCTATGACCTGTACCTATACAGGGATGGCTCCCACGCATCCCTCAGTGACCCCAAACCCATCTCCACTTACACTCAGACACTCCCAGGGCCTGACAGCTACTCCCCGTTATTGTCCTTCAGTTCGAAGCCCTGGCCAATCTACTAGCCCACATGACGCAGTTACCTGGCCATTTCTCCACGGTTCCCGTGAGGGCCCCACACCCAGCCGCACAAGAGCCCCTCCTGCATTCCGTCCTCACACGCAGGCTTGTCCATCTACTTGCTACTGTCACACTCTTGCCAGCAGAAGAGGCCCCTGTAATGGGCGATATCACCACCCAGTCTATCCTCACCCCACAGCTGTGCAGCGGGACCCTCCTGCTGGCCCACGTGGCTGCCAGAGCCCATGCTGGCACGACGCTCCAGCAGGTCGGCGTCCCTGCGGGCCACACTACCGGTGACATGGCTAGCATGACCCTCCTTCCTGGCAGTGACACTGTTGATGTGAACCCCGGTTTCACATCTGTCATTTGTAAATAGGACCATTTTCCCTTTTCGCTCTCCCTTCCATTCACAGGGCTTCTCATTCTCTCTCTTTCTGCCTCCGTTTCAGATATTTACTCACCTTTTTCTCTCTCACTATGTCTGCCGTGGTCTCCATGAGAGTGCGCCACAGAAGATTCCCCCATTAAAAGTCATGAATTGAGTGGCTTTTAGTATACCTGTGGTGGTGCACATTCAATTTTAATTCGCAATCCATTGTAGAACGTCTTATCACCCCCGACCAGAGAAAAACCCTGTAGACATTAGTCACTCCTCATTCTGTCTCAAACCCTCTCCCTGACCCTCAGCCCTAGGTAGCAACTACCTAGTGCGATCAATCCCATATGCATAGATTTCCATATTGTGGACATTTCCTATCAACGGAATTGCACAATAGGTGAGCTGTTATGACTGACACAACACGTAGCACAATATTTTCAAGATTCATCCACATTGTAGGCTTACCCACAGGGGGAAACCATTTTTTGGGGGGTTTTAGTAACACCGGGTGTTTTCTCCTTCCTTTCGTCCTTCTTTCCTTCCTTCCTTCCTTCCTTCCTTCCTTCCTTCCTTCCTACCTTCCTTCTTTCTTTCCTTCCTTCCTTCCTTCCTCCTATTTCTCTCTTACTCCTTCTGCCCTCTCTCTTTCATATGCCTTAGGTGCATCCCACATTCTGCGTTTTTTGGGAGAAATCCTCGACAGGTGCAGGAAAATTGTGTTATTGTAACTATTTACCGCTATCTCTCTTTCACGGCTCTCCATCAGTTGTGAACATCTATTGGTTTATCCCAAGTCACTAAGCATATTTTTATTAGGTACACCTGTTTTTCCTTATACAGCTGTTTCTGGAGTATAGGGTCGCATACTCATAAACCCACTGTAACTCAGAAACGCATCTAATATTCCAATAATCCCATCATAACGTTGAAAAATCATAAATCAAACCACCGTAAGTCACGGTGTGTCCGTGGATATGGGCGTCATCAATTCCATTGTATTCAGTAATGCTGTACACCATTAACAATGGCAGACTGATTGGGAGTGGATATTGATAGCATTATAAAAGTCAGTTATTAGAGGGATACTTCTTTAACCTGACTGAAGAACTGATCTAATGGCTTTAGTACAGTGCATGATTATGTGAGACGTTTTGAGACAGAGTAGTACATTTGTGAATGAAGTTTTTTCACTTAGTAGGAACCATTGTGTGTGGAAAAGTGAGAAAATTGCTTTCTGCTGTAGAGTCTGGCATTCATTGTAGACTTAAGCTTATTTTTCTGTGAGCAAATCTTATTCAATAAAATACTACTCTTTATACTAAAAAACAGAAACAGTGGTGATGTGTGGTCATTATGCTCAGCAAACTAATCCAGGGAAAGAAAACCAAACGCCACATTCTCACTTATAATGAGAGCTGAAAAATGAGATCACATGGACACAGGAAGGGGAACAACACTCACTGGGGCCTTTCGGGAGGCAGAGCGTTAAGAAAAACAGCTACTGCATGCTGGGCTTAATACCTAGGTGATGGGTTGACAGGTGCAGCGAACCACCATGGCACACGTTTACCTTAGTAACAAATCTGCACATCCTGCACATATACCCCAGAACTTAGAAACGAAACGAAACAAAAGAAAACGAAAAAGCAATAGCAAAACGCTAAAGGCAAAATAAAGTTTCAAACTCAGAACGTGACAGACCAATGTTTGGTTCAAATCATGGTTCTCAACCCAGGTGCCATAAGGCCAGGATAAAGAATTTGATTACATATTGTAAATAAGACATGCAGCAAATGACCAGAAAGATTATTCTCAACATATGTGTGTCTTCTAATTCAATGGTGACGCTATCTACCGGGACATAGCTTTAGATTCCAAAGGGCCGAGTCCCGCCAGACAGGCCTCCCACACTAATAACAATGGGAAGCCCCACGTTGTTTTACCTGTGCTTCTCAGCAACTGGCTATAAATCAGGTTGCCACCACTCCCAGATTTAGTTGCATTCATTGGCTGGAAGAGCTCACAGCACGCAGGGAAACACTTACATTTGCCGTTGTATTTTAGCGGACTTTGCAAAAAGTTCAGAAATAAATGCGGGGCCCGGCGTGTGGGGAGGGGTGCACTACCTTCCAGGAAGTGTTATCCACAAGCTCTCTGAACCCAGTCCTTTTGGGTTTTTATGGAGACCTCATTCTATAGGCATGACGGGTTAAACCATAGGCTATTGGTGATCAACTCCACCTGAGGCTCTCAACCCTCCCTGGAAATTGGGGTTGAGGCTTTGCCATTCTCAGTCTGACTAAAAGAATTTACCCAAACGGAATTTTAAAACAGATGAGCATAACTGGAATCTTAATTAGATGATTGGATTATCTGGAGCCACACCTTGATATTCCTAACCCGAGCACCCTCATCCAACGAATGCTCCTCCCAACTGGCTCCCAAGTCTCTACGTGGTTCCAGAGCAAAAGAATGTTTATACAACGCATATCTCCACCTTTTCTACAAAGTCTTTTCCCTTACACGGAAAGACTTCTTAAACTGCCATGCATCCGGATCAGGGGGAGGTATTGTTACACCGCAGATCTGTGGATCTCCGGGGTTTGATTGTGGCAAGGATGCTGCTGGTGTCAAAACCACAACGTGGGAACCACAGAACCACTAGTTGGTTTTCAGTGTTTCAGTGCATACAATTCCTAATATATCTGGCCAAGAAAACTTGTAAGTTCTTAGATTGTCCCAAAGGTGGCGCATGAAATCAAAGCAGGAGAACAGTTTCCTACGAGGTGTAGCCTGGGAAAGTTGGGGGTGACTGATGGAAAGGAGGAGTGAAGCTCCGCCCTTTCCGCTGCTAGGCTGCGCCCGAGGCTATTTAAACCCACCCTGGCTGGCCTGTACTCAGATCTTCGCGGAGCGGATCAGCGGCCGGAGCGGTTGGCGGACTCTGCGTTGACTTGGAGCTCACAGCGTCTTGCGACTTGGAAGCGGATTCAGAGGACAGGACAGAACACTTGGGCAAGTGAATCTCTGTCTGTCTGTCTGTCTGTCTGTCTGTCTGTCTCATTGGTTGGTTGATTTCCATTTTCTTAAGGGGCACATACCTCACACCGCACACACACACACACACGCACACACACTCCTTCCTTCTGCGAGTTAGAAAATTAGTAGGGGCCCCTGGGAGCTGCAGGTTTCCTAATCATGTCTGCACCTAAGAACAGTAGGGTCTTGTCCGGCTCTTCTTATGAACGGTCCCCCAGCACGGACTCCCCAAGGTCCATGCGAGCCTCACCCAGCTTCTCCCTCTCCCCTCTCAGAAACTCAGGCTTCAGGGGAAGCTCCTCACCAGGGATCCGGAGCTACCATTCACCATCCCCTAGGGCTTCACCACACTCACCTCTGTCATCACCAGAATCCCACAAGCTCCCATTTCCCTGTCCTCACCGTGATGGGCAATCAATGAAGCCATTGGGCTCTCCCGTGTCCTCCTCTGAGGATTCCTCAGAGTCCCCACGTTCATCAATAATATACCACATGTTCTTACTGCCATCACCCAGCAGCTCACCCCCAGCTCTCGGGGGATCTCCTGTGTCTCCCAGCTACTCTCCAAACAACCCCAGATTTCAGCTGGAGTCAGCCCCCCACACCCGGGAATCACCTACAAACTCACGAGCCTCACGGTGCTCCACCCCTGTGTCTTTCATCTCTTCACCCCCAGGCCTCAGGGACTCTCCTGTGGCTCCCAGTTACTCTCCAGCCATCCCCAGGTTCCTGCGGGAGTCAGCCCCATGCACCCAGGAGTCCCCCAGAGACTCACACGTCTCGGGAGAATATGAGCGGTCCCCCAGCCCTGACTCCTCAAGATTCATGCCTGCCTCACCCAGCTTCTCCCTCTCCCCTCCCAGAAACTCAGACCCAAGGGGCAGCTCCTCACCAGGGATGTGGAAGTACTCTACATCACCCCGCAGGGCTTCACCACTCTCACATCCATCATCAACAGAATTCCACAACTTTACGTTTCCCTTTCCTAACCAAGCAGGACAGTCACTCATGTCATTGTGTTCTCCCGTGTCCTCCTCTGGAGATTCTTCACAGTCACCTCATTCATCAATAATATACCATATGTTCTTACTGCCATCATCCAGCAGCTCACCCCCAGCCACCCATGACTCTCCTGTCTGTCCCAGCTACTCTCCAACTACGCCCAGATTTCAGCGGGAGTCTCTACCCCACACCCCAGAAACACCTACAAACTCACAGACCTCAGTGAGATCCTCGCCAGTCTCTCTCACGTCTTCACCCCCAGCCCTTACGGACCCTCCAGTCTGTCCCAGCTACTCTCCAACCACGCCCACATTTCAGCGCGGGTCAGTTCCAGGAACCCGGGGGTCACCACCAAGCCCACCACTTTCACTGAGTTACTCCCCAGTCTCTAGCACGTCTTTATCTCCAACCCTCAGGGACTCGCCTGTCTGTCCCAGCTACTCTCCAAACACGCCCACACTTCAGCGGGAGTCCGTTGCAGGCACCCAGAAATCACCACCAAACTCACCAATTTCACTGCGTTACTCCCCAGTCTCTCTCATGTCTTCACCATCCCTCAGGGACTCTCCCGTCTGTCCCAGCTACTCTCCAACCACGCCCACATTTCAGCTGCAGTCAGCTCCAGGCACCCCGGAATCACCACCAAACTCCCCAATTTCACTCAGTTACTCCTCACTCTCTAGCACGTCTTTATCTCCAACCCTCAGGGACTCTCCTGTGTGTCCCAGCTACTCTCCAACCACGCCCACACTTCAGCGGGAGTCAGTTCCAGGCACCCAGGAAGCACCACCAAACTCACCAATTTCACTCACTTACTCTCCAGTCTCTCTCATGTCTTCACCAGCCCTCAGGGACTCTCCTGTCTGTCCCAGCTACTCTCCAACCACGCACGCATTTCAGCTGGAGTCAGTCCCAGGCACCCCGGAGTCACCACCAAACTCACCAGTTTCACTGAGGTACTCCCCGGTCTCTCTCATGTCTTCACCCCCAGCCCTCAGGGACTCTCCTGTGTGTCCCAGCTACTCTCCAACCATGCCCAGATTTCAGCGGGAGTCAGTTCCAGGCACCCAGGTATCACCACCAAACTCAGCAGTTTCGCTGAGTTACTCCCCAGTCTCTGTCATGTCTTCACCCCCAGCCCCCTGGGACTCTCCTGTCTGTCCCAGCTACTCTCCCACCACGCCCAGATTTCAGCGGCACTCAGCCTCCCACACTCCGGAATCACCTACAGACTCACAGACTTCACTGAGGTCCTCCCTGGTCTCTCTCAGGTCTTTGCCCTCAGCCCACAGGGACTCCTGTGTCTCTTTCAGCTACTCTCAAAACTTCGCTAGATTCCAGCTGGAGTCAGTTCCAGGCACCCACGATACACCACCGAACTCACGAATTTCACTGACTTACTCCCCAGTCTCCCTCATGTTCTCACCCCCAGCCCTCAAGGACTCTTCTGTCTCTCTCAGCTACACTCCGACCATCTCCAGATTTCACCTGGAGTCAGCTTCCCGCACCCAGGAATCACCTACAAACTCACGGACCTTACTGCAACCCTCCCCCATTTCTTTCACCTCTTCACCCCCTGCCTTCAGGGACTCTCCTGGGTCTCCCAGCTTCTCTCCAGCCTTCCCCAGATTTCTGCCACAGTCAGCCCCAGGCACCCAGGACAACCCTAGACACTCACAGGCCTCACGAGACTATCTCCCTATGACCTGTACCTATACAGGGATGGCTCCCACGCATCCCTCAGTGACCCCAAACCCATCTCCACTTACACTCAGACACTCCCAGGGCCTGACAGCTACTCCCCGTTATTGTCCTTCAGTTCGAAGCCCTGGCCAATCTACTAGCCCACATGACGCAGTTACCTGGCCATTTCTCCACGGTTCCCGTGAGGGCCCCACACCCAGCCGCACAAGAGCCCCTCCTGCATTCCGTCCTCACACGCAGGCTTGTCCATCTACTTGCTACTGTCACACTCTTGCCAGCAGAAGAGGCCCCTGTAATGGGCGATATCACCACCCAGTCTATCCTCACCCCACAGCTGTGCAGCGGGACCCTCCTGCTGGCCCACGTGGCTGCCAGAGCCCATGCTGGCACGACGCTCCAGCAGGTCGGCGTCCCTGCGGGCCACACTACCGGTGACATGGCTAGCATGACCCTCCTTCCTGGCAGTGACACTGTTGATGTGAACCCCGGTTTCACATCTGTCATTTGTAAATAGGACCATTTTCCCTTTTCGCTCTCCCTTCCATTCACAGGGCTTCTCATTCTCTCTCTTTCTGCCTCCGTTTCAGATACTTACTCACCTTTTTCTCTCTCACTATGTCTGCCGTGGTCTCCATGAGAGTGCGCCACAGAAGATTCCCCCATTAAAAGTCATGAATTGAGTGGCTTTTAGTATACCTGTGGTGGTGCACATTCAATTTTAATTCGCAATCCATTGTAGAACGTCTTATCACCCCCGACCAGAGAAAAACCCTGTAGACATTAGTCACTCCTCATTCTGTCTCAAACCCTCTCCCTGACCCTCAGCCCTAGGTAGCAACTACCTAGTGCGATCAATCCCATATGCATAGATTTCCATATTGTGGACATTTCCTATCAACGGAATTGCACAATAGGTGAGCTGTTATGACTGACACAACACGTAGCACAATATTTTCAAGATTCATCCACATTGTAGGCTTACCCACAGGGGGAAACCATTTTTTGGGGGGTTTTAGTAACACCGGGTGTTTTCTCCTTCCTTTCGTCCTTCTTTCCTTCCTTCCTTCCTTCCTTCCTTCCTTCCTTCCTTCCTACCTTCCTTCTTTCTTTCCTTCCTTCCTTCCTTCCTTCCTCCTATTTCTCTCTTACTCCTTCTGCCCTCTCTCTTTCATATGCCTTAGGTGCATCCCACATTCTGCGTTTTTTGGGAGAAATCCTCGACAGGTGCAGGAAAATTGTGTTATTGTAACTATTTACCGCTATCTCTCTTTCACGGCTCTCCATCAGTTGTGAACATCTATTGGTTTATCCCAAGTCACTAAGCATATTTTTATTAGGTACACCTGTTTTTCCTTATACAGCTGTTTCTGGACTATAGGGTCGCATACTCATAAACCCACTGTAACTCAGAAACGCATCTAATATTCCAATAATCCCATCATAACGTTGAAAAATCATAAATCAAACCACCGTAAGTCACGGTGTGTCCGTGGATATGGGCGTCATCAATTCCATTGTATTCAGTAATGCTGTACACCATTAACAATGGCAGACTGATTGGGAGTGGATATTGATAGCATTATAAAAGTCAGTTATTAGAGGGATACTTCTTTAACCTGACTGAAGAACTGATCTAATGGCTTTAGTACAGTGCATGATTATGTGAGACGTTTTGAGACAGAGTAGTACATTTGTGAATGAAGTTTTTTCACTTAGTAGGAACCATTGTGTGTGGAAAAGTGAGAAAATTGCTTTCTGCTGTAGAGTCTGGCATTCATTGTAGACTTAAGCTTATTTTTCTGTGAGCAAATCTTATTCAATAAAATACTACTCTTTATACTAAAAAACAGAAACAGTGGTGATGTGTGGTCATTATGCTCAGCAAACTAATCCAGGGAAAGAAAACCAAACGCCACATTCTCACTTATAATGAGAGCTGAAAAATGAGATCACATGGACACAGGAAGGGGAACAACACTCACTGGGGCCTTTCGGGAGGCAGAGCGTTAAGAAAAACAGCTACTGCATGCTGGGCTTAATACCTAGGTGATGGGTTGACAGGTGCAGCGAACCACCATGGCACACGTTTACCTTAGTAACAAATCTGCACATCCTGCACATATACCCCAGAACTTAGAAACGAAACGAAACAAAAGAAAACGAAAAAGCAATAGCAAAACGCTAAAGGCAAAATAAAGTTTCAAACTCAGAACGTGACAGACCAATGTTTGGTTCAAATCATGGTTCTCAACCCAGGTGCCATAAGGCCAGGATAAAGAATTTGATTACATATTGTAAATAAGACATGCAGCAAATGACCAGAAAGATTATTCTCAACATATGTGTGTCTTCTAATTCAATGGTGACGCTATCTACCGGGACATAGCTTTAGATTCCAAAGGGCCGAGTCCCGCCAGACAGGCCTCCCACACTAATAACAATGGGAAGCCCCACGTTGTTTTACCTGTGCTTCTCAGCAACTGGCTATAAATCAGGTTGCCACCACTCCCAGATTTAGTTGCATTCATTGGCTGGAAGAGCTCACAGCACGCAGGGAAACACTTACATTTGCCGTTGTATTTTAGCGGACTTTGCAAAAAGTTCAGAAATAAATGCGGGGCCCGGCGTGTGGGGAGGGGTGCACTACCTTCCAGGAAGTGTTATCCACAAGCTCTCTGAACCCAGTCCTTTTGGGTTTTTATGGAGACCTCATTCTATAGGCATGACGGGTTAAACCATAGGCTATTGGTGATCAACTCCACCTGAGGCTCTCAACCCTCCCTGGAAATTGGGGTTGAGGCTTTGCCATTCTCAGTCTGACTAAAAGAATTTACCCAAACGGAATTTTAAAACAGATGAGCATAACTGGAATCTTAATTAGATGATTGGATTATCTGGAGCCACACCTTGATATTCCTAACCCGAGCACCCTCATCCAACGAATGCTCCTCCCAACTGGCTCCCAAGTCTCTACGTGGTTCCAGAGCAAAAGAATGTTTATACAACGCATATCTCCACCTTTTCTACAAAGTCTTTTCCCTTACACGGAAAGACTTCTTAAACTGCCATGCATCCGGATCAGGGGGAGGTATTGTTACACCGCAGATCTGTGGATCTCCGGGGTTTGATTGTGGCAAGGATGCTGCTGGTGTCAAAACCACAACGTGGGAACCACAGAACCACTAGTTGGTTTTCAGTGTTTCAGTGCATACAATTCCTAATATATCTGGCCAAGAAAACTTGTAAGTTCTTAGATTGTCCCAAAGGTGGCGCATGAAATCAAAGCAGGAGAACAGTTTCCTACGAGGTGTAGCCTGGGAAAGTTGGGGGTGACTGATGGAAAGGAGGAGTGAAGCTCCGCCCTTTCCGCTGCTAGGCTGCGCCCGAGGCTATTTAAACCCACCCTGGCTGGCCTGTACTCAGATCTTCGCGGAGCGGATCAGCGGCCGGAGCGGTTGGCGGACTCTGCGTTGACTTGGAGCTCACAGCGTCTTGCGACTTGGAAGCGGATTCAGAGGACAGGACAGAACACTTGGGCAAGTGAATCTCTGTCTGTCTGTCTGTCTGTCTGTCTGTCTGTCTGTCTCATTGGTTGGTTGATTTCCATTTTCTTAAGGGGCACATACCTCACACCGCACACACACACACACACACGCACACACACTCCTTCCTTCTGCGAGTTAGAAAATTAGTAGGGGCCCCTGGGAGCTGCAGGTTTCCTAATCATGTCTGCACCTAAGAACAGTAGGGTCTTGTCCGGCTCTTCTTATGAACGGTCCCCCAGCACGGACTCCCCAAGGTCCATGCGAGCCTCACCCAGCTTCTCCCTCTCCCCTCTCAGAAACTCAGGCTTCAGGGGAAGCTCCTCACCAGGGATCCGGAGCTACCATTCACCATCCCCTAGGGCTTCACCACACTCACCTCTGTCATCACCAGAATCCCACAAGCTCCCATTTCCCTGTCCTCACCGTGATGGGCAATCAATGAAGCCATTGGGCTCTCCCGTGTCCTCCTCTGAGGATTCCTCAGAGTCCCCACGTTCATCAATAATATACCACATGTTCTTACTGCCATCACCCAGCAGCTCACCCCCAGCTCTCGGGGGATCTCCTGTGTCTCCCAGCTACTCTCCAAACAACCCCAGATTTCAGCTGGAGTCAGCCCCCCACACCCGGGAATCACCTACAAACTCACGAGCCTCACGGTGCTCCACCCCTGTGTCTTTCATCTCTTCACCCCCAGGCCTCAGGGACTCTCCTGTGGCTCCCAGTTACTCTCCAGCCATCCCCAGGTTCCTGCGGGAGTCAGCCCCATGCACCCAGGAGTCCCCCAGAGACTCACACGTCTCGGGAGAATATGAGCGGTCCCCCAGCCCTGACTCCTCAAGATTCATGCCTGCCTCACCCAGCTTCTCCCTCTCCCCTCCCAGAAACTCAGACCCAAGGGGCAGCTCCTCACCAGGGATGTGGAAGTACTCTACATCACCCCGCAGGGCTTCACCACTCTCACATCCATCATCAACAGAATTCCACAACTTTACGTTTCCCTTTCCTAACCAAGCAGGACAGTCACTCATGTCATTGTGTTCTCCCGTGTCCTCCTCTGGAGATTCTTCACAGTCACCTCATTCATCAATAATATACCATATGTTCTTACTGCCATCATCCAGCAGCTCACCCCCAGCCACCCATGACTCTCCTGTCTGTCCCAGCTACTCTCCAACTACGCCCAGATTTCAGCGGGAGTCTCTACCCCACACCCCAGAAACACCTACAAACTCACAGACCTCAGTGAGATCCTCGCCAGTCTCTCTCACGTCTTCACCCCCAGCCCTTACGGACCCTCCAGTCTGTCCCAGCTACTCTCCAACCACGCCCACATTTCAGCGCGGGTCAGTTCCAGGAACCCGGGGGTCACCACCAAGCCCACCACTTTCACTGAGTTACTCCCCAGTCTCTAGCACGTCTTTATCTCCAACCCTCAGGGACTCGCCTGTCTGTCCCAGCTACTCTCCAAACACGCCCACACTTCAGCGGGAGTCCGTTGCAGGCACCCAGAAATCACCACCAAACTCACCAATTTCACTGCGTTACTCCCCAGTCTCTCTCATGTCTTCACCATCCCTCAGGGACTCTCCCGTCTGTCCCAGCTACTCTCCAACCACGCCCACATTTCAGCTGCAGTCAGCTCCAGGCACCCCGGAATCACCACCAAACTCCCCAATTTCACTCAGTTACTCCTCACTCTCTAGCACGTCTTTATCTCCAACCCTCAGGGACTCTCCTGTGTGTCCCAGCTACTCTCCAACCACGCCCACACTTCAGCGGGAGTCAGTTCCAGGCACCCAGGAAGCACCACCAAACTCACCAATTTCACTCACTTACTCTCCAGTCTCTCTCATGTCTTCACCAGCCCTCAGGGACTCTCCTGTCTGTCCCAGCTACTCTCCAACCACGCACGCATTTCAGCTGGAGTCAGTCCCAGGCACCCCGGAGTCACCACCAAACTCACCAGTTTCACTGAGGTACTCCCCGGTCTCTCTCATGTCTTCACCCCCAGCCCTCAGGGACTCTCCTGTGTGTCCCAGCTACTCTCCAACCATGCCCAGATTTCAGCGGGAGTCAGTTCCAGGCACCCAGGTATCACCACCAAACTCAGCAGTTTCGCTGAGTTACTCCCCAGTCTCTGTCATGTCTTCACCCCCAGCCCCCTGGGACTCTCCTGTCTGTCCCAGCTACTCTCCCACCACGCCCAGATTTCAGCGGCACTCAGCCTCCCACACTCCGGAATCACCTACAGACTCACAGACTTCACTGAGGTCCTCCCTGGTCTCTCTCAGGTCTTTGCCCTCAGCCCACAGGGACTCCTGTGTCTCTTTCAGCTACTCTCAAAACTTCGCTAGATTCCAGCTGGAGTCAGTTCCAGGCACCCACGATACACCACCGAACTCACGAATTTCACTGACTTACTCCCCAGTCTCCCTCATGTTCTCACCCCCAGCCCTCAAGGACTCTTCTGTCTCTCTCAGCTACACTCCGACCATCTCCAGATTTCACCTGGAGTCAGCTTCCCGCACCCAGGAATCACCTACAAACTCACGGACCTTACTGCAACCCTCCCCCATTTCTTTCACCTCTTCACCCCCTGCCTTCAGGGACTCTCCTGGGTCTCCCAGCTTCTCTCCAGCCTTCCCCAGATTTCTGCCACAGTCAGCCCCAGGCACCCAGGACAACCCTAGACACTCACAGGCCTCACGAGACTATCTCCCTATGACCTGTACCTATACAGGGATGGCTCCCACGCATCCCTCAGTGACCCCAAACCCATCTCCACTTACACTCAGACACTCCCAGGGCCTGACAGCTACTCCCCGTTATTGTCCTTCAGTTCGAAGCCCTGGCCAATCTACTAGCCCACATGACGCAGTTACCTGGCCATTTCTCCACGGTTCCCGTGAGGGCCCCACACCCAGCCGCACAAGAGCCCCTCCTGCATTCCGTCCTCACACGCAGGCTTGTCCATCTACTTGCTACTGTCACACTCTTGCCAGCAGAAGAGGCCCCTGTAATGGGCGATATCACCACCCAGTCTATCCTCACCCCACAGCTGTGCAGCGGGACCCTCCTGCTGGCCCACGTGGCTGCCAGAGCCCATGCTGGCACGACGCTCCAGCAGGTCGGCGTCCCTGCGGGCCACACTACCGGTGACATGGCTAGCATGACCCTCCTTCCTGGCAGTGACACTGTTGATGTGAACCCCGGTTTCACATCTGTCATTTGTAAATAGGACCATTTTCCCTTTTCGCTCTCCCTTCCATTCACAGGGCTTCTCATTCTCTCTCTTTCTGCCTCCGTTTCAGATATTTACTCACCTTTTTCTCTCTCACTATGTCTGCCGTGGTCTCCATGAGAGTGCGCCACAGAAGATTCCCCCATTAAAAGTCATGAATTGAGTGGCTTTTAGTATACCTGTGGTGGTGCACATTCAATTTTAATTCGCAATCCATTGTAGAACGTCTTATCACCCCCGACCAGAGAAAAACCCTGTAGACATTAGTCACTCCTCATTCTGTCTCAAACCCTCTCCCTGACCCTCAGCCCTAGGTAGCAACTACCTAGTGCGATCAATCCCATATGCATAGATTTCCATATTGTGGACATTTCCTATCAACGGAATTGCACAATAGGTGAGCTGTTATGACTGACACAACACGTAGCACAATATTTTCAAGATTCATCCACATTGTAGGCTTACCCACAGGGGGAAACCATTTTTTGGGGGGTTTTAGTAACACCGGGTGTTTTCTCCTTCCTTTCGTCCTTCTTTCCTTCCTTCCTTCCTTCCTTCCTTCCTACCTTCCTTCTTTCTTTCCTTCCTTCCTTCCTTCCTCCTATTTCTCTCTTACTCCTTCTGCCCTCTCTCTTTCATATGCCTTAGGTGCATCCCACATTCTGCGTTTTTTGGGAGAAATCCTCGACAGGTGCAGGAAAATTGTGTTATTGTAACTATTTACCGCTATCTCTCTTTCACGGCTCTCCATCAGTTGTGAACATCTATTGGTTTATCCCAAGTCACTAAGCATATTTTTATTAGGTACACCTGTTTTTCCTTATACAGCTGTTTCTGGAGTATAGGGTCGCATACTCATAAACCCACTGTAACTCAGAAACGCATCTAATATTCCAATAATCCCTTCATAACGTTGAAAAATCATAAATCAAACCACCGTAAGTCACGGTGTGTCCGTGGATATGGGCGTCATCAATTCCATTGTGTTCGGTAATGCTGTACACCATTAACAATGGCAGACTGATTGGGAGTGGATATTGATAGCATTATAAAAGTCAGTTATTAGAGGGATACTTCTTTAACCTGACTGAAGAACTGATCTAATGGCTTTAGTACAGTGCATGATTATGTGAGATGTTTTGAGACAGAGTAGTACATTTGTGAATGAAGATTTTTCACTTAGTAGGAACCATTGTGTGTGGAAAAGTGAGAAAATTGCTTTCTGCTGTAGAGTCTGGCATTCATTGTAGACTTAAGCTTATTTTTCTGTGAGCAAATCTTATTCAATAAAATACTACTCTTTATACTAAAAAACAGAAACAGTGGTGATGTGTGGTCATTATGCTCAGCAAACTAATCCAGGGAAAGAAAACCAAACGCCACATTCTCACTTATAATGAGAGCTGAAAAATGAGATCACATGGACACAGGAAGGGGAACAACACTCACTGGGGCCTTTCGGGAGGCAGAGCGTTAAGAAAAACAGCTACTGCATGCTGGGCTTAATACCTAGGTGATGGGTTGACAGGTGCAGCGAACCACCATGGCACACGTTTACCTTAGTAACAAATCTGCACATCCTAAACATATACCCCAGAACTTAGAAACGAAACGAAACAAAAGAAAACGAAAAAGCAATAGCAAAACGCTAAAGGCAAAATAAAGTTTCAAACTCAGAACGTGACAGACCAATGTTTGGTTCAAATCATGGTTCTCAACCCAGGTGCCATAAGGCCAGGATAAAGAATTTGATTACATATTGTAAATAAGACATGCAGCAAATGACCAGAAAGATTATTCTCAACATATGTGTGTCTTCTAATTCAATGGTGACGCTATCTACCGGGACATAGCTTTAGATTCCAAAGGGCCGAGTCCCGCCAGACAGGCCTCCCACACTAATAACAATGGGAAGCCCCACGTTGTTTTACCTGTGCTTCTCAGCAACTGGCTATAAATCAGGTTGCCACCACTCCCAGATTTAGTTGCATTCATTGGCTGGAAGAGCTCACAGCACGCAGGGAAACACTTACATTTGCCGTTGTATTTTAGCGGACTTTGCAAAAAGTTCAGAAATAAATGCGGGGCCCGGCGTGTGGGGAGGGGTGCACTACCTTCCAGGAAGTGTTATCCACAAGCTCTCTGAACCCAGTCCTTTTGGGTTTTTATGGAGACCTCATTCTATAGGCATGACGGGTTAAACCATAGGCTATTGGTGATCAACTCCACCTGAGGCTCTCAACCCTCCCTGGAAATTGGGGTTGAGGCTTTGCCATTTCCAGTCTGACTAAAAGAATTTACCCAAACGGAATTTTAAAACAGATGAGCATAACTGGAATCTTAATTAGATGATTGGATTATCTGGAGCCACACCTTGATATTCCTAACCCGAGCACCCTCATCCAACGAATGCTCCACGCAACTGGCTCCCAAGTCTCTACGTGGTTCCAGAGCAAAAGAATGTTTATACAACGCATATCTCCACCTTTTCTACAAAGTCTTTTCCCTTACACGGAAAGACTTCTTAAACTGCCATGCATCCGGATCAGGGGGAGGTATTGTTACACCGCAGATCTGTGGATCTCCGGGGTTTGATTGTGGCAAGGATGCTGCTGGTGTCAAAACCACAACGTGGGAACCACAGAACCACTAGTTGGTTTTCAGTGTTTCAGTGCATACAATTCCTAATATATCTGGCCAAGAAAACTTGTAAGTTCTTAGATTGTCCCAAAGGTGGCGCATGAAATCAAAGCAGGAGAACAGTTTCCTACGAGGTGTAGCCTGGGAAAGTTGGGGGTGACTGATGGAAAGGAGGAGTGAAGCTCCGCCCTTTCCGCTGCTAGGCTGCGCCCGAAGCCATTTAAACCCACCCTGGCTGGCCTGTACTCAGATCTTCGCGGAGCGGATCAGCGGCCGGAGCGGTTGGCGGACTCTGCGTTGACTTGGAGCTCACAGCGTCTTGCGACTTGGAAGCGGATTCAGAGGACAGAACAGAACACTTGGGCAAGTGAATCTCTGTCTGTCTGTCTGTCTGTCTGTCTGTCTGTCTGTCTCATTGGTTGGTTGATTTCCATTTTCTTAAGGGGCACATACCTCACACCGCACACACACACACACGCACACACACTCCTTCCTTCTGCGAGTTAGAAAATTAGTAGAGGCCCCTGGGAGCTGCAGGTTTCCTAATCATGTCTGCACCTAAGAACAGTAGGGTCTTGTCCGGCTCTTCTTATGAACGGTCCCCCAGCACGGACTCCCCAAGGTCCATGCGAGCCTCACCCAGCTTCTCCCTCTCCCCTCTCAGAAACTCAGGCTTCAGGGGAAGCTCCTCACCAGGGATCCGGAGCTACCATTCACCATCCCCTAGGGCTTCACCACACTCACCTCTGTCATCACCAGAATCCCACAAGCTCCCATTTCCCTGTCCTCACCGTGATGGGCAATCAATGAAGCCATTGGGCTCTCCCGTGTCCTCCTCTGAGGATTCCTCAGAGTCCCCACGTTCATCAATAATATACCACATGTTCTTACTGCCATCACCCAGCAGCTCACCCCCAGCTCTCGGGGGATCTCCTGTGTCTCCCAGCTACTCTCCAAACAACCCCAGATTTCAGCTGGAGTCAGCCCCCCACACCCGGGAATCACCTACAAACTCACGAGCCTCACGGTGCTCCACCCCTGTGTCTTTCATCTCTTCACCCCCAGGCCTCAGGGACTCTCCTGTGGCTCCCAGTTACTCTCCAGCCATCCCCAGGTTCCTGCGGGAGTCAGCCCCATGCACCCAGGAGTCCCCCAGAGACTCACACGTCTCGGGAGAATATGAGCGGTCCCCCAGCCCTGACTCCTCAAGATTCATGCCTGCCTCACCCAGCTTCTCCCTCTCCCCTCCCAGAAACTCAGACCCAAGGGGCAGCTCCTCGCCAGGGATGTGGAAGTACTCTACATCACCCCGCAGGGCTTCACCACTCTCACATCCATCATCAACAGAATTCCACAACTTTACGTTTCCCTTTCCTAACCAAGCAGGACAGTCACTCATGTCATTGTGTTCTCCCGTGTCCTCCTCTGGAGATTCTTCACAGTCACCTCATTCATCAATAATATACCATATGTTCTTACTGCCATCATCCAGCAGCTCACCCCCAGCCACCCATGACTCTCCTGTCTGTCCCAGCTACTCTCCAACTACGCCCAGATTTCAGCGGGAGTCTCTACCCCACACCCCAGAAACACCTACAAACTCACAGACCTCAGTGAGATCCTCGCCAGTCTCTCTCACGTCTTCACCCCCAGCCCTTACGGACCCTCCAGTCTGTCCCAGCTACTCTCCAACCACGCCCACATTTCAGCGCGGGTCAGTTCCAGGAACCCAGGGATCACCACCAAGCCCACCACTTTCACTGAGTTACTCCCCAGTCTCTAGCACGTCTTTATCTCCAACCCTCAGGGACTCGCCTGTCTGTCCCAGCTACTCTCCAAACACGCCCACACTACAGTATATAAGATATATTTGGTGTCCTTTTGATATTTTATGTAAATTATATAATATATATTTGGTGTAGTTTTTGATATTTCACACAGAGTGTAATATATATTTACTGTCCTTTTTCATCTTCTATTTAGAGTATATAATATACATTTGGTGTAATTTGTGATATTTTACGTACAGTATTTTAAATATAATTACTATAGTTTTTGATAGTTTCTTTACACTATATATAACAAATATTTGGTGTACTTTTTGATGTTTTATGTACAGTATGTAATATATATTTACTGTAATTTTTGATATTTTATTTACAGTATATAAAATATATTTGGTGTACTTTTAGTTAATATCATATGTACAATATATGAAATATATTTACTGTACTTTTTGATATTTTATGTACAGTATATAAGATATATTTGGTGGCCTTTTGATTTTTTTTGTAAATTATATAATATATATTTTGTGTAGTTTTTGATATTTTACATAGGGTGTGTAATATATATTTACTGTACTATTTGATATTTTATTTAGAGTATATAATATACATTCGACGGCATTTTTGATATTTTATGTACAGTATATTAAATATAATTACTGTAGTTTTTGATAGTTTATTTACAGTATATATAACACATATTTGGTGTACTTTTTGATATTTTATGTACAGTATGTAATATGTACTTACTGTACTTTTTGATATTTTATTTACAGTATATAAAATGTATTTGGTGTACTTTTAGTTGATATTATATGTTCAATATATGAAATATATTTACTGTAATTTTTGATATTTTATGTACAGTATATAAGATATATTTGGTGTCCTTTTGATATTTTATGTAAATTATATAATATATATTTGGTGTAGTTTTTGATATTTTACATAGGGTGTGTAGTATATATTTATTGTCATTTTTGATATTTTATTTACTGTGTATAATATACATTTGGTGTAATTTTTGATATTTTATGTACAGTATATTAAATATAATTATTGTAGTTTTTGATAGTTTATTTACAGTATATATAACACATATTTGGTGTACTTTTTGATATTTTATGTACAGTACGTAATATATATTCACTGTAATTTTTGAAATTTTATTTACAGTATATAAAATATATTTGGTGTACTTTTAGTTAGTATTATATGTACAATATATGAAACATATTTACTGTACTTTTTGATATTTTATGTACAGTATATAAGATATGTTTGGTGGCCTTTTGATATTTTATGTAAATTATATAATATATATTTGGTGTAGTTTTTGATATTTTACATAGGGTGTGTAATATATATTTACTGTATTTTCGATATTTTATTTACAGTATATAATATACATTTGGTGTAATTTTTGATATTTTATCTACAGTATATGAAATATAATTATTGTAGTTTTTGATAGTTTATTTACAGTATATATAACACATATTTGGTGTACTTTTTGATATTTTATGTACAGTATGTATTATATATTTACTGTAATTTTTCAAATTTTATTTACAGTATATAAAATGTATTTGGTGTACTTTTATTTAATATTATATGTACAATATATGAAACATATTTACTGTACATTTTGATATTTTATGTACAGTATATAAGATATATTTGGTGTCCTTTTGATATTTTATGTAAATTATATAATATATATTTGGTGTAGTTTTTGATATTTTACATAGGGTGTGTCATATATATTTACTGTTCTTTTTGATATTTTATTTACAGTATCTAATATACATTTGGTGTAATTTTTGATATTTTATGTACATTATATTAAATATAATTACTGCATTTGTTGATAGTTTATTTACAGTATATATAACACATATTTGGTGACCTTTTTGATATTTTATGTACAATGTGTAATGTATATTTACTGTAATTTTTGGTATTTTATTTACAGTATATAGAATGTATTCGGGGAACTTTTAGTTAATATTATATGTACAACATATGAAATATATTTACTGTACATTTAGATATTTTATGTACAGTATATAAGATATATTTGGTGTCCTTTTGATATTTTATGCAAATAATATAATATATATTTGGTGTAGGTTTTGATATTTTACATAGGGTGTGTAATATATATTTACTGTACTTTTTGATATTTTATTTACACTATATTATACCTTTGGTGTAATTTTTATATTTTATGTACACTATATTAAATATAATTACTGTAGTTTTTGATAGTTTATTTACAGTATACATAACACATATTTGGTGTACTTTTTGATATTTTATGTACATTATGTAATATATATTTACTGTACTTTTGGATATTTTATTTACAGTATATAAAATGTATTTTGTGTACTTTTAGTTAATATTATATGTACAATATGTGAAATATATTTACTGTACTTTTTGATATTTTATGTACAGTATATAATATATATTTGGTGTTCTTTTGATATTTTATGTAAATTATATAATATATATTTGGTGTAGTATTTCATATTTTACATAGGCTGTGTAGTATATATTTACTGTCATTTTTGATATTTTATTTACAGTATATAATATACATTTGGTGTAATTTTTGATATTTTATATACAGTTTATTATATATAATTACTATAGTTTTTGATAGTTTATTTACAGTATATATAACACATATTTGGTGTACTTTTTTATATTTTATGTAGTGTATGTAATATATATTTACTGTACTTTTATATATTTTATTTACAGTATATAAAATGTATTTGGTGTACTTTTAGTTAATATTTGTGTACAATATATGAAATATATTTACTATACTTTTTGATATTTTATGTACAGTATATAAGATATATTTCCTGTCCTTTTGATATTTTATGTAAATTATATAATATATATTTTTAGTTTTTGATATTTTACATAGAGTGTAATACATATTTACTGTCATTTTGATATTTTACTTACACTATATAATATACATTTGGTGTAATTTTTGATATTTTATGTACGGTATATTAAATATAATTACTGTAGTTTTTTATAGTTTATTTACAGTATATAAAACACATATTTGGTGTACTTTTTGATATTTTATGTACAGTATGTAATATATATTTACTGTACTTTTTGATATTTTATTTACAGTATATAAAATGTATTTGCTGTACTTTTAGTTAATATTATATGTACAATATATGAAATATATTTACTCTAAATTTTGATATTTTATGTACAGTATATAAGATATATTTGGTGTACTTCTGATATTTTATGTAAATTATATAATATATATTTGGTGTAGATTGTGATATTTTACATATGGTGTGTAATATATATTTACTGTACTTTTTGATATTTTATTTACAGTACATAATATACATTTGGTGTAATTTTTGATATTTTATGTACAGTATATTATATATAATTACTGAAGTTTTTGATAGTTTACAGTATATATAACACATATTTGGTGTACTTTTTGATATTTTATGTACAGTATGTAATATATATTTACTGTAATTTTGGTATTTTATTTACAGTATATAAAAGGTATTTCGTGTACTTTTAGTTAATAATATATGTACAATATATGAAATATATATACTGTACTTTTTGATATTTTATATACAGCATATAAGATATATTTGGTGTCCTTTTGATATATTATGTAAATTATATAATATATACTTGTTGTAGTTTTTTATATTTTACATAGGGTGTGTAGTATACATTTACTGTCCTTTTTGATATTTTATTTACAGTATATAATTTAGATTTGGTGTAATTTTTGATAATTTATATACAGTATATTGAATATAATTACTGTAGTTTTTGATAATTACAGTATATATAACACATATTTGGTGTACTTTTTGATATTTTATGTAAAGTATGTAATATATATTTACTGTATTTTGGATATTTTATTTACACCATATAATGTACATTTGGTGTAATTTTTGATAATTTATGTACAGTATATTGAATATAATTACTGTAGTTTTTGATAGTTTATTTACCGTATGTATAACACATATTTGGTGTACTTTTTGATATTTTATGTACTGTATGTAATATATATTTACTGTAATTTTGATAATTCATTTACAGTATATAAAATGTATTTGGGGTACTTTTAGTTATTATTATATGTACAATATTTGAAATATATTTACTGTACGTTTTGATATTTTATGTACAGTATATAAGGTATATTTGGTGTCCTTTTTATATTTTATGTAAATTATATAATATATATTTGGTGTAGTTTTTGATATTTTACATAGGGTGTGTAATATATATTTACTGTACTTTTTGATATTTTATTTACAGTATATAATGTACATTCGGAGTACTTTTTGAAAATTTATGTACAGTATATTAAATATCATTCTGGTAGTTTTTGATAGAGTATTTACAGTATAAAGGACACATATTTGGTGTCCTTTTGATATTTCATGTACAGTATGTAATATATATTTACTGTAGTTTTTCATATTTTCTTTACAGTATATGAAATGTATTTGGTGTACTTTTAGTTAATAATATATGTACAATATATGAAATATATTTACTGTACATTTTGATATTTTATGTACGGTATATAAGGTATATTTGGTGTCCTTTTGATATTTAATGTAAATTATGTAATATATATTTGGTGTAGATTGTGATATTTTACTTATGGTGTGTAATATATTTTTACTGTACTTTTTGATATTTTATTTACACTATATAAAAGGTACTTGGTGTACTTTTAGTTAATAATCTCTGTACAATATATGAAATATATTTACTGTAATTTTTGATATTTTATGTAGAACATATAAGATATATTTCGTGTCCTTTTGATATTTTATGTAAATTATATAATATATATTTGGTGTAGTTTTTGATATTTTACATAGGGTGTGTAATATATATTTACTGTACTTTTTGATATTTTATTTACAGTATATAATGTACATTTGGAGTAATTTTTGAT
Source organism: Pan paniscus (assembly GCF_029289425.2). Classification (NCBI taxonomy): domain Eukaryota; kingdom Metazoa; phylum Chordata; class Mammalia; order Primates; family Hominidae; genus Pan; species Pan paniscus. The sequence goes on along the minus strand of NC_073263.2, from coordinate 12,178,945 downwards.
AATTTATTTACAGTATATTAAATATCATTACGGTAGTTTTTGATAGTTTATTTACAATATATATAACACATATTTGGTGTTCCTTTGATATTTCATGTACAGTATGTAATACATATTTACTGTAGTTTTTAATATTTTATTTACAGTATATGAAATGTATTTGGTGTACTTTTAGTTAATATTATATGTACAATATATGGAATATATTTACTGTAATTTTGATATTTTATGTACAGTGTATAATATATGTCTCCTGTACTTTTGATATTTTATGTAATGTATATAATATATATTTGGTGTAGTTTTTTATATTTTACCGAGAATGTGTAATATATCTTTACTGTACTTTTTGATATGTTATTTACAGTATATACTATACATTTGGTGTAATTTTTGATATTTTATGTACAGTTTATTAAATATAATTACTGTAGTTTTTGATATTTTATTTACTATATATATAAGACATATTTGGTGTACATTTTGATATTTTTTGTACAGTATTTAATATATATTTACTGTACTTTTTGATATTTTATTTACAGTATATAAAATGTATTTGGTGTACTTTTAGTTAATATTATATGTGCAATATATGAAATATATTTACTGTACTTTTTGATATTTTATGTAGAGTATATAATATATATTTGGTGTACTTTTGATATTTTATATAAATTATATATTATCTATTTGGTGTAGTTTTTGATATTTTACATGGGGTGTGTAATATATATTTACTGTAATTTTAGATTTTTTTTACGGTATATAGTATACATTTCGTGTAATTTTTGATATTTTATATACAGTATATTAAATATAATTACTGTAGTTTTTGATTGTTTATTTACAGTATATATAACACATATTTGGTGTACTTTTTGATATTTTATGTACAGTATGTAATATATATTTACTGTGCTTTTGGATATTTTATTTACAGTATATAAAATGTATTTGGTGTACTTTCAGTTAATATTATATGTAAAATATATAAAATAGATTTACTGTGCATTTTGATATTTTATGTACAGAATATAATATATATTTGGTGTACATTTGATATTTTATGTAAATTATATAACATATATATGGTGTAGTTTTTGATATTTTACATAGAGTGTGTTATAAATATTTACTGTACTATTTGATATTTTATTTACAGTATATAATATGCATTACGTGTAATTTTTGATATTTTATGTACATATATTAAATATAATTACTGTAGTTTTTATAGTTTATTTACAGTATATATAACACATATTTGGTGTACTTTTTGATATTTTATGTACAGTATGTAATATATATTTACTGTACTATTGGATATTTCATTTACACTATATAAAATGTATTTGGTGTACTTTTAGTTAATATTATATGTACAACATATGAAATATATTTACTGAACTTTTTCATATTTTATGTACTGTATATAATATCTATTTGGTGTACTTTTGATATTTTATGTAAATTATATAATATATACTTGGCGTAGTTTTTGATATTTTACATAGGGTGTGTAATATATATTTACTGTAATTTTAGATATTTTTTAAAGTATATAGTATACATTTCGTGTAATTTTTGATATTTTATGTACAGTATACTAAATATAATTACTGTAGTTTTTGATTGTTTATTTACAGTATATATAACACATATTTGGTGTACTTTTTGAAATTTTATGTACAGTATGTAATATATATTTACTGTGCTTTTGGATATTTTATTTACAGTATATAAAATGTATTTGGTGTACTTTCAGTTAATATTATATGTACCATATATGAAATAGATTTACTGTGCATTTTGATATTTTATGTACAGTATATAATATATATTTGGTGAACATTTGATATTTTATGTAAATTATATAACATATATTTGGTGTAGTTTTTGATATTTTACATAGAGTCTGTAATAAATATTTACTGTACTATTTGATATTTTGTTTACAGTATATAATATGCATTTAGTGTAATTTTTGATATTTTATATACAGTATATTTTATATAATTACTGTAGTTTTGATAGCTAATTTACAGTATATATAACACATATTTGGTGTACTTTTTGATATTTTATGTACAGTATGTAATATATATTTACTGTACTATTGGATATTTTATTTACAGTATGTAAAATGTATTTGGTGTACTTTTTGTTAATACTATATGTACAATATTTGCGATATTTTTACTGTACTTTTTGATATTTTATGTACAGTATATAATATATATTTGTTGTACTTTGATATTTTCTGTAAATTATATAATGTATATTTGGTGTAGTTTTTGATATTTTACAAAGAATGTGTAATATATATTTACTGTACTTTTGGATATTTTATTTACAGTATATAATGTACATTTTGTGTAATTTTTGATATTTTATGTACAGTATACTAAATACAATTACTGTAGTTTTTGACAGTTTATTTAGAGTATATATAACACATATTTGGTGTACTTTTTGATACTTTTATGTACAGTAGCTAATATATATTTGCTGTATTTTGGATATTTTATTTACAGTATATAAAATGTATTTGGTGTACTTTTAGTTAATATTATATGTAAAATATATGAAACATATTTACTGTACATTTTGATATTTTATGTAGAGTATATAATATGTATTTGGTGTACTTTTGATATTTTCTGTAAATTATATAATATATATTTGGTGTAGTTTTTGATATTTTCGGTACAGTGTGTAATATATATTTACTGCACTTTTTGATATTTTATTTACAGTATATAATATACATTTGGTGAAATTTTTGATATTTTATGTACAGTATATTAAATATAATTACTGTAGTTTTTATAGTTTATTTACAGTATATATAACACATTTTTGGTGTACTTTTTGATATTTTATGTACAGTATGTAATATATATTTACTGTAGATTTGGATATTTTATTTACAGTATATAAAATGTATTTGTTGTACTTCTGGTTAATTTTATATGTACAATATTTGCAATATATTTACTGTATTTTTGATATTTTATGTACAGTATATAATATATATTTGGTTTACTATTGATATTTTATGTAAATTATATAATATATATTTGGCGTAGTTTTTGATATTTTACATAGAGTGTGCATTATATATTTATTGTAATCTTAGATTTTTTTTACAGTATATAGTATACATTTCGTGTATTTTTTGATATTTTATGTACAGTATATTAAATATAATTACTGTAATTTTTGATTGTTTATTTACTGTATATATAACACATATTTGGTGTAGTTTTTGATATTTTACATAGAGTGTGTAATAAATATTTACTGTACTATTTGATATTTTATTTACAGTATATAATATGCATTTAGTGTAATTTTTGATGTTTTATGTACAGTACATTAAATAAAATTACTGTAGATTTTATAGTTTTTTTACAGTATATATAACACACATTTGGTGTACTTTTTGATATTTTATGTACAGTACGTGTTTTATGTACAGTATACTATATATAATTACTGTAGTTTTTGATAGCTTACTTACAGTATATATAACACATATTTGGTGTACTTTTTGATATTTTATGCACAGTATGTAATATATATTTACTGTACATTTGGATATTTTATGTACAGTGTATAAAATGTATTTGGCATACTTTTAGTCAATATTATATGTGCAATGAATGAAATATATTTACTGTACTTTTTGATATTTATGTACAGTATATAACATATGTTTGGTGTCGTTTTGATATTTTATGTAAAGTATATAATATATATTTGGTGTAGTTTTTGATATTTTACATAGTGTGTGTAGTATATATTTACTGTCTTTTTGATATTTTATTTACAGTATATAACATACGTTTGGTGTAATTTTTGATATTTTATGTACATTATATTAAATATAATTATTGTAGTATTTGGTAGATTATTTACAGCATACATAACACATCTTTGGTGTACTTTTTGATATTTTATGAACTGTATGTAATATATATTTACTGTACTGATTGATATTTTATTTACAGTATATAAAATGTATTTGGTGTACTGTTATTTAATATTATATGTTCAATATATGAAATACATTTACTGTACTTTTTGATATTTTATGTACAGTATATAAAATATATTTAGGGTCCTTTTGATATTTTATGTAAATTATAAAATATATATTTGTTGTAGTTTGTGATATTTTACATAGTGTGTGTAATATATATTTACTGTACTTTTTGATATTTTATTTACAGTATATAATATACAGTTGGTGTAATTTTTGATATTTTATGTACAGCATACTAAATATAATTACTGTAGTTTTTCATAGTTTATTTACAGTATATATAACACATATTTGGGGTACTTTTTGATATTTTATGTACAGTATGTAATATACATTTACTGTATATTTTGATATGTTATTTACATTATATAAAATGTATTTGGTGAACTTTTAGTTAATATTATATGTACAATATATGAAATATATTTCCTGTACATTTTGATATTTTATGTACAGTATATAAGATTTATTTTGTGTCCTTTTATATTTTATGTAAATTATATAGTATATATTTGGTGTAGTTTTTTATATTTTACATAGGGTGTGTAGTATATATTTACTGTCGTTTTTGATATTTTATTTACAGTATATAATATACATTTGCTGTAATTTTTGATATTTTATATACAGTATATTAAATATAATTACTGTAGTTTTTGATAGTTTATTTACAGTATATATAACACATATTTGGTTTACTTTTTTATATTTTATGAACTGTATGTAATATATATTTACTGTACTATTTGATATTTTATTTACAGTATATAAAATGTATTTGGTGTACTGTTAGTTAATATTATATGTACAATATATGAAATATATTTACTGTACTTTTTGATATTTTTTGTACAGTATATAAGATATATTTGGTGTATTTTGATATTTTATGTAAATTATATAATATATATTTGGTGTTGATTGTGATATTTTACATATGGTATGTAATATATATTTAGTGTAATTTTTGATATTTATTTACAGTATATAATATACATTTGGTGTAATTTTTGATATTTTATGTACAGTATATTAAATATAATTACTGTAGTTTTTCATAGTTTATTTACAGTATATATAACACATATTTGGGGTACTTTTTGATATTTTATGTACAGTATGTAATATATATTTACTGTACTTTTTGATATTTTATTTACAGTATATAAAATGTATTTTGTGTACTTTTAGTTAATATTATATATACAATATATGAAATATATTTCCTGTACTTTTTGATATTTTATGTACAGTATATAAGATATATATGTTGTCCTATTGATATTTTATGTAAATTATATTATATATTTGGTGTAGTTTTTGATATTTTACATAGGGAGTGTAGTATATATTTACTGTCCTTTTTGATATTTTATTTACAGTATATAATATACATTTGGTGTAATTTTTGATATTTTATGTACAGTATATTAAATATAATTACTGTAGATTTTATAGTTTATTTACAGTACATATAACACATATTTGGTGTACTTTTTGATATTTTATGTACAGTATGTAATACATATTTACTGTACTTTTTGATATTTTATTTACAGTATATAAAATGTATTTGGTGTGCTTTTAGTTACTATTACATCTACAATATATAAAATATATTTACTGTACTTTTTGATATTTATGTACAGTATATAACATATATTTGGTGTCGTTTTGATATTTTATGTAAATTATATAATACATATTTGGTGTAGTTTTTGATATTTTACATAGGCTGTGTAGTATATATTTACTGTACTTTTTGATATTTTATTTACAGTATATAATATACATTTGGTGTAATTTTTGATGTTTTATGTACAGTATATTAAATATGATTACTGTAGTTTTTTATAGTTTATTTACACTATATAAAACACATATTTGGTGTACTTTTTCTTATATTATGTACATTATGTAATACATATTTACTGTACTTTTTGATATTTTATTTACAGGATATAAAATGTATTTTGTGTACGTTTAGTTAATATTATATGTACAATATATGGAATATATTTACTGTAATTTTCATAGTTTATGTACAGTATATAAGATATATTTGGTGTCCTTTTGATATTTTATGTAAATTATATAATATATATTTGGTATAGTTTTTGATATTTTACATACGGTGTAATATATATTTACTGTCCTTTTTAATATTTTATTTACAGTATATAATATACATTTGGTGTACTTTTTGATATTTTATGTACAGTATATTAAATATAATTACTGTAGTTTTTCATAGTTTATTTACAGTATATATAACACATATTTGGTGTACTTTTTGATATTTTATGTACAGTATGTAATATATATTTACTGTACATTTTGAAATTTTATTTACAGTGTATAAAATGTATTTGTTGTACTTTTGGTTAATATTATATGTACAATCTATGAAACATATTTACTGTAGTTTTTCATATTTTATTTACAGTATATAAGATATATTTAGTGTCCTTTTGATATTTTATGTGAATTATAAAATATATATTTGGTGTAGTTTGTTATATTTTACATAGGGTGTGTAATATATATTTACTGTATTTTTGATGTTTTATTTACAGTATATTATACACATTTGGTGTAATTTTTGATATTTTATGTACAGTATATTAAATATAATTACTGTAGTTTTTCATAGTTTATTTACAGTATATATAACACATATTTGGGGTATTTTTGATATTTTATGTACAGTATGTAATATATCTTTACTGTACTTTTTGATATTTTATTTACAGTATATAAATTGTATTTGGCGTACTTTTAGTTAATATTATATGTACAATGTATGAAATATATTTACTGTACTTTTTGATATTTATGTACAGTATATAACATATGTTTGGTTTCGTTTTGATATTTTATGTAAATTATATAATATATATTTGGTGTAGTTTTTGATATTTTACATAGGGTGTGTATTATATATTTACTGTCCTTTTTGATATGTTATTTACAGTATATATTACACATTTGGTGTAATTTTTGATATTTTATGTACAGTATATTAAATATAAGTACTGTAGTTTTTGATAGTTTATTTACAGTATATATATCACATATTTCGTTTACTTTTTGATATTTTATGTTCAGTATGTAATATATATCTACTGTACTATTTGATATTTTATTTACAGTATATAAAATGTATTTGGTGTAATTTTAGTTAATATTATATGCACAATATATGAAATATATTTTGTGTACTTTTTGATATTTTATGTACAGTATATAAGATATATTTGGTGTACTTTTGATATTTTATGTAAATTATAGAATATATATTTGGTGTAGATTGTGATATTTTACTTATGGTGTGTAATATATATTTACTGTAGTTTTTGATATTTTATTCACAGTAGATAATATACAATTGGTGTAATTTTTGATATTTTATGTACAGTATATTAAATATAATTAGTGTAGTTTTTCATAGTTTATTTACAGTATATATAACACATATTTGGGGTACTTTTTGATATTTTATGTACAGTGTGTAATATATATTTACTGTACTTTTTGATATTTTATTTACAGTATATAAAATGTATTTGGCGTACTTTTAGTTATTATTATATGTACAATATATGAAATATATTTCCTGTACATTTTGATGTTTCATGTACAGTATATAAGGTATATTTGGTGTCCTTTTGATATTTTATGTAAATTATATAATATATATTTGGTGTAGTTTTTTTATATTTTACATAGGGTGTGTAGTATATATTTACTGCCCTTTTTGATATTTTATTTACAGTATATAATATACATTTGGTGTAATTTTTGATATATTATATACAGTATATTAAATATAATTACTGTAGTTTTTGATAGTTTATTTACAGTATATATAACACATATTTGGTTTACTTTTTTATGTTTTATGAACTGTATGTAATATATATTTACTGTTCCTTTTGATATTTTATTTACAGTATATAAAATGTATTTGGTGTACTGTTAGTTAATATTATATGTTCAATATATGAAATATATTTACTGTACATTTTGATATTTTATGTACAGTATATAAGATATATTTGGTGTCCTTTTGATATTTTATGTAAATTATAAAATATATATTTGTTGTAGTTTGTGATATTTTACATAGGGTGTGTAATATATATTTACTGTACTTTTTGATATTTTATTTACTGTATATAATATATATTTGGTGTAATTTTTGATATTTTATGTACAGTATATTAAATATAATTACTGTAGTTTTTGATAGTTTATTTACAGTATATATAACACATATTTGGGGTACTTTTTGATATTTTATATACAGTATGTAATATATATTTACTTTACTTTTTGATATTTTATTAACAGTATGTAAAATGTATTTGGTGTACTTTTAGTTAATATTATATGTAAAATTTAAGAAATATATTTCCTGTACATTTTGATATTTTATGTACAGTATATAAGATATATTTGGTGTCCTTTTCATATTTTATGTAAATTATATAATATATATTTGGTGTAGTTTTTTATATTTTACATAGGGTATGTAGTATATATCTACTGTCCTTTTTGATATTTTATTTACAGTATATAGTATACATTTGGTGTAATTTTTGATATTCTATATACGGTATATTAAATATAATTACAGTAATTTTGATAGTTTATTTACAGTATATATAACACATATTTGGTATACTATTTTGTATTTTATGAACTGTATGTAATATATATTTACTGTACTATTTGTTATTTTATTTACAGTATATAAAATGTATTTGGTGTACTGTTAGTTAATATTATATGTACAATATATGAAATATATTTACTGTACATTTTGATATTTTATGTACTGTATATAAGATATATTTGGTGTACTTTTGATATTTTATGTAAATTATATAATATATACTTGGTGTAGATTTTGATATTTTACCTATGGTGTGTAATATATATTTACTGTACTTTTTCATATATTATTTACAGTATATAATATACATTTGATGTAATTTTTGATATTTTATGTACAGTATTTTAAATATAATTACTGTAGTTATTCATAGTTTATTTACAGTATATATAACACATATTTGGGGTACTTTTTTATATTTTATGTACAGTATGTAATATATATTTACTGTACTTTTTGATATTTTATTTACAGTATATAAAATGTATTTGGTGTACTTTTAGTTAATATTATATGTGCAATATATGAAATATATTTCCTGTACTTTTTGATATTTTATGTACAGTATATAAGATATATTTGGTGTCCTTTTGATATTTTATGTAAATTATATAATATATATTTGTTGTAGTTTTTGATATTTTACATAGGGTGTGTAGTATATATTTACTGTCCTTTTTGATAGTTTATTTACAGTATATAGTATACATTTGGTGTAATTTTTGATATTTTATATACAGTATATTCAATATAATTACTGTAGTTTTTCATAGTTTATATACAGTATATATAACACATATTTGGTTTACTTTTTCGTATTTTATGAACTGTATGTAATATATATTTACTGTACTTTTTGATATTTTATTTACAGTATATAAAATGTATTTGGTGTACGGTTAGTTAATATTATATGTACAATATATGAAATATATTTACTGTACATTTTGATATTTTATGTACAGTATATAAGATATATTTGGTGTCCTTTTGATATTTTATGTAAATCATATAATATATATTTGGTGTAGATTGTGATATTTTACATATGGTGTGTAATATATATTTACGGTACTTTTTGATATTTTATTTACAGTATATAATATACATCAGGTGTAATTTTTGATATTTTATGTAGAGTATATTAAATATAATTACTGTAGATTTTATAGTTTATTTACAGTATATATAACACATATTTGGTGTACTTTTTGATATTTTATGTACAGTATGTAATACATATTTACTGTACTTTTTGATATTTTATTTACAGTATATTAAATGTATTTTGTGTACTTTTAGTTAATATTATATGTACAATATATGAAACATATTTACTGTAATTTTTGATATTTTATGTACAGTATATAAGATATATTTGGTGTCCTTTTGATATTTTATGTAAATTATATAATATATATTTGGTGTAGTTATTGATATTTTACATAGGGTGTCTGATATATATTTACTGTACTTTTTGATATTTTATTTACAGTATATAATATTCATTTGGTGTAATTTTTGATATTTTAAGTACAGTATATTAAATATAATTACAGTAGTTTTTGATAGTTTATGTACAGTATATATAACACATATTTGGTGTACTTTTTGATATTTTATGTCCAGTATGTAATATATATTTACTGTAATTTTGATATTTTATTTACACTATGTAACATGTATTTGGCATGCTTTTAGTCAATATTATATGTACAATGTATGACATATATTTACTGTACTTTTTGATTTTTATGTACAGTATATAACATATATTTGGTGTCGTTTTGATATTTTATGTAAAGTATATAATATATATTTGGTGTGGTTTTTGATATTTTACTTAGTGTGTGTAGTATATATTTATTGTCTTTTTTGGTATTTTATTTACAGTATATAATATACGTTTGGTGTAATTTTTGATATTTTATGTACAGTATATTTCATATAATTATTGTAGTATTTGATAGATTATTTACAGCATACATAACACATATTTGGTGTACTTTTTGATATTTTATGAACTGTATGTAATATATATTTACTGTACTGATTGATATTTTATTTACAGTATATAAAATGTATTTGGTGTACTGTTATTTAATATTATATGTTCAATATATGAAATACATTTACTGTACTTTTTGATATTTTATTTACAGTATATAAAATGTATTTTGTGTACTTTTTGTTAATATTATATCTACAATATATAAAATATATTTACTGTACTTTTTGATATTTATGTACACTATATAACATATATTTGGTGTCGTTTTGATATTTTATGTAAATTATGTAATACATATTTGGTGTAGTTTTTGATATTTTACATAGGCTGTGTAGTATATATTTAATGTCCTTTTTGATATTTTATTTACAGTATATATTATACATTTGGTGTAATTTTTGATATTTTATGTACAGTATATTAAATATAAGTACTGTAGTTTTTGATAGTTTATTTACAGCATATATAACACATATTTGGTGTACTTTTTGATATTTTATATACACTATGTAATATATATTTACTGTACTATTTGATATTTTATTTACAGTATATAAAATGTATTTGGTGTGCTTTTAGTTAATATTATATGCACAATATATGAAATATATTTACTGTAATATTTGATATTTTATGTACAGTATATAAGATATATTTGGTGTACTTTTGATATTTTATGTAAGTTATATAATATATATTTGGTGTAGATTGTGATATTTCACATATGGTGTGTAATATATATTTACTGTACTTTTTGATATTTTATTTACAGTTTATAATATACATTTGGTGTAATTTTTGATATATTATGTACAGTATATTAAATATAATTACTGTAGATTTTATAGTTTATTTACTATATATATAACACATATTTGGTGTACTTTTTGATAATTTATGTACAATATGTAATACATATTTACTGTACATTTTGATATTTTATTTAGATTATATAAAATTTATTTGGTGTACTTTTAGTTAATATTATATGTACAATATATGAAATATATTTACTGAAATTTTTGATATTTTATTTACAGTATATAATATATATTTGGTGTCCTTTTGATATTTTATGTAAATTATATAATATATATTTGGTGTAGTTATTGATATTTTACATAGGGTGTGTAATATATATTTACTGTTCTTTTTGATATTTTATTTACAGTATATAATATTCATTTGGTGTAATTTTTGATATTTTATGTACAGTATGTTAAATATAATTACTGTAGTTTTTGATAGTTTATGTACAGTATATATAACACATATTTGGTGTACTTTTTGATATTTTATGTACAGTATGTAATATATATCTTCTGTAATTTTTGAAATTTTATTTACAGTGTATAGAATGTATTTGTTGTACTTTTAGTTATTATTATATTTACAATATATGAAACATATTTACTGTACTTTTGGTATTTTATGTAGAGTATATAAGATATATTTGGTGTCCTTTTGATATTTTATGTAAATTATATAATACATAATTGGTGTAGCTTGTGATATTTTACATAGGGTGTGTAATATATATTTACTGTACTTTTTGATATTTTATTTACAGTATATAATATACATTTGGTGTAATTTTTGATATTTTGTGTACAGTATATTAGATATAACTACTATAGATTTTCATAGTTTATTTACAGTTTATATAACACATATTTGGCGTACTTTTTGATATTTTATGTACAGTATGTAATATATATTTACTGTACATTTTGATATTTTATTTACAGAATATAAAATATATTTGGTGTACTTTTAGTTAATATTATATGTACAATATATGAAATATATTTACTGTACTTTTTGATATTTTATGTAGAGTATATAAGATATATTTGGTGTCTTTTTGATATTTTATGTAAATTATATAATATATATTTGTTGTAGTTATTGATATTTTACATAGGGTGTGTAATATATATTTACTGTATGTTTGATATTTTATTTAGAGTATATAATATACATTTGGTGTAATTTTTGATATTTTATTTACAGTATATTAAATATAATTACTGTAGTTTTTGATAGTGTATTTACAGTATATATAACACATATTTGGTGTACTTTTTGATATTTTATGTTCTGTATGTAATATATCTTTACTTAAATTTTTGAAATTTTATTTACAGTATAGAAAATGTATTTGGTGTACTTTTAGTTAATATTATATGTACAATATATGAAATATATTTACTATACTTTTTGATATTTTATGTACTTTATATAATATATGTTTGCTGTCTTTTTGATATTTTATGTAAATTATATAATATATATTTTAGTTATTGATATTTTACGTAGAGTGTAATACATATTTACTGTCCTTTTTGATATTTTATTTACAGTATATTATATACATTAGGTGTAATTTTTGATATTTTATATACAGTATATTAAATATAATTACTGTAGGTTTTTATAGTTTATTTACAGTATATAAAACACATATTTGGTGTACTTTTTGATATTTTATGTACAGTATGTAATACATATTTATTGTACTTTTAGATATTTTATTTACAGTATAGAAAATGTATTTGGTGTACTTTTAGTTAATATTATATATACAATATATGGAATATATTTACTGTACATTTTGATATTTTATGTACAATATATAAGATATATTTGGTGTCCTTTTGATATTTTATGTAAATTATATAATATATATTTGTTGTAGTTATTGATATTTTACATAGGGTGTGTAATACATATTTACTGTACTTTTTGATATTTTATTTACAGTATATAATATTCATTTGGTGTAATTTTTGATATTTTATGTACAGTATATGAAATATAATTACAGTAGTTTTTGATAGTTTATTTACAGTATATATAACACGTATTTGTTGTAGTTTTTGATATTTTATGTACAGTATGTAATATATATTTACTGTAGTTTTTGATATTTTATTTACAGTATATAAAATGTATTCGGTGTACTTTTAGTTAATATTATATGTTCAATATATGAAATATATTTACTGTAATTTTTGATATTTTATGTACAGTATATTAGATATATTTGGTGTGCTTTTTATATTTTATCTAAATTACATAATATATATTTGGTGTAGTTTTTGATAATTTACATAGAGTGTAATATATATTTACTGTCTTTTTCATATTTTATTTAGAGTATATAATATACATTTGGTGTAATTTTTGATATTTTATGTACAGTATAATAAATATAATTTCTGTAGTTTATCATAGTTTATTTACAGTATATATAACACATATTTGGGGTACTTTTTGATATTTTATTTAGAGTATGTAATATATATATACTGTACTTTTTGAAATTTTATTTACAGTATATAAAATGTATTTGTTGTACTTTTAGTTAATATTATATGTATAATCTATGAAACATATTTACTGTAGATTTTGATATTTTATGTACAGTATATAAGTCATATATAGTGTCCTTTTGATATTTTATGTAAATTATAAAATATATATTTGGTGTAGTTTGTGATATTTTACATAGGGTGTGCCACATATATTTACTGTTCTTTTTGATATTTTATTTACAGTATATAAAATGTATTTGGTGTAATTTTAGTTAATATTATATGCACAATATATGAAATATATTTTGTGTACTTTTTGATATTTTATGTACAGTATATAAGATATATTTGGTGTCCCTTTGGTATTTTATGTGAATTATATAATATATATTTGGTGTAGTTTTTGATATATTACATGGTGTGTTTTGTATATATTTACTGTCATTTTTGATATTTTATTTACAGTGTATAATATACATTTGGTGTAATTTTTGAAATTATATGTACAGTATATTAAATGTAATTACTGTAGTTTTTGATAGTTTATATACAGTATATATAACACATAATTGGTGTACTTTTTGATATTTTTTGTACAGTATGTAATATATATTTACTGAACTTTTTGAAATTTTATTTACACTATATAAAATGTATTTGGTGTACTTTTAGTTAATATTATATGTACAATATATGAAACATATTTACTGTACTTTTTGATATTTTATGTACCGTGTATAAGATATATTTGGTGTCCTTTTGATATTTTATGTAAATTATATAATATATGTTTGGTGTAGATTTTGATATTTTACATAGGGTGTGCCACATATATTTACTGTTCTTTTTGATATTTTATTTACAGTATATAATATACATTTGGTGTAATTTTTGATATTTTATGTACAGTATATTAAATATAATTACTGTAGTTTTTGATAATTTATTTACAGTATATATGACACATATTTGGTGTACTTTTTGATATTTTATGTACAGTATGTAATATACATTTAGAGTACTTTTTGATATTTTATTCACAGTATATAAAATGTAATTGGTGTACTTTCAGTTAATATTATATGTACAATATATGAATTATCTTTACTGTACTTTTTGATATTTTATTTACAGTATATAAGATATATTTGGTGTCCTTTTCACATTTTATCTTAATTATATAACATTAATTTGGTGTAGTTTTTGATATTTTACATAGGGTGTGTCATAGATATTTACTTTCCTTTTCGATATTTTATTTACAGTATATAATATACATTTGGTGTAATTTTTTATATTTTATGTACAGTATATTAAATATAATTACTGTAGTTTTTGATAGTTTATTTACAGTATATATAACAAATATTTGGTGTAATTTTAGATATTTTATGTAGAGTATATTAAATATAATTACTGTAGTTTTTGATAGTTTATTTACAGTATATATAACACATATTTGGTGTACTTTTTGATATTTTATGTAGAGTATGTAATATATATTTACTGTATTTTGATATTTTATTTACAGTATATAAAATGTATTTGGTGTACTTTTAGTTAATATTATATGTACAATATAAGAAATATATTTACTGTACTTTTTGATATATTATGTACAGTATATAATATATATTTGGTGTACTTTTGACATTTTATGTAAATTATATTATATATATTTGGTGTAGATTTTGATATTTTACATAGGGTGTGTCATATATATTTACTGTCCTTTTTTATAATTTATTTACCGTATATAGTGTACATTTTTTGTAATTTTTGATATTTTATGTACAGTATATTAGATATAATTACTGTAGTTTTTGATAGTTTATTTACAGTATATATAACACATATTTGGTGTACTTTTTGAAATTTTATGTACAGTATGTAATTTATATTTACTGTACTTTTTCATATTTATTTACAGTATATAAAATGTAATTGGTGTACTTTTAGTTAATATTATATGTACAATATATGAAACATTTACTGTAATTTTTGATATTTTATGTACAGTATATAAGATATATTTGGTGGTCTTTTGATATTTTATGTAAATTATATAATATATATTTGGTGTAGTTTTTGATATTTTACATAGGGTGTGTAATATGTATTTACTGTACTTTTTGATATTTTAATTACAGTATATAATATACATTTGGTGTAATTTTTGATATTTTATGTACAGTATATAAGATATATTTGGTGTCCTTTTGATATTTTATGTAAATTATATAATATGTAATTGGTGTAGTTTTTGATATTTCACCCAGAGTGTAATATATATTTACTGTCCTTTTTCATCTTTTATTTAGAGTATATAATATACATTTGGTGTAATTTTTGATATTTTACGTACAGTATATTAAATATAATTAATGTCGTTATTGATAGTTTATTTACACTATATATAACACATATTTGGTGTACTTTTTTATATTTTACGTAGATTATATATAATATATATTTACTGTATTTTGATATTTTATTTACAGTATATAAAATGTATTTGGTTTACTTTTAGTTAATATTATATGTACAATATATGAAATACATTTACTGTAAATTTTGATATTTTATGTACAGTATATAATATATAATTGGTGTACTTTTGATATTTTATGTAAATTATACAATATTTTTTAGGTGTAGATTTTGATATTTTACATAGGGTGTGTCATATATATTTACTGTCTTTTTGATATTTTATTTACAGTATATAATATACATTTGGTTTAATTTTTTATATTTCATGTACAGTATATTAAACATAATTACTGCAGTTTTGATAGTTTATTTACAGTATATATAACACATATTTGGTGTAATTTTTGATATTTTATGTAGAGTATATTAAATATAATTACTGTAGTATTTGATACTTTATTTACAGTATATATAACACATATTTGGTGTACTTTTTGATATTTTATGTAGCGTATGTAATATATATTTACTGTACATTATGATATTTTATTTACAGTATATAAAATATATTTGGTGTACTTTTAGTTAATATTATATGTACAATATATGAAATATAATTACTGTAGTTTTTGATACTTTATTTACAGTATGTATAACACATATTTGGTGTACTTTTGGATTTTTTATGTACAGTATGTAATATATATTTACTGTCCTTTTTGATATTTTATTTACAGTATATAAAATGTATTTGGTGTACTTTTAGTTAATATTATATGCACAATATATGAAATGTATTTACTGTACTTTTTGATATTTTATGTACAGTATATAAGATATATCTGGTGTCCTTTTGATATTTTATGTAAGTTATATAATATATATTTGGTGTAGTTTTTGATATTTTACATTGGGTGTGTAATATATATTTACTGTACTTTTTGATATCTTAATTACAGTATATAATATACATTTGGTGTAATTTTTGATATTTTATGTACAGTGTATTAAATATAATTACTGTAGTTTTTATACTTTATTTACAGTATGTATAACACATATTTGGTGTACTTTTTGATATTTTATGTACACTACGTAATGTATATTTACTGTACTTTTTGAAATTTTATTTACAGTATATAAAATGTATTTGGTGTGCTTTTAGTTAATATTATATGTACAATATATGAAACATATTTACTGTACTTTTTGATATTTTATGTACAGTATATAAGATATATTTGGTGTCCTTTTGATATTTTATGTAAATTATATAATATATAATTGGTGTAGTTTTTGATATTTCACCCAGAGTGTAATATATATTTACTATCCTTTTTCATCTTTTATTTAGAGTATATAATATACATTTGGTGTAATTTTTGATATTTTACGTACAGTATATTAAATATAATTACTGCAGTTTTTGATAGTTTATTTACACTATATATAACACATATTTGGTGTACTTTTTGATATTTTATGTAGAGTATGTAATATATATTTACTGTATTTTGATATTTTATTTACAGTATATAAAATGTATTTGGTGTACTTTTAGTTAATATTATATGTACAATATATGAAATATATTTACTGTACTTTTTGATATATTATATACAGTATATAATATATATTTGGTGTACTTTTGATATTTTATGAAAATTATATAATATATATTTGGTGTAGATTTTGATATTTTACATAGGGTGTGTCATATATATTTACTGTCTTTTTGATATTTTATTTACAGTATATAATGTACATTTGGTGTAATTTTTGATATTTTATGTACAGTATATTAAATATAATTACTGTAGTTTTTGATAGTTTATTTACAGTATATATAACACATATTTGGTGAACTTTTTGATACTTTATGTACTGTATGTAATATATATTTACTGTATTTTTGATATTTTATTTACAGTATATAAATAGTATTTGGTGTACTTTTAGTTAATATTATATGTACAATATATGAAATATATTTACTGTACTTTTTGATATTTTATGTACAGTATATAAGATACATTTGGTGTCCTTTAGATATTTTATGTAAATTATATAATACATATTTTGTGTAGTTTTTGATATTTTACATAGGGTGTGTATTATATATTAACTGTACATTTTGATGTTTTATTTACAGTATACAATATACATTTGGTGTCATTTTTGATATTTTATGTACAGTATATTAAATATAATTACTGTAGTTTTGATAGTTTATTTACAGTATATATGGGACATATTTGGTGTACTTTTCAATGTTTTATGTACAGTATGTAATATATATTTACTGTACTTTTGATATTTTATTTACAGTACATAAAAAGTATTTGGTGTACTTTTCGTTAATATTATATGTACAATATATGAAATGTATTTACTGTACTTTTTGATATTTTATATACAGTATATAAGATATATTTGTTGTCCTACTGATATTTTATGTAAATTATATAATATATATTTGGTGTAGTTTTTGATATTTTACATAAGGTGTGTAGGACATATTTACTGTCCTTTTTGATATTTTATTTACAGTATGTACTATACATTTGGTGTAATTTTTGATATTTTATGTACAGTATATTAAATATAAGTACTGTAGTTTTTGATAGTTTATTTACAGTATATATAACACATATTTGGTGTACTCTTTGATATTTTATGTACAGTATGTAATATATATTTACTGTACATTTTAATATTTTATTTACACTATATAAAATGTATTTGGTGTACTTTTAGTTAATATTATATGTACAATATATGAAATATATTTACTGTACTTTTTGGTATTTTATGTACAGTATATAACATATATTTGGTGTCCTTTTGATATTTTATGTAAATTATATAATATATATTTGGTGTAGTTTTTGATATTTTACATAGGGTGTGTAGTATATATTTATTGTCCTTTTTGATATTTTATTAACAGTATATAATATACATTAGGTGTAATTTTGGATATTTTATGTACAGTATATTAAATATAAGTATTGTAGTTTTTGATAGTTTATTTACAGTATATATAACACATATTTGGTGAAATTTTTGATATTTTATGTACAGTATGTAATATATATTTACTGTAATTTTGAAATTTTATTTACAGTATATTAAATGTATTTGGTGTAATTTTTGTTAATATTATATGTACAATATATGAAACATATTTAGTGTTCTTTTTGATATTTTATGTACAGTATATAAGATATATTTTGTGGCCTTTTGATATTTTATGTAAATTGTATAATATATATTTGGTGTAGTTTTTGATATTTTACATAGGGTGTGTAATTTATATTTAATGTAATTTTGATATTTTATTTAGAGTATATAATATCCATTTGGTGTAATTTTTGATATTTTATGTAAAGTATATTATATATAATTACTGTAGTTTTTGATAGTTTATTCACAGTATATATAGCACATATTTGGTGTACTTTTTGATATTTTATGTACAGTATGTAATATATGTTTACTGTACTTTTTGAAATTTATTTACAGTATATAAAATGTATTTGGTGTACTTTTAGTTAATATTATATGTACAATATATGAAATATACTTACTGTACTTTTTGATATTTTATGTACAGTATATAAGATATATTTGGTGTCCTTTTGATATTTTATGTAAATTATATGATATATATTTGGTGTAGTTTTTGACATTTTACATAGGGTGTGTCATATATATTTACTGTCTTTTTGATATTTTATTTACAGTATATAATATACATTTGGTGTCATTTTTGATATTTTATGTACAGTATATTAAATATAACTACTGTAGCTTTTGATAGTTTATTTACAGTATATATAACACATATTTGGTGTACTTTTTGATGTATTATGTACAGTATGTAATATATATTTACTGTACGTTTTGATATTTTATTTACAGTATGTAAAATGTATTTGGTGTACTTTTAGATAATATTATATGTACAATATATGAAATGTCTTTACTGTACTTTTTGATATTTTATGTACAGTATATAAGATATATTTGGTGTCCTTTTGATATTTTATGTAAATTATATAATATATATTTGGTGTGGTTTTTGATATTTTACATAGGGTGTGTAGTATATATTTACTGTCCTTTTTGATATTTTATTTACAGTATATAATATACATTTCGTGTAATTTTTGATATTTTATGTACAGTATATTAAATATAATTACTGTAGCTTTTGATAGTTTATTTACAGTATATATAACACATATTTGGGGTAATTATTTATATTTTATGTAGTGTATGTAATATATATTTACTGTACTTTTTGATATTTTATTTACAGTATAGAAAATGTATTTGGTGTACTTTTACTTAATATTATGTATACAATATATGAAATATATTTACTGTACTTTTTGATATTTTATTTAGAATATATAATATACATTTGGTGTACTTTTGATATTTTATGTAAATTATATAATATATATTTGGTGTAGTTTTTGATATTTTACACACGGTGCATAATATAGATTTACTGTCCTATTTCATATTTTATTTAGAGTACATGATATACATTTTGTGTAAGTTTTCATATTTTATATACAGTATATTAAATGTAATTACTGTAGTTTTTGATAGTTTATTTACAGTATATATAAAACATATTTGCTGTACTTTTTGATATTTTATGTACAGTATATAAGATATATTTGGTGTACTTTTGATATTTTATGTAAATTATATAATATATATTTGCAGTTTTTGATATTTTACATAGAGTGTAATATATATTCACTGTCCTTTTTGATATTACTTTACATTATATAATAAACATTTGGTGTAATTTTTGAAATTTTATGTACAGTATATTAAATATAATTACTGTAGTTTTTTATAGTCTATTTACAGTATATATAACACATATTTGGTGTACTTTTTGATATTTTATGTACAGTATGTAATACCTATTTACTGTACTTTTTGATATTTTATTTACCCTATGTAAAATGTATTTGGTGAACTTTTAGTTAATATTATATGTACAATATATGAAATATATTTACTGTATATTTTGATATTTTATGTGCAGTATACAAGATATATTTCGTGTTCTTTTAATATTTTATGTAAGTTATATAATATATATTTGGTGTAGATTGTGATATTTTACATATGGTGTGTAATATATATTTACTGTATTTTTGATATTTTATTTACATTAAATAATATACATTTGGTGTAATTTTTGATATTTTATGTACAGTATATTAAATATAATTACTGTAGTATTTGATAGTTTATTTACAGTATATATAACACATATTTGCTGTACTTTTTGATATTTTAGGTACAGTATGTAATATATATTTACTGTAATTTTTGATACTTTATGAACAGTATATAAAATGTATTTGGTGTACTTTTAGTTAATATTATATGTACAATATATGAAATATATTTACTGTACATTTTGATATTTTATGTACAGTATAAAATATATATTTGGTGTCCTTTTGATATTTTATGTAAATTATATAATATTTATTTGGTGTAGTTTGTGTTATTTTACATAGTGTGGGTAATATATATTTACTGTCTTTTTGATATTTTATTTACAGTATATAATATACATTTGGTGTAATTTTTGATATTTCATGTACAGTATATTAACTATAATTTCTGTAGTTTTTGATAGTTTTTTTACAGTATATATAACACATATTTGGTGTACTTTTTGATATTTTATGTACAGTATATAATTATATTTACTGTACTTTTTGATATTTTATCTACAGTATATAAAATGTATTTGGTGTACTTTTAGTTAATATTATATGTACAATATATGAAATATATTTACTGTACTTTTTCATATTTTATGTACAGTATAGAAGATATATTTTGTGTCCTTTTGATATTTTATGTAAATTATATAATATATATTTGGTGTAGTTTTTGATATAGTACATAGGGTGGGTCATATATATTTACTGTCCCTTTTGATATTTTATTTTCAGTTTATAAATTACATTTGGTGTAATTTTTGATATTTTATATTCAGTATATTAAATGTAATTACTGTAGTTTTTGATAGTTTATTTACAGTATATATAACACATATTTGGTGTAATTATTTATATTTTATATACTGTATGTAATATATATTTACTGTACTTTTTGATATTTTATTCACAGTATAGAAAATGTATTTGGTGTACTTTTACTTAATATTATATATACAATATATGAAATATATTTACTGTACTTTTGGATATTTTATTTAGAGTATATAATATATATTTGGTGTACTTTTCATATTTTATGTAAATTATATAATATATATTTGGTGTAGTTTTTGATATTTTACATAGGGTGCGTAATATAGATTTACTGTCACTTTTCATATTTTATTTAGAGTATATGATATATATTTGGTATAATTTTTGATATTTTATATACAGTATATTAAATGTAATTACTGTAGTTTTTGATAGTTTATTTACAGTATATATAACACATATTTGGTTTACATTTGATATTTTCTCTACAGTATTTAATATATATTTAATGTACTTTTTGATGTTTTATTTACAGTATATAAAATATATTTGGTGTACTTTTAGTTAATATTATATGTACAATATATGAAATATATTTACTGTACTTTTTGATATTTTATATACAGTATATAACATATATTAGGTGTACTTTTGATATTTTATGTATATTATATAATATATATTTGCAGTTTTTGATATTTTACATAGAGTGTAACATATATTCACTGTCCTTTTTGATATTTTTTTACAGTATATAATATACATTTGGTGTAATTTTTGATATTTTATGTACAGTATATTAAATATAATTACTGTAGTTTCTCATAGTCTATTTACAGTATATATAACACATATTTGGCGTACTTTTTGATATTTTATGTACAGTATGTAATACCAATTTACTGTACTTTTTGATATTTTATTTAGACTATATAAAATGTATTTCGTGTACTTTTAGTTAATATTATATGTACAATATATGAAATATATTTACTGTACCTTTTGATATTTTATGTACAGTATATAAGATATATTTGGTGTCCTTTTGATATTTTATGTAAATTATATAATATATATTTGGTGTAGATTGTGATATTTTACATATGGTGTGTAATATATATTTACTGTGTTTTTGATATTTTATTTACATTAAATAATATACATTTGGTGAAATTTTTGATATTTTATGTACAGTATATTAAATATAATTACTGTAGTTTTTGATAGTTTATTTACAGTATATATAACACATATTTGGTGTACTTTTTGATATTTTAGGTACAGTTTGATATATATATTGACAGTAATTTTTGATATTTTATTTACAGTATATAAAATGTATTTGGTGTACTTTTAGTAAATATTATATGTACAATATATGAAATATGTTTACTGTACATTTTGATATTTTATGTACAATATATAAGGTATATTTGGTGTCCTATTGGTATTTTATGTAAATTATATAATATATATTTGGTGTAGTTTGTGATATTTTACATAGGGTGTGTAATATATGTTTACTGTAATTTTTGGTATTTTATTTACAGTAAATAATATACATTTGGTGTAATTTTTGATATTTTATGTACAGTATTTTAAATATAATTACTGTAGCTTTTGATAGTTTATTTACAGTATATAAAACACATATTTAGTGTACTTTTTGATATTTTATGTACAGTATGTAATATATATTCACTGAAATATTTCATATTTTATTTACACTATATTAAATATATTTGGTGTACTTTTACTTAATATTATATGTACAATATATGAAATATATTTACTGTACATTTGATATTTTATGTACAGTACATAAGATATATTTGGTGTCCTTTTGATATTTTATGTAAATTATATAACATATACTTGGTGTAGATTGTGATAGTTTACATATGGTGTGTAATATATATTTACTGTACATTTTGATATTTTATTTACACTTTATAAAATGTATTTGGTGTACTTTTAGTTAATAGTATATGTACAATATATGAAATATATTTACTGTACATTTTGATATTTTATGTACAGTATATAAGATATATTTGGTGTCCTTTTGATATTTTATGTAAACTATTTAATATATATTTGGTGTAGATTGTGATATTTTACATATGGTGAGTCATATATATTTACTGTACTTTTTGATATTTTATTTACAGTAAATAATATACATTTGGTTTAATTTTTTATATTGTATGTACAGTATATGAAATATAATTACTGTAGTTTTTGATAGTTTATTTACAGTATATATAACACATATTTGGTGTACTTTTTGATATTTTATGTACAGTATGTAATATATATTTACTGTAATTTTTGATATTTTATTTACAGTATATAAAATGTATTTGGTGTACTTTTAGTTAATAGTATATGTACAATATATGAAATATATTTACTGTACTTTTTGATATTTTATGTACAGTATATAAGGTATATTTGGTGTCCTTTTGGTATATTATGTAAATTATATAATATATATTTGGTGTAGCTTGGATATTTTACATAGGGTGTGTAATATATGTTTGCTGTAGTTTTTGGTATTTTATTTACAGTAAAGAATATACATTTGGTGTAATTTTTGATATTTTATGTACACTATATTAAATATAATTACTGTAGTTTTTGATAGTTTATTTACAGTATACATAACACATATTTGGTGTACTTTTTGATATTTTATGTACAGTATGTAATATATATTCACTGTAATTTTTGATATTTTATTTGCACTATATAAAATGTATTTGGTGTACTTTTAGTTAATAATATATGAACAATATATGAAATATATTTACTGTACTTTTTGATATTTGATGTACAGTATATAAGACATATCTGGTGTCCTTTTGATATTTTATGTAAATTATATAATATATATTTGGTGTAGTTTTTGATATTTTACATAGGGTGTGTCATATATATTTACTGTCCTTTTTGATATTTTATTTACA
This sequence comes from Pan paniscus, assembly GCF_029289425.2. Classification (NCBI taxonomy): domain Eukaryota; kingdom Metazoa; phylum Chordata; class Mammalia; order Primates; family Hominidae; genus Pan; species Pan paniscus. Next base: position 12,153,442 of record NC_073263.2, on the reverse strand, counting down.
GTTTATAATTTACATTTGGTGTAATTTTTGATATTTTATATACAGTATATTAAATATAATTACTGTAGTTTTTGATAGTTTATTTACAGTATATATAACACATATTTGGTGTAATTATTTATATTTTATATACTGTATGTAATATATATTTACTGTACTTTTTGATATTTTATTTACAGTATAGAAAATGTATTTGGTGTACTTTAATTAATATTATATATACAATATATGAAATATATTTACTGTAGTTTTTGATATTTTATTTACAGTATATAATATATATTTGGTGTACTTTTGATATTTTATGTAAATTATATAATATATATTTTGTGTAGTTTTTGATATTTTACATAGGGTGTGTCATATAGATTTACTGTCATTTTTCATATTTTATTGAGAGTATATGATATACATTTGGTATAATTTTTGATATTTTATATACAGTATATTAAATGTAATTACTGTAGTTTTTGATAGTTTATTTACAGTATATATAACACATATTTGGTGTACTTTTTGATATTTTCTCTACAGTATTTAATATATATTTAATGAAATTTTTCATATTTTATTTACAGTATATAAAATATATTTGGTGTACTTTTAGTTAATATTATATGTACAATATATGAAATATACTTACTGTACTTTTTGATATTTTATGTACAGTATATAATATATATTTGGTGTACTTTTAATATTTTTTGTAAATTATATAATATATATTTGAGGTACTTTTTCATATTTTACATAGGGTGTAATATATATTTACTGTCCTTTTTGATATTTTATTTACGGTATATAATATATATTTGGTGTAATTTTTGATATTTTATGTACAGTACATTTATTATAATTACTGTAGTTTTTGATAATTACAGTATATATAACACATATTTGGTTTACTTTTTGATATTTTATGTACAGTATGTAATATGTATTTACTGTAATTTTTGATATTTTATTTACAGTATATAAAATGTATTTGGTGTACTTTTAGTTAATATTTTATGTACAATATATGAAATATATTTACTGTAGTTTTTGATATTTTACGTACAGTATATAAGATATATTTGGTGTCCTTCCGATATTTTTTGTAAATTATAAAATATATATTTGGTGTAATTTTTGATATTTTACATAGGGTGTGTAATATATATTTACTGTATTTTGGATATATTATTTACACTATATAATGTACATTTGGAGTAATTTTTGATATTTTATGTACAGTATATTAAACATAATTACTGTAGTTTTTCATAGCTTATTTACAGTATATATAACACATATTTGGTGTACTTTTTTATATTTTATGTACTGTATGTAATATATATTTACTGTACTTTTTGATATTTTATTTACAGTATATAAAATGTATTTGGTGTACTTTTAGTTAATATTATATGTACAATATATGAAATATATATATTGTACTTTTTGATATTTTATGTACAGTATATAAAATATATTTGGTGTCCTTCTGATATTTATTGTAAGTTATATAATATATATTTGGTGTAGTTTTTGATATCTTACATAGTGTGTGTCATATATATTCACTGTCCTTTTTGATATTTTATTTACGGTATAAAATATACATTTGGTGTGATTTTTGATATTTTATGTACAGTATATTAAATATAATTACTGTAGTTTTTGATAGTTTACAGTATATATAACACATATTTGGTGTACTTTTTGATACTTTATGTACAGTATGTAATATATATTTACTGTAATTTTTGATATTTTATTTACCCTACATAAAATGTATTTGGTGTACTTTTCGTTAATATTATATGTACAATATATGAAATATATTTACTGTATTTTTGATATTTTATGTAGAGTATATAAGATATATTTGGTGTCCTTTTGATATTTCATGTAAATTATGTAATATATATTTGGTGTAGTTTGTGATATTTTACATTGGGTGTGTAATATATATTTACTGTATTTTTGATATCTTATTTACAGTATATAATATACATTTCGTGTAATTTTTGATATTTTATGTACAGTATGTTAAATATAATTAGTGTAGTTTTGATAGTTTATTTACAGTATATATAATACATATTTGGTGTACTTTTTGATATTTTATGTACAGTATGTAATATATATTTAGTGTAATTTTTGATATTTTATTTACAGTATATCAAATGTATTTGGTGTACTTTTAGTTAATAATATATTTACAATATATGAAATATGTACTGTACTTTTTGATATTTTATGTACAGTATTTGGTGTACTTTTTGATATTTTATGTACAGTATGTAATATATATTTACTGTAATTTTTGATATTTTATTCAGAGTATATAAAATGTATTTGGTGTACTTTTAGTTAATATTATATGTACAATATATGAAATATATTTACTGTAGTTTTTGATATTTTACGTACAGTATGTAAGATATATTTGGTGTCCTTCCGATATTTTTTGTAAATTATATAATATATATTTGGTGTAAATTTGGATATTTTACATAGGGTGTGTAATATATATTTACTGTATTTTGGATATTTTGTTTACACCATAATATGTACATTTGGAGTAATTTTTGATATTTTATGTACAGTATATTGAATATAATTACTGTAGTTTTTGATAGTTTATTTACAGTATATATAACACATATTTGGTGTACTTTTTGATATTTTATGTACAGTATGTAATATATATTTACTGTACATTTTGATATTTTATTTACAGTATATAAAATGTATTTGGTGTACTTTTAGTTAATATTATATGTACAATATATGAAATATATTTACTGTAGATTTTGATATTTTACATACAGTATATAGGATATATTTGGTGTCCTTCCGATATTTTATGTAAATTATATAATATATATTTGGTGTAATTTTTTATATTTTACATAGGGTGTGTAATATATATTTACTATATTTTGGATATATTATTTACTCTATATAATGGACATTTGGAGTAATTTTTGACATTTTATGTACAGTAGATTAAATATAATTACTGTAGTTTTTGATAGTTTATTTACAGTATATATAACACATATTTGGTGTACTTTTTGATATTTTATGTACAGTATGTAATATATATTTACTGTACTTTTTGATATTTTATTTACAGTATATAAAATGTATTTTGTGAACTTTTAGTTAATATTATATGTACAATATATGAAATATATTTACTGTACTTTTTGATATTTTATGTACAGTATATAAGATATATTTGGTGTCCTTTTGATATTTATTGTAAATTATATAATATATATTTGGTGTAGTTTTTGATATTTTACATAGTGTGTGTCATATATATTCACTGTCCTTTTTGATATTTTATTTACGGTACATAATATATATTTCGTGTGATTTTTGATATTTTATGTACAGTATATTAAATATAATTACTGTAGTTTTTGATAGCTTACAGTATATATAACACATATTTGGTGTACTTTTTGATATTTTATTTACAGTATGTAATATATATTTACTGTAATTTTTGATATTTTATTTACAGTATATAAAATGTATTTGGTGTACTTTTAGTTAATATTATATGTACAATATATGAAATATATTTACTGTAATTTTTGATATTTTATGTACAGTGTATAAGATATATTTGGTGTCCTTTTGATATTTTATGTAAATTATATAATATATATTTGGTGTAGTTTGTGATATTTTAAATAGGGTGTGTAATATATATTTAGTGTACTTTTTGAGATCTCATTTACAGTGTATAATATATATTTGGTGTAATTTTTGATATTTTATATTCAGTATATTAAATATAATTACTGTAGTTTTGATAGTTTTTTACAATATATATAACACATATTTGGTGTACATTTTGATATTTTATGTACAGTATGTAATATATATTTACTGTACTTTTTGATATTTTGTTTACAGTATATAAAATGTATTTGGTGTACTTTTAGTTAATATATGTACAATATATGAAATATATATACTGTATTTTTTGATATTTTATGTACAGTATATAAGATATATTTGGTGTCCTTTTGATATTTTATGTAAATTATATAATATATATTTGGTGTAAATTTGGATATTTTACATAGGGTGTGTAATATATATTTACTGTATTTTGGATATTTTGTTTACACCATAATATGTACATTTGGAGTAATTTTTGATATTTTATGTACAGTATATTGAATATAATTACTGTAGTTTTTGATAGTTTATTTACTGTATATATAACACATATTTCGTGTACTATTTGATATTTTATGTACAGTATGTAATATATATTTACTGTACATTTTGATATTTTATTTACAGTATATAAAATGTATTTGGTGTACTTTTAGTTAATATTATATGTACAATATATGAAATATATTTACTGTAGATTTTGATATTTTACATACAGTATATAGGATATATTTGGTGTCCTTCCGATATTTTATGTAAATTATATAATATATATTTGGTGTAATTTTTTATATTTTACATAGGGTGTGTAATATATATTTACTATATTTTGGATATATTATTTACTCTATATAATGGACATTTGGAGTAATTTTTGACATTTTATGTACAGTAGATTAAATATAATTACTGTAGTTTTTGATAGTTTATTTACAGTATATATAACACATATTTGGTGTACTTTTTGATATTTTATGTACAGTATGTAATATATATTTACTGTACTTTTTGATATTTTATTTACAGTATATAAAATGTATTTTGTGAACTTTTAGTTAATATTATATGTACAATATATGAAATATATTTACTGTACTTTTTGATATTTTATGTACAGTATATAAGATATATTTGGTGTCCTTTTGATATTTATTGTAAATTATATAATATATATTTGGTGTAGTTTTTGATATTTTACATACTGTGTGTCATATATATTCACTGTCCTTTTTGATATTTTATTTACGGTACATAATATATATTTGGTGTGATTTTTGATATTTTATGTACAGTATATTAAATATAATTACTGTAGTTTTTGATAGCTTACAGTATATATAACACATATTTGGTGTACTTTTTGATATTTTATTTACAGTATGTAATATATATTTACTGTAATTTTTGATATTTTATTTACAGTATATAAAATGTATTTGGTGTACTTTTAGTTAATATTATATGTACAATATATGAAATATATTTACTGTAATTTTTGATATTTTATGTACAGTGTATAAGATATATTTGGTGTCCTTTTGATATTTTATGTAAATTATATAATATATATTTGGTGTAGTTTGTGATATTTTAAATAGGGTGTGTAATATATATTTAGTGTACTTTTTGAGATCTCATTTACAGTGTATAATATACATTTGGTGTAATTTTTGATATTTTATATTCAGTATATTAAATATAATTACTGTAGTTTTGATAGTTTATTTACAATATATATAACACATATTTGGTGTACATTTTGATATTTTATGTACAGTATGTAATATATATTTACTGTACTTTTTGATATTTTGTTTACAGTATATAAAATGTATTTGGTGTACTTTTAGTTAATATATGTACAATATATGAAATATATATACTGTATTTTTTGATATTTTATGTACAGTATATAAGATATATTTGGTGTCCTTTTGATATTTTATGTAAATTATATAATATATATTTGGTGTAATTTTTTATATTTTACAAAGGGTGTGTAATATATATTTACTATATTTTGGATATATTATTTACACTATATAATGTACATTTGGAGTAATTTTTGACATTTTATGTACAGTATATTAAATATAATTACTGTAGTTTTTGATAGTTTATTTACAGTATATATAACACATATTTGGTGTACTTTTTGATATTTTATGTACAGTATGTAATATATATTTACTGTGCTTTTTGATATTTTATTTACAGTATATAAAATGTATTTGGTGAACTTTTAGTTAATATTATATGTACAATATATGAAATATATTTACTGTACTTTTTGATATTTTATGTACAGTATATAAGATATATTTGGTGTCTTTTGATATTTATTGTAAATTATATAATATATATTTGGTGTAGTTTTTGATATTTTACATAGTGTGTGTCATATATATTCACTGTCCTTTTTGATATTTTATTTACGGTATATAATATACATTTGGTGTGATTTTTGATATTTTATGTACAGTATATTAAATATAATTACTGTAGTTTTTGATTGTTTACAGTATATATAACACATATTTGGTGTACATTTTGATATATTATGTACAGTATGTAATATATATTTACTGTACTTTTTGATATTTTATTTACAGTATATAAAATGTATTTGGTGTACTTTCAGTTAATATATGTACAATATATGAAATATATATACTGTATTTTTTGATATTTTATGTACAGTATATAAGATATATTTGGTGTCCTTTTGATATTTTATGTAAATTATATAATATATATTTGGTGTAGTTTTTGATATTTTACATAGTACAGTATATAAGATATATTTGGTGACCTTTTCATATTTTATGTTAATTATATAACATAAATTTGGTGTATTTTTTGATATTTTACATAGGGTGTGTACTATATATTTACTTTCCTTTTTGATATTTTATTTACAGTCTAAAACATACATTTGGTGTAATTTTTGATATTTTATGTACAGTATATTAAATATAATTACTGTAGATTTTGATAGTTTATTTACAGTATATATAACACATATTTGGTGTACTATTTGATATTTTATGTACAGTATGTAATATATATTTACTGTACTTTTTGATATTTTATTTACAGTATATAAAATGTATTTGGTGTACTTTATTTATTATTATTGGTACAGTATATGAAATATATTTACTGTACTTTTTGATATTTTATCTACGGTGTACAAGATATATTTGGTGACCTTTTGATATTTTATGTAAATTATATAATATATATTTCTTGTAGTTTTTGATATTTTACATAGTGTGTGTAGTATATATTTACTGTCCTTTTTGATATTTTATTTACTGTATATAATAAACATTTGGTGTAATTTTTGATATTTTATGTACAGTATATTAAATATAATTACTGTAGTTTATGATAGTTTATTTACAGTATATATAACACATATTTGGTGTACTATTTTATATTTTATGTACAGTATGTAATATATATTTATTGTATTTTGATATTTTATTTACAGTATATAAAATGTATTTTGTGTACTTTTAGTTAATATTATATGTACAATATAAGAAATATATTTACTGTACTTTTTGATATTTTATGTACAGTATATAATATATATTTGGTGTACTTTTGATATTTTATGTAAATTATATAATATATATTTGGTGTAGATTTTGATATTTTACATAGGGTGTGTCATATATATTTACTGTCCTTTTTAATATTTTATTTACCATATATAATGTACATTTGTGTAATTTTTGATATTTTATGTACAGTATATTAAAAATAATTACTGTAGTTTTTGATAGTTTATTTACAGTATATATAACACATATTTGGTGTACTTTTTGATATTTTATGTACAGTATGTAATATACATTTACAGTACTTTTAGTATTTTATTCACAGTACATAAAATGTATTTGGTGTACTTTTAGTTAATATTATATGTACAATATATGAATTATATTTACTGTACTTTTTCCTATTTTATGTACAGTATATAAGATATATTTGGTGTCCTTTTCATATTTTATGTTAATTATATAACATATATTTGGTGTAGTTTTTGATATTTTACATAGGGTGGGTACTATATATTTACTTTCCTTTTTGATATTTTATTTACAGTCTAAAATATACATTTGGTGTAATTTTTGATATTTTATGTACAGTATATTAAATATAATTACTGTTGATGTTGATAGTTTATTTACAGTATATATAACACATATTTGGTGTACTGTTTGATATTTTATGTAGAGTATGTAATATATATTTACTGTATTTTGATATTTTATTTACAGTATATAAAATGTATTTTGTGTACTTTTAGTTAATATTATATGTACAATATATGAAATATATTTACTGTAATTTTTGACATTTTATGTACAGTATATAATATATAATTGGTGAACTTTTGATATTTTATGTAAATTATATAATATATATTTGGTGTAGAATTTGATATTTTACATAGGGTGTGTCATATATATTTACTGTCCTATTTAATAATTTATTTACAGTATATAATGTACATTTGGTGTAATTTTTGATATTTTATGTACAGTATATAAATTATAATTACTGTAGATTTTGATAGTTTATTTACAGTATATATAACACATATTTGGTGTACTATTTGATATTTTATGTACAGTATGTAATATGTATTTACTGTATTTTTTGATATTTTATTTACAGTATATAAAATGTATTTGGTGTACTTTTAGTTAATATTACATGTAGAATATATGAAATATATTTACTGTACATTTCGATATTTTATGTACAGTATATAATATATATTTGGTTTCCTTTTGTTATTTTATGTAAATTATATAATATGTATTTGGTGTAGTTTTTGATATTTTACATAGGGTGTGTAGTATATATTTACTGTACTTTTTGATATTTTATTTACAGTATATAATATACATTTGGTGTAATTTTTGATATTTTATGTACAGTATATTAAATATAATTACTGTAGTTTTTGATAGTTTATTTACAGTATCTATAACACATATTTGGTGTACTTTTTGATATTTTATGTAGTGTATGTGATATATATTTACTGTACTTTTTGATATTTTATTTACAGTATATAAAATGTATTTGGTGTACTTTTAGTTAATATTATATGTACAATATATGAATTAAATTTACTGTAATTTTGATATTTTATGTACAGTATATAAGATATATTTGGTGTCCTTTTCATATTTTATGTTAATTATATAACATAAATTTGGTGTAGTTTTTGATATTTTACATAGGGTGTGTACTATATATTTACTTTCCTTTTTGATATTTTATTTACAGTCTAAAATATACATTTGGTGTAATTTTTGATATTTTATGTACATTATATTAAATATAATTACTGTAGATTTTGATAGTTTATTTACAGTATATATAACACATATTTGGTGTACTATTTGATATTTTATTTACAGTATGTAATATATATTTACTTTACTTTTTGATATTTTATTTACAGTATATAAAATGTATTTGGTGTACTTTTAGTTAATATTATATGTACAATACATGAAATATAATTACTGTAGTTTTTGATAGTTTATTTACAGTATATATAACACATATTTGGTGTACTTCTTGATATTTTATGTACTGTATGTAATATATATTTACTGTACTTTTTGATATTTTATTTACAGTATATAAAATGTATTTGGTGTACTTTTAGTTAATATTACATTTAGAATATATGAAATATATTTACTGTACTTTTCGATATTTTATGTACAGTATATAATATATATTTGGTGTCCTTTTGTTATTTTATGTAAATTATATAATACGTATTTGGTGTAGTTTTTGATATTTTACATAGTGTGTGTAGTATATATTCACTGTACTTTTTGATATTTTATTTACAGTACATAATATACATTTGGTGTAATTTTTGATATTTTATGTACAGTATATTAAATATAATTACTGTAGTTTTTGATAGTTTATTTACAGTATCTATAACACATATTTGGTGTACTTTTTGATATTTTATGTAGTGTATGTAATATATATTTACTGTACTTTTTGATATTTTATTTACAGTATATAAAATGTATTTGGTGTACTTTTAGTTAATATTATTTGTACAATATTTGAAATATAATTACTGTAGTTTTTGATAGTTTATTTACTGTATATATAACACATATTTGGTGTACTTTTGATATTTTATGTACTGTCTGTAATATATATTTACTGTACTTTGTGATGTTTAATTTACAGTATATAAAATGTATTTGGTGTGCTTTATTTAATATTATATGTACAATATATGAAATATATTTACTGTACTTTTTGATATTTTATGTACGGTGTATAAGATATATTTGGTGACATTTTGATATTTTATGTAAATTATATAATATATATTTGGTGTAGTTTTTGATATTTTACATAGGGTGTGTAGTATATATTTACTGTCCTTTTTGATATTTTATTTACAGTATATAATATACATTTGGTGTAATTTTTGATATTTTCTGTACAGTATATTAAATATAGTTACTGTACTTTATGATAGTTTATTTACAGTATATATAACACATATTTGGTGTACTTTTTGATATTTTATGTAGAGTATGTAATATATATTTACTGTATTTTGATATTTTATTTACAGTATATAAAATGTATTTTGTGTACTTTTAGTTAATATTATATGTACAATATATGAAATATATTTACTGTACGTTTTGATATTTTATGTACCATATATAATATATATTTTGTGTACTTTTGATATTTTATGTAAATTATATAATATATATTTGGTGTAGATTTTGATATTTTACATAGGGTGTGTCATATATATTTACTGTCCTTTTTAATATTTTATTTACAGTATATAATGTACATTTGGTGTAATTTTTGATATTTTATGTACAGTATATTAAATATAATTACTGTAGTTTTTGATAGTTTATTTACAGTATATATATCACATATTTGGTGTACTTCTTGATATTTTATGTACTGTATGTAATATATATTTACTGTACTTTTTGATATTTTATTCACAGTATATAAAATGTATTTGGGTTACCTTATTTAATATTATATGTACAATATATGAAATATATTTACTGTACTTTTTGATATTTTATGTACGGTGTATAAGATATATTTGGTGACCTTTTGATATTTTTTGTAAATTATATAATATGTATTTGGTGTAGTTTTTGATATTTTACATAGGGTGTGTAGTATATATTTACTGTCTTTTTGATATTTTATTTACAGTATATAATATACATTTGGTGTAATCTTTGAAATTTTATGGACAGTATATTAAATATAATTACTGTAGTTTTTGATAGTTTATTTACAGTATATATAACACATATTTGGTGTACTATTTGATATTTTTTGTACAGATTGTAATATATATTTACTGTACTTTTTGATATTTTATTTACAGTATATAAAATGTATTTGGTGTACTTTTAGTTAATATTATATGTACAATATATGAAATATAATTACTGTAGTTTTTGATAGTTTATTTACAGTATATATAACACATGTTTGGTGTACTTCTTGATATTTTATGTACTGTATGTAATATATATTTACTGTACATTTTCATATTTTATTTACAGTATATAAAATGTATTTGGTGTACTTTATTTAATATTAAATGTCCAATATATGAAATCTATATACTGTACATTTTGATATTTTATGTACGGTGTATAAGATATATTTGGTGACCTTTTGATATTTTATGTAAATTATATAATATATATTTCGTGTAGTTTTTGATATTTTACATAGGGTGTGTAGTATATATTTACTGTCCTTTTTGATATTTTATTTACGGTATATAATATACATTTGGTGTAATTTTTGATATTTTATGTAGAGTATATTAAATATAATTACTGTAGTTTTTGATAGTTTATTTACAGTATATATAACACATATTTGGTGTACTTTTTGATATATTATGTAGAGTATGTAATAAATATTTACTATCCTTTTTGATATTTTATTTACAGTATATAAAATGTATTTGGTGTACTTTTAGTTAATATTATATGCACAATATATGAAATGTATTTACTGTACTTTTTGATATTTTATGTACAGTATATAAGATATATCTGGTGTCCTTTTGATATTTTATATAAATTATATAATATATATTTGGTGTAGTTTTTGATATTTTACATAGGGTGTGTCATATGTATTTACTTTCCTTTTTGATATTTTATTTACAGTATATAATATACATTTGGTGTAATTTTTTATATTTTATGTACAGTATATTAAATATAATTACTGTAGTTTTTGATAGTTTATTTACAGTATATATAACAAATATTTGGTGTAATTTTTGATATTTTATGTAGAGTATATTAAATATAATTACTGTAGTTTTTGATAGTTTATTTACAGTACATATAACACATATTTGGTGTACTTTTTGATATTTTATGTAGAGTATGTAATATATATTTACTGTATTTTGATATTTTATTTACAGTATATAAAATGTATTTGGTGTACTTTTAGTTAATATATGTACAATATATGAAATATATTTACTGCACTTTTTGATATATTCTATACAGTATATAATATATATTTGGTGTACATTTGATATTTTATGTAAATTATATAATATATATTTGGTGTAGATTTTGATATTTTACATAGGGTGTGTCATATATATTTACTGTCTTTTTGATATTTTATTTACAGTATATAATGTACGTTTGGTGTAATTTTTGATATTTTATGTACAGTATATTAAATATAATTACTGTAGTTTTGATAGTTTATTTACAGTATATATAACACATATTTGGTGTACTTTTTGATACTTTATGTACTGTATGTAATATATATTTACTGTACTTTTTGATATTTAATTTACAGTATATAAAAAGTATTTGGTGTACTTTTAGTTAATATTATATGTACAATATATGAAATATATTTACAGTACTTTTCGATATTTTATATACAGTATATAAGATATATTTGGTGTCCTTTTCATATTTTATGTTAATTATATAACATAAATTTGGTGTAGTTTTTGATATTTTACATAGGGTGTGTACTATATATTTACTTTCCTTTTTGATATTTTATTTACAGTCTAAAATATACATTTGGTGTAATTTTTGATATTTTATGTACAGTATATTAAATATAATTACAGTAGATTTTGATAGTTTATTTACAGTATATATAACACATATTTGGAGTACTATTTGATATTTTATGTACAGTATGTAATATATATTTACTGTATTTTTGATATTTTATTTACAGTATATAAAATGTATTTGGTGTACTTTTAGTTAATATTACATGTAGAATATATGAAATATATTTACTGTACTTTTCGATATTTTATGTACAGTATATAATATATATTTGGTGTCCTTTTTTTATTTTTTGTAAATTATATAATATGTATTTTGTGTAGTTTTTGATATTTTACATAGGGTGTGTAGTATATATTTACTGTCTTTTTGATATTTTATTTACAGTATATAATATACATTTGGTGTAATTTTTGATATTTTATGTACAGTATATTAAATATAATTACTGTAGTTTTTGATAGTTTATTTACAGTATATATAACACATATTTGGTGTACTTTTTGATATTTTATGTAGTGTATGTAATATATATTTACTGTACTTTTTGATATTTTATATACAGTATATAAAATGTATTTGGTGTACTTTTAGTTAATATTATATGTACAATATATGAAATATAATTACTGTAGTTTTGATAGTTTATTTACAGTATATATAACACATATTTGGTGTACTTCTTGATATTTTATGTACTGTATGTAATATATATTTAGTGTACTTTTTGATATTTTATTTACAGTATATAAAATGTATTTGGTGTACTTTATTTAATATTAAATGTCCAATATATGAAATCTATTTACTGTACTTTTTGATATTTTATGTACGGTGTATAAGATATATTTGGTGACCTTCTGATATTTTATATAAATTATATAATATATATTATATAATATACATTATATAATATATATAATATATAATATATATATTATATAATATATATTATATATATTATATAGTTTTTGATATTTTACATAGGGTGTGTAGTATATATTTACTGTCCTTTTTGATATTTTATTTACAGTATATAATCTACATTTGGTGTAATTTTTGATATTTTATGGACAGTATATTAAATATATTTACTGTAGTTTTCGATAGTTTATTTACAGTATATATAACACATATTTGGTGTACTTTTTGATATTTTATGTAGAGTATGTAATATATATTTACTGTATTTTGATATTTTATTTACAGTATATAAAATGTATTTTGTGTACTTTTAGTTAATATTATATGTACAATATATGAAATATATTTACTGTACATTTTGATATTTTATGTACAGTATATAATATATATTTGGTGTACCTTTGATATTTTATGTAAATTATATAATATATATTTGGTGTAGATTTTGATATTTTACATAGGGTGTGTCATATATATTTACTGTCCTTTTTAATATTTTATTTACAGTATATAATGTACATTTGGTGTAATTTTTGATATTTTATGTACAGTATATTAAATATAATTACTGTAGTTTTTGATAGTTTATTTACAGTATATATAACACATATTTGGTGTACTTTTTGATATTTTATGTACAGTATGTAATATACATTTACAGTACTTTTTGATAGTTTATTCACAGTATATAAAATGTATTTGGTGTACTTTTAGTTAATATTATATGTACAATATTTGAAATATAATTACTGTAGTTTTTGATAGTTTATTTACTGTATATATAACACATATTTGGTGTAATTCTTGATATTTTATGTACTGTCTGTAATATATATTTACTGTACTTTTTGATATTTAATTTACAGTATATAAAATGTATTTGGTGTACTTTATTTAATATTATATGTACAATATATGAAATATATTTACTGTACTTTTTGATATTTTATGTACCGTGTATAAGATATATTTGGTGACATTTTGATATTTTATGTAAATTATATAATATATATTGGTGTAGTTTTTGATATTTTACATAGGTGTGTAGTATATATTTACTGTCCTTTTTGATACTTTATTTACTGTATATAATATACATTTTGTGTAATTTTTGATATTTTCTGTACAGTATATTAAATATCATTACTGTACTTTATGATAGTTTATTTACAGTATATATAACACATATTTGGTGTACTATTTGATATTTTATGTACAGTATGTAATATATATTTACTGTACTTTTTGATATTTTATTTACAGTATATAAAATGTATTTGGTGTACTTTTAGTTAATATTACATTTAGAATATATGAAATATATTTACTTTACTTTTTGATATTTTATGTACAGTATATAATATATATTTGGTGTGCTTTTGTTATTTTATGTAAATTATATAATATGTATTTGGTGTAGTTTTTGATATTTTACATAGGGTGTGTATTATATATTTACTGTACATTTTGATAGTTTATTTACAGTATATAATATACATTTGGTGTAATGTTTGATATTTTATGTATAGTATATTAAATATAATTACTGTAGTTTTGATAGTTTATTTACAGTATACATAACACATATTTGGTGTACTTTTGATATTTTATATAGTGTATGTAATAGATATTTACTGTACATTTTGGTATTTTATTTACAGTATATAAAATGTGTTTGGTGTACTTTTAGTTAATATTATATGTACAATATTTGAAATATAATAACTGTAGTTTTTGATAGTTTATTTACAGTATATATAACACATATTTGGTGTACGTCTTGATATTTTATGTACTGTATGTAATATATATTTACTGTACTTTTTGATATTTTATTTACAGTATATAAAATGTATTTGGTGTACTTTATTTAATATTATACCTACAATATATGAAATATATTTACTGAACTTTTTGATGTTTTATGAACGGTGTATGATATATTTGGTGACCATTTGATATTTTATGTAAATTATATAATGTATATTTGGTGTAGTTTTTGATATTTTACATAGGGTGTGTAGTATATATTTACTGTCCTTTTTGATATTTTATTTACAGTATGTAATATACATTTGGTTTAATTTTTCATATTTTATGTACAGTATATTAAATATAATTACTGTAGTTTATGATAGTTTATTTACAGTGTATATAACACATATTTGGTGTACTTTTTGATATTTTATGTAGAGCATGTAATATATATTTACTGTATTTTGATATTTTATTTACAGTATATAAAATGTATTTTGTGTACATTTAGTTAATATTATATGTACAATATATGAAATATATTTACTGTACTTTTCGATATTTTATGTACAGTATATAATCTATATTTGGTGTCCTTTTGATATTTTATGTAAATTATATAATATACATTTGGTGTAGTTTTTGATATTTTGCATAGAGTGTAATATATATTTACTGTCCTTTTTCATATTTATTTATAGTATATAATATACATTTGGTGTAATTTTTGATATTTTATGTACAGTATATTCAATATAATTACTGTAGTTTTTGATAGTTTATTTACAGTATGTATAACACATATTTGGTGTACTTTTTGATATTTTACATAGAGTATGTAATATATATTTACTGTACATTTTGAAATTTTATTTACAGTATATAAAATGCAGTTGGTGTACTTTTAGTTAATATTATATGTAAAATATATGAAACATATTTACTGTAGTTTTTGATATTTTATGTACAGTATATAAGATATATTTTGTGGTCTTTTGATATTTTATGTAAATTATATAATATATATTTGGTGTAGTTTTTCATATTTTACACAGGGTTTGTAATATATATTTACTGTACTTTTTGATATTTTAATTAGAGTATATAATATACATTTGGTGTAATTTTTGATATTTTATGTACAGTATATTAAATATAATTACTGTACTTTTTATACTTTATTTACACTATATATATAACACATATTTGGTGTACTTTTTGATATTTTATGTACAGTATGTAATATATATTTACTGTACATTTTGAAATTTTATTTACAGTATATAAAATATATTTGGTGTGCTTTTAGTTAATATTATATGTACAATATATGAAACATATTTACTGTACTTTTTGATATTTTATGTACAGTATATAAGATATATTTGGTGGCCTTTTGATATTTTATGTAAATTATATAATATATATTTGGTGTAGTTTTTGATATTTTACATAGGGTGTGTAATATATATTTACTGTACTTTTTGATAATTTAATTGCAGTATATAATATACATTTGGTGTAATTTTTGATATTTTATGTACAGTATATTAAATATAATTATTGTAGCTTTTGATAGTTTATTTACAGTGTATAAAACACATATTTGGTGTATTTTTGATATTTTATGTAGTGTATGTAATATATATTTACTGTATTTTGATATTTTATTTACAGTATATAAAATGTATTTGGTTTACTTTTAGTTAATATTATATGTACAATATATGAAATACATTTACTCTAAATTTGATATTTTATGTACAGTATATAATATTTAATTGGTGTACTTTTGATATTTTATGTAAATTATATAATATATATTAGGTGTAGATTTTGATATTTTACATAGTGTGTGTCATATATATTTACTGTCTTTTTGATATTTTATTTACACTATATAATATTATTTTGGTGTAATTTTTTATATTTTCTGTACAGTATATTAAATATAATTACTGTAGTTTTTGTTAGTTTATTTACAGTATACATAACACATATTTGGTGTAATTTTTGATATTTTATGTAGAGTATATTAAATATAATTACTGTAGTTTTTGATAGTTTACTTAGTGTATATATAACACATATTTGGTGTACTTTTTGATATTTTATGTAGTGTATGTAATATATACTTACTGTAGTTTATGATATTTTATTTACAGTATATAAAATGTATTTGGTGTACTTTTCGTTAATATTATATGTACAATATATGAAATATAATTTCTGTAGATTTTGATAGTTTATTTACAGTGTATATAACACATATTTGGTGTACTATTTGATATTTTATGTACAGAATGTAATATATATTTACTGTACTTTTTGATATTTTATTTACAGTATATAAAATGTATTTGGTGTACTTTTAGTTAATATTACATGTAGAGTATATGAAATATATTTACTGTACTTTTCGATATATTATGTACAGTATATAATATATATTTGGTGTCCTTTCGGTATTTTATGTAAATTATATAATATATATTTGGTGTAGTTTTTGATATTTTACATAGGGAGTGTAGTATATACTTACTGTACTTTTTGCTATGTTATTTACAGTATATAATATACATTTGGTGTAATTTTCGATATTTTATGTACAGTATATTAAATATAATTACTGAAGTTTTTGATAGTTTATTTACAGTATATATAACACATATTTGTTGTACTTTTTGATATTTTATGTAGTGTATGTAATATATATTTACTGTAATTTTGATATTTTATTTACAGTATATAATATATATTTGGTGTAATTTGTGATATTTTATGTACATTATATTACATATAATTACTGCAGTTTTTGATAGTTTATTTACAGTATATATAACAGATATTTGGTGTACTTTTTGATAGTTTATGTACAGTATGTAATATATATTTACTGTACTTTTTGATGTTTTATTTACACTATATAAAATATATTTGGTGTACTTTTAATTAATATTATATGTACAATATATGAAATATATTTGCTGTACTTTTTGATAGTTTATGCACAGTATATAATCTATATTTGGTGTCCTTTTGATATTTTATGTAAATTATATAGTATATAATTGGTGTAGTTTTTGATATTTCACACAGGGTGTAATATATATTTACTGTCATTTTTCATCTTTTATTTACAGTATATAATATGCATTTGGTGTAATTTTTGATATTTTATGTACAGTATATTGAATATAATTACTGTAGTTTTTGATAGTTTATTTACAGTATATATAACACATATTTCGTGTACTTCTTGATATTTTATGTACTGTATGTAATATATATTTACTGTACTTTTTGATATTTTATTTAGAGTATATAAAATGTATTTGGTTTACTTTATTTAATATTATACGTACAATATATGAAATATATTTACTGTACGTTTTGATATTTTATCTACGGTGTATAAGATATATTTGGTGACCTTTTGATATTTTATGTAAATTATATAATATATATTTGGTGTAGATTTTGATATTTTACATAGGGTGTGTTGTATATATTTACTGTCCATTTTGATATTTTATTTACAGTATATAATATACATTTGGTGTAATTTTTGATATTTTATGTACAGTATATTAAATATAATTACTGTAATTTATGATAGTTTATTTACAGTATATATAACACATATTTGGTGTACTATTTGATATTTTATGTACAGTATGTAATATATATTTACTGTACTTTTTGATGTTTTATTTACAGTATATAAAATGTATTTGGTGTACTTTTAGTTAATATTACATGTAGAATATATGAAATATATTTACTGTACTTTTCGATATATTATGTACAGTATATAATATATATTTGGTGTCCTTTTGGTATTTTATGTAAATTATATAATATATATTTGGTGTAGTGTTTGATATTTTACATAGGGAGTGTAGTATATACTTACTGTACTTTTTGCTATGTTATTTACAGTATATAATATACATTTGGTGTAGTTTTCGATATTTTATGTACAGTATATTAAATATAATTACTGTAGTTTTTGATAGTTTATTTACAGTATATATAACACATATTTGTTGTACTTTTTGATATTTTATGTAGTGTATGTAATATATATTTACTGTAATTTTGATATTTTATTTACAGTATATAATATACATTTGGTGTAATTTTTGATATTTTATGTACATTATATTACATATAATTACTGCAGTTTTTGATAGTTTATTTACAGTATATATAACAGATATTTGGTGTACTTTTTGATAGTTTATGTACAGTATGTAATATATATTTACTGTACTTTTTGATGTTTTATTTACACTATATAAAATACATTTGGTGTACTTTTAGTTAATATTATATGTACAATATATGAAATATATTTGCTGTACTTTTTGATATTTTATGTACAGTGTATAATCTATATTTGGTGTCCTTTTGATATTTTATGTAAATTATATAGTATATAATTGGTGTAGTTTTTGATATTTCACACAGAGTGTAATATATATTTACTGTCATTTTTCATCTTTTATTTAGAGTATATAATATACATTTGGTGTAATTTTTGATATTTTATGTACAGTATATTGAATATAATTACTGTAGTTTTCGAAAGTTTATTTACAGTATATATAACACATATTTGGTGTACTTCTTGATATTTTATGTACTGTATGTAATATATATTTACTGTATTTTTGATATTTTATTTACAGTATATAAAATGTATTTGGTGTACTTTTAGTTAATATTACATGTAGAATATATGAAACATATTTACTGTACTTTTTGATATTTTATGTACAGTACATAATATATATTTGTTGTCCTTTTGTTATTTTATGTAAATTATATAATATGTATTTGGTGTAGTTTTTGATATTTTACATAGGGTGTGTAGTATATATTTACTGTCCTTTTTGATATTTTATTTACAGTATATAATATACATTTGGTGTAATTTTTGATATTTTATGTACAGTATATTAAATATAATTACTGTAGTTTTTGATAGTTTATTTACAGTATGTATAACACATATTTTGTGTACTTTTTGATATTTACATAGAGTATGTAATATATATTTACTGTACTTTTTGAAATTTTATTTACAGTATATAAAATGCAATTGGTGTACTTTTAGTTAATATTATATGTACAATATATGAAACATATTTACTGTAGTTTTTGATAATTTATGTACAGTATATAAGATATATTTGGTGGTCTTTTGATATTTTATGTAATTTATATAATATATATTTTGTGTAGTTTTTCATATTTTACATAGGGTGTGTAATATATATTTACTATACTTTTTGATATTTTAATTACAGTATATAATATACATTTGGTGTAATTTTTGATATTTTTTGTACAGTATATTAAATATAATTACTGTAGTTTTTATACTTTATTTACACTATATATATAACACATATTTGGTGTACTTTTTGATATTTTATGTAGAGTATGTAATATATATTTACTGTACATTTTGAAATTTTATTTACAGTATATAAAATATATTTGGTGTGCTTTTAGTTAATATTATATGTACAATATATGAAACATATTTACTGTACTTTTTGATATTTTATGTACAGTATATAAGATATATTTGGTGGCCTTTTGATATTTTATGTAAATTATATAATATATATTTGGTGTAGTTTTTGATATTTTACATAGTGTGTGTAATATATATTTACTGTACTTTTTGATAATTTAATTACAGTATATAATATACATTTGGTGTAATTTTTGATATTTTATGTACAGTATATTAAATATAATTACTGTAGCTTTTGATGGTTTATTTACAGTGTATAAAACACATATTTGGTGTACTTTTTGATATTTTATGTAGTGTATGTAATATATATTTACTGCATTTTGATATTTTATTTACAGTATATAAAATGTATTTGGTTTACTTTTAGTTAATATTATATGTACAATATATGAAATACATTTACTCTAAATTTTGATATTTTATGTACAGTATATAATATATAATTGGTGTACTTTTGATATTTTATGTAAATTATATAATATATATTAGGTGTAGATTTTGATATTTTACATAGGGTGTGTCATATATATTTACTGTCTTTTTGATATTTTATTTACAGTATATAATATTATTTTGGTGTAATTTTTTATATTTTCTGTACAGTATATTAAATATAATTACTGTAGTTTTTGATAGTTTATTTACAGAATATCTAACACATATTTGGTGTAATTTTTGATATTTTATGTAGAGTATATTAAATATAACTACTGTAGTTTTTGATAGTTTATTTAGAGTATATATAACACATATTTGGTGTACTTTTTGATATTTTATGTAGTGTATGTAATATATACTTACTGTACTTTATGATATTTTATTTACAGTATATAAAATGTATTTGGTGCACTTTTAGTTAATATTATATGTACAATATATGAAATATAATTTCTGTAGTTTTTGATAGTTTATTTACAGTATATATAACACATATTTGGTGTACTTTTTGATATTTTATGTACAGTAGGTAATATATATTTACTGTCCTTTTTGATATTTCATTTACAGTATATAAAGTGTATTTGGTGTACTTTTAGTTAATATTATATGCACAATATATGAAATGAATTTACTGAACTTTTTGATATATTATGTACAGTATATAATATATATTTGGTGTCCTTTTGGTATTTTATGTAAATTATATAATATATATTTGGTGTAGTTTTTGATATTTTACATAGGGTGTGTACTATATATTTACTTTCATTTTGATAATTTATTTACAGTCTAAAATATACATTTGGTGTAATTTTTGATATTTTATGTACAGTATATTAAATATAATTAGTGTAGATTTTGATAGTTTATTTACAGTATATATAACACATATTTGGTGTACTATTTGATATTTTATGTACAGTAAGTAATATATATTTACTGTACTTTTTGATATTTTATTTACAGTATATAAAATGTATTTGTTGTACTTTTAGTTAATATTACATGTAGAATATATGAAATATATTTACTGTACTTTTCGATATATTATGTACGGTATATAATATATATTTGGTGTCCTTTTGGTATTTTATGTAAATTATATAATATATATTTGGTATAGTTTTTGATATTTTACATAGGGAGTGTAGTGTATACTTACTGTACTTTTTGCTATGTTATTTACAGTATATAATATACATTTGGTGTAATTTTCGATATTTTATGTACAGTATATTAAATATAATTACTGTAGTTTTTGATTGTTTATTTACAGTATATATAACACATATTTGTTGTACTTTTTGATATTTTATGTAGTGTATGTAATATATATTTACTGTAATTCTGATATTTTATTTACAGTATATAATATACATTTGGTGTAATTTTTGATATTTTATGTACATTATATTACATATAATTACTGCAGTTTTTGATAGTTTATTTACAGTATATATAACAGATATTTGGTGTACTTTTTGATAGTTTATGTACAGTATGTAATATATATTTACTGTACTTTTTGATGTTTTATTTACACTATATAAAATATATTTGGTGTACTTTTAGTTAATATTATATGTACAATATATGAAATATATTTGCTGTACTTTTTGATATTTTATGTACAGTATATAATCTATATTTGGTGTCCTTTTGATATTTTATGTAAATTATATACTATATAATTGGTGTAGTTTTTGATATTTCACACAGAGTGTAATATATATTTACTGTCATTTTCAATCTTTTATTTAGAGTATATAATATACATTTGGTGTAATTTTTGATATTTTATGTACAGTATATTGAATATAATTACTGTAGTTTTTGATAGTTTATTTACAGTATATATAACACATATTTGGTGTACTTCTTGATATTTTATGTACTGTATGTACTATATATTTACTGTACTTTTTGATATTTTATTTACAGTATATAATATACATTTGGTGTAATTTTTGATATTTTATGTACAGTATATTAAATATAATTACTGTACTTTATGATAGTTTATTTACACTATATATAACACATATTTGGTGTACTATTTGATATTTTATGTACAGTATGTAATATATATTTACTGTACTTTTTGATATTTTATTTAAAGTATATAAAATGTATTTGGTGTACTTTTAGTTAATATTACATGTAGAATATATGAAATATATTTACTGTACTTTTCGATATATTATGTACAGTATATAATATATATTTGGTGTCCTTTTGGTATTTTATGTAAATTATATAATATATATTTGGTGTAGTGTTTGATATTTTACATAGGGAGTGTAGTATATACTTACTGTACTTTTTGCTATGTTATTTACAGTATATAATATACATTTGGTGTAGTTTTCGATATTTTATGTACAGTATATTAAATATAATTACTGTAGTTTTTGATAGTTTATTTACAGTATATATAACACATATTTGTTGTACTTTTTGATATTTTATGTAGTGTATGTAATATATATTTACTGTAATTTTGATATTTTATTTACAGTATATAATATACATTTGGTGTAATTTTTGATATTTTATGTACATTATATTACATATAATTACTGCAGTTTTTGATAGTTTATTTACAGTATATATAACAGATATTTGGTGTACTTTTTGATAGTTTATGTACAGTATGTAATATATATTTACTGTACTTTTTGATGTTTTATTTACACTATATAAAATACATTTGGTGTACTTTTAGTTAATATTATATGTACAATATATGAAATATATTTGCTGTACTTTTTGATATTTTATGTACAGTGTATAATCTATATTTGGTGTCCTTTTGATATTTTATGTAAATTATATAGTATATAATTGGTGTAGTTTTTGATATTTCACACAGAGTGTAATATATATTTACTGTCATTTTTCATCTTTTATTTAGAGTATATAATATACATTTGGTGTAATTTTTGATATTTTATGTACAGTATATTGAATATAATTACTGTAGTTTTCGAAAGTTTATTTACAGTATATATAACACATATTTGGTGTACTTCTTGATATTTTATGTACTGTATGTAATATATATTTACTGTATTTTTGATATTTTATTTACAGTATATAAAATGTATTTGGTGTACTTTTAGTTAATATTACATGTAGAATATATGAAACATATTTACTGTACTTTTTGATATTTTATGTACAGTACATAATATATATTTGTTGTCCTTTTGTTATTTTATGTAAATTATATAATATGTATTTGGTGTAGTTTTTGATATTTTACATAGGGTGTGTAGTATATATTTACTGTCCTTTTTGATATTTTATTTACAGTATATAATATACATTTGGTGTAATTTTTGATATTTTATGTACAGTATATTAAATATAATTACTGTAGTTTTTGATAGTTTATTTACAGTATGTATAACACATATTTTGTGTACTTTTTGATATTTACATAGAGTATGTAATATATATTTACTGTACTTTTTGAAATTTTATTTACAGTATATAAAATGCAATTGGTGTACTTTTAGTTAATATTATATGTACAATATATGAAACATATTTACTGTAGTTTTTGATAATTTATGTACAGTATATAAGATATATTTGGTGGTCTTTTGATATTTTATGTAATTTATATAATATATATTTTGTGTAGTTTTTCATATTTTACATAGGGTGTGTAATATATATTTACTATACTTTTTGATATTTTAATTACAGTATATAATATACATTTGGTGTAATTTTTGATATTTTTTGTACAGTATATTAAATATAATTACTGTAGTTTTTATACTTTATTTACACTATATATATAACACATATTTGGTGTACTTTTTGATATTTTATGTAGAGTATGTAATATATATTTACTGTACATTTTGAAATTTTATTTACAGTATATAAAATATATTTGGTGTGCTTTTAGTTAATATTATATGTACAATATATGAAACATATTTACTGTACTTTTTGATATTTTATGTACAGTATATAAGATATATTTGGTGGCCTTTTGATATTTTATGTAAATTATATAATATATATTTGGTGTAGTTTTTGATATTTTACATAGTGTGTGTAATATATATTTACTGTACTTTTTGATAATTTAATTACAGTATATAATATACATTTGGTGTAATTTTTGATATTTTATGTACAGTATATTAAATATAATTACTGTAGCTTTTGATGGTTTATTTACAGTGTATAAAACACATATTTGGTGTACTTTTTGATATTTTATGTAGTGTATGTAATATATATTTACTGCATTTTGATATTTTATTTACAGTATATAAAATGTATTTGGTTTACTTTTAGTTAATATTATATGTACAATATATGAAATACATTTACTCTAAATTTTGATATTTTATGTACAGTATATAATATATAATTGGTGTACTTTTGATATTTTATGTAAATTATATAATATATATTAGGTGTAGATTTTGATATTTTACATAGGGTGTGTCATATATATTTACTGTCTTTTTGATATTTTATTTACAGTATATAATATTATTTTGGTGTAATTTTTTATATTTTCTGTACAGTATATTAAATATAATTACTGTAGTTTTTGATAGTTTATTTACAGAATATCTAACACATATTTGGTGTAATTTTTGATATTTTATGTAGAGTATATTAAATATAACTACTGTAGTTTTTGATAGTTTATTTAGAGTATATATAACACATATTTGGTGTACTTTTTGATATTTTATGTAGTGTATGTAATATATACTTACTGTACTTTATGATATTTTATTTACAGTATATAAAATGTATTTGGTGCACTTTTAGTTAATATTATATGTACAATATATGAAATATAATTTCTGTAGTTTTTGATAGTTTATTTACAGTATATATAACACATATTTGGTGTACTTTTTGATATTTTATGTACAGTAGGTAATATATATTTACTGTCCTTTTTGATATTTCATTTACAGTATATAAAGTGTATTTGGTGTACTTTTAGTTAATATTATATGCACAATATATGAAATGAATTTACTGAACTTTTTGATATATTATGTACAGTATATAATATATATTTGGTGTCCTTTTGGTATTTTATGTAAATTATATAATATATATTTGGTGTAGTTTTTGATATTTTACATAGGGTGTGTACTATATATTTACTTTCATTTTGATAATTTATTTACAGTCTAAAATATACATTTGGTGTAATTTTTGATATTTTATGTACAGTATATTAAATATAATTAGTGTAGATTTTGATAGTTTATTTACAGTATATATAACACATATTTGGTGTACTATTTGATATTTTATGTACAGTAAGTAATATATATTTACTGTACTTTTTGATATTTTATTTACAGTATATAAAATGTATTTGTTGTACTTTTAGTTAATATTACATGTAGAATATATGAAATATATTTACTGTACTTTTCGATATATTATGTACGGTATATAATATATATTTGGTGTCCTTTTGGTATTTTATGTAAATTATATAATATATATTTGGTATAGTTTTTGATATTTTACATAGGGAGTGTAGTGTATACTTACTGTACTTTTTGCTATGTTATTTACAGTATATAATATACATTTGGTGTAATTTTCGATATTTTATGTACAGTATATTAAATATAATTACTGTAGTTTTTGATTGTTTATTTACAGTATATATAACACATATTTGTTGTACTTTTTGATATTTTATGTAGTGTATGTAATATATATTTACTGTAATTTTGATATTTTATTTACAGTATATAATATACATTTGGTGTAATTTTTGATATTTTATGTACATTATATTACATATAATTACTGCAGTTTTTGATAGTTTATTTACAGTATATATAACAGATATTTGGTGTACTTTTTGATAGTTTATGTACAGTATGTAATATATATTTACTGTACTTTTTGATGTTTTATTTACACTATATAAAATATATTTGGTGTACTTTTAGTTAATATTATATGTACAATATATGAAATATATTTGCTGTACTTTTTGATATTTTATGTACAGTATATAATCTATATTTGGTGTCCTTTTGATATTTTATGTAAATTATATACTATATAATTGGTGTAGTTTTTGATATTTCACACAGAGTGTAATATATATTTACTGTCATTTTCAATCTTTTATTTAGAGTATATAATATACATTTGGTGTAATTTTTGATATTTTATGTACAGTATATTGAATATAATTACTGTAGTTTTTGATAGTTTATTTACAGTATATATAACACATATTTGGTGTACTTCTTGATATTTTATGTACTGTATGTACTATATATTTACTGTACTTTTTGATATTTTATTTACAGTATATAATATACATTTGGTGTAATTTTTGATATTTTATGTACAGTATATTAAATATAATTACTGTACTTTATGATAGTTTATTTACACTATATATAACACATATTTGGTGTACTATTTGATATTTTATGTACAGTATGTAATATATATTTACTGTACTTTTTGATATTTTATTTAAAGTATATAAAATGTATTTGGTGTACTTTTAGTTAATATTACATGTAGAATATATGAAATATATTTACTGTACATTTCGATATTTTATGTACAGTATATAATATATATTTGGTGTCCTTTTTTTATTTTATGTAAATTATATCATATGTATTTGGTGTATTTTTTGATATTTTACATAGGGTGTGTAGTATATATTTACTGTATTTTTTGATATTTTATTTACAGTATATAATATACATTTGGTGTAATTTTTGATATTTTATGTACAGTATATTAAATATAATTACTGTAGTTTTTGATAGTTTATTTACAGTATATATAACACATATTTTGTGTAATTTTTGATATTTTATGTAGTGTACGTAATATATATTTACTGCACTTTTTTATATTTTATTTAGAGGATATAAAATGTGTTTGGTGTACTTTTAGTTAATATTATGTGTACAATATATGAAATATAATTACTGTAGTTTTGATAGTTTATTTACAGTATATATAACACATATTTGGTGTACTTCTTGATATTTTATGTACTGTATGTAATATATATTTACTGTACTTTTTGATATTTTATTTACAGTATATAAAATGTATTTGGTGTACTTTATTTAATATTATATGTACAATATATGAAATATATTTACTGTACTTTTTGATATTTTATGTACAGTGTATAAGATATATTTGGTGACCTTTTGATATTTTATGGAAATTATATAATATATATTTGGTGTAGTTTTTGATATTTTACATAGGGTGTGTAGTATATATTTACTGTCCTTTTTGATAATTTATTTACAGTATATAATATACATTTGGTGTAATTTTTGATATTTAATGTACAGTATATTAAATATATTTACTGTGGTTTATGATAGTTTATTTAAAGTATATATAACACATATTTGGTGTACTGTTTGATATTTTATGTAGAGTATGTAATATATATTTACTGTATTTTGATATTTTATTTACAGTATATAAAATGTATTTTGTGTACTTTTAGTTATTATATGTACAATATATGAAATATATTTACTGTAATTTTTGATATTTTATGTACAGTCTATAATATATATTTGGTGACCTTTTGATATTTTATGTAAATTATATAATATATATTTGGTGTAGATTTTGATATTTTACATAGGGTGTGTCATATATATTTACTGACCTTTTTAATAATTTATTTACAGTATATAATGTACATTTGGTGTAATTTTTGATATTTTATGTACAGTATATAAAATATAATTACTGTAGATTTTGATAGTTTATTTACAGTATATATAACACATATTTGGTGTACTATTTGATACTTTATGTACAGTATGTAATATGTATTTACTGTACTTTTTGATATTTTATTTACAATATATAAAATGTATTTGGTGTACTTTTAGTTAATATTACATGTAGAATATATGAAATATATTTACTGTACTTTTCGATATTTTATGTACAGTATATAATATATATTTGGTTTGCTTTTGTTATTTTATGTAAATTATATAATATGTATTTGGTGTAGTTTTTGATATTTTACATAGGGTGTGTAGTATATATTTACTGTACTTTTTGATATTTTATTTACAGTATATAATATACATTTGCTGTAATTTTTGATATTTTATGGACAGTATATGAAATATAATTACTGTAGTTTTTGATAGTTTATTTACAGTATATATAACACATATTTGGTGTACTTCTTGATATTTTATGTACTGTATGTAATATATATTTACTGTACTTTTTGATATTTTATTTACAGTATATAAAATGTGTTTGGTGTACTTTTAGTTAATATTATATGTACAATATATGAAATAAAATTACTGTAGTTTGTGATAGTTAATTTATGGTATATATAACACATATTTGGTGTACTTCATGATATTTTATGTACTGTATGCAATATATATTTACTGTATTTTTGATATTTTATTTACAGTATATAAAATGTATTTGGTGTACTTTATTTAATATTATATGTACAATATATGAAATATATTTACTGTACTATTTGATATTTTATGTACGGTGTATAAGATATATTTGGTGAACTTTTGATATTTTCTGTAAATTATATCATATATATTTGGTGTAGTTTTTGATATTTTACATAGGGTGTGTAGTATATATTTACTGTCTTTTTGATATTTTATTTACAGTATATAATATACTTTTGGTGTAATTTTTGATATTTTATGTACAGTATATTAAATATAATTACTGTAGTTTATGATAGTTTATTTACAGTATATATAACACATATTTGGTGTACTTTTTGATGTTTTATGTAGAGTATGTAATATATATTTACTGTATTTTGATATTTTATTTAGAGTATATAAAATGTATTTTGCGTACTTTTAGTTAATATTATATGTACAATATATGAAATATAATTACTGTAGTTTTTGATAGTTTATTTACTGTATATATAACACATATTTGGTGTACTTCTTGATACTTTATGTACTGTCTGTAATATATATTTACTGTATTTTTGATATTTAATTTACAGTATATAAAATGTATTTGGTGTACTTTATTTAATATTATATGTACAATATATGAAATATATTTACTGTACTTTTTGATATTTTATGTATGGTGTATAAGATATATTTGGTGAACTTTTGATATTTTATGTAAATTATATAATATATATTTCGTGTAGTTTTTGATATTTTACATAGGGTGTGTAGTATATATTTACTGTCCTTTTTGATATTTTATTTAAGGTATATAATGTACATTTGGGGTAATTTTTGATATTTTATGTACAGTATATTAAATATAATTACTGTAGTTTATGATAGTTCATTTACAGTATATATAACACATATTTGGTGTACTATTTTATATTTTATGTACAGTATGTAATATATATTTACTGTATTTTGATATTTTATTTACAGTATATAAAATGTATTTTGTGTACTTTTAGTTAATATATGTACAAAATATGAAATATATTTACTGTACTTTTTGATATTTTATATACAGTATATAATATATATTTGGTGTACTTTTGATATTTTATGTAAATTATATAATGTATATTTGGTGTAGATTTTGATATTTTACATAGGGTGTGTCATATATATTTACTGTCCTTTTTAATATTTTATTTACAGTATATAATGTACATTTGTTGTGATTTTTGATATTTTATGTACAGTATATTAAATATAATTACTGTAGTTTTTGATAGTTTATTTATAGTATATATAACACATATTTGGTGTACTTTTTGATATTTTATGTACAGTATGTAATATATATTCACTGTAATTTTTGATAATTTATTTACAGTACATAAAATGTATTTGGTGTACTTTTAATTAATATTATATGTACAATATATGAATTATATTTACTGTACTTTTTCATATTTTATGTACAGTATATAAGATATATTTGGTGTCCTTTACATATTTTATGTTAATTATATAACATAAATTTGGTGTAGTTTTTGATATTTTACATAGGGTGTGTACTATATATTTACTTTCCTTTTTGATATTTTATTTACAGTCTAAAATATACATTTGGTGTAATTTTTGGTATTTTATGTACAGTATATTAAACACAATTAGTGTAGATTTTGATAGTTTATTTACAGTATATATAACACATATTTGGTGTTCTATTTGATATTTTATGTACAGTATGTAATTTATATTTACTGTACTTTTTGATATTTTATTTACAGTATATAAAATGTATTTGGTGTACTTTTAGTTAATATTACATGCAGAATATATGAAATATATTTACTGAACTTTTCGATATTTTATGTACAGTATATAATATATATTTGGTGTCCTTTTTTTATTTTATGTAAATTATATAATATGTATTTGGTGTAGTTTTTGATATTTTACATAGGGTGTGTAGCATATATTTACTGTACTTTTTGATATTTTATTTACAGTATATAATATAAATTTGGTGTAATTTTTGATATATGTACAGTATATTAAATATAATTACTGTAGTTTTTGATAGTTTATTTACAGTATCTGTAACACATATTTGGTGTACTTTTTGATATTTTATGTAGTGTATGTAATACATATTTACTGTACTTTTTGCTATTTTATTTACAGTATATAAAATGTATTTGGTGTACTTTTAGTTAATATTATATGTACAATATACCAAATATAATTACTGTAATTTTTGATATTTTATTTACTGTATACATAACACATATTTGGTGTACTTCTTGATATTATATGTACTGTCTGTAATATATATTTACTGTACTTTTTGATATTTAATTTACAGTATATAAAATGTATTTGGTGTACTTTATTTAATATTATATGTACAATATGTGAAATATACTGTACTTTTTGATATTTTATGTACGGTGTATAAGATATATTTGGTGACATTTTGATATTTTATGTAAATTATATAATATATATTTGGTGTAGTTTTTGATATTTTACATAGGGTGTGTAGTATATATTTACTGTCCTTTCTGATAGTTTATTTACAGTATATAATATACATTTGGTGTAATTTTTGATATTTTATGTACAGTATATTAAATATAATAACTGTAGATTTCGATAGTTTATTTACAGTATATATAACACATATTTGGTGTGCTTTTTGATATTTTATGTAGAGTATGTAATATATATTTACTGTATTTTGATATATTATTTGCAGTATATAAAATGTATTTTGTGTAATTTTTGTTAATATTATATGTACAATATATGAAATATATTTACTGTACATTTTGATATTTTATGTACTGTATATAATATATATTTGGTGTACTTTTGATATTTTATGTAAATTATATAATATATATATGGTGTAGACTTTGATATTTTACATAGGGTGTGTCATATATATTTACTGTCCTTTTTAATATTTTATTTACACTATATAATGTACATTTGGTATAATTTTTGATATTTTATGTACAGTATATAATATACATTTGGTGTAATTTTTGATATTTTATGTACAGTATATTAAATATAATTACTGTATTTTTTGATAGTTTATTTACAGTACATATAACACATATTTGGTGTACTTTTTGATATTTTATGTACAGTATGTATTATACATTTACAGTACTTTTTGATATTTTATTCACAGTATATAAAATGTATATGGTGTACTTTTAGTTAATATTATATGTACAATATATGAATTATATTTACTGTACTTTTTGATATTTTATCTACCGTATATAAGATATATTTGGTGTCCTTTTCATATTTTATGTTAATTATATAACATAAATTTGGTGTAGTTTTTGATATTTTACATAGGGTGTGTACTATATATTTACTTTCCTTTTTGATATTTTATTTACAGTCTAAAATACACATTTGGTGTAATTTTTGATATTTTATGTGCAGTATATTAAATATAATTACTGTAGATTTTGATAGTTTATTTACAGTATATATAACACATATTTGGTGTAGTATTTGATAATTTATGTACAGTATGTAATATATATTTACTGTATTTTTGATATTTTATTTACAGTATATAAAATGTATTTGGTGTACTTTAAGTTAATATTACATGTAGAATATATGAAATATATTTACTGTTCTTTTCGATATTTTATGTACGGTATATAATATATATTTGTTGTCCTTTTGTTATTTTATGTAAATTATATAATATGTATTTGGTGTAGTTTTTGATATTTTACATAGGGTGTGTAGTATATATTTACTGTAATTTTGATATTTTATTTACAGTATATAATATACATTTGGTGTAATTTTTGATATTTTATGTACAGTATGCAATATATATTTACTGTATTTTTGATATTTTATTTACAGTATATAAAATGTATTTGGTGTACTTTTAGATAATATTACATGTAGAATATATGAAATATATTTACTGTACTTTTCGATATTTTATGTACTGTATATAATATATATTTGGTGTCCTTTTGGTATTTTATGTAAATTATATAATATATATTTGGTGTAGTTTTTGATATTTTACATAGGGAGTGTAGTATATATTTACTGTACATTTTGATATTTTGTTTACAGTATATAATATATATTTGGTGTAATTTTCGATATTTTATGTACAGTATATTAAATATAATTACTGTAGATTTGATAGTTTATTTACAGTATATATAACACATATTTGTTGTAATTTTTGATATTTTATGTAGTGTATGTAATATATATTTACTGTAATTTTGATATTTTATTAACAGTATATAATATACATTTGGAGTAATTTTTGATATTTTATGTACATTATATTAAACATAATTACTACAGTTTTTGATAGTTTATTTACAGTATATATAACACATAATTGGTGTACTTTTTGATATTTTATGTACTGTATGTAATAAATATTTACTGTACTTTTTGATATTTTATTTACAGTATATAAAATGTATTTGGTGTAATTTTAGTTAATATTATATGTACAATATATGAAATATATTTAATGTACTTTTTGATATTTTATGTACAGTATATACTCTATATTTGGTGTCCCTTTGATATTTTATGTAAATTATATAATATATATTTGGTGTAGATTTTTATATTCTGCATAGAGTGTAATATATATTTACTGTCCTTTATAATATTATTTATAGTATATAATATATATTTGGTGTAATTTTTGATATTTTATGTACAGTATATTAAACATAATTACTGTAGTTTTTGATAGTTTATTTACAGTATATATAACACATATTTGGTGTACTTTTTGATATTTTATATAGATTATGTAATATATATTTACTGTACTTTTTGAAATTTTATTTACAGTATATAAAATGTAATTGGTGTACTTTTAGTTAATATTATATGTACAATATATGAAACATATTTACTGTAGTTTTTGATATTTTATGTACAGTATATAAGACATATTTGGTGGTCTTCTGATATATCATATAAATTATATAATATATATTTGGTGTAGTTTTTGATATTTTACATAGGGTGTGTAATATATATTTACTGTACTTTTTGATATTTTAATTACAGTATATAATATACATTTGGTGTAATTTTTGATATTTTATGTACAGTATATTAAATATAATTACTGTAGTTTTTACACTTTATTTACAGTTTATATAACACATATTTGGTGTACTTTTTGATATTTTATGTACAGTATGTAATATATATTTACTGTACTTTTTGAAATATTATTTACAGTATATAAAATGTATTTGGTGTACTTTTAGTTAATATTAAATGTACAATATGTGAAATATAATTACTGTAGTTTTTGATAGTTTATTTACAGTATATATAAAATATATTTGGTGTATTTCTTGATATTTTATGTACTGTATGTAATATATATTTACTGTACTTTTTGATATTTTATTTACAGTTTATAAAATGTATTTGGTGTACTTTATTTAATACTATATGTACAATATATGAAATATATTTACTGTACTTTTTGATATTTTATGTACGGTGTATAAGATATATTTGGTGACCTTTTGATATTTTATGTAAATTATATAATGTATATTTGGTGTAGTTTTTCATATTTTACAAAGGGTGTGTAGTATATATTTACTGTCCTTTTTGATATTTTATTTATATTATATAATATACATTCGGTGTAATTTTTGATATTTTATGTACAGTATGCAATATATATTTACTGTATTTTTGATATTTTATTTACAGTATATAAAATGTATTTGGTGTACTTTATTTAATATTATATGTACAATATATGAAATATATTTACTGTACTTTTTGATAGTTTATGTACGGTGTATAAGATATATTTGGTGTCCTTGTGATATTTTATGTAAATTTTATAATATATATTTTGTGTAGTTTTTGATATTTTACATAGGGTGTGTAGTATATATTTACTGTCCTTTTTGATATTTTATTTACAGTATATAATATACATTTGGTGTAATTTTTGATATTTTATGTACAGTATATTAAATATAAACACTGTAGTTAATGATAGTTTATTTACAGTATATATAACACATATTTGGTGTACTTTTGATATTTTATGTAGAGTATGTAATATATATTTACTGTATTTTGATATATTATTTACAGTATATAAAATGTATTTGGTGTACTTTTAGTTAATATTATATGTACAATATATGAAATATATTTACTGTACTTTCTGATATTTTATGTACAGTATATAATATATTTGGTGTACTTTTGATATTTAATGTAAATTATACAATATTTATTTGGTGTGGTTTTTGATATTTTACATACAGTGTAATATATATTTACTGTCTTTTTTCATATATTATTTAGAGTATATAATATACATTTGGTGTAATTTTTGATATATTATGTACAGTATATTAAATATAATTTCTGTAGTTTTTGATAGTTTATTTACAGTATATAAAACACATATTTGGTGTACTTTTTGATATTTTATGTACTGTATGTAATATATATTTACTGTATTTTTGATAATTTATTTACAGTATATAAAATGTATTTGGTGTACTTTTAGTTAATATTATATGTACAATATATGAAATATATTTACTGTACTTTTTGATATTTTATGTACAGTATATAAGATATATTTTGTGTCCTTTTGTTATTTTATGTAAATTATATAATATATATTTGGTGTAGTTTTTGATATTTAACATAGTGTGTGTAGTATATATTTACTGTCCTTTTTGATATTTTGTTTACAGTATATAATATACATTTGGTGTAATTTTTGATATTTTATATACAGTATATTTAATATAATTACTGTAGTTTGTGATAGTTTATTTACAGTATATATAACACATATTTGGTGTACTGTTTGATATTTTATGTAGTGTATGTAATATATATTTACTGTACTTTTTGATATTTTATTTACAGTATGTAAAATGTATTTGGTGTACTTTTAGTTAATATTATATGTAAAATATATGAAATATAATTACTGTAGTTTTTGGTAGTTTATTTACAGTATATATAACACATATTTGGTGTATTTCTTGATATTTTATGGACTGTATGTAATATATATTTACTGTACTTTTAGATATTTTATTTACAGTATATAAAATGTATTTGGTATACTTTATTTAATATTATATGTACAATATATGAAATATATTTACTGTACTTTTTGATATTTTATGTACGGTGTATAAGATATATTTGGTGTCCTTTTGATATTTTATGTAAATTATATAATATATATTTGGTGTAGTTTTGATATTTTACATATGGTGTGTAGTATATATTTACTGTCTTTTTGATATTTTATTTAGAGTATATAATATACATTTGGTGTAATTTTTGATATTTTATATACATTATATTAAATATAATTACTGTAGTTTATGATAGTTTATTTACAGTATATATAACACATATTTGGTGTACTTTTTGATATTTTATGTAGAGTATGTAATATAAATTTACAGTATTTTGATATTTTATTTACAGTATATAAAATGTATTTGGTGTATTTTTAGTTAATATTATATGTACAATATATGAAATATAATTACTGTAGTTTTTGATAGTTTATTTACAGTATATATAACACATATTTGGTGTACTTCTTGATATTTTATGTACTGTATGTAATATATATTTACTGTACATTTTGATATTTTATTTACAGTATATAAAATGTATCTGGTGTACTTTATTTAATACTATATGTAGAATATATGAAATATGTTTACTGTACTTTTTGATATTTTATGTACAGTGTATAAGATATATTTGGTGACCTTTTGATATTTTATGTAAATTATATAATATATATTTGGTGTAGATTTTGATATTTTACATAGGGTGTGTAGTATATATTTACTGTCCTTTTTGATATTTTATTTACAGTATATAATATACATTTGGTGTAGTTTTTGATATTTTATGTACAGTATATTAAATATAATTACTGTAGTTTATGATAGTTTATTTACAGTATATATAACACATATTTGGTGTACTATTTTATATTTTATGTAGAGTATGTAATATATATTTACTGTATTTTGATATTTTATTTACAGTATATAAAATGTATTTTGTGTACTTTTAGTTAATATTATATGTACAATATATGAAATATATTTACTGTACTTTTTGATATTTTATGTAAAGTATATAATATATATTTGGTGTACTTTTGATATTTTATGTAAATTATATAATATATATTTTGTGTAGATTTTGATATTTTACATAGGGTGTGTCATATATATTTACTGTCCTTTTTAATATTTTATTTACAGTATATAATGTACATTGGTTGTAATTTTTGATATTTTATGTACAGTATATTAAATATAATTACTCTAGTATTTGATAGTTTATTTACAGTATATATAACACATATTTGGTGTACTTTTTGATATTTTATGTACAGTATGTAATATACATTTACAGTACTTTTAGTATTTTATTCACAGTACATAAAATGTATTTGGTGTACTTTATTTAATATTATATGTACAATATATGAATTATATTTACTGTACTTTTTCATATTTTATGTACAGTATATGAGATATATTTCGTGTACTTTTCATATTTTATGTTAATTATATAACATAAATTTGGTGTAGTATCTTATATTTTACATAGGGTGTGTACTATATATTTACTTTCTTTATGATATTTTATTTACAGTCTAAAATATACATTTGGTGTAATTTTTGATATTTTTTGTACAGTATATTAAATATAATTACTGTAGATTTTGATAGTTTATTTACAGTATATACAACACATATTTGGTGTACTATTTGATATTTTATGTACAGTATGTAATATATATTTACTGTACTTTTTGATATTTTATTTACAGTATATAAAATGTATTTGTGGTACTTTTAGTTAATATTACATGTAGAATATATGAAATATATTTACTGTACTTTTCGATATTTTATGTACGGTATATAATATATATTTGGTGTCCTTTTGTTATTTTATGTAAATTATATAATACGTATTTGGTGTAGTTTTTGATATTTTACATAGGGTGTGTAGTATATATTTACTGTACTTTTTGATATTTTATTTACAGTATATAATATACATTTGGTGTAATTTTGGATATTTTATGTACAGTATATTAAATATAATTACTGTAGTTTTTGATAGTTTATTTACAGTATCTATAACACATATTTGGTGTACTTTTTGATATTTTATGTAGTGTATGTAATATATATTTACTGTACTTTTTGATATTTTATTTACAGTATATAAAATGTATTTGGTGTACTTTTAGTTAATATTATATGTACAATATATGAAATATAATTACTGTAGTTTTTGATAGTTTATTTACAGTATATATAACACTTATTTGGTGTACTTCTTGATATTTTATGTACTGTATGTAATATATATTTACTGTATTTTTGATATTTTACTTACAGTATATAAAATGTATTTGGTGTACTTTATTTAATATTATATGTACAATATATGAAATCTATTTATTGTACTTTTTGATATTTTATGTACGGTGTATAAGATATATTTGGTGACATTTTGATATTTTATGTAAATTATATAATATATATTTGGTGTAGTTTTTGATATTTTACATAGGGTGTGTAGTATATATTTACTGTGCTTTTTGATATTTTATTTACAGTATATAATATACATATGGTGTAATTTTTGATATTTTATGTACAGTATATTAAATGTAATTACTGTAGTTTTTGATAGTTTATTTACAGTTTATATAACACATATTTGGTGTACTTTTTGATATTTTATGTAGGGTATGTAATATATATTTACTCTATTTTGATATTTTATTTACAGTATATAAAATGTATTTTTCGTATTTTAGTTAATATTCTATGTACAATATATGAAATATATTTACTGTACTTTTTGATATTTTAAGTACAGTATATAATATATATTTGGTGACCTTTTGATATTTTATGTAAGTTATATAATATATATTTGGTGTAGATTTTGATATTTTACATAGGGTGTGTCATATATATTTACTGTCCTTTTTAATATTTTATTTACAGTATATAATGTACATTTGGTGTAATTTTTGATATTTTATGTACAGTATATTAAATATAATTACTGTAGTTTTTGATAGTTTATTTACAGTATATATAACACATATTTGGTGTACTTTTTGATATTTTATGTACAGTATGTAATATACATTTACAGTACTTTTTGATATATTATTCACAGTATATAAAATGTATTTGGTGTACTTTTAGTTAATATCATACGTACAATATATGAAATATATTTACTGTACTTTTTGATATTTTATATACGGTGTATAAGATATATTTGGTGACCTTTTGATATTTTATGGAAATTATATAATATATATTTGGTGTAGTTTTTGATATTTTACATAGGGTGTGTAGTATATATTTACTGTCCTTTTTGATATTTTATTTACACTATATAATATACATTTTGTGTAATTTTTGATATTTTCTCTACAGTATATTAAATATAATTACTGTACTTTATGATAGTTTATTTACAGTATATATAACACATATTTGGTGTACTATTTGATATTTTATGTACAGTATGTAATATATATTTACTGTAATTTTTGATACTTTATTTACAGTATATAAAATGTATTTGGTGTACTTTTAGTTAATATTACATTTAGAATATATGAAATATATTTACTGTATTTTTCGATATTTTATGTACAGTATATAATATATATTTGGTGTCCTTTTGTTATTTTATGTAAATTATATAATATGTATATGTTGTAGTTCTTGATATTTTACATAGGCTATGTAGTATATATTTACTGAACATTTTGATATTTTATTTACATTATATCATATACATTTGGTGTAATTTTTGATATTTTATGTACAGTATAATAAATATAATTACTGTAGTTTTTGATAGTTTATTTACAATATATATAACACATATTTGGTGTACTTTTGATATTTTATGTAGTGTATGTAATATATATTTACTGTATTTTTTGGTATTTTATTTACAGTATATAAAATGTGTTTGGTGTACTTTTAGTTAATATTATATGTACAATATATGAAATATAATTACTGTAGTTTTTGATAGTTTATTTACAGTATATATAACACATATTTGGTGTACTTCTTGATATTTTATGTACTGTATGTAATATATATTTACTGTACATTTTGATATTTTATTTACAGTATATAAAATGTATTTGGTGTACTTTATTTAATATTATATGTACAATCTAAGAAATATATTTACTGAAATTTTTGATATTTTATGTACTGTGTATAAGATATATTTGGTGACCTTTTGATATTTTATGTAAATTATATAATATATAATTGGTGTAGTTTTTGATATTTTACATAGGGTGTGTACTATATATTTACTGTCTTTTTGATATTTTATTTACAGTATATAATATACATTTGGTGTAATATTTGAAATTTTATGTACAGTATATTAAATATAATTACTGTAGTTTTTGATAGTTTATTTACAGTATATTTAACACATATTTGGTGTACTATTTGATATTTTATGTACAATATGTAATATATATTTACTGTATTTTTGATATTTTATTTACAGTATATAAAATGTATTTGGTGTACTTTTAGTTAATATTACATGTAGAATATGTGAAATATATTTACTGTACTTTTCGATATTTTATGTACAGTATATAATATATATTTGGTGTCCTATTGTTATTTTATGTAAATTATATAATATGTATTTGGTGTAGTTTTTGATATTTTACATAGGGTGTGTAGTATATATTTACTGTCCTTTTTGATATTTTATTTACAGTATATAATATACATTTGGTGTAATTCTTGATATTTTATGTACAGTATATTAAATATAATTACTGTAGTTTTTGATAGTTTATTTACAGTATATATAACACATATTTGGTGTACTTTTTGATATTTTATGTACAGTATGTAATATACATTTACAGTACTTTTTGATATATTATTCACAGTTTATAAAATGTATTTGGTGTACTTTTAGTTAATATTATATGTACAATATATGAATTATATTTACTGTACTTTTTCATATTTTATGTACAGTATATAAGATATATTTGGTGTACTTTTCATATTTTATGTTAATTATATAACATAAATTTGGTATAGTTTTTTATATTTTACATAGGGTGTGTACTATATATTTACTTTCCTTTTTGATACTGTATTTACAGTCTAAAATATACATTTGGTGTAATTTTTGATATTTTATGTACAGTATATTAAATATAATTACTGTAGATTTTGATAGTTTATTTACAGTATATACAACACATATTTGGTGTACTATTTGATATTTTATGTACAGTATGTAATATATATTTACTGTACTTTTTGATATTTTATTTACAGTATATAAAATGTATTTGGTGTACTTTTAGTTAATATTACATGTAGAATATATGAAATATATTTACTGTACTTTTCGATATTTTATGTACAGTATATAATATATATTTGGTGTCCTTTTGTTATTTTATGTAAATTATATAATACGTATTTGGTGTAGTTTTTGATATTTTACATAGGGTGTGTAGTATATATTTACTTTTTGATATTTTATTTACAGCATATAATATACATTTGGTGTAAATTTTGATATTTTATGTACAGTATATTAAATATAATTACTGTAGTTTTTGATAGTTTATTTACAGTATCTATAACACATATTTGGTGTACTTTTTGATATTTTATGTAGTGTATGTAATATATATTTACTGTACTTTTTGATATTTTATTTACAGTATATAAAATGTATTTGGTGGACTTTTAGTTAATATTATATGTACAATATTTGAAATACAATTACTGTAGTTTTTGATAGTTTATTTACTGTATATATAACACATATTTGGTGTACTTCTTGATATTTTATGTACTGTCTGTAATATATATTTACTGTACTTTTTGATATTTAATTTACAGTATATAAAATGTATTTGGTGTACTTTATTTAATATTATATGTACAATATATGAAATATATTTACTGTACTTTTTGATATTTTATGTACGGTGTATAAGATATATTTGGTGACATTTTGATATTTTATGTATATTATATAATATATATTTGGTGTAGTTTTGGATATTTAACATAGGGTGTGCAGTATATATTTACTGTCCTTTTGATATTTTATTTACAGTATATAATATACATTTGGTGTAATTTTTGATATTTTCTGTACAGTATATTAAATATAATTACTGTACTTTATGATAGTTTATTTAGAGTATATATAATTCATATTTGGTGTACTATTTGATATTTTATGTACAGTATGTAATATATATTTACTATACTTTTTGATATTTTATTTACAGTATATAAAAAGTATTTGGTGTACTTTTAGTTAATATTACATTTAGAATATATGAAATATATTTACTGTACTTTTTGATATTTTATGTACAGTATATAATATATATTTGGTGTCCTTT
Source organism: Pan paniscus (assembly GCF_029289425.2). Classification (NCBI taxonomy): domain Eukaryota; kingdom Metazoa; phylum Chordata; class Mammalia; order Primates; family Hominidae; genus Pan; species Pan paniscus. The sequence goes on along the minus strand of NC_073263.2, from coordinate 12,109,930 downwards.
TGTTATTTTATCTAAATTATATAATATGTATTTGGTGTAGTATTTGATATTTTACATAGGGTGTGTAGTATACATTTACTGTACATTTTGATATTTTATTTACAGTATATAATATACATTTGGTGTAATTTTTGATATTTTATATACAGTATATTAAATATAATTACTGTAGTTTTGATAGTTTATTTACAGTATATATAACACATATTTGGTGCACTTTTGATATTTTATATAGTTTATGTAATATATATTTACTGTACTTTGTGGTATTTTATTTACAGTATATAAAATGTGTTTGGTGTACTTTTAGTTAATATTATATGTACAATATATGAAATATAATTACTGTAGTTTTTGATAGTTTATTTACAGTATATATAACACATATTTGGTGTACTTCTTGATGTTTTATGTACTGTATGTAATATATATTTAATGTAATTTTTGATATTTTATTTACAGTATATAAAATGTATTTGGTGTACTTTATTTAATATTATACATACTATATATGAAATATATTTACTGAACTTTTTGATATTTTATGTACGGTGTATGATATCTTTGGTGACCTTTTGATATTTTATGTAAATTATATAATATATATTTGGTGTAGTTTTTGATATTTTACATAGGGTGTGTAGTATATATTTACTGTCCTTTTTGATATTTTATTTACAGTATATAATATACATTTGGTGTAATTTTTGATATTTTACGTACAGTATATTAAATATAATTACTGTAGTTTATGATAATTTATTTACAGTATATATAACACATATTTGGTGTACTTTTTGATATTTTATGTAGAGTATGTAATATATATTTACTGTATTTTGATATTTTATTTACAGTATATAAAATGTATTTTGTGTACTTTTAGTTAATATTATATGTACAATATATGAAATATATTTACTGTACATTTGATATTTTACGTACAGTATATAATATATATTTGGTGTACTTTTGATATTTTATGTAAATTATATAATATATATTTGGTGTAGATTTTGATATTTTACATAGGGTGTGTCATATATATTTACTGTCCTTTTTAATATTTTATTTAGAGTATATGATGTACATTTGGTGTAATTTTTGATATTTTATGTACAGTATATTAAATATAATTACTGTAGTTTTTGATAGTTTATTTACAGTATATATAACACATATTTGGTGTACTTTTTGATATTTTATGTAGTGTATGTAATATATATTTACTGTACTCTTTGATATTTTATTCACAGTATATAAAATTTATTTGGGTTACTTTATTTAATATTATATGTACAATATATGAAATATATTTACTGTACTATTTGACATTTTATGTACGGTGTATAAGATATATTTGGTGACCTTTTGATATTTTATGTAAATTATATAATATTTATATGGTGTAGTTTTTGATATTTTACATAGGGTGTGTACTATATATTTACTGTCTTTTTGATATTTTATTTACAGTATATAATATACATTTGGTGTAATTTTTGAAATTTTATGTACAGTATATTAAATATAATTACTGTAGTTTTTGATAGTTTATTTACAGTATATTTAACACATATTTGGTGTACTATTTGATATTTTATGTACAGTATGTAATATATATTTACTGTATTTTTGATATTTTATTTACAGTATATAAAATGTATTTGGTGTACATTTAGTTAATATTACATGTAGAATATGTGAAATATATTTACTGTACTTTTCGATATTTTATGTACAGTATATAATATATATTTGGTGTCCTTTTGTTATTTTATGTAAATTATATAATATGTATTTGGTGTAGTTTTTGATATTTTACATAGGGTGTGTAGTATATATTTACTGTACTTTTTGATATTTTATTTACAGTATATAGTATACATTTGGTGTAATTTTTGATATTTTATGTACAGAATATTAAATATAATTACTGTAGTTTTTGATACTTTATTTACAGTATATATAACACATATTTGGTGTACTTTTTGATATTTTATGTAGTGTATGTAATATATATTTACTGTACTTTTTTATATTTTATTTACAGTATATAAAATGTGTTTGGTGTAGTTTTAGTTAATATTATGTGTACAATATATGAAATATAATTACTGTAGTTTTTGATACTATATTTACAGTATATATAACACATATTTGGTGTACTTCTTGATATTTTATGTACTGTATGTAATATATATTTACTGTACTTTTTGATATTTTATTTACAGTATATAAAATGTGTTTGGTGTACTTTATTTAATATTATATGTACAATATATGAAATATATTTACTGTACTTTTTGATATTTTACGTACGGTGTATAAGATATATCTGGTGACCTTTTGATATTTTATGGAAATTATATAATATATATTTGGTGTAGATTTGATATTTTTCATAGGGTGTGTAGTATATATTTACTGTCCTTTTTGATATTTTATTTGCAGTACATAATATACATTTGGTGTAATTTTTGATATTTAATGTACAGTATATTAAATATAATTACTGTGGTTTATGATAGTTTATTTACAGTATATATAACACATATTTGGTGTACCATTTGATATTTTATGTACAGTATGTAATATATAGTTACTGTACTTTTTGATATTTTATTTACAGTATATAAAATGTATTTGGTGTACTTTTAGTTAATATTACATGTAGAATATATGAAATATCTTTATTGTACTTTTCGAAATTTTATGTACAGTATATAATATATATTTGGTGTCCTTTTGATATTTTATGTAAATTATATAATATGTATTTGGTGTAGTTTTTGATATTTTACATAGGGTGTGTAGTATATATTTACTGTACTTTTTGATATTTTATTTACAGTATATAATATACATTTGGTGTAATTTTTGATATTTTATGTACAGTATATTAAATATAACTACTGAAGTTTTTGATAGTTTATTTACAGTATATATAACACATATTTGGTGTATTTCTTGATATTTTATATACTGTATGTAATATATATTTAATGTACTTTTTGATATTTTATTTACAGTATATAAAATATGTTTTGTGTACTTTTAGTTAATATTATATGTACAATATATGAAATATAATTACTGTAGTTTTTGATAGTTAATTTACGGTGTATATAACACATATTTGGTGTACTTCTGGATATTTTATGTACTGTATGTAATATATATTTACTGTACTTTTTGATATTTTATTTACAGTATATAAAATGTATTTGGTGTACTTTATTTAATATTATATGTACAATATATGAAATATATTTACTGTACTATTTGATATTTTATGTACGGTGTATAAGATATATTTGGTGAACTTTTGATATTTTATGTAAATTATATAATATATATTTGGTGTAGTTTTTGATATTTTACATAGGGTGTGTAGTATATATTTACTGTCTTTTTGATATTTTATTTACAGTATATAATATACATTTGGTGTAATTTTTGATATTTTATGTACAGTATATTAAATATAATTACTGTAGTTTATGATAGTTTATTTACAGTATATATAACACATATTTGGTGTACTTTTTGATATTTTATGTACAGTATGTAATATATATTTACTGTACTTTTTGATATTCTATTTACAGTACATAAAATGTATTTGGTGTACTTTTAGTTAATATTATATGCACAATATATGAAATATATTTACTGTACTGTTTGATATTTTATGTACAGTATATAAGATATATTTAGTGTCCTTTTGATATTTTATGTAAATTATATAATATATATTTGGTGCAGTTTTTGATATTTTACATAGGGTGTGTAATATATATTTACTGTAATTTTTGATATTTTAGAGTATATAATATTCATTTGGTGTAATTTTTGATATTTTATGTACAGTATATTAAATATAATTACTGTAGTTTGTGATAGTTTATTTACACTATATATAACACGTATTTGGTGTACTTTTTGATATTTTATGTACAATATGTAATATATATTTACTGTACATTTTGATATTCTATTTACAGTACATAAAATGTATTTGGTGTAGTTTTAGTTAATATTATATGCACAATATTTGAAATATATTTACTGTACATTTTGATATTTTATCTACAGTATATAAGATATATTTGGTGTCCTTTTTATATTTTATGTAAATTATATAATATATATTTGATGTAGTTTTTGATATTTTACATAGGGTGTGTAGTATATATTTACTGTCCTTTTTGATATTTTATTTACAGCATATAATTTACATTTGGTGTAATTTCTGATTTTTTATGTACCGTACATTGAATATAATTACATTAGTTTTTGATATTTACAGTATATATAACACATATGTGGTGTACTTTTTGATATTTTATGTACAGTATGTAATATATATTTACTGTAATTTTTGATATTTTATTTACAGTATATAATATACTTTTGGTGTAATTTTTGATATTTTATGTACTGTATATTAAACATAATTACTGTAGATTTTGATAGTTTATTTACAGTATATATAACACATATTTGGTGTACTTTTTGTTATATTATGTACAATATGTAATGTATATTTGCTGTACTTTTTGATATTTTATTTACAGTATATAAAATGTATTTGCTGTACTTTTAGTTAATATTATATGTACAATATATGAAATATATTTACTGTACATTTTGATATTTTATGTAGAGTATATAAGATATATTTGTTGTCCTTTTGATATTTTATGTAAATTATATAATATATATTTTGTGTAGATTGTGATATTTTACATATGGTGTGTAATATATATTTACTGTATTTTTGAAATTTTATTTACACTAAATAACATACTTTTGGTGTAATTTCTGATATTTTATGTACAGTATATTAAATATAATTACTGTAGTTTTTGATAGTTTATTTACAGTATATAGAACACGTATTTGGTGTAGTTTTTGATATTTTATGTACAGTATGTAATATATATTTACTGTACTTTTTGATATTCTATTTACAGTACATAAAATGTATTTGGTGTACTTTTAGTTAATATTATATGCACAATATATGAAATATATTTACTGTACATTTTGATATTTTATCTACAGTATATAAGATATATTTGGTGTCCTTTTTATATTTTATGTAAATTATATAATATATATTTGATGTAGTTTTTGATATTTGACATAGGGTGTGTATTATATATTTACTGTCCTTTTTGATATTTTATTTACAGCATATAATTTACATTTGGTGTAATTTCTGATATTTTAAATACCGTATATTGAATATAATTACTGTAGTTTTTGATATTTACAGTATATATAACACATATGTGGTGTACTTTTTGATATTTTATGTACAGTATGTAATATATTTTTACTGTAATTTTTGATATTTTATTTACAGTATACAATATACTTTTGGTGTAATTTTTGATATTTTATGTAGTGTATATTAAATATAATTACTGTAGACTTTGATAGTTTATTTACAGTATATATAACACATATTTGGTGTACTTTTTGATATATTATGTACAATATGTAATGTATATTTACTGTACTTTTTGATATTTTATTTACAGTATATAAAATATATTTGGTGTACTTTTAGTAAATATTATATGTACAACATATGAAATATATTTACTATACTTTCTGATATTTTATGTACAGTATATAAGATATATTTGGTGTCCTTTTGATATTTTATGTAAATTATATAATATATATTTGGTGTAGTTTTTGATATTTTACATAGGGTGTGTAGTATATATTTACTGTCCTGTTTGATATTTTATTTACAGTATATAATATACATTTCGTGTAATTTTTGATATTTTATGTACAGTATATTAAATATAATTACTGTAGTTTTTGATAGTTTATTTACAGTATATATAACACATATTTTGTGTACTTTTTGATATTTTATGTACTGTATGTAATATATATTTACTGTACCTTTTGATATGTTATTTACAATATATATAATGTATTTGGTGTACTTTTAGTTAATATTATATGTACAATATATGAAATATATTTACTGTAATTTTTGATATTTTATGAAGAGTATATAAGATATATTAGGTGTCCTTTTGATATTTTATGTAAATTATATAATATATATTTTGTGTAGATTGTGATATTTTACATATGGTGTGTAATATATATTTACTGTATTTTTGATATTTTATTTACAGTATATAATATACTTTTGGTGTAATTTATGATATTTTATGTACTGTATATTAAACATAATTACTGTAGACTTTGATAGTTTATTTACAGTATATATAACACATATTTGGTGTACTTTTTGATATTTTATGTACAGTATGTACTATATATTTACTGTACTTTTTGATATTCTATTTACAGTACATAAAATGTATTTGGTGTACTTTTAGTTAATATTATATGCACAACATATGAAATATATTTACTGTACTTTTTGATATTTTATGTACAGTATATAAGATATATTTAGTGTCCTTTTGATATTTTATGTAAATTATATAATATATATTTGGTGTAGTTTTTGATATTTTACATAGGGTGTGTAATATATATTTACTGTAATTTTTGATATTTAAGAGTATATAATATACATTTGGTGTAATTTTTGATATTTTATGTACAGTATATTAAATATAATTACTGTAGTTTTTGATAGTTTATTTACAGTATATATAACACGTATTTGGTGTACTTTTTGATATATTATGTACAGTATGTAATATGTATTTACTGTACTTTTTGATACTTTATTTACAGTATATAAAATGTATTTGGTGTACTTTTAGTTAATATTATATGTACAATATATGAAATATATTTACTGTACTTTTTGATATTTTATGTACAGTATATAAGATATATTTGGTGCCCTTTTGATATTTTATGTAAATTATATAATATATATTTGGTGTAGTTTTTGATATTTTACATAGGGTGTGTATTATATGTTTTCTGTCCTGTTTGATATTTTATTTACAGTATATAATATACATTTCGTGTAATTTTTGATATTATATGTACAGTATATTAAATATAATTACTGTAGTTTTTGATAGTTTATTTACAGTATATATAACACATATTTGGTGTACTTTTTGATATTTTATGTACTGTATGTAATATATATTTACTGTACCTTTTGATATTTTATTTACAATATATATAATGTATTAGGTGTACTTTTAGTTAATATTATATGTACAATATATGAAATATATTTACTGTACATTTTGATATTTTATGTACCATATATAAGATATATTTGGTGTCCTTTTGATATTTTATATTAATTATATAATATATATTTTGTGTAGATTGTGATATTTTACATATGGTGTGTAATATATATTTACTGTATTTTTGATATTTTATTTACAGTAAATAACATACATTTGGTGTAATTTTTGATATTTTATGTACAGTATATTAAATATAATTACTGTAGTTTGTGATAGTTTATTTACAGTATATATAACACATATTTGGTGTACTTTTTGATATTTTATGTACAGTATGTAATATATATTTACTGTACTTTTTGATATTCTATTTACAGTACATAAAATGTATTTGTTGTACTTTTAGTTAATATTATATTCACAACATATTAAATATATTTACTGTACTTTTTGATATTTAATGTACAGTATATAACATATATTTAGTGTCCTTTTGATATTTTATGTAAATTATATAATATATATTTGGTTTAGGTTTGATATTTTACATAGGGTGTGTAATATATATTTACTGTAATTTTTGATATTTAAGAGTATATAATATACATTGGGTGTAATTTTTGATATTTTATGTACAGTATATTAAATATAATTACTGTAGTTTTTGATAGTTTATTTACAGTATATATAACACGTATTTGGTGTACTTTTTGATATTTTATGTACAGTATGTAATATGTATTTACTGTACTTTTTGATACTTTATTTACAGTATATAAAACGTATTTGGTGTACTTTTAGTTAATATTATATGTACAATATATGAAATATATTTACTGTACTTTTTGATATTTTATGTAAAGTATATAAGATATTATTGGTGTCCTTATGATATTTTATGTAAATTATATAATATATATTGGTTGAGATTGGGATATTTTACATATGGTGTGCAATATGTGTTTACTGTACTTTTTGATATTTTATTTACACTAAATAACATACATATGGTGTAATTTTTGATATTTTATGTACAGTATATTAATTATAATTACTGTAGTTTTTGATAGTTTATTTACAGTATATATAACACATATATGGTGTACTTATTGATATTTTATGTACAGTACGTAATATATATTTACTGAAATTTTTGGTATTTTATTTACAGTATATAAAATGTTTTTGGTGTACTTTTAGTTAATATTATATGTACAATATATGAAATATATTTACTGTACATTTTGACATTTTATGTACAGTATATAAGATATATTTGGTGTCCTTTTGATATTTTATGTAAATTATATAATATATATTTTGTGTAGATTGTGATATTTTACATATGGTGTGTAATATATATTTACTGTATTTTTGATATTTTATTTACAGTAAATAACATACATTTGGTGTAATTTTTGATATTTTATGTACAGTATATTAAATATAATTACTGTAGTTTGTGATAGTTTATTTACACTATATATAACACATATTTGGTGTACTTTTGATATTTTATGTACAGTATGTAATATATATTTACTGTACTTTTTGATATTCTATTTACAGTACATAAAATGTATTTGGTGTACTTTTAGTTAATATTATATGCACAATATATGAAATATATTTACTGTACATTTTGATATTTTATCTACAGTATATAAGATATATTTTGTGTCCCTGTTATATTTTATGTAAATTATAAACTATATATTTGATGTAGTTTTTGATAGTTTACATAGGGTGTGTAGTATATATTTACTGTCCTTTTTGATATTTTATTTGCAGCATATAATTTACATTTGGTGTAATTTCTGATATTTTTTATACCGTACATTGAATATAATTACTGTAGTTTTTGATATTTACAGTATATATAACACATATGTGGTGTACTTTTTGGTATTTTATGTACAGTATGTAATATATATTTACTGTAATTTTTGACATTTTATTTACAGTATAGAATATACTTTTGGTGTAATTTTTGATATTTTATATACTGTATATTAAACATAATTACTGTAGACTTTGATAGTTCATTTACAGTATATATAACACATATTTGGTGTACTTTTTGATAGATTACGTACAATATGTAATGTATATTTACTGTAGTTTTTGATATTTTATTTACAGTATATAAAATGTATTTGGTGTACTTTTAGTAAATATTATATGTACAACATATGAAATATATTTCCTATACATTTGATATTTTATGTACAGTATATAAGATATATTTGGTATCCTTTTGATATTTTATGTAAATTATATAATATATATTTGGTGTAGTTTTTGATATTTTACAAAGGGTGTGTAGTATATATTTACTGTCCTGTTTGATATTTTATTTACAGTATATAATATACATTAGGTGTAATTTTTGATATTTTATGTATAGTATATTAAATATAATTACTGTAGTTTTTGATAGTTTATTTACAGTATATATAACACATATTTGGTGTACTTTTTGATATTTTATGTACTGTATGTAATATATATTTACTGTACCTTTTGATATTTTATTTACAATATATATAATGTATTTGGTGTACTTTTAGTTAATATTATATGTACAATATATGAAATATATTTACTGTACATTTTGATATTTTATGTACAGTATATAAGATATATTTGGTGTCCTTTTGATATTTTATATAAATTATATAATATATATTTTGTGTAGATTGTGATATTTTACATATGGTGTGTAATATATATTTACTGTATTTTTGATATTTTATTTACAGTAAATAACATACATTTGGTGTAATTTTTGATATTTTATGTACAGTATATTAAATATAATTACTGTAGTTTGTGATAGTTTATTTACAGTATATATAACACATATTTGGTGTACTTTTTGATATTTTATGTACAGTATGTAATATATATTTACTGTAATTTTTGATATTCTATTTACAGTACATAAAATGTATTTGGTGTACTTTTAGTTAATATTATATGCACAACATATGAAATATATTTACTGTACTTTTTGATATTTTATGTACAGTATATAAGATATATTTAGTGTCCTTTTGATATTTTATGTAAATTATATAATATATATTTGGTGTAGTTTTTGATATTTTACATAGGGTGTGTAATATATATTTACTGTAATTTTTGATATTTAAGAGTATATAATATACATTTGGTGTAATTTTTGATATTTTATGTACAGTATATTAAATATAATTACTGTAGTTTTTGATAGTTTATTTACAGTATATATAACACGTATTTGGTGTACTTTTTGATATATTATGTACAGTATGTAATATGTATTTACTGTACTTTTTGATACTTTATTTACAGTATATAAAATGTATTTGGTGTACTTTTAGTTAATATTATATGTACAATATATGAAATATATTTACTGTACTTTTTGATATTTTATGTACAGTATATAAGATATATTTGGTGCCCTTTTGATATTTTATGTAAATTATATAATATATATTTGGTGTAGTTTTTGATATTTTACATAGGGTGTGTATTATATGTTTACTGTCCTGTTTGATATTTTATTTACAGTATATAATATACATTTCGTGTAATTTTTGATATTATATGTACAGTATATTAAATATAATTACTGTAGTTTTTGATAGTTTATTTACAGTATATATAACACATATTTGGTGTACTTTTTGATATTTTATGTACTGTATGTAATATATATTTACTGTACCTTTTGATATTTTATTTACAATATATATAATGTATTAGGTGTACTTTTAGTTAATATTATATGTACAATATATGAAATATATTTACTGTACATTTTGATATTTTATGTACCGTATATAAGATATATTTGGTGTCCTTTTGATATTTTATATTAATTATATAATATATATTTTGTGTAGATTGTGATATTTTACATATGGTGTGTAATATATATTTACTGTATTTTTGATATTTTATTTACAGTAAATAACATACATTTGGTGTAATTTTTGATATTTTATGTACAGTATATTAAATATAATTACTGTAGTTTGTGATAGTTTATTTACAGTATATATAACACATATTTGGTGTACTTTTTGATATTTTATGTACAGTATGTAATATATATTTACTGTACTTTTTGATATTCTATTTACAGTACATAAAATGTATTTGTTGTACTTTTAGTTAATATTATATGCACAACATATTAAATATATTTACTGTACTTTTTGATATTTTATGTACAGTATATAACATATATTTAGTGTCCTTTTGATATTTTATGTAAATTATATAATATATATTTGGTTTAGTTTTTGATATTTTACATAGGGTGTGTAATATATATTTACTGTAATTTTTGATATTTAAGAGTATATAATATACATTGGGTGTAATTTTTGATATTTTATGTACAGTATATTAAATATAATTACTGTAGTTTTTGATAGTTTATTTACAGTATATATAACACGTATTTGGTGTACTTTTTGATATTTTATGTACAGTATGTAATATGTATTTACTGTACTTTTTGATACTTTATTTACAGTATATAAAACGTATTTGGTGTACTTTTAGTTAATATTATATGTACAATATATGAAATATATTTACTGTACTTTTTGATATTTTATGTAAAGTATATAAGATATTATTGGTGTCCTTATGATATTTTATGTAAATTATATAATATATATTGGTTGAGATTGGGATATTTTACATATGGTGTGCAATATGTGTTTACTGTACTTTTTGATATTTTATTTACACTAAATAACATACATATGGTGTAATTTTTGATATTTTATGTACAGTATATTAATTATAATTACTGTAGTTTTTGATAGTTTATTTACAGTATATATAACACATATATGGTGTACTTATTGATATTTTATGTACAGTACGTAATATATATTTACTGAAATTTTTGATATTTTATTTACAGTATATAAAATGTATTTGGTGTACTTTTAGTTAATATTATATGTACAATATATGAAATATATTTACTGTACATTTTGACATTTTATGTACAGTATATAAGATATATTTGGTGTCCTTTTGATATTTTATGTAAATTATATAATATATATTTTGTGTAGATTGTGATATTTTACATATGGTGTGTAATATATATTTACTGTATTTTTGATATTTTATTTACAGTAAATAACATACATTTGGTGTAATTTTTGATATTTTATGTACAGTATATTAAATATAATTACTGTAGCTTGTGATAGTTTATTTACACTATATATAACACATATTTGGTGTACTTTTGATATTTTATGTACAGTATGTAATATATATTTACTGTACTTTTTGATATTCTATTTACAGTACATAAAATGTATTTGGTGTACTTTTAGTTAATATTATATGCACAATATATGAAATATATTTACTGTACATTTTGATATTTTATCTACAGTATATAAGATATATTTTGTGTCCCTGTTATATTTTATGTAAATTATAAACTATATATTTGATGTAGTTTTTGATATTTTACATAGGGTGTGTAGTATATATTTACTGTCCTTTTTGATATTTTATTTGCAGCATATAATTTACATTTGGTGTAATTTCTGATATTTTTTATACCGTACATTGAATATAATTACTGTAGTTTTTGATATTTACAGTATATATAACACATATGTGGTGTACTTTTTGGTATTTTATGTACAGTATGTAATATATATTTACTGTAATTTTTGACATTTTATTTACAGTATAGAATATACTTTTGGTGTAATTTTTGATATTTTATATACTGTATATTAAACATAATTACTGTAGACTTTGATAGTTTATTTACAGTATATATAACACATATTTGGTGTACTTTTTGATAGATTACGTACAATATGTAATGTATATTTACTGTAGTTTTTGATATTTTATTTACAGTATATAAAATGTATTTGGTGTACTTTTAGTAAATATTATATGTACAACATATGAAATATATTTCCTATACATTTGATATTTTATGTACAGTATATAAGATATATTTGGTATCCTTTTGATATTTTATGTAAATTATATAATATATATTTGGTGTAGTTTTTGATATTTTACAAAGGGTGTGTAGTATATATTTACTGTCCTGTTTGATATTTTATTTACAGTATATAATATACATTAGGTGTAATTTTTGATATTTTATGTACAGTATATTAAATATAATTACTGTAGTTTTTGATAGTTTATTTACAGTATATATAACACATATTTGGTGTACTTTTTGATATTTTATGTACTGTATGTAATATATATTTACTGTACCTTTTGATATTTTATTTACAATATATATAATGTATTTGGTGTACTTTTATTTAATATTATATGTACAATATATGAAATATATTTACTGTACATTTTGATATTTTATGTACAGTATATAAGATATATTTGGTGTCCTTTTGATATTTTATATAAATTATATAATATATATTTTGTGTAGATTGTGATATTTTACATATGGTGTGTAATATATATTTACTGTATTTTTGATATTTTATTTACAGTAAATAACATACATTTGGTGTAATTTTTGATATTTTATGTACAGTATATTAAATATAATTACTGTAGTTTGTGATAGTTTATTTACAGTATATATAACACATATTTGTTGTACTTTTTGATAATTTATGTACAGTATGTAATACATATTTACTGTGCTTTTTGATATTCTATTTACAGTACATAAAATGTATTTGGTGTACTTTTAGTTAATATTATATGGACAACATATGAAATATATTTACTGTACTTTTTGATATTTTATGTACAGTATATAAGATATATTTAGTGTCCTTTTGATATTTTATGTAAATTATATAATATATATTTGGTGTAGTTTTTGATATTTTACATAGGGTGTGTAATATATATTTACTGTAATTTTTGATATTTAAGAGTATATAATATACATTTGGTGTAATTTTTGATATTTTATGTACAGTATATTAAATATAATTACTGTAGTTTTTGATAGTTTATTTACAGTATTTATAACCCGTATTTGGTGTGCTTTTTGATATTTTATGTACAGTATGTAATATGTATTTACTGTACTTTTTGATACTTTATTTACAGTATATAAAATATATTTGGTGTACTTTTAGTTAATATTATATGTACAATATATGAAATATATTTACTGTACTTTTTGATATTTTATATACAGTATATAAGATATATTTGGTGTCCTTTTGATATTTTATGTAAATTATATGATATATATTTGGTGTAGTTTTCGATATTTTACATAGGGTGTGTAGTATATATTTACTGTCCTGTTTGATATTTTATTTACAGTATATAATATACATTTCGTGTAATTTTTGATATTTTATGTACAGTATATTAAATATAATTACTGTAGTTTTTGATAGTTTATTTACAGTATATATAACACATATTTGGTGTACTTTTTGATATTTTATGTACTGTATGCAATATATATTTACTGTACATTTTGATATTTTATTTACAATATATATAATGTATTAGGTGTACTTTTAGTTAATATTATACGTACAATATATGAAATATATTTACTGTACATTTTGATATTTTATGTACAGTATATAAGATATATTTGGTGTCCTTTTGATATTTTGTATAAATTATATAATATATATTTTGTGTAGATTGTGATATTTTACATATGGTGTGTAATATATATTTACTGTATTTTTGATATTTTATTTACAGTAAATAACATACATTTGGTGTAATTTTTGATATTTTATGTACAGTATATTAAATATAATTACTGTAGTTTGTGATAGTTTATTTAGAGTATATATAACACATATTTGGTGTACTTTTTGATATTTTATGTACAGTATGTAATATATATTTACTGTACTTTTTGATATTCTATTTACAGTACATAAAATGTATTTGGTGTACTTTTAGTTAATATTATATGCACAACATATGAAATATATTTACTGTACTTTTTGACATTTTATGTACAGTATATAAGATATATTTAGTGTCCTTTTGATATTTTATGTAAATTATATAATATATATTTGGTGTAGTTTTTGATATTTTACATAGGGTGTGTAATATATATTTACTGTAATTTTTGATATTTAAGAGTATATAATATACATTTGGTGTAATTTTTGATATTTTATGTACAGTATATTAAATATAATTACTGTAGTTTTTGATAGTTTATTTACAGTATATAGAACACGTATTTGGTGTACTTTTTGATATTTTATGTACAGTATGTAATATGTATTTACTGTATTTTTGATACTTTATTTACAGTATATAAAGTGTATTTGGTGTACTTTTAGTTAATATTATATGTACAATATATGAAATATATTTACTGTACTTTTTGATATTTTATGTAAAGTGTATAAGATATAATTGGTGTCCTTATGATATTTTATGTAAATTATATAATATATATTGGTTGAGATTGTCATATTTTACATATGGTGTGCAATATATATTTACTGTACTTTTTGATATTTTATTTACACTAAATAACATACATATGGTGTAATTTTTGATATTTTATGTACAGTATATTAATTATAATTACTGTAGTTTTTGATAGTTTATTTACAGTATATATAACATATATATGGTGTACTTATTGATATTTTATGTACAGTACGTAATATATATTTACTGAAATTTTTGATATTTCATTTACAGTATATAAAATGTATTTGGTGTACTTTTAGTTAATATTATATGTACAATATATGAAATATATTTACTGTACATTTTGATATTTTATGTACAGTATATAAGATATATTTGGTGTCCTTTTTTATATTTTATGTAAATTATATAATATATATTTTGTGTAGATTGTGATATTTTACATATGGTGTGTAATATATGTTTACTGTATTTTTGATATTTTATTTACAGTAAATAACATACATTTGGTGTAATTTTTGATATTTTATGTACAGTATATTAAATATAATTACTGTAGTTTGTGATAGTTTATTTACACTATATATAACACATATTTGGTGTACTTTTTGATATTTTATGTACAGTATGTAATATATATTTACTGTAATTTTTGATATTCTATTTACAGTACATAAAATGTATTTGGTGTACTTTTAGTTAATATTATATGCACAATATATGAAATATATTTACTGTACATTTTGATATTTTATCTACAGTATATAAGATATTTTTGGTGTCCTTTTTATATTTTATGTAAATTATATACTATATATTTGATGTAGTTTTTGATATTTTACATAGGGTGTGTAGTATATATTTACTGTCCTTTCTGATATTTTATTTGCAGCATATAATTTACATTTGGTGTAATTTCTGATATTTTATATACCGTACATTGAATATAATTACTGTAGTTTTTGATATTTACAGTATATATAACACATATGTGGTGTACTTTTTGATATTTTATGTACAGTATGTAATATATATTTACTGTAATTTTTGATATTTTATTTACAGTATATAATATACTTTTGGTGTAATTTTTGATATTTTATATACTGTATATTAAACATAATTACTGTAGACTTTGATAGTTTATTTACAGTATATATAACACATATTTGGTGTACTTTTTGATATATTATGTACAATATGTAATGTATATTTACTGTAGTTTTTGATATTTTATTTACAGTATATAAAATGTATTTGGTGTACTTTTAGTAAATATTATATGTACAACATATGAAATACATTTACTATACTTTTTGATATTTTATGTACAGTATATAAGATATATTTGGTATCCTTTTGATATTTTATGTAAATTATATAATATATATTTGGTGTAGTTTTTGATATTTTACAAAGGGTGTGTAGTATATATTTACTGTCCTGTTTGATATTTTATTGACAGTATATAATATACATTTCGTGTAATTTTTGATATTTTATGTACAGTATATTAAATATAATTACTGTAGTTTTTGATAGTTTATTTACAGTATATATAACACATATTTGGTGTACTTTTTGATATTTTATGTACTGTATGTAATATATATTTACTGTACCTTTTGATATTTTATTTACTATATATAATGTATTTGGTGTACTTTTAGTTAATATTATATGTACAATATATGAAATATATTTACTGTACATTTTGATATTTTATGTACAGTATATAAGATATATTTGGTGTCCTTTTGATATTTTATATAAATTATATAATATATATTTTGTGTAGATTGTGATATTTTACATATGGTGTGTAATATATATTTACTGTATTTTTGATATTTTATTTACAGTAAATAACATACATTTGGTGTAATTTTTGATATTTTATGTACAGTATATTGAATATAATTACTGTAGTTTGTGATAGTTTATTTACAGTATATATAACACATATTTGTTGTACTTTTTGATAATTTATGTACAGTATGTAATACATATTTACTGTACTTTTTGATATTCTATTTACAGTACATAAAATGTATTTGGTGTACTTTTAGTTAATATTATATGGACAACATATGAAATATATTTACTGTACTTTTTGATATTTATGTACAGTATATAAGATATATTTAGTGTCCTTTTGATATTTTATGTAAATTATATAATATATATTTGGTGTAGTTTTTGATATTTTACATAGGGTGTGTAATATATATTTACTGTAATTTTTGATATTTAAGAGTATATAATATACATTTGGTGTAATTTTTGATATTTTATGTACAGTATATTAAATATAATTACTGTAGTTTTTGATAGTTTATTTACAGTATTTATAACACGTATTTGGTGTGCTTTTTGATATTTTATGTACAGTATGTAATATGTATTTACTGTACTTTTTGATACTTTATTTACAGTATATAAAATGTATTTGGTGTACTTTTAGTTAATATTATATGTGCAATATATGAAATATATTTTCTGTACTTTTTGATATTTTTTGTACAGTATATAAGATATATTTGGTGTCCTTCTGATATTTTATGTAAATTATATGATATATATTTGGTGTAGTTTTTGATATTTTACATAGGGTGTGTAGTATATATTTACTGTCCTGTTTGATATTTTATTTACAGTATATAATATACATTTCGTGTAATTTTTGATATTTTATGTACAGTATATTAAATATAATTACTGTAGTTTTTGATAGTTTATTTACAGTATATATAACACATATTTGGTGTACTTTTTGATATTTTATGTACTGTATGCAATATATATTTCCTGTACATTTTGATATTTTATTTACAATATATGTAATGTATTAGGTGTACTTTTAGTTAATATTATACGTACAATATATGAAATATATTTACTGTACATTTTGATATTTTATGTACAGTATATAAGATATATTTGGTGTCCTTTTGATATTTTATATAAATTATATAATATATATTTTGTGCAGATTGTGATATTTTACATATGGTGTGTAATATATATTTACTGTATTTTTGATATTTTATTTACAGTAAATAACATACATTTGGTGTAATTTTTGATATTTTATGTACAGTATATTAAATATAATTACTGTAGTTTGTGATAGTTTATTTAGAGTATATATAACACATATTTGGTGTACTTTTTGATATTTTATGTACAGTATGCAATATATATTTACTGTACTTTTTGATATTCTATTTACAGTACATAAAATGTATTTGGTGTACTTTTAGTTAATATTATATGCACAACATATGAAATATATTTACTGTACTTTTTGATATTTTATGTATAGTATATAAGATATATTTAGTGTCCTTTTGATATTTTATGTAAATTATATAATATATATTTGGTGTAGTTTTTGATATTTTACATAGGGTGTGTAATATATATTTACTGTAATTTTTGATATTTAAGAGTATATAATATACATTTGGTGTAATTTTTGATATTTTATATACAGTATATTAAATATAATTACTGTAGTTTTTGATAGTTTATTTACAGTATATATAACACGTATTTGGTGTACTTTTTGATATTTTATGTACAGTATGTAATATGTATTTGCTGTATTTTTGATACTTTATTTACAGTATATAAAATGTATTTGGTGTACTTTTAGTTAATATTATATGTACAATATATGAAATATATTTACTGTACTTTTTGATATTTTATGTAAAGTGTATAAGATATAATTGGTGTCCTTATGATATTTTATGTAAATTATATAATATATATTGGTTGAGATTGTCATATTTTACATATGGTGTGCAATATATATTTACTGTATTTTTGATATTTTATTTACACTAAATAACATACATATGGTGTAATTTTTGATATTTTATGTACAGTATATTAATTATAATTACTGTAGTTTTTGATAGTTTATTTACAGTATATATAACATATATAGTGTACTTATTGATATTTTATGTACAGTACGTAATATATATTTACTGAAATTTTTGATATTTTATTTACAGTATATAAAATGTATTTGGTGTACTTTTAGTTAATATTATATGTACAATATATGAAATATATTTACTGTACATTTTGATATCTTATGTACAGTATATAAGATATATTTGGTGTCCTTTTGATATTTTATGTAAATTATATAATATATATTTTGTGTAGATTGTGATATTTTACATATGGTGTGTAATATATATTTACTGTATTTTTGATATTTTATTTACAGTAAATAACATACATTTGGTGTAATTTTTGATATTTTATGTACAGTATATTAAATATAATTACTGTAGTTTGTGATAGTTTATTTACACTATATATAACACATATTTGGTGTACTTTTTGATATTTTATGTACAGTATGTAATATATATTTACTGTAATTTTTGATATTCTATTTACAGTACATAAAATGTATTTGGTGTACTTTTAGTTAATATTATATGCACAATATATGAAATATATTTACTGTACATTTTGATATTTTATGTACAGTATATAAGATATATTTGGTGTCGTTTTTATATTTTATGTAAATTATATACTATATATTTGATGTAGTTTTTGATATTTTACATAGGGTGTGTAGTATATATTTACTGTCCTTTCTGATATTTTATTTGCAGCATATAATTTACATTTGGTGTAATTTCTGATATTTTATATACAGTACATTGAATATAATTACTGTAGTTTTTGATATTTACACTATATATAACACATATGTGGTGTACTTTTTGATATTTTATGTACAGTATGTAATATATATTTACTGTAATTTTTGATATTTTATTTACAGTATATAATATACTTTTGGTGTGATTTTTGATATTTTATGTACTGTATATTAAACATAATTACTGTAGACTTTGATAGTTTATTTACAGTATATATAACACATATTTGGTGTACTTTTTGATATATTATGTACAATATGTAATGTATATTTACTGTAGTTTTTGATATTTTATTTACAGTATATAAAATGTATTTGGTGTACTTTTAGTAAATATTATATGTACAACATATGAAATATATTTACTATACTTTCTGATATTTTATGTACAGTATATAAGATATATTTGGTGTCCTTTTGATATTTTATGTAAATTATATAATATATATTTGGTGTAGTTTTTGATATTTTACATAGGTTGTGTAGTATATATTTACTGTCCTGTTTGATATTTTATTTACAGTATATAATATACATTTCGTGTAATTTTTGATATTTTATGTACAGTATATTAAATATAATTACTGTAGTATTTGATAGTTTATTTACAGTATATATAACACATATTTGGTGTACTTTTTGATATTTTATGTACTGTATGTAATATATATTTACTGTACCTTTTGATATTTTATTTACAATATATATAATGTATTTGGTGTACTTTTAGTTAATATTATACGTACAATATATGAAATATATTTACTGTAATTTTTGATATTTTATGAACAGTATATAAGATATATTTGGTGTCCTTTTGATATTTTATGTAAATTATATAATATATATTTTGTGTAGATTGTGATATTTTACATATGGTGTGTAACATATACTTACTGTATTTTTGATATTTTATTTACAGTAAATAACATACATTTGGTGTAATTTTTGATATTTTATGTACAGTATATTAATTATAATTACTGTAGTTTGTGATAGTTTATTTACAGTATATATAACATATTTGGTGTATTTTTGATATTTTATGTACAGTATGTAATATATATTTACTGTATTTTTGATATTCTATTTACAGTACATAAAATGTATTTGGTGTACTTTTAGTTAATATTATATGCACAATATACGAAATATATTTACTGTACTTTTTGATATTTTATGTACAGTATATAAGATATATTTAGTGTCCTTTTGATATTTTATGTAAATTATATAATATATATTTGGTGTAGTTTTTGATATTTTACATAGGGTGTGTAATATATATTTACTGTAATTTTTGATATTTTAGATTATATAATATACATTTGGTGTAATTTTTGATATTTTATGTACAGTATATTTAATATAATTACTGTAGTTTGTGATAGTTTATTTACAGTATATATAACACGTATTTGGTGTACTTTTTGATATTTTATGAACAATATGTAATATATATTTACTGTACTTTTTGATATTCTATTTACAGTACATAAAATGTATTTGGTGTACTTTTAGTTAATATTATATGCACAATATATGAAATATATTTACTGTACATTTTGATATTTTATCTACAGTATATAAGATATATTTGGTGTCCTTTTTATATTTTATGTAAATTATATAATATATATTTGATGTAGTTTTTGATATTTTACATAGGGTGTGTAGTATATATTTACTGTCCTTTTTGGTATTTTATTTACAGCATATAATTTACATTTGGTGTAATTTCTGATATTTTATATACCCTATATTGAATATAATTACTGTAGTTTTTGATATTTACAGTATATATAACACATATGTGGTGTACTTTTTGATATTTTATGTACAGTATGTAATATATATTTACTGTAATTTTTGATTTTCTATTTACAGTACATAATATACTTTTGGTGTAATTTTTGATATTTTATGTACCGTATATTAAACATAATTACTGTAGACTTTGATAGTTTATTTACAGTATATATAACACATATTTGGTGTACTTTTTGATATATTATGTACAATATGTAATGTATATTTACTGTAGTTTTTGATATTTTATTTACAGTATATTAATTATAATTACGGTAGTTTTTGATAGTTTATTTACAGTATATATAACACATATTTGGTGTACTTTTTGATATTTTATGTACTGTATGTAACATATATTTACTGTACCTTTTGATATTTTATTTACTATATATAATGTATTAGGTGTACTTTTAGTTAATATTACATGTACAATATATGAAATATATTTACTGTACATTTTGATATTTTATGTACAGTATATAAGATATATTTGGTGTCCTTTTGATATTTTGTATAAATTATATAATATATATTTTGTGTAGATTGTGATATTTTACATATGGTGTGTAATATATATTTACTCTATTTTTGATATTTTATTTACAGTAAATAACATACATTTGGTGTAATTTTTGATATTTTATGTACACTATATTAAATATAATTACTGTAGTTTGTGATAGTTTATTTACAGTATATATAACACGTATTTGGTGTACTTTTTGATATTTTATGTACAGTATGTAATATATATTTACTGTACTTTTTGATATTCTATTTACAGTACATAAAATGTATTTGGTGTACTTTTAGTTAATATTATATGCACAACATATGAAATATATTTACTGTACTTTTTGATATTTTATGTACAGTATATAAGATATATTTAGTGTCCTTTTGATATTTTATGTAAATTATATAATATATATTTGGTGTAGTTTTTGATATTTTACATAGGGTGTGTAATATATATTTACTGTAATTTTTGATATTTAAGAGTATATAATATACATTTGGTGTAATTTTTGATATTTTATGTACAGTATATTAAGTATAATTACCGTAGTTTTTGATAGTTTATTTACAGTATATATAACACGTATTTGGTGTACTTTTTGATATTTTATGTACAGTATGTAATATGTATTTACTGTACTTTTTGATACTTTATTTACACTATATAAAATGTATTTGGTGTACTTTTAGTTAATATTATATGTACAATATATGAAATATATTTACTGTACATTTTGCTATTTTATGTACAGTATATAAGATATATTTGGTGTCCTTTTGATGTTTTATGTAAATTATATAATATATATTTTGTGTAGATTGTGATATTTTACATATGGTGTGTAATATATATTTACTGTATTTTTGATATGTTATTTACACTAAATAACATACATTTGGTGTAATTTTTGATATTTTATGTACAGTATATTAAATATAATTACTGTAGTTTGTGATAGTTTATTTACAGTATATATAACACATATTTGTTGTACTTTTTGATATTTTATGTACAGTATGTAATATATATTTACTGTAATTTTTGATATTCTATTTACAGTACATAAAATGTATTTGGTGTACTTTTAGTTAATATTATATGCACAATACATGAAATATATTTACTGTACATTTTGATATTTTATCTACAGTATATAAGATATATTTTGTGTCCTTTTTATATTTTATGTAAATTATATACTATATATTTGATGTAGTTTTTGATATTTTACATAGGGTGTGTAGTATATATTTACTGTCCTTTCTGATATTTTATTTGCAGCATATAATTTACATTTGGTGTAATTTCTGGTATTTTATATACCGTACATTGAATATAATTACTGTAGTTTTTGATATTTACAGTATATATAACACATATGTGGTGTACTTTTTGATATTTTATGTACAGTATGTAATATATATTTACTGTAATTTTTGATATTTTATTTACAGTATATAATATACTTTTGGTGTAATTTTTGATATTTTATATACTGTATATTAAACATAATTACTGTAGACTTTGATAGTTTATTTACAGTATATATAACACATATTTGGTGTACTTTTTGATATATTATGTACAATATGTAATGTATCTTTACTGTAGTTTTTGATATTTTATTTACAGTATATAAAATGTATTTGGTGTACTTTTAGTAAATATTATATGTACAACATATGAAATACATTTACTATACTTTTTGATATTTTATGTACAGTATATAAGATATATTTGGTATCCTTTTGATATTTTATGTAAATTATATAATATATATTTGGTGTAGTTTTTGATATTTTACAAAGGGTGTGTAGTATATATTTACTGTCCTGTTTGATATTTTATTGATAGTATATAATATACATTTCGTGTAATTTTTGATATTTTATGTACAGTATATTAAATATAATTACTGTAGTTTTTGATAGTTTATTTACAGTATATATAACACATATTTGGTGTACTTTTTGATATTTTATGTACTGTATGTAATATATATTTACTGTACCTTTTGATACTTTATTTACAATATATATAATGTATTTGGTGTACTTTTAGTTAATATTATATGTACAATATATGAAATATATTTACTGTACATTTTGATATTTTATGTACAGTATATAAGATATATTTGGTGTCCTTTTGATATTTTATATAAATTATATAATATATATTTTGTGTAGATTGTGATATTTTACATATGGTGTGTAATATATATTTACTGTATTTTTGATATTTTATTTACAGTAAATAACATACATTTGGTGTAATTTTTGATATTTTATGTACAGTATATTAAATATAATTACTGTAGTTTGTGATAGTTTATTTACAGTATATATAACACATATTTGGTGTACTTTTTGATATTTTATGTACAGTATGTAATATATATTTACTGTACTTTTTGATATTCTATTTACAGTACATAAAATGTATTTGGTGTACTTTTAGTTAATATTATATGCACAACTTATGAAATATATTTACTGTACTTTTTGATATTTTATGTACAGTATATAAGATATATTTAGTGTCCTTTTGATATTTTATGTAAATTATATAAAATATATTTGGTGTAGTTTTTGATATTTTACATAGGGTGTGTAATATATATTTACTGTAATTTTTGATATTTAAGAGTACATAATATACATTTGGTGTAATTTTTGATATTTTATGTACAGTATATTAAATATAATTACAGTAGTTTTTGATAGTTTATTTACAGTATATATAACACGTATTTGGTGTACTTTTTGATATTTTATGTACAGTATGTAATATGTATTTACTGTACTTTTTGATACTTTATTTACAGTATATAAAATGTATTTGGTGTACTTTTAGTTAATATTATATGTACAATATATGAAATATATTTACTGTACTTTTTGATATTTTATGTAAAGTATATAAGATATAATTTGTGTCCTTATGATATTTTATGTAAATTATATAATATATATTGGTTGAGATTGTGATATTTTACATATGGTGTGCAATATATATTTACTGTACTTTTTGATATTTTACTTACACTAAATAACATACATATGGTGTAATTTTTGATATTTTATGTACAGTATATTAATTATAATTACTGTAGTTTTTGATAGTTTATTTACACTATATATAACACATATATGGTGTACTTATTGATATTTTATGTACAGTACGTAATATATATTTACTGAAATTTTTGATATTTTATTTTCAGTATATAAAATGTATTTGGTGTACTTTTAGTTAATATTATATGTACAATATATGAAATATATTTACTGTATATTTTGATATTTTATGTACAGTATATAAGATATATTTGGTGTCCTTTTGTCATTTTATGTAAATTATATAATACGTATTTGGTGTAGTTTTTGATATTTTACATAGGGTGTGTAGTATATATTTACTTTTTGATATTTTATTTACAGTATATAGTATACATTTGGTGTAAATTTTGATATTTTATGTACAGTATATTAAATATAATTACTGTAGTTTTTGATAGTTTATTTACAGTATCTATAACACATATTTGGTGTACTTTTTGATATTTTATGTAGTGTATGTAATATATATTTACTGTACTTTTTGATATTTTATTTACAGTATATAAAATGTATTTGGTGTACTTTTAGTTAATATTATATGTACAATATTTGAAATATAATTACTGTAGTTTTTGATAGTTTATTTACTGTATATATAACACATATTTGGTGTACTTCTTGATATTTTATGTACTGTCTGTAATATATATTTACTGTACTTTTTGATATTTAATTTACAGTATATAAAATGTATTTGGTGTACTTTATTTAATATTATATGTACAATATATGAAATATATTTACTGTACTTTTTGATATTTTATGTACGGTGTATAAGATATATTTGGTGACATTTTGATATTTTATGTATATTATATAATATATATTTGGTGTAGTTTTGGATATTTAACATAGGGTGTGCAGTATATATTTACTGTCCTTTTGATATTTTATTTACAGTATATAATATACATTTGGTGTAATTTTTGATATTTTCTGTACAGTATATTAAATATAATTACTGTACTTTATGATAGTTTATTTAGAGTATATATAATACATATTTGGTGTACTATTTGATATTTTATGTACAGTATGTAATATATATTTACTGTACTTTTTGATATTTTATTTACAGTATATAAAAAGTATTTGGTGTACTTTTAGCTAATATTACATTTAGAATATATGAAATATATTTACTGTAATTTTTGATATTTTATGTACAGTATATAATATATATTTGGTGTCCTTTTGTTATTTTATCTAAATTATATAATATGTATTTGGTGTAGTATTTGATATTTTACATAGGGTGTGTAGTATACATTTACTGTACATTTTGATATTTTATTTACAGTATATAATATAAATTTGGTGTAATTTTTGATATTTTATGTACAGTATATTAAATATAATTACTGTAGTTTTGATAGTTTATTTACAGTATATATAACACATATTTGGTGTACTTTTGATATTTTATATAGTTTATGTAATATATATTTACTGTACTTTGTGGTATTTTATTTACAATATATAAAATGTGTTTGATGTACTTTTAGTTAATATTATATGTACAATATATGAAATATAATTACTGTAGTTTTTGATAGTTTATTTACAGTATATATAACACATATTTGGTGTACTTCTTGATGTTTTATGTACTGTATGTAATATATATTTAATGTACTTTTTGATATTTTATTTACAGTATATAAAATGTATTTGGTGTACTTTATTTAATATTATACATACTATATATGAAATATATTTACTGAACTTTTTGATATTTTATGTACGGTGTATGATATCTTTGGTGACCTTTTGATATTTTATGTAAATTATATAATATATATTTGGTGTAGTTTTTGATATTTTACATAGGGTGTGTAGTATATATTTACTGTCCTTTTTGATATTTTATTTACAGTATATAATATACATTTGGTGTAATTTTTGATATTTTATGTACAGTATATTAAATATAATTACTGTAGTTTATGATAGTTTATTTACAGTATATATAACACATATTTGGTGTACTTTTTGATATTTTATGTAGAGTATGTAATATATATTTACTGTATTTTGATATTTTATTTACAGTATATAAAATGTATTTTGTGTACTTTTAGTTAATATTATATGTACAATATATGAAATATATTTACTGTACTTTTTGATATTTTACGTACAGTATATAATATATATTTGGTGTACTTTTGATATTTTATGTAAATTATATAATATATATTTGGTGTAGATTTTGATATTTTACATAGGGTGTGTCATATATATTTACTGTCCTTTTTAATATTTTATTTAGAGTATATAATGTACATTTGGTGTAATTTTTGATATTTTATGTACAGTATATTAAACATAATTACTGTAGTTTTTGATAGTTTATTTACAGTATATATAACACATATTTGGTGTACTTTTTGATATTTTATGTAGTGTATGTAATATATATTTACTGTACTTTTTGATATTTTATTCACAGTATATAAAATTTATTTGGGTTACTTTATTTAATATTATATGTACAATATATGAAATATATTTACTGTACTATTTGACATTTTATGTACGGTGTATAAGATATATTTGGTGACCTTTTGATATTTTATGTAAATTATATAATATATATTTGGTGTAGTTTTTGATATTTTACATAGGGTGTGTACTATATATTTACTGTCTTTTTGATATTTTATTTACAGTATATAATATACATTTGGTGTAATTTTTGAAATTTTATGTACAGTATATTAAATATAATTACTGTAGTTTTTGATAGTTTATTTACAGTATATTTAACACATATTTGGTGTACTATTTGATATTTTATGTACAGTATGTAATAAATATTTACTGTATTTTTGATATTTTATTTACAGTATATAAAATGAATTTGGTGTACTTTTAGTTAATATTACATGTAGAATATGTGAAATATATTTACTGTACTTTTCGATATTTTATGTACAGTATATAATATATATTTGGTGTCCTTTTGTTATTTTATGTAAATTATATAATACGTATTTGGTGTAGTTTTTGATATTTTACATAGGGTGTGTAGTATATATTTACTGTACTTTTTGATATTTTATTTACAGTATATAGTATACATTTGGTGTAATTTTTGATATTTTATGTACAGAATATTAAATATAATTACTGTAGTTTTTGATACTTTATTTACAGTATATATAACACATATTTGGTGTACTTTTTGATATTTTATGTAGTGTATGTAATATATATTTACTGTACTTTTTGATATTTTATTTACAGTATATAAAATGTATTTGGTGTACTTTATTTAATATTATATGTACAATATATGAAATATATTTACTGTACTTTTTGATATTTTACGTACGGTGTATAAGATATATCTGGTGACCTTTTGATATTTTATGGAAATTATATAATATATATTTGGTGTAGATTTGATATTTTTCATAGGGTGTGTAGTATATATTTACTGTCCTTTTTGATATTTTATTTGCAGTACATAATATACATTTGGTGTAATTTTTGATAATTAATGTACAGTATATTAAATATAATTACTGTGGTTTATGATAGTTTATTTACAGTATATATAACACATATTTGGTGTACCATTTGATATTTTATGTACAGTATGTAATATATAGTTACTGTACTTTTTGATATTTTATTTACAGTATATAAAATGTATTTGGTGTACTTTTAGTTAATATTACATGTAGAATATATGAAATATCTTTATTGTACTTTTCGAAATTTTATGTACAGTATATAATATATATTTGGTGTCCTTTTGATATTTTATGTAAATTATATAATATGTATTTGGTGTAGTTTTTGATATTTTACATAGGGTGTGTAGTATATATTTACTGTACTTTTTGATATTTTATTTACAGTATATAATATGCATTTGGTGTAATTTTTGATATTTTATGTACAGTATATTAAATATAACTACTGAAGTTTTTGATAGTTTATTTACAGTATATATAACACATATTTGGTGTATTTCTTGATATTTTATATACTGTATGTAATATATATTTAATGTAATTTTTGATATTTTATTTACAGTATATAAAATATGTTTTGTGTACTTTTAGTTAATATTATATGTACAATATATGAAATATAATTACTGTAGTTTTTGATAGTTAATTTACGGTGTATATAACACATATTTGGTGTACTTCTGGATATATTATGTACTGTATGTAATATATATTTACTGTACTTTTTGATATTTTATTTACAGTATATAAAATGTATTTGGTGTACTTTATTTAATATTATATGTACAATATATGAAATATATTTACTGTACTATTTGATATTTTATGTACGGTGTATAAGATATATTTGGTGAACTTTTGATATTTTATGTAAATTATATAATATATATTTGGTGTAGTTTTTGATATTTTACATAGGGTGTGTAGTATATATTTACTGTCTTTTTGATATTTTATTTACAGTATATAATATACATTTGGTGTAATTTTTGATATTTTATGTACAGTATATTAAATATAATTACTGTAGTTTATGATAGTTTATTTACAGTATATATAACACATATTTGGTGTACTTTTTGATATTTTATGTACAGTATGTAATATATATCTACTGTACTTTTTGATATTCTATTTACAGTACATAAAATGTATTTGGTGTACTTTTAGTTAATATTATATGCACAATATATGAAATATATTTACTGTACTTTTTGATATTTTATGTACAGTATATAAGATATATTTAGTGTCCTTTTGATATTTTATGTAAATTATATAATATATATTTGGTGCAGTTTTTGATATTTTACATAGGGTGTGTAATATATATTTACTGTAATTTTTGATATTTTAGAGTATATAATATTCATTTGGTGTAATTTTTGATATTTTATGTACAGTATATTAAATATAATTACTGTAGTTTTTGATAGTTTATTTACAGTATATATAACACGTATTTGGTGTACTTTTTGATATTTTATGTACAATATGTAATATATATTTACTGTACATTTTGATATTCTATTTACAGTACATAAAATATATTTGGTGTAGTTTTAGTTAATATTATATGCACAATATTTGAAATATATTTACTGTACATTTTGATATTTTATCTACAGTATATAAGATATATTTGGTGTCCTTTTTATATTTTATGTAAATTATATAATATATACTTGATGTAGTTTTTGATATTTTACATAGGGTGTGTAGTATATATTTACTGTCCTTTTTGATATTTTATTTACAGCATATAATTTACATTTGGTGTAATTTCTGATTTTTTATGTACCGTACATTGAATATAATTACTCTAGTTTTTGATATTTACAGTATATAAAACACATATGTGGTGTACTTTTTGATATTTTATGTACAGTATGTAATATATATTTACTGTAATTTTTGATATTTTGTTTACAGTATATAATATACTTTTGGTGTAATTTTTGATATTTTATGTACTGTATATTAAAAATAATTACTGTAGAATTTGATAGTTTATTTACAGTATATATAACACATATTTGGTGTACTTTTTGTTATATTATGTACAATATGTAATGTATATTTGCTGTACTTTTTGATATTTTATTTACAGTATATAAAATGCATTTGGTGTACTTTTAGTTAATATTATATGTACAATATATGAAATATATTTACTGTACATTTTGATATTTTATGTAGAGTATATAAGATATATTTGGTGTCCTTTTGATATTTTATGTAAATTATATAATATATATTTTGTGTAGATTGTGATATTTTACATATGGTGTGTAATATATATTTACTGTATTTTTGATATTTTATTTACACTAAATAACATACTTTTGGTGTAATTTTTGATATTTTATGTACAGTATATTAAATATAATTACTGTAGTTTTTGATAGTTTATTTACAGTATATAGAACACGTATTTGGTGTAGTTTCTGATATTTTATGTACAGTATGTAATATATATTTACTGTACTTTTTGATATTCTATTTACAGTACATAAAATGTATTTGGTGTACTTTTAGTTAATATTATATGCACAATATATGAAATATATTTACTGTACATTTTGATATTTTATCTACAGTATATAAGATATATTTGGTGTCCTTTTTATATTTTATGTAAATTATATAATATATATTTGATGTAGTTTTTGATATTTGACATAGGGTGTGTATTATATATTTACTGTCCTTTTTGATATTTTATTTACAGCATATAATTTACATTTGGTGTAATTTCTGATATTTTATATACCGTATATTGGATATAATTACTGTAGTTTTTGATATTTACAGTATATATAACACATATGTGGTGTACTTTTTGATATTTTATGTACAGTATGTAATATATTTTTACTGTAATTTTTGATATTTTATTTACAGTATACAATATACTTTTGGTGTAATTTTTGATATTTTATGTACAGTATATTAAATATAATTACTGTAGTTTTTGATAGTTTATTTACAGTATATAGAACACGTATTTGGTGTAGTTTTTGATATTTTATGTACAATATGTAATATATATTTACTGTACTTTTTGATATTCTATTTACAGTACATAAAATGTATTTGGTGTACTTTTAGTTAATATTATATGCACAATATATGAAATATATTTACTGTACATTTTGATATTTTATCTACAGTATATAAGATATATTTGGTGTCCTTTTTATATTTTATGTAAATTATATAATATATATTTGATGTAGTTTTTGATATTTGACATAGGGTGTGTATTATATATTTACTGTCCTTTTTGATATTTTATTTACAGCATATAATTTACATTTGGTGTAATTTCTGATATTTTAAATACCGTATATTGAATATAATTACTGTAGCTTTTGATATTTACAGTATATATAACACATATGTGGTGTACTTTTTGATATTTTATGTACAGTATGTAATATATTTTTACTGTAATTTTTGATATTTTATTTACAGTATACAATATACTTTTGGTGTAATTTTTGATATTTTATGTAGTGTATATTAAATATAATTACTGTAGACTTTGATAGTTTATTTACAGTATATATAACACATATTTGGTGTACTTTTTGATATATTATGTACAATATGTAATGTATATTTACTGTAGTTTTTGGTATTTTATTTACAGTATATAAAATGTATTTGGTGTACTTTTAGTAAATATTATATGTACAATATATGAAATATATATACTATACTTTCTGATATTTTATGTAGAGTATATAAGATATATTTGGTGTCCTTTTGATATTTTATGTAAATTATATAATATATATTTGGTGTAGTTTTTGATATTTTACATAGGGTGTGTAGTATATATTTACTGTCCTGTTTGATATTTTATTTACAGTATATAATATACATTTCGTGTAATTTTTGATATTTTATGTACATTATATTAAATATAATTACTGTAGTTTTTGATAGTTTATTTACAGTATATATAACACATATTTGGTACTTTGTGATATTTTATGTACAGTATGTAACATATATTTACTGTACTTTTGATATTTTATTTACAATATATATAATGTATTTGGTGTACTTTTAGTTAATATTATATGTACAATATATGAAATATATTTACTGTAATTTTTGATATTTTATGAAGAGTATATAAGATATATTAGGTGTCCTTTTGATATTTTATGTAAATTATATAATATATATTTTGTGTAGATTGTGATATTTTACATATGGTGTGTAATATATATTTACTGTATTTTTGATATTTTATTTACAGTATATAATATACTTTTGGTCTAATTTATGATATTTTATGTACTGTATATTAAACGTAATTACTGTAGACTTTGATAGTTTATTTACAGTATATATAACACATATTTGGTGTACTTTTTGATATTTTATGTACAGTATGTAATATATATTTACTGTACTTTTTGATATTCTATTTACAGTACATAAAATGTATTTGGTGTACTTTTAGTTAATATTATATGCACAAAATATGAAATATATTTACTGTACTTTTTGATATTTTATGTACAGTATATAAGATATATTTAGTGTCCTTTTGATATTTTATGTAAATTATATAATATATATTTGGTGTAGTTTTTGATATTTTACATAGGGTGTGTAATATATATTTACTGTAATTTTTGATATTTAAGAGTATATAATATACATTTGGTGTAATTTTTGATATTTTATGTACAGTATATTAAATATAATTACTGTAGTTTTTGATAGTTTATTTACAGTATATATAACACGTATTTGGTGTACTTTTTGATATAATATGTACAGTATGTAATATGTATTTACTGTACTTTTTGATACTTTATTTACAGTATATAAAATGTATTTGGTGTACTTTTAGTTAATATTATATGTACAATATATGAAATATATTTACTGTACTTTTTGATATTTTATGTAAAGTATATAAGATATAATTGGTGTCCTTATGATATTTTATGTAAATTATATAATATATATTGGTTGAGATTGTGATATTTTACATATGGTGTGCAATATATATTTACTGTACTTTATGATATTTTATTTACACTAAATAACATACATATGGTGTAATTTTTGATATTTTATGTACAGTATATTAATTATAATTACTGTAGTTTTTGATAGTTTATTTACACTATATATAACACATATATGGTGTACTTATTGATATTTTATGTACAGTACGTAATATATATTTATTGAAATTTTTGATATTTTATTTTCAGTATATAAAATGTATTTGGTGTACTTTTAGTTAATATTATATGTACAATATATGAAATATATTTACTGTACATTTTGATATTTTATGTACAGTATATAAGGTATATTTGGTGTCCTTTTGATATTTTATGTAAATTATATAATATATATTTTGTGTAGATTGTGATATTTTACATATGGTGTGTAATATATATTTACTGTATTTTTGATATTTTTTTTAATGTAAATAACATACATTTGGTGTAATTTTTGAAATTATATGTACAGTATATTAAATATGATTACTGTAGTTTGTGATAGTTTATTTACAGTATATATACCACATATTTGGTTTACTTTTTGATATTTTATGTACAGTATGTAATATATATTTACTGTACTTTTTGATATTCTATTTACAGTACATAAAATGTATTTGGTGTACTTTTAGTTAATATTATATGCACAATATATGAAATATATTTACTGAACTTTTTGATATTTTATGTACAGTATATAAGATATATTTAGTGTCCTTTTGATATTTTATGTAAATTATATAATGTATATTTGGTGTAGTTTTTGATATTTTACATAGGGTGTGTAATATATGTCTACTGTAATTTTTGATATTTTAGAGTATATAATATACATTTGGTGTAATTTTTGATATTTTATGTACAGTATATTAAATATAATTACTGTAGTTTTTGATAGTTTATTTACAGTATATATAACACGTATTTGGTGTACTTTTTGATATTTTATGTACAATATGTAATATATATTTACTGTACATTTTGATATTCTATTTACAGTACATAAAATGTATTTGGTGTTCTTTAAGTTAATATTATATGCACAATATATGAAATATATTTACTGTACATTTTGATATTTTATCTACAGTATATAAGATATTTTTGGTGTCCTTTTTATATTTTATGTAAATTATATAATATATATTTGATGTAGTTTTTGATATTTTACATAGGGTGTGTAGTATATATTTACTGTCCTTTTTGATATTTTATTTACAGCACATAATTTATATTTGGTGTAATTTTTGATATTTTATATACCGTACATTGAATATAATTACTGTAGTTTTTGATATTTACAGTATATATAACACATATGTGGTGTACTTTTTGATATTTTATGTACAGTATGTAATATATATTTACTGTAATTTTTGATATTTTATTTACAGTATATAATATACTTTTGGTGTAATTTTTGATATTTTATGTACTGTATATTAAACATAATTACTGTAGATTTTGATAGTTTATTTACAGTATATATAACACATATTTGGTGTACTTTTTGATATATTATGTACAATAAGTAATGTACATTTACTGTACTTTTTGATATTTTATTTACAGTATATAAAATGTATTTGGTGTACTTTTAGTTAATATTATATGTACAATATATGAAATATATTTACTGTACTTTTTGATATTTTATGTACAGTATATAAGATATATTTGGTGTCCTTTTGATATTTTATGTAAATTATATAATATATATTTGGTGTAGTTTTTGATATTTTACATAGGGTGTGTAGTATATATTTACTGTCCTGTTTGATATTTTATTTACAGTATATATTATACATTTCGTGTAATTTTTGATATTTTATGTACAGTATATTAAATATAATTACTGTAGTTTTTGATAGTTTATTTACAGTATATATAACACATATTTGGTGTACTTTTTGATATTTTATGTACTGTATGCAATATATATTTACTGTATATTTTGATATTTTATTTACAGTATATATAATGTATTAGGTGTACTGTTAGTTAATATTATACGTACAATATATGAAATATATTTACTGTACATTTTGATATTTTATGTACAGTATATAAGATATATTTGGTGTCCTTTTGATATTTTATATAAATTATATAATATATACTTTGTGTAGATTGTGATATTTTACATATGGTGTGTAATATATATTTACTGTATTTTTGATATTTTATTTACAGTAAATAACATACATTTGGTGTAATTTTTGATATTTTATGTACAGTATATTAAATATAATTACTGTAGTTTGTGATAGTTTATTTACAGTATATATAACACGTATTTGGTGTACTTTTTGATATTTTATGTACAGTATGTAATATGTATTTACTGTATTTTTGATACTTTATTTACAGTATATAAAATGTATTTGGTGTACTTTTAGTTAATATTATATGTACAATATATGAAATATATTTACTGTACTTTTTGATATTTTATGTAAAGTGTATAAGATATAATTGGTGTCCTTATGATATTTTATGTAAATTATATAATATATATTGGTTGAGATTGTCATATTTTACATATGGTGTGCAATATATATTTACTGTACTTTTTGATATTTTATTTACACTAAATAACATACATATGGTGTAAATTTTGATATTTTATGTACAGTATATTAATTATAATTACTGTAGTTTTTGATAGTTTATTTACAGTATATATAACATATATATGGTGTACTTATTGATATTTTATGTACAGTACGTAATATATATTTACTGTAATTTTTGATATTTCATTTACAGTATATAAAATGTATTTGGTGTACTTTTAGTTAATATTATATGTACAATATATGAAATATATTTACTGTACATTTTGATATTTTATGTACAATATATAAGATATATTTGGTGTCCTTTTGATATTTTATGTAAATTATATAATATATATTTTGTGTAGATTGTGATATTTTACATATGGTGTGTAATATATATTTACTGTATTTTTGATATTTTATTTACAGTAAATAACATACATTTGGTGTAATTTTTGATATTTTATGTACAGTATATTAAATATAATTACTGTAGTTTGTGATAGTTTATTTACACTATATATAACACATATATGGTGTACTTTTTGATATTTTATGTACAGTATGTAATATATATTTACTGTAATTTTTGATATTCTATTTACTGTACATAAAATGTATTTGGTGTACTTTTAGTTAATATTATATGCACAATATATGAAATATATTTACTGTACATTTTGATATTTTATCTACAGTATATAAGATATTTTTGGTGTCCTTTTTATATTTTATGTAAATTATATACTATATATTTGATGTAGTTTTTGATATTTTACATAGGGTGTTTAGTATATATTTACTGTCCTTTCTGATATTTTATTTGCAGCATATAATTTACATTTGGTGTAATTTCTGATATTTTATATACCGTACATTGAATATAATTACTGTAGTATTTGATATTTACAGTATATATAACACATATGTGGTTTACTTTTTGATATTTTATGTACAGTATGAAATATATATTTACTGTAATTTTTGATATTTTATTTACAGTATATAATATACTTTTGGTGTAATTTTTGATATTTTATATACTGTATATTAAACATAATTACTGTAGACTTTGATAGTTTATTTACAGTATATATAACACATATTTGGTGTACTTTTTGATATATTATGTACAATATGTAATGTATATTTACTGTAGTTTTTGATATTTTATTTACAGTATATAAAATGTATTTGGTGTACTTTTAGTAAATATTATATGTACAACATATGAAATACATTTACTATACTTTTTGATATTTTATGTACAGTATATAAGATATATTTGGTATCCTTTTGATATTTTATGTAAATTATATAATATATATTTGGTGTAGTTTTTGATATTTTACAAAGGGTGTGTAGTATATATTTACTGTCCTGTTTGATATTTTATTGACAGTATATAATATACATTTCGTGTAATTTTTGATATTTTATGTACAGTATATTAAATATAATTACTGTAGTTTTTGATAGTTTATTTACAGTATATATAACACATATTTGGTGTACTTTTTGATATTTTATGTACTGTATGTAATATATATTTACTGTACCTTTTGATATTTTATTTACTATATATAATGTATTTGGTGTACTTTTAGTTAATATTATATGTACAATATATGAAATATATTTACTGTACATTTTGATATTTTATGTACAGTATATAAGATATATTTGGTGTCCTTTTGATATTTTATATAAATTATATAATATATATTTTGTGTAGATTGTGATATTTTACATAGGGTGTGTAATATATATTTACTGTACTTTTTGATATTTTATTTACAGTAAAAAATATACATTTGGTGTAATTTTTGATATTTTATGTACAGTATATTGAATATAATTACTGTAGTTTGTGATAGTTTATTTACAGTATATATAACACATATTTGTTGTACTTTTTGATAATTTATGTACAGTATGTAATACATATTTACTGTACTTTTTGATATTCTATTTACAGTACATAAAATGTATTTGGTGTACTTTTAGTTAATATTATATGGACAACATATGAAATATATTTACTGTACTTTTTGATATTTATGTACAGTATATAAGATATTTTTAGTGTCCTTTTGATATTTTATGTAAATTATATAATATATATTTGGTGTAGTTTTTGATATTTTACATAGGGTGTGTAATATATATTTACTGTAATTTTTGATATTTAAGAGTATATAATATACATTTGGTGTAATTTTTGATATTTTATGTACAGTATATTAAATATAATTACTGTAGTTTTTGATAGGTTATTTACAGTATTTATAACACGTATTTGGTGTGCTTTTTGATATTTTATGTACAGTATGTAATATGTATTTACTGTACTTTTTGATACTTTATTTACAGTATATAAAATGTATTTGGTGTACTTTTAGTTAATATTATATGTACAATATATGAAATATATTTACTGTACTTTGTGATATTTTATGTACAGTATATAAGATATATTTGGTGTCCTTTTGATATTTTATGTAAATTATATGATATATATTTGGTGTAGTTTTTGATATTTTACATAGGGTGTGTAGTATATATTTACTGTCCTGTTTGATATTTTATTTACAGTATATAATATACATTTCGTGTAATTTTTGATATTTTATGTACAGTATATTAAATATAATGACTGTAGTTTTTGATAGTTTATTTACAGTATATATAACACATATTTGGTGTACTTTTTGATATTTTATGTACTGTATGCAATATATATTTACTGTACATTTTGATATTTTATTTACAATATATGTAATGTATTAGGTGTACTTTTAGTTAATATTATACGTACAATATATGAAATATATTTACTGTACATTTTGATATTTTATGTACAGTATATAAGATATATTTGGTGTCCTTTTGATATTTTATATAAATTATATAATATATATTTTGTGTAGATTGTGATATTTTACATATGGTGTGTAATATATATTTACTGTATTTTTGATATTTTATTTACAGTAAATAACATACATTTGGTGTAATTTTTGATATTTTATGTACAGTATATTAAATATAATTACTGTAGTTTGTGATAGTTTATTTAGAGTATATATAACACATATTTGGTGTACTTTTTGATATTTTATGTACAGTATGTAATATATATTTACTGTACTTTTTGATATTCTATTTACAGTACATAAAATGTATTTGGTGTACTTTTAGTTAATATTATATGAACAACATATGAAATATATTTACTGTACTTTTTGATATTTTATGTATAGTATATAAGATATATTTAGTGTCCTTTTGATATTTTATGTAAATTATATAATATATATTTGGTGTAGTTTTTGATATTTTACATAGGGTGTGTAATATATATTTACTGTAATTTTTGATATTTAAGAGTATATAATATACATTTGGTGTAATTTTTGATATTTTATGTACAGTATATTAAATATAATTACTGTAGTTTTTGATAGTTTATTTACAGTATATATAACACGTATTTGGTGTACTTTTTGATATTTTATGTACAGTATGTAATATGTATTTACTGTATTTTTGATACTTTATTTACAGTATATAAAATGTATTTGGTGTACTTTTAGTTAATATTATATGTACAATATATGAAATATATTTACTGTACTTTTTGATATTTTATGTAAAGTGTATAAGATATAATTGGTGTCCTTATGATATTTTATGTAAATTATATAATATATATTGGTTGAGATTGTCATATTTTACATATGGTGTGCAATATATATTTACTGTACTTTTTGATATTTTATTTACACTAAATAACATACATATGGTGTAATTTTTGATATTTTATGTACAGTATATTAATTATAATTACTGTAGTTTTTGATAGTTTATTTACAGTATGTATAACATATATATGGTGTACTTATTGATATTTTATGTACAGTACGTAATATATATTTACTGAAAATTTGATATTTTATTTACAGTATATAAAATGTATTTGGTGTACTTTTAGTTAATATTATATGTACAATATATGAAATATATTTAGTGTACATTTTGATATTTTATGTACAGTATATAAGATATATTTGGTGTCCTTTTGATATTTTATGTAAATTATATAATATATATTTTGTGTAGATTGTGATATTTTACATATGGTGTGTAATATATATTTACTGTATTTTTGATATTTTATTTACAGTAAATAACATACATTTGGTGTAATTTTTGATATTTTATGTACAGTATATTAAATATAATTACTGTAGTTTGTGATAGTTTATTTACACTATATATAACACATATTTGGTGTACTTTTTGATATTTTATGTACAGTATGTAATATATATTTACTGTAATTTTTGATATTCTATTTACAGTACATAAAATGTATTTGGTGTACTTTTAGTTAATATTATATGCACAATATATGAAATATATTTACTGTACATTTTGATATTTTATGTACAGTATATAAGATATATTTGGTGTCGTTTTTATATTTTATGTAAATTATATACTATATATTTGATGTAGTTTTTGATATTTTACATAGGGTGTGTAGTATATATTTACTGTCCTTTCTGATATTTTATTTGCAGCATATAATTTACATTTGGTGTAATTTCTGATATTTTATATACCGTACATTGAATATAATTACTGTAGTTTTTGATATTTACACTATATATAACACATATGTGGTGTACTTTTTGATATTTTATGTACAGTATGTAATATATATTTACTGTAATTTTTGATATTTTATTTACAGTATATAATATACTTTTGGTGTGATTTTTGATATTTTATGTACTGTATATTAAACATAATTACTGTAGACTTTGATAGTTTATTTACAGTATATATAACACATATTTGGTGTACTTTTTGATATATTATGTACAATATGTAATGTATATTTACTGTAGTTTTTGATATTTTATTTACAGTATATAAAATGTATTTGGTGTACTTTTAGTAAATATTATATGTACAACATATGAAATATATTTACTATACTTTCTGATATTTTATGTACAGTATATAAGATATATTTGGTGTCCTTTTGATATTTTATGTAAATTATATAATATATATTTGGTGTAGTTTTTGATATTTTACATAGGGTGTGTAGTATATATTTACTGTCCTGTTTGATATTTTATTTACAGTATATAATATACATTTCGTGTAATTTTTGATATTTTATGTACAGTATATTAAATATAATTACTGTAGTATTTGATAGTTTATTTACAGTATATATAACACATATTTGGTGTACTTTTTGATATTTTATGTACTGTATGTAATATATATTTACTGTACCTTTTGATATTTTATTTACAATATATATAATGTATTTGGTGTACTTTTAGTTAATATTATACGTACAATATATGAAATATATTTACTGTAATTTTTGATATTTTATGAACAGTATATAAGATATATTTGGTGTCCTTTTGATATTTTATGTAAATTATATAATATATATTTTGTGTAGATTGTGATATTTTACATATGGTGTGTAATATATACTTACTGTATTTTTGATATTTTATTTACAGTAAATAACATACATTTGGTGTAATTTTTGATATTTTATGTACAGTATATTAAATATAATTACTGTAGTTTTTGATAGTTTATTTACAGTATATATAACATATTTGGTGTACTTTTTGATATTTTATGTACAGTATGTAATATATATTTACTGTATTTTTGATATTCTATTTACAGTACATAAAATGTATTTGGTGTACTTTTAGTTAATATTATATGCACAATATACGAAATATATTTACTGTACTTTTTGATATTTTATGTACAGTATATAAGATATATTTAGTGTCCTTTTGATATTTTATGTAAATTATATAATATATATTTGGTGTAGTTTTTGATATTTTACATAGGGTGTGTAATATATGTCTACTGTAATTTTTGATATTTTAGAGTATATAATATACATTTGGTGTAATTTTTGATATTTTATGTACAGTATATTAAATATAATTACTGTAGTTTTTGATAGTTTATTTACAGTATATATAACACGTATTTGGTGTACTTTTTGATATTTTATGTACAATATGTAATATATATTTACTGTACTTTTTGATATTCTATTTACAGTACATAAAATGTATTTGGTGTTCTTTAAGTTAATATTATATGCACAATATATGAAATATATTTACTGTACATTTTGATATTTTATCTACAGTATATAAGATATTTTTGGTGTCCTTTTTATATTTTATGTAAATTATATAATATATATTTGATGTAGTTTTTGATATTTTACATAGGGTGTGTAGTATATATTTACTGTCCTTTTTGATATTTTATTTACAGCACATAATTTACATTTGGTGTAATTTTTGATATTTTATATACCGTACATTGAATATAATTACTGTAGTTTTTGATATTTACAGTATATATAACACATATGTGGTGTACTTTTTGATATTTTATGTACAGTATGTAATATATATTTACTGTAATTTTTGATATTTTATTTACAGTATATAATATACTTTTGGTGTAATTTTTGATATTTTATGTACTGTATATTAAACATAATTACTGTAGATTTTGATAGTTTATTTACAGTATATATAACACATATTTGGTGTACTTTTTGATATATTATGTACAATAAGTAATGTATATTTACTGTACTTTTTGATATTTTATTTACAGTATATAAAATGTATTTGGTGTACTTTTAGTTAATATTATATGTACAATATATGAAATATATTTACTGTACTTTTTGATATTTTATGTACAGTATATAAGATATATTTGGTGTCCTTTTGATAT
The DNA here is from genome assembly GCF_029289425.2 of Pan paniscus. Lineage (NCBI taxonomy): Eukaryota > Metazoa > Chordata > Mammalia > Primates > Hominidae > Pan > Pan paniscus. Next base: position 12,066,280 of record NC_073263.2, on the reverse strand, counting down.
TTTATGTAAATTATATAATATATATTTGGTGTAGTTTTTGATATTTTACATAGGGTTTGTAGTATATATTTACTGTCCTGTTTGATATTTTATTTACAGTATATAATATACATTTCGTGTAATTTTTGGTATTTTATGTACAGTATATTAAATATAATTACTGTAGTTTTTGATAGTTTATTTACAGTATATATAACACATATTTGGTGTACTTTTTGATATTTTATGTACTGTATGCAATATATATTTACTGTATATTTTGATATTTTATTTACAATATATATAATGTATTAGGTGTACTTTTAGTTAATATTATACGTACAATATATGAAATATATTTACTGTATATTTTGATATTTTATGTACAGTATATAAGATATATTTGGTGTCCTTTTGATATTTTATATAAATTATATAATATATACTTTGTGTAGATTGTGATATTTTACATATGGTGTGTAATATATATTTACTGTATTTTTGATATTTTATTTACAGTAAATAACATACATTTGGTGTAATTTTTGATATTTTATGTACAGTATATTAAATATAATTACTGTAGTTTGTGATAGTTTATTTACAGTATATATGACACGTATTTGGTGTACTTTTTGATATTTTATGTACAGTATGTAATATGTATTTACTGTATTTTTGGTACTTTATTTACAGTATATAAAATGTATTTGTTGTACTTTTAGATAATATTATATGTACAATATATGAAATATATTTACTGTACTTTTTGATATTTTATGTAAAGTGTATAAGATATAATTGGTGTCCTTATGATATTTTATGTAAATTATATAATATATATTGGTTGAGATTGTCATATTTTACATATGGTGTGCAATATATATTTACTGTACTTTTTGATATTTTATTTACACTAAATAACATACATATGGTGTAATTTTTGATATTTTATGTACAGTATATTAATTATAATTACTGTAGTTTTTGATAGTTTATTTACAGTATATATAACATATATATGGTGTACTTATTGATATTTTATGTACAGTACGTAATATATATTTACTGAAAATTTGATATTTTATTTACAGTATATAAAATGTATTTGGTGTACTTTTAGTTAATATTATATGTACAATATATGAAATATATTTACTGTACATTTTGATATTTTATGTACAGTATATAAGATATATTTGGTGTCCTTTTGATATTTTATGTAAATTATATAATATATATTTTGTGTAGATTGTGATATTTTACATATGGTGTGTAATATATATTTACTGTATTTTTGATATTTTATTTACAGTAAATAACATACATTTGGTGTAATTTTTGATATTTTATGTACAGTATATTAAATATAATTACTGTAGTTTGTGATAGTTTATTTACACTATATATAACACATATTTGGTGTACTTTTTGATATTTTATGTACAGTATGTAATATATATTTACTGTAATTTTTGATATTCTATTTACAGTACATAAAATGTATTTGGTGTACTTTTAGTTAATATTATATGCACAATATATGAAATATATTTACTGTACATTTTGATATTTTATCTACAGTATATAAGATATTTTTGGTGTCGTTTTTATATTTTATGTAAATTATATACTATATATTTGATGTAGTTTTTGATATTTTACATAGGGTGTGTAGTATATATTTACTGTCCTTTCTGATATTTTATTTGCAGCATATAATTTACATTTGGTGTAATTTCTGATATTTTATATACCGTACATTGAATATAATTACTGTAGTTTTTGATATTTACACTATATATAACACATATGTGGTGTACTTTTTGATATTTTATGTACAGTATGTAATATATATTTACTGTAATTTTTGATATTTTATTTACAGTATATAATATACTTTTGGTGTGATTTTTGATATTTTATGTACTGTATATTAAACATAATTACTGTAGACTTTGATAGTTTATTTAGAGTATATATAACACATATTTGGTGTACTTTTTGATATATTATGTACAATATGTAATGTATATTTACTGTAGTTTTTGATATTTTATTTACAGTATATAAAATGTATTTGGTGTACTTTTAGTAAATATTATATGTACAACATATGAAATATATTTACTATACTTTCTGATATTTTATATACAGTATATAAGATATATTTGGTGTCCTTTTGATATTTTATGTAAATTATATAATATATATTTTGTGTAGATTGTGATATTTTACATATGGTGTGTAATATATATTTACTGTATTTTTGATATTTTATTTACAGTAAATAACATACATTTGGTGTAATTTTTGATATTTTATGTACAGTATATTAAATATAATTACTGTAGTTTGTGATAGTTTATTTACACTATATATAACACATATTTGGTGTACTTTTTGATATTTTATGTACAGTATGTAATATATATTTACTGTAATTTTTGATATTCTATTTACAGTACATAAAATGTATTTGGTGTACTTTTAGTTAATATTATATGCACAATATATGAAATATATTTACTGTACATTTTGATATTTTATCTACAGTATATAAGATATTTTTGGTGTCGTTTTTATATTTTATGTAAATTATATACTATATATTTGATGTAGTTTTTGATATTTTACATAGGGTGTGTAGTATATATTTACTGTATTTTTGATATATTATTTACACTAAATAACATACATTTGGTGTAATTTTTGATATTTTATGTACAGTATATGAAATATAATTACTGTAGTTTGTGATAGTTTATTTACACTATATATAACACATATTTGGTGTACTTTTTGATATTTTATGTACAGTATGTAATATATATTTACTGTAATTTTTGATATTCTATTTACAGTACATAAAATGTATTTGGTGTACTTTTAGTTAATATTATATGCACAATATATGAAATATATTTACTGTACATTTTGATATTTTATCTACAGTATATAAGATATATTTGGTGTCCTTTTTATATTTTATGTAAATTATATACTATATATTTGATGTAGTTTTTGATATTTTACATAGGGTGTGTAGTATATATTTACTGTCCTTTCTGATATTTTATTTGCAGCATATAATTTACATTTGGTGTAATTTCTGGTATTTTATATACCGTACATTGAATATAATTACTGTAGTTTTTGATATTTACAGTATATATAACACATATGTGGTGTACTTTTTGATATTTTATGTACAGTATGTAATATATATTTACTGTAATTTTTGATATTTTATTTACAGTATATAATATACTTTTGGTGTAATTTTTGATATTTTATATACTGTATATTAAACATAATTACTGTAGACTTTGATAGTTTATTTACAGTATATATAACACATATTTGGTGTACTTTTTGATATATTATGTACAATATGTAATGTATATTTACTGAAGTTTTTGATATTTTATTTACAGTGTATAAAATGTATTTGGTGTACTTTTAGTAAATATTATATGTACAACATATGAAATACATTTACTATACTTTTTGATATTTTATGTACAGTATATAAGATATATTTGGTATCCTTTTGATATTTTATGTAAATTATATAATATATATTTGGTGTAGTTTTTGATATTTTACAAAGGGTGTGTAGTATATATTTACTGTCCTGTTTGATATTTTATTGACAGTATATAATATACATTTCGTGTAATTTTTGATATTTTATGTACAGTATATTAAATATAATTACTGTAGTTTTTGATAGTTTATTTACATTATATATAACACATATTTGGTGTACTTTTTGATATTTTATGTACTGTATGTAATATATATTTACTGTACCTTTTGATACTTTATTTACAATATATATAATGTATTTGGTGTACTTTTAGTTAATATTATATGTACAATATATGAAATATATTTACTGTACATTTTGATATTTTATGTACAGTATATAAGATATATTTGGTGTCCTTTTGATATTTTATATAAATTATATAATATATATTTTGTGTAGATTGTGATATTTTACATATGGTGTGTAATATATATTTACTGTATTTTTGATATTTTATTTACAGTAAATAACATACATTTGGTGTAATTTTTGATATTTTATGTACAGTATATTAAATATAATTACTGTAGTTTGTGATAGTTTATTTACAGTATATATAACACATATTTGGTGTACATTTTGATATTTTATGTACAGTATGTAATATATATTTACTGTACTTTTTGATATTCTATTTACAGTACATAAAATGTATTTGGTGTACTTTTAGTTAATATTATATGCACAACATATGAAATATATTTACTGTACTTTTTGATATTTTATGTACAGTATATAAGATATATTTAGTGTCCTTTTGATATTTTATGTAAATTATATAAAATATATTTGGTGTAGTTTTTGATATTTTACATAGGGTGTGTAATATATATTTACTGTAATTTTTGATATTTAAGAGTACATAATATACATTTGGTGTAATTTTTGATATTTTATGTACAGTATATTAAATATAATTACAGTAGTTTTTGATAGTTTATTTACAGTATATATAACACGTATTTGGTGTACTTTTTGATATTTTATGTACAGTATGTAATATGTATTTACTGTACTTTTTGATACTTTATTTACAGTATATAAAATGTATTTGGTGTACTTTTAGTTAATATTATATGTACAATATATGAAATATATTTACTGTACTTTTTGATATTTTATGTAAAGTATATAAGATATAATTTGTGTCCTTATGATATTTTATGTAAATTATATAATATATATTGGTTGAGATTGTGATATTTTACATATGGTGTGCAATATATATTTACTGTACTTTTTGATATTTTACTTACACTAAATAACATACATATGGTGTAATTTTTGATATTTTATGTACAGTATATTAATTATAATTACTGTAGTTTTTGATAGTTTATTTACACTATATATAACACATATATGGTGTACTTATTGATATTTTATGTACAGTACGTAATATATATTTACTGAAATTTTTGGTATTTTATTTTCAGTATATAAAATGTATTTGGTGTACTTTTAGTTAATATTATATGTACAATATATGAAATATATTTACTGTATATTTTGATATTTTATGTACAGTATATAAGATATATTTGGTGTCCTTTTGATATTTTATGTAAATTATACAATATATATTTTGTGTAGATTGTTATATATTACATATGGTGTGTAATATATATTTACTGTATTTTTGATATTTTTTTTACTGTAAATAACATACATTTGGTGTAATTTTTGAAATTTTATGTACAGTATATTAAATATGATTACTGTAGTTTGTGATAGTTTATTTACAGTATTTATAACACATATTTGGTGTACTTTTTGATATTTTATGTACAGTATGTAATATGTATTTACTCTACTTTTTGATATTCTATTTACAGTACATAAAATGTATTTGGTGTACTTTTAGTTAATATTATATGCACAATATATGAAATATATTTACTGTACTTTTTGATATTTTATGTACAGTATATAAGATATATTTAGTGTCCTTTTGATATTTTATGTAAATTATATAATGTATATTTGGTGTAGATTTTGATATTTTACATAGGGTGTGTAATATATATTTACTGTAATTTTTGATATTTTAGAGTATATAATATACATTTGGTGTAATTTTTGATATTTTATGTACAGTATATTAAATATAATTACTGTAGTTTTTGATAGTTTATTTACAGTATATATAACACGTATTTGGTGTACTTTTTGATATTTTATGTACAATATGTAATATATATTTACTGTATTTTGGTATTCTATTTACAGTACATAAAATGTATTTGGTGTACTTTTAGTTAATATTATATGTACAATATATGAAATATATTTACTGTACATTTTGATATTTTATGTACAGTATATAAGATATATTTGGTGTCCTTTTGATATTTTATGTAAATTATACAATATATATTTTGTGTAGATTGTGATATTTTACATATGGTGTGTAATATATATTTACTGTATTTTTGATATTTTTTTTACTGTAAATAACATACATTTGGTGTAATTTTTGAAATTTTATGTACAGTATATTAAATATGATTACTGTAGTTTGTGATAGTTTATTTACAGTATATATAACACATATTTGGTGTACTTTTTGATATTTTATGTACAGTATGTAATATATATTTACTGTACTTTTTGATATTCTATTTACAGTACATAAAATGTATTTGGTGTACTTTTAGTTAATATTATATGCACAATATATGAAATATATTTAATGTACTTTTTGATATTTTATGTACAATATATAAGATATATTTAGTGTCCTTTTGATATTTTATGTAAATTATATAATGTATATTTGGTGTAGTTTTTGATATTTTACATAGGGTGTGTAATATATATTTACTGTAATTTTTGATATTTTAGAGTATATAATATACATTTGGTGTAATTTTTGATATTTTATGTACAGTATATTAAATATAATTACTGTAGTTTTTGATAGTTTATTTACAGTATATATAACACGTATTTGGTGTACTTTTTGATATTTTATGTACAATATGTAATATATATTTTCTGTATTTTTGATATTCTATTTACAGTACATAAAATGTATTTGGTGTACTTTTAGTTAATATTATATGCACAATATATGAAATATATTTACTGTACATTTTGATATTTTATCTACAGTATATAAGATATTTTTGGTGTCCTTTTTATATTTTATGTAAATTATATACTATATATTTGATGTAGTTTTTGATATTTTACATAGGGTGTGTAGTATATATTTACTGTCCTTTTTGATATTTTATTTACAGCATATAATTTACATTTGGTGTAATTTCTGATATTTTATATACCGTACATTGAATATAATTACTGTAGATTTTGATATTTACAGTATATATAACACATATGTGGTATACTTTTTGATATTTTATGTACAGTATGTAATATATATTTACTGTAATTTTTGATATTTTATTTACAGTATATAATATACTTTTGGTGTAATTTTTGATATTTTATGTACTGTATATTAAACATAATTACTGTAGATTTTGAAAGTTTATTTACAGTATATATAACACATATTTGGTGTACTTTTTGATATATTATGTACAATAAGTAATGTATATTTACTGTACTTTTTGATATTTTATTTACAGTATATAAAATGTATTTGGTGTACTTTTAGTTAATATTATATGTACAATATATGAAATATATTTACTGTACATTTTGATATTTTATGTACACTATATAAGATATATTTGGTGTCCTTTTGATATTTTTTGTAAATTATATAATATATATTTTGTGTAGATTGTGATATTTTACATATGGTGTGTAATATATATTTACTGTATTTTTCATATTTTATTTACAGTAAATAGCATACATTTGGTGTAATTTTTGATATTTTATGTACAGTATATTAAATATAATTACTGTAGTTTGTGATAGTTTATTTACAGTATATATAACACATATTTGGTGTACTTTTTGATATTTTATGTACAGTGTGTAATATATATTTACTGTACTTTTTGATATTCTATTTCCAGTACATAAAATGTATTTGGTGTACTTTTAGTTAAGATTATATGCACAGTATATGAAATATATTTACTGTACATTTTGATATTTTATCTACAGTATATAAGATATATTTGGTGTCCTTTTTATATTTTATGTAAATTATATAATATATATTTGATGTAGTTTTTGATATTTTACATATGGTGTGTAGTATATATTTACTGTCCTTTTTGATATTTTATTTACAGCATATAATTTATATTTGGTGCAATTTCTGATATTTTATATACCGTATATTGAATATAATTACTGTAGTTTTTGATATTTACGGTATATATAACACATATGTGGTGTACTTTTTGATATTTTATGTACTGTATGTAATATATATTTACTGTAATTTTTGATATTTTATTTACAGTATATAATATACTTTTGGTGTGATTTTTGATATTTTATGTACTGTATATTAAACATAATTACTGTAGACTTTGATAGTTTATTTACAGTATATATAACACATATTTGGTGTACTTTTTGATATATTATGTACAATATGTAATGTATATTTACTGTAGTTTTTGATATTTTATTTACAGTATATAAAATGTATTTGGTGTACTTTTAGTAAATATTATATGTACAACATATGAAATATATTTACTATACTTTCTGATACTTTATGTACAGTATATAAGATATATTTGGTGTCCTTTTGATATTTTATGTAAATTATATAATATATATTTGTTGTAGTTTTTGATATTTTACATAGGGTGTGTAGTATATATTTACTGTCCCGTTTGATATTTTATTTACAGTATATAATATACATTTCGTGTAATTTTTGATATTTTATGTACAGTATATTAAATATAATTACTGTAGTATTTGATAGTTTATTTACAGTATATATAACACATATTTGGTGTACTTTTTGATATTTTATGTACTGTATGTAATATATATTTACTGTACCTTTTGATATTTTATTTACAATATATATAATGTATTTGGTGTACTTTTAGTTTATATTATATGTACAATATATGAAATATATTTACTGTAATTTTTGATATTTTATGAACAGTATATAAGATATATTTGGTGTCCTTTTGATATTTTATGTAAATTATATAATATATATTTTGTGTAGATTGTGATATTTTACATATGGTGTGTAATACATACTTAGTGTATTTTTGATATTTTATTTACAGTAAATAACATACGTTTGGTGTAATTTTTGATATTTTATGTACAGTATATTAAATATAATTACTGTAGTTTGTGATAGTTTATTTACAGTATATATAACATATTTGGTGTACTTTTTGATATTTTATGTACAGTATGTAATATATATTTACTGTATTTTTGATATTCTATTTACAGTACATAAAATGTATTTGGTGTACTTTTAGTTAATATTATATGCACAATATATGAAATATATTTACTGTACTTTTTGATATTTTATGTACAGTATATAAGATATATTTAGTGTCCTTTTGATATTTTATGTAAATTATATAATATATATTTGGTGTAGTTTTTGATATTTTACATAGGGTGTGTAATATATATTTAATGTAATTTTTGATATTTCAGAGTATATAATATACATTTGGTGTAATTTTTGATATTTTATGTACAGTATATTAAATATAATTACTGTAGTTTGTGATAGTTTATTTACAGTATATATAACACGTATTTGGTGTACTTTTTGATATTTTATGAACAATATGTAATATGTATTTACTATACGTTTTGATATTCTATTTACAGTACATAAAATGTATTTGGTGTACTTTTAGTTAATATTATATGCACAATATATGAAATATATTTACTGTACATTTTGATATTTTATCTACAGTATATAAGATATATTTGGTGTCCTTTTTATATTTTATGTAAATTATATAATATATATTTGATGTAGTTTTTGATATTTTACATAGGGTGTGTAGTATATATTTACTGTCCTTTTTGATATTTTATTTACAGCATATAATTTACATTTGGTGTAATTTCTGATATTTTATATACCGTATATTGAATATAATTACTGTAGTTTTTGATATTTACAGTATATATAACACATATGTGGTGTACTTTTTGATATTTTATGTACAGTATGTAATATATATTTACTGTAATTTTTGATATTCTATTTACAGTACATAATATACTTTTGGTGTAATTTTTGATATTTTATGTACCGTATATTAAACATAATTACTGTAGACTTTGATAGTTTATTTACAGTATATATAACACATATTTGGTGTACTTTTTGATATATTATGTACAATATGTAATGTATATTTACTGTAGTTTTTGATATTTTATTTACAGTATATTAATTATAATTACTGTAGTTTTTGATAGTTTATTTACAGTATATATAACACATATTTGGTGTACTTTTTGATATTTTATGTACTGTATGTAATATATATTTACTGTACCTTTTGATATTTTATTTACAATATATATAATGTATTAGGTGTACTTTTAGTTAATATTACATATACAATATATGAAATATATTTACTGTACATTTTGATATTTTATGTACAGTATATAAGATATATTTGGTGTCCTTTTGATATTCTGTATAAATTATATAATATATATTTTGTGTAGATTGTGATATTTTACATATGGTGTGTAATATATATTTACTCTATTTTTGATATTTTATTTACAGTAAATAACATACATTTGGTGTAATTTTTGATATTTTATGTACAGTATATTAAATATAATTACTGTAGTTTGTGATAGTTTATTTACAGTATATATAACACGTATTTGGTGTACTTTTTGATATTTTATGTACAGTATGTAATATATATTTACTGTACTTTTTGATATTCTATTTACAGTACATAAAATGTATTTGGTGTAATTTTAGTTAATATTATATGCACAACATATGAAATATATTTACTGTACTTTTTGATATTTTATGTACAGTATATAAGAAATATTTAGTGTCCTTTTGATATTTTATATAAATTATATAATATATATTTGGTGTAGTTTTTGATATTTTACATAGGGTGTGTAATATATATTTACTGTAATTTTTGATATTTAAGAGTATATAATATACATTTGGTGTAATTTTTGATATTTTATGTACAGTATATTAAGTATAATTACTGTAGTTTTTGATAGTTTATTTACAGTATATATAACACGTATTTGGTGTACTTTTTGATATTTTATGTACAGTATGTAATATGTATTTACTGTACTTTTTGATACTTTATTTACAGTATATAAAATGTATTTGGTGTACTTTTAGTTAATATTATATGTACAATATATGAAATATATTTACTGTACTTTTTGATATTTTATGTAAAGTATATAATATATAATTAGTGTCCTTATGATATTTTATGTAAATTATATAATATATAGGTTGAGATTGTGATATTTTACATATGGTGTGCAATATATATTTACTGTACTTGTTGATATTTTATTTACACTAAATAACATACATATGGTGTAATTTTTGATATTTTATGTACAGTATATTAATTATAATTACTGTAGTTTTTGATAGTTTATTTACAGTATATATAACACATATATGGTGTACTTATTGATATTATATGTACAGTACGTAATATATATTTACTGAAATTTTTGATATTTTATTTACAGTATATAAAATGTATTTGGTGTACTTTTAGTTAATATTATATGTACAATATATGAAATATATTTACTGTACATTTTGATATTTTATGTACAGTATATAAGATATATTTGGTGTCCTTTTGATATTTTATGTAAATTATATAATATATATTTTGTGTAGATTGTGATATTTTACATATGGTGTGTAATATATATTTACTGTATTTTTGATATTTTATTAACTGTAAATAACATACATTTGGTGTGATTTTTGATATTTTATGTACATTATATTAAATATAATTACTGTAGTTTGTGATAGTTTATTTACAGTATATATAACACATATTTGGTGTACTTTTTGATATTTTATGTACAGTATGTAATATAAATTTACTGTACTTTTTGATATTCTATTTACAGTAAATAAAATGTATTTGGTGTACTTTTAGTTAATATTATATGCACAATATATGAAATATATTTACTGTACATTTTGATATTTTATCTACAGTATATAAGATATATTTGCTGTCCTTTTTATATATTATGTAAATTATATAATATATATTTGATGTAGTTATTGATATTTTACATAGGGAGTGTAGAATATATTTACTGTCCTTTTTGATATTTTATTTACAGCATATAATTTACATTTGGTGTAATTTCTGATATTTTATATACCGTACATTGAATTTAATTACTGTAGTTTTTGATATTTACAGTATATATAACACATATGTGGTGTACTTTTTGATATTTTATGTACAGTATGTAATATATATTTACTGTTATTTTTGATATTTTATTTACAGTATATAATAAACTTTTGGTGTAATTTTTGATATTTTATGTACTGTATATTAAACATAATTACTGTAGATTTTGATAGTTTATTTACAGCATATATAACACATATTTGGTGTACTTTTTGATATATTATGTACAATATGTAATGTATATTTACTGTACTTTTTGATATTTTATTTACAGTATATAAAATGTATTTGGTGTACGTTTAGTTAATATTATATGTACAATATATGAAATATATTTACTGTACATTTTGATATTTTATGTACAGTATATAAGATATATTTGGTGTCCTTTTGATATTTTATGTAAATTATATAATATATATTTTGTGTAGATTGTGATATTTTACATATGGTGTGTAATATATATTTACTGTATTTTTGATATTTTATTAACAGTAAATAACATACATTTGGTGTAATTTTTGATATTTTATGTACAGTATATTAAATATAATTACTGTAGTTTGTGATAGTTTATTTACAGTATATATAACACATATTTGGTGTACTTTTTGATATTTTATGTACAGTATGTAATATATATTTACTGTACTTTTTGATATTCTATTTACAGTACATAAAATGTATTTGGTGTACTTTTAGTTAATATTATACGCACAATATATGAAATATATTTACTGTACATTTTGATATTTTATCTACAGTATATAAGATATATTTGGTGTCCTTTTTATATTTTATGTAAATTATATAATATATATTGGATGTAGTTTTTGATATTTTACATAGGGTGTGTAGTATATATTTACTGTCCTTTTTGATATTTTATTTACAGCATATAATTTACATTTGGTGCAATTTCTGATATTTTATATACCGTATATTGAATATAATTACTGTAGTTTTTGATATTTACAGTATATATAACACATATGTGGTATAATTTTTGATATTTTATGTACAGTATGTAATATATATTTACTGTAATTTTTGATATTTTATTTACAGTATATAATATACTTTTGGTGTAATTTTTGATGTTTTATGTACTGTATATTAAACATAATTACTGTAGACTTTGATAGTTTATTTAGAGTATATATAACACATATTTGGTGTACTTTTTGATATATTATGTACAATATGTAATGTATATTTACTGTAGCTTTTGATATTTTATTTACAGTATATAAAATGTATTTGGTGTACTTTTAGTAAATATTATATGTACAACATATGAAATATATTTACTATACTTTCTGATATTTTATGTACAGTATATAAGATATATTTGGTGTCCTTTTGATATTTTATGTAAATTATATAATATATATTTGGTGTAGTTTTTGATATTTTACATAGGGTGTGTAGTATATATTTACTGTCCTGTTTGATATTTTATTTACAGTATATAATATACATTTCGTGTAATTTTTGATATTTTATGTACAGTATATTAAATATAATTACTGTAGTTTTTGATAGTTTATTTACAGTATATATAACACATATTTGGTGTACTTTTTGATATTTTATGTACTGTATGTAATATATATTTACTGTAACTTTTGATATTTTATTTACAATATATATAATGTATTTGGTGTACTTTTAGGTAATATTATATGTACAATATATGAAATATATTTACTGTATATTTTGATATTTTATGAAGAGTATATAAGATATATTTGGTGTCCTTTTGATATTTTATGTAAATTATATAATATATATTTTGTGTAGATTGTGATATTTTACATATGGTGTGTAATATATACTTACTGTATTTTTGATATTTTATTTACAGTAAATAACATACATTTGGTGTAATTTTTGATATTTTACGTAGAGTATATTAAATATAATTACTGTAGTTTGTGATAGTTTATTTACAGTATATATAACATATTTGGTGTGCTTTTTGATATTTTATGTACAGTATGTAATATATATTTACTGTACTTTTTGATATTCTATTTACAGTACATAAAATGTATTTGGTGTACTTTTAGTTAATATTATATGCACAATATATGAAATATATTTACTGTACTTTTTGATATTTTATGTACAGTATATAAGATATATTTAGTGTCCTTTTGAAATTTTATGTAAATTATATGATATATATTTGGTGTAGTTTTTGATATTTTACATAGGGTGTGTAATATATATTTACTGTAATTTTTGATATTTTAGAGTATATAATATACATTTGGTGTAATTTTTGATATTTTATGTACAGTATATTAAATATAGTTACTGTAGTTTGTGATAGTTTATTTACAGTATATATAACACGTATTTGGTGTACTTTTTGATATTTTATGAACAATATGTAATATATATTTACTGTACTTTTTGATATTCTATTTACAGTACATAAAATGTATTTGGTGTACTTTTAGTTAATATTATATGCACAATATATGAAATATATTTACTGTACATTTTGATATTTTATCTACAGTATATAAGATATATTTGGTGTCCTTTTTATATTTTATGTAAATTATATAATATATATTTGATGTAGTTTTTGATATTTTACATAGGGTGTGTAGTATATATTTACTGTCCTTTTTGATATTTTATTTACAGCATATAATTTACATTTGGTGTAATTTCTGATATTTTATATACCGTACATTGAATATAATTACTGTAGTTTTTGATATTTACAGTATATATAACACATATGTGGTGTAATTTTTGATATTTTATGTACAGTATGTAATATATATTTACTGTAATTTTTGATATTTTATTTATAGTATATAATATACTTTTGGTGTAATTTTTGATATTATATGTACTGTATATTAAACATAATTACTGTAGACTTTGATAGTTTATTTACAGTATATATAACACATATTTGGTGTACTTTTTGATATATTATGTACAATATGTAATGTATATTTACTGTAGATTTTGATATTTTATTTACAGTATATTAATTATAATTACTGTAGTTTTTGATAGTTTATTTACAGTATATATAACACATATTTGGTGTACTTTTTGATATTTTATGTACTGTATGTAATATATATTTACTGTACCTTTTGATATTTTATTTACAATATATATAATGTATTAGGTGTACTTTTAGTTAATATTATATGTACAATATATGAAATATATTTAATGTACTTTTTGATATTTTATGTACAGTATATAAGATATATTTGGTGTCCTTTTGATATTTTATATAAATTATATAATATATATTTTGTGTAGATTGTGATATTTTACATATGGTGTGTAATATATATTTACTGTATTTTTGATATTTTATTTACAGTAAATAACATACATTTGGTGTAATTTTTGATATTGTATGTACAGTACATTAAATATAATTACTGTAGTTTGTGATAGTTTATTTACAGTATATACAACACATATTTGGTGTACTTTTTGATATTTTATGTACAGTATGTAATATATATTTACTGTACTTTTTGATATTCTATTTACAGTACATAAAATGTATTTGGTGTACTTTTAGTTAATATTATATGCACAACATATGAAATATATTTACTGTACTATTTGATATTTTATGTACAGTATATAAGATATATTTAGTGTCCTTTTGATATTTTATGTAAATTATATAATATATATTTGGTGTAGTTTTTGATATTTTACATAGGGTGTGTAATATATATTTACTGTAATTTTTGATATTTAAGAGTATATAATATACATTTGGTGTAATTTTTGATATTTTATGTACAGTATATTAAGTATAATTACTGTAGTTTTTGATAGTTTATTTACAGTATATATAACACGTATTTGGTGTACTTTTTGATATTTTATGTACAGTATGTAATATGTATTTACTGTACTTTTTGATACTTTATTTACAGTATATAAAATGTATTTGGTGTACTTTTAGTTAATATTATATGTACAATATATGAAATATATTTACTGTACTTTTTGATATTTTATGTAAAGTATATAAGATATAATTAGTGGCCTTATGATATTTTATGTAAATTATATAATATATATTGGTTGAGATTGTGATATTTTACATATGGTGTGCAATATATATTTACTGTACTTTTTGATATTTTATTTACACTAAATAACATTATATTAATTATAATTACTGTAGTTTTTGATAGTTTATTTACAGTATATATAACACATATTTGGTGTACTTTTTGATATATTATGTACAATATGTAATGTATATTTACTGTAGTTTTTGGTATTTTATTTACAGTATATAAAATGTATTTGGTGTACTTTTAGTAAATATTATATGTACAACATATGAAATATATTTACTATACTTTCTGATATTTTATGTACAGTATATAAGATATATTTGGTGTCCTTTTGATATTTTGTGTAAATTATATAATATATATTTGGTGTAGATTGTGATATTTTACAGATGGTGTGTAATATATATTTACTGTACTATTTGATATTTTATTTACACTATATAAAATGTACTTGGTGTACTTTTAGTTTATATTATATGTACAATATATGAAATATATTTACTGTACATTTTGATATTTTATGTACAGTATATAAGATATATTTGGTGTCCTTTTGATATTTTTTGTAAATTATATAATATATATTTTGTGTAGATTGTGATATTTTACATATGGTGTGTAATATATATTTACTGTATTTTTGATATTTTATTTACAGTAAATAACATACATTTGGTGTAATTTTTGATATTTTATGTACAGTATATTAAATATAATTACTGTAGTTTGTGATAGTTTATTTACAGTATATATAACACATATTTGGTGTACTTTTTGATATTTTATGTACAGTATGTAATATATATTTACTGTACTTTTTGATATTCTATTTACAGTACATAAAATGTATTTGGTGTACTTTTAGTTAATATTATATGCACAATATATGAAATATATTTACTGTACATTTTGATATTTTATCTACAGTATATAAGATATATTTGGTGTACTTTTTATATATTATGTAAATTATATAATATATATTTGATGTAGTTTTTGATATTTTACATAGGGTGTGTAGTATATATTTACTGTCCTTTTTGATATTTTATTTACAGCATATAATTTACATTTGGTGTAATTTCTGATATTTTATATACCATACATTGAATATAATTACTGTAGTTTTTGATATTTACAGTATATATAACACATATGTGGTGTACTTTTTGATATATTATGTACAGTATGTAATATATATTTACTGTAATTTTTGATATTTTATTTACAGTATATAATATACTTTTGGTGTAATTTTTGATGTTTTATGCACTGTATATTAAATATAATTACTGTAGTTTTTGATAGTTTATTTACAGTATACATAACACATATTTGGTGTACTTTTTGATATTTTATGTACAGTATGTAATATATATTTACTGTACTTTTTGATATTTTATTTACAGTACATAAAATGTATTTGGTGTACTTTTAGTTAATATTATATGCACAATATATGAAATATATTTACTGTACTTTTTGATGTTTTCTGTTGAGTATATAAGATATATTTGGTGTCCTTTTGATATTTTATGTAAATTATATAATATACATTTGTTGTAGTTTTTGATATTTTACATAGGGTCTGTAGTATATATTTACTGTCCTGTTTGATATTTTATTTACAGTATATAATATACATTTGGTGTAATTTCTGATATTTTATATACAGTATATTAAATATAATTACTGTAGTTTTTGATAGTTTATTTACAGTATATATAACACATATTTGGTGTACTTTTAGATATTTTATGTACTGTATGTAATATATATTTACTGTAATTTTGATATTTTATTTACAATATATATAATGTATTTGGTGTACTTTTAGTTAATATTATATGTACAATATATGAAATATATTTACTGAACATTTTGATATTTTATATACAGTATATAAGATATATTTGGTGTCCTTTTGATATTTTATGTAAATTATATATTTTGTGTAGATTGTGATATTTTACATATGGTGTTTAATATATCTTTACTGTACTTTTTGATATTTTATTTACAGTATATTATACATTTGGTGTAATTTTTTATATTTTATGTACAGTATATTAAATATAATTACTGTAGTTTTTGATAGTTTATTTACAGTATACATAACACATATTTGGTGTACTTTTTGATATTTTATGTACAGTATGTAATATATATTTACTGTACTTTTTGATATTTTATTTACAGTACATAAAATGTATTTGGTGTACTTTTAGTTAATATTATATGCACAATATATGAAATATATTTACTGTACTTTTTGATGTTTTCTGTTGAGTATATAAGATATATTTGGTGTCCTTTTGATATTTTATGTAAATTATATAATATATATTTGGTGTAGTTTTTGATATTTTACATAGGGTGTGTAGTATATATTTACTGTCCTGTTTGATATTTTATTTACAGTATATAATATACATTTGGTGTAATTTCTGATATTTTACATACAGTATATTAAATATAATTACTGTAGTTTTTCATACTTTATTTACAGTATATATAACACATATTTGGTGTAATTTTGGTATTTTATGTACTGTATGTAATATATATTTACTGTACTTTTTGATATTTTATTTACAATATATATAATGTATTTGGTGTACTTTTAGCTAATATTATATGTACAATATATGAAATATATTTACTGTATATTTTGATATTTTATGTACAGTATATAAGGTATATTTGGTGTCCTTTTGATATTTTATGTAAATTATATAATATATATTTGGTTTAGTTTGTGATATTTTACATAGGGTGTGTAATATATATTTACTGTAATTTTTGATATTTTATTTAGAGTATATAATATACATTTGGTGTAATTTTTGATATTTTATGTACAGTATATTAAATATAATTACTGTAGTTTGTGATAGTTTATTTACAGTATATATAACACGTATTTGGTGTACTTTTTGATATTTTATGTACAGTATGTAATACGTATTTACTGTACTTTTTGATACTTTTTTTACAGTATATAAAATGTATTTGGTATACTTTTAGTTAATATTATATGTACAATATATGAAATATATTTACTGTACTTTTTGATATTTTATGTAAAGTATATAAGATATAATTGGTGTCCTTTTGATATTTTATGTAAATTATATAATATATATTTTTAGTTTTTGATATTTTACATAGAGTGTGATATATATTTACTGTTCTTTCTGATTTTTTATTTACAGTATATAGTATACATTTGGTGTAATTTTTGATATTTTATGTACAGTATATTAAATATAATTACTGTAGTTTTTGATAGTTTATTTACAGTATATATAACACATATTTGGTGTACTTTTTGATATTTTATGTAGACTATGTAATATATATTTACTGTAATTTTTGATATTTTATTTCCAGTATATAAATTGTATTTGGTGTAATTTTAGTTAATATTATATGTACAATATATTAAATATATTTACTGTAAATTTTGATATTTTATGTACAGTATATAAGATATATTTGGTGTCCTTTTGATATTTTATGTAAATTATATAATATATATTTGGTGTATTTTGTGATAATTTACATAGGGTGTGTAATATATATTTACTGTACTTTTTGATATTTTATTTACAGTATATTATATATTTGGTGTAATATTTTATATTTTATGTAGAGTATATTAAATATAATTATTGTAGTTTTTGATAGTTTATTTACAGTATATATAACACATATTTGGTGTACTTCTTGATATTTAATGTACAGTATGTAATATATGTTTACTGTACTTTTTGATATTTTGTTTACAGTACATAAAATGTATTTGGTGTACTTTTAGTTAATATTATGTGCACAATATATGAAATATATTTACTGTACTTTTTGATATTTTATGTACGGTATATAAGATATATTTGGGGACCTTTTGATATTTTATGTAAATTTAATATATATTTGTAGTTTTTGATATTTTACATAGAGTGTAATATATATTTACTCTCCTTTTTGATATTTTAATTTCAGTATATAATATATATTCGGTGTAATTTTTGATATTTTATGTAAATTATATAATTTATATTTGGTGTAGTTTTTGATATTTTACATAGGGTGTGCAGTATATATTTACTGTCTTTTTGATATTTTATATACACTATATAACATACATTTGGTGTAATTTTTGATATTTAATATACAGTATATTAAATATAATTACTGTAGATTTGATAGTTTATTTACAGTATTTATAACACATATTTGGTTTACTTTTGGATATTTTATATACAGTATGTAATATATATTTACTGTAATTTTTGATATTTTATTTAGGGTATATAAAATGTATTTGGTGTACTTTTAGTTAATATTATATGTAAAATATATGAAATATATTTACTGTACATTTTGATATTTTATGTACAGTATATAAGGTATATTTGGTGACCTTTTGATACTTTATGTAAATTATATAATATATATTTGGTGTAGTTTGTGATATTTTACATAGGTTGTGTAATATATATTTACTGTACTTTTTAGTATTTTATTTACAGTAAATAATATACATTTGGTGTAATTTTTGATATTTTATGTACAGTATATTAAATATAATGACTGTAGTTTTTGATAGTTTATTTACACTATATATAACACATATTTGGTGTACTTTTTGATAATTTATATACAGTATGTAATATATATGCACTCTAATTTTTGATATTTTATTTACACTATATAATACGTATTAGGTGTACTTTTAGTTAATATTATATATACAATATATGAAATATATTTACTGTACATTTTGATATTTTGTGTACAGTATATAAGATATATTTGGTGTCCTTTTTATATTTTATGTAAATTATATAATATATATTTGTTGTATATTGTGATATTTTACATATGGTGTGTAATATATATTTACTGTATTTTTGATATTTTATTTACACTATATAAAATGTATTTGGTGTACTTTTAGTTAATATTATATGTACAACATATGAAATATATTTTCTGTACATTTTGATATTTTATGTACAGTATATAAGATATATTTGGTGTCCTTTTGATATTTTATGTAAATTATATAATATATATTTGGTGTAGACTGTGATATTTTACAGATGGTGTGTAATATATATTTACTGTACTATTTGATATTTCATTTACACTATATAAAATGTATTTGGTGTACTTTTAGTTTACATTATATGTACAATATATGAAATATATTTACTGTACATTTTGATATTTTATGTACAGTATATAAGATATATTTGGTGTCCTTTTGATATTTTTTGTAAATTATATAATATATATTTGGTGTAGATTGTGATATTTTACATATGGTGTGTAATATATATTTACTGTACTTTTTGATATTTTATTTACAGTAAATAATATACATTTGGTGTAATTTTCTATATTTTATGTACAGTATATTAAACATATTTACTGTAGTTTTTGATAGTTTATTTAAAGTATATATAACACATATTTGGTGTACTTTTTGATATTTTATGTACAGTATGTAATATATATTTACTGTACTTTTTGATATTCTATTTACAGTACATAAAATGTATTTGGTGTACTTTTAGTTAATATTATATGCACAATATATGAAATATATTTACTATACATTTTGATATTTTATCTACAGTATATAAGATATATTTGGTGTCCTTTTTATATTTTCTGTAAATTATATAATATATATTTGATGTAGTTTTTGATATTTTACATTGGGTGTGTAGTATATATTTACTGTCCTTTTTGAGATTTTATTTACAGCATATAATTTACATTTGGTGTATTTTCTGATATTTTATATACCGTACATTGAATATAATTACTGTAGTTTTTGATATTTACAGTATATATAACACATATGTGGTGTACTTTTTGATATATTATGTACAGTATGTAATATATATTTACTGTAATTTTTGATATTTTATTTACAGTATATAATATAGTTTTGGTGTAATTTTTGATATTTTATGCACTGTATATTAAACATAATTACTGTAGATTTTGATAGTTTATTTACAGTATATATAACTCATATTTGGTGTACTTTTTGATATATTATGTACAATATGTAATGTATATTTACTGTACATTTTGATATTTTATTTACAGTATATAAAATGTATTTGGTGTACTTTTAGTTAATATTATATGTACAATATATGAAATATATTTACTGTACATTTTGATATTTTATGTACGGTATATAAGATATATTTGGTGTCCTTTTGATATTTTATGCAAATTATATAATATATATTTGGTGTAGTTTTTGATATTTTACATAGGGTGTGTAGTATATATTTACTGTCCTGTTTGATATTTTATTTACAGTATATAATATACATTTGGTGTAATTTCTGATATTTTATATACAGTATATTAATTATAATTACTGTAGTTTTTGATAGTTTATTTACAGTATATATAACACATATTTGGTGTACTTTTTGATATTTTATGTACTGTATGTAATATATATTTACTGTACTTTTTGATATTTTATTTACAATATATATAATGTATTTGGTGTACTATTAGTTAATATTATATTTACAATATATCAAATATATTTACTGAACATTTTGATATTTTATATACAGTATATAAGATATATTTGGTGTCCTTTTGATATTTTATGTAAATTATATGTTTTGTGTAGATTGTGATATTTTACATATTGTGTTTAATATATATTTACTGTACTTTTTGATATTTTATTTACAGTATATTATACATTTGGTGTAATTTTTTATATTTTATGTACAGTATATTAAATATAATTACTGTAGTTTTTGATAGTTTATTTACAGTATACATAACACATATTTGGTGTACTTTTTGATATTTTATGTACAGTATGTAATATATATTTACTGTATTTTTGATATTTTATTTACAGTACATAAAATGTATTTGGTGTACTTTGGTTAATATTATATGCAAAATATATGAAATATATTTACTGTACTTTTTGATGTTTTCTGTTGAGTATATAAGATATATTTGGTGTCCTTTTGATACTTTATGTAAATTATATAATATATATTTGGTGTAGTTTTTGATATTTTACATAGGGTGTGTAGTATATATTTACTGTCCTGTTTGATATTTTATTTACAGTATATAATATACATTTGGTGTAATTTCTGATATTTTACATACAGTATATTAAATATAATTACTGTAGTTTTTCATACTTTATTTACAGTATATATAACACATATTTGGTGTACTTTTTGATATTTTATGTACTGTATGTAACATATTTACTGTACTTTTTGACATTTTATTTACAATATATATAATGTATTTGGTGTACTTTTAGCTAATATTATATGTACAATATATGAAATATATTTACTGTATATTTTGATATTTTATGTACAGTATGTAAGGTATATTTGGTGTCCTTTTGATATTTTATGTAAATTATATAATATATATTTGGTGTAGTTTTTGATATTTTAAATAGTGTGTGTAATATATATTTACTGTAATTTTTGATATTTAAGAGTATATAATATACATTTGGTGTAATTTTTGATATTTTATGTACAGTATATTAAATATAATTACTGTAGTTTTTGATAGTTTATTTACAGTATATATAACACGTATTTGGTGTACTTTTTGATATTTTATGTACAGTATGTAATATGTATTTACTGTACTTTTTGATACTTTATTTACAGTATATAAAATGTATTTGGTGTACTTTTAGTTAATATTATATGTACAATATATGAAATATATTTACTGTACTTTTTGATATTTTATGTACAGTATATAAGATAAATTTGGTGTCCTTCTGATATTTTATGTAAATTATATAATATATATTTGGTGTAGTTTTTGATATTTTACATAGGGTGTGTAGTATATATTTACTGTCCTGTTTGATATTTTATTTACAGTATATAATATACATTTCATGTAATTTTTGATATTTTATGTACAGTATATTAAATATAATTACTGTAGTTTTTGCTAGTTTATTTACAGTATATATAACACGTATTTGGTGTACTTTTTGATATTTTATGTACAGTATGTAATATGTATTTACTGTACTTTTTGATACTTTATTTACAGTATATAAAATGTATTTGTTGTACTTTTAGTTAATATTATATGTACAATATATGAAATATATTTACTATACTTTTTGATTTTTTATGTACAGTATATAAGATATATTTGGTGTCCTTTTGATATTTTATGTAAATTATATAATATATATTGGTTGAGATTGTGATATTTTACATATGGTGTGTAGTATATAATTACTGTCCTGTTTGATATTTTATTTACAGTATATAATATACATTTCGTGTAATTTTTGATATTTTATGTACAGTATATTAAATATAATTACTGTAGTTTTTGATAGTTTATTTACAGTATATATAACACATATTTGGTGTACTTTTTGATATTTTATGTACTGTATGTAATATATATTTACTGCACCTTTTGATATTTTATTTACAATATATATAATGTATTTGGTGTACTTTTAGTTAATATTATATGTACAATATATGAAATATATTTACTGTACATTTTGATATTTTACGTACAGTATATAAGATATATTTGGTGTCCTTTTGATATTTTATATAAATTATATAATATATATTTTGTGTAGATTGTGATATTTTACATATGGTGTGTAATATATATTTACTGTATTTTTGATATTTTATTTACAGTAAATAACATACATTTGGTGTAATTTTTGATATTTTATGTACAGTATATTAAATATAATTACTGTAGTTTGTGATAGTTTATTTACAGTATATATAACACATATTTGGTGTACTTTTTGATATTTTATGTACAGTATGTAATATATATTTACTGTACTTTTTGATATTCTATTTACAGTACATAAAATGTATTTGGTGTACTTTTAGTTAATATTATATGCACAACATATGAAATATATTTACTGTACTTTTTGATATTTTATGTACAGTATATAAGATATATTTAGTGTCCTTTTGATATTTTATGTCAATTATATAATATATATTTGGTGTAGTTTTTGATATTTTACATAGGGTATGTAATATATATTTACTGTAATTTTTGATATTTAAGAGTATATAATATACATTTGGTGTAATTTTTGATATTTTATGTACAGTATATTAAATATAATTACTGTAGTTTTTGATAGTTTATTTACAGTATATATAACACGTATTTGGTGTACTTTTTGATATTTTATGTACAGTATGTAATATGTATTTACTGTACTTTTTGATATTCTATTTACAGTATATAAAATGTATTTGGTGTTCTTTTAGTTAATATTATATGTACAATATATGAAATATATTTACTGTACTTTTTGATATTTTATGTACAGTATATAAGATATATTTGGTGTCCTTTTGATATTTTATGTAAATTATATAATATATATTTGGTGTAGCTTTTGATATTTTACATAGGGTGTGTAGTATATATTTACTGTCCTGTTTGATATTTTATTTACAGTATATAATATACGTTTCGTGTAATTTTTGATATTTTATGTACAGTATATTAAATATAATTACTGTAGTTTTTGATAGTTTATTTACAGTATATATAACACATATTTGGTGTACTTTTTGATATTTTATGTACTGTATGTAATATATATTTACTGTACCTTTTGATATTTTATTTACAATATATATAATGTATTAGGTGTACTTTTAGTTAATATTATATGTACAATATATGAAATATATTTACTGTACATTTTGATATTTTATGTACAGTATATGAGATATATTTGGTGTCCTTTTGATATTTTATGTAAATTATATAATATATATTGGTTGAGATTGTGATATTTTACATATGGTGTGTAGTACATAATTACTGTCCTGTTTGATATTTTATTTACAGTCTATAATATACATTTCGTGTAATTTTTGATATTTTATGTACAGTATATTAAATATAATTACTGTAGTTTGTGATAGTTTATTTACAGTATATATAACACACATTTGGTGTACTTTTTGATATTTTATGTACCGTATGTAATATATATTTACTGAAACTTTTGATATTTTATTTACTATATATAATGTATTTGGTGTACTTTTAGTTAATATTATATATACAATATATGAAATATATTTACTGTACATTTTGATATTTTATGTACAATATATAAGATATATTTGGTGTCCTTTTGATATTTTATATAAATTATATAATATATATTTTGTGTAGATTGTGATATTTTACATATGGTGTGTAATATATATTTACTGTATTTTTGATATTTTATTTACAGTAAATAACATACATTTGGTGTAATTTTTGATATTTTATGTACAGTATATTAAATATAATTACTGTAGTTTGTGATAGTTTATTTACAGTATATATAACACATATTTGGTGTACTTTTTGATATTTTATGTACAGTATGTAATATATATTTACTGTACTTTTTGATATTCTATTTACAGTACATAAAATGTATTTGGTATACTTTTAGTTAATATTATATGCACAATATATGAAATATATTTACTGTACTTTTTGATATTTTATGTACAGCATATAAGATATATTTAATGTCCTTTTGATATTTTATGTAAATTATATAATATATATTTGGTGTAGTTTTTGATATTTTACATAGGGTGTGTAATATATATTTACTGGAATTTTTGATATTTTAGAGTATATAATATTCATTTGGTGTAATTTTTGATATTTTATGTACAGTATATTAAATATAATTACTGTAGTTTTTGCTAGTTTATTTACAGTATATATAACACGTATTTGGTGTACTTTTTGATATTTTATGTACAGTATGTAATATGTATTTACTGTACTTTTTGATACTTTATTTACAGTATATAAAATGTATTTGGTGTACTTTTAGTTAATATTATATGTACAATATATGAAATATATTTACTATACTTTTTGATATTTTATGTACAGTATATAAGATATATTTGGTGTCCTTTTGATATTTTATGTAAATTATATAATATATATTGGTTGAGATTGTGATATTTTACATATGGTGTGTAGTATATAATTACTGTCCTGTTTGATATTGTATTTACAGTATATAATATACATTTCGTGTAATTTTTGATATTTTATGTACAGTATATTAAATATAATTACTGTAGTTTTTGATAGTTTATTTACAGTATATATAACACATATTTGGTGTACTTTTTGATATTTTATGTACTGCATGTAATATATACTTACTGCACCTTTTGATATTTTATTTACAATATATATAATGTATTTGGTGTACTTTTAGTTAATATTATATGTACAATATATGAAATATATTTACTGTACATTTTGATATTTTACGTACAGTATATAAGATATATTTGGTGTCCTTTTGATATTTTATATAAATTATATAATATATATTTTGTGTAGATTGTGATATTTTACATATGGTGTGTAATATATATTTACTGTATTTTTGATATTTTATTTACAGTAAATAACATACATTTGGTGTAATTTTTGATATTTTATGTACAGTATATTAAATATAATTACTGTAGTTTGTGATAGTTTATTTACAGTATATATAACAAATATTTGGTGTACTTTTTGATATTTTATGTACAGTATGTAATATATATTTACTGTACTTTTTGATATTCTATTTACAGTACATAAAATGTATTTGGTGTACTTTTAGTTAATATTATATGCACAACATATGAAATATATTTACTGTACTTTTTGATATTTTATGTACAGTATATAAGATATATTTAGTGTCCTTTTGATATTTTATGTCAATTATATAATATATATTTGGTGTAGTTTTTGATATTTTACATAGGGTGTGTTATATATATTTACTGTAATTTTTGATATTTAAGAGTATATAATATTCATTTGGTGTAATTTTTGATATTTTATGTACAGTATATTAAATATAATTACTGTAGTTTTTGATAGTTTATTTACAGTATATATAACACGTATTTGGTGTACTTTTTGATATTTTATGTACAGTATGTAATATGTATTTACTGTACTTTTTGATATTCTATTTACAGTATATAAAATGTATTTGGTGTTCTTTTAGTTAATATTATATGTACAATATATGAAATATATTTACTGTACTTTTTGATATTTTATGTACAGTATATAAGATATATTTGGTGTCCTTTTGATATTTTATGTAAATTATATAATATATATTTGGTGTAGTTTTGATATTTTACATAGGGTGTGTAGTATATATTTACTGTCCTGTTTGATATTTTATTTACAGTATATAATATACGTTTCGTGTAATTTTTGATATTTTATGTACAGTATATTAAATATAATTACTGTAGTTTTTGATAGTTTATTTACAGTATATATAACACATATTTGGTGTACTTTTTGATATTTTATGTACTGTATGTAATATATATTTACTGTACCTTTTGATATTTTATTTACAATATATATAATGTATTAGGTGTACTTTTAGTTAATATTATATGTACAATATATGAAATATATTTACTGTACATTTTGATATTTTATGTACAGTATATGAGATATATTTGGTGTCCTTTTGATATTTTATGTAAATTATATAATATGTATTGGTTGAGATTGTGATATTTTACATATGGTGTGTAGTACATAATTACTGTCCTGTTTGATATTTTATTTACAGTATATAATATACATTTCGTGTAATTTTTGATATTTTATGTACAGTATATTAAATATAATTAGTGTAGTTTTTGATAGTTTATTTACAGTATATATAACACATATTTGGTGTACTTTTTGATATTTTATGTACCGTATGTAATATATATTTACTGAAACTTTTGATATTTTATTTACTATATATAATGTATTTGGTGTACTTTTAGTTAATATTATATATACAATATATGAAATATATTTACTGTACATTTTGATATTTTATGTACAATATATAAGATATATTTGGTGTCCTTTTGATATTTTATATAAATTATATAATATATATTTTGTGTAGATTGTGATATTTTACATATGGTGTGTAATATATATTTACTGTATTTTTGATATTTTATTTACAGTAAATAACATACATTTGGTGTAATTTTTGATATTTTATGTACAGTATATTAAATATAATTACTGTAGTTTGTGATAGTTTATTTACAGTATATATAACACATATTTGGTGTACTTTTTGATATTTTATGTACAGTATGTAATATATATTTACTGTACTTTTTGATATTCTATTTACAGTACATAAAATGTATTTGGTATACTTTTAGTTAATATTATATGCACAATATATGAAATATATTTACTGTACTTTTTGATATTTTATGTACAGCATATAAGATATATTTAATGTCCTTTTGATATTTTATGTAAATTATATAATATATATTTGGTGTAGTTTTTGATATTTTACATAGAGTGTGTAATATATATTTACTGGAATTTTTGATATTTTAGAGTATATAATATACATTTGGTGTAATTTTTGATATTTTATGTACAGTATATTAAATATAATTACTGTAGTTTTTGATAGTTTATTTACAGTATATATAACACATATTTGGTGTACTTTTTGATATTTTATGTACAGTATGTTATATATATTTTCTGTACTTTTTGATATTCTATTTACAGTACATAAAATGTATTTGGTGTACTTTTAGTTAATATTATATGCACAACATATGAAATATATTTACTGTACTTTTTGATATTTTATGTACAGTATATAAGATATATTTAGTGTCCTTTTGATATTTTATGTAAATTATATAATATATATTTGGTGTAGTTTTTGATATTTTACATAGGGTGTGTAATATATATTTACTGTAATTTTTGATATTTAAGAGTATATAATATACATTTGGTGTAATTTTTGATATTTTATGTACAGTATATTAAATATAATTACTGTAGTTTTTGATAGTTTATTTACAGTATATATAACACGTATTTGGTGTACTTTTTGATATTTTATGTACAGTATGTAATATGTATTTACTGTAGTTTTTGATACTTTATTTACAGTATATAAAATGTATTTGGTGTACTTTTAGTTAATATTATATGTACAATATATGAAATATATTTACTGTACTTTTTGATATTTTATGTAAAGTATATAAGATATAATTGGTGTCCTTATGATATTTTATGTAAATTATATAATATATATTGGTTGAGATTGGGATATTTTACATATGGTGTGCAATATGTATTTACTGTACTTTTTGATATTTTATTTACACTAAATAACATACATATGGTGTAATTTTTGATATTTTATGTAGAGTATATTAATTATAATTACTGTAGTTTTTGATAGTTTATTTACAGTATATATAAGACACATATGGTGTACTTATTGATATTTTATGTACAGTACGTAATATATATTTACTGAAATTTTTGATATTTTATTTACAGTATATAAAATGTATTTGGTGTACTTTTAGTTAATATTATATGTACAATATATGAAATATATTTACTGTACATTTTGACATTTTATGTACGGTATATAAGATATATTTGGTGTCCTTTTGATATTTTATGTAAATTATATAATATATATTTTGTGTAGATTGTGATATTTTACATATGGTGTGTAATATATATTTACTGTATTTTTGATATTTTATTTACAGTAAATAACATACATTTGGTGTAATTTTTGATATTTTATGTACAATATATTAAATATAATTACTGTAGTTTGTGATAGTTTATTTACACTATATATAACACATATTTGGTGTACTTTTTGATATTTTATGTACAGTATGTAATATATATTTACTGTACTTTTTGATATTCTATTTACAGTACATAAAATGTATTTGGTGTACTTTTAGTTAATATTATATGCACAATATATGAAATATATTTACTGTACATTTTGATATTTTATCTACAGTATATAAGATATATTTGGTGTCCCTTTTATATTTTACGTAAATTATATACTATATATTTGATGTAGTTTTTGATATTTTACATAGGGTGTGTAGTATATATTTACTGTCCTTTTTGATATTTTATTTGCAGCATATAATTTACATTTGGTGTAATTTCTGATATTTTATATACCGTACATTGAATATAATTACTGTAGTTTTTGATATTTACAGTATATATAACACATATGTGGTGTACTTTTTGATATTTTATGTACAGTATGTAATATATATGTATTGTAACTTTTGGTATTTTATTTACAGTATATAATATACCTTTGGTGTAATTTTTGATATTTTATATACTGTATATTAAACATAATTACTGTAGATTTTGATAGTTTATTTATAGTATATATAACACATATTTGGTGTACTTTTTGATATATTATGTACAGTATGTAATGTATATTTACTGTAGTTTTTGATATTTTATTTACAGTATATAAAATGTATTTGGTGTACTTTTAGTAAATATTATATGTACAACATATGAAATATATTTACTATACTTTTTGATATTTTATGTACAGTATATAAGATATATTTGGTGTCCTTTTGATATTTTATGTAAATTATATAATATATATTTTGTGTAGTTTTTGATATTTTACATAGGGTGTGTAGTATATATTTACTGTCCTGTTTGATATTTTATTTACAGTATATAATATACATTTCGTGTAATTTTTGATATTTTATGTACAGTATATTAAATATAATTACTGTAGTTTTTGATAGTTTATTTACAGTATATATAACACATATTTGGTGTACCTTTTGATATTTTATGTACTGTATGTTATATATATTTACTGTATCTTTTGATACTTTATTTACAATATATATAATGTATTAGGTGTACTTTTAGTTAATATTATATGTACAATATATGAACTATATTTACTGTACATTTTGATATTTTATGTACAGTATATAAGATATATTTGGTGTCCTTTTGATATTTTATATAAATTATACAATATATATTTTGTGTAGATTGTGATATTTTACATATGGTTTGTAATATATATTTACTGTATTTTTGATATTTTATTTACAGTAAATAACATACATTTGGTGTAATTTTTGATATTTTATATACTGTATATTAAATATAATAACTGTAGTTTGTGATAGTTTATTTACAGTATATATAACACATATTTGGTGTACTTTTTGATATTTTATGTACAGTATGTAATATATATTTACTGTACTTTTTGATATTCTATTTACAGTACATAAAATGTATTTGGTGTACTTTTAGTTAATATTATATGCACAACATATGAAATATATTTACTGTACTTTTTGATATTTTATGTACAGTATATAAGATATATTTAGTGTCCTTTTGGTATTTTATGTAAATTATATAATATATATTTGGTGTAGTTTTTGATATTTTACATAGGGTGTGTAATATATATTTACTGAAATTTTTGATATTTAAGAGTTTATAATATACATTTGGTGTAATTTTTGATATTTTATGTACAGTATATTAAATATAATTACTGTAGTTTTTGCTAGTTTATTTACAGTATATATAACACGTATTTGGTGTACTTTTTGATATTTTATGTACAGTATGTAATATGTATTTACTGTACTTTTTGATACTTTATTTACAGTATATAAAATGTATTTGGTGTACTTTTAGTTAATATTATATGTACAATATATGAAATATATTTACTATACTTTTTGATATTTTATGTACAGTATATAAGATATATTTGGTGTCCTTTTGATATTTTATGTAAATTATATAATATATATTGGTTGAGATTGTGATATTTTACATATGGTGTGTAGTATATAATTACTGTCCTGTTTGATATTTTATTTACAGTATATAATATACATTTCGTGTAATTTTTGATATTTTATGTACAGTATATTAAATATAATTACTGTAGTTTTTGATAGTTTATTTACAGTATATATAACACATATTTGGTGTACTTTTTGATATTTTATGTACTGTATGTAATATATATTTACTGCACCTTTTGATATTTTATTTACAATATATATAATGTATTTGGTGTACTTTTAGTTAATATTATATGTACAATATATGAAATATATTTACTGTACTTTTTGATATTTTATGTAAAGTATATAAGATATAATTGGTGTCCTTATGATATTTTATGTAAATTATATAATATATATTTTGTGTAGATTGTGATATTTTACATATGGTGTGTAATATATATTTACTGTATTTTTGATATTTTATTTACAGTAAATAACATACATTTGGTGTAATTTTTGATATTTTATGTACAGTATATTAAATATAATTACTGTAGTTTTTGATAGTTTATTTACAGTATGTATAACACATATTTGGTGTACTTTTTGATATTTTATGTACAGTATGTAATATATATTTACTGTACTTTGATATTCTATTTACAGTACATAAAATGTATTTGGTGTACTTTTAGTTAATATTATATGCACAATATATGAAATATATTTACTGTATATTTTGATATTTTATCTACAGTATATAAGATATATTTGGTGTCCTTTTTATATTTGATGTAAATTATATAATATATATTTGGTGTAGTTTGTGATATTTTACATAGGGTGTGTAATGTATATTTACTGTACTTTTTGATATTTTATTTACAGTATATAATATACATTTGGTGTAATATTTGATATTTTATATACAGTATATTAAATAAAAATTAGTGTAGTTTTTGATAGTTTATTTACAGTATATATAACACATATTTGGTGTACTTTTTGATATTTTATATACAGTATGTAATATATATTTACTGTAATTTTTGATAATTTATTTACAGTATATAAAATGTATTTGGTGTACTTTTAGTTAATATTATATGTACAATATATGAAATATATTTACTGTACATTTTGATATTTTATGTACAGTATAGAAGATATATTTGGTGTCCTTTTGATATTTTATGTAAATTATATAATATATATTTGGTGTAGATTGTGATATTTTACATATGGTGTGCAATACATATTTACTGTACTTTTTGATATTTTATTTACAGTAAATAATATACATTTGGTGTAATTTTTGATATTTTATGTACAGTATATTAAATATAATTACTGTAGTATTTCATAGTTTATTTACAGTATATATAACACATATTTGGTGTACTTTTTGATATTTTATGTACAGTATGTAATATATATTTACTGTACTTTTTGATATTTTATTTACAGTATATAAAATGTATTTGGTGTATTTTTATTTAATATTATATGTACCATATATGAAATATATTTACTGTACGTTTTGATATTTTATGTACAGTATAGAAGATATATTTGGTGTCCTTTTGTTATTTTATGTAAATTATATAATATATATTTGGTGTAGTTTGTGATATTTTACGTAGGGTGTGTAATGTATATTTACTGTACTTTTTGATATTCTATTTACAGTATATAATATACATTTGGTGTAATATTTGATATTTTATGTACAGTATATTAAATATAATTACTGTAGTTTTTGATAGTTTATTTACAGTATATATAACACATATTTGGTGTAGTTTTTGATATTTTATGTACAGTATGTAATATATATTTACTGTACTTTTTGATATTTTAGTTTCAGTATACAAAATGTATTTGGTGTACTTTTAGTTAATAATATATGTACAATGTATGAAATATATACTGTACTTTTTGATATTTTATGTACAATACATAAGATATATTTGGTGTCCATTTTATATTCTAAGTAAATTATATAATATATATTTGGTGTAATTTTTGATATTTTACATAGCGTGTGTAGTATATATTTACTGACCTTTTTGATATTATATTTACAGTATTTAATTTATATTTGGTGTAATTTTTGATATTTTATATACAGTACATTGAATATGATTACTGTAGTTTTTGTTATTTACAGTATATATAACACATATTTGGTGTACTTTTTGATATTTTATGTACAGTATGTAATATATATTTACTGTACTTTTTGATATTTTATTTACAGTATATAAAATGTATTTGGTGTACTTTTAGTTCATATTATATGTACAATATATGAAATGTATTTACTGTACTTTTGATATTTTGTGTACAGTATAGAAGATATATTTGGTGTCCTTTTGATATTTTATGTAAATTACATAATATGTATTTGGTGTCGTTTTTGATATTTTACATAGGGTGTGTCATATATATTTACTGTACTTTTTGATATTTTATTTACAGTATATAATATACATTTGTTGTAATTTTTGATATTTTATGAACAGTATAGTAAATGTAAATAGTGTAGTTTTTGATAGATTATTTACAGTATATATAACAAATATTTGGTGTACTTTTTGATATTTTATGTACAGTATGTAATATATATTTACTGTAATTTTTGATAATTTATTTACAGTATGTAAAATGTATTTGGTGTACTTTTAGTTTATATTATATATACAATATATGAAATATATTTACTGTATTTTTCATATTTTTTGTACAGTATAGAAGATATATTTGGTGTACTTTTGATATTTTATGTAAAGTATATAATATATATTTGGTGTAGTTTTTGATATTTTACATAGTGTATGTCATATATATTTACTGTACTTTTTGATATTTTATTTACACTATATAAATTGTATTTGGTGTAGTTTCAGTTAAAATTATATGTACAATATATGAAATATATTTACTGTAATTTTGATATTTTATGTACTGTATATAAGATGTATTTGTTGTCCTTTTGATATTTTATGTAAATTATATAATATATATTTGGTGTAGATTGTGATATTTTACATAGGGTGTGTCATATATATTTACTGTACTTTTTGATATTTTATTTACAGTATATAATATACATTTGGTGTAATTTTTGATATTTTATGTACAGTATATTAACTATAATTACTGTAGTTTTTCATTGTTTATTTACAGTATATATTACACATATTTGGTGTACTTTTTGATATTTTATGTACAGTATGTAGTATATATTTACTGTAATTTTTGATAATTTATCTGCAGTATATAAAATGTATTTGGTGTACTTTTAGTTAATATTATATATACAATATATGAAATATATTTACTGTACTTTTTGATATTTTATGTATAGTATAGAAGATATATTTGGTGTCCTTTTGATATTTTATGTAAATTATATAGTATATATTTGGTGTAGTTTGTGATATTTTACATACGGTGTGTAATGTATATTTACTGTACTTTTTGATATTTTATTTACAGTATATAATATACATTTGGTGTAATATTTGATATTTTATGTACAGTATATTAAATAAAAATTACTGTAGTTTTTGATAGTTTATTTACAGTATATATAACACATATTTGGTGTACTTTTTGATATTTTATGTACAGTATGTAATATATATTTACTGTAATTTTTGATAATTTATTTACAGTATATAAAATGTATTTGGTGTACTTTTAGTTAATATTATATGTACAATATATGAAATATATTTACTGTACTTTTTGATATTTTATGTACAGTATATAATATATTTGGTGTCCTTTTGATATTTTATGTGAATTTTATAATATATATTTAGTGTAGTTTATGATATTTTCCATAGGGTGTGTAATGTATATTTACTGTAATTTTTGATATTTTATTTACAGTAAATAATATACATTTGGTGTAATTTTTGATATTTTAGGTACAGTGTATTAAATATAATTACTGTAGTTTTTGATTGTGCATTTACAGTTTATATAACACATATTTGGTGTACTTTTTGATATTTTATGTACAGTATGTAATATATATTTACTGTAATTTTTGAAAATTTATTTACAGTATATAAAATGTATTTGGTGTACTTTTAGTTAATGTTATATATACAATATATGAAATATATTTACTGTACATTTTGATATTTTATGTACAGTATAGAAGATATATTTTGTGTCCTTTTGATATTTTATGTAAATTATATAATATATATTTGGTGTAGTTTGTGATATTTTACATAGGGTGTGTAATGTATATTTACTGTACTTTTTGATATTTTATTTACAGTATATAATATACATTTGGTGTAATATTTGATATTTTATGTACAGTATATTAAATATAATTAATGTAGTTTTTGATAGTTTATTTAAAGTATATATAACACATATTTGGTGTACTTTTTGATATTTTATGTACAGTATGTAATATATATTTACTGTACTTTTTGATATTTTATTTACATTATATAAAATGTATTTGGTGTACTTTTGGTTAATATTATATGTACAATATATGAAATATATTTACTGTAATTTTTGATATTTTATGTACAGTATACAAGATATATTTGGGGTCCTTTTGATATTTTATGTAAGTTATATAATATATATTTGGTGTAGATTGTGATATTTTACATAGGGTGTGTAAGATATATTTACTGTACTTTTTGATATTTTATTTACAGTAAATAATATTCATTTGGTGTAATTTTTGATATTTTATGTACAGTATATTAAATATAATTACTGTAGTATTTTATAGTTTATTTACAGTATATATAACACATATTTGGTGTACTTTTTGATATTTTATGTACAGTATGTAATATATATTTACTGTACTTTTTGATATTTTATTTACACTATATAAAATGTATTTGGTGTACTTTTAGTTAATATTATATGTACAATATATGAAATATATTTACTGTACATTTTGATATTTTATGTACAGTATATAAGATATATTTGTTGTCCTTTTGATATTTTATGTAAATTATATAATATATATTTGGCGTAGATTGTGATATTTTACTTAGGGTGGGTAAGATATATTTACTGTACTTTTTGATATTTTATTTACAGTAAATAATATACATTTTGTGTAATTTTTGATATTTTATGTACAGTATATTAAATATAATTACTGCAGTTTTTGATAGTTTATTTACAGTACATATAACACATATTTGGTGTACTTTTTGATATTTTATGTAGAGAATGTAATATATATTTACTGTACTTTTTGATATTTTATTTACAGTATATAAAATGTATTTGGTGTACTTTTAGTTAATATTATATGTACAATATATGAAATATATTCACTGTACATTTTGATATTTTATGTACAGTATAGAAGATATATTTGGTGTCCTTTTGATATTTTATGTAAATTATATAATATATATTTGGTGTAGTTTGTGATATTTTACATAGGGTGTGTAATATATATTTACTGTACTTTTTGATATTTTATTTACAGTATATAATATACATTTGGTGTAATTTTTGATATTTTATTTACAGTACAGTAAATATAATTACTGTAGTTTTTGATAGTTTATTTACAGAATATATTACACATATTTGGAGTACTTTTTGATATTTTATGTACACTATGTAATATATATTTACTGTACTTTTTGATATATTGTTTACAGTATATAAAATGTATTTGGTGTACTTTTAGTTAATATTACATGTACAATATATGAAATACATTTACTGTACTTTGATATTTTATGTACAGTGTATAATATATATTTGGTGTCCTTTTGATATTTTTTGTGAATTTTATAATATATATTTGATGTAGTTTTTGATATTTTCCATAGGGTGTGTAATATATATTTACTGTAATTTTTGATATTTTATTTACAGTAAATAATATACATTTGTTGTAATTTTTGATATTTTATGCACAGTATATTAAATAAAATTACTGTAGTTTTTGATTGTTTATTTACAGTATATATAACACATATTTGGTGTACTTTTTGATATTTTATGTACAGTATGTAATATATATTTACTGTAATTTTTGATAATTTATTAACAGTATATAAAATGTATTTGGTGTACTTTTAGTTAATATTACATATACAATATATGAAATATCTTTACTGTACTTTTTGATATTTTATGTACAGTATAGAAGATATATTTGGTGTCCTTTTGATATTTTATGTAAATTATATAATATATATTTGGTGTAGTTTGTGATATTTCATAGGGGGTGTAATGTGTACTTACTGTACTTTTTGATATTTTATTTACAGTATATAATATACATTTGGTGTAATTTTTGATATTTTATGTACAGTATATTAAATATAATTACTGTAGTTTTTGATAGTTTATTTACAGTATATATAACACATATTTGGTGTACTTTTTGATATTTTCTGTACAGTATGTAATATATATTTACTGTACTTTTTGATATTTTATTTTCAGTATACAAAATGTATTTGGTGTACTTTTAGTTAATAATATATATACAATGTATGAAATATGTATACTGTACTTTTTGATATTTTATGTACCATATGTAAGATATATTTGGTGTCCTTTTTATATTCTATGTAAATTATATAATATATATTTGGTGTAATTTTTGATATTTTACATAGGGTGTGTAGTATATATTTACTGTCCTTTTTGATATTTAATTTACAGCATTTAATTTATATTTGGTGTAATTTTTGATATTTTATATACAGTACATTGAATATGATTACTGTAGTTTTTTATATTTACAGTATATATAACACATATTTGGTGTACTTTTTGATATTTTATGTACAGTATGTAATATATATTTACTGTATTTTTGATATTTAATTTACAGTATATAAAATGTATTTGGTGTACTTTTAGTTAATATTATATGTACAATATAGGAAATATATTTACTGTACATTTTGATATTTTATGTACACTATATAAGATATATTTGGTGTCCTTTTGATATTTTATGTAAATTATATAATATATATTTGGTGTAGATTGTGATATTTTACATAGGGTGTGTAAGATATATTTAGTGTACTTTTTGATATTTTATTTACAGTAAATAATATATCTTTGGTGTAATTTTTGATATTTTATGTACAGTATATTAAATATAATTAGTGTAGTTTTGATAGTTTATTTACAGTATATATAACACATATTTGGTGTACTTTTTGATATTTTATGTACAGTATGTAATATATATTTAGTGTAATTTTTGATAATTTATTTACAGTATATAAAATGTATTTGGTGTACTTTTAGTTAATATTATATGTGCAATATATGAAATATATTTACTGTATATTTTGATATTTCATGTTCAGTATATAAGATATATTTTGTGTCCTTTTGATATTTTATGTAAATTATATACTATATATTTGGTGTAGTTTGTGATATTTTACATAGGGTGTGTAATATATATTTACTGTACTTTTTGGTATTTTCTTTACAGTAAATAATATATATTTGGTGTAATTTTTGATATTTTATGTACAGTATATTAAATATAATTAGTGTAGTTTTGATAGTTTATTTACAGTATATATAACACATATTTGGTGTACTTTTTGATATTTTATGTACAGTATGTAATATATATTCACTGTAATTTTTGATATTTTATTTACACTATATAAAATGTATTTGGTGTACTTTTAGTTAATATTATATATACAATATATGAAATATATTTACTGTACCTTTGATATATTATGTACAGTATATAAGATATATTTGGTGTCCTTTTGATATCTTATGAAAATTATATAATATATATTTGGTGTAGATTGTGATATTTTACATAGGGTGTGTAATATATATTTACTGTACTTTTTGACATTTTATTTACAGTAAATAATATACATTTGGTGTAATTTTTGATATTTTATGTACGGTATATTAAATATAATTACTGTAGTTTTGATTGTTTATTTACAGTATATATAACACATATTTGTTGTACTTTTTGATATTTTATATACAGTATGTAATATATATTTCCTGTAATTTTTGATAATTTATTTACAGTATATAAAATGTATTTGGTGTTCTCTTAGTTAATATTATATATACAATATATGAAATATATTTACTGTACATTTTGATATTTTATGTACGTTATAGAAGATATATTTGATGTCCTTTTGATATTTTATGTAAATTATATAATATATATTTGGTGAAGTTTGTGATATTTTACATACGGTGTGTAATATATATTTACTGTACTTTTTGATATTTTATTTACAGTAAATAATATACATTTGGTTTAATTTTTGATATTTTATATACAGTATATTAAATATAATTACTGCAGTTTTTGATAGTTTATTTACAGTATAAAAAACACAAATTTGGTGTACTTTTTGATATTTTATGTACAGTATGTAATATATTTACTGTATTTTTGATATTTTATTTACAGTATATAAAATGTATTTGGTGTACTTTTAGTTAATATTATATGTACAATATATGAAATATATTTACTGTACATTTTCATATTTCATGTTCAGTATATAAGGTATATTTGGTGTCCTTTTGATATTTTATGTAAATTAAATAATATATTCTTGGTGTAGTTTGTGATATTTTACATAGGGTGTGTAATATACATTTACTGTACTTTTTGGTATTTTCTTTACAGTAAATAATATATATTTGGTGTAATTTTTGATATTTTATGTACAGTATATTAAATATAATTAGTGTAGTTTTGATAGTTTATTTACAGTATATATAACACATATTTGGTGTACTTTTTTATATTTTATGAACAGTATGTAATATATATTCACTGTAATTTTTGATATTTTATTTACACTATATAAAATGTATTTGGTGTACTTTTAGTTAATATTATATGTACAATATATGAAATATATTTACTGTACATTTTGATATTTCATGTTCAGTATATAAGATATATTTGGTGTCCTTTTGATATTTTATGTAAATTAAATAATATATATTTGGTGTAGTTTGTGATATTTTACATAGGGTATGTAATATACATTTACTGTACTTTTTGGTATTTTCTTTACAGTAAATAATATATATTTGGTGTAATTTTTGATATTTTAAGTACATTATATTAAATATAATTAGTGTAGTTTTGATAGTTTATTTACAGTATATATAACACATATTTGGTGTACTTTTTGATATTTTATGTACAGTATGTAATATATATTCACTGTAATTTTTGATATTTTATTTACACTATATAAAATGTATTTGGTGTACTTTAAGTTAATATTATATGTACAATATATGAAATATATTTACTGTACCTTTTGATATTTTATGTACAGTATATAAGATATATTTGGTGTCCTTTTGATATTTTATGTAAATTATATAATATATATTTGGTGTAGATTGTGATATTTTACATAGGGTGTGTAATATATATTTACTGTACTTTTTGATATATTATTTACAGTAAATAATATACATTTGGTGTAATTTTTGATATTTTATGTACACTATATTAAATATAATTACTGCAGTTTTGATAGTTTATTTACAGTATATAAAACACAAATTTGGTGTACTTTTTGATATTTTATGTACAGAATATAATATATATTTACTGTACTTTTTGATATTTTATTTACAGTATATAAAATGTATTTGGTATACTTTTAGTTAATATTATATGTACAATATATGAAATATATTTACTGTACATTTTGATATTTCATGTTCAGTATATAAGGTATATTTGCTGTCCTTTTGATATTTTATGTAAATTATATAATATATATTTCCTGCAGTTTGTGATATTTTACATAGGGTGTTTAAGCTATATTTACTGTACTTTTTGATATTTTATTTACAGTAAATAATATACATTTGGTGTAATTTTTGATATTTTATGTACAGTATATTAAATAAAATTACTGCAGATTTTGATAGTTTATTTACAGTATATAAAACACAAATTTGGTGTACTTTTTGATATTTTATGTACAGAATGTAATACATATTTACTGTACATTTTGATATTTTATTTACAGTATATAAAATGTATTTGGTGTACTTTTAGTTAATATTATATGTACAATATATGAAATAAATTTACTGTACATTTTGATAATTCATGTTCAGTATATAAGATATATTTGGTGTCCTTTTGATATTTTATGTAAATTATATAATATATATTTGGTGTAGTTTGTGATATTTTACATAGGGTGTGTAATATATATTTACTGTACTTTTTGGTATTTTCTTTACAGTAAATAATATATATTTGGTGTAATTTTTGATATTTTATGTACAGTATATTAAATATAATTAGTGTAGTTTTGATAGTTTATTTACAGTATATATAACACATATTTCGTGTACTTTTTGATATTTTATGTACAGTATGTAATATATATTCACTGTAATTTTTGATATTTTATTTACACTATATAAAATGTATTTGGTGTACTTTTAGTTAATATTATATGTACAATATATGAAATATATTTACTGTACATTTTGATATTTCATGTTCAGTATATAAGATATATTTGGTGTCCTTTTGATATTTTATGTAAATTAAATAATATATATTTGGTGTAGTTTGTGATATTTTACATAGGGTGTGTAATATACATTTACTGTACTTTTTGGTATTTTCTTTACAGTTAATAATATATATTTGGTGTAATTTTTGATATTTTATGTACAGTATATTAAATATAATTAGTGTAGTTTTGATAGTTTATTTACAGTATATATAACACATATTTGGTGTACTTTTTGATATTTTATGTACAGTATATAATATATATTCACTGTACATTTTGATATTTTATTTACACTATATAAAATGTATTTGCTGTACTTTTAGTTAATATTATATGTACAATATATGAAATATATTTACTGTACCTTTTGATATTTTATGTAGAGTATATAAGATATATTTGGTGTCCTTTTGATATTTTATGTAAATTATATAATATATATTTGGTGTAGATTGTGATATTTTACATAGGGTGTGTAAGATATATTTACTGTACTTTTTGATATTTTATTTACAATAAATAATATACATTTGGTGTAATTTTTGATATTTTATGTACAGTATATAAAATGTAATTACTGCAGTTTTTGATAGTTTATTTACAGTATATAAAACACAAATTTGGTGTACTTTTTGATATTTTATGTACAGAATGTAATATATGTTTACTGTATTTTGATATTTTATTTACTGTATATAAAATTTATTTGGTGTATTTTAGTTAATATTATATGTACAATATATGAAATATATTTACTGTACATTTTGATATTTCATGTTCAGTATATAAGGTATATTTGGTGTCCTTTTGATATTTTATGTAAATTATATAATATATATTTCGTGTAGTTTGTGATATTTTACATAGGGTGTTTAAGATATATTTACTGTATTTTTGATATTTTATTTACAGTAAATAATATACATTTGGTGTAAGTTTTGATATTTTATGTACAGTATATTAAATATAATTACTGCAGTTTTTGATAGTTTATTTACAGTATATAAAACACAAATTTGGTGTACTTTTTGATATTTTATGTACAGAATGTAATATATATTTACTGTAGTTTTGATATTTTATTTACAGTATATAAAATGTATTTGGTGTACTTTTAGTTAATATTATATGTACAATATATGAAATATATTTACTGTACATTTTGATATTTCATGTTCAGTATATAAGGTATATTTGGTGTCCTTTTGATATTTTATGTAAATT
This sequence comes from Pan paniscus, assembly GCF_029289425.2. Taxonomy (NCBI): domain Eukaryota; kingdom Metazoa; phylum Chordata; class Mammalia; order Primates; family Hominidae; genus Pan; species Pan paniscus. The sequence continues at coordinate 12,021,697 of NC_073263.2, read as the reverse complement.
ATATAATATATATTTCGTGTAGTTTGTGATATTTTACATAGGGTGTTTAAGATATATTTACTGTACTTTTTGATATTTTATTTACAGTAAATAATATACATTTGGTGTAATTTTTGATATTTTATGTACAGTATATTAAATATAATTACTGCAGTTTTTGATAGTTTATTTACAGTATATAAAACACAAATTTGGTGTACTTTTTGATATTTTATGTACAGAATGTAATATATATCTACTGTAAATTTTGATATTTTATTTACAGTATATAAAATGTATTTGGTGTACTTTTAGTTAATATTAAATGTACAATATATGAAATATATTTACTGTACATTTTGATATTTCATGTTCAGTATATAAGATATATTTGGTGTCCTTTTGATATTTTATGTAAATTATATAATATATATTTGGTGTAGTTTGTGATATTTTACATAGGGTGTGTAATATATATTTACTGTACTTTTTGGTATTTTCTTTACAGGAAATAATATATATTTGGTGTAATTTTTGATATTTTATGTACAGTATATTAAATATAATTAGTGTAGTTTTGATAGTTTATTTACAGTATATATAACACATATTTGGTGTACTTTTTGATATTTTATGTACAGTATGTAATATATATTCACTGTAATTTTTGATATTTTATTTACAGTATATAAAATGTATTTGGTGTACTTTTAGTTAATATTATATGTACAGTATATGAAATATATTTACTGTACATTTTGATATTTCATGTTCAGTATATAAGATATATTTGGTGTCCTTTTGATATTTTATGTAAATTAAATAATATATATTTGGTGTAGTTTGTGATATTTTACATAGGGTGTGTAATATACATTTACTGTACTTTTTGGTATTTTCTTTACAGTAAATAATATATATTTGGTTTAATTTTTGATATTTTATGTACAGTATATTAAATATAATTAGTGTAGTTTTGATAGTTTATTTACAGTATATATAACACATATTTGGTGTACTTTTTGATATTTTATGAACAGTATGTAATATATATTCACTGTAATTTTTGATATTTTATTTACACTATATAAAATGTATTTGGTGTACTTTTAGTTAATATTATATGTACAATATATGAAATATATTTACTGTACTTTTTGTTATTTTATGTACAGTATATAAGATATATTTGGTGTCCTTTTGATATTTTATGTGAATTATATTATAGATATTTGGTGTAGATTGTGATATTTTACATATGGTGTGTAATATATATTGACTGTATTTTTGATATTTTATTTAAACTATATAAAATGTATTTGGTGTACTTTTAGTTAATATTATATGTACAATATAGGAAATATATTTACTGTAATTTTTGATATTATATGTACAGTATATAAGATATATTTTGTGTCATATTGATATTTTATGTAAATTATATAATATATATTTGGTGTAGATTGTGATATTTTACATACGGTGTGTAATATATATTTACTGTACTTTTTGATATTTTATTTACAGTAAATAATATACATTTGGTGTAATTTTTGATATTTTATGTACAGTATATTAAATATAATTACTGTAGTTTTTGATAGTTTATTTACAGTATATATAACACATATTTGGTGTACTTTTTCATATTTTATGTACAGTATGTAATACATATTTACTGTAATTTTTGATATTTTATTTACAGTATATAAAATGTATTTGGTGTACTTTCAGTTAATATTATATGTACAATATATGAAATATATTTACTGTACATTTTGATATTTTATGTACAGTACATAAGATATATTTGGTGTCCTTTTGATAATTTATGTAAATTATATAATATATATTTGGCGTAGTTGGTGATATTTTACATAGGGTGTGTCATATATATTTACTGTACTTTTTGATATTTTATTTACAGTATATACTATACATTTGGTGTAATTTTTGATATTTTATGTACAGTATATTATATATAATTACTGTAGTTTTGATAGTTTATTTACAGTATATATAACACATATTTGGTGTACTTTTTGATATTTTATGTACAGTATGTAATATATATTTACTGTACTTTTTGATATTTTATTTACAGTATATAAAATGTATTTGGTGTACTTTTAGTTAATATTATATATACAATATATGAAATATATCTACTGAACTTTTTGATGATTCATGTTCAGTATATAAGGTATATTTGGTGTCCTTTGGATATACTATGTAAATTGTATAATATATATATATGGTGTAGTTTCTGATATTTTACATAGGCTGCGTAATATATATTTACTGTACTTTTTGATATTTTATTTACAGTAAATAATATATATTTGGTTTAATTTTTGATATTTTATGTACAGTATATTAAATATAATTATTGTAGTTTTGATAGTTTATTTACAGTATATATAACACATATTTGGTGTACTTTTTCATATTTTATGTACAGTATGTAATATATATTTACCGTACTTTTTGATATTTTATTTACAGTATATAAAATGTATTTGGTGTACTTTTAGTTAATATTATATGTACAATATATGAAATATATTTACTGTACATTTTGATATTTTTTGTACAGTATAGAAGATATATTTGGTGTCCTTTTGATATTTTATGTAAATTATATAATATGTATTTGGTGTAGTTTTTGATATTTTACATAGTGTGTGTCATATATATTTACTGTACTTTTTGATATTTTATTTACAGTATATAATATACATTTGGAGAAATTTTGATATTTTATGTACAGTATATTAAATATAATTACTGTAGTTTTTGATAGTTTATTTACAGTATATATAACACATATTTGGTGTACCTTTTGATATTTTATGTACAGTATGTAATGTATATTTACTGTAATTTTTGATAATTTATTCACAGTATATAAAATGTATTTGGTGTACTTTTAGTTAGTATTATATATACAATATAAGAAATATATTTACTGTACTTTTTGATATTTTTTGTACAGTATAGAAGATATATTTGGTGTCCTTTTGATATTTTATGTAAATTATTTAATATATATTTGGTGTAGTTTTTGATATTTTACATAGGGTGTGTCATATACATTTACTGTACTTTTTGATATTTTATTTACAGAATATAATATACATTTGGTGTAATTTTTGATATTTTATGCACAGTATATTATATAAAATTAATGTAGTTTTGATAGTTTATTTATAGTATATATAACACATATTTGGTGTACTATTTGATATTTTATGTACAGTATGTAATACATATTTACTGTACTTTTTGATATTTTATTTACAGTATATAAAATTTATTTGGTTTACTTTTAGTTAATATTATATGTACAATATATGAAATATATTTACTGTACATTTTGATAATTTATGTACAGTGTATAATATATATTTGGTGTCCTTTTGATATTTTATGTGAATTTTATAATATATATTTGGTGTAGTTTTTGATATTTTACATAGGGTGTGTAATATATATTTACTGTAATTTTTGATATTTTATTTACAGTAAATTATATGCATTTGGTGTAATTTTTGATATTTTATGTACAGTATATTAAATATAATTACTGTAGTTTTTGATAGTTTATTTACTCTATATACAACACATATTTGGTGTACTATTTGATATTTTATATACAGTATGTAATATACATTTGCTGTACTTATTGATATTTTATTTACAGTATATAAAATGTATTTGGTGTACTTTTAGTTAATATTATATGTACAATATATGAAATATATCTACTGTACTTTTTGATATTTTATGTACAGTATATAAGATAGATTTTGTGGCCTTTTGATACTTTATGTAAATTATATACTATAAATTTGGTGTAGTTTTTGATATTTTACATAGGGTGTGAAGTATATATTTACTGTCCTTTTTGATATTTTATTTACAGTATGTAATATACATTTGGTGTACTTTTTGATATTTTATGTACAGTATGTAATATATTTTTACTGTACTTTTGATACTTTATTTACAGTATATAAAATATATTTGGTGTACTTTTAGTTAATATTATATGTACAATATAGGAAATATATTTACTGTACTTTTTGATATTTTATGTACAGTATACAAGATATATTTGGTGGCCTTTTGATATTTTATGTAAATTATATTATATATATTTAGTGTAGTATTTGATATTTTACATAGGGTGTGTAGTACATATTTGCTGTCCTTTTTGATATTTTATTTACAGTATGAAATATACATTTGGTGTAATTTTTGTTATTTTATGTACAGTATATTAAATATAATTACTGTAGTTTTTGATAGTTTATTTACTCTATATATAACACATATTTGGTGTACTTTTTGATATTTTATATACAGTATGTAATATACATTTGCTGTACTTATTGATATTTTATTTACAGTATATAAAATGTATTTGGTGTACTTTTAGTTAATATTATAAGTACAATATATGAAATATATTTACTGTACCTTTTGATATTTTATGTACAGTATATAGGATATATTTGGTGGCCTTTTGATATTTTATGTAAATTATATAACATATATTTGGGGTATATTTTGATATTTTCCATAGGGTGTGTAATATATATTTACTGTCTTTTTGATATTTTATTTACAGTATGTAATATACATTTGGTGTAATTTTTGATAATTTATGTACAGTATATTAAATATCATTACTGTAGTTGTTGATAGTTTATTTACTATATATAACAAATATTTGGTGTAATTTTTCATATATTATTTACAGTATGTAATATATTTTTACTGTATTTTTGATATTTTATTTACAGTATATAAACGTATTTGGTGTAATTTTAGTTAATATTATATGTACAATATATGAAATATATTTACTGTACTTTTTGATATTTTATGTACGGTATATAAGACATATTTGGTGGCCTTTTGATATTTAATGTAAATTATATAATATATATTTGGTGTAGTATTTGATATTTTACATAGGATGTGTAGTATATATTTACTGTCTTTTTGATATATTATTTACAGTATGTAATATACATTCGGTGTAATTGTTGATATTTTGTGTACAGTATATCAAATATAATTACTGTAGTTTTTGATAGTTTATTTACAGTATATATAACACATATTTGGTGTACTTTTTGATATAATATGTACAGTATGTAATATATATTTACTGTATTTTTGATATTTTATTTACAGTATATAAAATGTATTTGGTGTACTTTTACTTAATATTATATGTACAATATATGAAATATATTTACTGTACTTTTTGATATTTTATGTACAGTATATAAGATATATTTGGTGGCCTTTTTTATTTTATGTAAATTATATAACATATATTTGGTGTAAGTTTTGATATTTTACATAAGGTGTGTAGTATATATTTACTGTCCTTTTGATATTATATTTAGAGTATGTAATATACATTTGGTGTAATTTTTGATATTTTATGTACAGTATATTAAATATAATTACTGTAGTTTTTGATAGTTTATTTACAATATATATAACATATATTTGGTGTACTTTTTCATATATTATGTACAGTATGTAATATATTTTTACTGTATTTTTGATATTTTATTTACAGTATATAAAATGTATTTGGTGTACTTTTAGTTAATATTATATGTACAATATATGAAATATATTTACTGTACTATTTGATATTTTATGTACAGTATATAAGATATATTTGGTGGCCTTTTAATATTTAATGTAAAATATATAATATATATTTGGTGCAGTTTTTGATATTTTACATAGGGTGTGTAGTATATATTTACTGTACTTTTTGATATTTTATTTACAGTTTGTAATATACATTCGGTGTAATTTTTGATATTTTATGTACAGTACATTAAATATAATTACTGGAGTTTTTGATAGTTTATTTACAGTATATATAACACATATTTGGTGTACTTTTTGATATTTTATGTACAGTATGTTATATAAATTTACTGTAATTTTTGATACTTTATTTACAGTATATAAAATGTATTTGGTGTACTTTAAGTTAATGTTATATGTACAATATATGAAATATATATACTGTACCTTTTGATATTTTATGTACAGTATATAACATATATTTGGTGGCCTTTTGATATTTTATGTAAATTATATAATGTATATTTGGTGTAGTTTTTGATATTTTCCATATGGTGTGTAGTACATATTTACTGTCCTTTTTGATATTTTATTTAAAGTATGTAATATACATTTGATGTAATTTTAGATATTTTATGTACAGTATATTAAATATAATTACTGTAGTTTTTGATACTTTATTTACAGAATATATAACACATATTTGGTGTACTTTTTGATATTTTATGTACAGTATGTAATATATATTTACTGTACTTTTTGACATTTTATGTACAGTATATAATATATATTTGGTGTACTTTTGATATTTTATGTAAATTATATAATATATATGTGGTGTAGTTTTTGATATTTTACAAAGAGTGTAATATATATTTACTGTCCTTTTTGATATTTTATTTAGAGTATAAAATATACATTTCGTGTAATTTTTGATATTTTATGCGCAGTATATTAAATATCATTTCTGTAGTTTTTGATAGTTTATTTACAGTATATATAACACATGTTTGCTGTACTTTTTGATATTTTATTTACAGTATATAAAATGTATTTGGTGTACTTTTAGTTAATATTATATGTACAATATATGAAATATATTTACTGTATTTTTGATATTCTATGTACAGTATATAAGATATATTTGGTGGCCTTTTGATATTTATGTAAATTACATAATATATATTTGGTGTAGTTTTTGATATTTTACATAGGGTGTGTAATATAGATTTACTGTTCTTTTTGATATTTTATTTAGAGCAGATTATATACATTTGGTGTAATTCTTGATATTATTTGTACTGTATATCAAATATAATTATTGTAGTTTTTGATAGTTTATTTACAGTATATATCACACATATTTGGTGTACATTTTGATATTTTATGTACAGTATGTAATATATATTTACTGTAATTTTGATATTTTATTTACAGTATATAAAATGTATTTGGTGTACTTTAATTAATATTATATGTACAATATATGAAATATATTTACTGTATATTTTGATATTTTATCTTCTGTATATAAGGTATATTTTTTGTCCTTTTGATATTTTATGTAAATTATATAATATATATTTGGTGTAGTTTGTGATATTTTACATAGGGTGTGTAATATATATTTACTGTACTTTTTGTTATTTTATTTACAGTAAATAATATACATTTGGTGTAATTTTTGATATTTTATGTACAGTATATTAAATATAATTACTGTAGATTTGATAGTTTATTTACAGTATATATAACACATATTTGGTGTACTTTTTGATATTTTATGTACAGTATGTAATATATATTTACTGTACTTTTTGATATTTTGTTTACAGTAAATAATATACATTTGGTGTAATTTTTGATATTTTATGTACAGTATATTAAATATAATTACTGTAGTTTTTGATTGTTTATTTACAGTATATATAACACATATTTGGTGTACTGTTTGATATTTTATGTACAGTATGTAATATATATTTACTGTAATATTTGATAATTTATTTACAGTATACAAAATGTATTTGGTGTACTTTTAGTTAATATTATATGTACAATATATGAAATATATTTACTGTACTTTTTGATATTTTATGTACAGTATAGAAGATATATTTGGTGTCCTTTGGATATTTTATGTAAATTAAATAATATATATTTGGTGTAGATTGTGATATTTTACATATGTTGTGTAATATATATTTACTGTACATTTTGATATTTTATTTACTCTATATAAAATGTATTTGGTGTACTTTTAGTTAATATTATATGTACAATATATTAAATATATTTACTGTACATTTGATAATTTATGTACAGTATATAAGATATATTTGGTGTCCTTTTGATATTTTATGTGAATTTTATAATATATATTTGGTGTAGTTTCTGATATTTTACATAGTGTGTGTAATATATATTTACTGTACTTTTTGATATTTTATTTACAGTAAATAATATATATTTGGTGTAATTTTTGATATTTTATGTACAGTATATTAAATATAATTAGTGTAGTTTTGATAGTTTATTTCCAGTATATATAACACATATTTGGTGTACTTTTTCATATTTTATGTACAGTATGTAATATATATTTACTGTACTATTTGATCTTTAATTAAAGTATATAAAATGTATTTGGTGTACTTTTAGTTAATATTATATGTACAATATATGAAATATATTTACTGTACATTTTGATATTTTATGTACAGTATATATGATATATTTGGTGTCCTTTTGATATTTTATGTAAATTATATAATATATATTTGGTGTAGATTGTGATATTTTACATAGGGTGTGTAAGATATATTTACTGTTCTTTTTGATATTTTATTTACAGCAAATAACGTACATTTGGTGTAATTTCTGATATTTCATGTACAGTATATTTAATATAATTACTGCAGTTTTTGATAGTTTATTTACAGTATATATAACACATATTTGGTGTACTTTTTGATATTTTATGTACACTATGTAATATATATTTACTGTACTATTTGATATTTTATTTACAGTATATAAAATATATTTGGTGTACTTTTAGTTAATATTATATGTACAATATATGAAATATATTTACTGTATATTTTGATATTTTATGTTCAGTATAGAAGATATATTTGGTGTCCTTTTGATATTTTATGTAAATTATATAATATATATTTGGTGTAGTTTGTGATATTTTACATAGGGTGTGTAATGTATATTTACTGTACTTTTTGATATTTTATTTACAGTATATAATATACATTTGGTGTAATTTTTGATAATTTATGTACAGTATATTAAATATAATTACTGTAGTTTTTGATAGTTTATTTACAGTATATATATCACATATTTGGTGTACTTTTTGATATTTTATGTACAGTATGTAATATATATTTACTGTACTTTTTGATATTTTATTTTCAGTATACAAAATGTATTTGGTGTACTTTTAGTTAATAATATATGTACAATGTATGAAATATATATACTGTACTTTTTGATATTTTATGTACAATATATAAGATATATTTGGTGTCCTTTTTATATTCTATGTAAATTATATAATATATACTTGGTGTAATTTTTGATATTTTGCATAGGGTGTGTAGTATATAGTTACTGTCCTTTTTGATATTTCATTTACAGTATTTAATTTATATTTGGTGTAATTTTTGATATTTTATATACAGTACATTGAATATGATTACTGTAGCTTTTGATATTTACAGTATATATAACACATATTTGGTGTACATTTTGATATTTTATGTACAGTATGTAATATATATTTACTGTACTGTTTGATATTTTATTTACAGTATATAAAATGTATTTGGTGTACTTTTAGTTAATATTATATGTACAATACATGAAATATATTTACTGTAATTTTTGATATTTTATGTACAGTATAGAAGATATATTTGGTGTCCTTTTGATATTTTATGTAAATTATATAATATATTTGGTGTAGTTGGTGATATTTTACATAGGGTGTGTAATATATATTTACTGTAATTTTTGATATTTTATTTACAGTATATAATATACATTTGGTGTAATTTTTGATATTTTATGTACTGTATAGTAAATATAATTACTGTAGTTTCTGATAGTTTATTTACAGTATATATTACACATATTTGGAGTACTTTTTGATATTTTATGTACACTATGTAATATATATTTACTGTACTTTTTGATATTTTATTTACAGTATATAAAACGTATTTGGTGTACTTTTAGTTAATATTATATGTACAATATATGAAATATATTTACTGTACATTTTGATATCTAATGTACAGTATATAAGATATATTTGGTTCCTTTTGATATTTTATGTAAATTATATAATATATATTTGATGTACATTGTGCTATTTTACATATGGTGTGTAATATATATTTACTGTACATTTTGATATTTTATTTACACTATATAAAATGTATTTGGTGTACTTTTAGTTAATATTATATGTACTATATATGAAATATATTTACTGTAATTTTTGATACTTTATGTACAGTATATAAGATATATTTTGTGTCATTTTGATATTTTATGTAAATTATATAATATATATTTGGTGTAGATTGTGATATTTTACATACTGTGTGTAATATATATTTACTGTACTTTTTGACATTTTATTTACATTAAATAATATACATTTGGTGTAATTTTTGTTATTTTATGTACAGTATATTAAATATAATTACTGTAGTTTTTGATAGTTTATTTACAGTATACATAACACATATTTGGTGTACTTTTTGATATTTTATGTACAGTATGTAATACATATTTACTGTAATTTTTGATATTTTATTTACAGTATATAAAATGTATTTGGTGTACTTTCAGTTAATATTATATGTACAATATATGAAATATATTTACTGTACATTTTGATATTTTATGTACAGTACATAAGATATATTTGGTGTCCTTTTGATATTTTATGTAAATTATATAATATATATTGGGTGTAGATTGTGATATTTTACATAGGGTGTGTCATACATATTTACTGTACTTTTTGATATTTTATTTACAGTATATAATATACATTTGGTGTAATTTTTGATATTTTATGTACAGTATATTATATATAATTACTGTTGTTTTGATAGTTTATTTATAGTATATATAACACATATTTGGTGTACTTTTTGATATTTTATGTACAGTATGTAATATATATTTACCGTACTTTTTGATATTTTATTTACAGTATATAAAATGTATTTGGTGTACTTTTAGTTAATATTATATGTACAATATATGAAATATATTTACTGTACATTTTGATATTTTTTGTACAGTATAGAAGATATATTTGGTGTCCTTTTGATATTTTATGTAAATTATATAATATGTATTTGGTGTAGTTTTTGATATTTTACATAGTGTGTGTCATATATATTTACTGTACTTTTTGATATTTTATTTACAGTATATAATATACATTTGGAGAAATTTTGATATTTTATGTACAGTATATTAAATATAATTACTGTAGTTATTGTTAGTTTATTTACAGTATATATAACACATATTTGGTGTACCTTTTGATATTTTATTTACAGTATGTAATGTATATTTACTGTAATTTTTGATAATTTATTCACAGTATATAAAATGTATTTGGTGTACTTTTAGTTAGTATTATATATACAATATAAGAAATATATTTACTGTACTTTTTGATATTTTTTGTACAGTATAGAAGATATATTTGGTGTCCTTTTGATATTTTATGTAAATTATTTAATATATATTTGGTGTAGTTTTTGATATTTTACATAGGGTGTGTCATATATATATACTGTACTTTTTGATATTTTATTTACAGTAAATAATATACATTTGGTGTAATTTTTGATATTTTATGTACAGTATATTAAATATAATTACTGTGGTTTTTTATAGTTTATTTACAGTATATATTACACATATTTGGTTTACTTTTTGATATTTTATGTACAGTATGTAATATATATTTACTCTACATTTTGATATTTTATTTACAGTATATAAAATGTATTTGGTGTACTTTTAGTTAATATTATATGTACAATATATGAAATATATTTACAGTACATTTTGATATTTTATGTACAGTATATAAGATATATTTGGTGTCCTTTTGAAATTTTATGTAAATTATATAATATATATTTGGTGTAGATTGTGATATTTTACATAGGGTGTGTAAGATATATTTACTGTACTTTTTGATATTTTATTTGCAATAAATAATATACATTTGGTGTAATTTTTGATATTTTATGTACAGTATATTAAATATAATTACTGCAGTTTTTGATAGTTTATTTACAGTATATATAACACATATTTGGTGTACTTTTTGATATTTTATGTATAGAATGTAATATATATTTACCGTAGTTTTGATATTTTATTTACAGTATATAAAATGTATTTGGTGTACTTTTAGTTAATATTATATGTACAGTATATGAAATATATTTACTGTACATTTTGATAATTTATGTTCAGTATATAAGGTATATTTGGTGTCCTTTTGATATTTTATGTAAATTATATAATATATATTTGGTGTAGTTTGTGATATTTTACATAGGGTGTGTAATGTATATTTACTGTAATTTTTGGTATTTTATTTACAGTAAATAATATACATTTGGTGTAATTTTTGATATTTTATGTACAGTATATTAAATATAATTACTGTAGTTTTTGATAGTTTATTTACAGTATATATAACACATATTTGGTGTACTTTTTGATATTTTATGTACAGTATGTAATATATATTCACTGTAATTTTCGATAATTTATTTACACTATATAAAATGTATTTGGTGTACTTTTAGTTAATATTATATGTACAATATATGAAATATATTTACTGTACATTTTGATATTTTATGTACAGTATATAAGATATATTTGGTGTCCTTTTGATATTTTATGTAAATTATATAATATATATTTGGTGAATATTGTGATATTTTATATGGGGTGTTTAAGATATATTTACTGCACTTTTTGATATTTTATTTACTGTAAATAATATACATTTGGTGTAATTTATGATATTTTATGTACAGTATATTAAATATAATTACTGCAGTTTTTGATAATTTATTTACAGTATATATAACACATATTTGTTGTACTTTTTGATATTTTAAGTACAGAATGTAATATATATTTACTGCACTTTGTGATATTTTATTTACAGTATATAAAATGTATTTGGTGTACTTTTAGTTAATATTATATGTACAATATATGAAATATATTTACGGTACATTTTGATATTTTATGTTCAGTATATAAGGTATATTTGGTGTCCTTTTGATATTTTATGTAAATTACATAATATATATTTGGTGTAGATTGTGATATTTTACATAGTGTGTGTAGGATATATTTACTGTACTTTTTGATATTTTATTTATAGTAAATAATATACATTTGGTGTAATTTTTGATATTTTATGTACAGTATATTAAATATAATTATTGCAGTTTTTGATAGTTCATTTACAGTATATATAACACATATTTGATGTACTTATTGGTATTTTATGTACAGCATGTAATATATATTTACTGTAGTTTTTGATATTTTATTTACAGTATATAAAATGTATTTGGTGTACTTTTAGTTAATATTATATGTAGAATATATGAAATATATTTACTGTACATTTTGATATTTCATGTTCAGTATATAAGGTATATTTGGTGTCCTTTTGATATTTTATGTAAATTATAAAATATATATTTGGTGTAGTTTCTGATATTTTACATAGGGTGTGTAATATATATTTACTGTACTATTTGGTATTTTCTTTACAGTAAATAATATATATTTGGTATAATTTTTGATATTTTATGTACAGTATATTAAATATAATTAGTGTAATTTTGATAGTTTATTTACAGTATATATAACACATATTTGGTGTACTTTTTGATATTTTATGTACAGTATGTAATACATATTCACTGTAATTTTTGATATTTTTTTTACACTATATAAACTGTATTTGGTGTACTTTTAGTTAATATTATATGTACAATATATGAAATATATTTACTGTACTTTTTGATATTTTATGTACAGTATATAAGATATATTTGGTGTCCTTTTGATATTTTATGTAAATTATATAATATATATTTGTTGTAGATTGTGATATTTTACATATGGTGTGTAATATATATTTACTGTACTATTTGATATTTTATTTACACTATATAAAATGTATTTGGTGTACTTTTAGTTAATATTATATGTACAATATATGAAATATATTTACTGTACTTTTTGATATTTTATGTACAGTATATAAGATATATTTTGTGTCATTTTGATATTTTATGTAAATTATATAATATATATTTGGTGTAGATTGTGATATTTTACATACTGTGTGTAATATATATTTACTGTAGTTTTTGATATTTTATTTACAGTAAATAATATACATTTGGTGTAATTTTTGATATTTTATGTACAGTATATTAAATATAATTACTGTAGTTTTTGATAGTTTATTTACAGTATATATAACACATATTTGGTGTACTTTTTGATATTTTATGTACAGTATGTAATATATATTCACTGAAATTTTCGATAATTTATTTACACTATATAAAATGTATTTGGTGTACTTTTAGTTAATATTATATGTACAGTATATGAAATATATTTACTGTAAATTTTGATATTTTTTGTACAGTATAGAAGATATATTTGGTGTCCTTTTGATATTTTATGTAAATTATATAATATATATTTGGTGTAGTTTTTGATATTTTACATAGTGTGTGTCATATATATTTACTGTATTTTTTGATTTTTTATTAACAGTATATAATATACATTTGGTGAAATTTGATATTTTATGTACAGTATATGAAATATAATTACTGTAGTTTTTGATAGTTTATTTACAGTATATATTACAAATATTTGGTGTACTTTTTGATATTTTATGTACAGTATGTAATATATATTTACTGTACTTTTTGATATTTTATTTACAGTATATAAAATGTATTTGGTGTACTTTTATTTAATATTATATGTACAATATATGAAATATATTTACTGTACATTTTGATATTTTATGTACAGTATATAAGATATATTTGGTGTCCTTTTGATATTTTATGTAAATTATATAATATATATTTGGTGTAGATTGTGATATTTTACCTAGGGTGTGTAATATATATTTACTGTAATTTTTGATATTTTATTTACAGTAAATAATATACATTTGATGTAATTTTTGATATTTTATGTATAGTATATTAAATATAATTACTGCAGTTTTTGATAGTTTATTTACAGTATATATAACACATATTTGGTGTACTTTTTGATATTTTATGTAGAGAATGTAATATATATTTACTGTACTTTTTGATAATTTATTTACAGTATATAAAATGTATTTGGTGTACTTTTAGTTAATATTATATGTACAGTATATGAAATATATTTACTGTACATTTTCATAATTTATGTTCAGTATATAAGGTATATTTGGTGCCCTTTTGATATTTTATGTAAATTATATAATATATATTTGGTGTAGTTTGTGATATTTTACATAGGGTGTGTAATGTATATTTACTGTACAATTTGGTATTTTATTTACAGTAAATAATATGCATTTGGTGTAATTTTTGATATTTTCTGTACAGTATATTAAATATAATTACTGTAGTTTTTGGTAGTTTATTTACAGTATATATAACACATATTTGGTGTACTTTTTGATATTTTATGTACAGTATGTAATATATATTCACTGTAATTTTTGATATTTTATTTACACTATATAAAATGTATTTGGTGTACTTTTAGTTAATATTATATGTACAATATATGAAATATATTTACTGTACTTTTTGATATTTTATGTACAGTATATAAGATATATTTGGTGTCCTTTTGATATTTTATGTAAATTATATAATATATATTTGGTGTAGATTGTGATATTTTACATAGGGTGTGTAAGATATATTTACTGTACTTTTTGATATTTAATTTACAGTAAATAATATACATTTGGTGAAATTTAAGATATTTTATGTACAGTATATTAAATATAATTACGGCAGATTTTGATAGTTTATTTACAGTATATATAACACATATTTGGTGTAATATTTGATATTTTATGTACAGAATGTAATATATATTTACTGTATTTTTGATATTTTATTTACAGTATATAAAATGTATTTGGTGTACTTTTAGTTAATATGTTATGTACAATATATGAAATATATTTACTGTACTTTTTGATATTTTATGTACAGTATATAATATATATTTGGTGTCCTTTTGATATTTTATGTGAATTTTATAATATATATCTGGTGTAGTTTTTGATATTTTACAGAGGGTGTGTAATATATATTTACTGTAGTTTTTGATATTTTATTTACAATATATAATATACATTTCATGTAATTTTTGATATTTTATGTACAGTATATTAAATATAATTACTGTAGTTTTTGATAGTTTATTTACAGTATATATAACACAAATTTGGTGTACTTTTTGATATTTTATGTACAGTATGTAATATATATTTACTGTAATTTTTGATACTTTATTTACAGTATATAAAATGTATTTGGTGTAATTTTAGTTAATATTATATATACAATATATGAAATATATTTACTGTACATTTTGATATTTTATGTACAGTATAGAAGATATATTTGGTGTCATTTTGATATTTTATGTAAATTATATAATATATATTTGGTGTAGTTTGTGATATTTTACATAGGGTGTGTCATATATATTTACTGTACTTTTTGATATTTTATTGACAGTATATAATATACATTTGGTGTAATTTTTGATATTTTATGTACAGTATATTTAATATAATTACTGCGGTTTTTGATAGTTTATTTACAGTATATATAACACATATTTGATGTACTTTTTGATATTTTATGTACAGAATGTAATATATATTTACTGTAGTTTTTGATATTTTATTTACAGTATATAAAATGTATTTGGTGTACTTTTAGTTAATATTATATGTACAGTATGTGAAATATATTTACTGTACATTTTGATAATTTATGTTAAGTATATAAGGTATATTTGGTGTCCTTTTGATATTTTATGTAAATTATATAATATATATTTGGAGTAGTTTGTGATATTTTACATAGGGTGTGTAATGTATATTTAGTGTACTTTTTAGTATTTTATTTACAGTAAATAATATACATTTGGTGTGATTTTTGATATTTTATGTACAGTATATTAAATATAATTACTGTAGTTTTTGAGAGTTTATTTACAGTATATATAACACATATTTGGTGTACTTTTTGATATTTTATGTACAGTATGTAATATATATTCACTGTAATTTTTGATATTTTATTTAAACTATATAAAATGAATTTGGTGTACTTTTAGTTAATATTATATGTACAATATATGAAATATATTTACTGTACTTTTTGATATTTTATGTACAGTATATACGATATATTTGGTGTCCTTTTTATATTTTAGGTAAATTATATAATATATATTTGGTGTAGATTGTGATATTTTACATATGGTGTGTAATATATATTTACTGTACTTTTTGATATTTTATTTACACTATATAAAATGTATTTGGTGTACTTTTAGTTAATATGATATGTACAATATATGAAATATATTTACTGTACTTTTTGATATTTTATGTACTGTATATAATATATATTTGGTGTCCTTTTGATATTTTATGTGAATTTTATAATATATATCTGGTGTAGTTTTTGATATTTTACAGAGGGTGTGTAATATATATTTACTGTAGTTTTTGATATTTTATTTACAATATATAATATACATTTCGTGTAATTTTTGATATTTTATGTACAGTATATTAAATATAATTACTGTAGTTTTTGATAGTTTATTTACAGTATATATAACACATATTTGGTGTACTTTTTGATATTTTATGTACTGAATGTAATATATATTTACTGTACTTTTTGATATTTTATTTACAGTATATAAAATGTATTTGGTGAACTTTTAGTTAATATTATATGTACAATATATGAAATATATTTACTGTACATTTTGATATTTTATGTTCAGTATATAAGGTATATTTGGTGTCCTTTTAATATTTTATGTAAATTATATAATATATATTTGGTGTAGCTTGTGATATTTTACATAGGGTGTGTAATGTATATTTACTGTACTTTTAGGTATTTTATTTACAGTAAATAATATACATTTGGTGTAATTTTTGATATTTTATGTACAGTATATTAAATATAATTACTGTAGGTTTTGATAGTTTATTTACAGTATATATAACACATATTTGGTGTACTTTTTGATATTTTATGTACAGTATGTAATATATATTCACTGTAATTTTTGATACTTTATTTACACTATATAAAATGTATTTGGTGTACTTTTAGTTAATATTATATGTACAATATATGAAATATATTTACTGTACTTTTTGATATTTTATGTACAGTATATAAGATATATTTGGTGTCCTTTTGATATTTTATGTAAATTATATAATATATATTTGGTGTAGATTGTGATATTTTACATATGGTGTGTAATATATATTTACTGTACATTTTGATATTTTATTTACAGTATATAAAATGTATTTGGTGTACTTTTAGTTAATATTATATGTACAATATATGAAATATATTTACTGTACATTTGATAGTTTTTGTACAGTATATAAGAAATATTTGGTGTCCTTTTGAGATTTTATGTGAATTTTATAATATATATTTGGTGCAGTTTTTGACATTTTACATAGGGTGTGTAATATATATTTACTGTAATATTTGATATTTTATTTACAGTAAATAATATACATTTGGTGTAATTTTTGATATTTAATGTACAGTATATTAAATATAATTACTGTAGTTTTGATAGTTTATTTATAGTATATATAACACATATTTGGTGTACTTTTTGATATTTTATTTACAGTATGTAATATATATTTACTGTAATTTTTCATAATTTATTTACAGTATATAAAATGTATTTGGGGTACTTTTAGTTAATATTAAATATACAATATAAGAAATATATTTCCTGTACTTTTGATATTTTTTGTACAGTATAGAAGATATATTTGGTGTCCTTTTGATATTTTATGTATATTATATAATATATATTTGGTGTAGTTTTTGATATTTTACATACGGTGTGTCATATACATTTACTGTACTTTTTGATATTTTATTTACAGTATATAATATACATTTGGTGTAATTTTTGATATTTTATGCACAGTGTATTATATATAATTAGTGTAGTTTTGATAGTTTATTTATAGTATATATAACACATATTTGGTGTACTTTTTGATATTTTATATACAGTATGTAATATATATTTACTGCACTTTTTGATATTTTATTTACAGTATATAAAATGTATTTGGTGTACTTTAGTTAATATTATAGGTACAATATATGAAATATATTTACTGTACATGTTGATATTTTATGTACAGTATATAATATATATTTGGTGTCCTTTTGATATTTTATGTGAATTTTATAATATATATTTGGCGTAGTTTTTGATATATTACATAGGGTGTGTCATATATATTTACTGTAATTTTTGATACTTTATTTACAGTAAATAATATACATTTGGTGTAATTTTTGATATTTTATGTACAGTATATTAAATATAATTACTGTAGATTTTGATAGTTTATTTACAGTATATATAACACATATTTGGTGTACTTTTTGATATTTTATGTACAGTATGTAATATATATTTACTGTAATTTTTGATACTTTATTTACAGTATATAAAATGTATTTGGTGTAATTTTAGTTAATATTATATATACAATATATGAAATATATTTACTGTACATTTTGATATTTTATGTACAGTATAGAAGATATATTTGGTGTCCTTTTGATATTTTATGTAAATTATATAATATATATTTGGTGTAGTTTGTGATATTTTACATAGGGTGTGTCATATATATTTACTGTACTTTTTGATATTTTATTGACAGTATATAATATACATTTGGTGTAATTTTTGATATTTTATGTACAGTATATTTAATATAATTACTGCAGTTTTTGATAGTTTATTTACAGTATATATAACACATATTTGATGTACTTTTTGATAAATTATGTACAGAATGTAATATATATTTACTGTAGTTTTTGATATTTTATTTACAGTATATAAAATGTATTTGGTGTACTTTTAGTTAATATTATATGTACAGTATGTGAAATATATTTACTGTACCTTTTGATAATTTATGTTAAGTATATAAGGTATATTTGGTGTCCTTTTGATATTTTATGTAAATTATATAATATATATTTGGAGTAGTTTGTGATATTTTACATAGGGTGTGTAATGTATATTTACTGTACTTTTTAGTATTTTATTTACAGTAAATAATATACATTTGGTGTGATTTTTGATATTTTATGTACAGTATATTAAATATAATTACTGTAGTTTTTGAGAGTTTATTTACAGTATATATAACACATATTTGGTGTACTTTTTGATATTTTATGTACAGTATGTAATATATATTCACTGTAATTTTTGATATTTTATTTACACTATATAAAGTGAATTTGGTGTACTTTTAGTTAATATTATATGTACAATATATGAAATATATTTACTGTACTTTTTGATATTTTATGTACCGTATATAAGATATATTTGGTTTCCTTTTGGTATTTTATGTAAATTATATAATATATACTTGGTGTAGATTGTGATATTTTACATAGGGTGTGTAAGATATATTTACTATACTTTTTGATATTCTATTTACAGTAAATAATATACATTTGTTGTAATTTATGATATTTGATGTACAGTATATTAAATGTAATTACGGCAGTTTTTGATAGTTTATTTACAGTATATATAACACATATTTGGTGTACTTTTTGATATTTTATGAACAGAATATAATATATATTTACTGTAATTTTTGATATTTTATTTACGGTATATAAAATGTATTTGGTGTGCTTTTAGTTAATATTATATGTACAATATATGAAATATATTTACGGTACATTTTCATATTTTATGTTCAGTATATAAGGTATATTTGGTGTCCTTTTGATATTTTATGTAAATTACATAATATATATTTGGTGTAGATTGTGATATTTTACATAGGGTGTGTAATATATATTTTCTGTACATTTTGATATTTTACTTACACTATATAATATGTATTTGGTGTACTTTTAGTTAACATTATATGTACAATATATGAAATATATTTATTGTAATTTTGATATTTTATGTACAGTATATAAGATATATATGGTGTCCTTTTGATATTTTATGTGAATTATATAATATATGTTTGTTGTAGATTGTGATATTTTACATAGGGTGTGTAATATATATTTACTGTACTTTTTGATATTTTATTTACAGTAAATAATATACATTTGGTGTAATTTTTCATATTTTATGTACAGTATATTAAATATAATTACTGTAGTTTTTGATAGTATATTTACAGTATATATAACACATATTTGGTGTACTTTTTGATATTTTATGTACAGTATGTAATACTTATTTACTGTAATTTTTGATATTTTATTTACAGTATATAAAATGTATTTGGTGTACTTTCAGTTAATATTATATGTACAATATATGAAATATATTTACTGTACATTTTGATATTTTATGTACAGTACATAAGATATATTTGGTGTCCTTTTGATATTTTATGTAAATTATAAAATATATATTTGGTGTAGTTTGTGATATTTTTCATAGGGTGTGTCATATATATTTAGTGTACTTTTTGATATTTTATTTACAGTATATAATATACATTTGGTGTAATTTTTGATATTTTATGTACAGTATATTATATATAATTACTGTAGTTTTGATAGTTTATTTATAGTATATATAACACATATTTGGTGTACTTTTTGATACTTTATGTACAGTATGTAATATATATTTACTGTACTTTTTGATATTTTATTTACACTATATAAAATGTATTTGGTGTACTTTTAGTTAATATTATATGTACAATATATGAAATATATTTACTGTACATTTTGATATTTTATGTACAGTATATATGAGATATTTGGTATCCTTTTGATATTTTATGTAAATTATATAATATATATTTGGTGTAGATTGTGATATTTTACATAGGGTGTGTAAGATATATTTACTGTTCTTTTTGATATTTTATTTACAGTAAATAACGTACATTTGGTGTAATTTTTGATATTTCATGTACAGTATATTTAATATAATTACTGCAGTTTTTGATAGTTTATTTACAATATATATAACACATATTTGGTGTACTTTTTGATATTTTATGTACAGAATGTAATATATATTTACTGAAATTTTTGATATTTTATTTACCGTATAAAAAATGTATTTGGTGTACTTTTAGTTAATATTATATGTACAATATATGAAATATATTTACTGTATATTTTGATATTTTATATTCAGTATATAAGGTATATTTGGTGTCCTTTTGATATTTTATGTAAATTATATACTATATATTTGGTGTAGTTTGTGATATTTTACATAGGGTGTGTAATATATATTTACTGTACTATTTGGTATTTTATTTACAGTAAATAATATACATTTGGTGTAATTTTTGATATTTTATGTACAGTATATTAAATATAATTACTGTAGTTTTTGATAGTTTATTTACAGTATATATTACACATATTTGGTGTACTTTTTGATATTTTATGTACAGTATGTAATATATATTTACTGTAATTTTTGATAATTTATTTACAGTATATAAAATGTATTTGGTGTACTTTTAGTTAATATTATATATACAGTATATGAAATATATTTACTATAATTTTTGATATTTTTTGTAAAGTATAGAAGATATATTTGGTGTTCTTTTGATATTTTATGTAAATTATATAATATATATTTGGAGTAGTTTTTGATATTTTACATAGGGTGTGTCATATACATTTACTGTACTTTTTGATATTTTATTTACAGTATATAATATACATTCGGTGTAATTTTTGTTACTTTATGTACAGTATATTATACATAATTAGTGTAGTTTTGATAGTTTATTTATGGTATATATAACACATATTTGGTGTACTTTTTGATATTTTATGTACAGTATGTAATATATATTTACTGTACTTTTTGATATTTTATTTACACTATATAAAATGTATTTGGTGTACTTTTAGTTAATATTATATGTACAATATATGAAATATATTTACTGTACATTTTGATATTTTATTTACAGTATATATGAGATATTTGGTGTCCTTTTGATATTTTATGTAAATTATATAATATATATTTGGTGTAGATTGTGATATTTTACATAGGGTGTGTAAGATATATTTACTGTACTTTTTGATATTTTATTTACAGTAAATAACGTACATTTGGTGTAATTTTTGATATTTCATGTACAGCATATTAAATATAATTACTGCAGTTTTTGATAGTTTATTTACAGTATATATAACACATATTTGGTGTACTTTTTGATATTTTATGTACAGAATGTAATATATATTTACTGTAATTTTTGATATTTTATTTACCGTATAAAAAATGTATTTGGTGTACTTTTAGTTAATATTATATGTACAATATATGAAATAGATTTACTGTAATTTTTGATATTTTATGTACAGTATAGAAGATATATTTGGTGTCCTTTTGATATTTTATGTAAATTATATATTATATATTTGGTGTAGTTTGTGATATTTTACATAGGGTGTGTAATATATATTTACTGTACTTTTTGATATTTTATTTACAGTATATAATATACATTTGGTGTAATTTTTGATATTTTATGTACAGTATAGTAAATATAATTACTGTAGTTTTTGATAGTTTATTTACAGTATACATTACACATATTTGGAGTACTTTTTGATAATTTATGTACACTATGTAATATATATTTACTGTACTTTTTGATATTTTATTTACAGTCTATATAATGTATTTGGTGTACTTTTAGTTAATATTATATGTACAATATATGAAATATATTTACTGTACTTTTTGATATTTTACGTACAGTATATAATATATATTTGGTGTACTTTTGATATTTTATGTAAATTATATAATATATATTTGGTGTAGATTTTGATATTTTACATAGGGTGTGTCATATATATTTACTGTCCTTTTTAATATTTTATTTAGAGTATATAATGTACATTTGGTGTAATTTTTGATATTTTATGTACAGTATATTAAATATAATTACTGTAGTTTTTGATAGTTTATTTACAGTATATGTAACACATATTTGGTGTACTTTTTGATATTTTATGTAGTGTATGTAATATATATTTACTGTACTTTTTGATATTTTATTCACAGTATATAAAATTTATTTGGGTTACTTTATTTAATATTATATGTACAATATATGAAATATATTTACTGTACTATTTGACATTTTATGTACGGTGTATAAGATATATTTGGTGACCTTTTGATATTTTATGTAAATTATATAATATATATTTGGTGTAGTTTTTGATATTTTACATAGGGTGTGTACTATATATTTACTGTCTTTTTGATATTTTATTTACAGTATATAATATACATTTGGTGTAATTTTTGAAATTTTATGTACAGTATATTAAATATAATTACTGTAGTTTTTGATAGTTTATTTACAGTATATTTAACACATATTTGGTGTACTATTTGATATTTTATGTACAGTATGTAATAAATATTTACTCTATTTTTGATATTTTATTTACAGTATATAAAATGAATTTGGTGTACTTTTAGTTAATATTACATGTAGAATATGTGAAATATATTTACTGTACTTTTCGATATTTTATGTACAGTATATAATATATATTTGGTGTCCTTTTGTTATTTTATGTAAATTATATAATACGTATTTGGTGTAGTTTTTGATATTTTACATAGGGTGTGTAGTATATATTTACTGTACTTTTTGATATTTTATTTACAGTATATAGTATACATTTGGTGTAATTTTTGATATTTTATGTACAGAATATTAAATATAATTACTGTAGTTTTTGATACTTTATTTACAGTATATATAACACATATTTGGTGTACTTTTTGATATTTTATGTAGTGTATGTAATATATATTTACTGTACTTTTTTATATTTTATTTACAGTATATAAAATGTGTTTGGTGTAGTTTTAGTTAATATTATGTGTACAATATATGAAATATAATTACTGTAGTTTTTGATAGTATATTTACAGTATATATAACACATATTTGGTGTACTTCTTGATATTTTATGTACTGTATGTAATATATATTTACTGTACTTTTTGATATTTTATTTACAGTATATAAAATGTATTTGGTGTACTTTATTTAATATTATATGTACAATATATGAAATATATTTACTGTACTTTTTGATATTTTACGTACGGTGTATAAGATATATCTGGTGACCTTTTGATATTTTATGGAAATTATATAATATATATTTGGTGTAGATTTGATATTTTTCATAGGGTGTGTAGTATATATTTACTGTCCTTTTTGATATTTTATTTGCAGTACATAATATACATTTGGTGTAATTTTTGATAATTAATGTACAGTATATTAAATATAATTACTGTGGTTTATGATAGTTTATTTACAGTATATATAACACATATTTGGTGTACCATTTGATATTTTATGTACAGTATGTAATATATAGTTACTGTACTTTTTGATATTTTATTTACAGTATATAAAATGTATTTGGTGTACTTTTAGTTAATATTACATGTAGAATATATGAAATATCTTTATTGTACTTTTCGAAATTTTATGTACAGTATATAATATATATTTGGTGTCCTTTTGATATTTTATGTAAATTATATAATATGTATTTGGTGTAGTTTTTGATATTTTACATAGGGTGTGTAGTATATATTTACTGTACTTTTTGATATTTTATTTACAGTATATAATATGCATTTGGTGTAATTTTTGATATTTTATGTACAGTATATTAAATATAACTACTGAAGTTTTTGATAGTTTATTTACAGTATATATAACACATATTTGGTGTATTTCTTGATATTTTATATACTGTATGTAATATATATTTAATGTAATTTTTGATATTTTATTTACAGTATATAAAATATGTTTTGTGTACTTTTAGTTAATATTATATGTACAATATATGAAATATAATTACTGTAGTTTTTGATAGTTAATTTACGGTGTATATAACACATATTTGGTGTACTTCTGGATATATTATGTACTGTATGTAATATATATTTACTGTACTTTTTGATATTTTATTTACAGTATATAAAATGTATTTGGTGTACTTTATTTAATATTATATGTACAATATATGAAATATATTTACTGTACTATTTGATATTTTATGTACGGTGTATAAGATATATTTGGTGAACTTTTGATATTTTATGTAAATTATATAATATATATTTGGTGTAGTTTTTGATATTTTACATAGGGTGTGTAGTATATATTTACTGTCTTTTTGATATTTTATTTACAGTATATAATATACATTTGGTGTAATTTTTGATATTTTATGTACAGTATATTAAATATAATTACTGTAGTTTATGATAGTTTATTTACAGTATATATAACACATATTTGGTGTACTTTTTGATATTTTATGTACAGTATGTAATATATATCTACTGTACTTTTTGATATTCTATTTACAGTACATAAAATGTATTTGGTGTACTTTTAGTTAATATTATATGCACAATATATGAAATATATTTACTGTACTTTTTGATATTTTATGTACAGTATATAAGATATATTTAGTGTCCTTTTGATATTTTATGTAAATTATATAATATATATTTGGTGCAGTTTTTGATATTTTACATAGGGTGTGTAATATATATTTACTGTAATTTTTGATATTTTAGAGTATATAATATTCATTTGGTGTAATTTTTGATATTTTATGTACAGTATATTAAATATAATTACTGTAGTTTTTGATAGTTTATTTACAGTATATATAACACGTATTTGGTGTACTTTTTGATATTTTATGTACAATATGTAATATATATTTACTGTACATTTTGATATTCTATTTACAGTACATAAAATGTATTTGGTGTAGTTTTAGTTAATATTATATGCACAATATTTGAAATATATTTACTGTACATTTTGATATTTTATCTACAGTATATAAGATATATTTGGTGTCCTTTTTATATTTTATGTAAATTATATAATATATACTTGATGTAGTTTTTGATATTTTACATAGGGTGTGTAGTATATATTTACTGTCCTTTTTGATATTTTATTTACAGCATATAATTTACATTTGGTGTAATTTCTGATTTTTTATGTACCGTACATTGAATATAATTACTCTAGTTTTTGATATTTACAGTATATAAAACACATATGTGGTGTACTTTTTGATATTTTATGTACAGTATGTAATATATATTTACTGTAATTTTTGATATTTTGTTTACAGTATATAATATACTTTTGGTGTAATTTTTGATATTTTATGTACTGTATATTAAAAATAATTACTGTAGAATTTGATAGTTTATTTACAGTATATATAACACATATTTGGTGTACTTTTTGTTATATTATGTACAATATGTAATGTATATTTGCTGTACTTTTTGATATTTTATTTACAGTATATAAAATGCATTTGGTGTACTTTTAGTTAATATTATATGTACAATATATGAAATATATTTACTGTACATTTTGATATTTTATGTAGAGTATATAAGATATATTTGGTGTCCTTTTGATATTTTATGTAAATTATATAATATATATTTTGTGTAGATTGTGATATTTTACATATGGTGTGTAATATATATTTACTGTATTTTTGATATTTTATTTACACTAAATAACATACTTTTGGTGTAATTTTTGATATTTTATGTACAGTATATTAAATATAATTACTGTAGTTTTTGATAGTTTATTTACAGTATATAGAACACGTATTTGGTGTAGTTTCTGATATTTTATGTACAGTATGTAATATATATTTACTGTACTTTTTGATATTCTATTTACAGTACATAAAATGTATTTGGTGTACTTTTAGTTAATATTATATGCACAATATATGAAATATATTTACTGTACATTTTGATATTTTATCTACAGTATATAAGATATATTTGGTGTCCTTTTTATATTTTATGTAAATTATATAATATATATTTGATGTAGTTTTTGATATTTGACATAGGGTGTTTATTATATATTTACTGTCCTTTTTGATATTTTATTTACAGCATATAATTTACATTTGGTGTAATTTCTGATATTTTATATACCGTATATTGGATATAATTACTGTAGTTTTTGATATTTACAGTATATATAACACATATGTGGTGTACTTTTTGATATTTTATGTACAGTATGTAATATATTTTTACTGTAATTTTTGATATTTTATTTACAGTATACAATATACTTTTGGTGTAATTTTTGATATTTTATGTACAGTATATTAAATATAATTACTGTAGTTTTTGATAGTTTATTTACAGTATATAGAACACGTATTTGGTGTAGTTTTTGATATTTTATGTACAATATGTAATATATATTTACTGTACTTTTTGATATTCTATTTACAGTACATAAAATGTATTTGGTGTACTTTTAGTTAATATTATATGCACAATATATGAAATATATTTACTGTACATTTTGATATTTTATCTACAGTATATAAGATATATTTGGTGTCCTTTTTATATTTTATGTAAATTATATAATATATATTTGATGTAGTTTTTGATATTTGACATAGGGTGTGTATTATATATTTACTGTCCTTTTTGATATTTTATTTACAGCATATAATTTACATTTGGTGTAATTTCTGATATTTTAAATACCGTATATTGAATATAATTACTGTAGTTTTTGATATTTACAGTATATATAACACATATGTGGTGTACTTTTTGATATTTTAGGTACAGTATGTAATATATTTTTACTGTAATTTTTGATATTTTATTTACAGTATACAATATACTTTTGGTGTAATTTTTGATATTTTATGTAGTGTATATTAAATATAATTACTGTAGACTTTGATAGTTTATTTACAGTATATATAACACATATTTGGTGTACTTTTTGATATATTATGTACAATATGTAATGTATATTTACTGTAGTTTTTGGTATTTTATTTACAGTATATAAAATGTATTTGGTGTACTTTTAGTAAATATTATATGTACAATATATGAAATATATATACTATACTTTCTGATATTTTATGTAGAGTATATAAGATATATTTGGTGTCCTTTTGATATTTTATGTAAATTATATAATATATATTTGGTGTAGTTTTTGATATTTTACATAGGGTGTGTAGTATATATTTACTGTCCTGTTTGATATTTTATTTACAGTATATAATATACATTTCGTGTAATTTTTGATATTTTATGTACATTATATTAAATATAATTACTGTAGTTTTTGATAGTTTATTTACAGTATATATAACACATATTTGGTACTTTGTGATATTTTATGTACAGTATGTAACATATATTTACTGTACTTTTGATATTTTATTTACAATATATATAATGTATTTGGTGTACTTTTAGTTAATATTATATGTACAATATATGAAATATATTTACTGTAATTTTTGATATTTTATGAAGAGTATATAAGATATATTAGGTGTCCTTTTGATATTTTATGTAAATTATATAATATATATTTTGTGTAGATTGTGATATTTTACATATGGTGTGTAATATATATTTACTGTATTTTTGATATTTTATTTACAGTATATAATATACTTTTGGTGTAATTTATGATATTTTATGTACTGTATATTAAACGTAATTACTGTAGACTTTGATAGTTTATTTACAGTATATATAACACATATTTGGTGTACTTTTTGATATTTTATGTACAGTATGTAATATATATTTACTGTACTTTTTGATATTCTATTTACAGTACATAAAATGTATTTGGTGTACTTTTAGTTAATATTATATGCACAAAATATGGAATATATTTACTGTACTTTTTGATATTTTATGTACAGTATATAAGATATATTTAGTGTCCTTTTGATATTTTATGTAAATTATATAATATATATTTGGTGTAGTTTTTGATATTTTACATAGGGTGTGTAATATATATTTACTGTAATTTTTGATATTTAAGAGTATATAATATACATTTGGTGTAATTTTTGATATTTTATGTACAGTATATTAAATATAATTACTGTAGTTTTTGATAGTTTATTTACAGTATATATAACACGTATTTGGTGTACTTTTTGATATAATATGTACAGTATATAATATGTATTTACTGTACTTTTTGATACTTTATTTACAGTATATAAAATGTATTTGGTGTACTTTTAGTTAATATTATATGTACAATATATGAAATATATTTACTGTACTTTTTGATATTTTATGTACAGTATATAAGATATATTTGGTGCCCTTTTGATATTTTATGTAAATTATATAATATATATTTGGTGTAGTTTTTGATATTTTACATAGGGTGTGTATTATATGTTTACTGTCCTGTTTGATATTTTATTTACAGTATATAATATACATTTCGTGTAATTTTTGATATTTTATGTACATTATATTAAATATAATTACTGTAGTTTTTGATAGTTTATTTACAGTATATATAACACATATTTGGTACTTTGTGATATTTTATGTACAGTATGTAACATATATTTACTGTACCTTTTGATATTTTATTTACAATATATATAATGTATTAGGTGTACTTTTAGTTAATATTATATGTACAATATATGAAATATATTTACTGTACATTTTGATATTTTATGTACCGTATACAAGATATATTTGGTGTCCTTTTGATATTTTATATTAATTATATAATATATATTTTGTGTAGATTGTGATATTTTACATATGGTGTGTAATATATATTTACTGTATTTTTGATATTTTATTTACAGTAAATAACATACATTTGGTGTAATTTTTGATATTTTATGTACAGTATATTAAATATAATTACTGTAGTTTGTGATAGTTTATTTACAGTATATATAACACATATTTGGTGTACTTTTTGATATTTTATGTACAGTATGTAATATATATTTACTGTACTTTTTGATATTCTATTTACAGTACATAAAATGTATTTGGTGTACTTTTAGTTAATATTATATGCACAACATATTAAATATATTTACTGTACTTTTTGATATTTTATGTACAGTATATAACATATATTTAGTGTCCTTTTGATATTTTATGTAAATTATATAATATATATTTGGTTTAGTTTTTGATATTTTACATAGGGTGTGTAATATATATTTACTGTAATTTTTGATATTTAAGAGTATATAATATACATTGGGTGTAATTTTTGATATTTTATGTACAGTATATTAAATATAATTACTGTAGTTTTTGATAGTTTATTTACAGTATATATAACACGTATTTGGTGTACTTTTTGATATTTTATGTACAGTTTGTAATATGTATTTACTGTACTTTTTGATACTTTATTTACAGTATATAAAACGTATTTGGTGTACTTTTAGTTAATATTATATGTACAATATATGAAATATATTTACTGTACTTTTTGATATTTTATGTAAAGTATATAAGATATTATTGGTGTCCTTATTATATTTTATGTAAATTATATAATATATATTGGTTGAGATTGGGATATTTTACATATGGTGTGCAATATGTGTTTACTGTACTTTTTGATATTTTATTTACACTAAATAACATACATATGGTGTAATTTTTGATATTTTATGTACAGTATATTAATTATAATTACTGTAGTTTTTGATAGTTTATTTACAGTATATATAACACATATATGGTGTACTTATTGATATTTTATGTACAGTACGTAATATATATTTACTGAAATTTTTGATATTTTATTTACAGTATATAAAATGTATTTGGTGTACTTTTAGTTAATATTATATGTACAATATATGAAATATATTTACTGTACATTTTGACATTTTATGTACAGTATATAAGATATATTTGGTGTCCTTTTGATATTTTATGTAAATTATATAATATATATTTTGTGTAGATTGTGATATTTTACATATGGTGTGTAATATATATTTACTGTATTTTTGATATTTTATTTACAGTAAATATACATTTGGTGTAATTTTTGATATTTTATGTACAGTATATTAAATATAATTACTGTAGTTTGTGATAGTTTATTTACACTATATATAACACATATTTGGTGTACTTTTGATATTTTATGTACAGTATGTAATATATATTTACTGTACTTTTTGATATTCTATTTACAGTACATAAAATGTATTTGGTGTACTTTTAGTTAATATTATATGCACTATATATGAAATATATTTACTGTACATTTTGATATTTTATCTACAGTATATAAGATATATTTTGTGTCCCTGTTATATTTTATGTAAATTATAAACTATATATTTGATGTAGTTTTTGATATTTTACATAGGGTGTGTAGTATATATTTACTGTCCTTTTTGATATTTTATTTGCAGCATATAATTTACATTTGGTGTAATTTCTGATATTTTTTATACCGTACATTGAATATAATTACTGTAGTTTTTGATATTTACAGTATATATAACACATATGTGGTGTACTTTTTGATATTTTATGTACAGTATGTAATATATATTTACTGTAATTTTTGACATTTTATTTACAGTATAGAATATACTTTTGGTGTAATTTTTGATATTTTATATACTGTATATTAAACATAATTACTGTAGACTTTGATAGTTTATTTACAGTATATATAACACATATTTCGTGTACTTTTTGATAGATTACGTACAATATGTAATGTATATTTACTGTAGTTTTTGATATTTTATTTACAGTATATAAAATGTATTTGGTGTACTTTTAGTAAATATTATATGTACAACATATGAAATATATTTCCTATACATTTGATATTTTATGTACAGTATATAAGATATATTTGGTATCCTTTTGATATTTTATGTAAATTATATAATATATATTTGGTGTAGTTTTTGATATTTTACAAATGGTGTGTAGTATATATTTACTGTCCTGTTTGATATTTTATTTACAGTATATAATATACAGTAGGTGTAATTTTTGATATTTTATGTACAGTATATTAAATATAATTACTGTAGTTTTTGATAGTTTATTTACAGTATATATAACACATATTTGGTGTACTTTTTGATATTTTATGTACTGTATGTAATATATATTTACTGTACCTTTTGATATTTTATTTACAATATATATAATGTATTTGGTGTACTTTTAGTTAATATTATATGTACAATATATGAAATATATTTACTGTACATTTTGATATTTTATGTACAGTATATAAGATATATTTGGTGTCCTTTTGATATTTTATATAAATTATATAATATATATTTTGTGTAGATTGTGATATTTTACATATGGTGTGTAATATATATTTACTGTATTTTTGATATTTTATTTACAGTAAATAACATACATTTGGTGTAATTTTTGATATTTTATGTACAGTATATTAAATATAATTACTGTAGTTTGTGATAGTTTATTTACAGTATATATAACACATATTTGTTGTACTTTTTGATATTTTATGTACAGTATGTAATATATATTTACTGTACTTTTTGATATTCTATTTACAGTACATAAAATGTATTTTTTGTTCTTTTAGTTAATATTATATGCACAACATATGAAATATATTTACTGTACTTTTTGATATTTTATGTACAGTATATAAGATATATTTAGTGTCCTTTTGATATTTTATGTAAATTATATAATATATATTTGGTGTAGTTTTTGATATTTTACATATGGTGTGTAATATATATTTACTGTAATTTTTGATATTTAAGAGTATATAATATACATTTGGTGTAATTTTTGATATTTTATGTACAGTATATTAAATATAATTACTGTAGTTTTTGATAGTTTATTTACAGTATATATAACACGTATTTGGTGTACTTTTTGATATAATATGTACAGTATGTAATATGTATTTACTGTACTTTTTGATACTTTATTTACAGTATATAAAATGTATTTGGTGTACTTTTAGTTAATATTATATGTACAATATATGAAATATATTTACTGTACTTTTTGATATTTTATGTAAAGTGTATAAGATATAATTGGTGTCCTTATGATATTTTATGTAAATTATATAATATATATTGGTTGAGATTGTCATATTTTACATATGGTGTGCAATATATATTTACTGTACTTTTTGATATTTTATTTACACTAAATAACATACATATGGTGTAATTTTTGATATTTTATGTACAGTATATTAATTATAATTACTGTAGTTTTTGATAGTTTATTTACAGTATATATAACATATATATGGTGTACTTATTGATATTTTATGTACAGTACGTAATATATATTTACTGAAATTTTTGATATTTCATTTACAGTATATAAAATGTATTTGGTGTACTTTTAGTTAATATTATATGTACAATATATGAAATATATTTACTGTACATTTTGATATTTTATGTACAGTATATAAGATATATTTGGTGTCCTTTTGATATTTTATGTAAATTATATAATATATATTTTGTGTAGATTGTGATATTTTACATATGGTGTGTAATATATGTTTACTGTATTTTTGATATTTTATTTACAGTAAATAACATACATTTGGTGTAATTTTTGATATTTTATGTACAGTATATTAAATATAATTACTGTAGTTTGTGATAGTTTATTTACACTATATATAACACATATTTGGTGTACTTTTTGATATTTTATGTACAGTATGTAATATATATTTACTGTAATTTTTGATATTCTATTTACAGTACATAAAATGTATTTGGTGTATTTTTAGTTAATATTATATGCACAATATATGAAATATATTTACTGTACATTTTGATATTTTATCTACAGTATATAAGATATTTTTGGTGTCCTTTTTATATTTTATGTAAATTATATACTATATATTTGATGTAGTTTTTGATATTTTACATAGGGTGTGTAGTATATATTTACTGTCCTTTCTGATATTTTATTTGCAGCATATAATTTACATTTGGTGTAATTTCTGATATTTTATATACCGTACATTGAATATAATTACTGTAGTTTTTGATATTTACAGTATATATAACACATATGTGGTGTACTTTTTGATATTTTATGTACAGTATGTAATATATATTTACTGTAATTTTTGATATTTTATTTACAGTATATAATATACTTTTGGTGTAATTTTTGATATTATATATACTGTATATTAAACATAATTACTGTAGACTTTGATAGTTTATTTACAGTATATATAACACATATTTGGTGTACTTTTTGATATATTATGTACAATATGTAATGTATATTTACTGTAGTTTTTGATATTTTATTTACAGTATATAAAATGTATTTGGTGTACTTTTAGTAAATATTATACGTACAACATATGAAATACATTTACTATACTTTTTGATATTTTATGTACAGTATATGAGATATATTTGGTATCCTTTTGATATTTTATGTAAATTATAGAATATATATTTGGTGTAGTTTTTGATATTTTACAAAGGGTGTGTAGTATATATTTACTGTCCTGTTTGATATTTTATTGACAGTATATAATATACATTTCGTGTAATTTTTGATATTTTATGTACAGTATATTAAAAATAATTACTGTAGTTTTTGATAGTTTATTTACAGTATATATAACACATATTTGGTGTACTTTTTGATATTTTATGTACTGTATGTAATATATATTTACTGTACCTTTTGATATTTTATTTACAATATATATAATGTATATGGTGTACTTTTAGTTAATATTATATGTACAATATATGAAATATATTTACTGTACATTTTGATATTTTATGTACAGTATATAAGATATATTTGGTGTCCTTTTGATATTTTATATAAATTATATAATATATATTTTGTGTAGATTGTGATATTTTACATATGGTGTGTAATATATATTTACTGTATTTTTGATATTTTATTTACAGTAAATAACATACATTTGGTGTAATTTTTGATATTTTATGTACAATATATTAAATATACTTACTGTAGTTTGTGATAGTTTATTTACAGTATATATAACACATATTTGTTGTACTTTTTGATGATTTATGTACAGTATGTAATACATATTTACTGTACTTTTTGATATTCTATTTACAGTACATAAAATGTATTTGGTGTACTTTTAGTTAATATTATATGGACAACATATGAAATATATTTACTGTACTTTTTGATATTTTATGTACAGTATATAAGATATATTTAGTGTCCTTTTGATATTTTATGTAAATTATATAATATATATTTGGTGTAGTTTTTGATATTTTACATAGGGTGTGTAATATATATTTACTGTAATTTTTGATATTTAAGAGTATATAATATACATTTGGTGTAATTTTTGATATTTTATGTACAGTATATTAAATATAATTACTGTAGTTTTTGATAGTTTATTTACAGTATTTATAACACGTATTTGGTGTGCTTTTTGATATTTTATGTACAGTATGTAATATGTATTTACTGTACTTTTTGATACTTTATTTACAGTATATAAAATGTATTTGGTGTACTTTTAGTTAATATTATATGTACAATATATGAAATATATTTACTGTACTTTTTGATATTTTATGTACAGTATATAAGATATATTTGGTGTCCTTTTGATATTTTATGTAAATTATATGATATATATTTGGTGTAGTTTTTGATATTTTACATAGGGTGTGTAGTATATATTTACTGTCCTGTTTGATATTTTATTTACAGTATATAATATACATTTCGTGTAATTTTTGATATTTTATGTACAGTATATTGAATATAATTACTGTAGTTTTTGATAGTTTATTTACAGTATATATAACACATATTTGGTGTACTTTTTGATATTTTATGTACTGTATGCAATATATATTTACTGTACATTTTGATATTTTATTTACAATATATATAATGTATTAGGTGTACTTTTAGTTAATATTATACGTACAATATATGAAATATATTTACTGTACATTTTGATATTTTATGTACAGTATATAAGATATATTTGGTGTCCTTTTGATATTTTATATAAATTATATAATATATATTTTGTGTAGATTGTGATATTTTACATATGGTGTGTAATATATACTTACTGTATTTTTGATATTTTATTTACAGTAAATAACATACATTTGGTGTAATTTTTGATATTTTATGTACAGTATATTAAATATAATTACTGTAGTTTGTGATAGTTTATTTAGAGTATATATAACACATATTTGGTGTACTTTTTGATATTTTATGTACAGTATGTAATATATATTTACTGTACTTTTTGATATTCTATTTACAGAACATAAAATGTATTTGGTGTACTTTTAGTTAATATTATATGCACAACATATGAAATATATTTACTGTACTTTTTGACATTTTATGTACAGTATATAAGATATATTTAGTGTCCTTTTGATATTTTATGTAAATTATATAATATATATTTGGTGTAGTTTTTGATATTTTACATAGGGTGTGTAATATATATTTACTGTAATTTTTGATATTTAAGAGTATATAATATACATTTGGTGTAATTTTTGATATTTTATGTACAGTATATTAAATATAATTACTGTAGTTTTTGATAGTTTATTTACAGTATATATAACACGTATTTGGTGTACTTTTTGATATTTTATGTACAGTATGTAATATGTATTTACTGTATTTTTGATACTTTATTTACAGTATATAAAGTGTATTTGGTGTACTTTTAGTTAATATTATATGTACAATATATGAAATATATTTACTGTACTTTTTGATATTTTATGTAAAGTGTATAAGATATAATTGGTGTCCTTATGATATTTTATGTAAATTATATAATATATATTGGTTGAGATTGTCATATTTTACATATGGTGTGCAATATATATTTACTGTACTTTTTGATATTTTATTTACACTAAATAACATACATATAGTGTAATTTTTGATATTTTATGTACAGTATATTAATTATAATTACTGTAGTTTTTGATAGTTTATTTACAGTATATATAACATATATATGGTGTACTTATTGATATTTTATGTACAGTACGTAATATATATTTACTGTAATTTTTGATATTTCATTTACAGTATATAAAATGTATTTGGTGTACTTTTAGTTAACATTATATGTACAATATATGAAATATATTTACTGTACATTTTGATATTTTATGTACAATATATAAGATATATTTGGTGTCCTTTTGATATTTTATGTAAATTATATAATATATATTTTGTGTAGATTGTGATATTTTACATATGGTGTGTAATATATATTTACTGTATTTTTGATATTTTATTTACAGTAAATAACATACATTTGGTGTAATTTTTGATATTTTATGTACAGTATATTAAATATAATTACTGTAGTTTGTGATAGTTTATTTACACTATATATAACACATATATGGTGTACTTTTTGATATTTTATGTACAGTATGTAATATATATTTACTGTAATTTTTGATATTCTATTTACTGTACATAAAATGTATTTGGTGTACTTTTAGTTAATATTATATGCACAATATATGAAATATATTTACTGTACATTTTGATATTTTATCTACAGTATATAAGATATTTTTGGTGTCCTTTTTATATTTTATGTAAATTATATACTATATATTTGATGTAGTTTTTGATATTTTACATAGGGTGTTTAGTATATATTTACTGTCCTTTCTGATATTTTATTTGCAGCATATAATTTACATTTGGTGTAATTTCTGATATTTTATATACCGTACATTGAATATAATTACTGTAGTATTTGAAATTTACAGTATATATAACACATATGTGGTGTACTTTTTGATATTTTATGTACAGTATGAAATATATATTTACTGTAATTTTTGATATTTTATTTACAGTATATAATATACTTTTGGTGTAATTTTTGATATTTTATATACTGTATATTAAACATAATTACTGTAGACTTTGATAGTTTATTTACAGTATATATAACACATATTTGGTGTACTTTTTGATATATTATGTACAATATGTAATGTATATTTACTGTAGTTTTTGATATTTTATTTACAGTATATAAAATGTATTTGGTGTACTTTTAGTAAATATTATATGTACAACATATGAAATACATTTACTATACTTTTTGATATTTTATGTACAGTATATAAGATATATTTGGTATCCTTTTGATATTTTATGTAAATTATATAATATATATTTGGTGTAGTTTTTGATATTTTACAAAGGGTGTGTAGTATATATTTACTGTCCTGTTTGATATTTTATTGACAGTATATAATATACATTTCGTGTAATTTTTGATATTTTATGTACAGTATATTAAATATAATTACTGTAGTTTTTGATAGTTTATTTACAGTATATATAACACATATTTGGTGTACTTTTTGATATTTTATGTACTGTATGTAATATATATTTACTGTACCTTTTGATATTTTATTTACTATATATAATGTATTTGGTGTACTTTTAGTTAATATTATATGTACAATATATGAAATATATTTACTGTACATTTTGATATTTTATGTACAGTATATAAGATATATTTGGTGTCCTTTTGATATTTTATATAAATTATATAATATATATTTTGTGTAGATTGTGATATTTTACATATGGTGTGTAATATATATTTACTGTATTTTTGATATTTTATTTACAGTAAATAACATACATTTGGTGTAATTTTTGATATTTTATGTACAGTATATTGAATATAATTACTGTAGTTTGTGATAGTTTATTTACAGTATATATAACACATATTTGTTGTACTTTTTGATAATTTATGTACAGTATGTAATACATATTTACTGTACTTTTTGATATTCTATTTACAGTACATAAAATGTATTTGGTGTACTTTTAGTTAATATTATATGGACAACATATGAAATATATTTACTGTACTTTTTGATATTTATGTACAGTATATAAGATATTTTTAGTGTCCTTTTGATATTTTATGTAAATTATATAATATATATTTGGTGTAGTTTTTGATATTTTACATAGGGTGTGTAATATATATTTACTGTAATTTTTGATATTTAAGAGTATATAATATACATTTGGTGTAATTTTTGATATTTTATGTACAGTATATTAAATATAATTACTGTAGTTTTTGATAGGTTATTTACAGTATTTATAACACGTATTTGGTGTGCTTTTTGATATTTTATGTACAGTATGTAATATGTATTTACTGTCCTTTTTGATACTTTATTTACAGTATATAAAATGTATTTGGTGTACTTTTAGTTAATATTATATGTACAACATATGAAATATATTTACTGTACTTTTTGATATTTTATGTACAGTATATAAGATATATTTGGTGTCCTTTTGATATTTTATGTAAATTATATGATATATATTTGGTGTAGTTTTTGATATTTTACATAGGGTGTGTAGTATATATTTACTGTCCTGTTTGATATTTTATTTACAGTATATAATATACATTTCGTGTAATTTTTGATATTTTATGTACAGTATATTAAATATAATGACTGTAGTTTTTGATAGTTTATTTACAGTATATATAACACATATTTGGTGTACTTTTTGATATTTTATGTACTGTATGCAATATATATTTACTGTACATTTTGATATTTTATTTACAATATATGTAATGTATTAGGTGTACTTTTAGTTAATATTATACGTACAATATATGAAATATATTTACTGTACATTTTGATATTTTATGTACAGTATATAAGATATATTTTGTGTCCTTTTGATATTTTATATAAATTATATAATATATATTTTGTGTAGATTGTGATATTTTACATATGGTGTGTAATATATATTTACTGTATTTTTGATATTTTATTTACAGTAAATAACATACATTTGGTGTAATTTTTGATATTTTATGTACAGTATATTAAATATAATTACTGTAGTTTGTGATAGTTTATTTAGAGTATATATAACACATATTTGGTGTACTTTTTGATATTTTATGTACAGTATGTAATATATATTTACTGTACTTTTTGATATTCTATTTACAGTACATAAAATGTATTTGGTGTACTTTTAGTTAATATTATATGAACAACATATGAAATATATTTACTGTACTTTTTGATATTTTATGTATAGTATATAAGATATATTTAGTGTCCTTTTGATATTTTATGTAAATTATATAATATATATTTGGTGTAGTTTTTGATATTTTACATAGGGTGTGTAATATATATTTACTGTAATTTTTGATATTTAAGAGTATATAATATACATTTGGTGTAATTTTTGATATTTTATGTACAGTATATTAAATATAATTACTGTAGTTTTTGATAGTTTATTTACAGTATATATAACACGTATTTGGTGTACTTTTTGATATTTTATGTACAGTATGTAATATGTATTTACTGTATTTTTGATACTTTATTTACAGTATATAAAATGTATTTGGTGTACTTTTAGTTAATATTATATGTACAATATATGAAATATATTTACTGTACTTTTTGATATTTTATGTAAAGTGTATAAGATATAATTGGTGTCCTTATGATATTTTATGTAAATTATATAATATATATTGGTTGAGATTGTCATATTTTACATATGGTGTGCAATATATATTTACTGTACTTTTTGATATTTTATTTACACTAAATAACATACATATGGTGTAATTTTTGATATTTTATGTACAGTATATTAATTATAATTACTGTAGTTTTTGATAGTTTATTTACAGTATATATAACATATATATGGTGTACTTATTGATATTTTATGTACAGTACGTAATATATATTTACTGAAAATTTGATATTTTATTTACAGTATATAAAATGTATTTGGTGTACTTTTAGTTAATATTATATGTACAATATATGAAATATATTTACTGTACATTTTGATATTTTATGTACAGTATATAAGATATATTTGGTGTCCTTTTGATATTTTATGTAAATTATATAATATATATTTTGTGTAGATTGTGATATTTTACATATGGTGTGTAATATATATTTACTGTATTTTTGATATTTTATTTACAGTAAATAACATACATTTGGTGTAATTTTTGATATTTTATGTACAGTATATTAAATATAATTACTGTAGTTTGTGATAGTTTATTTACACTATATATAACACATATTTGGTGTACTTTTTGATATTTTATGTACAGTATGTAATATATATTTACTGTAATTTTTGATATTCTATTTACAGTACATAAAATGTATTTGGTGTACTTTTAGTTAATATTATATGCACAATATATG
Organism: Pan paniscus; assembly: GCF_029289425.2. NCBI lineage: Eukaryota > Metazoa > Chordata > Mammalia > Primates > Hominidae > Pan > Pan paniscus. The sequence goes on along the minus strand of NC_073263.2, from coordinate 11,979,392 downwards.
AAATATATTTACTGTACATTTTGATATTTTATGTACAGTATATAAGATATATTTGGTGTCGTTTTTATATTTTATGTAAATTATATACTATATATTTGATGTAGTTTTTGATATTTTACATAGGGTGTGTAGTATATATTTACTGTCCTTTCTGATATTTTATTTGCAGCATATAATTTACATTTGGTGTAATTTCTGATATTTTATATACCGTACATTGAATATAATTACTGTAGTTTTTGATATTTACACTATATATAACACATATGTGGTGTACTTTTTGATATTTTATGTACAGTATGTAATATATATTTACTGTAATTTTTGATATTTTATTTACAGTATATAATATACTTTTGGTGTGATTTTTGATATTTTATGTACTGTATATTAAACATAATTACTGTAGACTTTGATAGTTTATTTACAGTATATATAACACATATTTGGTGTACTTTTTGATATATTATGTACAATATGTAATGTATATTTACTGTAGTTTTTGATATTTTATTTACAGTATATAAAATGTATTTGGTGTACTTTTAGTAAATATTATATGTACAACATATGAAATATATTTACTATACTTTCTGATATTTTATGTACAGTATATAAGATATATTTGGTGTCCTTTTGATATTTTATGTAAATTATATAATATATATTTGGTGTAGTTTTTGATATTTTACATAGGGTGTGTAGTATATATTTACTGTCCTGTTTGATATTTTATTTACAGTATATAATATACATTTCGTGTAATTTTTGATATTTTATGTACAGTATATTAAATATAATTACTGTAGTATTTGATAGTTTATTTACAGTATATATAACACATATTTGGTGTACTTTTTGATATTTTATGTACTGTATGTAATATATATTTACTGTACCTTTTGATATTTTATTTACAATATATATAATGTATTTGGTGTACTTTTAGTTAATATTATACGTACAATATATGAAATATATTTACTGTAATTTTTGATATTTTATGAACAGTATATAAGATATATTTGGTGTCCTTTTGATATTTTATGTAAATTATATAATATATATTTTGTGTAGATTGTGATATTTTACATATGGTGTGTAATATATACTTACTGTATTTTTGATATTTTATTTACAGTAAATAACATACATTTGGTGTAATTTTTGATATTTTATGTACAGTATATTAAATATAATTACTGTAGTTTTTGATAGTTTATTTACAGTATATATAACATATTTGGTGTACTTTTTGATATTTTATGTACAGTATGTAATATATATTTACTGTATTTTTGATATTCTATTTACAGTACATAAAATGTATTTGGTGTACTTTTAGTTAATATTATATGCACAATATACGAAATATATTTACTGTACTTTTTGATATTTTATGTACAGTATATAAGATATATTTAGTGTCCTTTTGATATTTTATGTAAATTATATAATATATATTTGGTGTAGTTTTTGATATTTTACATAGGGTGTGTAATATATGTCTACTGTAATTTTTGATATTTTAGAGTATATAATATACATTTGGTGTAATTTTTGATATTTTATGTACAGTATATTAAATATAATTACTGTAGTTTTTGATAGTTTATTTACAGTATATATAACACGTATTTGGTGTACTTTTTGATATTTTATGTACAATATGTAATATATATTTACTGTACTTTTTGATATTCTATTTACAGTACATAAAATGTATTTGGTGTTCTTTAAGTTAATATTATATGCACAATATATGAAATATATTTACTGTACATTTTGATATTTTATCTACAGTATATAAGATATTTTTGGTGTCCTTTTTATATTTTATGTAAATTATATAATATATATTTGATGTAGTTTTTGATATTTTACATAGGGTGTGTAGTATATATTTACTGTCCTTTTTGATATTTTATTTACAGCACATAATTTACATTTGGTGTAATTTTTGATATTTTATATACCGTACATTGAATATAATTACTGTAGTTTTTGATATTTACAGTATATATAACACATATGTGGTGTACTTTTTGATATTTTATGTACAGTATGTAATATATATTTACTGTAATTTTTGATATTTTATTTACAGTATATAATATACTTTTGGTGTAATTTTTGATATTTTATGTACTGTATATTAAACATAATTACTGTAGATTTTGATAGTTTATTTACAGTATATATAACACATATTTGGTGTACTTTTTGATATATTATGTACAATAAGTAATGTATATTTACTGTACTTTTTGATATTTTATTTACAGTATATAAAATGTATTTGGTGTACTTTTAGTTAATATTATACGTACAATATATGAAATATATTTACTGTACTTTTTGATATTTTATGTACAGTATATAAGATATATTTGGTGTCCTTTTGATATTTTATGTAAATTATATAATATATATTTGGTGTAGTTTTTGATATTTTACATAGGGTTTGTAGTATATATTTACTGTCCTGTTTGATATTTTATTTACAGTATATAATATACATTTCGTGTAATTTTTGATATTTTATGTACAGTATATTAAATATAATTACTGTAGTTTTTGATAGTTTATTTACAGTATATATAACACATATTTGGTGTACTTTTTGATATTTTATGTACTGTATGCAATATATATTTACTGTATATTTTGATATTTTATTTACAATATATATAATGTATTAGGTGTACTTTTAGTTAATATTATACGTACAATATATGAAATATATTTACTGTATATTTTGATATTTTATGTACAGTATATAAGATATATTTGGTGTCCTTTTGATATTTTATATAAATTATATAATATATACTTTGTGTAGATTGTGATATTTTACATATGGTGTGTAATATATATTTACTGTATTTTTGATATTTTATTTACAGTAAATAACATACATTTGGTGTAATTTTTGATATTTTATGTACAGTATATTAAATATAATTACTGTAGTTTGTGATAGTTTATTTACAGTATATATAACACGTATTTGGTGTACTTTTTGATATTTTATGTACAGTATGTAATATGTATTTACTGTATTTTTGGTACTTTATTTACAGTATATAAAATGTATTTGTTGTACTTTTAGTTAATATTATATGTACAATATATGAAATATATTTACTGTACTTTTTGATATTTTATGTAAAGTGTATAAGATATAATTGGTGTCCTTATGATATTTTATGTAAATTATATAATATATATTGGTTGAGATTGTCATATTTTACATATGGTGTGCAATATATATTTACTGTACTTTTTGATATTTTATTTACACTAAATAACATACATATGGTGTAATTTTTGATATTTTATGTACAGTATATTAATTATAATTACTGTAGTTTTTGATAGTTTATTTACAGTATATATAACATATATATGGTGTACTTATTGATATTTTATGTACAGTACGTAATATATATTTACTGAAAATTTGATATTTTATTTACAGTATATAAAATGTATTTGGTGTACTTTTAGTTAATATTATATGTACAATATATGAAATATATTTACTGTACATTTTGATATTTTATGTACAGTATATAAGATATATTTGGTGTCCTTTTGATATTTTATGTAAATTATATAATATATATTTTGTGTAGATTGTGATATTTTACATAGGGTGTGTAATATATATTTACTGTATTTTTGATATTTTATTTACAGTAAATAACATACATTTGGTGTAATTTTTGATATTTTATGTACAGTATATTAAATATAATTACTGTAGTTTGTGATAGTTTATTTACACTATATATAACACATATTTGGTGTACTTTTTGATATTTTATGTACAGTATGTAATATATATTTACTGTAATTTTTGATATTCTATTTACAGTACATAAAATGTATTTGGTGTACTTTTAGTTAATATTATATGCACAATATATGAAATATATTTACTGTACATTTTGATATTTTATCTACAGTATATAAGATATTTTTGGTGTCGTTTTTATATTTTATGTAAATTATATACTATATATTTGATGTAGTTTTTGATATTTTACATAGGGTGTGTAGTATATATTTACTGTCCTTTCTGATATTTTATTTGCAGCATATAATTTACATTTGGTGTAATTTCTGATATTTTATATACCGTACATTGAATATAATTACTGTAGTTTTTGATATTTACACTATATATAACACATATGTGGTGTACTTTTTGATATTTTATGTACAGTATGTAATATATATTTACTGTAATTTTTGATATTTTATTTACAGTATATAATATACTTTTGGTGTGATTTTTGATATTTTATGTACTGTATATTAAACATAATTACTGTAGACTTTGATAGTTTATTTAGAGTATATATAACACATATTTGGTGTACTTTTTGATATATTATGTACAATATGTAATGTATATTTACTGTAGTTTTTGATATTTTATTTACAGTATATAAAATGTATTTGCTGTACTTTTAGTAAATATTATATGTACAACATATGAAATATATTTACTATACTTTCTGATATTTTATGTACAGTATATAAGATATATTTGGTGTCCTTTTGATATTTTATGTAAATTATATAATATATATTTTGTGTAGATTGTGATATTTTACATATGGTGTGTAATATATATTTACTGTATTTTTGATATTTTATTTACAGTAAATAACATACATTTGGTGTAATTTTTGATATTTTATGTACAGTATATTAAATATAATTACTGTAGTTTGTGATAGTTTATTTACACTATATATAACACATATTTGGTGTACTTTTTGATATTTTATGTACAGTATGTAATATATATTTACTGTAATTTTTGATATTCTATTTACAGTACATAAAATGTATTTGGTGTACTTTTAGTTAATATTATATGCACAATATATGAAATATATTTACTGTACATTTTGATATTTTATCTACAGTATATAAGATATTTTTGGTGTCGTTTTTATATTTTATGTAAATTATATACTATATATTTGATGTAGTTTTTGATATTTTACATAGGGTGTGTAGTATATATTTACTGTATTTTTGATATATTATTTACACTAAATAACATACATTTGGTGTAATTTTTGATATTTTATGTACAGTATATGAAATATAATTACTGTAGTTTGTGATAGTTTATTTACACTATATATAACACATATTTGGTGTACTTTTTGATATTTTATGTACAGTATGTAATATATATTTACTGTAATTTTTGATATTCTATTTACAGTACATAAAATGCATTTGGTGTACTTTTAGTTAATATTATATGCACAATATATGAAATATATTTACTGTACATTTTGATATTTTATCTACAGTATATAAGACATATTTGGTGTCCTTTTTATATTTTATGTAAATTATATACTATATATTTGATGTAGTTTTTGATATTTTACATAGGGTGTGTAGTATATATTTACTGTCCTTTCTGATATTTTATTTGCAGCATATAATTTACATTTGGTGTAATTTCTGGTATTTTATATACCGTACATTGAATATAATTACTGTAGTTTTTGATATTTACAGTATATATAACACATATGTGGTGTACTTTTTGATATTTTATGTACAGTATGTAATATATATTTACTGTAATTTTTGATATTTTATTTACAGTATATAATATACTTTTGGTGTAATTTTTGATATTTTATATACTGTATATTAAACATAATTACTGTAGACTTTGATAGTTTATTTACAGTATATATAACACATATTTGGTGTACTTTTTGATATATTATGTACAATATGTAATGTATATTTACTGAAGTTTTTGATATTTTATTTACAGTGTATAAAATGTATTTGGTGTACTTTTAGTAAATATTATATGTACAACATATGAAATACATTTACTATACTTTTTGATATTTTATGTACAGTATATAAGATATATTTGGTATCCTTTTGATATTTTATGTAAATTATATAATATATATTTGGTGTAGTTTTTGATATTTTACAAAGGGTGTGTAGTATATATTTACTGTCCTGTTTGATATTTTATTGACAGTATATAATATACATTTCGTGTAATTTTTGATATTTTATGTACAGTATATTAAATATAATTACTGTAGTTTTTGATAGTTTATTTACAGTATATATAACACATATTTGGTGTACTTTTTGATATTTTATGTACTGTATGTAATATATATTTACTGTACCTTTTGATACTTTATTTACAATATATATAATGTATTTGGTGTACTTTTAGTTAATATTATATGTACAATATATGAAATATATTTACTGTACATTTTGATATTTTATGTACAGTATATAAGATATATTTGGTGTCCTTTTGATATTTTATATAAATTATATAATATATATTTTGTGTAGATTGTGATATTTTACATATGGTGTGTAATATATATTTACTGTATTTTTGATATTTTATTTACAGTAAATAACATACATTTGGTGTAATTTTTGATATTTTATGTACAGTATATTAAATATAATTACTGTAGTTTGTGATAGTTTATTTACAGTATATATAACACATATTTGGTGTACATTTTGATATTTTATGTACAGTATGTAATATATATTTACTGTACTTTTTGATATTCTATTTACAGTACATAAAATGTATTTGGTGTACTTTTAGTTAATATTATATGCACAACATATGAAATATATTTACTGTACTTTTTGATATTTTATGTACAGTATATAAGATATATTTAGTGTCCTTTTGATATTTTATGTAAATTATATAAAATATATTTGGTGTAGTTTTTGATATTTTACATAGGGTGTGTAATATATATTTACTGTAATTTTTGATATTTAAGAGTACATAATATACATTTGGTGTAATTTTTGATATTTTATGTACAGTATATTAAATATAATTACAGTAGTTTTTGATAGTTTATTTACAGTATATATAACACGTATTTGGTGTACTTTTTGATATTTTATGTACAGTATGTAATATGTATTTACTGTACTTTTTGATACTTTATTTACAGTATATAAAATGTATTTGGTGTACTTTTAGTTAATATTATATGTACAATATATGAAATATATTTACTGTACTTTTTGATATTTTATGTAAAGTATATAAGATATAATTTGTGTCCTTATGATATTTTATGTAAATTATATAATATATATTGGTTGAGATTGTGATATTTTACATATGGTGTGCAATATATATTTACTGTACTTTTTGATATTTTACTTACACTAAATAACATACATATGGTGTAATTTTTGATATTTTATGTACAGTATATTAATTATAATTACTGTAGTTTTTGATAGTTTATTTACACTATATATAACACATATATGGTGTACTTATTGATATTTTATGTACAGTACGTAATATATATTTACTGAAATTTTTGGTATTTTATTTTCAGTATATAAAATGTATTTGGTGTACTTTTAGTTAATATTATATGTACAATATATGAAATATATTTACTGTATATTTTGATATTTTATGTACAGTATATAAGATATATTTGGTGTCCTTTTGATATTTTATGTAAATTATACAATATATATTTTGTGTAGATTGTTATATATTACATATGGTGTGTAATATATATTTACTGTATTTTTGATATTTTTTTTACTGTAAATAACATACATTTGGTGTAATTTTTGAAATTTTATGTACAGTATATTAAATATGATTACTGTAGTTTGTGATAGTTTATTTACAGTATTTATAACACATATTTGGTGTACTTTTTGATATTTTATGTACAGTATGTAATATGTATTTACTCTACTTTTTGATATTCTATTTACAGTACATAAAATGTATTTGGTGTACTTTTAGTTAATATTATATGCACAATATATGAAATATATTTACTGTACTTTTTGATATTTTATGTACAGTATATAAGATATATTTAGTGTCCTTTTGATATTTTATGTAAATTATATAATGTATATTTGGTGTAGATTTTGATATTTTACATAGGGTGTGTAATATATATTTACTGTAATTTTTGATATTTTAGAGTATATAATATACATTTGGTGTAATTTTTGATATTTTATGTACAGTATATTAAATATAATTACTGTAGTTTTTGATAGTTTATTTACAGTATATATAACACGTATTTGGTGTACTTTTTGATATTTTATGTACAATATGTAATATATATTTACTGTATTTTGGTATTCTATTTACAGTACATAAAATGTATTTGGTGTACTTTTAGTTAATATTATATGTACAATATATGAAATATATTTACTGTACATTTTGATATTTTATGTACAGTATATAAGATATATTTGGTGTCCTTTTGATATTTTATGTAAATTATACAATATATATTTTGTGTAGATTGTGATATTTTACATATGGTGTGTAATATATATTTACTGTATTTTTGATATTTTTTTTACTGTAAATAACATACATTTGGTGTAATTTTTGAAATTTTATGTACAGTATATTAAATATGATTACTGTAGTTTGTGATAGTTTATTTACAGTATATATAACACATATTTGGTGTACTTTTTGATATTTTATGTACAGTATGTAATATATATTTACTGTACTTTTTGATATTCTATTTACAGTACATAAAATGTATTTGGTGTACTTTTAGTTAATATTATATGCACAATATATGAAATATATTTACTGTACTTTTTGATATTTTATGTACAATATATAAGATATATTTAGTGTCCTTTTGATATTTTATGTAAATTATATAATGTATATTTGGTGTAGTTTTTGATATTTTACATAGGGTGTGTAATATATATTTACTGTAATTTTTGATATTTTAGAGTATATAATATACATTTGGTGTAATTTTTGATATTTTATGTACAGTATATTAAATATAATTACTGTAGTTTTTGATAGTTTATTTACAGTATATATAACACGTATTTGGTGTACTTTTTGATATTTTATGTACAATATGTAATATATATTTTCTGTATTTTTGATATTCTATTTACAGTACATAAAATGTATTTGGTGTACTTTTAGTTAATATTATATGCACAATATATGAAATATATTTACTGTACATTTTGATATTTTATCTACAGTATATAAGATATTTTTGGTGTCCTTTTTATATTTTATGTAAATTATATACTATATATTTGATGTAGTTTTTGATATTTTACATAGGGTGTGTAGTATATATTTACTGTCCTTTTTGATATTTTATTTACAGCATATAATTTACATTTGGTGTAATTTCTGATATTTTATATACCGTACATTGAATATAATTACTGTAGATTTTGATATTTACAGTATATATAACACATATGTGGTATACTTTTTGATATTTTATGTACAGTATGTAATATATATTTACTGTAATTTTTGATATTTTATTTACAGTATATAATATACTTTTGGTGTAATTTTTGATATTTTATGTACTGTATATTAAACATAATTACTGTAGATTTTGAAAGTTTATTTACAGTATATATAACACATATTTGGTGTACTTTTTGATATATTATGTACAATAAGTAATGTATATTTACTGTACTTTTTGATATTTTATTTACAGTATATAAAATGTATTTGGTGTACTTTTAGTTAATATTATATGTACAATATATGAAATATATTTACTGTACATTTTGATATTTTATGTACACTATATAAGATATATTTGGTGTCCTTTTGATATTTTTTGTAAATTATATAATATATATTTTGTGTAGATTGTGATATTTTACATATGGTGTGTAATATATATTTACTGTATTTTTCATATTTTATTTACAGTAAATAGCATACATTTGGTGTAATTTTTGATATTTTATGTACAGTATATTAAATATAATTACTGTAGTTTGTGATAGTTTATTTACAGTATATATAACACATATTTGGTGTACTTTTTGATATTTTATGTACAGTGTGTAATATATATTTACTGTACTTTTTGATATTCTATTTCCAGTACATAAAATGTATTTGGTGTACTTTTAGTTAAGATTATATGCACAATATATGAAATATATTTACTGTACATTTTGATATTTTATCTACAGTATATAAGATATATTTGGTGTCCTTTTTATATTTTATGTAAATTATATAATATATATTTGATGTAGTTTTTGATATTTTACATATGGTGTGTAGTATATATTTACTGTCCTTTTTGATATTTTATTTACAGCATATAATTTACATTTGGTGCAATTTCTGATATTTTATATACCGTATATTGAATATAATTACTGTAGTTTTTGATATTTACGGTATATATAACACATATGTGGTGTACTTTTTGATATTTTATGTACTGTATGTAATATATATTTACTGTAATTTTTGATATTTTATTTACAGTATATAATATACTTTTGGTGTGATTTTTGATATTTTATGTACTGTATATTAAACATAATTACTGTAGACTTTGATAGTTTATTTACAGTATATATAACACATATTTGGTGTACTTTTTGATATATTATGTACAATATGTAATGTATATTTACTGTAGTTTTTGATATTTTATTTACAGTATATAAAATGTATTTGGTGTACTTTTAGTAAATATTATATGTACAACATATGAAATATATTTACTATACTTTCTGATACTTTATGTACAGTATATAAGATATATTTGGTGTCCTTTTGATATTTTATGTAAATTATATAATATATATTTGGTGTAGTTTTTGATATTTTACATAGGGTGTGTAGTATATATTTACTGTCCTGTTTGATATTTTATTTACAGTATATAATATACATTTCGTGTAATTTTTGATATTTTATGTACAGTATATTAAATATAATTACTGTAGTATTTGATAGTTTATTTACAGTATATATAACACATATTTGGTGTACTTTTTGATATTTTATGTACTGTATGTAATATATATTTACTGTACCTTTTGATATTTTATTTACAATATATATAATGTATTTGGTGTACTTTTAGTTTATATTATATGTACAATATATGAAATATATTTACTGTAATTTTTGATATTTTATGAACAGTATATAAGATATATTTGGTGTCCTTTTGATATTTTATGTAAATTATATAATATATATTTTGTGTAGATTGTGATATTTTACATATGGTGTGTAATATATACTTAGTGTATTTTTGATATTTTATTTACAGTAAATAACATACGTTTGGTGTAATTTTTGATATTTTATGTACAGTATATTAAATATAATTACTGTAGTTTGTGATAGTTTATTTACAGTATATATAACATATTTGGTGTACTTTTTGATATTTTATGTACAGTATGTAATATATATTTACTGTATTTTTGATATTCTATTTACAGTACATAAAATGTATTTGGTGTACTTTTAGTTAATATTATATGCACAATATATGAAATATATTTACTGTACTTTTTGATATTTTATGTACAGTATATAAGATATATTTAGTGTCCTTTTGATATTTTATGTAAATTATATAATATATATTTGGTGTAGTTTTTGATATTTTACATAGGGTGTGTAATATATATTTAATGTAATTTTTGATATTTTAGAGTATATAATATACATTTGGTGTAATTTTTGATATTTTATGTACAGTATATTAAATATAATTACTGTAGTTTGTGATAGTTTATTTACAGTATATATAACACGTATTTGGTGTACTTTTTGATATTTTATGAACAATATGTAATATATATTTACTATACTTTTTGATATTCTATTTACAGTACATAAAATGTATTTGGTGTACTTTTAGTTAATATTATATGCACAATATATGAAATATATTTACTGTACATTTTGATATTTTATCTACAGTATATAAGATATATTTGGTGTCCTTTTTATATTTTATGTAAATTATATAATATATATTTGATGTAGTTTTTGATATTTTACATAGGGTGTGTAGTATATATTTACTGTCCTTTTTGATATTTTATTTACAGCATATAATTTACATTTGGTGTAATTTCTGATATTTTATATACCGTATATTGAATATAATTACTGTAGTTTTTGATATTTACAGTATATATAACACATATGTGGTGTACTTTTTGATATTTTATGTACAGTATGTAATATATATTTACTGTAATTTTTGATATTCTATTTACAGTACATAATATACTTTTGGTGTAATTTTTGATATTTTATGTACCGTATATTAAACATAATTACTGTAGACTTTGATAGTTTATTTACAGTATATATAACACATATTTGGTGTACTTTTTGATATATTATGTACAATATGTAATGTATATTTACTGTAGTTTTTGATATTTTATTTACAGTATATTAATTATAATTACTGTAGTTTTTGATAGTTTATTTACAGTATATATAACACATATTTGGTGTACTTTTTGATATTTTATGTACTGTATGTAATATATATTTACTGTACCTTTTGATATTTTATTTACAATATATATAATGTATTAGGTGTACTTTTAGTTAATATTACATATACAATATATGAAATATATTTACTGTACATTTTGATATTTTATGTACAGTATATAAGATATATTTGGTGTCCTTTTGATATTCTGTATAAATTATATAATATATATTTTGTGTAGATTGTGATATTTTACATATGGTGTGTAATATATATTTACTCTATTTTTGATATTTTATTTACAGTAAATAACATACATTTGGTGTAATTTTTGATATTTTATGTACAGTATATTAAATATAATTACTGTAGTTTGTGATAGTTTATTTACAGTATATATAACACGTATTTGGTGTACTTTTTGATATTTTATGTACAGTATGTAATATATATTTACTGTACTTTTTGATATTCTATTTACAGTACATAAAATGTATTTGGTGTAATTTTAGTTAATATTATATGCACAACATATGAAATATATTTACTGTACTTTTTGATATTTTATGTACAGTATATAAGAAATATTTAGTGTCCTTTTGATATTTTATATAAATTATATAATATATATTTGGTGTAGTTTTTGATATTTTACATAGGGTGTGTAATATATATTTACTGTAATTTTTGATATTTAAGAGTATATAATATACATTTGGTGTAATTTTTGATATTTTATGTACAGTATATTAAGTATAATTACTGTAGTTTTTGATAGTTTATTTACAGTATATATAACACGTATTTGGTGTACTTTTTGATATTTTATGTACAGTATGTAATATGTAGTTACTGTACTTTTTGATACTTTATTTACAGTATATAAAATGAATTTGGTGTACTTTTAGTTAATATTATATGTACAATATATGAAATATATTTACTGTACTTTTTGATATTTTATGTAAAGTATATAATATATAATTAGTGTCCTTATGATATTTTATGTAAATTATATAATATATAGGTTGAGATTGTGATATTTTACATATGGTGTGCAATATATATTTACTGTACTTGTTGATATTTTATTTACACTAAATAACATACATATGGTGTAATTTTTGATATTTTATGTACAGTATATTAATTATAATTACTGTAGTTTTTGATAGTTTATTTACAGTATATATAACACATATATGGTGTACTTATTGATATTATATGTACAGTACGTAATATATATTTACTGAAATTTTTGATATTTTATTTACAGTATATAAAATGTATTTGGTGTACTTTTAGTTAATATTATATGTACAATATATGAAATATATTTACTGTACATTTTGATATTTTATGTACAGTATATAAGATATATTTGGTGTCCTTTTGATATTTTATGTAAATTATATAATATATATTTTGTGTAGATTGTGATATTTTACATATGGTGTGTAATATATATTTACTGTATTTTTGATATTTTATTAACTGTAAATAACATACATTTGGTGTGATTTTTGATATTTTATGTACATTATATTAAATATAATTACTGTAGTTTGTGATAGTTTATTTACAGTATATATAACACATATTTGGTGTACTTTTTGATATTTTATGTACAGTATGTAATATATATTTACTGTACTTTTTGATATTCTATTTACAGTAAATAAAATGTATTTGGTGTACTTTTAGTTAATATTATATGCACTATATATGAAATATATTTACTGTACATTTTGATATTTTATCTACAGTATATAAGATATATTTGCTGTCCTTTTTATATATTATGTAAATTATATAATATATATTTGATGTAGTTATTGATATTTTACATAGGGTGTGTAGAATATATTTACTGTCCTTTTTGATATTTTATTTACAGCATATAATTTACATTTGGTGTAATTTCTGATATTTTATATACCGTACATTGAATTTAATTACTGTAGTTTTTGATATTTACAGTATATATAACACATATGTGGTGTACTTTTTGATATTTTATGTACAGTATGTAATATATATTTACTGTAATTTTTGATATTTTATTTACAGTATATAATAAACTTTTGGTGTAATTTTTGATATTTTATGTACTGTATATTAAACATAATTACTGTAGATTTTGATAGTTTATTTACAGCATATATAACACATATTTGGTGTACTTTTTGATATATTATGTACAATATGTAATGTATATTTACTGTACTTTTTGATATTTTATTTACAGTATATAAAATGTATTTGGTGTACGTTTAGTTAATATTATATGTACAATATATGAAATATATTTACTGTACATTTTGATATTTTATGTACAGTATATAAGATATATTTGGTGTCCTTTTGATATTTTATGTAAATTATATAATATATATTTTGTGTAGATTGTGATATTTTACATATGGTGTGTAATATATATTTACTGTATTTTTGATATTTTATTAACAGTAAATAACATACATTTGGTGTAATTTTTGATATTTTATGTACAGTATATTAAATATAATTACTGTAGTTTGTGATAGTTTATTTACAGTATATATAACACATATTTGGTGTACTTTTTGATATTTTATGTACAGTATGTAATATATATTTACTGTACTTTTTGATATTCTATTTACAGTACATAAAATGTATTTGGTGTACTTTTAGTTAATATTATACGCACAATATATGAAATATATTTACTGTACATTTTGATATTTTATCTACAGTATATAAGATATATTTGGTGTCCTTTTTATATTTTATGTAAATTATATAATATATATTGGATGTAGTTTTTGATATTTTACATAGGGTGTGTAGTATATATTTACTGTCCTTTTTGATATTTTATTTACAGCATATAATTTACATTTGGTGCAATTTCTGATATTTTATATACCGTATATTGAATATAATTACTGTAGTTTTTGATATTTACAGTATATATAACACATATGTGGTATAATTTTTGATATTTTATGTACAGTATGTAATATATATTTACTGTAATTTTTGATATTTTATTTACAGTATATAATATACTTTTGGTGTAATTTTTGATGTTTTATGTACTGTATATTAAACATAATTACTGTAGACTTTGATAGTTTATTTACAGTATATATAACACATATTTGGTGTACTTTTTGATATATTATGTACAATATGTAATGTATATTTACTGTAGCTTTTGATATTTTATTTACAGTATATAAAATGTATTTGGTGTACTTTTAGTAAATATTATATGTACAACATATGAAATATATTTACTATACTTTCTGATATTTTATGTACAGTATATAAGATATATTTGGTGTCCTTTTGATATTTTATGTAAATTATATAATATATATTTGGTGTAGTTTTTGATATTTTACATAGGGTGTGTAGTATATATTTACTGTCCTGTTTGATATTTTATTTACAGTATATAATATACATTTCGTGTAATTTTTGATATTTTATGTACAGTATATTAAATATAATTACTGTAGTTTTTGATAGTTTATTTACAGTATATATAACACATATTTGGTGTACTTTTTGATATTTTATGTGCTGTATGTAATATATATTTACTGTAACTTTTGATATTTTATTTACAATATATATAATGTATTTGGTGTACTTTTAGGTAATATTATATGTACAATATATGAAATATATTTACTGTATATTTTGATATTTTATGAAGAGTATATAAGATATATTTGGTGTCCTTTTGATATTTTATGTAAATTATATAATATATATTTTGTGTAGATTGTGATATTTTACATATGGTGTGTAATATATACTTACTGTATTTTTGATATTTTATTTACAGTAAATAACATACATTTGGTGTAATTTTTGATATTTTACGTAGAGTATATTAAATATAATTACTGTAGTTTGTGATAGTTTATTTACAGTATATATAACATATTTGGTGTGCTTTTTGATATTTTATGTACAGTATGTAATATATATTTACTGTACTTTTTGATATTCTATTTACAGTACATAAAATGTATTTGGTGTACTTTTAGTTAATATTATATGCACAATATATGAAATATATTTACTGTACTTTTTGATATTTTATGTACAGTATATAAGATATATTTAGTGTCCTTTTGAAATTTTATGTAAATTATATGATATATATTTGGTGTAGTTTTTGATATTTTACATAGGGTGTGTAATATATATTTACTGTAATTTTTGATATTTTAGAGTATATAATATACATTTGGTGTAATTTTTGATATTTTATGTACAGTATATTAAATATAGTTACTGTAGTTTGTGATAGTTTATTTACAGTATATATAACACGTATTTGGTGTACTTTTTGATATTTTATGAACAATATGTAATATATATTTACTGTACTTTTTGATATTCAATTTACAGTACATAAAATGTATTTGGTGTACTTTTAGTTAATATTATATGCACAATATATGAAATATATTTACTGTACATTTTGATATTTTATCTACAGTATATAAGATATATTTGGTGTCCTTTTTATATTTTATGTAAATTATATAATATATATTTGATGTAGTTTTTGATATTTTACATAGGGTGTGTAGTATATATTTACTGTCCTTTTTGATATTTTATTTACAGCATATAATTTACATTTGGTGTAATTTCTGATATTTTATATACCGTACATTGAATATAATTACTGTAGATTTTGATATTTACAGTATATATAACACATATGTGGTGTAATTTTTGATATTTTATGTACAGTATGTAATATATATTTACTGTAATTTTTGATATTTTATTTATAGTATATAATATACTTTTGGTGTAATTTTTGATATTATATGTACTGTATATTAAACATAATTACTGTAGACTTTGATAGTTTATTTACAGTATATATAACACATATTTGGTGTACTTTTTGATATATTATGTACAATATGTAATGTATATTTACTGTAGATTTTGATATTTTATTTACAGTATATTAATTATAATTACTGTAGTTTTTGATAGTTTATTTACAGTATATATAACACATATTTGGTGTACTTTTTGATATTTTATGTACTGTATGTAATATATATTTACTGTACCTTTTGATATTTTATTTACAATATATATAATGTATTAGGTGTACTTTTAGTTAATATTATATGTACAATATATGAAATATATTTAATGTACTTTTTGATATTTTATGTACAGTATATAAGATATATTTGGTGTCCTTTTGATATTTTATATAAATTATATAATATATATTTTGTGTAGATTGTGATATTTTACATATGGTGTGTAATATATATTTACTGTATTTTTGATATTTTATTTACAGTAAATAACATACATTTGGTGTAATTTTTGATATTGTATGTACAGTACATTAAATATAATTACTGTAGTTTGTGATAGTTTATTTACAGAATATACAACACATATTTGGTGTACTTTTTGATATTTTATGTACAGTATGTAATATATATTTACTGTACTTTTTGATATTCTATTTACAGTACATAAAATGTATTTGGTGTACTTTTAGTTAATATTATATGCACAACATATGAAATATATTTACTGTACTATTTGATATTTTATGTACAGTATATAAGATATATTTAGTGTCCTTTTGATATTTTATGTAAATTATATAATATATATTTGGTGTAGTTTTTGATATTTTACATAGGGTGTGTAATATATATTTACTGTAATTTTTGATATTTAAGAATATATAATATACATTTGGTGTAATTTTTGATATTTTATGTACAGTATATTAAGTATAATTACTGTAGTTTTTGATAGTTTATTTACAGTATATATAACACGTATTTGGTGTACTTTTTGATATTTTATGTACAGTATGTAATATGTATTTACTGTACTTTTTGATACTTTATTTACAGTATATAAAATGTATTTGGTGTACTTTTAGTTAATATTATATGTACAATATATGAAATATATTTACTGTACTTTTTGATATTTTATGTAAAGTATATAAGATATAATTAGTGGCCTTATGATATTTTATGTAAATTATATAATATATATTGGTTGAGATTGTGATATTTTACATATGGTGTGCAATATATATTTACTGTACTTTTTGATATTTTATTTACACTAAATAACATTATATTAATTATAATTACTGTAGTTTTTGATAGTTTATATACAGTATATATAACACATATTTGGTGTACTTTTTGATATATTATGTACAATATGTAATGTATATTTACTGTAGTTTCTGGTATTTTATTTACAGTATATAAAATGTATTTGGTGTACTTTTAGTAAATATTATATGTACAACATATGAAATATATTTACTATACTTTCTGATATTTTATGTACAGTATATAAGATATATTTGGTGTCCTTTTGATATTTTGTGTAAATTATATAATATATATTTGGTGTAGATTGTGATATTTTACAGATGGTGTGTAATATATATTTACTGTACTATTTGATATTTTATTTACACTATATAAAATGTACTTGGTGTACTTTTAGTTTATATTATATGTACAATATATGAAATATATTTACTGTACATTTTGATATTTTATGTACAGTATATAAGATATATTTGGTGTCCTTTTGATATTTTTTGTAAATTATATAATATATATTTTGTGTAGATTGTGATATTTTACATATGGTGTGTAATATATATTTACTGTATTTTTGATATTTTATTTACAGTAAATAACATACATTTGGTGTAATTTTTGATATTTTATGTACAGTATATTAAATATAATTACTGTAGTTTGTGATAGTTTATTTACAGTATATATAACACATATTTGGTGTACTTTTTGATATTTTATGTACAGTATGTAATATATATTTACTGTACTTTTTGATATTCTATTTACAGTACATAAAATGTATTTGGTGTACTTTTAGTTAATATTATATGCACAATATATGAAATATATTTACTGTACATTTTGATATTTTATCTACAGTATATAAGATATATTTGGTGTACTTTTTATATATTATGTAAATTATATAATATATATTTGATGTAGTTTTTGATATTTTACATAGGGTGTGTAGTATATATTTACTGTCCTTTTTGATATTTTATTTACAGCATATAATTTACATTTGGTGTAATTTCTGATATTTTATATACCATACATTGAATATAATTACTGTAGTTTTTGATATTTACAGTATATATAACACATATGTGGTGTACTTTTTGATATATTATGTACAGTATGTAATATATATTTACTGTAATTTTTGATATTTTATTTACAGTATATAATATACTTTTGGTGTAATTTTTGATGTTTTATGCACTGTATATTAAATATAATTACTGTAGTTTTTGATAGTTTATTTACAGTATACATAACACATATTTGGTGTACTTTTTGATATTTTATGTACAGTATGTAATATATATTTACTGTACTTTTTGATATTTTATTTACAGTACATAAAATGTATTTGGTGTACTTTTAGTTAATATTATATGCACAATATATGAAATATATTTACTGTACTTTTTGATGTTTTCTGTTGAGTATATAAGATATATTTGGTGTCCTTTTGATATTTTATGTAAATTATATAATATACATTTGTTGTAGTTTTTGATATTTTACATAGGGTCTGTAGTATATATTTACTGTCCTGTTTGATATTTTATTTACAGTATATAATATACATTTGGTGTAATTTCTGATATTTTATATACAGTATATTAAATATAATTACTGTAGTTTTTGATAGTTTATTTACAGTATATATAACACATATTTGGTGTACTTTTAGATATTTTATGTACTGTATGTAATATATATTTACTGTAATTTTGATATTTTATTTACAATATATATAATGTATTTGGTGTACTTTTAGTTAATATTATATGTACAATATATGAAATATATTTACTGAACATTTTGATATTTTATATACAGTATATAAGATATATTTGGTGTCCTTTTGATATTTTATGTAAATTATATATTTTGTGTAGATTGTGATATTTTACATATGGTGTTTAATATATCTTTACTGTACTTTTTGATATTTTATTTACAGTATATTATACATTTGGTGTAATTTTTTATATTTTATGTACAGTATATTAAATATAATTACTGTAGTTTTTGATAGTTTATTTACAGTATACATAACACATATTTGGTGTACTTTTTGATATTTTATGTACAGTATGTAATATATATTTACTGTATTTTTGATATTTTATTTACAGTACATAAAATGTATTTGGTGTACTTTGGTTAATATTATATGCAAAATATATGAAATATATTTACTGTACTTTTTGATGTTTTCTGTTGAGTATATAAGATATATTTGGTGTCCTTTTGATACTTTATGTAAATTATATAATATATATTTGGTGTAGTTTTTGATATTTTACATAGGGTGTGTAGTATATATTTACTGTCCTGTTTGATATTTTATTTACAGTATATAATATACATTTGGTGTAATTTCTGATATTTTACATACAGTATATTAAATATAATTACTGTAGTTTTTCATACTTTATTTACAGTATATATAACACATATTTGGTGTACTTTTTGATATTTTATGTACTGTATGTAATATATTTACTGTACTTTTTGATATTTTATTTACAATATATATAATGTATTTGGTGTACTTTTAGCTAATATTATATGTACAATATATGAAATATATTTACTGTATATTTTGATATTTTATGTACAGTATGTAAGGTATATTTGGTGTCCTTTTGATATTTTATGTAAATTATATAATATATATTTGGTGTAGTTTTTGATATTTTAAATAGTGTGTGTAATATATATTTACTGTAATTTTTGATATTTAAGAGTATATAATATACATTTGGTGTAATTTTTGATATTTTATGTACAGTATATTAAATATAATTACTGTAGTTTTTGATAGTTTATTTACAGTATATATAACACGTATTTGGTGTACTTTTTGATATTTTATGTACAGTATGTAATATGTATTTACTGTACTTTTTGATACTTTATTTACAGTATATAAAATGTATTTGGTGTACTTTTAGTTAATATTATATGTACAATATATGAAATATATTTACTGTACTTTTTGATATTTTATGTACAGTATATAAGATAAATTTGGTGTCCTTCTGATATTTTATGTAAATTATATAATATATATTTGGTGTAGTTTTTGATATTTTACATAGGGTGTGTAGTATATATTTACTGTCCTGTTTGATATTTTATTTACAGTATATAATATACATTTCATGTAATTTTTGATATTTTATGTACAGTATATTAAATATAATTACTGTAGTTTTTGCTAGTTTATTTACAGTATATATAACACGTATTTGGTGTACTTTTTGATATTTTATGTACAGTATGTAATATGTATTTACTGTACTTTTTGATACTTTATTTACAGTATATAAAATGTATTTGTTGTACTTTTAGTTAATATTATATGTACAATATATGAAATATATTTACTATACTTTTTGATATTTTATGTACAGTATATAAGATATATTTGGTGTCCTTTTGATATTTTATGTAAATTATATAATATATATTGGTTGAGATTGTGATATTTTACATATGGTGTGTAGTATATAATTACTGTCCTGTTTGATATTTTATTTACAGTATATAATATACATTTCGTGTAATTTTTGATATTTTATGTACAGTATATTAAATATAATTACTGTAGTTTTTGATAGTTTATTTACAGTATATATAACACATATTTGGTGTACTTTTTGATATTTTATGTACTGTATGTAATATATATTTACTGCACCTTTTGATATTTTATTTACAATATATATAATGTATTTGGTGTACTTTTAGTTAATATTATATGTACAATATATGAAATATATTTACTGTACATTTTGATATTTTACGTACAGTATATAAGATATATTTGGTGTCCTTTTGATATTTTATATAAATTATATAATATATATTTTGTGTAGATTGAGATATTTTACATATGGTGTGTAATATATATTTACTGTATTTTTGATATTTTATTTACAGTAAATAACATACATTTGGTGTAATTTTTGATATTTTATGTACAGTATATTAAATATAATTACTGTAGTTTGTGATAGTTTATTTACAGTATATATAACACATATTTGGTGTACTTTTTGATATTTTATGTACAGTATGTAATATATATTTACTGTACTTTTTGATATTCTATTTACAGTACATAAAATGTATTTGGTGTACTTTTAGTTAATATTATATGCACAACATATGAAATATATTTACTGTACTTTTTGATATTTTATGTACAGTATATAAGATATATTTAGTGTCCTTTTGATATTTTATGTCAATTATATAATATATATTTGGTGTAGTTTTTGATATTTTACATAGGGTATGTAATATATATTTACTGTAATTTTTGATATTTAAGAGTATATAATATACATTTGGTGTAATTTTTGATATTTTATGTACAGTATATTAAATATAATTACTGTAGTTTTTGATAGTTTATTTACAGTATATATAACACGTATTTGGTGTACTTTTTGATATTTTATGTACAGTATGTAATATGTATTTACTGTACTTTTTGATATTCTATTTACAGTATATAAAATGTATTTGGTGTTCTTTTAGTTAATATTATATGTACAGTATATGAAATATATTTACTGTACTTTTTGATATTTTATGTACAGTATATAAGATATATTTGGTGTCCTTTTGATATTTTATGTAAATTATATAATATATATTTGGTGTAGCTTTTGATATTTTACATAGGGTGTGTAGTATATATTTACTGTCCTGTTTGATATTTTATTTACAGTATATAATATACGTTTCGTGTAATTTTTGATATTTTATGTACAGTATATTAAATATAATTACTGTAGTTTTTGATAGTTTATTTACAGTATATATAACACATATTTGGTGTACTTTTTGATATTTTATGTACTGTATGTAATATATATTTACTGTACCTTTTGATATTTTATTTACAATATATATAATGTATTAGGTGTACTTTTAGTTAATATTATATGTACAATATATGAAATATATTTACTGTACATTTTGATATTTTATGTACAGTATATGAGATATATTTGGTGTCCTTTTGATATTTTATGTAAATTATATAATATATATTGGTTGAGATTGTGATATTTTACATATGGTGTGTAGTACATAATTACTGTCCTGTTTGATATTTTATTTACAGTCTATAATATACATTTCGTGTAATTTTTGATATTTTATGTACAGTATATTAAATATAATTACTGTAGTTTGTGATAGTTTATTTACAGTATATATAACACATATTTGGTGTACTTTTTGATATTTTATGTACCGTATGTAATATATATTTACTGAAACTTTTGATATTTTATTTACTATATATAATGTATTTGGTGTACTTTTAGTTAATATTATATATACAATATATGAAATATATTTACTGTACATTTTGATATTTTATGTACAATATATAAGATATATTTGGTGTCCTTTTGATATTTTATATAAATTATATAATATATATTTTGTGTAGATTGTGATATTTTACATATGGTGTGTAATATATATTTACTGTATTTTTGATATTTTATTTACAGTAAATAACATACATTTGGTGTAATTTTTGATATTTTATGTACAGTATATTAAATATAATTACTGTAGTTTGTGATAGTTTATTTACAGTATATATAACACATATTTGGTGTACTTTTTGATATTTTATGTACAGTATGTAATATATATTTACTGTACTTTTTGATATTCTATTTACAGTACATAAAATGTATTTGGTATACTTTTAGTTAATATTATATGCACAATATATGAAATATATTTACTGTACTTTTTGATATTTTATGTACAGCATATAAGATATATTTAATGTCCTTTTGATATATTATGTAAATTATATAATATATATTTGGTGTAGTTTTTGATATTTTACATAGGGTGTGTAATATATATTTACTGGAATTTTTGATATTTTAGAGTACATAATATTCATTTGGTGTAATTTTTGATATTTTATGTACAGTATATTAAATATAATTACTGTAGTTTTTGCTAGTTTATTTACAGTATATATAACACGTATTTGGTGTACTTTTTGATATTTTATGTACAGTATGTAATATGTATTTACTGTACTTTTTGATACTTTATTTACAGTATATAAAATGTATTTGGTGTACTTTTAGTTAATATTATATGTACAATATATGAAATATATTTACTATACTTTTTGATATTTTATGTACAGTATATAAGATATATTTGGTGTCCTTTTGATATTTTATGTAAATTATATAATATATATTGGTTGAGATTGTGATATTTTACATATGGTGTGTAGTATATAATTACTGTCCTGTTTGATATTTTATTTACAGTATATAATATACATTTCGTGTAATTTTTGATATTTTATGTACAGTATATTAAATATAATTACTGTAGTTTTTGATAGTTTATTTACAGTATATATAACACATATTTGGTGTACTTTTTGATATTTTATGTACTGCATGTAATATATACTTACTGCACCTTTTGATATTTTATTTACAATATATATAATGTATTTGGTGTACTTTTAGTTAATATTATATGTACAATATATGAAATATATTTACTGTACATTTTGATATTTTACGTACAGTATATAAGATATATTTGGTGTCCTTTTGATATTTTATATAAATTATATAATATATATTTTGTGTAGATTGTGATATTTTACATATGGTGTGTAATATATATTTACTGTATTTTTGATATTTTATTTACAGTAAATAACATACATTTGGTGTAATTTTTGATATTTTATGTACAGTATATTAAATATAATTACTGTAGTTTGTGATAGTTTATTTACAGTATATATAACACATATTTGGTGTACTTTTTGATATTTTATGTACAGTATGTAATATATATTTACTGTACTTTTTGATATTCTATTTACAGTACATAAAATGTATTTGGTGTACTTTTAGTTAATATTATATGCACAACATATGAAATATATTTACTGTACTTTTTGATATTTTATGTACAGTATATAAGATATATTTAGTGTCCTTTTGATATTTTATGTCAATTATATAATATATATTTGGTGTAGTTTTTGATATTTTACATAGGGTGTGTTATATATATTTACTGTAATTTTTGATATTTAAGAGTATATAATATTCATTTGGTGTAATTTTTGATATTTTATGTACAGTATATTAAATATAATTACTGTAGTTTTTGATAGTTTATTTACAGTATATATAACACGTATTTGGTGTACTTTTTGATATTTTATGTACAGTATGTAATATGTATTTACTGTACTTTTTGATATTCTATTTACAGTATATAAAATGTATTTGGTGTTCTTTTAGTTAATATTATATGTACAATATATGAAATATATTTACTGTACTTTTTGATATTTTATGTACAGTATATAAGATATATTTGGTGTCCTTTTGATATTTTATGTAAATTATATAATATATATTTGGTGTAGCTTTTGATATTTTACATAGGGTGTGTAGTATATATTTACTGTCCTGTTTGATATTTTATTTACAGTATATAATATACGTTTCGTGTAATTTTTGATATTTTATGTACAGTATATTAAATATAATTACTGTAGATTTTGATAGTTTATTTACAGTATATATAACACATATTTGGTGTACTTTTTGATATTTTATGTACTGTATGTAATATATATTTACTGTACCTTTTGATATTTTATTTACAATATATATAATGTATTAGGTGTACTTTTAGTTAATATTATATGTACAATATATGAAATATATTTACTGTACATTTTGATATTTTATGTACAGTATATGAGATATATTTGGTGTCCTTTTGATATTTTATGTAAATTATATAATATATATTGGTTGAGATTGTGATATTTTACATATGGTGTGTAGTACATAATTACTGTCCTGTTTGATATTTTATTTACAGTATATAATATACATTTCGTGTAATTTTTGATATTTTATGTACAGTATATTAACTATAATTAGTGTAGTTTTTGATAGTTTATTTACAGTATATATAACACATATTTGGTGTACTTTTTGATATTTTATGTACCGTATGTAATATATATTTACTGAAACTTTTGATATTTTATTTACTATATATAATGTATTTGGTGTACTTTTAGTTAATATTATATATACAATATATGAAATATATTTACTGTACATTTTGATATTTTATGTACAATATATAAGATATATTTGGTGTCCTTTTGATATTTTATATAAATTATATAATATATATTTTGTGTAGATTGTGATATTTTACATATGGTGTGTAATATATATTTACTGTATTTTTGATATTTTATTTACAGTAAATAACATACATTTGGTGTAATTTTTGATATTTTATGTACAGTATATTAAATATAATTACTGTAGTTTGTGATAGTTTATTTACAGTATATATAACACATATTTGGTGTACTTTTTGATATTTTATGTACAGTATGTAATATATATTTACTGTACTTTTTGATATTCTATTTACAGTACATAAAATGTATTTGGTATACTTTTAGTTAATATTATATGCACAATATATGAAATATATTTACTGTACTTTTTGATATTTTATGTACAGCATATAAGATATATTTAATGTCCTTTTGATATTTTATGTAAATTATATAATATATATTTGGTGTAGTTTTTGATATTTTACATAGAGTGTGTAATATATATTTACTGGAATTTTTGATATTTTAGAGTATATAATATACATTTGGTGTAATTTTTGATATTTTATGTACAGTATATTAAATATAATTACTGTAGTTTTTGATAGTTTATTTACAGTATATATAACACATATTTGGTGTACTTTTTGATATTTTATGTACAGTATGTAATATATATTTTCTGTACTTTTTGATATTCTATTTACAGTACATAAAATGTATTTGGTGTACTTTTAGTTAATATTATATGCACAACATATGAAATATATTTACTGTACTTTTTGATATTTTATGTACAGTATATAAGATATATTTAGTGTCCTTTTGATATTTTATGTAAATTATATAATATATATTTGGTGTAGTTTTTGATATTTTACATAGGGTGTGTAATATATATTTACTGTAATTTTTGATATTTAAGAGTATATAATATACATTTGGTGTAATTTTTGATATTTTATGTACAGTATATTAAATATAATTACTGTAGTTTTTGATAGTTTATTTACAGTATATATAACACGTATTTGGTGTACTTTTTGATATTTTATGTACAGTATGTAATATGTATTTACTGTAGTTTTTGATACTTTATTTACAGTATATAAAATGTATTTGGTGTACTTTTAGTTAATATTATATGTACAATATATGAAATATATTTACTGTACTTTTTGATATTTTATGTAAAGTATATAAGATATAATTGGTGTCCTTATGATATTTTATGTAAATTATATAATATATATTGGTTGAGATTGGGATATTTTACATATGGTGTGCAATATGTATTTACTGTACTTTTTGATATTTTATTTACACTAAATAACATACATATGGTGTAATTTTTGATATTTTATGTAGAGTATATTAATTATAATTACTGTAGTTTTTGATAGTTTATTTACAGTATATATAAGACACATATGGTGTACTTATTGATATTTTATGTACAGTACGTAATATATATTTACTGAAATTTTTGATATTTTATTTACAGTATATAAAATGTATTTGGTGTACTTTTAGTTAATATTATATGTACAATATATGAAATATATTTACTGTACATTTTGACATTTTATGTACGGTATATAAGATATATTTGGTGTCCTTTTGATATTTTATGTAAATTATATAATATATATTTTGTGTAGATTGTGATATTTTACATATGGTGTGTAATATATATTTACTGTATTTTTGATATTTTATTTACAGTAAATAACATACATTTGGTGTAATTTTTGATATTTTATGTACAATATATTAAATATAATTACTGTAGTTTGTGATAGTTTATTTACACTATATATAACACATATTTGGTGTACTTTTTGATATTTTATGTACAGTATGTAATATATATTTACTGTACTTTTTGATATTCTATTTACAGTACATAAAATGTATTTGGTGTACTTTTAGTTAATATTATATGCACAATATATGAAATATATTTACTGTACATTTTGATATTTTATCTACAGTATATAAGATATATTTGGTGTCCCTTTTATATTTTACGTAAATTATATACTATATATTTGATGTAGTTTTTGATATTTTACATAGGGTGTGTAGTATATATTTACTGTCCTTTTTGATATTTTATTTGCAGCATATAATTTACATTTGGTGTAATTTCTGATATTTTATATACCGTACATTGAATATAATTACTGTAGTTTTTGATATTTACAGTATATATAACACATATGTGGTGTACTTTTTGATATTTTATGTACAGTATGTAATATATATGTATTGTAACTTTTGGTATTTTATTTACAGTATATAATATACCTTTGGTGTAATTTTTGATATTTTATATACTGTATATTAAACATAATTACTGTAGACTTTGATAGTTTATTTATAGTATATATAACACATATTTGGTGTACTTTTTGATATATTATGTACAGTATGTAATGTATATTTACTGTAGTTTTTGATATTTTATTTACAGTATATAAAATGTATTTGGTGTACTTTTAGTAAATATTATATGTACAACATATGAAATATATTTACTATACTTTTTGATATTTTATGTACAGTATATAAGATATATTTGGTGTCCTTTTGATATTTTATGTAAATTATATAATATATATTTTGTGTAGTTTTTGATATTTTACATAGGGTGTGTAGTATATATTTACTGTCCTGTTTGATATTTTATTTACAG
Organism: Pan paniscus; assembly: GCF_029289425.2. NCBI lineage: Eukaryota > Metazoa > Chordata > Mammalia > Primates > Hominidae > Pan > Pan paniscus. The sequence goes on along the minus strand of NC_073263.2, from coordinate 11,950,010 downwards.
TATATAATATACATTTCGTGTAATTTTTGATATTTTATGTACAGTATATTAAATATAATTACTGTAGTTTTTGATAGTTTATTTACAGTATATATAACACATATTTGGTGTACCTTTTGATATTTTATGTACTGTATGTTATATATATTTACTGTATCTTTTGATACTTTATTTACAATATATATAATGTATTAGGTGTACTTTTAGTTAATATTATATGTACAATATATGAACTATATTTACTGTACATTTTGATATTTTATGTACAGTATATAAGATATATTTGGTGTCCTTTTGATATTTTATATAAATTATATAATATATATTTTGTGTAGATTGTGATATTTTACATATGGTTTGTAATATATATTTACTGTATTTTTGATATTTTATTTACAGTAAATAACATACATTTGGTGTAATTTTTGATATTTTATATACTGTATATTAAATATAATAACTGTAGTTTGTGATAGTTTATTTACAGTATATATAACACATATTTGGTGTACTTTTTGATATTTTATGTACAGTATGTAATATATATTTACTGTACTTTTTGATATTCTATTTACAGTACATAAAATGTATTTGGTGTACTTTTAGTTAATATTATATGCACAACATATGAAATATATTTACTGTACTTTTTGATATTTTATGTACAGTATATAAGATATATTTAGTGTCCTTTTGGTATTTTATGTAAATTATATAATATATATTTGGTGTAGTTTTTGATATTTTACATAGGTTGTGTAATATATATTTACTGAAATTTTTGATATTTAAGAGTTTATAATATACATTTGGTGTAATTTTTGATATTTTATGTACAGTATATTAAATATAATTACTGTAGTTTTTGCTAGTTTATTTACAGTATATATAACACGTATTTGGTGTACTTTTTGATATTTTATGTACAGTATGTAATATGTATTTACTGTACTTTTTGATACTTTATTTACAGTATATAAAATGTATTTGGTGTACTTTTAGTTAATATTATATGTACAATATATGAAATATATTTACTATACTTTTTGATATTTTATGTACAGTATATAAGATATATTTGGTGTCCTTTTGATATTTTATGTAAATTATATAATATATATTGGTTGAGATTGTGATATTTTACATATGGTGTGTAGTATATAATTACTGTCCTGTTTGATATTTTATTTACAGTATATAATATACATTTCGTGTAATTTTTGATATTTTATGTACAGTATATTAAATATAATTACTGTAGTTTTTGATAGTTTATTTACAGTATATATAACACATATTTGGTGTACTTTTTGATATTTTATGTACTGTATGTAATATATATTTACTGTACCTTTTGATATTTTATTTACAATATATATAATGTATTTGGTGTACTTTTAGTTAATATTATATGTACAATATATGAAATATATTTACTGTACTTTTTGATATTTTATGTAAAGTATATAAGATATAATTGGTGTCCTTATGATATTTTATGTAAATTATATAATATATATTTTGTGTAGATTGTGATATTTTACATATGGTGTGTAATATATATTTACTGTATTTTTGATATTTTATTTACAGTAAATAACATACATTTGGTGTAATTTTTGATATTTTATGTACAGTATATTAAATATAATTACTGTAGTTTTTGATAGTTTATTTACAGTATGTATAACACATATTTGGTGTACTTTTTGATATTTTATGTACAGTATGTAATATATATTTACTGTACTTTGATATTCTATTTACAGTACATAAAATGTATTTGGTGTACTTTTAGTTAATATTATATGCACAATATATGAAATATATTTACTGTATATTTTGAAATTTTATCTACAGTATATAAGATATATTTGGTGTCCTTTTTATATTTGATGTAAATTATATAATATATATTTGGTGTAGTTTGTGATATTTTACATAGGGTGTGTAATGTATATTTACTGTACTTTTTGATATTTTATTTACAGTATATAATATACATTTGGTGTAATATTTGATATTTTATATACAGTATATTAAATAAAAATTAGTGTAGTTTTTGATAGTTTATTTACAGTATATATAACACATATTTGGTGTACTTTTTGATATTTTATATACAGTATGTAATATATATTTACTGTAATTTTTGATAATTTATTTACAGTATATAAAATGTATTTGGTGTACTTTTAGTTAATATTATATGTACAATATATGAAATATATTTACTGTACATTTTGATATTTTATGTACAGTATAGAAGATATATTTGGTGTCCTTTTGATATTTTATGTAAATTATATAATATATATTTGGTGTAGATTGTGATATTTTACATATGGTGTGCAATACATATTTACTGTACTTTTTGATATTTTATTTACAGTAAATAATATACATTTGGTGTAATTTTTGATATTTTATGTACAGTATATTAAATATAATTACTGTAGTATTTCATAGTTTATTTACAGTATATATAACACATATTTGGTGTACTTTTTGATATTTTATGTACAGTATGTAATATATATTTACTGTACTTTTTGATATTTTATTTACAGTATATAAAATGTATTTGGTGTATTTTTATTTAATATTATATGTACCATATATGAAATATATTTACTGTACGTTTTGATATTTTCTGTACAGTATAGAAGATATATTTGGTGTCCTTTTGTTATTTTATGTAAATTATATAATATATATTTGGTGTAGTTTGTGATATTTTACGTAGGGTGTGTAGTGTATATTTACTGTACTTTTTGATATTCTATTTACAGTATATAATATACATTTGGTGTAATATTTGATATTTTATGTACAGTATATTAAATATAATTACTGTAGTTTTTGATAGTTTATTTACAGTATATATAACACATATTTGGTGTAGTTTTTGATATTTTATGTACAGTATGTAATATATATTTACTGTACTTTTTGATATTTTAGTTTCAGTATACAAAATGTATTTGGTGTACTTTTAGTTAATAATATATGTACAATGTATGAAATATGTACTGTACTTTTTGATATTTTATGTGCAATACATAAGATATATTTGGTGTCCATTTTATATTCTAAGTAAATTATATAATATATATTTGGTGTAATTTTTGATATTTTACATAGCGTGTGTAGTATATATTTACTGACCTTTTTGATATTATATTTACAGTATTTAATTTATATTTGGTGTAATTTTTGATATTTTATATACAGTACATTGAATATGATTACTGTAGTTTTTGTTATTTACAGTATATATAACACATATTTGGTGTACTTTTTGATATTTTATGTACAGTATGTAATATATATTTACTGTACTTTTTGATATTTTATTTACAGTATATAAAATGTATTTGGTGTACTTTTAGTTCATATTATATGTACAATATATGAAATGTATTTACTGTACTTTTGATATTTTGTGTACAGTATAGAAGATATATTTGGTGTCCTTTTGATATTTTATGTAAATTACATAATATGTATTTGGTGTCGTTTTTGATATTTTACATAGGGTGTGTCATATATATTTACTGTACTTTTTGATATTTTATTTACAGTATATAATATACATTTGTTGTAATTTTTGATATTTTATGAACAGTATAGTAAATGTAAATAGTGTAGTTTTTGATAGATTATTTACAGTATATATAACAAATATTTGGTGTACTTTTTGATATTTTATGTACAGTATGTAATATATATTTACTGTAATTTTTGATAATTTATTTACAGTATGTAAAATGTATTTGGTGTACTTTTAGTTTATATTATATATACAATATATGAAATATATTTACTGTATTTTTCATATTTTTTGTACAGTATAGAAGATATATTTGGTGTACTTTTGATATTTTATGTAAAGTATATAATATATATTTGGTGTAGTTTTTGATATTTTACATAGTGTATGTCATATATATTTACTGTACTTTTTGATATTTTATTTACACTATATAAAATGTATTTGGTGTAGTTTCAGTTAACATTATATGTACAATATATGAAATATATTTACTGTAATTTTGATATTTTATGTACAGTATATAAGATGTATTTGTTGTCCTTTTGATATTTTATGTAAATTATATAATATATATTTGGTGTAGATTGTGATATTTTACATAGGGTGTGTCATATATATTTACTGTACTTTTTGATATTTTATTTACAGTATATAATATACATTTGGTGTAATTTTTGATATTTTATGTACAGTATATTAACTATAATTACTGTAGTTTTTCATTGTTTATTTACAGTATATATTACACATATTTGGTGTACTTTTTGATATTTTATGTACAGTATGTAGTATATATTTACTGTAATTTTTGATAATTTATCTGCAGTATATAAAATGTATTTGGTGTACTTTTAGTTAATATTATATATACAATATATGAAATATATTTACTGTACTTTTTGATATTTTATGTATAGTATAGAAGATATATTTGGTGTCCTTTTGATATTTTATGTAAATTATATAGTATATATTTGGTGTAGTTTGTGATATTTTACATACGGTGTGTAATGTATATTTACTGTACTTTTTGATATTTTATTTACAGTATATAATATACATTTGCTGTAATATTTGATATTTTATGTACAGTATATTAAATAAAAATTACTGTAGTTTTTGATAGTTTATTTACAGTATATATAACACATATTTGGTGTACTTTTTGATATTTTATGTACAGTATGTAATATATATTTACTGTAATTTTTGATAATTTATTTACAGTATATAAAATGTATTTGGTGTACTTTTAGTTAATATTATATGTACAATATATGAAATATATTTACTGTACTTTTTGATATTTTATGTACAGTATATAATATATTTGGTGTCCTTTTGATATTTTATGTGAATTTTATAATATATATTTAGTGTAGTTTATGATATTTTCCATAGGGTGTGTAATGTATATTTACTGTAATTTTTGATATTTTATTTACAGTAAATAATATACATTTGGTGTAATTTTTGATATTTTAGGTACAGTGTATTAAATATAATTACTGTAGTTTTTGATTGTGCATTTACAGTTTATATAACACATATTTGGTGTACTTTTTGATATTTTATGTACAGTATGTAATATATATTTACTGTAATTTTTGAAAATTTATTTACAGTATATAAAATGTATTTGGTGTACTTTTAGTTAATGTTATATATACAATATATGAAATATATTTACTGTACATTTTGATATTTTATGTACAGTATAGAAGATATATTTTGTGTCCTTTTGATATTTTATGTAAATTATATAATATATATTTGGTGTAGTTTGTGATATTTTACATAGGGTGTGTAATGTATATTTACTGTACTTTTTGATATTTTATTTACAGTATATAATATACATTTGGTGTAATATTTGATATTTTATGTACAGTATATTAAATATAATTAATGTAGTTTTTGATAGTTTATTTACAGTATATATAACACATATTTGGTGTACTTTTTGATATTTTATGTACAGTATGTAATATATATTTACTGTACTTTTTGATATTTTATTTACATTATATAAAATGTATTTGGTGTACTTTTGGTTAATATTATATGTACAATATATGAAATATATTTACTGTAATTTTTGATATTTTATGTACAGTATACAAGATATATTTGGGGTCCTTTTGATATTTTATGTAAGTTATATAATATATATTTGGTGTAGATTGTGATATTTTACATAGGGTGTGTAAGATATATTTACTGTACTTTTTGATATTTTATTTACAGTAAATAATATTCATTTGGTGTAATTTTTGATATTTTATGTACAGTATATTAAATATAATTACTGTAGTATTTTATAGTTTATTTACAGTATATATAACACATATTTGGTGTACTTTTTGATATTTTATGTACAGTATGTAATATATATTTACTGTACTTTTTGATATTTTATTTACACTATATAAAATGTATTTGGTGTACTTTTAGTTAATATTATATGTACAATATATGAAATATATTTACTGTACATTTTGATATTTTATGTACAGTATATAAGATATATTTGTTGTCCTTTTGATATTTTATGTAAATTATATAATATATATTTGGCGTAGATTGTGATATTTTACTTAGGGTGGGTAAGATATATTTACTGTACTTTTTGATATTTTATTTACAGTAAATAATACACATTTTGTGTAATTTTTGATATTTTATGTACAGTATATTAAATATAATTACTGCAGTTTTTGATAGTTTATTTACAGTACATATAACACATATTTGGTGTACTTTTTGATATTTTATGTACAGAATGTAATATATATTTACTGTACTTTTTGATATTTTATTTACAGTATATAAAATGTATTTGGTGTACTTTTAGTTAATATTATATGTACAATATATGAAATATATTCACTGTACATTTTGATATTTTATGTACAGTATAGAAGATATATTTGGTGTCCTTTTGATATTTTATGTAAATTATATAATATATATTTGGTGTAGTTTGTGATATTTTACATAGGGTGTGTAATATATATTTACTGTACTTTTTGATATTTTATTTACAGTATATAATATACATTTGGTGTAATTTTTGATATTTTATTTACAGTACAGTAAATATAATTACTGTAGTTTTTGATAGTTTATTTACAGAATATATTACACATATTTGGAGTACTTTTTGATATTTTATGTACACTATGTAATATATATTTACTGTACTTTTTGATATATTGTTTACAGTATATAAAATGTATTTGGTGTACTTTTAGTTAATATTACATGTACAATATATGAAATACATTTACTGTACTTTGATATTTTATGTACAGTGTATAATATATATTTGGTGTCCTTTTGATATTTTTTGTGAATTTTATAATATATATTTGATGTAGTTTTTGATATTTTCCATAGGGTGTGTAATATATATTTACTGTAATTTTTGATATTTTATTTACAGTAAATAATATACATTTGTTGTAATTTTTGATATTTTATGCACAGTATATTAAATAAAATTACTGTAGTTTTTGATTGTTTATTTACAGTATATATAACACATATTTGGTGTACTTTTTGATATTTTATGTACAGTATGTAATATATATTTACTGTAATTTTTGATAATTTATTAACAGTATATAAAATGTATTTGGTGTACTTTTAGTTAATATTACATATACAATATATGAAATATCTTTACTGTACTTTTTGATATTTTATGTACAGTATAGAAGATATATTTGGTGTCCTTTTGATATTTTATGTAAATTATATAATATATATTTGGTGTAGTTTGTGATATTTCATAGGGGGTGTAATGTGTACTTACTGTACTTTTTGATATTTTATTTACAGTATATAATATACATTTGGTGTAATTTTTGATATTTTATGTACAGTATATTAAATATAATTACTGTAGTTTTTGATAGTTTATTTACAGTATATATAACACATATTTGGTGTACTTTTTGATATTTTCTGTACAGTATGTAATATATATTTACTGTACTTTTTGATATTTTATTTTCAGTATACAAAATGTATTTGGTGTACTTTTAGTTAATAATATATATACAATGTATGAAATATGTATACTGTACTTTTTGATATTTTATGTACCATATGTAAGATATATTTGGTGTCCTTTTTATATTCTATGTAAATTATATAATATATATTTGGTGTAATTTTTGATATTTTACATAGGGTGTGTAGTATATATTTACTGTCCTTTTTGATATTTAATTTACAGCATTTAATTTATATTTGGTGTAATTTTTGATATTTTATATACAGTACATTGAATATGATTACTGTAGTTTTTTATATTTACAGTATATATAACACATATTTGGTGTACTTTTTGATATTTTATGTACAGTATGTAATATATATTTACTGTATTTTTGATATTTAATTTACAGTATATAAAATGTATTTGGTGTACTTTTAGTTAATATTATATGTACAATATAGGAAATATATTTACTGTACATTTTGATATTTTATGTACACTATATAAGATATATTTGGTGTCCTTTTGATATTTTATGTAAATTATATAATATATATTTGGTGTAGATTGTGATATTTTACATAGGGTGTGTAAGATATATTTAGTGTACTTTTTGATATTTTATTTACAGTAAATAATATATCTTTGGTGTAATTTTTGATATTTTATGTACAGTATATTAAATATAATTAGTGTAGTTTTGATAGTTTATTTACAGTATATATAACACATATTTGGTGTACTTTTTGATATTTTATGTACAGTATGTAATATATATTTAGTGTAATTTTTGATAATTTATTTACAGTATATAAAATGTATTTGGTGTACTTTTAGTTAATATTATATGTGCAATATATGAAATATATTTACTGTATATTTTGATATTTCATGTTCAGTATATAAGATATATTTTGTGTCCTTTTGATATTTTATGTAAATTATATACTATATATTTGGTGTAGTTTGTGATATTTTACATAGGGTGTGTAATATATATTTACTGTACTTTTTGGTATTTTCTTTACAGTAAATAATATATATTTGGTGTAATTTTTGATATTTTATGTACAGTATATTAAATATAATTAGTGTAGTTTTGATAGTTTATTTACAGTATATATAACACATATTTGGTGTACTTTTTGATATTTTATGTACAGTATGTAATATATATTCACTGTAATTTTTGATATTTTATTTACACTATATAAAATGTATTTGGTGTACTTTTAGTTAATATTATATATACAATATATGAAATATATTTACTGTACCTTTTGATATATTATGTACAGTATATAAGATATATTTGGTGTCCTTTTGATATCTTATGAAAATTATATTTTATATATTTGGTGTAGATTGTGATATTTTACATAGGGTGTGTAATATATATTTACTGTACTTTTTGACATTTTATTTACAGTAAATAATATACATTTGGTGTAATTTTTGATATTTTATGTACGGTATATTAAATATAATTACTGTAGTTTTGATTGTTTATTTACAGTATATATAACACATATTTGGTGTACTTTTTGATATTTTATATACAGTATGTAATATATATTTCCTGTAATTTTTGATAATTTATTTACAGTATATAAAATGTATTTGGTGTTCTCTTAGTTAATATTATATATACAATATATGAAATATATTTACTGTACATTTTGATATTTTATGTACGTTATAGAAGATATATTTGGTGTCCTTTTGATATTTTATGTAAATTATATAATATATATTTGGTGAAGTTTGTGATATTTTACATACGGTGTGTAATATATATTTACTGTACTTTTTGATATTTTATTTACAGTAAATAATATGCATTTGGTTTAATTTTTGATATTTTATATACAGTATATTAAATATAATTACTGCAGTTTTTGATAGTTTATTTACAGTATAAAAAACACAAATTTGGTGTACTTTTTGATATTTTATGTACAGTATGTAATATATTTACTGTATTTTTGATATTTTATTTACAGTATATAAAATGTATTTGGTGTACTTTTAGTTAATATTATATGTACAATATATGAAATATATTTACTGTACATTTTGATATTTCATGTTCAGTATATAAGATATATTTGGTGTCCTTTTGATATTTTATGTAAATTAAATAATATATATTTGGTGTAGTTTGTGATATTTTACATAGGGTGTGTAATATACATTTACTGTACTTTTTGGTATTTTCTTTACAGTAAATAATATATATTTGGTTTAATTTTTGATATTTTATGTACAGTATATTAAATATAATTAGTGTAGTTTTGATAGTTTATTTACAGTATATATAACACATATTTGGTGTACTTTTTGATATTTTATGAACAGTATGTAATATATATTCACTGTAATTTTTGATATTTTATTTACACTATATAAAATGTATTTGGTGTACTTTTAGTTAATATTATATGTACAATATATGAAATATATTTACTGTACTTTTTGTTATTTTATGTACAGTATATAAGATATATTTGGTGTCCTTTTGATATTTTATGTGAATTATATTATAGATATTTGGTGTAGATTGTGATATTTTACATATGGTGTGTAATATATATTGACTGTATTTTTGATATTTTATTTAAACTATATAAAATGTATTTGGTGTACTTTTAGTTAATATTATATGTACAATATATGAAATATATTTACTGTAATTTTTGATACTTTATGTACAGTATATAAGATATATTTTGTGTCATTTTGATATTTTATGTAAATTATATAATATATATTTGGTGTAGATTGTGATATTTTACATACTGTGTGTAATATATATTTACTGTACTTTTTGACATTTTATTTACATTAAATAATATACATTTGGTGTAATTTTTGTTATTTTATGTACAGTATATTAAATATAATTACTGTAGTTTTTGATAGTTTATTTACAGTATACATAACACATATTTGGTGTACTTTTTGATATTTTATGTACAGTATGTAATACATATTTACTGTAATTTTTGATATTTTATTTACAGTATATAAAATGTATTTGGTGTACTTTCAGTTAATATTATATGTACAATATATGAAATATATTTACTGTACATTTTGATATTTTATGTACAGTACATAAGATATATTTGGTGTCCTTTTGATATTTTATGTAAATTATATAATATATATTGGGTGTAGATTGTGATATTTTACATAGGGTGTGTCATACATATTTACTGTACTTTTTGATATTTTATTTACAGTATATAATATACATTTGGTGTAATTTTTGATATTTTATGTACAGTATATTATATATAATTACTGTTGTTTTGATAGTTTATTTATAGTATATATAACACATATTTGGTGTACTTTTTGATATTTTATGTACAGTATGTAATATATATTTACCGTACTTTTTGATATTTTATTTACAGTATATAAAATGTATTTGGTGTACTTTTAGTTAATATTATATGTACAATATATGAAATATATTTACTGTACATTTTGATATTTTTTGTACAGTATAGAAGATATATTTGGTGTCCTTTTGATATTTTATGTAAATTATATAATATGTATTTGGTGTAGTTTTTGATATTTTACATAGTGTGTGTCATATATATTTACTGTACTTTTTGATATTTTATTTACAGTATATAATATACATTTGGAGAAATTTTGATATTTTATGTACAGTATATTAAATATAATTACTGTAGTTATTGTTAGTTTATTTACAGTATATATAACACATATTTGGTGTACCTTTTGATATTTTATTTACAGTATGTAATGTATATTTACTGTAATTTTTGATAATTTATTCACAGTATATAAAATGTATTTGGTGTACTTTTAGTTAGTATTATATATACAATATAAGAAATATATTTACTGTACTTTTTGATATTTTTTGTACAGTATAGAAGATATATTTGGTGTCCTTTTGATATTTTATGTAAATTATTTAATATATATTTGGTGTAGTTTTTGATATTTTACATAGGGTGTGTCATATATATATACTGTACTTTTTGATATTTTATTTACAGTAAATAATATACATTTGGTGTAATTTTTGATATTTTATGTACAGTATATTAAATATAATTACTGTGGTTTTTTATAGTTTATTTACAGTATATATTACACATATTTGGTTTACTTTTTGATATTTTATGTACAGTATGTAATATATATTTACTCTACATTTTGATATTTTATTTACAGTATATAAAATGTATTTGGTGTACTTTTAGTTAATATTATATGTACAATATATGAAATATATTTACTGTACATTTTGATATTTTATGTACAGTATATAAGATATATTTGGTGTCCTTTTGAAATTTTATGTAAATTATATAATATATATTTGGTGTAGATTGTGATATTTTACATAGGGTGTGTAAGATATATTTACTGTACTTTTTGATATTTTATTTGCAATAAATAATATACATTTGGTGTAATTTTTGATATTTTATGTACAGTATATTAAATATAATTACTGCAGTTTTTGATAGTTTATTTACAGTATATATAACACATATTTGGTGTACTTTTTGATATTTTATGTATAGAATGTAATATATATTTACCGTAGTTTTGATATTTTATTTACAGTATATAAAATGTATTTGGTGTACTTTTAGTTAATATTATATGTACAGTATATGAAATATATTTACTGTACATTTTGATAATTTATGTTCAGTATATAAGGTATATTTGGTGTCCTTTTGATATTTTATGTAAATTATATAATATATATTTGGTGTAGTTTGTGATATTTTACATAGGGTGTGTAATGTATATTTACTGTAATTTTTGGTATTTTATTTACAGTAAATAATATACATTTGGTGTAATTTTTGATATTTTATGTACAGTATATTAAATATAATTACTGTAGTTTTTGATAGTTTATTTAGAGTATATATAACACATATTTGGTGTACTTTTTGATATTTTATGTACAGTATGTAATATATATTCACTGTAATTTTCGATAATTTATTTACACTATATAAAATGTATTTGGTGTACTTTTAGTTAATATTATATGTACAATATATGAAATATATTTACTGTACATTTTGATATTTTATGTACAGTATATAAGATATATTTGGTGTCCTTTTGATATTTTATGTAAATTATATAATATATATTTGGTGAATATTGTGATATTTTATATGGGGTGTTTAAGATATATTTACTGCACTTTTTGATATTTTATTTACTGTAAATAATATACATTTGGTGTAATTTATGATATTTTATGTACAGTATATTAAATATAATTACTGCAGTTTTTGATAATTTATTTACAGTATATATAACACATATTTGTTGTACTTTTTGATATTTTAAGTACAGAATGTAATATATATTTACTGCACTTTGTGATATTTTATTTACAGTATATAAAATGTATTTGGTGTACTTTTAGTTAATATTATATGTACAATATATGAAATATATTTACGGTACATTTTGATATTTTATGTTCAGTATATAAGGTATATTTGGTGTCCTTTTGATATTTTATGTAAATTACATAATATATATTTGGTGTAGATTGTGATATTTTACATAGTGTGTGTAGGATATATTTACTGTACTTTTTGATATTTTATTTATAGTAAATAATATACATTTGGTGTAATTTTTGATATTTTATGTACAGTATATTAAATATAATTACTGCAGTTTTTGATAGTTCATTTACAGTATATATAACACATATTTGGTGTACTTATTGGTATTTTATGTACAGCATGTAATATATATTTACTGTAGTTTTTGATATTTTATTTACAGTATATAAAATGTATTTGGTGTACTTTTAGTTAATATTATATGTAGAATATATGAAATATATTTACTGTACATTTTGATATTTCATGTTCAGTATATAAGGTATATTTGGTGTCCTTTTGATATTTTATGTAAATTATAAAATATATATTTGGTGTAGTTTCTGATATTTTACATAGTGTGTGTAATATATATTTACTGTACTATTTGGTATTTTCTTTACAGTAAATAATATATATTTGGTATAATTTTTGATATTTTATGTACAGTATATTAAATATAATTAGTGTAATTTTGATAGTTTATTTACAGTATATATAACACATATTTGGTGTACTTTTTGATATTTTATGTACAGTATGTAATACATATTCACTGTAATTTTTGATATTTTTTTTACACTATATAAACTGTATTTGGTGTACTTTTAGTTAATATTATATGTACAATATATGAAATATATTTACTGTACTTTTTGATATTTTATGTACAGTATATAAGATATATTTGGTGTCCTTTTGATATTTTATGTAAATTATATAATATATATTTGTTGTAGATTGTGATATTTTACATATGGTGTGTAATATATATTTACTGTACTATTTGATATTTTATTTACACTATATAAAATGTATTTGGTGTACTTTTAGTTAATATTATATGTACAATATATGAAATATATTTACTGTACTTTTTGATATTTTATGTACAGTATATAAGATATATTTTGTGTCATTTTGATATTTTATGTAAATTATATAATATATATTTGGTGTAGATTGTGATATTTTACATACTGTGTGTAATATATATTTACTGTAGTTTTTGATATTTTATTTACAGTAAATAATATACATTTGGTGTAATTTTTGATATTTTATGTACAGTATATTAAATATAATTACTGTAGTTTTTGATAGTTTATTTACAGTATATATAACACATATTTGGTGTACTTTTTGATATTTTATGTACAGTATGTAATATATATTCACTGAAATTTTCGATAATTTATTTACACTATATAAAATGTATTTGGTGTACTTTTAGTTAATATTATATGTACAGTATATGAAATATATTTACTGTAAATTTTGATATTTTTTGTACAGTATAGAAGATATATTTGGTGTCCTTTTGATATTTTATGTAAATTATATAATATATATTTGGTGTAGTTTTTGATATTTTACGTAGTGTGTGTCATATATATTTACTGTATTTTTTGATTTTTTATTAACAGTATATAATATACATTTGGTGAAATTTGATATTTTATGTACAGTATATGAAATATAATTACTGTAGTTTTTGATAGTTTATTTACAGTATATATTACAAATATTTGGTGTACTTTTTGATATTTTATGTACAGTATGTAATATATATTTACTGTACTTTTTGATATTTTATTTACAGTATATAAAATGTATTTGGTGTACTTTTATTTAATATTATATGTACAATATATGAAATATATTTACTGTACATTTTGATATTTTATGTACAGTATATAAGATATATTTGGTGTCCTTTTGATATTTTATGTAAATTATATAATATATATTTGGTGTAGATTGTGATATTTTACCTAGGGTGTGTAATATATATTTACTGTAATTTTTGATATTTTATTTACCGTAAATAATATACATTTGATGTAATTTTTGATATTTTATGTATAGTATATTAAATATAATTACTGCAGTTTTTGATAGTTTATTTACAGTATATATAACACATATTTGGTGTACTTTTTGATATTTTATGTAGAGAATGTAATATATATTTACTGTACTTTTTGATAATTTATTTACAGTATATAAAATGTATTTGGTGTACTTTTAGTTAATATTATATGTACAGTATATGAAATATATTTACTGTACATTTTCATAATTTATGTTCAGTATATAAGGTATATTTGGTGCCCTTTTGATATTTTATGTAAATTATATAATATATATTTGGTGTAGTTTGTGATATTTTACATAGGGTGTGTAATGTATATTTACTGTACAATTTGGTATTTTATTTACAGTAAATAATATGCATTTGGTGTAATTTTTGATATTTTCTGTACAGTATATTAAATATAATTACTGTAGTTTTTGGTAGTTTATTTACAGTATATATAACACATATTTGGTGTACTTTTTGATATTTTATGTACAGTATGTAATATATATTCACTGTAATTTTTGATATTTTATTTACACTATATAAAATGTATTTGGTGTACTTTTAGTTAATATTATATGTACAATATATGAAATATATTTACTGTACTTTTTGATATTTTATGTACAGGATATAAGATATATTTGGTGTCCTTTTGATATTTTATGTAAATTATATAATATATATTTGGTGTAGATTGTGATATTTTACATAGGGTGTGTAAGATATATTTACTGTACTTTTTGATATTTAATTTACAATAAATAATATACATTTGGTGAAATTTAAGATATTTTATGTACAGTATATTAAATATAATTACGGCAGATTTTGATAGTTTATTTACAGTATATATAACACATATTTGGTGTAATATTTGATATTTTATGTACAGAATGTAATATATATTTACTGTATTTTTGATATTTTATTTACAGTATATAAAATGTATTTGGTGTACTTTTAGTTAATATGATATGTACAATATATGAAATATATTTACTGTACTTTTTGATATTTTATGTACAGTATATAATATATATTTGGTGTCCTTTTGATATTTTATGTGAATTTTATAATATATATCTGGTGTAGTTTTTGATATTTTACAGAGGGTGTGTAATATATATTTACTGTAGTTTTTGATATTTTATTTACAATATATAATATACATTTCATGTAATTTTTGATATTTTATGTACAGTATATTAAATATAATTACTGTAGTTTTTGATAGTTTATTTACAGTATATATAACACAAATTTGGTGTACTTTTTGATATTTTATGTACAGTATGTAATATATATTTACTGTAATTTTTGATACTTTATTTACAGTATATAAAATGTATTTGGTGTAATTTTAGTTAATATTATATATACAATATATGAAATATATTTACTGTACATTTTGATATTTTATGTACAGTATAGAAGATATATTTGGTGTCATTTTGATATTTTATGTAAATTATATAATATATATTTGGTGTAGTTTGTGATATTTTACATAGGGTGTGTCATATATATTTACTGTACTTTTTGATATTTTATTGACAGTATATAATATACATTTGGTGTAATTTTTGATATTTTATGTACAGTATATTTAATATAATTACTGCGGTTTTTGATAGTTTATTTACAGTATATATAACACATATTTGATGTACTTTTTGATATTTTATGTACAGAATGTAATATATATTTACTGTAGTTTTTGATATTTTATTTACAGTATATAAAATGTATTTGGTGTACTTTTAGTTAATAGTATATGTACAGTATGTGAAATATATTTACTGTACATTTTGATAATTTATGTTAAGTATATAAGGTATATTTGGTGTCCTTTTGATATTTTATGTAAATTATATAATATATATTTGGAGTAGTTTGTGATATTTTACATAGGGTGTGTAATGTATATTTAGTGTACTTTTTAGTATTTTATTTACAGTAAATAATATACATTTGGTGTGATTTTTGATATTTTATGTACAGTATATTAAATATAATTACTGTAGTTTTTGAGAGTTTATTTACAGTATATATAACACATATTTGGTGTACTTTTTGATATTTTATGTACAGTATGTAATATATATTCACTGTAATTTTTGATATTTTATTTAAACTATATAAAATGAATTTGGTGTACTTTTAGTTAATATTATATGTACAATATATGAAATATATTTACTGTATTTTTGATATTTTATGTACAGTATATACGATATATTTGGTGTCCTTTTTATATTTTAGGTAAATTATATAATATATATTTGGTGTAGATTGTGATATTTTACATATGGTGTGTAATATATATTTACTGTACTTTTTGATATTTTATTTACACTATATAAAATGTATTTGGTGTACTTTTAGTTAATATGATATGTACAATATATGAAATATATTTACTGTACTTTTTGATATTTTATGTACAGTATATAATATATATTTGGTGTCCTTTTGATATTTTATGTGAATTTTATAATATATATCTGGTGTAGTTTTTGATATTTTACAGAGGGTGTGTAATATATATTTACTGTAGTTTTTGATATTTTATTTACAATATATAATATACATTTCGTGTAATTTTTGATATTTTATGTACAGTATATTAAATATAATTACTGTAGTTTTTGATAGTTTATTTACAGTATATATAACACATATTTGGTGTACTTTTTGATATTTTATGTACTGAATGTAATATATATTTACTGTACTTTTTGATATTTTATTTACAGTATATAAAATGTATTTGGTGAACTTTTAGTTAATATTATATGTACAATATATGAAATATATTTACTGTACATTTTGATATTTTATGTTCAGTATATAAGGTATATTTGGTGTCCTTTTAATATTTTATGTAAATTATATAATATATATTTGGTGTAGCTTGTGATATTTTACATAGGGTGTGTAATGTATATTTACTGTACTTTTAGGTATTTTATTTACAGTAAATAATATACATTTGGTGTAATTTTTGATATTTTATGTACAGTATATTAAATATAATTACTGTAGGTTTTGATAGTTTATTTACAGTATATATAACACATATTTGGTGTACTTTTTGATATTTTATGTACAGTATGTAATATATATTCACTGTAATTTTTGATACTTTATTTACACTATATAAAATGTATTTGGTGTACTTTTAGTTAATATTATATGTACAATATATGAAATATATTTACTGTACTTTTTGATATTTTATGTACAGTATATAAGATATATTTGGTGTCCTTTTGATATTTTATGTAAATTATATAATATATATTTGGTGTAGATTGTGATATTTTACATATGGTGTGTAATATATATTTACTGTACATTTTGATATTTTATTTACAGTATATAAAATGTATTTGGTGTACTTTTAGTTAATATTATATGTACAATATATGAAATATATTTACTGTACATTTGATAGTTTTTGTACAGTATATAAGAAATATTTGGTGTCCTTTTGAGATTTTATGTGAATTTTATAATATATATTTGGTGCAGTTTTTGACATTTTACATAGGGTGTGTAATATATATTTACTGTAATATTTGATATTTTATTTACAGTAAATAATATACATTTGGTGTAATTTTTGATATTTAATGTACAGTATATTAAATATAATTACTGTAGTTTTGATAGTTTATTTATAGTATATATAACACATATTTGGTGTACTTTTTGATATTTTATTTACAGTATGTAATATATATTTACTGTAATTTTTCATAATTTATTTACAGTATATAAAATGTATTTGGGGTACTTTTAGTTAATATTAAATATACAATATAAGAAATATATTTCCTGTACTTTTGATATTTTTTGTACAGTATAGAAGATATATTTGGTGTCCTTTTGATATTTTATGTATATTATATAATATATATTTGGTGTAGTTTTTGATATTTTACATACGGTGTGTCATATACATTTACTGTACTTTTTGATATTTTATTTACAGTATATAATATACATTTGGTGTAATTTTTGATATTTTATGCACAGTGTATTATATATAATTAGTGTAGTTTTGATAGTTTATTTATAGTATATATAACACATATTTGGTGTACTTTTTGATATTTTATATACAGTATGTAATATATATTTACTGCACTTTTTGATATTTTATTTACAGTATATAAAATGTATTTGGTGTACTTTAGTTAATATTATAGGTACAATATATGAAATATATTTACTGTACATGTTGATATTTTATGTACAGTATATAATATATATTTGGTGTCCTTTTGATATTTTATGTGAATTTTATAATATATATTTGGCGTAGTTTTTGATATATTACATAGGGTGTGTCATATATATTTACTGTAATTTTTGATATTTTATTTACAGTAAATAATATACATTTGGTGTAATTTTTGATATTTTATGTACAGTATATTAAATATAATTACTGTAGATTTTGATAGTTTATTTACAGTATATATAACACATATTTGGTGTACTTTTTGATATTTTATGTACAGTATGTAATATATATTTACTGTAATTTTTGATACTTTATTTACAGTATATAAAATGTATTTGGTGTAATTTTAGTTAATATTATATATACAATATATGAAATATATTTACTGTACATTTTGATATTTTATGTACAGTATAGAAGATATATTTGGTGTCCTTTTGATATTTTATGTAAATTATATAATATATATTTGGTGTAGTTTGTGATATTTTACATAGGGTGTGTCATATATATTTACTGTACTTTTTGATATTTTATTGACAGTATATAATATACATTTGGTGTAATTTTTGATATTTTATGTACAGTATATTTAATATAATTACTGCAGTTTTTGATAGTTTATTTACAGTATATATAACACATATTTGATGTACTTTTTGATAAATTATGTACAGAATGTAATATATATTTACTGTAGTTTTTGATATTTTATTTACAGTATATAAAATGTATTTGGTGTACTTTTAGTTAATATTATATGTACAGTATGTGAAATATATTTACTGTACCTTTTGATAATTTATGTTAAGTATATAAGGTATATTTGGTGTCCTTTTGATATTTTATGTAAATTATATAATATATATTTGGAGTAGTTTGTGATATTTTACATAGGGTGTGTAATGTATATTTACTGTACTTTTTAGTATTTTATTTACAGTAAATAATATACATTTGGTGTGATTTTTGATATTTTATGTACAGTATATTAAATATAATTACTGTAGTTTTTGAGAGTTTATTTACAGTATATATAACACATATTTGGTGTACTTTTTGATATTTTATGTACAGTATGTAATATATATTCACTGTAATTTTTGATATTTTATTTACACTATATAAAGTGAATTTGGTGTACTTTTAGTTAATATTATATGTACAATATATGAAATATATTTACTGTACTTTTTGATATTTTATGTACCGTATATAAGATATATTTGGTTTCCTTTTGGTATTTTATGTAAATTATATAATATATACTTGGTGTAGATTGTGATATTTTACATAGGGTGTGTAAGATATATTTACTATACTTTTTGATATTCTATTTACAGTAAATAATATACATTTGTTGTAATTTATGATATTTGATGTACAGTATATTAAATGTAATTACGGCAGTTTTTGATAGTTTATTTACAGTATATATAACACATATTTGGTGTACTTTTTGATATTTTATGAACAGAATATAATATATATTTACTGTAATTTTTGATATTTTATTTACGGTATATAAAATGTATTTGGTGTGCTTTTAGTTAATATTATATGTACAATATATGAAATATATTTACGGTACATTTTCATATTTTATGTTCAGTATATAAGGTATATTTGGTGTCCTTTTGATATTTTATGTAAATTACATAATATATATTTGGTGTAGATTGTGATATTTTACATAGGGTGTGTAATATATATTTTCTGTACATTTTGATATTTTACTTACACTATATAATATGTATTTGGTGTACTTTTAGTTAACATTATATGTACAATATATGAAATATATTTATTGTAATTTTGATATTTTATGTACAGTATATAAGATATATATGGTGTCCTTTTGATATTTTATGTGAATTATATAATATATGTTTGTTGTAGATTGTGATATTTTACATAGGGTGTGTAATATATATTTACTGTACTTTTTGATATTTTATTTACAGTAAATAATATACATTTGGTGTAATTTTTCATATTTTATGTACAGTATATTAAATATAATTACTGTAGTTTTTGATAGTATATTTACAGTATATATAACACATATTTGGTGTACTTTTTGATATTTTATGTACAGTATGTAATACTTATTTACTGTAATTTTTGATATTTTATTTACAATATATAAAATGTATTTGGTGTACTTTCAGTTAATATTATATGTACAATATATGAAATATATTTACTGTACATTTTGATATTTTATGTACAGTACATAAGATATATTTGGTGTCCTTTTGATATTTTATGTAAATTATAAAATATATATTTGGTGTAGTTTGTGATATTTTTCATAGGGTGTGTCATATATATTTAGTGTACTTTTTGATATTTTATTTACAGTATATAATATACATTTGGTGTAATTTTTGATATTTTATGTACAGTATATTATATATAATTACTGTAGTTTTGATAGTTTATTTATAGTATATATAACACATATTTGGTGTACTTTTTGATACTTTATGTACAGTATGTAATATATATTTACTGTACTTTTTGATATTTTATTTACACTATATAAAATGTATTTGGTGTACTTTTAGTTAATATTATATGTACAATATATGAAATATATTTACTGTACATTTTGATATTTTATGTACAGTATATATGAGATATTTGGTATCCTTTTGATATTTTATGTAAATTATATAATATATATTTGGTGTAGATTGTGATATTTTACATAGGGTGTGTAAGATATATTTACTGTTCTTTTTGATATTTTATTTACAGTAAATAACGTACATTTGGTGTAATTTTTGATATTTCATGTACAGTATATTTAATATAATTACTGCAGTTTTTGATAGTTTATTTACAATATATATAACACATATTTGGTGTACTTTTTGATATTTTATGTACAGAATGTAATATATATTTACTGAAATTTTTGATATTTTATTTACCGTATAAAAAATGTATTTGGTGTACTTTTAGTTAATATTATATGTACAATATATGAAATATATTTACTGTATATTTTGATATTTTATATTCAGTATATAAGGTATATTTGGTGTCCTTTTGATATTTTATGTAAATTATATACTATATATTTGGTGTAGTTTGTGATATTTTACATAGGGTGTGTAATATATATTTACTGTACTATTTGGTATTTTATTTACAGTAAATAATATACATTTGGTGTAATTTTTGATATTTTATGTACAGTATATTAAATATAATTACTGTAGTTTTTGATAGTTTATTTACAGTATATATTACACATATTTGGTGTACTTTTTGATATTTTATGTACAGTATGTAATATATATTTACTGTAATTTTTGATAATTTATTTACAGTATATAAAATGTATTTGGTGTACTTTTAGTTAATATTATATATACAGTATATGAAATATATTTACTATAATTTTTGATATTTTTTGTAAAGTATAGAAGATATATTTGGTGTTCTTTTGATATTTTATGTAAATTATATAATATATATTTGGAGTAGTTTTTGATATTTTACATAGGGTGTGTCATATACATTTACTGTACTTTTTGATATTTTATTTACAGTATATAATATACATTCGGTGTAATTTTTGTTACTTTATGTACAGTATATTATACATAATTAGTGTAGTTTTGATAGTTTATTTATGGTATATATAACACATATTTGGTGTACTTTTTGATATTTTATGTACAGTATGTAATATATATTCACTGTAATTTTTGATATTTTATTTACACTATATAAAATGTATTTGGTGTACTTTTAGTTAATATTATATATACAATATATGAAATATATTTACTGTACCTTTTGATATATTATGTACAGTATATAAGATATATTTGGTGTCCTTTTGATATCTTATGAAAATTATATAATATATATTTGGTGTAGATTGTGATATTTTACATAGGGTGTGTAATATATATTTACTGTACTTTTTGACATTTTATTTACAGTAAATAATATACATTTGGTGTAATTTTTGATATTTTATGTACGGTATATTAAATATAATTACTGTAGTTTTGATTGTTTATTTACAGTATATATAACACATATTTGTTGTACTTTTTGATATTTTATATACAGTATGTAATATATATTTCCTG
The DNA here is from genome assembly GCF_029289425.2 of Pan paniscus. Taxonomy (NCBI): domain Eukaryota; kingdom Metazoa; phylum Chordata; class Mammalia; order Primates; family Hominidae; genus Pan; species Pan paniscus. The sequence continues at coordinate 11,926,578 of NC_073263.2, read as the reverse complement.
TAATTTTTGATAATTTATTTACAGTATATAAAATGTATTTGGTGTTCTCTTAGTTAATATTATATATACAATATATGAAATATATTTACTGTACATTTTGATATTTTATGTACGTTATAGAAGATATATTTGGTGTCCTTTTGATATTTTATGTAAATTATATAATATATATTTGGTGAAGTTTGTGATATTTTACATACGGTGTGTAATATATATTTACTGTACTTTTTGATATTTTATTTACAGTAAATAATATGCATTTGGTTTAATTTTTGATATTTTATATACAGTATATTAAATATAATTACTGCAGTTTTTGATAGTTTATTTACAGTATATAAAACACAAATTTGGTGTACTTTTTGATATTTTATGTACAGTATGTAATATATTTACTGTATTTTTGATATTTTATTTACAGTATATAAAATGTATTTGGTGTACTTTTAGTTAATATTATATGTACAATATATGAAATATATTTACTGTACATTTTCATATTTCATGTTCAGTATATAAGGTATATTTGGTGTCCTTTTGATATTTTATGTAAATTAAATAATATATTCTTGGTGTAGTTTGTGATATTTTACATAGGGTGTGTAATATACATTTACTGTACTTTTTGGTATTTTCTTTACAGTAAATAATATATATTTGGTGTAATTTTTGATATTTTATGTACAGTATATTAAATATAATTAGTGTTGTTTTGATAGTTTATTTACAGTATATATAACACATATTTGGTGTACTTTTTTATATTTTATGAACAGTATGTAATATATATTCACTGTAATTTTTGATATTTTATTTACACTATATAAAATGTATTTGGTGTACTTTTAGTTAATATTATATGTACAATATATGAAATATATTTACTGTACATTTTGATATTTCATGTTCAGTATATAAGATATACTTGGTGTCCTTTTGATATTTTATGTAAATTAAATAATATATATTTGGTGTAGTTTGTGATATTTTACATAGGGTATGTAATATACATTTACTGTACTTTTTGGTATTTTCTTTACAGTAAATAATATATATTTGGTGTAATTTTTGATATTTTAAGTACATTATATTAAATATAATTAGTGTAGTTTTGATAGTTTATTTACAGTATATATAACACATATTTGGTGTACTTTTTGATATTTTATGTACAGTATGTAATATATATTCACTGTAATTTTTGATATTTTATTTACACTATATAAAATGTATTTGGTGTACTTTAAGTTAATATTATATATACAATATATGAAATATATTTACTGTACCTTTTGATATTTTATGTACAGTATATAAGATATATTTGGTGTCCTTTTGATATTTTATGTAAATTATATAATATATATTTGGTGTAGATTGTGATATTTTACATAGGGTGTGTAATATATATTTACTGTACTTTTTGATATATTATTTACAGTAAATAATATACATTTGGTGTAATTTTTGATATTTTATGTACACTATATTAAATATAATTACTGCAGTTTTGATAGTTTATTTACAGTATATAAAACACAAATTTGGTGTACTTTTTGATATTTTATGTACAGAATATAATATATATTTACTGTACTTTTTGATATTTTATTTACAGTATATAAAATGTATTTGGTATACTTTTAGTTAATATTATATGTACAATATATGAAATATATTTACTGTACATTTTGATATTTCATGTTCAGTATATAAGGTATATTTGCTGTCCTTTTGATATTTTATGTAAATTATATAATATATATTTCGTGCAGTTTGTGATATTTTACATAGGGTGTTTAAGCTATATTTACTGTACTTTTTGATATTTTATTTACAGTAAATAATATACATTTGGTGTAATTTTTGATATTTTATGTACAGTATATTAAATAAAATTACTGCAGTTTTTGATAGTTTATTTACAGTATATAAAACACAAATTTGGTGTACTTTTTGATATTTTATGTACAGAATGTAATACATATTTACTGTACATTTTGATATTTTATTTACAGTATATAAAATGTATTTGGTGTACTTTTAGTTAATATTATATGTACAATATATGAAATAAATTTACTGTACATTTTGATATTTCATGTTCAGTATATAAGATATATTTGGTGTCCTTTTGATATTTTATGTAAATTATATAATATATATTTGGTGTAGTTTGTGATATTTTACATAGGGTGTGTAATATATATTTACTGTACTTTTTGGTAGTTTCTTTACAGTAAATAATATATATTTGGTGTAATTTTTGATATTTTATGTACAGTATATTAAATATAATTAGTGTAGTTTTGATAGTTTATTTACAGTATATATAACACATATTTCGTGTACTTTTTGATATTTTATGTACAGTATGTAATATATATTCACTGTAATTTTTGATATTTTATTTACACTATATAAAATGTATTTGGTGTACTTTTAGTTAATATTATATGTACAATATATGAAATATATTTACTGTACATTTTGATATTTCATGTTCAGTATATAAGATATATTTGGTGTCCTTTTGATATTTTATGTAAATTAAATAATATATATTTGGTGTAGTTTGTGATATTTTACATAGGGTGTGTAATATACATTTACTGTACTTTTTGGTATTTTCTTTACAGTTAATAATATATATTTGGTGTAATTTTTGATATTTTATGTACAGTATATTAAATATAATTAGTGTAGTTTTGATAGTTTATTTACAGTATATATAACACATATTTGGTGTACTTTTTGATATTTTATGTACAGTATATAATATATATTCACTGTACATTTTGATATTTTATTTACACTATATAAAATGTATTTGCTGTACTTTTAGTTAATATTATATGTACAATATATGAAATATATTTACTGTACCTTTTGATATTTTATGTAGAGTATATAAGATATATTTGGTGTCCTTTTGATATTTTATGTAAATTATATAATATATATTTGGTGTAGATTGTGATATTTTACATAGGGTGTGTAAGATATATTTACTGTACTTTTTGATATTTTATTTACAATAAATAATATACATTTGGTGTAATTTTTGATATTTTATGTACAGTATATAAAATGTAATTACTGCAGTTTTTGATAGTTTATTTACAGTATATAAAACACAAATTTGGTGTACTTTTTGATATTTTATGTACAGAATGTAATATATGTTTACTGTACTTTTGATATTTTATTTACTGTATATAAAATTTATTTGGTGTATTTTAGTTAATATTATATGTACAATATATGAAATATATTTACTGTACATTTTGATATTTCATGTTCAGTATATAAGGTATATTTGGTGTCCTTTTGATATTTTATGTAAATTATATAATATATATTTCGTGTAGTTTGTGATATTTTACATAGGGTGTTTAAGATATATTTACTGTATTTTTGATATTTTATTTACAGTAAATAATATACATTTGGTGTAAGTTTTGATATTTTATGTACAGTATATTAAATATAATTACTGCAGTTTTTGATAGTTTATTTACAGTATATAAAACACAAATTTGGTGTACTTTTTGATATTTTATGTACAGAATGTAATATATATTTACTGTAGTTTTGATATTTTATTTACAGTATATAAAATGTATTTGGTGTACTTTTAGTTAATATTATATGTACAATATATGAAATATATTTACTGTACATTTTGATATTTCATGTTCAGTATATAAGGTATATTTGGTGTCCTTTTGATATTTTATGTAAATTATATAATATATATTTCGTGTAGTTTGTGATATTTTACATAGGGTGTTTAAGATATATTTACTGTACTTTTTGATATTTTATTTACAGTAAATAATATACATTTGGTGTAATTTTTGATATTTTATGTACAGTATATTAAATATAATTACTGCAGTTTTTGATAGTTTATTTACAGTATATAAAACACAAATTTGGTGTACTTTTTGATATTTTATGTACAGAATGTAATATATATCTACTGTAAATTTTGATATTTTATTTACAGTATATAAAATGTATTTGGTGTACTTTTAGTTTATATTAAATGTACAATATATGAAATATATTTACTGTACATTTTGATATTTCATGTTCAGTATATAAGATATATTTGGTGTCCTTTTGATATTTTATGTAAATTATATAATATATATTTGGTGTAGTTTGTGATATTTTACATAGGGTGTGTAATATATATTTACTGTACTTTTTGGTATTTTCTTTACAGGAAATAATATATATTTGGTGTAATTTTTGATATTTTATGTACAGTATATTAAATATAATTAGTGTAGTTTTGATAGTTTATTTACAGTATATATAACACATATTTGGTGTACTTTTTGATATTTTATGTACAGTATGTAATATATATTCACTGTAATTTTTGATATTTTATTTACAGTATATAAAATGTATTTGGTGTACTTTTAGTTAATATTATATGTACAGTATATGAAATATATTTACTGTACATTTTGATATTTCATGTTCAGTATATAAGATATATTTGGTGTCCTTTTGATATTTTATGTAAATTAAATAATATATATTTGGTGTAGTTTGTGATATTTTACATAGGGTGTGTAATATACATTTACTGTACTTTTTGGTATTTTCTTTACAGTAAATAATATATATTTGGTTTAATTTTTGATATTTTATGTACAGTATATTAAATATAATTAGTGTAGTTTTGATAGTTTATTTACAGTATATATAACACATATTTGGTGTACTTTTTGATATTTTATGAACAGTATGTAATATATATTCACTGTAATTTTTGATATTTTATTTACACTATATAAAATGTATTTGGTGTACTTTTAGTTAATATTATATGTACAATATATGAAATATATTTACTGTACTTTTTGTTATTTTATGTACAGTATATAAGATATATTTGGTGTCCTTTTGATATTTTATGTGAATTATATTATAGATATTTGATGTAGATTGTGATATTTTACATATGGTGTGTAATATATATTGACTGTATTTTTGATATTTTATTTAAACTATATAAAATGTATTTGGTGTACTTTTAGTTAATATTATATGTACAATATATGAAATATATTTACTGTAATTTTTGATATTATATGTACAGTATATAAGATATATTTTGTGTCATTTTGATATTTTATGTAAATTATATAATATATATTTGGTGTAGATTGTGATATTTTACATACGGTGTGTAATATATATTTACTGTACTTTTTGATATTTTATTTACAGTAAATAATATACATTTGGTGTAATTTTTGATATTTTATGTACAGTATATTAAATATAATTACTGTAGTTTTTGATAGTTTATTTACAGTATATATAACACATATTTGGTGTACTTTTTCATATTTTATGTACAGTATGTAATACATATTTACTGTAATTTTTGATATTTTATTTACAGTATATAAAATGTATTTGGTGTACTTTCAGTTAATATTATATGTACAATATATGAAATATATTTACTGTACATTTTGATATTTTATGTACAGTACATAAGATATATTTGGTGTCCTTTTGATAATTTATGTAAATTATATAATATATATTTGGCGTAGTTGGTGATATTTTACATAGGGTGTGTCATATATATTTACTGTACTTTTTGATATTTTATTTACAGTATATACTATACATTTGGTGTAATTTTTGATATTTTATGTACAGTATATTATATATAATTACTGTAGTTTTGATAGTTTATTTACAGTATATATAACACATATTTGGTGTACTTTTTGATATTTTATGTACAGTATGTAATATATATTTACTGTAATTTTTGATAATTTATTTACAGTATATAAAATGTATTTGGTGTACTTTTAGTTAATATTATATATACAACATAAGAAATATATTTACTGTTCTTTTTGATATTTTTTGTACAGTATAGAAGATATATTTGGTGTCCTTTTGATATTTTATGTAAATTATATAATATATATTTGGTGTAGTTTTTGATATTTTACATAGGGTGTGTCATATACATTTACTGTACTTTTTGATATTTTATTTACAGTATATAATATACATTTGGTGTAATTTTTGATATTTTATGTACAGTATATTATATATAATTAGTGTAGTTTTGATAGTTAATTTATAGTATATATAACACATATTTGGTGTACTTTTTGATATTTTATGTACAGTATGTAATATATATTTACTGTACTTTTTGATATTTTATTTACAGTATATAAAATGTATTTGGTGTACTTTTAGTTAATATTATATATACAATATATGAAATATATCTACTGAACTTTTTGATGATTCATGTTCAGTATATAAGGTATATTTGGTGTCCTTTGGATATACTATGTAAATTGTATAATATATATATATGGTGTAGTTTCTGATATTTTACATAGGCTGCGTAATATATATTTACTGTACTTTTTGATATTTTATTTACAGTAAATAATATATATTTGGTTTAATTTTTGATATTTTATGTACAGTATATTAAATATAATTAGTGTAGTTTTGATAGTTTATTTACAGTATATATAACACATATTTGGTGTACTTTTTCATATTTTATGTACAGTATGTAATATATATTTACCGTACTTTTTGATATTTTATTTACAGTATATAAAATGTATTTGGTGTACTTTTAGTTAATATTATATGTACAATATATGAAATATATTTACTGTACATTTTGATATTTTTTGTACAGTATAGAAGATATATTTGGTGTCCTTTTGATATTTTATGTAAATTATATAATATGTATTTGGTGTAGTTTTTGATATTTTACATAGTGTGTGTCATATATATTTACTGTACTTTTTGATATTTTATTTACAGTATATAATATACATTTGGAGAAATTTTGATATTTTATGTACAGTATATTAAATATAATTACTGTAGTTTTTGATAGTTTATTTACAGTATATATAACACATATTTGGTGTACCTTTTGATATTTTATGTACAGTATGTAATGTATATTTACTGTAATTTTTGATAATTTATTCACAGTATATAAAATGTATTTGGTGTACTTTTAGTTAGTATTATATATACAATATAAGAAATATATTTACTGTACTTTTTGATATTTTTTGTACAGTATAGAAGATATATTTGGTGTCCTTTTGATATTTTATGTAAATTATTTAATATATATTTGGTGTAGTTTTTGATATTTTACATAGGGTGTGTCATATACATTTACTGTACTTTTTGATATTTTATTTACAGAATATAATATACATTTGGTGTAATTTTTGATATTTTATGCACAGTATATTATATAAAATTAATGTAGTTTTGATAGTTTATTTATAGTATATATAACACATATTTGGTGTACTATTTGATATTTTATGTACAGTATGTAATATATATTTACTGTACTTTTTGATATTTTATTTACAGTATATAAAATTTATTTGATTTACTTTTAGTTAATATTATATGTACAATATATGAAATATATTTACTGTACATTTTGATAATTTATGTACAGTGTATAATATATATTTGGTGTCCTTTTGATATTTTATGTGAATTTTATAATATATATTTGGTGTAGTTTTTGATATTTTACATAGGGTGTGTAATATATATTTACTGTAATTTTTGATATTTTATTTACAGTAAATTATATGCATTTGGTGTAATTTTTGATATTTTATGTACAGTATATTAAATATAATTTCTGTAGTTTTTGATAGTTTATTTACTCTATATACAACACATATTTGGTGTACTATTTGATATTTTATATACAGTATGTAATATACATTTGCTGTACTTATTGATATTTTATTTACAGTATATAAAATGTATTTGGTGTACTTTTAGTTAATATTATATGTACAATATATGAAATATATCTACTGTACTTTTTGATATTTTATGTACAGTATATAAGATAGATTTTGTGGCCTTTTGATACTTTATGTAAATTATATACTATAAATTTGGTGTAGTTTTTGATATTTTACATAGGGTGTGAAGTATATATTTACTGTCCTTTTTGATATTTTATTTACAGTATGTAATATACATTTGGTGTACTTTTTGATATTTTATGTACAGTATGTAATATATTTTTACTGTACTTTTGATACTTTATTTACAGTATATAAAATATATTTGGTGTACTTTTAGTTAATATTATATGTACAATATAGGAAATATATTTACTGTACTTTTTGATATTTTATGTACAGTATACAAGATATATTTGGTGGCCTTTTGATATTTTATGTAAATTATATTATATATATTTAGTGTAGTATTTGATATTTTACATAGGGTGTGTAGTACATATTTACTGTCCTTTTTGATATTTTATTTACAGTATGAAATATACATTTGGTGTAATTTTTGTTATTTTATGTACAGTATATTAAATATAATTACTGTAGTTTTTGATAGTTTATTTACTCTATATATAACACATATTTGGTGTACTTTTTGATATTTTATATACAATATGTAATATACATTTGCTGTACTTATTGATATTTTATTTACAGTATATAAAATGTATTTGGTGTACTTTTAGTTAATATTATAAGTACAATATATGAAATATATTTACTGTACCTTTTGATATTTTATGTACAGTATATAGGATATATTTGGTGGCCTTTTGATATTTTATGTAAATTATATAACATATATTTGGGGTATATTTTGATATTTTCCATAGGGTGTGTAATATATATTTACTGTCTTTTTGATATTTTATTTACAGTATGTAATATACATTTGGTGTAATTTTTGATAATTTATGTACAGTATATTAAATATCATTACTGTAGTTGATAGTTTATTTACTATATATAACAAATATTTGGTGTAATTTTTCATATATTATTTACAGTATGTAATATATTTTTACTGTATTTTTGATATTTTATTTACAGTATATAAACGTATTTGGTGTAATTTTAGTTAATATTATATGTACAATATATGAAATATATTTACTGTACTTTTTGATATTTTATGTACGGTATATAAGACATATTTGGTGGCCTTTTGATATTTAATGTAAATTATATAATATATATTTGGTGTAGTATTTGATATTTTACATAGGATGTGTAGTATATATTTACTGTCTTTTTGATATATTATTTACAGTATGTAATATACATTCGGTGTAATTGTTGATATTTTGTGTACAGTATATCAAATATAATTACTGTAGTTTTTGATAGTTTATTTACAGTATATATAACACATATTTGGTGTACTTTTTGATATAATATGTACAGTATGTAATATATATTTACTGTATTTTTGATATTTTATTTACAGTATATAAAATGTATTTGGTGTACTTTTAGTTAATATTATATGTACAATATATGAAATATATTTACTGTACTTTTTGATATTTTATGTACAGTATATAAGATATATTTGGTGGCCTTTTTTATTTTATGTAAATTATATAACATATATTTGGTGTAAGTTTTGATATTTTACATAAGGTGTGTAGTATATATTTACTGTCCTTTTGATATTATATTTAGAGTATGTAATATACATTTGGTGTAATTTTTGATATTTTATGTACAGTATATTAAATATAATTACTGTAGTTTTTGATAGTTTATTTACAATATATATAACATATATTTGGTGTACTTTTTCATATATTATGTACAGTATGTAATATATTTTTACTGTATTTTTGATATTTTATTTACAGTATATAAAATGTATTTGGTGTACTTTTAGTTAATATTATATGTACAATATATGAAATATATTTACTGTACTATTTGATATTTTATGTACAGTATATAAGATATATTTGGTGGCCTTTTAATATTTAATGTAAAATATATAATATATATTTGGTGCAGTTTTTGATATTTTACATAGGGTGTGTAGTATATATTTACTGTACTTTTTGATATTTTATTTACAGTTTGTAATATACATTCGGTGTAATTTTTGATATTTTATGTACAGTACATTAAATATAATTACTGGAGTTTTTGATAGTTTATTTACAGTATATATAACACATATTTGGTGTACTTTTTGATATTTTATGTACAGTATGTTATATAAATTTACTGTAATTTTTGATACTTTATTTACAGTATATAAAATGTATTTGGTGTACTTTAAGTTAATGTTATATGTACAATATATGAAATATATATACTGTACCTTTTGATATTTTATGTACAGTATATAACATATATTTGGTGGCCTTTTGATATTTTATGTAAATTATATAATGTATATTTGGTGTAGTTTTTGATATTTTCCATATGGTGTGTAGTACATATTTACTGTCCTTTTTGATATTTTATTTAAAGTATGTAATATACATTTGATGTAATTTTAGATATTTTATGTACAGTATATTAAATATAATTACTGTAGTTTTTGATACTTTATTTACAGAATATATAACACATATTTGGTGTACTTTTTGATATTTTATGTACAGTATGTAATATATATTTACTGTACTTTTTGACATTTTATGTACAGTATATAATATATATTTGGTGTACTTTTGATATTTTATGTAAATTATATAATATATATGTGGTGTAGTTTTTGATATTTTACAAAGAGTGTAATATATATTTACTGTCCTTTTTGATATTTTATTTAGAGTATAAAATATACATTTCGTGTAATTTTTGATATTTTATGCGCAGTATATTAAATATCATTTCTGTAGTTTTTGATAGTTTATTTACAGTATATATAACACATGTTTGGTGTACTTTTTGATATTTTATGTACAGTATTTAATATATATTTGCTGTACTTTTTGATATTTTATTTACAGTATATAAAATGTATTTGGTGTACTTTTAGTTAATATTATATGTACAATATATGAAATATATTTACTGTATTTTTGATATTCTATGTACAGTATATAAGATATATTTGGTGGCCTTTTGATATTTTATGTAAATTACATAATATATATTTGGTGTAGTTTTTGATATTTTACATAGGGTGTGTAATATAGATTTACTGTTCTTTTTGATATTTTATTTAGAGCAGATTATATACATTTGGTGTAATTCTTGATATTATTTGTACTGTATATCAAATATAATTATTGTAGTTTTTGATAGTTTATTTACAGTATATATCACACATATTTGGTGTACATTTTGATATTTTATGTACAGTATGTAATATATATTTACTGTAATTTTGATATTTTATTTACAGTATATAAAATGTATTTGGTGTACTTTAATTAATATTATATGTACAATATATGAAATATATTTACTGTACATTTTGATATTTTATCTTCTGTATATAAGGTATATTTTTTGTCCTTTTGATATTTTATGTAAATTATATAATATATATTTGGTGTAGTTTGTGATATTTTACATAGGGTGTGTAATATATATTTACTGTACTTTTTGTTATTTTATTTACAGTAAATAATATACATTTGGTGTAATTTTTGATATTTTATGTACAGTATATTAAATATAATTACTGTAGATTTGATAGTTTATTTACAGTATATATAACACATATTTGGTGTACTTTTTGATATTTTATGTACAGTATGTAATATATATTTACTGTATTTTTTGATATTTTGTTTACAGTAAATAATATACATTTGGTGTAATTTTTGATATTTTATGTACAGTATATTAAATATAATTACTGTAGTTTTTGATTGTTTATTTACAGTATATATAACACATATTTGGTGTACTGTTTGATATTTTATGTACAGTATGTAATATATATTTACTGTAATATTTGATAATTTATTTACAGTATACAAAATGTATTTGGTGTACTTTTAGTTAATATTATATGTACAATATATGAAATATATTTACTGTACTTTTTGATATTTTATGTACAGTATAGAAGATATATTTGGTGTCCTTTGGATATTTTATGTAAATTAAATAATATATATTTGGTGTAGATTGTGATATTTTACATATGTTGTGTAATATATATTTACTGTACATTTTGATATTTTATTTACACTATATAAAATGTATTTGGTGTACTTTTAGTTAATATTATATGTACAATATATTAAATATATTTACTGTACATTTGATAATTTATGTACAGTATATAAGATATATTTGGTGTCCTTTTGATATTTTATGTGAATTTTATAATATATATTTGGTGTAGTTTCTGATATTTTACATAGTGTGTGTAATATATATTTACTGTACTTTTTGATATTTTATTTACAGTAAATAATATATATTTGGTGTAATTTTTGATATTTTATGTACAGTATATTAAATATAATTAGTGTAGTTTTGATAGTTTATTTCCAGTATATATAACACATATTTGGTGTACTTTTTCATATTTTATGTACAGTATGTAATATATATTTACTGTACTATTTGATCTTTAATTAAAGTATATAAAATGTATTTGGTGTACTTTTAGTTAATATTATATGTACAATATATGAAATATATTTACTGTACATTTTGATATTTTATGTACAGTATATATGATATATTTGGTGTCCTTTTGATATTTTATGTAAATTATATAATATATATTTGGTGTAGATTGTGATATTTTACATAGGGTGTGTAAGATATATTTACTGTTCTTTTTGATATTTTATTTACAGCAAATAACGTACATTTGGTGTAATTTCTGATATTTCATGTACAGTATATTTAATATAATTACTGCAGTTTTTGATAGTTTATTTACAGTATATATAACACATATTTGGTGTACTTTTTGATATTTTATGTACACTATGTAATATATATTTACTGTACTATTTGATATTTTATTTACAGTATATAAAATATATTTGGTGTACTTTTAGTTAATATTATATGTACAATATATGAAATATATTTACTGTATATTTTGATATTTTATGTTCAGTATAGAAGATATATTTGGTGTCCTTTTGATATTTTATGTAAATTATATAATATATATTTGGTGTAGTTTGTGATATTTTACATAGGGTGTGTAATGTATATTTACTGTACTTTTTGATATTTTATTTACAGTATATAATATACATTTGGTGTAATTTTTGATAATTTATGTACAGTATATTAAATATAATTACTGTAGTTTTTGATAGTTTATTTACAGTATATATATCACATATTTGGTGTACTTTTTGATATTTTATTTACAGTATGTAATATATATTTACTGTACTTTTTGATATTTTATTTTCAGTATACAAAATGTATTTGGTGTACTTTTAGTTAATAATATATGTACAATGTATGAAATATATATACTGTACTTTTTGATATTTTATGTACAATATATAAGATATATTTGGTGTCCTTTTTATATTCTATGTAAATTATATAATATATACTTGGTGTAATTTTTGATATTTTGCATAGGGTGTGTAGTATATAGTTACTGTCCTTTTTGATATTTCATTTACAGTATTTAATTTATATTTGGTGTAATTTTTGATATTTTATATACAGTACATTGAATATGATTACTGTAGCTTTTGATATTTACAGTATATATAACACATATTTGGTGTACATTTTGATATTTTATGTACAGTATGTAATATATATTTACTGTACTTTTTGATATTTTATTTACAGTATATAAAACGTATTTGGTGTACTTTTAGTTAATATTATATGTACAATATATGAAATATATTTACTGTACATTTTGATATCTAATGTACAGTATATAAGATATATTTGGTTTCCTTTTGATATTTTATGTAAATTATATAATATATATTTGATGTACATTGTGCTATTTTACATATGGTGTGTAATATATATTTACTGTACATTTTGATATTTTATTTACACTATATAAAATGTATTTGGTGTACTTTTAGTTAATATTATATGTACTATATATGAAATATATTTACTGTAATTTTTGATACTTTATGTACAGTATATAAGATATATTTTGTGTCATTTTGATATTTTATGTAAATTATATAATATATATTTGGTGTAGATTGTGATATTTTACATACTGTGTGTAATATATATTTACTGTACTTTTTGACATTTTATTTACATTAAATAATATACATTTGGTGTAATTTTTGTTATTTTATGTACAGTATATTAAATATAATTACTGTAGTTTTTGATAGTTTATTTACAGTATACATAACACATATTTGGTGTACTTTTTGATATTTTATGTACAGTATGTAATACATATTTACTGTAATTTTTGATATTTTATTTACAGTATATAAAATGTATTTGGTGTACTTTCAGTTAATATTATATGTACAATATATGAAATATATTTACTGTACATTTTGATATTTTATGTACAGTACATAAGATATATTTGGTGTCCTTTTGATATTTTATGTAAATTATATAATATATATTGGGTGTAGATTGTGATATTTTACATAGGGTGTGTCATACATATTTACTGTACTTTTTGATATTTTATTTACAGTATATAATATACATTTGGTGTAATTTTTGATATTTTATGTACAGTATATTATATATAATTACTGTTGTTTTGATAGTTTATTTATAGTATATATAACACATATTTGGTGTACTTTTTGATATTTTATGTACAGTATGTAATATATATTTACCGTACTTTTTGATATTTTATTTACAGTATATAAAATGTATTTGGTGTACTTTTAGTAAATATTATATGTACAATATATGAAATATATTTACTGTACATTTTGATATTTTTTGTACAGTATAGAAGATATATTTGGTGTCCTTTTGATATTTTATGTAAATTATATAATATGTATTTGGTGTAGTTTTTGATATTTTACATAGTGTGTGTCATATATATTTACTGTACTTTTTGATATTTTATTTACAGTATATAATATACATTTGGAGAAATTTTGATATTTTATGTACAGTATATTAAATATAATTACTGTAGTTATTGTTAGTTTATTTACAGTATATATAACACATATTTGGTGTACCTTTTGATATTTTATTTACAGTATGTAATGTATATTTACTGTAATTTTTGATAATTTATTCACAGTATATAAAATGTATTTGGTGTACTTTTAGTTAGTATTATATATACAATATAAGAAATATATTTACTGTACATTTTGATATTTTTTGTACAGTATAGAAGATATATTTGGTGTCCTTTTGATATTTTATGTAAATTATTTAATATATATTTGGTGTAGTTTTTGATATTTTACATAGGGTGTGTCATATATATTTACTGTACTTTTTGATATTTTATTTACAGTAAATAATATACATTTGGTGTAAGTTTTGATATTTTATGTACAGTATATTAAATATAATTACTGTGGTTTTTTATAGTTTATTTACAGTATATATTACACATATTTGGTTTACTTTTTGATATTTTATGTACAGTATGTAATATATATTTACTCTACATTTTGATATTTTATTTACAGTATATAAAATGTATTTGGTGTACTTCTAGTTAATATTATATGTACAATATATGAAATATATTTACTGTACATTTTGATATTTTATGTACAGTATATAAGATATATTTGGTGTCCTTTTGAAATTTTATGTAAATTATATAATATATATTTGGTGTAGATTGTGATATTTTACATAGGGTGTGTAAGATATATTTACTGTACTTTTTGATATTTTATTTGCAATAAATAATATACATTTGGTGTAATTTTTGATATTTTATGTACAGTATATTAAATATAATTACTGCAGTTTTTGATAGTTTATTTACAGTATATATAACACATATTTGGTGTACTTTTTGATATTTTATGTATAGAATGTAATATATATTTACCGTAGTTTTGATATTTTATTTACAGTATATAAAATGTATTTGGTGTACTTTTAGTTAATATTATATGTACAGTATATGAAATATATTTACTGTACATTTTGATAATTTATGTTCAGTATATAAGGTATATTTGGTGTCCTTTTGATATTTTATGTAAATTATATAATATATATTTGGTGTAGTTTGTGATATTTTACATAGGGTGTGTAATGTATATTTACTGTAATTTTTGGTATTTTATTTACAGTAAATAATATACATTTGGTGTAATTTTTGATATTTTATGTACAGTATATTAAATATAATTACTGTAGTTTTTGATAGTTTATTTACAGTATATATAACACATATTTGGTGTACTTTTTGATATTTTATGTACAGTATGTAATATATATTCACTGTAATTTTCGATAATTTATTTACACTATATAAA
This sequence comes from Pan paniscus, assembly GCF_029289425.2. NCBI lineage: Eukaryota > Metazoa > Chordata > Mammalia > Primates > Hominidae > Pan > Pan paniscus. The sequence goes on along the minus strand of NC_073263.2, from coordinate 11,910,332 downwards.
ATGTATTTGGTGTACTTTTAGTTAATATTATATGTACAATATATGAAATATATTTACTGTACATTTTGATATTTTATGTACAGTATATAAGATATATTTGGTGTCCTTTTGATATTTTATGTAAATTATATAATATATATTTGGTGAATATTGTGATATTTTATATGGGGTGTTTAAGATATATTTACTGCACTTTTTGATATTTTATTTACTGTAAATAATATACATTTGGTGTAATTTATGATATTTTATGTACAGTATATTAAATATAATTACTGCAGTTTTTGATAATTTATTTACAGTATATATAACACATATTTGTTGTACTTTTTGATATTTTAAGTACAGAATGTAATATATATTTACTGCACTTTGTGATATTTTATTTACAGTATATAAAATGTATTTGGTGTACTTTTAGTTAATATTATATGTACAATATTTGAAATATATTTACGGTACATTTTGATATTTTATGTTCAGTATATAAGGTATATTTGGTGTCCTTTTGATATTTTATGTAAATTACATAATATATATTTGGTGTAGATTGTGATATTTTACATAGTGTGTGTAGGATATATTTACTGTACTTTTTGATATTTTATTTATAGTAAATAATATACATTTGGTGTAATTTTTGATATTTTATGTACAGTATATTAAATATAATTACTGCAGTTTTTGATAGTTCATTTACAGTATATATAACACATATTTGGTGTACTTATTGGTATTTTATGTACAGCATGTAATATATATTTACTGTAGTTTTTGATATTTTATTTACAGTATATAAAATGTATTTGGTGTACTTTTAGTTAATATTATATGTAGAATATATGAAATATATTTACTGTACATTTTGATATTTCATGTTCAGTATATAAGGTATATTTGGTGTCCTTTTGATATTTTATGTAAATTATAAAATATATATTTGGTGTAGTTTCTGATATTTTACATAGGGTGTGTAATATATATTTACTGTACTATTTGGTATTTTCTTTACAGTAAATAATATATATTTGGTATATCATTTACAGTATATATAACACATATTTGGTGTACTTTTTGATATTTTATGTACAGTATGTAATACATATTCACTGTAAATTTTGATATTTTTTTTACACTATATAAACTGTATTTGGTGTACTTTTAGTTAATATTATATGTACAATATATGAAATATATTTACTGTACTTTTTGATATTTTATGTACAGTATATAAGATATATTTGGTGTCCTTTTGATATTTTATGTAAATTATATAATATATATTTGTTGTAGATTGTGATATTTTACATATGGTGTGTAATATATATTTACTGTACTATTTGATATTTTATTTACACTATATAAAATGTATTTGGTGTACTTTTAGTTAATATTATATGTACAATATATGAAATATATTTACTGTACTTTTTGATATTTTATGTACAGTATATAAGATATATTTTGTGTCATTTTGATATTTTATGTAAATTATATAATATATATTTGGTGTAGATTGTGATATTTTACATACTGTGTGTAATATATATTTACTGTAGTTTTTGATATTTTATTTACAGTAAATAATATACATTTGGTGTAATTTTTGATATTTTATGTACAGTATATTAAATATAATTACTGTAGTTTTTGATAGTTTATTTACAGTATATATAACACATATTTGGTGTACTTTTTGATATTTTATGTACAGTATGTAATATATATTCACTGAAATTTTCGATAATTTATTTACACTATATAAAATGTATTTGGTGTACTTTTAGTTAATATTATATGTACAGTATATGAAATATATTTACTGTAAATTTTGATATTTTTTGTACAGTATAGAAGATATATTTGGTGTCCTTTTGATATTTTATGTAAATTATATAATATATATTTGGTGTAGTTTTTGATATTTTACATAGTGTGTGTCATATATATTTACTGTACTTTTTGATTTTTTATTAACAGTATATAATATACATTTGGTGAAATTTGATATTTTATGTACAGTATATGAAATATAATTACTGTAGTTTTTGATAGTTTATTTACAGTATATATTACAAATATTTGGTGTACTTTTTGATATTTTATGTACAGTATGTAATATATATTTACTGTACTTTTTGATATTTTATTTACAGTATATAAAATGTATTTGGTGTACTTTTATTTAATATTATATGTACAATATATGAAATATATTTACTGTACATTTTGATATTTTATGTACAGTATATAAGATATATTTGGTGTCCTTTTGATATTTTATGTAAATTATATAATATATATTTGGTGTAGATTGTGATATTTTACCTAGGGTGTGTAATATATATTTACTGTAATTTTTGATATTTTATTTACAGTAAATAATATACATTTGATGTAATTTTTGATATTTTATGTATAGTATATTAAATATAATTACTGCAGTTTTTGATAGTTTATTTACAGTATATATAACACATATTTGGTGTACTTTTTGATATTTTATGTAGAGAATGTAATATATATTTACTGTACTTTTTGATAATTTATTTACAGTATATAAAATGTATTTGGTGTACTTTTAGTTAATATTATATGTACAGTATATGAAATATATTTACTGTACATTTTCATAATTTATGTTCAGTATATAAGGTATATTTGGTGCCCTTTTGATATTTTATGTAAATTATATAATATATATTTGGTGTAGTTTGTGATATTTTACATAGGGTGTGTAATGTATATTTACTGTACAATTTGGTATTTTATTTACAGTAAATAATATGCATTTGGTGTAATTTTTGATATTTTCTGTACAGTATATTAAATATAATTACTGTAGTTTTTGGTAGTTTATTTACAGTATATATAACACATATTTGGTGTACTTTTTGATATTTTATGTACAGTATGTAATATATATTCACTGTAATTTTTGATATTTTATTTACACTATATAAAATGTATTTGGTGTACTTTTAGTTAATATTATATGTACAATATATGAAATATATTTACTGTACTTTTTGATATTTTATGTACAGTATATAAGATATATTTGGTGTCCTTTTGATATTTTATGTAAATTATATAATATATATTTGGTGTAGATTGTGATATTTTACATAGGGTGTGTAAGATATATTTACTGTACTTTTTGATATTTAATTTACAGTAAATAATATACATTTGGTGAAATTTAAGATATTTTATGTACAGTATATTAAATATAATTACGGCAGATTTTGATAGTTTATTTACAGTATATATAACACATATTTGGTGTAATATTTGATATTTTATGTACAGAATGTAATATATATTTACTGTATTTTTGATATTTTATTTACAGTATATAAAATGTATTTGGTGTACTTTTAGTTAATATGATATGTACAATATATGAAATATATTTACTGTACTTTTTGATATTTTATGTACAGTATATAATATATATTTGGTGTCCTTTTGATATTTTATGTGAATTTTATAATATATATCTGGTGTAGTTTTTGATATTTTACAGAGGGTGTGTAATATATATTTACTGTAGTTTTTGATATTTTATTTACAATATATAATATACATTTCATGTAATTTTTGATATTTTATGTACAGTATATTAAATATAATTACTGTAGTTTTTGATAGTTTATTTACAGTACATATAACACATATTTGGTGTACTTTTTGATATTTTATGTACAGTATGTAATATATATTTACTGTAATTTTTGATACTTTATTTACAGTATATAAAATGTATTTGGTGTAATTTTAGTTAATATTATATATACAATATATGAAATATATTTACTGTACATTTTGATATTTTATGTACAGTATAGAAGATATATTTGGTGTCATTTTGATATTTTATGTAAATTATATAATATATATTTGGTGTAGTTTGTGATATTTTACATAGGGTGTGTCATATATATTTACTGTACTTTTTGATATTTTATTGACAGTATATAATATACATTTGGTGTAATTTTTGATATTTTATGTACAGTATATTTAATATAATTACTGCAGTTTTTGATAGTTTATTTACAGTATATATAACACATATTTGATGTACTTTTTGATATTTTATGTACAGAATGTAATATATATTTACTGTAGTTTTTGATATTTTATTTACAGTATATAAAATGTATTTGGTGTACTTTTAGTTAATATTATATGTACAGTATGTGAAATATATTTACTGTACATTTTGATAATTTATGTTAAGTATATAAGGTATATTTGGTGTCCTTTTGATATTTTATGTAAATTATATAATATATATTTGGAGTAGTTTGTGATATTTTACATAGGGTGTGTAATGTATATTTAGTGTACTTTTTAGTATTTTATTTACAGTAAATAATATACATTTGGTGTGATTTTTGATATTTTATGTACAGTATATTAAATATAATTACTGTAGTTTTTGAGAGTTTATTTACAGTATATATAACACATATTTGGTGTACTTTTTGATATTTTATGTACAGTATGTAATATATATTCACTGTAATTTTTGATATTTTATTTACACTATATAAAATGAATTTGGTGTACTTTTAGTTAATATTATATGTACAATATATGAAATATATTTACTGTACTTTTTGATATTTTATGTACAGTATATACGATATATTTGGTGTCCTTTTTATATTTTCGGTAAATTATATAATATATATTTGGTGTAGATTGTGATATTTTACATATGGTGTGTAATATATATTTACTGTACTTTTTGATATTTTATTTACACTATATAAAATGTATTTGGTGTACTTTTAGTTAATATGATATGTACAATATATGAAATATATTTACTGTACTTTTTGATATTTATGTACAGTATATAATATATATTTGGTGTCCTTTTGATATTTTATGTGAATTTTATAATATATATCTGGTGTAGTTTTTGATATTTTACAGAGGGTGTGTAATATATATTTACTGTAGTTTTTGATATTTTATTTACAATATATAATATACATTTCGTGTAATTTTTGATATTTTATGTACAGTATATTAAATATAATTACTGTAGTTTTTGATAGTTTATTTACAGTATATATAACACATATTTGGTGTACTTTTTGATATTTTATGTACTGAATGTAATATATATTTACTGTACTTTTTGATATTTTATTTACAGTATATAAAATGTATTTGGTGAACTTTTAGTTAATATTATATGTACAATATATGAAATATATTTACTGTACATTTTGATATTTTATGTTCAGTATATAAGGTATATTTGGTGTCCTTTTAATATTTTATGTAAATTATATAATATATATTTGGTGTAGCTTGTGATATTTTACATAGGGTGTGTAATGTATATTTACTGTACTTTTAGGTATTTTATTTACAGTAAATAATATACATTTGGTGTAATTTTTGATATTTTATGTACAGTATATTAAATATAATTACTGTAGGTTTTGATAGTTTATTTACAGTATATATAACACATATTTGGTGTACTTTTTGATATTTTATGTACAGTATGTAATATATATTCACTGTAATTTTTGATACTTTATTTACACTATATAAAATGTATTTGGTGTACTTTTAGTTAATATTATATGTACAATATATGAAATATATTTACTGTACTTTTTGATATTTTATGTACAGTATATAAGATATATTTGGTGTCCTTTTGATATTTTATGTAAATTATATAATATATATTTGGTGTAGATTGTGATATTTTACATAGGGTGTGTAAGATATATTTACTGTACTTTTTGATATTTAATTTACAGTAAATAATATACATTTGGTGAAATTTAAGATATTTTATGTACAGTATATTAAATATAATTACGGCAGATTTTGATAGTTTATTTACAGTATATATAACACATATTTGGTGTAATATTTGATATTTTATGTACAGAATGTAATATATATTTACTGTATTTTTGATATTTTATTTACAGTATATAAAATGTATTTGGTGTACTTTTAGTTAATATGATATGTACAATATATGAAATATATTTACTGTACTTTTTGATATTTTATGTACAGTATATAATATATATTTGGTGTCCTTTTGATATTTTATGTGAATTTTATAATATATATCTGGTGTAGTTTTTGATATTTTACAGAGGGTGTGTAATATATATTTACTGTAGTTTTTGATATTTTATTTACAATATATAATATACATTTCATGTAATTTTTGATATTTTATGTACAGTATATTAAATATAATTACTGTAGTTTTTGATAGTTTATTTACAGTACATATAACACATATTTGGTGTACTTTTTGATATTTTATGTACAGTATGTAATATATATTTACTGTAATTTTTGATACTTTATTTACAGTATATAAAATGTATTTGGTGTAATTTTAGTTAATATTATATATACAATATATGAAATATATTTACTGTACATTTTGATATTTTATGTACAGTATAGAAGATATATTTGGTGTCATTTTGATATTTTATGTAAATTATATAATATATATTTGGTGTAGTTTGTGATATTTTACATAGGGTGTGTCATATATATTTACTGTACTTTTTGATATTTTATTGACAGTATATAATATACATTTGGTGTAATTTTTGATATTTTATGTACAGTATATTTAATATAATTACTGCAGTTTTTGATAGTTTATTTACAGTATATATAACACATATTTGATGTACTTTTTGATATTTTATGTACAGAATGTAATATATATTTACTGTAGTTTTTGATATTTTATTTACAGTATATAAAATGTATTTGGTGTACTTTTAGTTAATATTATATGTACAGTATGTGAAATATATTTACTGTACATTTTGATAATTTATGTTAAGTATATAAGGTATATTTGGTGTCCTTTTGATATTTTATGTAAATTATATAATATATATTTGGAGTAGTTTGTGATATTTTACATAGGGTGTGTAATGTATATTTAGTGTACTTTTTAGTATTTTATTTACAGTAAATAATATACATTTGGTGTGATTTTTGATATTTTATGTACAGTATATTAAATATAATTACTGTAGTTTTTGAGAGTTTATTTACAGTATATATAACACATATTTGGTGTACTTTTTGATATTTTATGTACAGTATGTAATATATATTCACTGTAATTTTTGATATTTTACTTACACTATATAAAATGAATTTGGTGTACTTTTAGTTAATATTATATGTACAATATATGAAATATATTTACTGTACTTTTTGATATTTTATGTACAGTATATACGATATATTTGGTGTCCTTTTTATATTTTAGGTAAATTATATAATATATATTTGGTGTAGATTGTGATATTTTACATATGGTGTGTAATATATATTTACTGTACTTTTTGATATTTTATTTACACTATATAAAATGTATTTGGTGTACTTTTAGTTAATATGATATGTACAATATATGAAATATATTTACTGTACTTTTTGATATTTATGTACAGTATATAATATATATTTGGTGTCCTTTTGATATTTTATGTGAATTTTATAATATATATCTGGTGTAGTTTTTGATATTTTACAGAGGGTGTGTAATATATATTTACTGTAGTTTTTGATATTTTATTTACAATATATAATATACATTTCGTGTAATTTTTGATATTTTATGTACAGTATATTAAATATAATTACTGTAGTTTTTGATAGTTTATTTACAGTATATATAACACATATTTGGTGTACTTTTTGATATTTTATGTACTGAATGTAATATATATTTACTGTACTTTTTGATATTTTATTTACAGTATATAAAATGTATTTGGTGAACTTTTAGTTAATATTATATGTACAATATATGAAATATATTTACTGTACATTTTGATATTTTATGTTCAGTATATAAGGTATATTTGGTGTCCTTTTAATATTTTATGTAAATTATATAATATATATTTGGTGTAGCTTGTGATATTTTACATAGGGTGTGTAATGTATATTTACTGTACTTTTAGGTATTTTATTTACAGTAAATAATATACATTTGGTGTAATTTTTGATATTTTATGTACAGTATATTAAATATAATTACTGTAGGTTTTGATAGTTTATTTACAGTATATATAACACATATTTGGTGTACTTTTTGATATTTTATGTACAGTATGTAATATATATTCACTGTAATTTTTGATACTTTATTTACACTATATAAAATGTATTTGGTGTACTTTTAGTTAATATTATATGTACAATATATGAAATATATTTACTGTACTTTTTGATATTTTATGTACAGTATATAAGATATATTTGGTGTCCTTTTGATATTTTATGTAAATTATATAATATATATTTGGTGTAGATTGTGATATTTTACATATGATGTGTAATATATATTTACTGTACATTTTGATATTTTATTTACAGTATATAAAATGTATTTGGTGTACTTTTAGTTAATATTATATGTACAATATATGAAATATATTTACTGTACATTTGATAGTTTTTGTACAGTATATAAGAAATATTTGGTGTCCTTTTGAGATTTTATGTGAATTTTATAATATATATTTGGTGCAGTTTTTGACATTTTACATAGGGTGTGTAATATATATTTACTGTAATATTTGATATTTTATTTACAGTAAATAATATACATTTGGTGTAATTTTTGATATTTAATGTACAGTATATTAAATATAATTACTGTAGTTTTGATAGTTTATTTATAGTATATATAACACATATTTGGTGTACTTTTTGATATTTTATTTACAGTATGTAATATATATTTACTGTAATTTTTCATAATTTATTTACAGTATATAAAATGTATTTGGGGTACTTTTAGTTAATATTAAATATACAATATAAGAAATATATTTCCTGTACTTTTGATATTTTTTGTACAGTATAGAAGATATATTTGGTGTCCTTTTCATATTTTATGTATATTATATAATATATATTTGGTGTAGTTTTTGATATTTTACATACGGTGTGTCATATACATTTACTGTACTTTTTGATATTTTATTTACAGTATATAATATACATTTGGTGTAATTTTTGATATTTTATGCACAGTGTATTATATATAATTTGTGTAGTTTTGATAGTTTATTTATAGTATATATAACACATATTTGGTGTACTTTTTGATATTTTATGTACAGTATGTAATACATATTTACTGTAATTTTTGATATTTTATTTACAGTATATAAAATGTATTTGGTGTACTTTTTGATATTTTATGTACAGTAGATAATATATACTTACTCTAATTTTTGATATTTTATTTACAGTATGTAAAATGTATTTGGTGTACTTTTAGTTAATACTATATGTACAATATAGGAAATATATTTACTGTATTTTTCATATTTTATGTACAGTATATAATATATATTTGGTGTCCTTTTGATATTTTTTGTAAATTATAAAATATATTTTTGGTGTATATTGCGATATTTTACATATGGTGTGTAATATATATTTCCTGTACTTTTTGATATTTTATTTACACTATATAAAATGTATTTGGTGTACTTTTAGTTAATATTATATGTACAATATATGAAATATATTTACTGTATTTTGATATTTTATGTACACTACATAAGATATATTTGGTGTCCTTTTGATATTTTATGTAAATTATATAATGTATATTTGGTGTAGATTGTGATATTTTACATAGGGTGTGTAAGATATATTTACTGTACTTTTTGATATTTTATTTACAGTATATAATATACATTTGGTGTAATTTTTGATATTTTATGTACAGTGTATTAAATATAATTACTGTAGCTTTTGATAGTTTATTTACAGTATATATAACACATATTTGGTGTACTTTTTGATATTTTATGTACAGTATGTAATACATATTTACTGTAATTTTTGATATTTTATTTACAGTATATAAAATGTATTTGGTGTACTATCAGTTAATATTATATGTACAATATATGAAATATATTTACTGTACATTTTGATATTTTATGTAGAGTACATAAGATATATTTGGTGTCCTTTTGATATTTTATGTAAATTATATAATATATATTTGGTGTAGTTTGTGATATTTTACATAGGGTGTGTCATATATATTTACCGTACTTTTTGATATTTTATTTACAGTATATAATATACATTTGGTGTAATTTTTGATATTTTATGTACAGTATATTATATATAATTACTGTAGTTTTGATAGTTTATTTATAGTATATATAACACATATTTGGTGTACTATTTGATATTTCATGTACAGTATGTAATATATGTTTACTGTAATTTTTGATATTTTATTTACAGTATGTAAAATGTATTCGGTGTACTTTTAGTTAATATTATATGTACAATATATGAAATATATTTACTGTACATTTTGATATTTTTGTACAGTATAGAAGATATATTTGGTGTCCTTTTTATATTTTATGTAAATTATACAATATAAACTTGGTGTAGTTTTAATTTTACATAGTGTGTGTCATATATATTTACTGTACTTTTTGATATTTTATTTACAGTATATAATATACATTTGGTGAAATTTTTGATATTTTATGTACAGTATATTAAATATAATTACTGAAGTTTTTCATAGTTTATTTACAGTATATATAACACATATTTGGTGTACCTTTTGACATTTTATGTACAGTATGTTATATATATTTACTGTAATTTTTGATAATTTATTTACAGTAAATAAAATGTATTTGGTGTACTTTTAGTTAATATTATATATACAATATAAGAAATATATTTACTGTACATTTTGATATTTTTTATACAGTATAGAAGATATATTTGGTGTCCTTTTGATATTTTATGTAAATTATATAATATATATTTGGTGTACTTTTTGATATTTTATGTACACTATGTAATATATATTTACCGTAATTTTCGATATTTTATTTACAGTACATAAAATATATTTGGTGTCCTTTTAGTTAATATTATATGTACAATATTTGAAATATATTTACTATACTGTTTGATATTTTATGTAGAGTATATAATATATATTTGGTGTCCTTTTGATATTTTATGTGAATTTTATAACATATTTGATGTAGTTTTTGATATTTTCCATAGGGTGTGTAATATATATTTACTGTAATTTTTGATATTTTATTTACAGTAAATAATATACATTAGGTGTAATTTTTGATATTTTATGTACAGTATATTAAATATAATTACTGTAGTTTTTGATTGTTAATTTACAGTATATGTAACACATATTTGGTGTACTTTTTGATATTTTATGTACAGTATGTAATATATATTTACTGTAATTTTTGATAATTTATTTACAGTATATAAAATGTATTTGGTGTACTTTTAGTTTATATTATATATACAGTACATGAAATATATTTACTGTAATTTTTGATATTTTATGTACAGTATAGAAGATATATTTGGTGTCCTTTTGTTATTTTATCTAAATTATATAATATATATTTGGTGTAGTTTGTGATATTTTACATAGGGTGTGTAATGTATATTTTCTGTACTTTTTGATATATTATTAACAGTATATAATATACATTTGGTGTAATTTTTAATATTTTATGTACAGTATATTAAATATAATTACTGTAGTTTTTAATAGTTTATTTACAGTATATATAACACATATTTGGTGTACTTTTTGATATTTTATGTACAGTATGTAATATATATTTACTGTACTTTTTGATATTTTATTTTCAGTATACAAAATGTATTTGGTGTACTTTTAGTTAATAATATACGTACAATGTATGAAATATATATGCTGTACTTTTTGATATTTTATGTACAATATATAAGATATATTTGGTGTCCTTTTTATATTCTATGTAAATTATATAATATATATTTGGTGTAATTTTTGATATTTTACATAGGGTGTGTAGTATATATTTACTGTCCTTTTTGATATTTTATTTACAGTATTAAATTTGTATTTGGTGTAATTTTTGATATTTTATATACAGTACATTGAATATGATTACTGTAGTTTTTGATATTTACAGTATATATAACACATATTTGGTGTACTTTTTGATATTTTATGTACAGTATGTAATATATATTTACTGTACTTTTTGATATTTTATTTACAGTATATAAAATGTATTTGGTGTACTTTTAGTTAATATTATATGTAGAATATATGAAATATATTTACTGTACTTTTTGATATTTTGTGTACAGTATAGAAGATACATTTGGTGTCCTTTTGATATTTTATGTAAATTATATAATATATATTTGGTGTAGTTTTTGATATTTTACATAGGGTGTGTCATATACATTTACTGTACTTTTGATATTTTATTTACAGTAAATAATATACATTTGATGTAATTTTTGATATTTTATGTACAGTACATTATATATAATTAGTGTAGTTTTGATAGTTTATTCATAGTATATATTACACATATTTGTTGTATATTTTGATATTTTATGTATAGTATGTAATATATATTTACTGTACTTTTTGATATTTAATTACAGTACATAAAATGTATATGGTGTACTTTTAGTTAATATTATATGTACAATATATGAAATATATTTACTGTACATTTTGATATTTTATGTACACTATATAAGATATATTTGGTGTCCTTTTGATGTTTTATGTAAATTATATAATATATATTTGGTGTAGATTGTGATATTTTACATAGGGTGTGTAAGATATATTTACTGTACATTTTGATAATTTATTTAAAGTTAATAATATACATTTGGTGTAATTTTTGATATTTTATGTACAGTATATTAAATATAATTACTGTAGTTTTTGATAGTTTATTTACAGTATATATAACACATATTTGGTGTACTTTTTGATATTTTATGTACAGTATGTAATACATATTTACTGTAATTTTTGATATTTTATTTATAGTATATAAAATGTATTTGGTGTACTTTTTGATATTTTATGTACAGTAGATAATATATATTTACTCTAATTTTTGATATTTTATTTACAGTATGTAAAATGTATTTGGTGTACTTTTAGTTAATACTATATGTACAATATAGGAAATATATTTACTGTACTTTTTGATATTTTATGTACAGTATATAATATATATTTGGTGTACTTTTGATATTTTATGTAAATTATGTAATATATATTTGGTGTAGTTTTTGATATTTTACATAGAGTGTAATATATATTTACTGTCCTTTTTGATATTTTATTTAGAGTGTATAATATACATTTGGTGTAATTTTTGATATTTTATGTACAGTATATTAAATATAATTACTGAAGGTTTTGATAGTTTATTTACAGTATATATAACACATATTTTGTGTACTTTTTGATATTTTATGTACAGTAGATAATATATACTTACCATAATTTTTAATATTTTATTTACAGTATGTAAAATGTATTTGGTGTACTTTTAGTTAATATTATATGTACAATATATGAAATATATTTACCGTACTTTTTGATATTTTATGTACAGTATAGAAGATATAATTGGTGTACTTTTGATATTTTATGTAAATTATATAATATATAGTTGGTGTAGTTTTTGATATTTTACATAGAGTGTAATATATATTTACTGTCCTTTTTGGTATTTTATTTAGAGTGTATAATATACATTTGGTGTAATTTTTGATATTTTATGTACAGTATATTAAATATAATTACTGAAGATTTTGATAGTTTATTTACAGTATATAGAACACATATTTGGTGTACTTTTTGATATTTTATGTACAGTAGATAATATGTACTTACTGTAATTTTTGATATTTATTTACAGTATGTAAAATGTATTTGGTGTACTTTTAGCTAATATTTTATGTACAATATATGAAATATATTTACTGTACTTTTTGATATTTTATGTAGAGTATATAATATATATTTGGTGTACTTTTGATATATTATGTAAATTATATAATATATATTTGGTGTTGTTTTTGATATTTTACATAGAGTGTAATATATATTTACTGTCATTTTTGATATTTTATTTAGAGTGTATAATATACATTTGGTGTAATTTTTGATAATTTATGTACAGTATATTAAATATAATTACTGAAAATTTTGATAGTTTATTTACAGTATATATAACACATATTTGGTGTACTTTTTGATATTTTATGTACAGTAGATAATATATACTTACTGTAATTTTTTATATATTATTTACACTATGTAAAATGTATTTGGTGTAGTATTAGTTAATATTATATGTACAATATAGGAAATATATTTACTGTACTTTTTGATATTTTATGTACAGTATATAATATATATTTGGTGTAATTTTGATATTTTATGTAAATTATATAATATATATTTGGTGTAGTTTTTGATATTTTAAATAGAGTGTAGTATATATTTACTGTCCTTTTTGATATTTTATTTAGAGTGTATAATATACATTTGGTGTAATTTTTGATATTTTATGTACAGTATATTAAATACAATTACTGAAGATTTTGATAGTTTATTTACAGTATATATAACACATATTTGGTGTACTTTTTGATATTTTATGTACAGTAGATAATATATACTTACTGTAATTTTTAATATATTATTTACAGTATGTAAAATGTATTTGGTGTACTTTTAGTTAATAATATATGCACAATATATGAAATATATTTACTGTACTTTTTGATATTTTATGTACAGTATATAATATATATTTGGTGTACTTTTGATATTTTATGTAAATTATATAACATATATTTGATGTAGTTTTTGATATTTTACATAGAGTGTAATATATATTTACTGTCCTTTTTGATATTTTATTTAGAGTGTATAATATACATTTGGTGTAATTTTTGATATTTTATGTACAGTATATTAAATATAATTACTGAAGATTTTGATAGTTTATTTACAGTATATATAACACATATTTGGTGTACTTTTTGATATTTTATATACAGTAGATAATATATACTTACTGTAATTTTTTATATATTATTTACACTATGTAAACTGTATTTGGTGTACTTTTAGTTAATATTATATGTACAATATATGAAATATATTTACTGTACTTTTTGATATTTTATGTACAGTATATAATATATATTTGGTGTACTTTTGATATTTTATGTAAATTATATAATATATATTTGTTGTAGTTTTTGATATTTTACATAGAGTGTAATATATAATTACTGTCCTTTTTGATATTTTATTTAGAGTGTATAATATACATTTGGTGTAATTTTTGATGTTTTATGTACAGTATATTAAATATAATTACTGAAAGTTTTCATAGTTTATTTACAGTATATATAACACATATTTGGTGTACTTTTTGATATTTTATGTACAGTAGATAATATATACTTACTGTAATTTTTGATATTTTATTTACAATATGTAAAATGTATTTGGTGTACTTTTAGTTAATACTTTATGTACAATATATGAAATATATTTACTGTACTTTTTGATATTTTATGTACAGTATATAATATATATTTGGTGTACTTTTGATATTTTATGTAAATTAAATAATATATAGTTGGTGTAGTTTTTGATATTTTACATAGAGTGTAATATATATTTACTGTCCTTTTTGATATTTTATTTAGAGTGTATAAAGTACATTTGGTGTAATTACTGATATTTTATGAACAGTATATTAAATATAATTACTGAAGATTTTGATAGTTTATTTACAGTATATATAACACATATTTGGTGTACTTTTTGATATTTTATGAACAGTAGATAACATATACTTACTGTAATTTTTGATATTTTATTTACAGTATGTAAAATGTATTTGCTGTACTTTTAGTTAATATTATATGTACAATATATGAAATATATTTACTGTACTATTTATTATTTTATGTACAGTATATAATATATATTTGGTGTACATTTGATATTTTATGTAAATTATATAATATATATTTGGAGTAGTTTTTGATATTTTACATAGAGTGTAATATATATTTACTGTCCTTTTTGATATTTTATTTAGAGTGTATAATATACATTTGGTGTAATTTTTGATATTTTATGTACAGTATATTAAATATAATTACTGAAGGTTTTGATAGTTTATTTACAGTATATATAACTCATGTTTGGTGTACTTTTTGATATTTTATGTACAGTAGATAATATATACTTACTGTAATTTTTGATATTTTATTTACAGAATGTAAAATGTATTTGTTGTACTTTTAGTTAATATTATATGTACAATATATGAAATATATTTACTGTACTTTTTGATATTTTATGTACAGTATATAATATATATTTGGTGTACTTTTGATATTTTATGTAAATTATATAATATATATTTGGTGTAGTTTTTGATATTTTACATAGAGTGTAATATATATTTACTGTCCTTTTTTATATTTTATTTAGAGTGTATAATATACATTTGGTGTAATTTTTGATATTTTATGTTCAGTATATTAAATATAATTACTGAAGATTTTGATAGTTTATTTACAGTATATATAACACATATTTGGTGTACTTTTTGATATTTTATGTACAGTAGAAAATATATACTTACTGTACTTTTTTATATATTATTTACACTATGTAAACTGTATTTGGTGTACTTTTAGTTAATATTATATGTACAATATATGAAATACATTTACTGTACTTTTCGATATTTTATGTACAGTATATAATATATATTTGGTGTACTTTTGATATTTTATGTAAATTATATAATATTCAGTTGGTGTAGTTTTTGATATTTTACATAGAGTGTAATATATATTTATTGTCCTTTTTGATATTTTATTTAGAGTGTATAATATACATTTGGTGTAATTTTTGATGTTTTATGTACAGTATATTAAATATAATTACTGAAGATTTTGATAGTTTATTTACAGTATATATAACACATATTTGGTGTACTTTTTGATATTTTATGTACAGTAGATAATATATACTTACTGTAATTTTTGATATTTTATTTACAATATGTAAAATATATTTGTTGTACTTTTAGTTAATACTTTATGTACAATATATTAAATATATTTACTGTACTTTTTGATATTTTATGTATAGTATATAATATATATTTGGTGTACTTTTGATATTTTATGTAAATTATATAATATATAGTTAGTGTAGTTTTTGATATTTTACATAGAGTGTAATATATATTTACTGTCCTTTTTGATATTTTATTTAGAGTGTATAAAATACATTTGGTGTAATTACTGATATTTTATGAACAGTATATTAAATATAATTACTGAAGATATTTATAGTTTATTCACAGTATATATAACACATATTTGGTGTACTTTTTGATATTTTATGTACAGTAGATAATATATACTTACTGTAATTTTTGATATTTTATTTACAGTATGTAAAATGTATTTGTTGTACTTTTAGTTAATATTATATGTACAATATATGAAATATATTTACTGTACTTTTTCATATTTTATGTACAGTATATAATATATATTTCTTGTACCTTTGATATTTTATGTAAATTATATAATATATATTTGGAGTAGTTTTTGATATTTTACATAGAGTGTAATATATATTTACTGTCCTTTTTGATATATTATTTAGAGTGTATAAAATTCAATTGTTGTCATTACTGATATTTTATGAACAGTATATTAAATATAATTACTGTAGGTTTTGATAGTTTATTTACAGTATATATAACACATATTTGGTGTACTTTTTGATATTTTATGTACAGTATGTAATATATATTCACTGTAATTTTTGATACTTTATTTACACTATATAAAATGTATTTGGTGTACTTTTACTTAATATTATATGTACAATATATGAAATATATTTACTGTACTTTTTGATATTTTATGTACAGTATATAAGATATATTTGGTGTCCTTTTGATATTTTATGTAAATTATATAATATATATTTGGTGTAGATTGTGATATTTTACATAGGGTGTGTAAGATATATTTACTGTACTTTTTGATATTTAATTTACAGTAAATAATATACATTTGGTGAAATTTAAGATATTTTATGTACAGTATATTAAATATAATTACGGCAGATTTTGATAGTTTATTTACAGTATATATAACACATATTTGGTGTAATATTTGATATTTTATGTACAGAATGTAATATATATTTACTGTATTTTTGATATTTTATTTACAGTATATAAAATGTATTTGGTGTACTTTTAGTTAATATGATATGTACAATATATGAAATATATTTACTGTACTTTTTGATATTTTATGTACAGTATATAATATATATTTGGTGTCCTTTTGATATTTTATGTGAATTTTATAATATATATCTGGTGTAGTTTTTGATATTTTACAGAGGGTGTGTAATATATATTTACTGTAGTTTTTGATATTTTATTTACAATATATAATATACATTTCATGTAATTTTTGATATTTTATGTACAGTATATTAAATATAATTACTGTAGTTTTTGATAGTTTATTTACAGTACATATAACACATATTTGGTGTACTTTTTGATATTTTATGTACAGTATGTAATATATATTTACTGTAATTTTTGATACTTTATTTACAGTATATAAAATGTATTTGGTGTAATTTTAGTTAATATTATATATACAATATATGAAATATATTTACTGTACATTTTGATATTTTATGTACAGTATAGAAGATATATTTGGTGTCATTTTGATATTTTATGTAAATTATATAATATATATTTGGTGTAGTTTGTGATATTTTACATAGGGTGTGTCATATATATTTACTGTACTTTTTGATATTTTATTGACAGTATATAATATACATTTGGTGTAATTTTTGATATTTTATGTACAGTATATTTAATATAATTACTGCAGTTTTTGATAGTTTATTTACAGTATATATAACACATATTTGATGTACTTTTTGATATTTTATGTACAGAATGTAATATATATTTACTGTAGTTTTTGATATTTTATTTACAGTATATAAAATGTATTTGGTGTACTTTTAGTTAATATTATATGTACAGTATGTGAAATATATTTACTGTACATTTTGATAATTTATGTTAAGTATATAAGGTATATTTGGTGTCCTTTTGATATTTTATGTAAATTATATAATATATATTTGGAGTAGTTTGTGATATTTTACATAGGGTGTGTAATGTATATTTAGTGTACTTTTTAGTATTTTATTTACAGTAAATAATATACATTTGGTGTGATTTTTGATATTTTATGTACAGTATATTAAATATAATTACTGTAGTTTTTGAGAGTTTATTTACAGTATATATAACACATATTTGGTGTACTTTTTGATATTTTATGTACAGTATGTAATATATATTCACTGTAATTTTTGATATTTTATTTACACTATATAAAATGAATTTGGTGTACTTTTAGTTAATATTATATGTACAATATATGAAATATATTTACTGTACTTTTTGATATTTTATGTACAGTATATACGATATATTTGGTGTCCTTTTTATATTTTAGGTAAATTATATAATATATATTTGGTGTAGATTGTGATATTTTACATATGGTGTGTAATATATATTTACTGTACTTTTTGATATTTTATTTACACTATATAAAATGTATTTGGTGTACTTTTAGTTAATATGATATGTACAATATATGAAATATATTTACTGTACTTTTTGATATTTATGTACAGTATATAATATATATTTGGTGTCCTTTTGATATTTTATGTGAATTTTATAATATATATCTGGTGTAGTTTTTGATATTTTACACAGGGTGTGTAATATATATTTACTGTAGTTTTTGATATTTTATTTACAATATATAATATACATTTCGTGTAATTTTTGATATTTTATGTACAGTATATTAAATATAATTACTGTAGTTTTTGATAGTTTATTTACAGTATATATAACACATATTTGGTGTACTTTTTGATATTTTATGTACTGAATGTAATATATATTTACTGTACTTTTTGATATTTTATTTACAGTATATAAAATGTATTTGGTGAACTTTTAGTTAATATTATATGTACAATATATGAAATATATTTACTGTACATTTTGATATTTTATGTTCAGTATATAAGGTATATTTGGTGTCCTTTTAATATTTTATGTAAATTATATAATATATATTTGGTGTAGCTTGTGATATTTTACATAGGGTGTGTAATGTATATTTACTGTACTTTTAGGTATTTTATTTACAGTAAATAATATACATTTGGTGTAATTTTTGATATTTTATGTACAGTATATTAAATATAATTACTGTAGGTTTTGATAGTTTATTTACAGTATATATAACACATATTTGGTGTACTTTTTGATATTTTATGTACAGTATGTAATATATATTCACTGTAATTTTTGATACTTTATTTACACTATATAAAATGTATTTGGTGTACTTTTAGTTAATATTATATGTACAATATATGAAATATATTTACTGTACTTTTTGATATTTTATGTACAGTATATAAGATATATTTGGTGTCCTTTTGATATTTTATGTAAATTATATAATATATATTTGGTGTAGATTGTGATATTTTACATATGATGTGTAATATATATTTACTGTACATTTTGATATTTTATTTACAGTATATAAAATGTATTTGGTGTACTTTTAGTTAATATTATATGTACAATATATGAAATATATTTACTGTACATTTGATAGTTTTTGTACAGTATATAAGAAATATTTGGTGTCCTTTTGAGATTTTATGTGAATTTTATAATATATATTTGGTGCAGTTTTTGACATTTTACATAGGGTGTGTAATATATATTTACTGTAATATTTGATATTTTATTTACAGTAAATAATATACATTTGGTGTAATTTTTGATATTTAATGTACAGTATATTAAATATAATTACTGTAGTTTTGATAGTTTATTTATAGTATATATAACACATATTTGGTGTACTTTTTGATATTTTATTTACAGTATGTAATATATATTTACTGTAATTTTTCATAATTTATTTACAGTATATAAAATGTATTTGGGGTACTTTTAGTTAATATTAAATATACAATATAAGAAATATATTTCCTGTACTTTTGATATTTTTTGTACAGTATAGAAGATATATTTGGTGTCCTTTTGATATTTTATGTATATTATATAATATATATTTGGTGTAGTTTTTGATATTTTACATACGGTGTGTCATATACATTTACTGTACTTTTTGATATTTTATTTACAGTATATAATATACATTTGGTGTAATTTTTGATATTTTATGCACAGTGTATTATATATAATTAGTGTAGTTTTGATAGTTTATTTATAGTATATATAACACATATTTGGTGTACTTTTTGATATTTTATGTACAGTATGTAATACATATTTACTGTAATTTTTGATATTTTATTTACAGTATATAAAATGTATTTGGTGTACTTTTTGATATTTTATGTACAGTAGATAATATATACTTACTCTAATTTTTGATATTTTATTTACAGTATGTAAAATGTATTTGGTGTACTTTTAGTTAATACTATATGTACAATATAGGAAATATATTTACTGTATTTTTCATATTTTATGTACAGTATATAATATATATTTGGTGTCCTTTTGATATTTTTTGTAAATTATAAAATATATTTTTGGTGTATATTGCGATATTTTACATATGGTGTGTAATATATATTTCCTGTACTTTTTGATATTTTATTTACACTATATAAAATGTATTTGGTGTACTTTTAGTTAATATTATATGTACAATATATGAAATATATTTACTGTATTTTGATATTTTATGTACACTACATAAGATATATTTGGTGTCCTTTTGATATTTCATGTAAATTATATAATGTATATTTGGTGTAGATTGTGATATTTTACATAGGGTGTGTAAGATATATTTACTGTACTTTTTGATATTTTATTTACAGTATATAATATACATTTGGTGTAATTTTTGATATTTTATGTACAGTGTATTAAATATAATTACTGTAGCTTTTGATAGTTTATTTACAGTATATATAACACATATTTGGTGTACTTTTTGATATTTTATGTACAGTATGTAATACATATTTACTGTAATTTTTGATATTTTATTTACAGTATATAAAATGTATTTGGTGTACTATCAGTTAATATTATATGTACAATATATGAAATATATTTACTGTACATTTTGATATTTTATGTAGAGTACATAAGATATATTTGGTGTCCTTTTGATATTTTATGTAAATTATATAATATATATTTGGTGTAGTTTGTGATATTTTACATAGGGTGTGTCATATATATTTACCGTACTTTTTGATATTTTATTTACAGTATATAATATACATTTGGTGTAATTTTTGATATTTTATGTACAGTATATTATATATAATTACTGTAGTTTTGATAGTTTATTTATAGTATATATAACACATATTTGGTGTACTATTTGATATTTCATGTACAGTATGTAATATATGTTTACTGTAATTTTTGATATTTTATTTACAGTATGTAAAATGTATTCGGTGTACTTTTAGTTAATATTATATGTACAATATATGAAATATATTTACTGTACATTTTGATATTTTTGTACAGTATAGAAGATATATTTGGTGTCCTTTTTATATTTTATGTAAATTATACAATATAAACTTGGTGTAGTTTTAATTTTACATAGTGTGTGTCATATATATTTACTGTACTTTTTGATATTTTATTTACAGTATATAATATACATTTGGTGAAATTTTTGATATTTTATGTACAGTATATTAAATATAATTACT
The DNA here is from genome assembly GCF_029289425.2 of Pan paniscus. Classification (NCBI taxonomy): domain Eukaryota; kingdom Metazoa; phylum Chordata; class Mammalia; order Primates; family Hominidae; genus Pan; species Pan paniscus. The sequence continues at coordinate 11,887,516 of NC_073263.2, read as the reverse complement.
GAAGTTTTTCATAGTTTATTTACAGTATATATAACACATATTTGGTGTACCTTTTGACATTTTATGTACAGTATGTTATATATATTTACTGTAATTTTTGATAATTTATTTACAGTAAATAAAATGTATTTGGTGTACTTTTAGTTAATATTATATATACAATATAAGAAATATATTTACTGTACATTTTGATATTTTTTATACAGTATAGAAGATATATTTGGTGTCCTTTTGATATTTTATGTAAATTATATAATATATATTTGGTGTACTTTTTGATATTTTATGTACACTATGTAATATATATTTACCGTAATTTTCGATATTTTATTTACAGTACATAAAATATATTTGGTGTCCTTTTAGTTAATATTATATGTACAATATTTGAAATATATTTACTATACTGTTTGATATTTTATGTACAGTATATAATATATATTTGGTGTCCTTTTGATATTTTATGTGAATTTTATAACATATTTGATGTAGTTTTTGATATTTTCCATAGGGTGTGTAATATATATTTACTGTAATTTTTGATATTTTATTTACAGTAAATAATATACATTAGGTGTAATTTTTGATATTTTATGTACAGTATATTAAATATAATTACTGTAGTTTTTGATTGTTAATTTACAGTATATGTAACACATATTTGGTGTACTTTTTGATATTTTATGTACAGTATGTAATATATATTTACTGTAATTTTTGATAATTTATTTACAGTATATAAAATGTATTTGGTGTACTTTTAGTTTATATTATATATACAGTACATGAAATATATTTACTGTAATTTTTGATATTTTATGTACAGTATAGAAGATATATTTGGTGTCCTTTTGTTATTTTATCTAAATTATATAATATATATTTGGTGTAGTTTGTGATATTTTACATAGGGTGTGTAATGTATATTTTCTGTACTTTTTGATATATTATTAACAGTATATAATATACATTTGGTGTAATTTTTAATATTTTATGTACAGTATATTAAATATAATTACTGTAGTTTTTAATAGTTTATTTACAGTATATATAACACATATTTGGTGTACTTTTTGATATTTTATGTACAGTATGTAATATATATTTACTGTACTTTTTGATATTTTATTTTCAGTATACAAAATGTATTTGGTGTACTTTTAGTTAATAATATACGTACAATGTATGAAATATATATGCTGTACTTTTTGATATTTTATGTACAATATATAAGATATATTTGGTGTCCTTTTTATATTCTATGTAAATTATATAATATATATTTGGTGTAATTTTTGATATTTTACATAGGGTGTGTAGTATATATTTACTGTCCTTTTTGATATTTTATTTACAGTATTAAATTTGTATTTGGTGTAATTTTTGATATTTTATATACAGTACATTGAATATGATTACTGTAGTTTTTGATATTTACAGTATATATAACACATATTTGGTGTACTTTTTGATATTTTATGTACAGTATGTAATATATATTTACTGTACTTTTTGATATTTTATTTACAGTATATAAAATGTATTTGGTGTACTTTTAGTTAATATTATATGTAGAATATATGAAATATATTTACTGTACTTTTTGATATTTTGTGTACAGTATAGAAGATACATTTGGTGTCCTTTTGATATTTTATGTAAATTATATAATATATATTTGGTGTAGTTTTTGATATTTTACATAGGGTGTGTCATATACATTTACTGTACTTTTGATATTTTATTTACAGTAAATAATATACATTTGATGTAATTTTTGATATTTTATGTACAGTACATTATATATAATTAGTGTAGTTTTGATAGTTTATTCATAGTATATATTACACATATTTGTTGTATATTTTGATATTTTATGTATAGTATGTAATATATATTTACTGTACTTTTTGATATTTAATTACAGTACATAAAATGTATATGGTGTACTTTTAGTTAATATTATATGTACAATATATGAAATATATTTACTGTACATTTTGATATTTTATGTACACTATATAAGATATATTTGGTGTCCTTTTGATGTTTTATGTAAATTATATAATATATATTTGGTGTAGATTGTGATATTTTACATAGGGTGTGTAAGATATATTTACTGTACTTTTTGATAATTTATTTAAAGTTAATAATATACATTTGGTGTAATTTTTGATATTTTATGTACAGTATATTAAATATAATTACTGTAGTTTTTGATAGTTTATTTACAGTATATATAACACATATTTGGTGTACTTTTTGATATTTTATGTACAGTATGTAATACATATTTACTGTAATTTTTGATATTTTATTTATAGTATATAAAATGTATTTGGTGAACTTTTTGATATTTTATGTACAGTAGATAATATATATTTACTCTAATTTTTGATATTTTATTTACAGTATGTAAAATGTATTTGGTGTACTTTTAGTTAATACTATATGTACAATATAGGAAATATATTTACTGTACTTTTTGATATTTTATGTACAGTATATAATATATATTTGGTGTACTTTTGATATTTTATGTAAATTATGTAATATATATTTGGTGTAGTTTTTGATATTTTACATAGAGTGTAATATATATTTACTGTCCTTTTTGATATTTTATTTAGAGTGTATAATATACATTTGGTGTAATTTTTGATATTTTATGTACAGTATATTAAATATAATTACTGAAGGTTTTGATAGTTTATTTACAGTATATATAACACATATTTTGTGTACTTTTTGATATTTTATGTACAGTAGATAATATATACTTACCATAATTTTTAATATTTTATTTACAGTATGTAAAATGTATTTGGTGTACTTTTAGTTAATATTATATGTACAATATATGAAATATATTTACCGTACTTTTTGATATTTTATGTACAGTATAGAAGATATAATTGGTGTACTTTTGATATTTTATGTAAATTATATAATATATAGTTGGTGTAGTTTTTGATATTTTACATAGAGTGTAATATATATTTACTGTCCTTTTTGGTATTTTATTTAGAGTGTATAATATACATTTGGTGTAATTTTTGATATTTTATGTACAGTATATTAAATATAATTACTGAAGATTTTGATAGTTTATTTACAGTATATAGAACACATATTTGGTGTACTTTTTGATATTTTATGTACAGTAGATAATATGTACTTACTGTAATTTTTGATATTTATTTACAGTATGTAAAATGTATTTGGTGTACTTTTAGCTAATATTTTATGTACAATATATGAAATATATTTACTGTACTTTTTGATATTTTATGTAGAGTATATAATATATATTTGGTGTACTTTTGATATATTATGTAAATTATATAATATATATTTGGTGTTGTTTTTGATATTTTACATAGAGTGTAATATATATTTACTGTCATTTTTGATATTTTATTTAGAGTGTATAATATACATTTGGTGTAATTTTTGATAATTTATGTACAGTATATTAAATATAATTACTGAAAATTTTGATAGTTTATTTACAGTATATATAACACATATTTGGTGTACTTTTTGATATTTTATGTACAGTAGATAATATATACTTACTGTAATTTTTTATATATTATTTACACTATGTAAAATGTATTTGGTGTAGTATTAGTTAATATTATATGTACAATATAGGAAATATATTTACTGTACTTTTTGATATTTTATGTACAGTATATAATATATATTTGGTGTAATTTTGATATTTTATGTAAATTATATAATATATATTTGGTGTAGTTTTTGATATTTTAAATAGAGTGTAGTATATATTTACTGTCCTTTTTGATATTTTATTTAGAGTGTATAATATACATTTGGTGTAATTTTTGATATTTTATGTACAGTATATTAAATACAATTACTGAAGATTTTGATAGTTTATTTACAGTATATATAACACATATTTGGTGTACTTTTTGATATTTTATGTACAGTAGATAATATATACTTACTGTAATTTTTAATATATTATTTACAGTATGTAAAATGTATTTGGTGTACTTTTAGTTAATAATATATGCACAATATATGAAATATATTTACTGTACTTTTTGATATTTTATGTACAGTATATAATATATATTTGGTGTACTTTTGATATTTTATGTAAATTATATAACATATATTTGATGTAGTTTTTGATATTTTACATAGAGTGTAATATATATTTACTGTCCTTTTTGATATTTTATTTATAGTGTATAATATACATTTGGTGTAATTTTTGATATTTTATGTACAGTATATTAAATATAATTACTGAAGATTTTGATAGTTTATTTACAGTATATATAACACATATTTGGTGTACTTTTTGATATTTTATATACAGTAGATAATATATACTTACTGTAATTTTTTATATATTATTTACACTATGTAAACTGTATTTGGTGTACTTTTAGTTAATATTATATGTACAATATATGAAATATATTTACTGTACTTTTTGATATTTTATGTACAGTATATAATATATATTTGGTGTACTTTTGATATTTTATGTAAATTATATAATATATATTTGTTGTAGTTTTTGATATTTTACATAGAGTGTAATATATAATTACTGTCCTTTTTGATATTTTATTTAGAGTGTATAATATACATTTGGTGTAATTTTTGATGTTTTATGTACAGTATATTAAATATAATTACTGAAAGTTTTCATAGTTTATTTACAGTATATATAACACATATTTGGTGTACTTTTTGATATTTTATGTACAGTAGATAATATATACTTACTGTAATTTTTGATATTTTATTTACAATATGTAAAATGTATTTGGTGTACTTTTAGTTAATACTTTATGTACAATATATGAAATATATTTACTGTACTTTTTGATATTTTATGTACAGTATATAATATATATTTGGTGTACTTTTGATATTTTATGTAAATTAAATAATATATAGTTGGTGTAGTTTTTGATATTTTACATAGAGTGTAATATATATTTACTGTCCTTTTTGATATTTTATTTAGAGTGTATAAAGTACATTTGGTGTAATTACTGATATTTTATGAACAGTATATTAAATATAATTACTGAAGATTTTGATAGTTTATTTACAGTATATATAACACATATTTGGTGTACTTTTTGATATTTTATGAACAGTAGATAACATATACTTACTGTAATTTTTGATATTTTATTTACAGTATGTAAAATGTATTTGCTGTACTTTTAGTTAATATTATATGTACAATATATGAAATATATTTACTGTACTATTTATTATTTTATGTACAGTATATAATATATATTTGGTGTACATTTGATATTTTATGTAAATTATATAATATATATTTGGAGTAGTTTTTGATATTTTACATAGAGTGTAATATATATTTACTGTCCTTTTTGATATTTTATTTAGAGTGTATAATATACATTTGGTGTAATTTTTGATATTTTATGTACAGTATATTAAATATAATTACTGAAGGTTTTGATAGTTTATTTACAGTATATATAACTCATGTTTGGTGTACTTTTTGATATTTTATGTACAGTAGATAATATATACTTACTGTAATTTTTGATATTTTATTTACAGAATGTAAAATGTATTTGTTGTACTTTTAGTTAATATTATATGTACAATATATGAAATATATTTACTGTACTTTTTGATATTTTATGTACAGTATATAATATATATTTGGTGTACTTTTGATATTTTATGTAAATTATATAATATATATTTGGTGTAGTTTTTGATATTTTACATAGAGTGTAATATATATTTACTGTCCTTTTTTATATTTTATTTAGAGTGTATAATATACATTTGGTGTAATTTTTGATATTTTATGTTCAGTATATTAAATATAATTACTGAAGATTTTGATAGTTTATTTACAGTATATATAACACATATTTGGTGTACTTTTTGATATTTTATGTACAGTAGAAAATATATACTTACTGTACTTTTTTATATATTATTTACACTATGTAAACTGTATTTGGTGTACTTTTAGTTAATATTATATGTACAATATATGAAATACATTTACTGTACTTTTCGATATTTTATGTACAGTATATAATATATATTTGGTGTACTTTTGATATTTTATGTAAATTATATAATATACAGTTGGTGTAGTTTTTGATATTTTACATAGAGTGTAATATATATTTATTGTCCTTTTTGATATTTTATTTAGAGTGTATAATATACATTTGGTGTAATTTTTGATGTTTTATGTACAGTATATTAAATATAATTACTGAAGATTTTGATAGTTTATTTACAGTATATATAACACATATTTGGTGTACTTTTTGATATTTTATGTACAGTAGATAATATATACTTACTGTAATTTTTGATATTTTATTTACAATATGTAAAATATATTTGTTGTACTTTTAGTTAATACTTTATGTACAATATATTAAATATATTTACTGTACTTTTTGATATTTTATGTATAGTATATAATATATATTTGGTGTACTTTTGATATTTTATGTAAATTATATAATATATAGTTAGTGTAGTTTTTGATATTTTACATAGAGTGTAATATATATTTACTGTCCTTTTTGATATTTTATTTAGAGTGTATAAAATACATTTGGTGTAATTACTGATATTTTATGAACAGTATATTAAATATAATTACTGAAGATATTTATAGTTTATTCACAGTATATATAACACATATTTGGTGTACTTTTTGATATTTTATGTACAGTAGATAATATATACTTACTGTAATTTTTGATATTTTATTTACAGTATGTAAAATGTATTTGTTGTACTTTTAGTTAATATTATATGTACAATATATGAAATATATTTACTGTACTTTTTCATATTTTATGTACAGTATATAATATATATTTCTTGTACCTTTGATATTTTATGTAAATTATATAATATATATTTGGAGTAGTTTTTGATATTTTACATAGAGTGTAATATATATTTACTGTCCTTTTTGATATATTATTTAGAGTGTATAAAATTCAATTGTTGTCATTACTGATATTTTATGAACAGTATATTAAATATAATTACTGAAGATTTTGATAGTTTATTTACAGTATATATAACACATATTTGGTGTACTTTTTGATATTTTATGTACAGTAGATAATATATACTTACTGAAATTTTTGATATTTTATTTACAGTTTGTAAAATGTATTTGGTGTATTTTTAGTTAATATTATATGTACAATATATGAAATATATATACTTTACTTTTTGATATTTTATGTACAGTATATAATATATATTTGGTGTACTTTTGATATTTTATGTAAATTATATAATATATATTTGGTGTAGTTTTTAATATTTTACATAGAGTGTAATATATATTTACTGTCCTTTTTGATATTTTATTTAGAGTGTATAAATTACATTTGGTGTAATTACTGATATTTTATGAACAGTATATTAAATATAATTAATGAAGATTTTGATAGTTTATTTAGAGTATATATAACACATATTTGGTGTACTTTTTGATATTTTATGTACAGTAGATAATATATACTTACTGTAATTTTTATATTTTATTTACAGTATGTAAAATGTATTTGTTGTACTTTTAGTTAATATTATATGTACTATATATGAAATATATTTACTGTACTTTTTGCTATTTTATGTACAGTATATAATATATATTTGGTGTACCTTTGATATTTTATGTAAATTATATAATATATATTTGGAGTAGTTTTTCATATTTTACATAGGGTGTAATATATATTTACTGTCCTTTTTGATATTTTATTTAGAGTGTATAATATACATTTTGTGTAATTTTTGATATTTTATGTACAGTATATTAAATATAATTACTGAAGATTTTGGTAGTTTATTTACAGTATATATAACACATATTTGGTGTACTTTTTGATATTTTATGTACTGTAGATATATACTTACTGTAATTTTTGATATTTTATGTACAGTATGTAAAATGTATTTGGTGTACTTTTAGTTAATATTATATGTACAGTATATGAAATATATTTACTGTACATTTTGATAATTTATGTTCAGTATATAAGTTATATTTGCTGTCCTTTTGATATTTTATGTAAATTATATAATATATATTTGCTGTAGTTTGTGATATTTTACATAGGCTGTGTAATGTATATTTACTGTACATTTTGGTATTTTATTTACAGTAAATAATATACATTTGGTGTAATTTATGATATTTTATGTACAGTATATTAAATATAATTACTGTAGTTTTTGATAGTTTATTTACAGTATTTATTACACATATTTGTTGTACTTTTTGATATTTTATGTACAGAATGTAATATATATTTACTGTACTTTTTGATATTTTATTTACAGTATATAAAATGTATTTGGTGTACTTTTAGTTAATATTATATGTACAATATATGAAATATATTTACGGTACATTTTGATATTTTATGTACACTATATAAGATATATTTGGTGTCCTTTTGATATTTTATGTAAATTATATAATATATATTTGGTGTAGATTGTGATATTTTACATAGGGTGTGTAAGATATATTTACTGTACTTTTTGATATTTTATTTACAGTAAATGATATACATTTGGTGTAATTTTTGATATTTTATGTACAGTATATTAAATATAATTACTGCAGTTTTTGATTGTTTATTTACAGTATATATAACACATATTTGGTGTACTTTTTGATATTTTATGTACAGCATGTAATATATATTTACTGCACTTTTTGATATTTTATTTACAGTATATAAAATGTATTTGGTGTACTTTTAGTTAATATTATATGTACAATATATGAAATATATTTACTGTACATTTTGATATTTCATGTTCAGTATATAAGGTATATTTGGTGTCCTTTTGATATTTTATATAAATTATATAATATATATTTGGTGTAGTTTCTGATATTTTACATAGGGTGTGTAATATATATTTACTGTACTTTTTGGTATTTTCTTTACAGTAAATAATATATATTTGGTGTAATTTTTGATATTTTATGTACAGTATATTCAATATAATTAGTGTAGTTTTGATAGTTTATTTACAATATATATAACACATATTTGGTGTACTTTTTGATATTTTATGTACTGTATGTAATATATATTCACTGTAATTTTTGATATTTTATTTACACTATATAAAATGTATTTGGTGTACTTTTAGTTAATATTATATGTACAATATATGAAATATATTTACTGTACTTTTTGATATCTTATGTACAGTATATAAGATATATTTGGTGTCCTTTTGATATTTTATGTAAATTATATAATATATATTTGATGTACATTGTGATATTTTACATATGGTGTGTAAAATACATTTACTGTACATTTTGATATTTTATTTACACTATATAAAATGTATTTGGTGTAGTTTTAGTTAATATTATATGTACTATATATGAAATATATTTACTGTAATTTTTGATACTTTATGTGCAGTATATAAGATATATTTTGTGTCATTTTGATATTTTATGTAAATTATATAATATATATTCGGTGTAGATTGTGATATTTTACATACTGTGTGTAATATATATTTACTGTACTTTTTGACATTTTATTTACATTAAATAATATACATTTGGTGTAATTTTTGTTATTTTATGTACAGTATATTAAATATAATTACCGTAGTTTTTGATAGTTTATTTACAGTATACATAACACATATTTGGTGTACTTTTTGATATTTTATGTACAGTATGTAATACATATTTACTGTAATTTTTGATATTTTATTTACAGTATATAAAATGTATTTGGTGTACTTTCAGTTAATATTATATGTACAATATATGAAATATATTTACTGTACATTTTGATATTTTATGTACAGTACATAAGATATATTTGGTGTCCTTTTGATATTTTATGTAAATTATATAATATATATTGGGTGTAGATTGTGATATTTTACATAGGGTGTGTCATATATATTTACTGTACTTTTTGATATTTTATTTACAGTATATAATATACATTTGGTGTAATTTTTGATATTTTATGTACAGTATATTATATATAATTACTGTTGTTTTGATAGTTTATTTATAGTATATATAACACATATTTGGTGTACTTTTTGATATTTTATGTACAGTATGTAATATATATTTACCGTACTTTTTGATATTTTATTTACAGTATATAAAATGTATTTGGTGTACTTTTAGTTAATATTATATGTACAATATATGAAATATATTTACTGTACATTTTGATATTTTTTGTACAGTATAGAAGATATATTTGGTGTCCTTTTGATATTTTATGTAAATTATATAATATGTATTTGGTGTAGTTTTTGATATTTTACATAGTGTTTGTCATATATATTTACTGTACTTTTTGATATTTTATTTACAGTATATAATATACATTTGGAGAAATTTTGATATTTTATGTACAGTATATTAAATATAATTACTGTAGTTTTTGATAGTTTATTTACAGTATATATAACACATATTTGGTGTACCTTTTGATATTTTATGTACAGTATGTAATGTATATTTACTGTAATTTTTGATAATTTATTTACAGTATATAAAATGTATTTGGTGTACTTTTAGTTAGTATTATATATACAATATAAGAAATATATTTACTGTACTTTTTGATATTTTTTGTACAGTATAGAAGATATATTTGGTGTCCTTTTGATATTTTATGTAAATTATTTAATATATATTTGGTGTAGTTTTTGATATTTTACATAGGGTGTGTCATATACATTTACTGTACTTTTTGATATTTTATTTACAGTATATAATATACATTTGGTGTAATTTTTGATATTTTATGCACAGTATATTATATAAAATTAATGTAGTTTTGATAGTTTATTTAGAGTATATATAACACATATTTGGTGTACTATTTGATATTTTATGTACAGTATGTAATATATATTTACTGTACTTTTTGATATTTTATTTACATTATATAAAATTTATTTGGTGTACTTTTAGTTAATATTATATGTACAATATATGAAATATATTTACTGTACATTTTGATAATTTATGTACAGTGTATAATATATATTTGGTGTCCTTTTGATATTTTATGTGAATTTTATAATATATATTTGGTGTAGTTTTTGATATTTTACATAGGGTGTGTAGTATATATTTACTGTAATTTTTGATATTTTATTTACAGTAAATAATATGCATTTGGTGTAATTTTTGATATTTTATGTACAGTATATTAAATATAATTACTGTAGTTTTTGATAGTTTATTTACAGTATATATAACACATATTTGGTGTACTTTTTGATATTTTATGTGCAGTATGTAATATATATTTACTGTAATTTTTGATAATTTATTTACAGTATATAAAATGTATTTGGTGTACTTTTAGTTAATATATATACAATATATGAAATATATTTACTGTATATTTTGATATTTTATTTACAGTATACAAGATATATTTCGTGTCCTTTTGATATTTTATGTAAATTATATAATATATATTTGGTGTAGTTTGTGATATTTTACATAGGGTGTGTCATATATATTTACTGTACTTTTTGATATTTTATTTACAGTAAATAATATACATTTGGTGTAATTTTTGATATTTTATGTACAGTATATTAAATATAATTACTGTGGTTTTTTATAGTTTATTTACAGTATATATTACACATATTTGGTGTACTTTTTGATATTTTATGTACAGTATGTAATATATATTTACTCTACTTTTTGATATTTTATTTACAGTATATAAAATGTATTTGGTGTACTTTTAGTTAATATTATATGTACTATATATGAAATATATTTACTGTACTTTTTGACATTTTATGTACAGTATATAATATATATTTGGAGTACTTTTAATATTTTATGTAAATTATATAATGTATATTTGGTGTAGTTTTTGATATTTTACATAGTGTGTAATATATATATGCTGTACTTTTTGATATTTTATGTAGAGTATAGGATATATTTGGTGGCCTTTTGATATTTTATGTAAATTATATAATATATATTTGGTGTAATTTTTGATATTTTACATAGGGTGTGTAGCATATATTTACTGCCCTTTTTGATATTTTATTTACAGTATATAATATACATTTGGTGTAATTTTTGATATTTTATGAACAGTATATTAAATATAATTACTGTAGGTTTTGATAGTTTATTAACAGTATATATAACACATGTTTGGTGAACTTTTTGATATATTATGTACAGTATGTAATATATATTTACTGTATTTTTGATATTTTATTTTCAGTATATAAAATGTATTTGTTGTACTTTTAGTTATTATTATATGTACAATATATGAAATATATTTACTGTACTTTTTGATATTTTATGTACAGTATATAAGATATATTTGGTGGCCTTTCGATATTTTATGTAAATTATATAATATATATTTGGTGTAGTTTTTGATATTTTACATAGGATGTGTAGTATATATTTACTGTACTTTTTGATATTTTATTTACAGTATGTGATATACATTTGGTGTAATTTTTGATATTTTATGTACACTATATTAAATATGATTACTGTAGTTTTTGATAGTTTATTTACAGTATATATAACACATATTTGGTGTACTTTTTGATATTTTATGTACAGTATGTAATATATATTTACTGTAATTTTTGATATTTTATTTACACTATATAAAATGTATTTGGGTACTTTTAGTTAATAATATATGTACAATATATGAAATATATATACTGTACTTTTTGATATTTTATGTACAGTATATAAGATATATTTGGTGTCCTTTTGATATTTTATGTATATTATTTAATATATATTTGGTGTAGTTTTTGATATTTTACATAGGGTGTGTACTATATATTTACTGTCCTTTTTGATATTTTATTTACAGTGTATAATTTACATTTGGTGTAATTTTTGATATTTTATATACAGTACATTGTATATAATTACTGTAGTTTTTGATATTTACAGTATATATAACACATATTTGGTGTACTTTTTGATATTTTATGTACAGTATGTAATATATATTTACTGTAATGTTTGATATTTTATTTACAGTATATAAAATGTATTTGGTGTACTTTTAGTTACTATTATATGCACAATATATGAAATATATTTACTGTACTTTTTGATATTTTATGTAGAGTATAGGATATATTTGGTGGCCTTTTGATATTTTATGTAAATTATATAATACGTATTTGGTGTAGTTTTTGATATTTTACATAGAATTTAATTTATATTTACTATACTTTTTGATATTTTATTTACAGTATATAATATACATTTGGTGTAATTTTTGATATTTTATGCACAGTATATTAAATACAATTACTGTAGTTTTTGATAGTTAATTTACAGTATATATAACACATATTTGGTGAAAATTGTGTTATTGTAACTATTTACCGCTATCTCTGTTTCACGGCTCTCCATCTGTTGTGAACATCTATTGGTTTATCCCAAGTCACTAAGCATATTTTTATTAGGTACACCTGTTTTTCCTTATACAGCTGTTTCTGGAGTATAGGGTCGCATACTCATAAACCCACTGTAACTCAGAAACGCATCTAATATTCCAATAATCCCATCATAACGTTGAAAAATCATAAATCAAACCACCGTAAGTCACGGTGTGTCCGTGGATATGGGCGTCATCAATTCCATTGTGTTCGGTAATGCTGTACACCATTAACAATGGCAGACTGATTGGGAGTGGATATTGATAGCATTATAAAAGTCAGTTATTAGAGGGATACTTCTTTAACCTGACTGAAGAACTGATCTAATGGCTTTAGTACAGTGCATGATTATGTGAGATGTTTTGAGACAGAGTAGTACATTTGTGAATGAAGTTTTTTCACTTAGTAGGAACCATTGTGTGTGGAAAAGTGAGAAAATTGCTTTCTGCTGTAGAGTCTGGCATTCATTGTAGACTTAAGCTTATTTTTCTGTGAGCAAATCTTATTCAATAAAATACTACTCTTTATACTAAAAAACAGAAACAGTGGTGATGTGTGGTCATCATGCTCAGCAAACTAATCCAGGGAAAGAAAACCAAACGCCACATTCTCACTTATAATGAGAGCTGAAAAATGAGATCACATGGACACAGGAAGGGGAACAACACTCACTGGGGCCTTTCGGGAGGCAGAGCGTTAAGAAAAACAGCTACTGCATGCTGGGCTTAATACCTAGGTGATGGGTTGACAGGTGCAGCGAACCACCATGGCACACGTTTACCTTAGTAACAAATCTGCACATCCTGCACATATACCCCAGAACTTAGAAACGAAACGAAACAAAAGAAAACGAAAAAGCAATAGCAAAACGCTAAAGGCAAAATAAAGTTTCAAACTCAGAACGTGACAGACCAATGTTTGGTTCCAATCATGGTTCTCAACCCAGGTGCCATAAGGCCAGGATAAAGAATTTGATTACATATTGTAAATAAGACATGCAGCAAATGACCAGAAAGATTATTCTCAACATATGTGTGTCTTCTAATTCAATGGTGACGCTATCTACCGGGACATAGCTTTAGATTCCAAAGGGCCGAGTCCCGCCAGACAGGCCTCCCACACTAATAACAATGGGAAGCCCCACGTTGTTTTACCTGTGCTTCTCAGCAACTGGCTATAAATCAGGTTGCCACCACTCCCAGATTTAGTTGCATTCATTGGCTGGAAGAGCTCACAGCACGCAGGGAAACACTTACATTTGCCGTTGTATTTTAGCGGACTTTGCAAAAAGTTCAGAAATAAATGCGGGGCCCGGCGTGTGGGGAGGGGTGCACTACCTTCCAGGAAGTGTTATCCACAAGCTCTCTGAACCCAGTCCTTTTGGTTTTTATGGAGACCTCATTCTATAGGCATGACGGGTTAAACCATAGGCTATTGGTGATCAACTCCACCTGAGGCTCTCAACCCTCCCTGGAAATTGGGGTTGAGGCTTTGCCATTCTCAGTCTGACTAAAAGAATTTACTCAAACGGAATTTTAAAACAGATGAGCATAACTGGAATCTTAATTAGATGATTGGATTATCTGGAGCCACACCTTGATATTCCTAACCCGAGCACCCTCATCCAACGAATGCTCCACCCAACTGGCTCCCAAGTCTCTACGTGGTTCCAGAGCAAAAGAATGTTTCTACAACGCATATCTCCACCTTTTCTTCAAAGTCTTTTCCCTTACACGGAAAGACTCCTTAAACTGCCATGCATCCGGATCAGGGGGAGGTATTGTTACACCGCAGATCTGTGGATCTCCGGGGTTTGATTGTGGCAAGGATGCTGCTGGTGTCAAAACCACAACGTGGGAACCACAGAACCACTAGTTGGTTTTCAGTGTTTCAGTGCATACAATTCCTAATATATCTGGCCAAGAAAACTTGTAAGTTCTTAGATTGTCCCAAAGGTGGCGCATGAAATCAAAGCAGGAGAACAGTTTCCTACGAGGTGTAGCCTGGGAAAGTTGGGGGTGACTGATGGAAAGGAGGAGTGAAGCTCCGCCCTTTCCGCTGCTAGGCTGCGCCCGAAGCCATTTAAACCCACCCTGGCTGGCCTGTACTCAGATCTTCGCGGAGCGGATCAGCGGCCGGAGCGGTTGGCGGACTCTGAGTTGACTTGGAGCTCACAGCGTCTTGCGACTTGGAAGCTGATTCAGAGGACAGGACAGAACACTTGGGCAAGTGAATCTCTGTCTGTCTGTCTGTCTGTCTGTCTGTCTGTCTGTCTGTCTCATTGGTTGGTTGATTTCCATTTTCTTAAGGGGCACATACCTCACACCGCACACACACACACACGCACACACACTCCTTCCTTCTGCGAGTTAGAAAATTAGTAGGGGCCCCTGGGAGCTGCAGGTTTCCTAATCATGTCTGCACCTAAGAACAGTAGGGTCTTGTCCAGCTCTTCTTATGAACGGTCCCCCAGCACGGACTCCCCAAGGTCCATGCGAGCCTCACCCAGCTTCTCCCTCTCCCCTCTCAGAAACTCAGGCTTCAGGGGAAGCTCCTCACCAGGGATCCGGAGCTACCATTCACCATCCCCTAGGGCTTCACCACACTCACCTCTGTCATCACCAGAATCCCACAAGCTCCCATTTCCCTGTCCTCACCGTGATGGGCAATCAATGAAGCCATTGGGCTCTCCCGTGTCCTCCTCTGAGGATTCCTCAGAGTCCCCACGTTCATCAATAATATACCACATGTTCTTACTGCCATCACCCAGCAGCTCACCCCCAGCTCTCGGGGGATCTCCTGTGTCTCCCAGCTACTCTCCAAACAACCCCAGATTTCAGCTGGAGTCAGCCCCCCACACCCGGGAATCACCTACAAACTCACGAGCCTCACGGTGCTCCACCCCTGTGTCTTTCATCTCTTCACCCCCAGGCCTCAGGGACTCTCCTGTGGCTCCCAGTTACTCTCCAGCCATCCCCAGGTTCCTGTGGGAGTCAGCCCCATGCACCCAGGAGTCCCCCAGAGACTCACACGTCTCGGGAGAATATGAGCGGTCCCCCAGCCCTGACTCCTCAAGATTCATGCCTGCCTCACCCAGCTTCTCCCTCTCCCCTCCCAGAAACTCAGACCCAAGGGGCAGCTCCTCACCAGGGATGTGGAAGTACTCTACATCACCCCGCAGGGCTTCACCACTCTCACGTCCATCATCAACAGAATTCCACAACTTTACGTTTCCCTTTCCTAACCAAGCAGGACAGTCACTCATGTCATTGTGTTCTCCCGTGTCCTCCTCTGGAGATTCTTCACAGTCACCTCATTCATCAATAATATACCATATGTTCTTACTGCCATCATCCAGCAGCTCACCCCCAGCCACCCATGACTCTCCTGTCTGTCCCAGCTACTCTCCAACTACGCCCAGATTTCAGCGGGAGTCTCTACCCCACACCCCAGAAACACCTACAAACTCACAGACCTCAGTGAGATCCTCGCCAGTCTCTCTCACGTCTTCACCCCCAGCCCTTACGGACCCTCCAGTCTGTCCCAGCTACTCTCCAACCACGCCCACATTTCAGCGCGGGTCAGTTCCAGGAACCCAGGGATCACCACCAAGCCCACCACTTTCACTGAGTTACTCCCCAGTCTCTAGCACGTCTTTATCTCCAACCCTCAGGGACTCGCCTGTCTGTCCCAGCTACTCTCCAAACACGCCCACACTTCAGCGGGAGTCCGTTGCAGGCACCCAGAAATCACCACCAAACTCACCAATTTCACTGCGTTACTCCCCAGTCTCTCTCATGTCTTCACCATCCCTCAGGGACTCTCCCGTCTGTCCCAGCTACTCTCCAACCACGCCCACATTTCAGCTGCAGTCAGCTCCAGGCACCCCGGAATCACCACCAAACTCCCCAATTTCACTCAGTTACTCCTCACTCTCTAGCACGTCTTTATCTCCAACCCTCAGGGACTCTCCTGTGTGTCCCAGCTACTCTCCAACCACGCCCACACTTCAGCGGGAGTCAGTTCCAGGCACCCAGGAAGCACCACCAAACTCACCAATTTCACTCACTTACTCTCCAGTCTCTCTCATGTCTTCACCAGCCCTCAGGGACTCTCCTGTCTGTCCCAGCTACTCTCCAACCACGCACACATTTCAGCTGGAGTCAGTCCCAGGCACCCCGGAGTCACCACCAAACTCACCAGTTTCACTGAGGTACTCCCCGGTCTCTCTCATGTCTTCACCCCCAGCCCTCAGGGACTCTCCTGTGTGTCCCAGCTACTCTCCAACCATGCCCAGATTTCAGCGGGAGTCAGTTCCAGGCACCCAGGTATCACCACCAAACTCAGCAGTTTCGCTGAGTTACTCCCCAGTCTCTGTCATGTCTTCACCCCCAGCCCCCTGGGACTCTCCTGTCTGTCCCAGCTACTCTCCCACCACGCCCAGATTTCAGCGGCACTCAGCCTCCCACACTCCGGAATCACCTACAGACTCACAGACTTCACTGAGGTCCTCCCTGGTCTCTCTCAGGTCTTTGCCCTCAGCCCACAGGGACTCCTGTGTCTCTTTCAGCTACTCTCAAAACTTCGCTAGATTCCAGCTGGAGTCAGTTCCAGGCACCCACGATACACCACCGAACTCACGAATTTCACTGACTTACTCCCCAGTCTCCCTCATGTTCTCACCCCCAGCCCTCAAGGACTCTTCTGTCTCTCTCAGCTACACTCCGACCATCTCCAGATTTCACCTGGAGTCAGCTTCCCGCACCCAGGAATCACCTACAAACTCACGGACCTTACTGCAACCCTCCCCCATTTCTTTCACCTCTTCACCCCCTGCCTTCAGGGACTCTCCTGGGTCTCCCAGCTTCTCTCCAGCCTTCCCCACATTTCTGCCACAGTCAGCCCCAGGCACCCAGGACAACCCTAGACACTCACAGGCCTCACGAGACTATCTCCCTATGACCTGTACCTATACAGGGATGGCTCCCACGCATCCCTCAGTGACCCCAAACCCATCTCCACTTACACTCAGACACTCCCAGGGCCTGACAGCTACTCCCCGTTATTGTCCTTCAGTTCGAAGCCCTGGCCAATCTACTAGCCCACATGACGCAGTTACCTGGCCATTTCTCCACGGTTCCCGTGAGGGCCCCACACCCAGCCGCACAAGAGCCCCTCCTGCATTCCGTCCTCACACGCAGGCTTGTCCATCTACTTGCTACTGTCACACTCTTGCCAGCAGAAGAGGCCCCTGTAATGGGCGATATCACCACCCAGTCTATCCTCACCCCACAGCTGTGCAGCGGGACCCTCCTGCTGGCCCACGTGGCTGCCAGAGCCCATGCTGGCACGACGCTCCAGCAGGTCGGCGTCCCTGCGGGCCACACTACCGGTGACATGGCTAGCATGACCCTCCTTCCTGGCAGTGACACTGTTGATGTGAACCCCGGTTTCACATCTGTCATTTGTAAATAGGACCATTTTCCCTTTTCGCTCTCCCTTCCATTCACAGGGCTTCTCATTCTCTCTCTTTCTGCCTCCGTTTCAGATATTTACTCACCTTTTTCTCTCTCACTATGTCTGCCGTGGTCTCCATGAGAGTGCGCCACAGAAGATTCCCCCATTAAAAGTCATGAATTGAGTGGCTTTTAGTATACCTGTGGTGGTGCACATTCAATTTTAATTCGCAATCCATTGTAGAACGTCTTATCACCCCCGACCAGAGAAAAACCCTGTAGACATTAGTCACTCCTCATTCTGTCTCAAACCCTCTCCCTGACCCTCAGCCCTAGGTAGCAACTACCTAGTGCGATCAATCCCATATGCATAGATTTCCATATTGTGGACATTTCCTATCAACGGAATTGCACAATAGGTGAGCTGTTATGACTGACACAACACGTAGCACAATATTTTCAAGATTCATCCACATTGTAGGCTTACCCACAGGGGGAAACCATTTTTTGGGGGGTTTTAGTAACACCGGGTGTTTTCTCCTTCCTTTCGTCCTTCTTTCCTTCCTTCCTTCCTTCCTTCCTTCCTTCCTCCTATTTCTCTCTTACTCCTTCTGCCCTCTCTCTTTCATATGCCTTAGGTGCATCCCACATTCTGCGTTTTTTGGGAGAAATCCTCGACAGGTGCAGGAAAATTGTGTTATTGTAACTATTTACCGCTATCTCTCTTTCACGGCTCTCCATCAGTTGTGAACATCTATTGGTTTATCCCAAGTCACTAAGCATATTTTTATTAGGTACACCTGTTTTTCCTTATACAGCTGTTTCTGGAGTATAGGGTCGCATACTCATAAACCCACTGTAACTCAGAAACGCATCTAATATTCCAATAATCCCATCATAACGTTGAAAAATCATAAATCAAACCACCGTAAGTCACGGTGTGTCCGTGGATATGGGCGTCATCAATTCCATTGTATTCAGTAATGCTGTACACCATTAACAATGGCAGACTGATTGGGAGTGGATATTGATAGCATTATAAGTGTCAGTTATTAGAGGGATACTTCTTTAACCTGACTGAAGAACTGATCTAATGGCTTTAGTACAGTGCATGATTATGTGAGATGTTTTGAGACAGAGTAGTACATTTGTGAATGAAGTTTTTTCACTTAGTAGGAACCATTGTGTGTGGAAAAGTGAGAAAATTGCTTTCTGCTGTAGAGTCTGGCATTCATTGTAGACTTAAGCTTATTTTTCTGTGAGCAAATCTTATTCAATAAAATACTACTCTTTATACTAAAAAACAGAAACAGTGGTGATGTGTGGTCATTATGCTCAGCAAACTAATCCAGGGAAAGAAAACCAAACGCCACATTCTCACTTATAATGAGAGCTGAAAAATGAGATCACATGGACACAGGAAGGGGAACAACACTCACTGGGGCCTTTCGGGAGGCAGAGCGTTAAGAAAAACAGCTACTGCATGCTGGGCTTAATACCTAGGTGATGGGTTGACAGGTGCAGCGAACCACCATGGCACACGTTTACCTTAGTAACAAATCTGCACATCCTGCACATATACCCCAGAACTTAGAAACGAAACGAAACAAAAGAAAACGAAAAAGCAATAGCAAAACGCTAAAGGCAAAATAAAGTTTCAAACTCAGAACGTGACAGACCAATGTTTGGTTCCAATCATGGTTCTCAACCCAGGTGCCATAAGGCCAGGATAAAGAATTTGATTACATATTGTAAATAAGACATGCAGCAAATGACCAGAAAGATTATTCTCAACATATGTGTGTCTTCTAATTCAATGGTGACGCTATCTACCGGGACATAGCTTTAGATTCCAAAGGGCCGAGTCCCGCCAGACAGGCCTCCCACACTAATAACAATGGGAAGCCCCACGTTGTTTTACCTGTGCTTCTCAGCAACTGGCTATAAATCAGGTTGCCACCACTCCCAGATTTAGTTGCATTCATTGGCTGGAAGAGCTCACAGCACGCAGGGAAACACTTACATTTGCCGTTGTATTTTAGCGGACTTTGCCAAAAGTTCAGAAATAAATGCGGGGCCCGGCGTGTGGGGAGGGGTGCACTACCTTCCAGGAAGTGTTATCCACAAGCTCTCTGAACCCAGTCCTTTTGGGTTTTTATGGAGACCTCATTCTATAGGCATGACGGGTTAAACCATAGGCTATTGGTGATCAACTCCACCTGAGGCTCTCAACCCTCCCTGGAAATTGGGGTTGAGGCTTTGCCATTCTCAGTCTGACTAAAAGAATTTACCCAAACGGAATTTCAAAACAGATGAGCATAACTGGAATCTTAATTAGATGATTGGATTATCTGGAGCCACACCTTGATATTCCTAACCCGAGCACCCTCATCCAACGAATGCTCCACCCAACTGGCTCCCAAGTCTCTACGTGGTTCCAGAGCAAAAGAATGTTTCTACAACGCATATCTCCACCTTTTCTACAAAGTCTTTTCCCTTACACGGAAAGACTTCTTAAACTGCCATGCATCCGGATCAGGGGGAGGTATTGTTACACCGCAGATCTGTGGATCTCCGGGGTTTGATTGTGGCAAGGATGCTGCTGGTGTCAAAACCACAACGTGGGAACCACAGAACCACTAGTTGGTTTTCAGTGTTTCAGTGCATACAATTCCTAATATATCTGGCCAAGAAAACTTGTAAGTTCTTAGATTGTCCCAAAGGTGGCGCATGAAATCAAAGCAGGAGAACAGTTTCCTACGAGGTGTAGCCTGGGAAAGTTGGGGGTGACTGATGGAAAGGAGGAGTGAAGCTCCGCCCTTTCCGCTGCTAGGCTGCGCCCGAAGCCATTTAAACCCACCCTGGCTGGCCTGTACTCAGATCTTCGCGGAGCGGATCAGCGGCCGGAGCGGTTGGCGGACTCTGCGTTGACTTGGAGCTCACAGCGTCTTGCGACTTGGAAGCGGATTCAGAGGACAGGACAGAACACTTGGGCAAGTGAATCTCTGTCTGTCTGTCTGTCTGTCTGTCTGTCTGTCTCATTGGTTGGTTGATTTCCATTTTCTTAAGGGGCACATACCTCACACCGCACACACACACACACGCACACACACTCCTTCCTTCTGCGAGTTAGAAAATTAGTAGGGGCCCCTGGGAGCTGCAGGTTTCCTAATCATGTCTGCACCTAAGAACAGTAGGGTCTTGTCCAGCTCTTCTTATGAACGGTCCCCCAGCACGGACTCCCCAAGGTCCATGCGAGCCTCACCCAGCTTCTCCCTCTCCCCTCTCAGAAACTCAGGCTTCAGGGGAAGCTCCTCACCAGGGATCCGGAGCTACCATTCACCATCCCCTAGGGCTTCACCACACTCACCTCTGTCATCACCAGAATCCCACAAGCTCCCATTTCCCTGTCCTCACCGTGATGGGCAATCAATGAAGCCATTGGGCTCTCCCGTGTCCTCCTCTGAGGATTCCTCAGAGTCCCCACGTTCATCAATAATATACCACATGTTCTTACTGCCATCACCCAGCAGCTCACCCCCAGCTCTCGGGGGATCTCCTGTGTCTCCCAGCTACTCTCCAAACAACCCCAGATTTCAGCTGGAGTCAGCCCCCCACACCCGGGAATCACCTACAAACTCACGAGCCTCACGGTGCTCCACCCCTGTGTCTTTCATCTCTTCACCCCCAGGCCTCAGGGACTCTCCTGTAGCTCCCAGTTACTCTCCAGCCATCCCCAGGTTCCTGCGGGAGTCAGCCCCATGCACCCAGGAGTCCCCCAGAGACTCACACGTCTCGGGAGAATATGAGCGGTTCCCCAGCCCTGACTCCTCAAGATTCATGCCTGCCTCACCCAGCTTCTCTCTCTCCCCTCCCAGAAACTCAGACCCAAGGGGCAGCTCCTCACCAGGGATGTGGAAGTACTCTACATCACCCCGCAGGGCTTCACCACTCTCACATCCATCATCAACAGAATTCCACAACTTTACGTTTCCCTTTCCTAACCAAGCAGGACAGTCACTCATGTCATTGTGTTCTCCCGTGTCCTCCTCTGGAGATTCTTCACAGTCACCTCATTCATCAATAATATACCATATGTTCTTACTGCCATCATCCAGCAGCTCACCCCCAGCCACCCATGACTCTCCTGTCTGTCCCAGCTACTCTCCAACTACGCCCAGATTTCAGCGGGAGTCTCTACCCCACACTCCAGAAACACCTACAAACTCACAGACCTCAGTGAGATCCTGGCCAGTCTCTCTCACGTCTCCACCCCCAGCCCTTACGGACCCTCCAGTCTGTCCCAGCTACTCTCCAACCACGCCCACATTTCAGCGCGGGTCAGTTCCAGGAACCCAGGGATCACCACCAAGCCCACCACTTTCACTGAGTTACTCCCCAGTCTCTAGCACGTCTTTATCTCCAACCCTCAGGGACACGCCTGTCTGTCCCAGCTACTCTCCAAACACGCCCACACTACAGTATATAAGATATATTTGGTGTCCTTTTGATATTTTATGTAAATTATATAATATATATTTGGTGTAGTATTTGATATTTCACACAGAGTGTAATATATATTTACTGTCCTTTTTCATCTTCTATTTAGAGTATATAATATACATTTGGTGTAATTTCTGATATTTTACGTACAGTATATTAAATATAATTACTGTAGTTTTTGATAGTTTCTTTACACTATATATAACAAATATTTGCTGTACTTTTTGATGTTTTATGTACAGTATGTAATATATATTTACTGTAATTTTTGATATTTTATTTGCAGTATATAAAATATATTTGGTGTAATTTTCGTTAATATTATATGTACAATATATGAAATATATTTACTGTACTTTTTGATATTTTATGTACAGTATATAAGATATATTTTGTGGCCTTTTGATATTTTATGTAAATTATATAATATATATTTTGTGTAGTTTTTGATATTTTACATAGCGTGTGTAATATATATTTACTGTACTATTTGATATTTTATTTAGAGTATATAATATACATTCGGTGGCATTTTTGATATTTTATGTACAGTATATTAAATATATTTACTGTAGTTTTTGATAGTTTATTTACAGTATATATAACACATATTTGGTGTACTTTTTGATATTTTATGTACAGTATGTAATATGTATTTACTGTACTTTTTGATATTTTATTTACAGTATATAAAATGTATTTGGTGTACTTTTAGTTAATATATGTTCAATATATGAAATATATTTACTGTACTTTTTGATATTTTATGTACAGTATATAAGACATATTTGGTGTCCTTTTGATATTTTATGTAAATTATATAATATATATTTGGTGTAGTTTTTGATATTTTACATAGGGTGTGTAGTATATATTTATTGTACTTTTTGATATTTTATTTACTGTGTATAATATACATTTGGTGTAATTTTTGATATTTTATGTACAGTATATTAAATATAATTATTGTAGTTTTTGATAGTTTATTTACAGTATATATAACACATATTTGGTGTACTTTTTGATATTTTATGTACAGTATGTAATATATATGTACTGTATTTTGATATATTATTTACCGTATATAAAATCTATTTGGTGTACTTTTAGTTAATGATATATGTAAAATATATGAAATATATTTACTGTAGTTTTTGATATTTTATGTACAGTATATACTATATATTTGGTGTCCTTTTGATATTTTATGTAAATTATATAATATATATATGGTGTAGTGTTTGACATTTTACATAGAGTGTAATATATATTTACTGTCCTTTTTCATATTTTATTTGGAGTATATAATATACATTTGGTGTAATTTTTTATATTTTATGTACACTATATTAAATATAATTATTGTAGTATTTGATAGTTTATTTACAGTATATATAGCACATATTTGGTGTACTTTTTGATATTTTATGTACAGTATGTAATATATATTAACTGTACTTTTTGATATTTTATTTACAATATATAAAATGTATTTGGTGTACTTTTAGTTAATATTATATGTACATTATATGAAATATATTTACTGTACTTTTTGATATTTTATATACAGTATATAATATATATTTGGTGTTCTTTGATATTTTATGTAAATTATATAATATATATTTGGTGTAGTTTTTCATAATTTACATAGAGTGTAATATATATTTACTGTCCTTTTTCATATTTCATTTAGAGTATATAATATACATTTGCTGTAATTTTTGATATTTAATGAACAGTATATTAAATATAATTACTGTAGTTTTTGATAGTTTATTTACAGTATATATAACACATATTAGGTGTACTTTTTGATACTTTAGGTACAGTATGTAATATATATTTACTGTACTTTTTGATATTTTATTTACAGTATATATAATGTATTTGGTGTACTTTTAGTTAATATTATATGTACAATATATGAAACATATTTACTGTACTTTTTGATATTTTATGTACAGTATATAAGATATATTTGGTGTCCTTTTGATATTTTATGTAATTTATATAATATATAATTTGTGTAGTTTTTGATATTTTACATAGGGGGTGTGGTATATATTTTCTGTCCTTTTTGATATACTATTTACAGTATATAATTTACATTTCGTGTGATTTTTGATATTTTATATACAGTACATTGAATATAATTACTGTAGTTTTTGATATTTACAGTATATATAACACATATTTGGTGTACTTTTTGATATTTTATATACAGTATTTAATATATATTTACTGTACTTTTTGATATTTTATTTACAGTGTACAAAATGTATTTGGTGTACTTTTAGTTAATATTATATGTACAATATATGAAATCTATTTACTGTAGTTTTTGATATTTTACGTACAGTATAGAAGATATATTTGGTGTCCTTCCGATATTTTTTGAAAATTATATAATATATATTTGGTGTAATTTTTGACATTTTACATAGGGTGTGTAATATATATTTACTGTATTTTGGATATTTTATTTACACTATATAATGTACATTTGGATTAATTTTTGATATTTTAAGTACAGTATATTAAATATAATTACTGTAGTTTTTGAAAGTTTATTTACAGTATATATAACACGTATTTGGTATACATTTTGATATTTTCTGTACAGTATGTAATATATATTTACTGTAATTTTTGATATTTTATTTACAGTATATAAAATGTATTTCGTGTACTTTTAGTTAATATTATATGTACAATATATGAAATATATTTACTGTACTTTTTGATATTTTATGTACAGTATATAAGATATATTTGGTGGCCTTTTGATATTTTATGTAAATTATATAATATATATTTGGGGAAGTTTTTGATATTTTACATAGGGTGTGTCATATATATTTACTGTCCTTTTTGATATTTTATTTACAGTATATAATATACATTTGGTGTAATTTTTGATATTTTATGTACAGTATATTAAATATAATTACTGGAGCTTTTGATAGTTTATTTACAGTATATATAACACATATTTGGTGCACTTTTTGGTATTTTATGTACAGTATGTAATATATATTTACTGTAATTTTTCATACTTTATTTACAGTATATAAAATGTATTTGGTGTACTTTTAGTTAATATTATATGTACAATATATGAAATATATTTACTGTACTTTTTGATATTTTATGTACAGTATATAAGATATATTTGGTGTCCTTTTGATATTTTATGTAAATTATATAATATATATTTGTTGTAGATTGTGATATTTTACATAGGGTGTGTAATATATATTTACTGTACTTTTTGATATTTTATTTACTCTATATAATACACATTTGGTGTAATTTTTGATATTTTAAGTACAGTATATTAAATATAATTACTGTAGTTTTTGATAGTTTATTTACAGTATATATAACACATATTTGGTGTACTTTTTGATATTTTATGTACAGTATGTATTATATATTTACTGTGCTTTTTGATATTTTATTTACAGTACATAAATTGTATTTGGTGTACTTTTAGTTAATATTATATATACAATATATGAAATATATTTACTGTACTTTTTGATATTTTATGTACAGTATATAAAATATATTTGGTGTCCTTTTGATATTTTATGTAAATTATATAATATATATTTGGTGCAGTTTGTGATATTTTACATAGGGTGTGTAATATATATTTACTGTCCTTTTTGATATTTTATTTACAGTATATAATATACATTTGGTGTAATTTTTGATATTTTATGTACAGTATATTAAATTTAATTACTGTAGTTTTTGATAGTTTATTTACAGTATATATAACACATATTTGGTACTTTGTGATATTTTATGTACAGTATGTAACATATATTTACTGTACTTTTGATATTTTATTTACAGTATATAAAATGTATTTGGTGTACTTTTAGTTAATATTATATGTACAATATATGAAATATATTTACTGTACTTTTTGATATTTTATGTACAGTATATAAGATATATTTGGTGTCCTTTTGATATTTTATGTGAATTATATAATATATAATAAGTGTAGTTTTTGATATTTTACATAGGGTGTGTCATATATATTTACTGTCCTTTTTGATATTTTATTTACAGTATATAATATTCATTTGGTTTAATTTTTGATATTTTATGTACAGTATATCAAATATAATTATTGTAGTTTTTGGTAGTTTATTTACAGTATATATAACAGATATTTGGTGTACTCTTTGATATTTTATGTAGAGTATGTAATATACATTTACTGTACTTTTTGATATTTTATTTACAGTATATAAAATGTATTTGGTGTACTTTTAGTTAATAATATATGTACAATATATGAAATATATATACTGTACTTTTTGATATTTTAGGTACAGTATATAAGATACATTTCGTGTCCTTTTGATATTTTATGTAAATTATATAATATATATTTGGTGTAGTTTTTGATATTTTACATAGGGTGTGTTGTATATATTTTCTGTCCTTTTTGATATACTATTTACAGTATATAATTTACATTTCGTGTGATTTTTGATATTTTATATACAGTACATTGAATATAATTACTGTAGTTTTTGATATTTACAGTATATATAACACATATTTGGTGTACTTTTTGATATTTTATATACAGTATGTAATATATATTTACTGTACTTTTTGATATTTTATTTACAGTGTACAAAATGTATTTGGTGTACTTTTAGTTAATATTATATGTACAATATATGAAATCTATTTACTGTAGTTTTTGATATTTTACGTACAGTATAGAAGATATATTTGGTGTCCTTCCGATATTTTTTGAAAATTATATAATATATATTTGGTGTAATTTTTGACATTTTACATAGGGTGTGTAATATATATTTACTGTATTTTGGATATTTTATTTACACTATATAATGTACATTTGGATTAATTTTTGATATTTTAAGTACAGTATATTAAATATAATTACTGTAGTTTTTGAAAGTTTATTTACAGTATATATAACACGTATTTGGTATACATTTTGATATTTTCTGTACAGTATGTAATATATATTTACTGTAATTTTTGATATTTTATTTACAGTATATAAAATGTATTTGGTGTACTTTTAGTTAATATTATATGTACAATATATGAAATATATTTACTGTACTTTTTGATATTTTATGTACAGTATATAAGATATATTTGGTGTCCTTTTAATATTTTATGTAAATTATATAATATATATTTGGGGAAGTTTTTTATATTTTACATAGGGTGTGTCATATATATTTACTGTCCTTTTTGATATTTTATTTACAGTATATAATATACATTTGGTGTAATTTTTGATATTTTATGTACAGTATATTAAATATAATTACTGTAGTTTTTGATAGTTTATTTACAGTATATATAACACATATTTGGGCTACTTTTGATATTTTATGTACAGTATGTAATATATATTTACTGTAATTTTTAAAATTTTATTTACACTTTAAAGTGTATTTGTTGTACTTTTAGTTAATATTATATGTACAATATATGAAACGGATTTACTGTACTTTACGATATTTTATGAACAGTATATAAGATATATGTGGTGTCCTTTTGATATTTTATGTAAATTATATAATATATATTTGGTGTAGTTTTTGATATTTTACATAGGGTTGTAGTATATATTTACTGTACTTTTTGATATTTTATTTACAGTATATAATATACATTTGGTGTAATTTTTGGTATTTTGTGTACAGTATATTAAAAATAATTACTGTTGTTTTTGATAGTTTATTTACAGTACAAATAATACATATTTGGTGTACTTTTTGATATTTTATGTACAGTATGTGATATATATTTACTGTAATTTTTGATATTTTATTTACAGTATGTAAAATGTATTTGGTGTACTTTTAGTTAATATTATATGTACAGTATATGAAATATATTTACTGTACTATTTGATATTTTATTTATAGTAGATAAGATATATTTGGTGTCCTTTTGATATTATATGTAAATTATATAATATATATTTGGTGTAGTTTTTGATATTTTACATAGGGTGTGTAGTATATGTTTACTGTCCTTTTTGATATACTATTTACAGTATATAATTTACATTTGGTGTAATTTTTGATATTTTATATACAGTACATTGAATATAATTACTGTAGTTTTTGATATTTACAGAATATATAACACATATTTGGTGTACTTTTTCATATTTTATATACAGTATGTAATATATATTTACTGTACTTTTTGATATTTTATTTAAAGTGTACAAAATGTATTTGGTGTACTTTTAGTTAATATTATATGTACAATATATGAATTATATTTACTGTAGTTTTTGATATTTTACGTACAGTATATAAGATATATTTGGTGTCCTTCCGATATTTTTTGTAAATTATATAATATATATTTGGTGTAATTTTTGATATTTTACATAGGGTGTGTAATATATATTTACTGTATTTTGGATATTTTATTTACTGTACATTTGGATTAATTTTTGATATTTTATGTACAGTATATTAAATATAATTACTGTAGTTTTTGAAAGTTTATTTACAGTATATATAACACGTATTTGGTGTACATTTTGATATTTTCTGTACAGTATGTAATATATATTTACTGTAATTTTTGATATGTTATTTACAGTATGTAAACTGTATTTGGTGTACTTTTAGTTAATATTATATGTACAATATATGAAATATATTTACTGTACTTTTTGATATTTTATGTAGAGTATATAAGATATATTTGGTGTCCTTTTTATATTTTATGTAAATTATATAATATATATTTGGTGAAGTTTTTGATATTTTACATAAGGTGTGTCATATATATTTACTGTCCTTTTAGATATTTTATTTACAGTAAATAATATACATTTGGTGTAATTTTTGATATTTTATGTACAGTATATTAAATATAATTACTGGAGCTTTTGATAGTTTATTTACAGTATATATAACACATATTTGGTGTACTTATTGGTATTTTATGTACAGTATGTAATATATATTTACTGTAATTTTTGATATTTTATTTACAGTATATAAAATGTATTTGGTGTACTTTTAGTTAATAATATATGTACAATATATGAAATATATTTACTGTACTTTTTGATATTTTATGTACATTATACAAGATATATTTGGTGTCCTTTTGATATTTTATGTAAATTATATAATATATATTAGGTGTGGATTGTGATATTTTACATAGGGTGTGTAATATATATTTACTGTACTTTTTGATATTTTATTTTCAGTTTATAATATACATTTGGTGTAATTTTAGATATTTTATGTACAGTATATTAAATATACTTACTGTACTTTTTGATATTTTATTTACAGTATATAAAATGTATTTTGTGTACTTTTAGTTAATATTATATACACAATATATGAAATATATTTACTGTACTTTTTGATATTTTATGTACAGTATATAAGATACATTTGGTGTCCTTTTGATATTTTATGTGAATTATATAATATATAATAGGTGTAGTTTTTGATATTTTACATAGGTTGTGTCATATATATTTACTGTCCTTTTTGACATTTTATTTACAGTATATAATATACATTTGGTGTAATTTTTTATATTTTATGTACGGTATATTAAATATAATGATTGTAGTTTTTGGCAGTTTATTTACAGTATTTATAACACATATTTGGTGTACTTTTTGATATTTTATGTAGAGTATATAATATATATTTGGTGTCCTTTTGATATTTCATGTAAATTATATAATATATATTTGGTGTAGTTTTTGATATTTTACATAGGGTGTGTCATATATCTTTACTGTCCTTTTTGATTTTTTTTTACAGTATATAATATACATTTGGTGTAATTTTTGATATTTTATGTACAGAATATTAAATATACTGTAGTTTTTGATAGTTTATTTACAGTATATATAACACATATTTGGTGTACTTTTTGATATTTTATGTAGAGTATGTAATATATATTTACTGTAATTTTTGATAATTTATTTACAGTATATAAAATGTATTTGGTGTACTTTTAGTTAATATTATATATACAATATATGAAATATATTTACTGTACTTTTTGATATTTTTTATACAGTATAGAAGATATATTTGGTGTCCTTTTGATATTTTATGTAAATTATATACTATATATTTGGTGTAGTTTGTTATATTTTACATAGGGTGTGTCATATATAT
This sequence comes from Pan paniscus, assembly GCF_029289425.2. Classification (NCBI taxonomy): domain Eukaryota; kingdom Metazoa; phylum Chordata; class Mammalia; order Primates; family Hominidae; genus Pan; species Pan paniscus. The sequence continues at coordinate 11,855,829 of NC_073263.2, read as the reverse complement.
TTACTGTACTTTTTGATATTCTATTTACAGTATATAATATACATTTGGTGTAATTTTTGACATTTTATGTACAGTATATTATATATAATTACTGTAGTTTTGATAGTTTATTTATAGAATATATAACATATATTTGGTGTACTTTTTGATATTTTATGTACAGTATGTAATATATCTTTACTGTACTTTTTGATATTTTATTAAGAGTATATAAAATGTATTTGGTGTACTTTCAGTTAATATTATATGTACAATATATGAAATATACTTACTGTACTTTTTGATATTTTATGTACAAAGTAGAAGAAATATTTGTTGTCCTTTTGATATTTTATGTAAATTATATAATATATATTTGGTATAGTTTGTGATATTTTACATAGGGTGTGTAATATATATTTACTGTAATTTTTGATATTTTATTTACAGTAAATAATATACATTTGGTGTAATTTTTGATATTTTATGTACAGTATATTAAATATAATTACTGTAGATTTTGATAGTTTATTTACAGTATATATAACACATATTTGGTGTACTTTTTGATATTTTATGTACAGTATGTAATATATGTTTACTGAAATTTTTGATAATTTATTTACAGTATATAAAATGTATTTGGTGTACTTTTAGTTAATATTATATATACAATATATGAAATATATTTACTGTACATTTTGATATTTTATGTACAGTATAGAAGATATATTTGGTGTCCTTTTGATATTTTATGTAAATTATATAATATATAATAGGTGTAGTTTTTGATATTTTACATAGGGTGTGTCATATATATTTACTGTCCTTTTTGATATTTTATTTACAGTATATAATATTCATTTGGTTTAATTTTTGATATTTTATGTACAGTATATCAAATATAATTATTGTAGTTTTTGGTAGTTTATTTACAGTATATATAACAGATATTTGGTGTACTTTTTGATATTTTATGTACAGTATGTAATATACATTTACTGTACTTTTTGATATTTTATTTACAGTATATAAAATGTATTTGGTGTACTTTTAGTTAATAATATATGTACAATATATGAAATATATATACTGTACTTTTTGATAATTTATGTACAGTATATAAGATACCTTTTGTGTCCTTTTGATATTTTTTGTAAATTATATAATATATATTTGGTGTAGTTTTTGATATTTTACATAGGGTGTGTAGTATATATTTACTCTCCTTTTTGATATACTATTTACAGTATATAATTTACATTTGGTGTAATATTTGATATTTTATATACAGTACATTGAATATAATTACTGTAGTTTTTGATATTTACAGTATATATAACACATATTTGGTGTACTTTTTGATATTTTATATAGAGTATGTAATATATATTTACAGTAGTTTTTGATATTTTATTTACAGTGTACAAAATGTATTTGGTGTACATTTAGTTAATATTATATGTACAATATATAAAATATATTTACTGTAGTTTTTGATATTTTACGTACAGTATATAAGATATATTTTTTGTCCTTCCGATATTTTTTGTAAATTATATAATATATATTTGGTGTAATTTTTGATATTTTACATAGGGTGTGTAATATATATTTACTGTATTTTGGATATTTTATTTACACTATATAATGTACATTTGGATTAATTTTTGATATTTTATTTACAGTATATTAAATATAATTACTGTAGTTTTTGAAAGTTTATTTACAGTATATATAACACGTATTTGGTGTACATTTTGATATTTTCTGTACAGTATGTAATATATATTTACTGTAATTTTTGATATTTTATTTACAGTATATAATCTGTATTTGGTGAACTTTTAGTTAATATTATATGTACAATATATGAAATATATTTACTGTGTTTTTGATATTTTATGTACTGTATATAAGATATATTTGGTGTCCTTTTTATATTTTATGTAAATTATGTAATATATATTTGTTGTAGATTGTGATATTTTACATAGGGTGTGTAATATATATTTACTGTTCTTTTTGATATTTTATTTACAGTATATAATATACATTTGGTGTAATTTTTGATATTTTAAGTACAGTATATTAAATATAATTACTGTAGTTTTTGATAGTTTATTTACAGTATATATAACACATATTTGGTGTACTTTTTGATGTTTTATGTACAGTATGTATTATTTATTTACTGTACTTTTTGATATTTTATTTACAGTATATAAATTGTATTTGGTGTACTTTTAGTTAATATTATATATACAATATATGAAATATATTTACTGTACTTTTTGATATTTTATGTACAGTATATAAAATATATTTGGTGTCCTTTTGATATTTTATGTAAATTATATAATATATATTTGGTGCAGTTTGTGATATTTTACATAGGGTGTGTAATATATATTTACTGTCCTTTTTGGTATTTTATTTACAGTATATAATATACATTTGGTGTAATTTTTGATATTTTATGTACAGTATATTAAATATAATTACTGTAGTTTTCGATAGTTTATTTACAGTATATATAACACATATTTGTTATACTTTTCGATATTTTATGTACAGTATGTAATATATATTTACTGTAATTTTTGATAATTCATTTACAGTGTATAAAATGTATTTGGTGTACTTTTAGTTAATATTATATATACAATACATGAAATATATTTACTGTACTTTTTGATATTTTATGTACAGTATAGAAGATATATTTGGTGTCCATTTGATATTTTATGTAAATTATATAATATATATTTGGTGTAGTTTGTGATATTTTACATAGGGTGTGTAATATATATTTACTGTACTTTTTGATATTTTATTTACAGTAAAAAATATACATTTGGTGTAATTTTTGATATTTTATGTACAGTATATTAAATATAATTACTGTAGTTTTTGATAGTTTATTTACAGTATATATAGCACATAATTTGTGTACTTTTTGATATTTTATGTACAGTATGTAATATATATTTACTGTAATTTTTGATATTTTATTTACAGTATATAAAATGTATTTGGTGTACTTTTAGTTATTAATATATGTACAATATATGAAATATATTTACTGTACCTTTTGATATTTTATGTACAGTATATAAGATATATTTGGTGTCCTTCTGATAATTTATGTAAATTATATAATATATATTTGTTGTAGATTGTGGTATTTTACATAGGGTGTGTAATATATATTTACTGTACTTTTTGTTATTTTATTTACAGTATATAATATACATTTGGTGTAATTTTTGATATTTTAAGTACAGTATATTAAATATAATTACTGTAGTTTTTGATAGTTTATTTACAGTATATATAACACATATTTGGTGTACTTTTTGATATTTTATGTACAGTATGTAATATATATTTACTGTAATTTTTGATAATTTATTTACAGTATATAAAATGTATTTGGTGTACTTTTAGTTAATATTATATATACAATATATGAAATATATTTACTGTACTTTTTTGTATTTTATGTACAGTATAGAAGATATATTTGGTGTCCTTTTGATATTTTATGTAAATTATATAACATATATTTGGTGTTGTTTGTGATATTTTACATAGGGTGTGTAATATATATTTACTCTAATTTTTTATATTTTATTTACAGTAAATAATATACATTTGGTGTAATTTTTGATATTTTAAGTACAGTATATTAAATATAATTACTGTAGTTTTTGATAGTTTATTTACAGTATATATAACACATATTTGGTGTACTTTTTGATGTTTTATGTACAGTATGTATTATTTATTTACTGTACTTTTTGATATTTTATTTACAGTATATAAATTGTATTTGGTGTACTTTTAGTTAATATTATATATACAATATATGAAATATATTTACTGTACTTTTTGATATTTTATGTACAGTATATAAAATATATTTGGTGTCCTTTTGATATTTTATGTAAATTATATAATATATATTTGGTGCAGTTTGTGATATTTTACATAGGGTGTGTAATATATATTTACTGTCCTTTTTGGTATTTTATTTACAGTATATAATATACATTTGGTGTAATTTTTGATATTTTATGTACAGTATATTAAATATAATTACTGTAGTTTTTGATAGTTTATTTACAGTATATATAACACATATTTGGTGTACTTTTCGATATTTTATGTACAGTATGTAATATATATTTACTGTAATTTTTGATAATTCATTTACAGTGTATAAAATGTATTTGGTGTACTTTTAGTTAATATTATATATACAATACATGAAATATATTTACTGTACTTTTTGATATTTTATGTACAGTATAGAAGATATATTTGGTGTCCATTTGATATTTTATGTAAATTATATAATATATATTTGGTGTAGTTTGTGATATTTTACATAGGGTGTGTAATATATATTTACTGTACTTTTTGATATTTTATTTACAGTAAAAAATATACATTTGGTGTAATTTTTGATATTTTATGTACAGAATATTAAATACAATTACTGTAGTTTTTGATAGTTTATTTACAGTATATATAGCACATAATTTGTGTACTTTTTGATATTTTATGTACAGTATGTAATATATATTTACTGTAATTTTTGATATTTTATTTACAGTATATAAAATGTATTTGGTGTACTTTTAGTTATTAATATATGTACAATATATGAAATATATTTACTGTACCTTTTGATATTTTATGTACAGTATATAAGATATATTTGGTGTCCTTTTGATAATTTATGTAAATTATATAATATATATTTGTTGTAGATTGTGGTATTTTACATAGGGTGTGTAATATATATTTACTGTACTTTTTGTTATTTTATTTACAGTATATAATATACATTTGGTGTAATTTTTGATATTTTAAGTACAGTATATTAAATATGATTACTGTAGTTTTTGATAGTTTATTTACAGTATATATAACACATATTTGGTGTACTTTTTGATATTTTATGTACAGTATGTAATATATATTTACTGTAATTTTTGATAATTTATTTACAGTATATAAAATGTATTTGGTGTACTTTTAGTTAATATTATATATACAATATATGAAATATATTTACTGTACTTTTTTGTATTTTATGTACAGTATAGAAAATATATTTGGTGTCCTTTTGATATTTTATGTAAATTATATAACATATATTTGGTGTTGTTTGTGATATTTTACATAGGGTGTGTAATATATATTTACTCTAATTTTTTATATTTTATTTACATTAAATAATATACATTTGGTGTAATTTTTGATATTTTATGTACAGTATATTAAATATAATTACTGTAGTTTTTGATAGTTTATTTACAGTATATATAACACATATTTGGTGTACTTTTTGATATTTTATGTACAGTATGTAATATATATTTACTGAACTTTTTGATATTTTATTTACAGTATATAAAATGTATTTGGTGTACTTTTAGTTAATAATATATGTACAATATATGAAATATATATACTGTACTTTTTGATATTTTAGGTAGAGTATATAAGATACATTTCGTGTCCTTTTGATATTTTATGTAAATTATATAATATATATTTGGTGTAGTTTTTGATATTTTACATAGGGTGTGTTGTATATATTTTCTGTCCTTTTTGATATACTATTTACAGTATATAATTTACATTTCGTGTGATTTTTGATATTTTATATACAGTACATTGAATATAATTACTGTAGTTTTTCATATTTACAGTATATATAACACATATTTGGTGTACTTTTTGATATTTTATATACAGTATGTAATATATATTTACTGTATTTTTTGATATTTTATTTACAGTGTACAAAATGTATTTGGTGTACTTTTAGTTAATATTATATGTACAATATATGAAATATATTTACTGTAGGTTTTGATATTTTACGTACAGTATAGAAGATATATTTGGTGTCCTTCCGATATATTTTGAAAATTATATAATATATATTTGGTGTAATTTTTGACATTTTACATAGGGTGTGTAATATATATTTACTGTATTTTGGATATTTTATTTACACTATATAATGTACATTTGGATTAATTTTTGATATTTTAAGTACAGTATATTAAATATAATTACTGTAGTTTTTGAAAGTTTATTTACAGTATATATAACACGTATTTGGTATACATTTTGATATTTTCTGTACAGTATGTAATATATATTTACTGTAATTTTTGATATTTTATTTACAGTATATAAAATGTATTTGGTGTACTTTTAGTTAATATTATATGTACAATATATGAAATATATTTACTGTACTTTTTGATATTTTATGTACAGTATATAAGATATATTTGGTGTCCTTTTTATATTTTATGTAAATTATATAATATATATTTGGGGAAGTTTTTGATATTTTACATCGGGTGTGTCATATATATTTACTGTCCTTTTTGATATTTTATTTACAGTATATAATATACATTTGGTGTAATTTTTGATATTTTATGTACAGAATATTAAATATAATTACTGGAGCTTTTGATAGTTTATTTACAGTATATATAACACATATTTGGTGCACTTTTTGGTATTTTATGTACAGTATGTAATATATATTTACTGTAATTTTTCATACTTTATTTACAGTATATAAAATGTATTTGGTGTACTTTTAGTTAATATTATATGTACAATATATGAAATATATTTACTGTACTTTTTGATATTTTATGTACAGTATATAAGATATATTTGGTGTCCTTTTGATATTTTATGTAAATTTTATAATATATATTTGTTGTAGATTGTGATATTTTACATAGGGTGTGTAATATATATTTACTGTACTTTTTGATATTTTATTTACTCTATATAATACACATTTGGTGTAATTTTTGATATTTTAAGTACAGTATATTAAATATAATTACTGTAGTTTTTGATAGTTTATTTACAGTATATATAACACATATTTGGTGTACTTTTTGATATATTATGTACAGTATGTAATATATATTTACTGTACTTTTTGATATTTTATTTACAGTACATAAAATGCATTTGGTGTACTTTGAGTTAATATTATATGTACAATACATGAAATATATTTACTGCACTTTTTGATATTTTATGTACAGTATATTAGATATATTTGGCGGCCTTTTGATATTTTATATAAATTATATAATATATATTTGGTGTAGTTTTTGATATTTTACATAGGGTGTGTAGTATATATTTACTGTCATTTGTGATATTTTATTTAGAGTATAAAATATACATTTGGTGTAATTTTTGATATTTTATGTACAGTATATTAAATATAATTACTGTAGTTTTTGATAGTTTATTTACAATATATATAACATATTTGGTGTACTTTTCATATATTATGTACAGTATGTAATATATTTTTACTGTATTTTTGATATATTATTTACATTATAAAAAATGTATTTGGTGTACTTTTAGTTAATATTATATGTACAATATATGAAATATATTTACTGTACCTTTTGATATTTTATGTACAGTATATAAGATATATTTGGTGGCCTTTTGATATTTTATGTAAATTATACAACATATATTTGCTGTAGTTTTTGATATTTTCCTAGGGTGTGTAGTATATATTTACTGTCCTTGTTGATGTTTTATTTACAGTATGTAATATACATTTGGTGTAATTTTTGATATTTTATGTACAGTATATTAAATATAATTACTGTAATTTTTGATAGTTTATTTACAGTATATATAACACATATTTGGTGTACTTTTTGATATTTTATGTACAGTATGTAATATATATTTACTGTAATTTTTGATATTTTATTTACACTATATAAAATGTATTTGGGTACTTTTAGTTAATAATATATGTACAATATATGAAATATATATACTGTACTTTTTGATATTTTATGTACAGTATATAAGATATATTTGGTGTCCTTTTGATATTTTATGTAAATTATTTAATATATATTTGCTGTAGTTTTTGATATTTTACGTAGGGTGTGTAGTATATATTTACTGTCCTTTTTGATATTTTATTTACAGTGTATAAAATGTATTTGGTGTACTTTTAGTTACTATTATATGCACAATATATGAAATATATTTACTGTATTTTTGATATTTTATGTACAGTATATAATATATATTCGGGGTCCTTTTGATATTTTATGTAAATTATATAATACGTATTTGGTGTAGTTTTTGATATTTTACATAGAATTTAATTTATATTTACTATACTTTTTGATATTTTATTTACAGTATATAATATACATTTGGTGTAATTTTTGATATTTTATGCACAGTATATTAAATACAATTACTGTAGTTTTTGATAGTTAATTTACAGTATATATAACACATATTTGGTGAAAATTGTGTTATTGTAACTATTTACCGCTATCTCTGTTTCACGGCTCTCCATCTGTTGTGAACATCTATTGGTTTATCCCAAGTCACTAAGCATATTTTTATTAGGTACACCTGTTTTTCCTTATACAGCTGTTTCTGGAGTATAGGGTCGCATACTCATAAACCCACTGTAACTCAGAAACGCATCTAATATTCCAATAATCCCATCATAACGTTGAAAAATCATAAATCAAACCACCGTAAGTCACGTTGTGTCCGTGGATATGGGCGTCATCAATTCCATTGTATTCGGTAATGCTGTACACCATTAACAATGGCAGACTGATTGGGAGTGGATATTGATAGCATTATAAAAGTCAGTTATTAGAGGGATACTTCTTTAACCTGACTGAAGAACTGATCTAATGGCTTTAGTACAGTGCATGATTATGTGAGATGTTTTGAGACAGAGTAGTACATTTGTGAATGAAGTTTTTTCACTTAGTAGGAACCATTGTGTGTGGAAAAGTGAGAAAATTGCTTTCTGCTGTAGAGTCTGGCATTCATTGTAGACTTAAGCTTATTTTTCTGTGAGCAAATCTTATTCAATAAAATACTACTCTTTATACTAAAAAACAGAAACAGTGGTGATGTGTGGTCATTATGCTCAGCAAACTAATCCAGGGAAAGAAAACCAAACGCCACATTCTCACTTATAATGAGAGCTGAAAAATGAGATCACATGGACACAGGAAGGGGAACAACACTCACTGGGGCCTTTCGGGAGGCAGAGCGTTAAGAAAAACAGCTACTGCATGCTGGGCTTAATACCTAGGTGATGGGTTGACAGGTGCAGCGAACCACCATGGCACACGTTTACCTTAGTAACAAATCTGCACATCCTGCACATATACCCCAGAACTTAGAAACGAAACGAAACAAAAGAAAACGAAAAAGCAATAGCAAAACGCTAAAGGCAAAATAAAGTTTCAAACTCAGAACGTGACAGACCAATGTTTGGTTCCAATCATGGTTCTCAACCCAGGTGCCATAAGGCCAGGATAAAGAATTTGATTACATATTGTAAATAAGACATGCAGCAAATGACCAGAAAGATTATTCTCAACATATGTGTGTCTTCTAATTCAATGGTGACGCTATCTACCGGGACATAGCTTTAGATTACAAAGGGCCGAGTCCCGCCAGACAGGCCTCCCACACTAATAACAATGGGAAGCCCCACGTTGTTTTACCTGTGCTTCTCAGCAACTGGCTATAAATCAGGTTGCCACCACTCCCAGATTTAGTTGCATTCATTGGCTGGAAGAGCTCACAGCACGCAGGGAAACACTTACATTTGCCGTTGTATTTTAGCGGACTTTGCAAAAAGTTCAGAAATAAATGCGGGGCCCGGCGTGTGGGGAGGGGTGCACTACCTTCCAGGAAGTGTTATCCACAAGCTCTCTGAACCCAGTCCTTTTGGTTTTTATGGAGACCTCATTCTATAGGCATGACGGGTTAAACCATAGGCTATTGGTGATCAACTCCACCTGAGGCTCTCAACCCTCCCTGGAAATTGGGGTTGAGGCTTTGCCATTCTCAGTCTGACTAAAAGAATTTACCCAAACGGAATTTTAAAACAGATGAGCATAACTGGAATCTTAATTAGATGATTGGATTATCTGGAGCCACACCTTGATATTCCTAACCCGAGCACCCTCATCCAACGAATGCTCCACCCAACTGGCTCCCAAGTCTCTACGTGGTTCCAGAGCAAAAGAATGTTTCTACAACGCATATCTCCACCTTTTCTTCAAAGTCTTTTCCCTTACACGGAAAGACTCCTTAAACTGCCATGCATCCGGATCAGGGGGAGGTATTGTTACACCGCAGATCTGTGGATCTCCGGGGTTTGATTGTGGCAAGGATGCTGCTGGTGTCAAAACCACAACGTGGGAACCACAGAACCACTAGTTGGTTTTCAGTGTTTCAGTGCATACAATTCCTAATATATCTGGCCAAGAAAACTTGTAAGTTCTTAGATTGTCCCAAAGGTGGCGCATGAAATCAAAGCAGGAGAACAGTTTCCTACGAGGTGTAGCCTGGGAAAGTTGGGGGTGACTGATGGAAAGGAGGAGTGAAGCTCCGCCCTTTCCGCTGCTAGGCTGCGCCCGAGGCCATTTAAACCCACCCTGGCTGGCCTGTACTCAGATCTTCGCGGAGCGGATCAGCGGCCGGAGCGGTTGGCGGACTCTGAGTTGACTTGGAGCTCACAGCGTCTTGCGACTTGGAAGCGGATTCAGAGGACAGGACAGAACACTTGGGCAAGTGAATCTCTGTCTGTCTGTCTGTCTGTCTGTCTGTCTGTCTGTCTGTCTCATTGGTTGGTTGATTTCCATTTTCTTAAGGGGCACATACCTCACACCGCACACACACACACACGCACACACACTCCTTCCTTCTGCGAGTTAGAAAATTAGTAGGGGCCCCTGGGAGCTGCAGGTTTCCTAATCATGTCTGCACCTAAGAACAGTAGGGTCTTGTCCGGCTCTTCCTATGAACGGTCCCCCAGCACGGACTCCCCAAGGTCCATGCGAGCCTCACCCAGCTTCTCCCTCTCCCCTCTCAGAAACTCAGGCTTCAGGGGAAGCTCCTCACCAGGGATCCGGAGCTACCATTCACCATCCCCTAGGGCTTCACCACACTCACCTCTGTCATCACCAGAATCCCACAAGCTCCCATTTCCCTGTCCTCACCGTGATGGGCAATCAATGAAGCCATTGGGCTCTCCCGTGTCCTCCTCTGAGGATTCCTCAGAGTCCCCACGTTCATCAATAATATACCACATGTTCTTACTGCCATCACCCAGCAGCTCACCCCCAGCTCTCGGGGGATCTCCTGTGTCTCCCAGCTACTCTCCAAACAACCCCAGATTTCAGCTGGAGTCAGCCCCCCACACCCGGGAATCACCTACAAACTCACGAGCCTCACGGTGCTCCACCCCTGTGTCTTTCATCTCTTCACCCCCAGGCCTCAGGGACTCTCCTGTGGCTCCCAGTTACTCTCCAGCCATCCCCAGGTTCCTGTGGGAGTCAGCCCCATGCACCCAGGAGTCCCCCAGAGACTCACACGTCTCGGGAGAATATGAGCGGTCCCCCAGCCCTGACTCCTCAAGATTCATGCCTGCCTCACCCAGCTTCTCCCTCTCCCCTCCCAGAAACTCAGACCCAAGGGGCAGCTCCTCACCAGGGATGTGGAAGTACTCTACATCACCCCGCAGGGCTTCACCACTCTCACATCCATCATCAACAGAATTCCACAACTTTACGTTTCCCTTTCCTAACCAAGCAGGACAGTCACTCATGTCATTGTGTTCTCCCGTGTCCTCCTCTGGAGATTCTTCACAGTCACCTCATTCATCAATAATATACCATATGTTCTTACTGCCATCATCCAGCAGCTCACCCCCAGCCACCCATGACTCTCCTGTCTGTCCCAGCTACTCTCCAACTACGCCCAGATTTCAGCGGGAGTCTCTACCCCACACCCCAGAAACACCTACAAACTCACAGACCTCAGTGAGATCCTCGCCAGTCTCTCTCACGTCTTCACCCCCAGCCCTTACGGACCCTCCAGTCTGTCCCAGCTACTCTCCAACCACGCCCACATTTCAGCGCGGGTCAGTTCCAGGAACCCAGGGATCACCACCAAGCCCACCACTTTCACTGAGTTACTCCCCAGTCTCTAGCACGTCTTTATCTCCAACCCTCAGGGACTCGCCTGTCTGTCCCAGCTACTCTCCAAACACGCCCACACTTCAGCGGGAGTCCGTTGCAGGCACCCAGAAATCACCACCAAACTCACCAATTTCACTGCGTTACTCCCAGTCTCTCTCATGTCTTCACCATCCCTCAGGGACTCTCCCGTCTGTCCCAGCTACTCTCCAACCACGCCCACATTTCAGCTGCAGTCAGCTCCAGGCACCCCGGAATCACCACCAAACTCCCCAATTTCACTCAGTTACTCCTCACTCTCTAGCACGTCTTTATCTCCAACCTTCAGGGACTCTCCTGTGTGTCCCAGCTACTCTCCAACCACGCCCACACTTCAGCGGGAGTCAGTTCCAGGCACCCAGGAAGCACCACCAAACTCACCAATTTCACTCACTTACTCTCCAGTCTCTCTCATGTCTTCACCAGCCCTCAGGGACTCTCCTGTCTGTCCCAGCTACTCTCCAACCACGCACACATTTCAGCTGGAGTCAGTCCCAGGCACCCCGGAGTCACCACCAAACTCACCAGTTTCACTGAGGTACTCCCCGGTCTCTCTCATGTCTTCACCCCCAGCCCTCAGGGACTCTCCTGTGTGTCCCAGCTACTCTCCAACCATGCCCAGATTTCAGCGGGAGTCAGTTCCAGGCACCCAGGTATCACCACCAAACTCAGCAGTTTCGTTGAGTTACTCCCCAGTCTCTGTCATGTCTTCACCCCCAGCCCCCTGGGACTCTCCTGTCTGTCCCAGCTACTCTCCCACCACGCCCAGATTTCAGCGGCACTCAGCCTCCCACACTCCGGAATCACCTACAGACTCACAGACTTCACTGAGGTCCTCCCTGGTCTCTCTCAGGTCTTTGCCCTCAGCCCACAGGGACTCCTGTGTCTCTTTCAGCTACTCTCAAAACTTCGCTAGATTCCAGCTGGAGTCAGTTCCAGGCACCCACGATACACCACCGAACTCACGAATTTCACTGACTTACTCCCCAGTCTCCCTCATGTTCTCACCCCCAGCCCTCAAGGACTCTTCTGTCTCTCTCAGCTACACTCCGACCATCTCCAGATTTCACCTGGAGTCAGCTTCCCGCACCCAGGAATCACCTACAAACTCACGGACCTTACTGCAACCCTCCCCCATTTCTTTCACCTCTTCACCCCCTGCCTTCAGGGACTCTCCTGGGTCTCCCAGCTTCTCTCCAGCCTTCCCCACATTTCTGCCACAGTCAGCCCCAGGCACCCAGGACAACCCTAGACACTCACAGGCCTCACGAGACTATCTCCCTATGACCTGTACCTATACAGGGATGGCTCCCACGCATCCCTCAGTGACCCCAAACCCATCTCCACTTACACTCAGACACTCCCAGGGCCTGACAGCTACTCCCCGTTATTGTCCTTCAGTTCGAAGCCCTGGCCAATCTACTAGCCCACATGACGCAGTTACCTGGCCATTTCTCCACGGTTCCCGTGAGGGCCCCACACCCAGCCGCACAAGAGCCCCTCCTGCATTCCGTCCTCACACGCAGGCTTGTCCATCTACTTGCTACTGTCACACTCTTGCCAGCAGAAGAGGCCCCTGTAATGGGCGATATCACCACCCAGTCTATCCTCACCCCACAGCTGTGCAGCGGGACCCTCCTGCTGGCCCACGTGGCTGCCAGAGCCCATGCTGGCACGACGCTCCAGCAGGTCGGCGTCCCTGCGGGCCACACTACCGGTGACATGGCTAGCATGACCCTCCTTCCTGGCAGTGACACTGTTGATGTGAACCCCGGTTTCACATCTGTCATTTGTAAATAGGACCATTTTCCCTTTTCGCTCTCCCTTCCATTCACAGGGCTTCTCATTCTCTCTCTTTCTGCCTCCGTTTCAGATATTTACTCACCTTTTTCTCTCTCACTATGTCTGCCGTGGTCTCCATGAGAGTGCGCCACAGAAGATTCCCCCATTAAAAGTCATGAATTGAGTGGCTTTTAGTATACCTGTGGTGGTGCACATTCAATTTTAATTCGCAATCCATTGTAGAACGTCTTATCACCCCCGACCAGAGAAAAACCCTGTAGACATTAGTCACTCCTCATTCTGTCTCAAACCCTCTCCCTGACCCTCAGCCCTAGGTAGCAACTACCTAGTGCGATCAATCCCATATGCATAGATTTCCATATTGTGGACATTTCCTATCAACGGAATTGCACAATAGGTGAGCTGTTATGACTGACACAACACGTAGCACAATATTTTCAAGATTCATCCACATTGTAGGCTTACCCACAGGGGGAAACCATTTTTTGGGGGGTTTTAGTAACACCGGGTGTTTTCTCCTTCCTTTCGTCCTTCTTTCCTTCCTTCCTTCCTTCCTTCCTTCCTTCCTTCCTACCTTCCTTCTTTCTTTCCTTCCTTCCTTCCTTCCTCCTATTTCTCTCTTACTCCTTCTGCCCTCTCTCTTTCATATGCCTTAGGTGCATCCCACATTCTGCGTTTTTTGGGAGAAATCCTCGACAGGTGCAGGAAAATTGTGTTATTGTAACTATTTACCGCTATCTCTCTTTCACGGCTCTCCATCAGTTGTGAACATCTATTGGTTTATCCCAAGTCACTAAGCATATTTTTATTAGGTACACCTGTTTTTCCTTATACAGCTGTTTCTGGAGTATAGGGTCGCATACTCATAAACCCACTGTAACTCAGAAACGCATCTAATATTCCAATAATCCCATCATAACGTTGAAAAATCATAAATCAAACCACCGTAAGTCACGGTGTGTCCGTGGATATGGGCGTCATCAATTCCATTGTATTCAGTAATGCTGTACACCATTAACAATGGCAGACTGATTGGGAGTGGATATTGATAGCATTATAAAAGTCAGTTATTAGAGGGATACTTCTTTAACCTGACTGAAGAACTGATCTAATGGCTTTAGTACAGTGCATGATTATGTGAGATGTTTTGAGACAGAGTAGTACATTTGTGAATGAAGTTTTTTCACTTAGTAGGAACCATTGTGTGTGGAAAAGTGAGAAAATTGCTTTCTGCTGTAGAGTCTGGCATTCATTGTAGACTTAAGCTTATTTTTCTGTGAGCAAATCTTATTCAATAAAATACTACTCTTTATACTAAAAAACAGAAACAGTGGTGATGTGTGGTCATTATGCTCAGCAAACTAATCCAGGGAAAGAAAACCAAACGCCACATTCTCACTTATAATGAGAGCTGAAAAATGAGATCACATGGACACAGGAAGGGGAACAACACTCACTGGGGCCTTTCGGGAGGCAGAGCGTTAAGAAAAACAGCTACTGCATGCTGGGCTTAATACCTAGGTGATGGGTTGACAGGTGCAGCGAACCACCATGGCACACGTTTACCTTAGTAACAAATCTGCACATCCTGCACATATACCCCAGAACTTAGAAACGAAACGAAACAAAAGAAAACGAAAAAGCAATAGCAAAACGCTAAAGGCAAAATAAAGTTTCAAACTCAGAACGTGACAGACCAATGTTTGGTTCCAATCATGGTTCTCAACCCAGGTGCCATAAGGCCAGGATAAAGAATTTGATTACATATTGTAAATAAGACATGCAGCAAATGACCAGAAAGATTATTCTCAACATATGTGTGTCTTCTAATTCAATGGTGACGCTATCTACCGGGACATAGCTTTAGATTCCAAAGGGCCGAGTCCCGCCAGACAGGCCTCCCACACTAATAACAATGGGAAGCCCCACGTTGTTTTACCTGTGCTTCTCAGCAACTGGCTATAAATCAGGTTGCCACCACTCCCAGATTTAGTTGCATTCATTGGCTGGAAGAGCTCACAGCACGCAGGGAAACACTTACATTTGCCGTTGTATTTTAGCGGACTTTGCAAAAAGTTCAGAAATAAATGCGGGGCCCGGCGTGTGGGGAGGGGTGCACTACCTTCCAGGAAGTGTTATCCACAAGCTCTCTGAACCCAGTCCTTTTGGTTTTTATGGAGACCTCATTCTATAGGCATGACGGGTTAAACCATAGGCTATTGGTGATCAACTCCACCTGAGGCTCTCAACCCTCCCTGGAAATTGGGGTTGAGGCTTTGCCATTCTCAGTCTGACTAAAAGAATTTACCCAAACGGAATTTTAAAACAGATGAGCATAACTGGAATCTTAATTAGATGATTGGATTATCTGGAGCCACACCTTGATATTCCTAACCCGAGCACCCTCATCCAACGAATGCTCCACCCAACTGGCTCCCAAGTCTCTACGTGGTTCCAGAGCAAAAGAATGTTTCTACAACGCATATCTCCACCTTTTCTTCAAAGTCTTTTCCCTTACACGGAAAGACTCCTTAAACTGCCATGCATCCGGATCAGGGGGAGGTATTGTTACACCGCAGATCTGTGGATCTCCGGGGTTTGATTGTGGCAAGGATGCTGCTGGTGTCAAAACCACAACGTGGGAACCACAGAACCACTAGTTGGTTTTCAGTGTTTCAGTGCATACAATTCCTAATATATCTGGCCAAGAAAACTTGTAAGTTCTTAGATTGTCCCAAAGGTGGCGCATGAAATCAAAGCAGGAGAACAGTTTCCTACGAGGTGTAGCCTGGGAAAGTTGGGGGTGACTGATGGAAAGGAGGAGTGAAGCTCCGCCCTTTCCGCTGCTAGGCTGCGCCCGAGGCCATTTAAACCCACCCTGGCTGGCCTGTACTCAGATCTTCGCGGAGCGGATCAGCGGCCGGAGCGGTTGGCGGACTCTGAGTTGACTTGGAGCTCACAGCGTCTTGCGACTTGGAAGCAGATTCAGAGGACAGGACAGAACACTTGGGCAAGTGAATCTCTGTCTGTCTGTCTGTCTGTCTGTCTGTCTGTCTGTCTCATTGGTTGGTTGATTTCCATTTTCTTAAGGGGCACATACCTCACACCGCACACACACACACACGCACACACACTCCTTCCTTCTGCGAGTTAGAAAATTAGTAGGGGCCCCTGGGAGCTGCAGGTTTCCTAATCATGTCTGCACCTAAGAACAGTAGGGTCTTGTCCGGCTCTTCCTATGAACGGTCCCCCAGCACGGACTCCCCAAGGTCCATGCGAGCCTCACCCAGCTTCTCCCTCTCCCCTCTCAGAAACTCAGGCTTCAGGGGAAGCTCCTCACCAGGGATCCGGAGCTACCATTCACCATCCCCTAGGGCTTCACCACACTCACCTCTGTCATCACCAGAATCCCACAAGCTCCCATTTCCCTGTCCTCACCGTGATGGGCAATCAATGAAGCCATTGGGCTCTCCCGTGTCCTCCTCTGAGGATTCCTCAGAGTCCCCACGTTCATCAATAATATACCACATGTTCTTACTGCCATCACCCAGCAGCTCACCCCCAGCTCTCGGGGGATCTCCTGTGTCTCCCAGCTACTCTCCAAACAACCCCAGATTTCAGCTGGAGTCAGCCCCCCACACCCGGGAATCACCTACAAACTCACGAGCCTCACGGTGCTCCACCCCTGTGTCTTTCATCTCTTCACCCCCAGGCCTCAGGGACTCTCCTGTGGCTCCCAGTTACTCTCCAGCCATCCCCAGGTTCCTGTGGGAGTCAGCCCCATGCACCCAGGAGTCCCCCAGAGACTCACACGTCTCGGGAGAATATGAGCGGTCCCCCAGCCCTGACTCCTCAAGATTCATGCCTGCCTCACCCAGCTTCTCCCTCTCCCCTCCCAGAAACTCAGACCCAAGGGGCAGCTCCTCACCAGGGATGTGGAAGTACTCTACATCACCCCGCAGGGCTTCACCACTCTCACATCCATCATCAACAGAATTCCACAACTTTACGTTTCCCTTTCCTAACCAAGCAGGACAGTCACTCATGTCATTGTGTTCTCCCGTGTCCTCCTCTGGAGATTCTTCACAGTCACCTCATTCATCAATAATATACCATATGTTCTTACTGCCATCATCCAGCAGCTCACCCCCAGCCACCCATGACTCTCCTGTCTGTCCCAGCTACTCTCCAACTACGCCCAGATTTCAGCGGGAGTCTCTACCCCACACCCCAGAAACACCTACAAACTCACAGACCTCAGTGAGATCCTCGCCAGTCTCTCTCACGTCTTCACCCCCAGCCCTTACGGACCCTCCAGTCTGTCCCAGCTACTCTCCAACCACGCCCACATTTCAGCGCGGGTCAGTTCCAGGAACCCAGGGATCACCACCAAGCCCACCACTTTCACTGAGTTACTCCCCAGTCTCTAGCACGTCTTTATCTCCAACCCTCAGGGACTCGCCTGTCTGTCCCAGCTACTCTCCAAACACGCCCACACTTCAGCGGGAGTCCGTTGCAGGCACCCAGAAATCACCACCAAACTCACCAATTTCACTGCGTTACTCCCCAGTCTCTCTCATGTCTTCACCATCCCTCAGGGACTCTCCCGTCTGTCCCAGCTACTCTCCAACCACGCCCACATTTCAGCTGCAGTCAGCTCCAGGCACCCCGGAATCACCACCAAACTCCCCAATTTCACTCAGTTACTCCTCACTCTCTAGCACGTCTTTATCTCCAACCCTCAGGGACTCTCCTGTGTGTCCCAGCTACTCTCCAACCACGCCCACACTTCAGCGGGAGTCAGTTCCAGGCACCCAGGAAGCACCACCAAACTCACCAATTTCACTCACTTACTCTCCAGTCTCTCTCATGTCTTCACCAGCCCTCAGGGACTCTCCTGTCTGTCCCAGCTACTCTCCAACCACGCACACATTTCAGCTGGAGTCAGTCCCAGGCACCCCGGAGTCACCACCAAACTCACCAGTTTCACTGAGGTACTCCCCGGTCTCTCTCATGTCTTCACCCCCAGCCCTCAGGGACTCTCCTGTGTGTCCCAGCTACTCTCCAACCATGCCCAGATTTCAGCGGGAGTCAGTTCCAGGCACCCAGGTATCACCACCAAACTCAGCAGTTTCGTTGAGTTACTCCCCAGTCTCTGTCATGTCTTCACCCCCAGCCCCCTGGGACTCTCCTGTCTGTCCCAGCTACTCTCCCACCACGCCCAGATTTCAGCGGCACTCAGCCTCCCACACTCCGGAATCACCTACAGACTCACAGACTTCACTGAGGTCCTCCCTGGTCTCTCTCAGGTCTTTGCCCTCAGCCCACAGGGACTCCTGTGTCTCTTTCAGCTACTCTCAAAACTTCGCTAGATTCCAGCTGGAGTCAGTTCCAGGCACCCACGATACACCACCGAACTCACGAATTTCACTGACTTACTCCCCAGTCTCCCTCATGTTCTCACCCCCAGCCCTCAAGGACTCTTCTGTCTCTCTCAGCTACACTCCGACCATCTCCAGATTTCACCTGGAGTCAGCTTCCCGCACCCAGGAATCACCTACAAACTCACGGACCTTACTGCAACCCTCCCCCATTTCTTTCACCTCTTCACCCCCTGCCTTCAGGGACTCTCCTGGGTCTCCCAGCTTCTCTCCAGCCTTCCCCACATTTCTGCCACAGTCAGCCCCAGGCACCCAGGACAACCCTAGACACTCACAGGCCTCACGAGACTATCTCCCTATGACCTGTACCTATACAGGGATGGCTCCCACGCATCCCTCAGTGACCCCAAACCCATCTCCACTTACACTCAGACACTCCCAGGGCCTGACAGCTACTCCCCGTTATTGTCCTTCAGTTCGAAGCCCTGGCCAATCTACTAGCCCACATGACGCAGTTACCTGGCCATTTCTCCACGGTTCCCGTGAGGGCCCCACACCCAGCCGCACAAGAGCCCCTCCTGCATTCCGTCCTCACACGCAGGCTTGTCCATCTACTTGCTACTGTCACACTCTTGCCAGCAGAAGAGGCCCCTGTAATGGGCGATATCACCACCCAGTCTATCCTCACCCCACAGCTGTGCAGCGGGACCCTCCTGCTGGCCCACGTGGCTGCCAGAGCCCATGCTGGCACGACGCTCCAGCAGGTCGGCGTCCCTGCGGGCCACACTACCGGTGACATGGCTAGCATGACCCTCCTTCCTGGCAGTGACACTGTTGATGTGAACCCCGGTTTCACATCTGTCATTTGTAAATAGGACCATTTTCCCTTTTCGCTCTCCCTTCCATTCACAGGGCTTCTCATTCTCTCTCTTTCTGCCTCCGTTTCAGATATTTACTCACCTTTTTCTCTCTCACTATGTCTGCCGTGGTCTCCATGAGAGTGCGCCACAGAAGATTCCCCCATTAAAAGTCATGAATTGAGTGGCTTTTAGTATACCTGTGGTGGTGCACATTCAATTTTAATTCGCAATCCATTGTAGAACGTCTTATCACCCCCGACCAGAGAAAAACCCTGTAGACATTAGTCACTCCTCATTCTGTCTCAAACCCTCTCCCTGACCCTCAGCCCTAGGTAGCAACTACCTAGTGCGATCAATCCCATATGCATAGATTTCCATATTGTGGACATTTCCTATCAACGGAATTGCACAATAGGTGAGCTGTTATGACTGACACAACACGTAGCACAATATTTTCAAGATTCATCCACATTGTAGGCTTACCCACAGGGGGAAACCATTTTTTGGGGGGTTTTAGTAACACCGGGTGTTTTCTCCTTCCTTTCGTCCTTCTTTCCTTCCTTCCTTCCTTCCTTCCTTCCTTCCTTCCTTCCTACCTTCCTTCTTTCTTTCCTTCCTTCCTTCCTTCCTCCTATTTCTCTCTTACTCCTTCTGCCCTCTCTCTTTCATATGCCTTAGGTGCATCCCACATTCTGCGTTTTTTGGGAGAAATCCTCGACAGGTGCAGGAAAATTGTGTTATTGTAACTATTTACCGCTATCTCTCTTTCACGGCTCTCCATCAGTTGTGAACATCTATTGGTTTATCCCAAGTCACTAAGCATATTTTTATTAGGTACACCTGTTTTTCCTTATACAGCTGTTTCTGGAGTATAGGGTCGCATACTCATAAACCCACTGTAACTCAGAAACGCATCTAATATTCCAATAATCCCATCATAACGTTGAAAAATCATAAATCAAACCACCGTAAGTCACGGTGTGTCCGTGGATATGGGCGTCATCAATTCCATTGTATTCAGTAATGCTGTACACCATTAACAATGGCAGACTGATTGGGAGTGGATATTGATAGCATTATAAAAGTCAGTTATTAGAGGGATACTTCTTTAACCTGACTGAAGAACTGATCTAATGGCTTTAGTACAGTGCATGATTATGTGAGATGTTTTGAGACAGAGTAGTACATTTGTGAATGAAGTTTTTTCACTTAGTAGGAACCATTGTGTGTGGAAAAGTGAGAAAATTGCTTTCTGCTGTAGAGTCTGGCATTCATTGTAGACTTAAGCTTATTTTTCTGTGAGCAAATCTTATTCAATAAAATACTACTCTTTATACTAAAAAACAGAAACAGTGGTGATGTGTGGTCATTATGCTCAGCAAACTAATCCAGGGAAAGAAAACCAAACGCCACATTCTCACTTATAATGAGAGCTGAAAAATGAGATCACATGGACACAGGAAGGGGAACAACACTCACTGGGGCCTTTCGGGAGGCAGAGCGTTAAGAAAAACAGCTACTGCATGCTGGGCTTAATACCTAGGTGATGGGTTGACAGGTGCAGCGAACCACCATGGCACACGTTTACCTTAGTAACAAATCTGCACATCCTGCACATATACCCCAGAACTTAGAAACGAAACGAAACAAAAGAAAACGAAAAAGCAATAGCAAAACGCTAAAGGCAAAATAAAGTTTCAAACTCAGAACGTGACAGACCAATGTTTGGTTCCAATCATGGTTCTCAACCCAGGTGCCATAAGGCCAGGATAAAGAATTTGATTACATATTGTAAATAAGACATGCAGCAAATGACCAGAAAGATTATTCTCAACATATGTGTGTCTTCTAATTCAATGGTGACGCTATCTACCGGGACATAGCTTTAGATTCCAAAGGGCCGAGTCCCGCCAGACAGGCCTCCCACACTAATAACAATGGGAAGCCCCACGTTGTTTTACCTGTGCTTCTCAGCAACTGGCTATAAATCAGGTTGCCACCACTCCCAGATTTAGTTGCATTCATTGGCTGGAAGAGCTCACAGCACGCAGGGAAACACTTACATTTGCCGTTGTATTTTAGCGGACTTTGCCAAAAGTTAAGAAATAAATGCGGGGCCCGGCGTGTGGGGAGGGGTGCACTACCTTCCAGGAAGTGTTATCCACAAGCTCTCTGAACCCAGTCCTTTTGGGTTTTTATGGAGACCTCATTCTATAGGCATGACGGGTTAAACCATAGGCTATTGGTGATCAACTCCACCTGAGGCTCTCAACCCTCCCCGGAAATTGGGGTTGAGGCTTTGCCATTCTCAGTCTGACTAAAAGAATTTACCCAAACGGAATTTTAAAACAGATTAGCATAACTGGAATCTTAATTAGATGATTGGATTATCTGGAGCCACACCTTGATATTCCTAACCCGAGCACCCTCATCCAACGAATGCTCCTCCCAACTGGCTCCCAAGTCTCTACGTGGTTCCAGAGCAAAAGAATGTTTATACAACGCATATCTCCACCTTTTCTTCGAAGTCTTTTCCCTTACACGGAAAGACTCCTTAAACTGCCATGCATCCGGATCAGGGGGAGGTATTGTTACACCGCAGATCTGTGGATCTCCGGGGTTTGATTGTGGCAAGGATGCTGCTGGTGTCAAAACCACAACGTGGGAACCACAGAACCACTAGTTGGTTTTCAGTGTTTCAGTGCATACAATTCCTAATATATCTGGCCAAGTAAACTTGTAAGTTCTTAGATTGTCCCAAAGGTGGCGCATGAAATCAAAGCAGGAGAACAGTTTCCTACGAGGTGTAGCCTGGGAAAGTTGGGGGTGACTGATGGAAAGGAGGAGTGAAGCTCCGCCCTTTCCGCTGCTAGGCTGCGCCCGAGGCCATTTAAACCCACCCTGGCTGGCCTGTACTCAGATCTTCGCGGAGCAGATCAGCGGCCGGAGCGGTTGGCGGACTCTGAGTTGACTTGGAGCTCACAGCGTCTTGCGACTTGGAAGCGGATTCAGAGGACAGGACAGAACACTTGGGCAAGTGAATCTCTGTCTGTCTGTCTGTCTGTCTGTCTGTCTGTCTCATTGGTTGGTTGATTTCCATTTTCTTAAGGGGCACATACCTCACACCGCACACACACACACACGCACACACACTCCTTCCTTCTGCGAGTTAGAAAATTAGTAGGGGCCCCTGGGAGCTGCAGGTTTCCTAATCATGTCTGCACCTAAGAACAGTAGGGTCTTGTCCGGCTCTTCCTATGAACGGTCCCCCAGCACGGACTCCCCAAGGTCCATGCGAGCCTCACCCAGCTTCTCCCTCTCCCCTCTCAGAAACTCAGGCTTCAGGGGAAGCTCCTCACCAGGGATCCGGAGCTACCATTCACCATCCCCTAGGGCTTCACCACACTCACCTCTGTCATCACCAGAATCCCACAAGCTCCCATTTCCCTGTCCTCACCGTGATGGGCAATCAATGAAGCCATTGGGCTCTCCCGTGTCCTCCTCTGAGGATTCCTCAGAGTCCCCACGTTCATCAATAATATACCACATGTTCTTACTGCCATCACCCAGCAGCTCACCCCCAGCTCTCGGGGGATCTCCTGTGTCTCCCAGCTACTCTCCAAACAACCCCAGATTTCAGCTGGAGTCAGCCCCCCACACCCGGGAATCACCTACAAACTCACGAGCCTCACGGTGCTCCACCCCTGTGTCTTTCATCTCTTCACCCCCAGGCCTCAGGGACTCTCCTGTGGCTCCCAGTTACTCTCCAGCCATCCCCAGGTTCCTGTGGGAGTCAGCCCCATGCACCCAGGAGTCCCCCAGAGACTCACACGTCTCGGGAGAATATGAGCGGTCCCCCAGCCCTGACTCCTCAAGATTCATGCCTGCCTCACCCAGCTTCTCCCTCTCCCCTCCCAGAAACTCAGACCCAAGGGGCAGCTCCTCACCAGGGATGTGGAAGTACTCTACATCACCCCGCAGGGCTTCACCACTCTCACGTCCATCATCAACAGAATTCCACAACTTTACGTTTCCCTTTCCTAACCAAGCAGGACAGTCACTCATGTCATTGTGTTCTCCCGTGTCCTCCTCTGGAGATTCTTCACAGTCACCTCATTCATCAATAATATACCATATGTTCTTACTGCCATCATCCAGCAGCTCACCCCCAGCCACCCATGACTCTCCTGTCTGTCCCAGCTACTCTCCAACTACGCCCAGATTTCAGCGGGAGTCTCTACCCCACACCCCAGAAACACCTACAAACTCACAGACCTCAGTGAGATCCTCGCCAGTCTCTCTCACGTCTTCACCCCCAGCCCTTACGGACCCTCCAGTCTGTCCCAGCTACTCTCCAACCACGCCCACATTTCAGCGCGGGTCAGTTCCAGGAACCCGGGGGTCACCACCAAGCCCACCACTTTCACTGAGTTACTCCCCAGTCTCTAGCACGTCTTTATCTCCAACCCTCAGGGACTCGCCTGTCTGTCCCAGCTACTCTCCAAACACGCCCACACTTCAGCGGGAGTCCGTTGCAGGCACCCAGAAATCACCACCAAACTCACCAATTTCACTGCGTTACTCCCCAGTCTCTCTCATGTCTTCACCATCCCTCAGGGACTCTCCCGTCTGTCCCAGCTACTCTCCAACCACGCCCACATTTCAGCTGCAGTCAGCTCCAGGCACCCCGGAATCACCACCAAACTCCCCAATTTCACTCAGTTACTCCTCACTCTCTAGCACGTCTTTATCTCCAACCCTCAGGGACTCTCCTGTGTGTCCCAGCTACTCTCCAACCACGCCCACACTTCAGCGGGAGTCAGTTCCAGGCACCCAGGAAGCACCACCAAACTCACCAATTTCACTCACTTACTCTCCAGTCTCTCTCATGTCTTCACCAGCCCTCAGGGACTCTCCTGTCTGTCCCAGCTACTCTCCAACCACGCACACATTTCAGCTGGAGTCAGTCCCAGGCACCCCGGAGTCACCACCAAACTCACCAGTTTCACTGAGGTACTCCCCGGTCTCTCTCATGTCTTCACCCCCAGCCCTCAGGGACTCTCCTGTGTGTCCCAGCTACTCTCCAACCATGCCCAGATTTCAGCGGGAGTCAGTTCCAGGCACCCAGGTATCACCACCAAACTCAGCAGTTTCGTTGAGTTACTCCCCAGTCTCTGTCATGTCTTCACCCCCAGCCCCCTGGGACTCTCCTGTCTGTCCCAGCTACTCTCCCACCACGCCCAGATTTCAGCGGCACTCAGCCTCCCACACTCCGGAATCACCTACAGACTCACAGACTTCACTGAGGTCCTCCCTGGTCTCTCTCAGGTCTTTGCCCTCAGCCCACAGGGACTCCTGTGTCTCTTTCAGCTACTCTCAAAACTTCGCTAGATTCCAGCTGGAGTCAGTTCCAGGCACCCACGATACACCACCGAACTCACGAATTTCACTGACTTACTCCCCAGTCTCCCTCATGTTCTCACCCCCAGCCCTCAAGGACTCTTCTGTCTCTCTCAGCTACACTCCGACCATCTCCAGATTTCACCTGGAGTCAGCTTCCCGCACCCAGGAATCACCTACAAACTCACGGACCTTACTGCAACCCTCCCCCATTTCTTTCATCTCTTCACCCCCTGCCTTCAGGGACTCTCCTGGGTCTCCCAGCTTCTCTCCAGCCTTCCCCACATTTCTGCCACAGTCAGCCCCAGGCACCCAGGACAACCCTAGACACTCACAGGCCTCACGAGACTATCTCCCTATGACCTGTACCTATACAGGGATGGCTCCCACGCATCCCTCAGTGACCCCAAACCCATCTCCACTTACACTCAGACACTCCCAGGGCCTGACAGCTACTCCCCGTTATTGTCCTTCAGTTCGAAGCCCTGGCCAATCTACTAGCCCACATGACGCAGTTACCTGGCCATTTCTCCACGGTTCCCGTGAGGGCCCCACACCCAGCCGCACAAGAGCCCCTCCTGCATTCCGTCCTCACACGCAGGCTTGTCCATCTACTTGCTACTGTCACACTCTTGCCAGCAGAAGAGGCCCCTGTAATGGGCGATATCACCACCCAGTCTATCCTCACCCCACAGCTGTGCAGCGGGACCCTCCTGCTGGCCCACGTGGCTGCCAGAGCCCATGCTGGCACGACGCTCCAGCAGGTCGGCGTCCCTGCGGGCCACACTACCGGTGACATGGCTAGCATGACCCTCCTTCCTGGCAGTGACACTGTTGATGTGAACCCCGGTTTCACATCTGTCATTTGTAAATAGGACCATTTTCCCTTTTCGCTCTCCCTTCCATTCACAGGGCTTCTCATTCTCTCTCTTTCTGCCTCCGTTTCAGATATTTACTCACCTTTTTCTCTCTCACTATGTCTGCCGTGGTCTCCATGAGAGTGCGCCACAGAAGATTCCCCCATTAAAAGTCATGAATTGAGTGGCTTTTAGTATACCTGTGGTGGTGCACATTCAATTTTAATTCGCAATCCATTGTAGAACGTCTTATCACCCCCGACCAGAGAAAAACCCTGTAGACATTAGTCACTCCTCATTCTGTCTCAAACCCTCTCCCTGACCCTCAGCCCTAGGTAGCAACTACCTAGTGCGATCAATCCCATATGCATAGATTTCCATATTGTGGACATTTCCTATCAACGGAATTGCACAATAGGTGAGCTGTTATGACTGACACAACACGTAGCACAATATTTTCAAGATTCATCCACATTGTAGGCTTACCCACAGGGGGAAACCATTTTTTGGGGGGTTTTAGTAACACCGGGTGTTTTCTCCTTCCTTTCGTCCTTCTTTCCTTCCTTCCTTCCTTCCTTCCTTCCTACCTTCCTTCTTTCTTTCCTTCCTTCCTTCCTTCCTCCTATTTCTCTCTTACTCCTTCTGCCCTCTCTCTTTCATATGCCTTAGGTGCATCCCACATTCTGCGTTTTTTGGGAGAAATCCTCGACAGGTGCAGGAAAATTGTGTTATTGTAACTATTTACCGCTATCTCTCTTTCACGGCTCTCCATCAGTTGTGAACATCTATTGGTTTATCCCAAGTCACTAAGCATATTTTTATTAGGTACACCTGTTTTTCCTTATACAGCTGTTTCTGGAGTATAGGGTCGCATACTCATAAACCCACTGTAACTCAGAAACGCATCTAATATTCCAATAATCCCATCATAACGTTGAAAAATCATAAATCAAACCACCGTAAGTCACGGTGTGTCCGTGGATATGGGCGTCATCAATTCCATTGTATTCAGTAATGCTGTACACCATTAACAATGGCAGACTGATTGGGAGTGGATATTGATAGCATTATAAAAGTCAGTTATTAGAGGGATACTTCTTTAACCTGACTGAAGAACTGATCTAATGGCTTTAGTACAGTGCATGATTATGTGAGATGTTTTGAGACAGAGTAGTACATTTGTGAATGAAGTTTTTTCACTTAGTAGGAACCATTGTGTGTGGAAAAGTGAGAAAATTGCTTTCTGCTGTAGAGTCTGGCATTCATTGTAGACTTAAGCTTATTTTTCTGTGAGCAAATCTTATTCAATAAAATACTACTCTTTATACTAAAAAACAGAAACAGTGGTGATGTGTGGTCATTATGCTCAGCAAACTAATCCAGGGAAAGAAAACCAAACGCCACATTCTCACTTATAATGAGAGCTGAAAAATGAGATCACATGGACACAGGAAGGGGAACAACACTCACTGGGGCCTTTCGGGAGGCAGAGCGTTAAGAAAAACAGCTACTGCATGCTGGGCTTAATACCTAGGTGATGGGTTGACAGGTGCAGCGAACCACCATGGCACACGTTTACCTTAGTAACAAATCTGCACATCCTGCACATATACCCCAGAACTTAGAAACGAAACGAAACAAAAGAAAACGAAAAAGCAATAGCAAAACGCTAAAGGCAAAATAAAGTTTCAAACTCAGAACGTGACAGACCAATGTTTGGTTCCAATCATGGTTCTCAACCCAGGTGCCATAAGGCCAGGATAAAGAATTTGATTACATATTGTAAATAAGACATGCAGCAAATGACCAGAAAGATTATTCTCAACATATGTGTGTCTTCTAATTCAATGGTGACGCTATCTACCGGGACATAGCTTTAGATTCCAAAGGGCCGAGTCCCGCCAGACAGGCCTCCCACACTAATAACAATGGGAAGCCCCACGTTGTTTTACCTGTGCTTCTCAGCAACTGGCTATAAATCAGGTTGCCACCACTCCCAGATTTAGTTGCATTCATTGGCTGGAAGAGCTCACAGCACGCAGGGAAACACTTACATTTGCCGTTGTATTTTAGCGGACTTTGCAAAAAGTTCAGAAATAAATGCGGGGCCCGGCGTGTGGGGAGGGGTGCACTACCTTCCAGGAAGTGTTATCCACAAGCTCTCTGAACCCAGTCCTTTTGGTTTTTATGGAGACCTCATTCTATAGGCATGACGGGTTAAACCATAGGCTATTGGTGATCAACTCCACCTGAGGCTCTCAACCCTCCCTGGAAATTGGGGTTGAGGCTTTGCCATTCTCAGTCTGACTAAAAGAATTTACCCAAACGGAATTTTAAAACAGATGAGCATAACTGGAATCTTAATTAGATGATTGGATTATCTGGAGCCACACCTTGATATTCCTAACCCGAGCACCCTCATCCAACGAATGCTCCACCCAACTGGCTCCCAAGTCTCTACGTGGTTCCAGAGCAAAAGAATGTTTCTACAACGCATATCTCCACCTTTTCTTCAAAGTCTTTTCCCTTACACGGAAAGACTCCTTAAACTGCCATGCATCCGGATCAGGGGGAGGTATTGTTACACCGCAGATCTGTGGATCTCCGGGGTTTGATTGTGGCAAGGATGCTGCTGGTGTCAAAACCACAACGTGGGAACCACAGAACCACTAGTTGGTTTTCAGTGTTTCAGTGCATACAATTCCTAATATATCTGGCCAAGTAAACTTGTAAGTTCTTAGATTGTCCCAAAGGTGGCGCATGAAATCAAAGCAGGAGAACAGTTTCCTACGAGGTGTAGCCTGGGAAAGTTGGGGGTGACTGATGGAAAGGAGGAGTGAAGCTCCGCCCTTTCCGCTGCTAGGCTGCGCCCGAGGCCATTTAAACCCACCCTGGCTGGCCTGTACTCAGATCTTCGCGGAGCGGATCAGCGGCCGGAGCGGTTGGCGGACTCTGAGTTGACTTGGAGCTCACAGCGTCTTGCGACTTGGAAGCGGATTCAGAGGACAGGACAGAACACTTGGGCAAGTGAATCTCTGTCTGTCTGTCTGTCTGTCTGTCTGTCTGTCTCATTGGTTGGTTGATTTCCATTTTCTTAAGGGGCACATACCTCACACCGCACACACACACGCACACACACTCCTTCCTTCTGCGAGTTAGAAAATTAGTAGGGGCCCCTGGGAGCTGCAGGTTTCCTAATCATGTCTGCACCTAAGAACAGTAGGGTCTTGTCCGGCTCTTCCTATGAACGGTCCCCCAGCACGGACTCCCCAAGGTCCATGCGAGCCTCACCCAGCTTCTCCCTCTCCCCTCTCAGAAACTCAGGCTTCAGGGGAAGCTCCTCACCAGGGATCCGGAGCTACCATTCACCATCCCCTAGGGCTTCACCACACTCACCTCTGTCATCACCAGAATCCCACAAGCTCCCATTTCCCTGTCCTCACCGTGATGGGCAATCAATGAAGCCATTGGGCTCTCCCGTGTCCTCCTCTGAGGATTCCTCAGAGTCCCCACGTTCATCAATAATATACCACATGTTCTTACTGCCATCACCCAGCAGCTCACCCCCAGCTCTCGGGGGATCTCCTGTGTCTCCCAGCTACTCTCCAAACAACCCCAGATTTCAGCTGGAGTCAGCCCCCCACACCCGGGAATCACCTACAAACTCACGAGCCTCACGGTGCTCCACCCCTGTGTCTTTCATCTCTTCACCCCCAGGCCTCAGGGACTCTCCTGTGGCTCCCAGTTACTCTCCAGCCATCCCCAGGTTCCTGTGGGAGTCAGCCCCATGCACCCAGGAGTCCCCCAGAGACTCACACGTCTCGGGAGAATATGAGCGGTCCCCCAGCCCTGACTCCTCAAGATTCATGCCTGCCTCACCCAGCTTCTCCCTCTCCCCTCCCAGAAACTCAGACCCAAGGGGCAGCTCCTCACCAGGGATGTGGAAGTACTCTACATCACCCCGCAGGGCTTCACCACTCTCACATCCATCATCAACAGAATTCCACAACTTTACGTTTCCCTTTCCTAACCAAGCAGGACAGTCACTCATGTCATTGTGTTCTCCCGTGTCCTCCTCTGGAGATTCTTCACAGTCACCTCATTCATCAATAATATACCATATGTTCTTACTGCCATCATCCAGCAGCTCACCCCCAGCCACCCATGACTCTCCTGTCTGTCCCAGCTACTCTCCAACTACGCCCAGATTTCAGCGGGAGTCTCTACCCCACA
The DNA here is from genome assembly GCF_029289425.2 of Pan paniscus. NCBI lineage: Eukaryota > Metazoa > Chordata > Mammalia > Primates > Hominidae > Pan > Pan paniscus. Next base: position 11,825,203 of record NC_073263.2, on the reverse strand, counting down.
CCCCAGAAACACCTACAAACTCACAGACCTCAGTGAGATCCTCGCCAGTCTCTCTCACGTCTTCACCCCCAGCCCTTACGGACCCTCCAGTCTGTCCCAGCTACTCTCCAACCACGCCCACATTTCAGCGCGGGTCAGTTCCAGGAACCCAGGGATCACCACCAAGCCCACCACTTTCACTGAGTTACTCCCCAGTCTCTAGCACGTCTTTATCTCCAACCCTCAGGGACTCGCCTGTCTGTCCCAGCTACTCTCCAAACACGCCCACACTTCAGCGGGAGTCCGTTGCAGGCACCCAGAAATCACCACCAAACTCACCAATTTCACTGCGTTACTCCCCAGTCTCTCTCATGTCTTCACCATCCCTCAGGGACTCTCCCGTCTGTCCCAGCTACTCTCCAACCACGCCCACATTTCAGCTGCAGTCAGCTCCAGGCACCCCGGAATCACCACCAAACTCCCCAATTTCACTCAGTTACTCCTCACTCTCTAGCACGTCTTTATCTCCAACCCTCAGGGACTCTCCTGTGTGTCCCAGCTACTCTCCAACCACGCCCACACTTCAGCGGGAGTCAGTTCCAGGCACCCAGGAAGCACCACCAAACTCACCAATTTCACTCACTTACTCTCCAGTCTCTCTCATGTCTTCACCAGCCCTCAGGGACTCTCCTGTCTGTCCCAGCTACTCTCCAACCACGCACACATTTCAGCTGGAGTCAGTCCCAGGCACCCCGGAGTCACCACCAAACTCACCAGTTTCACTGAGGTACTCCCCGGTCTCTCTCATGTCTTCACCCCCAGCCCTCAGGGACTCTCCTGTGTGTCCCAGCTACTCTCCAACCATGCCCAGATTTCAGCGGGAGTCAGTTCCAGGCACCCAGGTATCACCACCAAACTCAGCAGTTTCGCTGAGTTACTCCCCAGTCTCTGTCATGTCTTCACCCCCAGCCCCCTGGGACTCTCCTGTCTGTCCCAGCTACTCTCCCACCACGCCCAGATTTCAGCGGCACTCAGCCTCCCACACTCCGGAATCACCTACAGACTCACAGACTTCACTGAGGTCCTCCCTGGTCTCTCTCAGGTCTTTGCCCTCAGCCCACAGGGACTCCTGTGTCTCTTTCAGCTACTCTCAAAACTTCGCTAGATTCCAGCTGGAGTCAGTTCCAGGCACCCACGATACACCACCGAACTCACGAATTTCACTGACTTACTCCCCAGTCTCCCTCATGTTCTCACCCCCAGCCCTCAAGGACTCTTCTGTCTCTCTCAGCTACACTCCGACCATCTCCAGATTTCACCTGGAGTCAGCTTCCCGCACCCAGGAATCACCTACAAACTCACGGACCTTACTGCAACCCTCCCCCATTTCTTTCACCTCTTCACCCCCTGCCTTCAGGGACTCTCCTGGGTCTCCCAGCTTCTCTCCAGCCTTCCCCACATTTCTGCCACAGTCAGCCCCAGGCACCCAGGACAACCCTAGACACTCACAGGCCTCACGAGACTATCTCCCTATGACCTGTACCTATACAGGGATGGCTCCCACGCATCCCTCAGTGACCCCAAACCCATCTCCACTTACACTCAGACACTCCCAGGGCCTGACAGCTACTCCCCGTTATTGTCCTTCAGTTCGAAGCCCTGGCCAATCTACTAGCCCACATGACGCAGTTACCTGGCCATTTCTCCACGGTTCCCGTGAGGGCCCCACACCCAGCCGCACAAGAGCCCCTCCTGCATTCCGTCCTCACACGCAGGCTTGTCCATCTACTTGCTACTGTCACACTCTTGCCAGCAGAAGAGGCCCCTGTAATGGGCGATATCACCACCCAGTCTATCCTCACCCCACAGCTGTGCAGCGGGACCCTCCTGCTGGCCCACGTGGCTGCCAGAGCCCATGCTGGCACGACGCTCCAGCAGGTCGGCGTCCCTGCGGGCCACACTACCGGTGACATGGCTAGCATGACCCTCCTTCCTGGCAGTGACACTGTTGATGTGAACCCCGGTTTCACATCTGTCATTTGTAAATAGGACCATTTTCCCTTTTCGCTCTCCCTTCCATTCACAGGGCTTCTCATTCTCTCTCTTTCTGCCTCCGTTTCAGATATTTACTCACCTTTTTCTCTCTCACTATGTCTGCCGTGGTCTCCATGAGAGTGCGCCACAGAAGATTCCCCCATTAAAAGTCATGAATTGAGTGGCTTTTAGTATACCTGTGGTGGTGCACATTCAATTTTAATTCGCAATCCATTGTAGAACGTCTTATCACCCCCGACCAGAGAAAAACCCTGTAGACATTAGTCACTCCTCATTCTGTCTCAAACCCTCTCCCTGACCCTCAGCCCTAGGTAGCAACTACCTAGTGCGATCAATCCCATATGCATAGATTTCCATATTGTGGACATTTCCTATCAACGGAATTGCACAATAGGTGAGCTGTTATGACTGACACAACACGTAGCACAATATTTTCAAGATTCATCCACATTGTAGGCTTACCCACAGGGGGAAACCATTTTTTGGGGGGTTTTAGTAACACCGGGTGTTTTCTCCTTCCTTTCGTCCTTCTTTCCTTCCTTCCTTCCTTCCTTCCTTCCTCCTATTTCTCTCTTACTCCTTCTGCCCTCTCTCTTTCATATGCCTTAGGTGCATCCCACATTCTGCGTTTTTTGGGAGAAATCCTCGACAGGTGCAGGAAAATTGTGTTATTGTAACTATTTACCGCTATCTCTCTTTCACGGCTCTCCATCAGTTGTGAACATCTATTGGTTTATCCCAAGTCACTAAGCATATTTTTATTAGGTACACCTGTTTTTCCTTATACAGCTGTTTCTGGAGTATAGGGTCGCATACTCATAAACCCACTGTAACTCAGAAACGCATCTAATATTCCAATAATCCCATCATAACGTTGAAAAATCATAAATCAAACCACCGTAAGTCACGGTGTGTCCGTGGATATGGGCGTCATCAATTCCATTGTATTCAGTAATGCTGTACACCATTAACAATGGCAGACTGATTGGGAGTGGATATTGATAGCATTATAAGTGTCAGTTATTAGAGGGATACTTCTTTAACCTGACTGAAGAACTGATCTAATGGCTTTAGTACAGTGCATGATTATGTGAGATGTTTTGAGACAGAGTAGTACATTTGTGAATGAAGTTTTTTCACTTAGTAGGAACCATTGTGTGTGGAAAAGTGAGAAAATTGCTTTCTGCTGTAGAGTCTGGCATTCATTGTAGACTTAAGCTTATTTTTCTGTGAGCAAATCTTATTCAATAAAATACTACTCTTTATACTAAAAAACAGAAACAGTGGTGATGTGTGGTCATTATGCTCAGCAAACTAATCCAGGGAAAGAAAACCAAACGCCACATTCTCACTTATAATGAGAGCTGAAAAATGAGATCACATGGACACAGGAAGGGGAACAACACTCACTGGGGCCTTTCGGGAGGCAGAGCGTTAAGAAAAACAGCTACTGCATGCTGGGCTTAATACCTAGGTGATGGGTTGACAGGTGCAGCGAACCACCATGGCACACGTTTACCTTAGTAACAAATCTGCACATCCTGCACATATACCCCAGAACTTAGAAACGAAACGAAACAAAAGAAAACGAAAAAGCAATAGCAAAACGCTAAAGGCAAAATAAAGTTTCAAACTCAGAACGTGACAGACCAATGTTTGGTTCCAATCATGGTTCTCAACCCAGGTGCCATAAGGCCAGGATAAAGAATTTGATTACATATTGTAAATAAGACATGCAGCAAATGACCAGAAAGATTATTCTCAACATATGTGTGTCTTCTAATTCAATGGTGACGCTATCTACCGGGACATAGCTTTAGATTCCAAAGGGCCGAGTCCCGCCAGACAGGCCTCCCACACTAATAACAATGGGAAGCCCCACGTTGTTTTACCTGTGCTTCTCAGCAACTGGCTATAAATCAGGTTGCCACCACTCCCAGATTTAGTTGCATTCATTGGCTGGAAGAGCTCACAGCACGCAGGGAAACACTTACATTTGCCGTTGTATTTTAGCGGACTTTGCAAAAAGTTCAGAAATAAATGCGGGGCCCGGCGTGTGGGGAGGGGTGCACTACCTTCCAGGAAGTGTTATCCACAAGCTCTCTGAACCCAGTCCTTTTGGGTTTTTATGGAGACCTCATTCTATAGGCATGACGGGTTAAACCATAGGCTATTGGTGATCAACTCCACCTGAGGCTCTCAACCCTCCCTGGAAATTGGGGTTGAGGCTTTGCCATTCTCAGTCTGACTAAAAGAATTTACCCAAACGGAATTTCAAAACAGATGAGCATAACTGGAATCTTAATTAGATGATTGGATTATCTGGAGCCACACCTTGATATTCCTAACCCGAGCACCCTCATCCAACGAATGCTCCACCCAACTGGCTCCCAAGTCTCTACGTGGTTCCAGAGCAAAAGAATGTTTCTACAACGCATATCTCCACCTTTTCTACAAAGTCTTTTCCCTTACACGGAAAGACTTCTTAAACTGCCATGCATCCGGATCAGGGGGAGGTATTGTTACACCGCAGATCTGTGGATCTCCGGGGTTTGATTGTGGCAAGGATGCTGCTGGTGTCAAAACCACAACGTGGGAACCACAGAACCACTAGTTGGTTTTCAGTGTTTCAGTGCATACAATTCCTAATATATCTGGCCAAGAAAACTTGTAAGTTCTTAGATTGTCCCAAAGGTGGCGCATGAAATCAAAGCAGGAGAACAGTTTCCTACGAGGTGTAGCCTGGGAAAGTTGGGGGTGACTGATGGAAAGGAGGAGTGAAGCTCCGCCCTTTCCGCTGCTAGGCTGCGCCCGAAGCCATTTAAACCCACCCTGGCTGGCCTGTACTCAGATCTTCGCGGAGCGGATCAGCGGCCGGAGCGGTTGGCGGACTCTGCGTTGACTTGGAGCTCACAGCGTCTTGCGACTTGGAAGCGGATTCAGAGGACAGGACAGAACACTTGGGCAAGTGAATCTCTGTCTGTCTGTCTGTCTGTCTGTCTGTCTGTCTCATTGGTTGGTTGATTTCCATTTTCTTAAGGGGCACATACCTCACACCGCACACACACACACACGCACACACACTCCTTCCTTCTGCGAGTTAGAAAATTAGTAGGGGCCCCTGGGAGCTGCAGGTTTCCTAATCATGTCTGCACCTAAGAACAGTAGGGTCTTGTCCAGCTCTTCTTATGAACGGTCCCCCAGCACGGACTCCCCAAGGTCCATGCGAGCCTCACCCAGCTTCTCCCTCTCCCCTCTCAGAAACTCAGGCTTCAGGGGAAGCTCCTCACCAGGGATCCGGAGCTACCATTCACCATCCCCTAGGGCTTCACCACACTCACCTCTGTCATCACCAGAATCCCACAAGCTCCCATTTCCCTGTCCTCACCGTGATGGGCAATCAATGAAGCCATTGGGCTCTCCCGTGTCCTCCTCTGAGGATTCCTCAGAGTCCCCACGTTCATCAATAATATACCACATGTTCTTACTGCCATCACCCAGCAGCTCACCCCCAGCTCTCGGGGGATCTCCTGTGTCTCCCAGCTACTCTCCAAACAACCCCAGATTTCAGCTGGAGTCAGCCCCCCACACCCGGGAATCACCTACAAACTCACGAGCCTCACGGTGCTCCACCCCTGTGTCTTTCATCTCTTCACCCCCAGGCCTCAGGGACTCTCCTGTGGCTCCCAGTTACTCTCCAGCCATCCCCAGGTTCCTGCGGGAGTCAGCCCCATGCACCCAGGAGTCCCCCAGAGACTCACACGTCTCGGGAGAATATGAGCGGTCCCCCAGCCCTGACTCCTCAAGATTCATGCCTGCCTCACCCAGCTTCTCTCTCTCCCCTCCCAGAAACTCAGACCCAAGGGGCAGCTCCTCACCAGGGATGTGGAAGTACTCTACATCACCCCGCAGGGCTTCACCACTCTCACATCCATCATCAACAGAATTCCACAACTTTACGTTTCCCTTTCCTAACCAAGCAGGACAGTCACTCATGTCATTGTGTTCTCCCGTGTCCTCCTCTGGAGATTCTTCACAGTCACCTCATTCATCAATAATATACCATATGTTCTTACTGCCATCATCCAGCAGCTCACCCCCAGCCACCCATGACTCTCCTGTCTGTCCCAGCTACTCTCCAACTACGCCCAGATTTCAGCGGGAGTCTCTACCCCACACTCCAGAAACACCTACAAACTCACAGACCTCAGTGAGATCCTGGCCAGTCTCTCTCACGTCTCCACCCCCAGCCCTTACGGACCCTCCAGTCTGTCCCAGCTACTCTCCAACCACGCCCACATTTCAGCGCGGGTCAGTTCCAGGAACCCAGGGATCACCACCAAGCCCACCACTTTCACTGAGTTACTCCCCAGTCTCTAGCACGTCTTTATCTCCAACCCTCAGGGACACGCCTGTCTGTCCCAGCTACTCTCCAAACACGCCCACACTACAGTATATAAGATATATTTGGTGTCCTTTTGATATTTTATGTAAATTATATAATATATATTTGGTGTAGTATTTGATATTTCACACAGAGTGTAATATATATTTACTGTCCTTTTTCATCTTCTATTTAGAGTATATAATATACATTTGGTGTAATTTCTGATATTTTACGTACAGTATATTAAATATAATTACTGTAGTTTTTGATAGTTTCTTTACACTATATATAACAAATATTTGCTGTACTTTTTGATGTTTTATGTACAGTATGTAATATATATTTACTGTAATTTTTGATATTTTATTTGCAGTATATAAAATATATTTGGTGTAATTTTCGTTAATATTATATGTACAATATATGAAATATATTTACTGTACTTTTTGATATTTTATGTACAGTATATAAGATATATTTTGTGGCCTTTTGATATTTTATGTAAATTATATAATATATATTTTGTGTAGTTTTTGATATTTTACATAGCGTGTGTCATATATATTTACTGTACTATTTGATATTTTATTTAGAGTATATAATATACATTCGGTGGCATTTTTGATATTTTATGTACAGTATATTAAATATATTTACTGTAGTTTTTGATAGTTTATTTACAGTATATATAACACATATTTGGTGTACTTTTTGATATTTTATGTAGAGTATGTAATATGTATTTACTGTACTTTTTGATATTTTATTTACAGTATATAAAATGTATTTGGTGTACTTTTAGTTAATATATGTTCAATATATGAAATATATTTACTGTACTTTTTGATATTTTATGTACAGTATATAAGACATATTTGGTGTCCTTTTGATATTTTATGTAAATTATATAATATATATTTGGTGTAGTTTTTGATATTTTACATAGGGTGTGTAGTATATATTTATTGTATTTTTGATATTTTATTTACTGTGTATAATATACATTTGGTGTAATTTTTGATATTTTATGTACAGTATATTAAATATAATTATTGTAGTTTTTGATAGTTTATTTACAGTATATATAACACATATTTGGTGTACTTTTTGATATTTTATGTACAGTATGTAATATATATGTACTGTATTTTGATATATTATTTACCGTATATAAAATGTATTTGGTGTACTTTTAGTTAATGATATATGTAAAATATATGAAATATATTTACTCTAGTTTTTGGTATTTTATGTACAGTATATACTATATATATGGTGTCCTTTTGATATTTTATGTAAATTATATAATATATATATGGTGTAGTGTTTGACATTTTACATAGAGTGTAATATATATTTACTGTCCTTTTTCATATTTTATTTGGAGTATATAATATACATTTGGTGTAATTTTTCATATTTTATGTACAGTATATTAAATATAATTACTGTAGTTTGTGACAGTTTATTTACAGTATATATAACACATATTTGGTGTACTTTTTGATATTTTATGTACAGTATGTAATATACATTAACAGTACACTTTGATATTTTATTTACAGTATATAAAATGTATTTGGAGTACTTTTAGTTAATATTATATATACAATATATGAAATATAATTAGTGAACATTTTGATATTTTATGTACAGTATATAAGATATATTTGGTGTCCTTTTGATATTTTATGTAAATTATATCATATATATTTGTTGTAGTTTTTGATATTTTACATAGGGTGTGTAATATATATTTACTGTACTTTTTGATATTTGATTTACAATTTATATATACATTTGGTATAATTTCGGATATTTTATGTACATTATATTAAATATAATTACTGTAGATTTTGATAGTTTATTTACAGTATATATAACACATACTTGGTGTTCTTTTTGATATATTTAGTACAGTGTGTAATATACATTTACTGTACTTTTTGATATCTCATTTACAGTATATAAAATGTAATTGGTGTACTTTTAGTTAATATTATATTTACAGTATATGAAATATATATACTGTACTTTTTGATATTTTATGTACAGTATATCAGATATATTTGGTGTCCTTTTGATATTTTATGTAAATTATATAATATATATTTGGTGTAGTTTTTGATATTTTACATAGGGTGTGTCATATATATTTACTGTCCTTTTTGATATTTTATTTACAGTATATAATATACATTTGGTGTAATTTTGAATATTTTATGTACAGGATACTAAATATAATTACTGTAGATTTGATAGTTTATTTACAGTATATATAACACATATTTGGTGTAGTTTTTGATATATTATGTACAGTATGTAATATATATTTACTGTACTTTTTGATATTTTATTTACTGTATAAAAAATGTATTTGGTGTACTTTTAGTCAATATTATATGTACAATATATGAAATGTATTTACTGTACTTTTCGATATTTTATGTACAGTATATAAGATATATTTGGTGTCCTTTTGATATTTTATGTAAATTATATAATATATATTTGGTGTAGTTTTTGATATTTTACATAGGGTGTGTCATATATATTTACTGTCCTTTTGATATTTTATTTACAGTATATAATAAACATTTGGTGTCATTATTGATATTTTATATACAGTATATTAAATATAATTACTGTAGTTTTTGATAGTTTTTTTACAGTATATATAACACATATTTGGTGTAGTTTTTACATTTTGATATGTTATTTACAGTATAGAAAATGTATTTGGTGTACTTTTAGTTAATATTATATGTACAATATATGAAATGTATATACTGTACAATTTGATATTGTATGTTCAGTGTATAAGATATATTTGGTGTCCTTTTGATATTTTATGTAAATTATATAATATATATTTGGTGTAGTTTTTGATATTTTACATAGGGTGTGTCATATATATTTACTGTCCTTTTTTATATTTTATTTACAGTATATAATATACATTTGGTGTAATTTTTGATATTTTATGTACAGTATATTAAATATAAGTACTGTAGTTTTTGAAAGTTTATTTACAGTATATAGAGCACATATTTGATGTACTTTTGATGTTTTATGTACGGTATGTAATATATATTTACTGTACTTTTTGAAATTTTATTTTCAGTATATAAAATGTATTTGGTGTACTTTTAGTTAATATTATATATAATATATGAAATATATTTACTGTAATTTTTGATATTTTATATACAGTATATAAGATATATTTGGTGTCCTTTTGATATTTTATGTAAATTAGATAATATATATTTGGTGTAGTTTTTGATATTTTACATAGGGTGTTTAGTACATATTTACTGTCTTTTTGATATTTTATTTACAATTTATAATATACATTTGGTGTAATTTTTGATAATTTATGCACATTATATTAAATATAATTACTGTAGATTTTGATAGTTTATTTACAGTATGTGTAACACATATTTGGTGTACTTTTTGATATTTTATGTACAGTATGTAATATATATTTACTGTACTTTTTGAAATTTTACTTGCAGTATAAAAAGGTATTTGGTGTAATTTTAGTTAATCTTATATATACAATATTTGAAATATATTTACTGTATTTTTGATATTTTTTTGTACAGTATATAATATATATTTGGTGTCCTTCTGATATTTTATGTAAATTATATAATATATATCTGGTGTAGTTTTTGATAATTTACATAGGGTGTAATATATATTTACTGTCCTTTTTCATATTTTATTTAGAGTATATAATATACATTTGGTGTAATTTTTGATATTTTATGTACAGTATATTAAATATACTTACTGTAGTTTTTGATAGTTTATTTACAGTATATATAACACATATTTGGTGTACTTTTTGATATTTTATGTACAGTATGTAATATATATTTACTGTAATTTTTGAAATTTCATTTACAGTATATAAAATGTATTTGGTGTATTTTTAGTTAATATTATATATACAATATATGAAACATATTTACTGTACTTTTTGATATTTTATGTACGGTATATAAGATATATTTGGTGCCCTTTGATATTTTATGTAAATTACATAATATATATTTGGTGTAGCTTTTGATATTTTACATAGGGTGTGTAATATATATTTACTGTACTTTATGATATCTCATTTAGAGAATATAAAATGTAATTGGTGTATTTTTAGTTAATATTATATGTACAATATATGAAATATATATACTGTACTTTTTGACATTTTATGTACAGTATATAAAATATATTTGGTGTCCTTTTGATATTTGATGTAAATTGTATAATATATATTTGGTGTAGTTTTTGATATTTTACATAGGGTGTGTCGTATATATTTACTGTACTATTTGATATTTTATTTACATTTTATAATATACATTTGGTGTAATTTTTGATATTTTATGTACAGTATATTAAATATAATTATTGTAGTATTTGATAGTTTATTTACAGTATATATAGCACATATTTGGTGTACTTTTTGATATTTTATGTACAGTATGTAATAGATATTAACTGTACTTTTTGATATTTTATTTACAGTATATAAAATGTATTTGGTGTACTTTTAGTTAATATTATATGTACATTATATGAAATATATTTACTGTACTTTTTGATATTTTATATACAGTATATAATATATATTTGGTGTTCTTTGATATTTTATGTAAATTATATAATATATATTTGGTGTAGTTTTTCATAATTTACATAGAGTGTAATATATATTTACTGTCCTTTTTCATATTTCATTTAGAGTATATAATATACATTTGCTGTAATTTTTGATATTTAATGAACAGTATATTAAATATAATTACTGTAGTTTTTGATAGTTTATTTACAGTATATATAACACATATTAGGTGTACTTTTTGATACTTTATGTACAGTATGTAATATATATTTACTGTACTTTTTGATATTTTATTTACAGTATATATAATGTATTTGGTGTACTTTTAGTTAATATTATATGTACAATATATGAAACATATTTACTGTACTTTTTGATATTTTATGTACAGTATATAAGATATATTTGGTGTCCTTTTGATATTTTATGTAATTTTTATAATATATATTTTGTGTAGTTTTTGATATTTTACATAGTGTGTGTTGTATATATTTTCTGTCCTTTTTGATATACTATTTACAGTATATAATTTACATTTCGTGTGATTTTTGATATTTTATATACAGTACATTGAATATAATTACTGTAGTTTTTGATATTTACAGTATATATAACACATATTTGGTGTACTTTTTGATATTTTATATACAGTATGTAATATATATTTACTGTACTTTTTGATATTTTATTTACAGTGTACAAAATGTATTTGGTGTACTTTTAGTTAATATTATATGTACAATATATGAAATATATTTACTGTAGTTTTTGATATTTTACGTATAGTATAGAAGATATATTTGGTGTCCTTCCGATATTTTTTGAAAATTATATAATATATATTTGGTGTAATTTTTGACATTTAACATAGGGTGTGTAATATATATTTACTGTATTTTGGATATTTTATTTACACTATATAATGTACATTTGGATTAATTTTTGATATTTTAAGTACAGTATATTAAATATAATTACTGTAGTTTTTGAAAGTTTATTTACAGTATATATAACACGTATTTGGTATACATTTTGATATTTTCTGTACAGTATGTAATATATATTTACTGTAATTTTTTATATTTTATTTACAGTATATAAAATGTATTTGGTGTACTTTTAGTTAATATTATATGTACAATATATGAAATATATTTACTGTACTTTTTGATATTTTATGTACAGTATATAAGATATATTTGGTGTCCTTTTTATATTTTATGTAAATTATATAATATATATTTGGGGAAGTTTTTGATATTTTACATAGGGTGTGTCATATATATTTACTGTCCTTTTTGATATTTTATTTACAGTATATAATATACATTTGGTGTAATTTTTGATATTTTATGTACAGTATATTAAATATAATTACTGGAGCTTTTGATAGTTTATTTACAGTATATATAACACATATTTGGTGCACTTTTTGGTATTTTATGTACAGTATGTGATATATATTTACTGTAATTTTTCATACTTTATTTACAGTATATAAAATGTATTTGGTGTACTTTTAGTTAATATTATATGTACAATATATGAAATATATTTACTGTACTTTTTGATATTTTATGTACAGTATATAAGATATATTTGGTGTCCTTTTGATATTTTATGTAAATTATATAATATATATTTGTTGTAGATTGTGATACTTTACATAGGGTGTGTAATATATATTTACTGTACTTTTTGATATTTTATTTACTCTATATAATACACATTTGGTGTAATTTTTGATATTTTAAGTACAGTATATTAAATATAATTACTGTAGTTTTTGATAGTTTATTTACAGTATATATAACACATATTTGGTGTACTTTTTGATATTTTATGTACAGTATGTATTATATATTTACTGTGCTTTTTGATATTTTATTTACAGTACATAAATTGTATTTGGTGTACTTTTAGTTAATATTATATATACAATATATGAAATATATTTACTGTACTTTTTGATATTTTATGTACAGTATATAAAATATATTTGGTGTCCTTTTGATATTTTATGTAAATTATATAATATATATTTGGTGCAGTTTGTGATATTTTACATAGGGTGTGTAATATATATTTACTGTCCTTTTTGATATTTTATTTACAGTATATAATATACATTTGGTGTAATTTTTGATATTTTATGTACAGTATATTAAATTTAATTACTGTAGTTTTTGATAGTTTATTTACAGTATATATAACACATATTTGGTACTTTGTGATATTTTATGTACAGTATGTAACATATATTTACTGTACTTTTGATATTTTATTTACAGTATAAAAAATGTATTTGGTGTACTTTTAGTTAATATTATATGTACAATATATGAAATATATTTACTGTACTTTTTGATATTTTATGTACAGTATATAAGATATATTTGGTGTCCTTTTGATATTTTATGTGAATTATATAATATATAATAGGTGTAGTTTTTGATATTTTACATAGGGTGTGTCATATATATTTACTGTCCTTTTTGATATTTTATTTACAGTATATAATATTCATTTGGTTTAATTTTTGATATTTTATGTACAGTATATCAAATATAATTATTGTAGTTTTTGGTAGTTTATTTACAGTATATATAACAGATATTTGGTGTACTTTTTGATATTTTATGTACAGTATGTAATATACATTTACTGTACTTTTTGATATTTTATTTACAGTATATAAAATGTATTTGGTGTACTTTTAGTTAATAATATATGTACAATATATGAAATATATATACTGTACATTTTGATATTTTAGGTACAGTATATAAGATACATTTCGTGTCCTTTTGATATTTTATGTAAATTATATAATATATATTTGGTGTAGTTTTTGATATTTTACATAGGGTGTGTTGTATATATTTTCTGTCCTTTTTGATATACTATTTACAGTATATAATTTACATTTAATGTGATTTTTGATATTTTATATACAGTACATTGAATATAATTACTGTAGTTTTTGATATTTACAGTATATATAACACATATTTGGTGTACTTTTTGATATTTTATATACAGTATGTAATATATATTTACTGTACTTTTTAAAATTTTATTTACAGTTTAAAGTGTATTTGTTGTACTTTTAGTTAATATTATATGTACAATATATGAAACGGATTTACTGTACTTTACGATATTTTATGAACAGTATATAAGATATATGTGGTGTCCTTTTGATATTTTATGTAAATTATATAATATATATTTGGTGTAGTTTTTGATATTTTACATAGGGTTGTAGTATATATTTACTGTACTTTTTGATATTTTATTTACAGTATATAATATACATTTGGTGTAATTTTTGGTATTTTGTGTACAGTATATTAAAAATAATTACTGTTGTTTTTGATAGTTTATTTACAGTACAAATAATACATATTTGGTGTACTTTTTGATATTTTATGTACAGTATGTGATATATATTTACTGGAATTTTTGATATTTTATTTACAGTATGTAAAATGTATTTGGTGTACTTTTAGTTAATATTATATGTACAGTATATGAAATATATTTACTGTACTTTTTGATATTTTATTTATAGTAGATAAGATATATTTGGTGTCCTTTTGATATTTTATGTAAATTATATAATATATATTTGGTGTAGTTTTTGATATTTTACATAGGGTGTGTAGTATATGTTTACTGTCCGTTTTGATATACTATTTACAGTATATAATTTACATTTGGTGTAATTTTTGGTATTTTATATACAGTACATTGAATATAATTACTGTAGTTTTGGATATTTACAGAATATATAACACATATTTGGTGTACTTTTTCATATTTTATATACAGTATGTAATATATATTTACTGTACTTTTTGATGTTTTATTTAAAGTGTACAAAATGTATTTGGTGTACTTTTAGTTAATATTATATGTACAATATATGAATTATATTTACTGTAGTTTTTGATATTTTACGTACAGTATATAAGATATATTTGGTGTCCTTCCGATATTTTTTGTAAATTATATAATATATATTTGGTGTAATTTTTGATATTTTACATAGGGTGTGTAATATATATTTACTGTATTTTGGATATTTTATTTACTGTACATTTGGATTAATTTTTGATATTTTATGTACAGTATATTAAATATAATTACTGTAGTTTTTGAAAGTTTATTTACAGTATATATAACACGTATTTGGTGTACATTTTGATATTTTCTGTACAGTATGTAATATATATTTACTGTAATTTTTGATATTTTATTTACAGTATGTAAACTGTATTTGGTGTACTTTTAGTTAATATTATATGTACAATATATGAAATATATTTACTGTACTTTTTGATATTTTATGTAGAGTATATAAGATATATTTGGTGTCCTTTTTATATTTTATGTAAATTATATAATATATATTTGGTGAAGTTTTTGATATTTTACATAAGGTGTGTCATATATATTTACTGTCCTTTTTGATATTTTATTTACAGTAAATAATATACATTTGGTGTAATTTTTGATATTTTATGTACAGTATATTAAATATAATTACTGGAGCTTTTGATAGTTTATTTACAGTATATATAACACATATTTGTTGTACTTATTGGTATTTTATGTACAGTATGTAATATATATTTACTGTAATTTTTGATATTTTATTTACAGTATATAAAATGTATTTGGTGTACTTTTAGTTAATAATATATGTACAATATATGAAATATATTTACTGTACTTTTTGATATTTTATGTACATTATATAAGATATATTTGGTGTCCTTTTGATATTTTATGTAAATTATATAATATATATTAGGTGTAGATTGTGATATTTAACATAGGGTGTGTAATATATATTTACTGTACTTTTTGATATTTTATTTACTGTTTATAATATACATTTGGTGTAATTTTAGATATTTTATGTACAGTATATCAAATATACTTACTGTACTTTTTGATATTTTATTTACAGTATATAAAATGTATTTTGTGTACTTTTAGTTAATATTATATACACAATATATGAAATATATTTACTGTAGTTTTTGATATTTTATGCACAGTATATAAGATACATTTGGTGTCCATTTGATATTTTATGTGAATTATATAATATATAATAGGTGTAGTTTTTGATATTTTACATAGGCTGTGTCATATATATTTACTGTCCTTTTTGACATTTTATTTACAGTATATAATATACATTTGGTGTAATTTTTTATATTTTATGTACGGTATATTAAATATAATGATTGTAGTTTTTGTCAGTTTATTTACAGTATTTATAACACATATTTGGTGTACTTTTTGATATTTTATGTAGAGTATATAATATATATTTGGTGTCCTTTTGATATTTCATGTAAATTATATAATATATATTTGGTGTAGTTTTTGATATTTTACATAGGGTGTGTCATATATATTTACTGTCCTTTTTGATTTTTTTTTACAGTATATAATATACATTTGGGGTAATTTTTGATATTTTATGTACAGAATATTAAATATACTGTAGTTTTTGATAGTTTATTTACAGTATATATAACACATATTTGGTGTACTTTTTGATATTTTATGTAGAGTATGTAATATATATTTACTGTAATTTTTGATAATTTATTTACAGTATATAAAATGTATTTGGTGTACTTTTAGTTAATATTATATATACAATATATGAAATATATTTACTGTACTTTTTGATATTTTTTATACAATATAGAAGATATATTTGGTGTCCTTTTGATATTTTATGTAAATTATATACTATATATTTGGTGTAGTTTGTGATATTTTACATAGGGTGTGTCATATATATTTACTGTACTTTTTGATATTCTATTTACAGTATATAATATACATTTGGTGTAATTTTTGACATTTTATGTACAGTATATTATATATAATTACTGTAGTTTTGATAGTTTATTTATAGAATATATAACATATATTTGGTGTACTTTTTGATATTTTATGTACAGTATGTAATATATATTTACTGTACTTTTTGATATTTTATTAAGAGTATATAAAATGTATTTGGTGTACTTTCAGTTAATATTATATGTACAATATATGAAATATACTTACTGTACTTTTTGATATTTTATGTACAAAATAGAAGAAATATTTGTTGTCCTTTTGATATTTTATGTAAATTATATAATATATATTTGGTATAGTTTGTGATATTTTACATAGGGTGTGTAATATATATTTACTGTAATTTTTGATATTTTATTTACAGTAAATAATATACATTTGGTGTAATTTTTGATATTTTATGTACAGTATATTAAATATAATTACTGTAGATTTTGATAGTTTATTTACAGTATATATAACACATATTTGGTGTACTTTTTGATATTTTATGTACAGTATGTAACATATGTTTACTGAAATTTTTGATAATTTATTTACAGTATATAAAATGTATTTGGTGTACTTTTAGTTAATATTATATGTACAATATATGAAATATATTTACTGTACTTTTTGATATTTTATGTACAGTATATAAGATATATTTGGTGTCCTTTTGATATTTTATGTGAATTATATAATATATAATAGGTGTAGTTTTTGATATTTTACATAGGGTGTGTCATATATATTTACTGTGCTTTTTGATATTTTATTTACAGTATATAATATTCATTTGGTTTAATTTTTGATATTTTATGTACAGTATATCAAATATAATTATTGTAGTTTTTGGTAGTTTATTTACAGTATATATAACAGATATTTGGTGTACTTTTTGATATTTTATGTACAGTATGTAATATACATTTACTGTACTTTTTGATATTTTATTTACAGTATATAAAATGTATTTGGTGTACTTTTAGTTAATAATATATGTACAATATATGAAATATATATACTGTACTTTTTGATAATTTATGTACAGTATATAAGATACCTTTTGTGTCCTTTTGATATTTTTTGTAAATTATATAATATGTATTTGGTGTAGTTTTTGATATTTTACATAGGGTGTGTAATATATATTTACTCTCCTTTTTGATATACTATTTACAGTATATAATTTACATTTGGTGTAATTTTTGATATTTTATATACAGTACATTGAATATAATTACTGTAGTTTTTGATATTTACAGTATATATAACACATATTTGGTGTACTTTTTGATATTTTATATACAGTATGTAATATATATTTACTGTACTTTTTGATATTTTATTTACAGTGTACAAAATGTATTTGGTGTACATTTAGTTAATATTATATGTACAATATATAAAATATATTTACTGTAGTTTTTGATATTTTACGTACAGTATATAAGATATATTTGGTGTCCTTCCGATATTTTTTGTAAATTATATAATATATATTTGTTGTAATTTTTGATATTTTACATAGTGTGTGTAATATATATTTACTGTATTTTGGATATTTTATTTACACTATATAATGTACATTTGGATTAATTTTTGATATTTTATATACAGTATATTAAATATAATTACTGTAGTTTTTGAAAGTTTATTTACAGTATATATAACACGTATTTGGTGTACATTTTGATATTTTCTGTACAGTATGTAATATATATTTACTGTAATTTTTGATATTTTATTTACAGTATATAATCTGTATTTGGGGAACTTTTAGTTAATATTATATGTACAATATATGAAATATATTTACTGTATTTTTGATATTTTATGTACTGTATATAAGATATATTTGGTGTTCTTTTTATATTTTATGTAAATTATGTAATATATATTTGTTGTAGATTGTGATATTTTACATAGGGTGTGTAATATATATTTACTGTTCTTTTTGATATTTTATTTACAGTATATAATATACATTTGGTGTAATTTTTGATATTTTAAGTACAGTATATTAAATATAATTACTGTAGTTTTTGATAGTTTATTTAAAGTATATATAACACATATTTGGTGTACTTTTTGATGTTTTATGTACAGTATGTATTATTTATTTACTGTACTTTTTGATATTTTATTTACAGTATATAAATTGTATTTGGTGTACTTTTAGTTAATATTATATATACAATATATGAAATATATTTACTGTACTTTTTGATATTTTATGTACAGTATATAAAATATATTTGGTGTCCTTTTGATATTTTATGTAAATTATATAATATATATTTGGTGCAGTTTGTGATATTTTACATAGGGTGTGTAATATATATTTACTGTCCTTTTTGGTATTTTATTTACAGTATATAATATACATTTGGTGTAATTTTTGATATTTTATGTACAGTATATTAAATATAATTACTGTAGTTTTTGATAGTTTATTTACAGTATATATAACACATATTTGGTGTACTTTTTGATATTTTATGTACAGTATGTAATATATATTGACTGTAATTTTTGATAATTCATTTACAGTGTATAAAATGTATTTGGTGTACTTTTAGTTAATATTATATATACAATACATGAAATATATTTACTGTACTTTTTGATATTTCATATACAGTATAGAAGATATATTTGGTGTCCATTTGATATTTTATGTAAATTATATAATATATATTTGGTGTAGTTTGTGATATTTTACATAGGGTGTGTAATATATATTTACTGTACATTTTGATATTTTATTTACAGTAAAAAATATACATTTGGTGTAATTTTTGATATTTTATGTACAGTATATTAAATATAATTACTGTAGTTTTTGATAGTTTATTTACAGTATATATAGCACATAATTTGTGTACTTTTTGATATTTTATGTACAGTATGTAATATATATTTACTGTAATTTTTGATATTTTATTTACAGTATATAAAATGTATTTGGTGTACTTTTAGTTATTAATATATGTACAATATATGAAATATATTTACTGAACCTTTTGATATTTTATGTAGAGTATATAAGATATATTTGGTGTCCTTTTGATAATTTATGTAAATTATATAATATATATTTGTTGTAGATTGTGGTATTTTACATAGGGTGTGTAATATATATTTACTGTACTTTTTGTTATTTTATTTACAGTATATAATATACATTTGGTGTAATTTTTGATATTTTAAGTACAGTATATTAAATATAATTACTGTAGTTTTTGATAGTTTATTTACAATATATATAACACATATTTGGTGTACTTTTTGATATTTTATGTACACTATGTAATATATATTTACTGTAATTTTTGATAATTTATTTACAGTATATAAAATGTATTTGGTGTACTTTTAGTTAATATTATATATACAATATATGAAATATATTTACTGTACTTTTTTGTATTTTATGTACAGTATAGAAGATATATTTGGTGTCCTTTTGATATTTTATGTAAATTATATAACATATATTTGGTGTTGTTTGTGATATTTTACATAGGATGTGTAATATATATTTACTCTAATTTTTTATATTTTATTTACAGTAAATAATATACATTTGGTGTAATTTTTGATATTTTATGTACAGTATATTAAATATAATTACTGTAGTTTTTGATAGTTTATTTACAGTATATATAACACATATTTGGTGTACTTTTTGATATTTTATGTACAGTATGTAATATATATTTACTGTAATTTTTGATAATTTATTTACAGTATATAAAATGTATTTTGTGTACTTTTAGTTAATAGAATATATACAATACATGAAATATATTTACTGTACTTTTTGATATTTTATCTACAGTATAGAAGATATATTTGGTGTCCTTTTGATATTTTATGTAAATTATATAATATATATTTGGTGCAGTTTGTGATATTTTACATAGGGTGTGTAATATATATTTACTGTCCTTTTTGATATTTTATTTACAGTATATAATATACATTTGGTGTAATTTTTGATATTTTATGTACAGTATATTAAATTTAATTACTGTAGTTTTTGATAGTTTATTTACAGTATATATAACACATATTTGGTACTTTGTGATATTTTATGTACAGTATGTAACATATATTTTCTGTACTTTTGATATTTTATTTACAGTATATAAAATGTATTTGGTGTACTTTTAGTTAATATTATATGTACAATATATGAAATATATTTACTGTACTTTTTGATATTTTATGTACAGTATATAAGATATATTTGGTGTCCTTTTGATATTTTATGTGAATTATATAATATATAATAGGTGTAGTTTTTGATATTTTACATAGGGTGTGTCATATATATTTACTGTCCTTTTTGATATTTTATTTACAGTATATAATATTCATTTGGTTTAATTTTTGATATTTTATGTACAGTATATCAAATATAATTATTGTAGTTTTTGGTAGTTTATTTACAGTATATATAACAGATATTTGGTGTACTTTTTGATATTTTATGTACAGTATGTAATATACATTTACTGTACTTTTTGATATTTTATTTACAGTATATAAAATGTATTTGGTGTACTTTTAGTTAATAATATATGTACAATATATGAAATATATATACTGTACTTTTTGATATTTTAGGTACAGTATATAGGATACATTTCGTGTCCTTTTGATATTTTATGTAAATTATATAATATATATTTGGTGTAGTTTTTGATATTTTACATAGGGTGTGTTTTATATATTTTCTGTCCTTTTTGATATACTATTTACAGTATATAATTTACATTTCGTGTGATTTTTGATATTTTATATACAGTACATTGAATATAATTACTGTAGTTTTTGATATTTACAGTATATATAACACATATTTGGTGTACTTTTTGATATTTTATATACAGTATGTAATATATATTTACTGTACTTTTTGATATTTTATTTACAGTGTACAAAATGTATTTGGTGTAATTTTAGTTAATATTATATGTACAATATATGAAATATATTTACTGTAGTTTTTGATATTTTACGTACAGTATAGAAGATATATTTGGTGTCCTTCCGATATTTTTTGAAAATTATATAATATATATTTGGTGTAATTTTTGACATTTTACATAGGGTGTGTAATATATATTTACTGTATTTTGGATATTTTATTTACACTATATAATGTACATTTGGATTAATTTTTGATATTTTAAGTACAGTATATTAAATATAATTACTGTAGTTTTTGAAAGTTTATTTACAGTATATATAACACGTATTTGGTATACATTTTGATATTTTCTGTACAGTATGTAATATATATTTACTGTAATTTTTGATATTTTATTTACAGTATATAAAATGTATTTGGTGTACTTTTAGTTAATATTATATATACAATATATGAAATATATTTACTGTACTTTTTGATATTTTATGTACAGTATATAAGATATATTTGGTGTCCTTTTTATATTTTATGTAAATTATATAATATATATTTGGGGAAGTTTTTGATATCTTACATAGGGTGTGTCATATATATTTACTGTCCTTTTTGATATTTTATTTACAGTATATAATATACATTTGGTGTAATTTTTGATATTTTATGTACAGTATATTAAATATAATTACTGGAGCTTTTGATAGTTTATTTACAGTATATATAACACATATTTGGTGCACTTTTTGGTATTTTATGTACAGTATGTAATATATATTTACTGTAATTTTTCATACTTTATTTACAGTATATAAAATGTATTTGGTGTACTTTTAGTTAATATTATATGTACAATATATGAAATATATTTACTGTACTTTTTGATATTTTATGTACAGTATATAAGATATATTTGGTGTCCTTTTGATATTTTATGTAAATTATATAATATATATTTGTTGTAGATTGTGATATTTTACATAGGCTGTGTAATATATATTTACTGTACTTTTTGATATTTTATTTACTCTATATAATACACATTTGGTGTAATTTTTGATATTTTAAGTACAGTATATTAAATATAATTACTGTAGTTTTTGATACTTTATTTACAGTATATATAACACATATTTGGTGTACTTTTTGATATTTTATGTACAGTATGTATTATATATTTACTGTACTTTTTGATATTTTATTTACAGTACATAAATTGTATTTGGTGTACTTTTAGTTAATATTATATATACAATATATGAAATATATTTACTGTAATTTTTGATATTTTATGTACAGTATATAAAGTATATTTGGTGTCCTTTTGATATTTTATGTAAATTATATAATATATATTTGGTGCAGTTTGTGATATTTTACATAGGGTGTGTAATATATATTTACTGTCCTTTTTGATATTTTATTTACAGTATATAATATACATTTGGTGTAATTTTTGATATTTTATGTACAGTATATTAAATATAATTACTGTAGTGTTTGATATTTTATTTACAGTATATATAACACATATTTGGTGTACTTTTTGATATTTTATGTACTGTATGTAATATATATTTACTGTATTTTGATATTTTATTTACAGTATATAAAATGAATTTGGTGTACTTTTAGTTAATATTATATGTACAATATATGAAATATATTTACTGTAATTTGATATTTTATGTACAGTATATAAGATATATTTGGTGTCCTTTTGATATTTTATGTAAATAATATAATATATATTTGTTGTAGTTTTTGATATTTTACATAGGATGTGTCATATATATTTACTGTCGTTTTACATATTTTATTTGGTGTTTATAATATGCATTTGGTGTAATTTTTGATATTTTATGTACAGTATATTAAATATAATTACTGTATTTTGTGATAATTTATTTACAGTTTATATAACACATATTTGGTGTACTTTTTGATATTTTATGTACAGTATGTAACATATATTTACTGTATTTTTGAAATTTTATTTACAGTATATAAAACGTATTTGGTGTACCTTTAGTTAATATTATATGAACAGTATATGAAATATATTTACTGTGCTTTTTGATATATAATGTACAGTAAAGAAGATATATTTGGTGTCCTTTTGATATTTTTTCTAAATTATATAATATATGTTTGGTGTAGTTTTTGATATTTTACATAGGGTGTGTCATACATATTTACTGTCTTTTTGATATTTTATTTACAGTATATAATAAACATTTGGTGTCATTATTGATATTTTATGTACAGTATGTTAAATATAATTACTGTAGTTTTTCATAGTTTATTTACAGTATATATAACACATATTTGGTGTCCTTTTTACATTTTGATATTTTATTTACTGTATATAAAATGTATTTTGTGTACTTTTAGTTAATATTATATGTAAAATATATGAAATGTATTTACTATACTTTTTGATAATTTATGTACAGTATATAAGATATATTTGGTGTCCTTTTGATATTTTATGTAAATTATATAATATATATTCGGTGTAGATTTTGATATTTTACATTTGGTGTGTAGTATATATTTACTGTCCTTTCTGATATTTTATTTACAGTATATAATATACGTTTGGTGTAATTTTTGATATTTTATGTACAGTATATTAAATATAAGTACTGTAGTTTTTGATAGTTTATTTACAGTATATAGAACACATATTTGGTGTACTTTTTGATATTTTATGTACAGTATGTACTATATATTTACTGTACTTTTTGATATCTTATTTACAGTATATAAAATGTATTTGGTGTACTTTTAGTGAATATTATATGAACAATATATGAAATATATTTACTGTACTTTTTGATATTTTATGTACAGTAAAGAAGATGTATTTGGTGTCCTTTTGATATTTGTTCTAAATTATATAATATATCTTTGGTGTAGTTTTTGATATTTTACATAGGGTGTGTAATATAAATTTACTGTAGTTTTTGATATTTTATTTACAGTACATAATATACAGTTGGTGTAATTTTTGATATTTTATGTACAGTATATTAAATATAATTGCTGCAGTGTTTGATAGTTGATTTACAGTATATATAAGACATATTTGTTGTACTTTTTGGTATTTTATGTATAGTATGTAATATATATTTACTGTACTTTTTGATATTTTATTTACACTATATAAAATATATTTGGTGTACTTTTAGTTAACATTATATGTACAATATATGAAATACATTGGCTGTACTTTTTGATATTTCATGTACAGTATATAATATATATTTGGTGTCCTTTTGATATTTTATGTCAATTATATAATATATATTTGGTGTAGATTTTGATATTTTACACAGAGTGTAATATGTATTTACTGTCTTTTTTCATATTTTATTTAGAGTATATAATATAGATTTGGTGTAATTTTTGATATTTTAAGTACAGTATATTAAATATAATTACTGTAGTTTTTGATAGTTTATTTACAGTATATGACACATATTTGGTTTAGTTTTTGATAGTTTATGTAGAGTATGTAATATATATTTACTGTATTTTGATATTTTATTTACATTATATAAATTAATTTGGTATACTTTTAGTTAATATTATATGTACAATATATCAAATATATTTACTCTACATTTTGATATTTTATTTACAGTATATAAGATATATTTGGTGTCCTTTTGATATTTTATGTAAATAATATAATATATATTTGGTGTAGTTTTTGATATTTTACATAGGATGTGTCATATATATTTACTGTCTTTTACATATTTTATTTAGAGTTTATAATATACATTTGGTGTAATTTTTGATATTTTATGTACAGTATATTAAATAAAATTACTGTATTTTGTGATAGTTTATTTACAGTTTATATAACACATATTTGGTTTATTTTTGATATTTTATGTACAGTATGTAACATATATTTACTGTACTTTTTGAAATTTTATTTACAGTATATAAAATGTATTTGGTGTACTTTTAGTTAATATTATATGAACAATATATGAAATATATTTACTGTACTTTTTGATATTTTATGTACAGTAAAGAAGATATATTTGGTGTCCTTTTGATATTTTTTCTAAATTATATAATATATGTTTGGTGTAGTTTTTGATACTTTACATAGGGTGTGTCATATATATTTACTGTCTTTTTGATATTTTATTTACAGTATATAATAAACATTTGGTGTCATTATTGATATTTTATGTACAGTATATTAAATATAATTACTGTAGATTTTCATAGTTTATTTACAGTACATATGACACATATTTGGTGTACTTTTTACATTTTGATATTTTATTTACAGTATATAAAATGTATTTGGTGTACTTTTAGTTAATATTATATGAACAATATATGAAATATATTTACTGTAATTTTTGATATTTTATGTACAGTAAAGAAGATGTATTTGGTGTCCGTTTGATATTTTATGTCAATTATATAATATATATTTGGTGTAGTTTTTGATATTTTACATAGGGTGTGTAATATATATTTACTATACTTTTTGATATTTTATTTACAGTATATAATATACATTTGGGGTAATTTTTGATATTTTATGTACATTACATTAAATATAATTTCTGCAGTGTTTGATAGTTTATTTACAGTATATATAACACATATTTGGTGTACTTTTTGATATTTTATGTACAGTATGTAATATATATTTACTGTACTTTGTGATATTTTATTTACACTATATAAAATATATTTGGTGTAATTTTAGTTAGCATTATATGTACAATATATGAAATATATTTGCTGTACTTTTTGATATTTCATGTACAGTATATAAGATATATTTGGTGTCCTTTTGATATTTTATGTCAATTATATAATATACATTTGGTGTAATTTTTGATATTTTATGTACAGTACATTAAATATAATTACTGCAGTCTTTGATAGTTTATTTACAGTATATATAACACATATTTGGTGTACTTTTTTATAATTTATTTTCATTATATAATATATATTTACTGTACTTTTTGATATTTTATTTACAGTATATAAAATGTATTTGGTGTACTTTTAGTTAATATTACATAAACAATAAATGAAATGTATTTGCTGTATTTTTGATATTTTATGTACAGTATATAATATATATTTGGTGTCTTTTTGATATTTTATGTAAATTATAAAGTATATATTTGGTGTAGTTTTTGATATTTTACACAGAGTGTAATATATATTTACTGTCCTTTTTCATATTTTATTTAGAGTATATAATATACATATGGTGTAATTTTTGATATTTTACGTACAGTGTATTAAATATAATTACTGTAGTTTTTGATAGTTTATTTACAGTATATATAACAAATATTTGGTGTATTTTTGATAATTTATGTACACTATGTAATATATATTTACTGTACTTTTTGATATTTTATTTACAGTATATAAAATGTATTTGGTGTACTTTTAGTTAATATTATATGTACAATATATGAAATATATTTACTGTACTTTTGGTATTTTATGTACAGAATATAAGATATATTTGGTGTCCTTTTGATATTTTATGTAAATTATGTAATATATATTTGGTGTAGTTTTTGATATTTTACATAGGGTGTGTCGTATATATTTACTGTTCTTTTTGATATTTTATTTACAGTAGATAATATACATTTGGTGTAATTTTTGATATTTTATGCACAGTTTATTAAATATAATTACTGTAGTTTTTGAAAGTTTATTTACAGTATATATAACACATATTTGGTGTACTTTTTGATATTTTATGTACACTATGTAATATATATTTACTGTATTTTGATATTTTATTTACAGTATATTAAATGTATTTGGTGTACTTTTAGTTAATATTATGTGTACAATATATGAAATATGTTTACTGAACTTTTTGATATTTTATGTACAGTATATAAGATATATTTGGTGTCCTTTTGATATTTTATCTAAATTATATAATATATATTTGGTGTAGTTTTTGATATGTTTCATAGTGTGTGTAATATATATTTACTGTCCTTTTTGATATATTATTTACAGTCTACAATATACATTTGGTTTAATTTTTGATATTTTATGTACAGTATATTAAATATAATTACTGTAGATTTTGATAGTTTATCTACAGTATATAAAACTCATATTTGGTGAACTTTTTGATATTTTATGTACAGTATGTAATATATATTTACTGTACTTTTTGATATCTTATTTACAGTATATAAAATGTATTTGGTGTACTTTTAGTTAATATTATATGTACAATATATGAAATGTATTTACTGTACTTTTTGATATTTTATGTACAGTATATAAGATATATTTGGTGTCCTTTTGATATTTTATGTAAATTATATAATATATATTTGGTGTAGTTTTTGATATTTTACATAGAGTGTGTCATATACATTTACAGTCCTTTTTGATATTTTATTTACAGTATATAATATACATTTGGTGTAATTTTTGATATTTTATGTACAGTATATTAAATATAGTTACTGTAGTTTTTGATAGTTTATTTACAGTATATATAACACATACTTGGTGTTCTTTATGATATCTTTAGTAGAGTGTGTAATATACATTTACTCTAATTTTGATATCTCATTTAAAGTATATAAAATGTAATTGGTGTACTTTTAGTTAATATTATATTTACAGTATATGAAATATATTTACTGTACTTTTTGATATTTTATGTACAGTATATAAGATATATTTGGTGTCCTTTTGATATTTTATGAAAATTATATGATATATATTTGGTGTAGTTTTTGATATTTTACATAGGGTTTGTCGTATATATTTACTGTCTTATTTGATATTTTATTTACAGTTTATAATATACATTTGGGGTAATTTTTGATATTTTATGTACAGTATATTAAATATAATTACTGTAGTTTTTGATAGTTTATTTACAGTATATATAACACATATTTGGTGTACTTTTTGATATATATAATATATATTTGGTGTACTTCTGATATTTTATATAAATTATATAATATATATTTGATGTAGTTTTTGATATTTTACATAGATTGTAATATATATTTACTGTCGTTTTTCATATGTTCTTTAGAGTATATAATATACATTTGGTGTAATTTTTGATATTTTATGTACAGTATATTAAATATAATTACTGTAGTTTGTGATAGTTAATTTACAGTATATATAACGCGTATTTGGTGTACTTTTTGATATTTTATGTACAGTATGCAATATATATTTACAGTAGTTTTTCATATTTTATTTACAGTATATAAAATGTATTTGGTGTACTTTTAGTTAATATTATATATACAATATATGAAATATATTTACTGTACTTTTTGTTATTTTATGTACAGTATATAAGATATATTTGGTGTCCTTTTGATATTTTATGTAAATTATATAATATATATTTTTAGTTTTGATATTTTACATAGAGTGTAATATATATTTACTGTCCTTTTTGATATTTTATTTACAGTATATAATATATATTTGGTGTAATTTTGGATATTTTATGTAGAGTATATTAAATATAATTACTGTAGTTTTTGATAGTTTATTTACAGTATATATAACACATATTTGGTGTACTTTTTGATATTTTATGTACTGTATGTAATATATATTTACTGTATTTTTGATATTTTATTTACAGTATATAAAATGTATTCGGTGTACTTTTAGTTAATATTATATGTACAATATATGAAATGTATTAACTGTACTTTTTGATAGGTTAATGTACAGTATAAAATATATATTAGTTGTAATTTTGATATTTTATGTAAATTATAAAATATATATTTGGTGTAGTTTTTGATATTTTACATAGGGTGCGTAATACATATTTACTGTCCTTTTTCACATTTTATTTAGAGTATATAATATACATTTGGTGTAAATTTTGATATTTTATATTCAGTATATAAAATGTAATTTCTGTAGTTTTTGATAGTTTATTTACAGTATATATAACACATCTCTGGTGTACATTTTGATATTTTATGTACAGTATGTAATATATATTTACTGTATTTTTGATATATTTTTTACAGTGTATAAAATGTATTTGGTGTACTTTTAGTTAATATTATATGTACAGTATATGAAATATATTTACTGAACATTTTGATGTTTTATGTACAGTATATAAGATATATTTGGTGTCCTTTTGATATTTTATGTAAATTATGTAATATATATTTCGTGTAGATTGTGATATTTTATATATGGTGTGTAATATATGTTTACTGTACTTTTTGATATTTTATTTACAGTCAATAATATACATTTGGTGTAATTTTTGATATTTTATGTACAGTATATTAAATATAATTACTGTAGTTTTTGATAGTTTATTTACAGTATATATAACATATATTTGGTGTACATTTTGATATTTTATGTACAGTATGTAATATATATTTACTGTAGTTTTTGATATTTTATTTACATTACATAAAATGTATTTGTTGTATTTTAGTTAATATTATATGCACAATATATGAAATATATTCGCTGTACTTTTTGATATTTTTTGTACAGTATATAAGATATATTTGGTGTCCTTTAGATATTTTATGTAAATTATATAATATATATTTGGTGTAGTTTTTGATATTTTACATAGGGTGTGTAGTATATATTTACTGTCCTTTTTGATATTTTATTTAGAGAATATAATATACATTTGGTGTAATTTTTGATATTTTATACACAGTATATTAAATATAATTGCTGTAGATTTTGACAGTTTATTTACAGTGTTTATAACACATATTTGGTGTACTTTTTTATATTTTATGTACTGTATGAAATATATATTTACTGTACGTTTTGATATTTTATTTACAGTATATAAAATGTATTTGGTGTACTTTTAGTTAATATTATATGTAAAATATATGAAATATATTTACTGTACATTTTTATATTTTATGTACAGTATATACAATGTATTTGGTGTACTTTTAGTTAATATTATATGTACAATATATGAAATATATTTACTGTATCTTTTGATATTTTATGTACAATATATAAGATATGTTTGGTGTCCTTTTGATATTTTATGAAAATTATATAACATATATTTGGTGTGGATTGTGATATTTTACATATGGTGTGTAATATATATTTACTGTAGTTTTTGATATTTTATTTACAGTAAATAACATACATTTGGTGTAATTTTTGATATTTTATGTACAGTATATTAAATATAATTATTGTAGTTTTTGATAGTTTATTTAGAGTATATGTAACACATATTTGGTGTATTATTTATGATTTATGTACAGTATGTAATATATATTTACTGTAATATTTGATATTTTATTTACTGTATATAAAATGTATTCTGTGTAGTTTTAGTTAATATTATATATACAATATATGAAATATATTTACTGTACTTTTTGATATTTCATGTACAGTATATAAGATATATTTGGTGTCCTTTTGATATTTTATGTAAATTATATAAGATATATTTTTAGTTTTGATACTTTACATAGAGTGTAATATATATTTACTGTCCTTTTTGATATTTTATTTACAGTATATAATATATATTTCGTGTAATATTTGATATTTTATGTACAGTATATTAAATATAATTACTGTAGTTTTGATAGTTTATTTACAGTATATGTAACACATATTTGGTGTACTTTTTGATATTTTATGTACTGTTTGTAATATATATTTACTGTACTTTTTGATATTTTATTTACAGTATATAAAATGTATTTGGTGTACTTTTAGTTAATATTATATGTACAATATATGAAATGTATTAACTGTACTTTTTGATAGGTTATGTACAGTATAAAATATATATTTGTTGTAGTTTTGATATTTTATGTAAATTATATAATATATATTTGGTGTAGTTTTTGATATTTTACAAAGGGTGCGTAATATATATTTTCTGTCCTTTTTCACATTTTATTTAGAGTACATAATATACATTTGGTGTAAATTTTGATATTTTATGTTCAGTATATTAAATGTAATTTCTGTAGTTTTTGATGGTTTATTTACAGAATATATAACACATCTTTGGTGTACATTTTGATATTTTATGTACAGTATGTAATACATATTTACTGTACTTTTTGATACTTTATTTACACTATATAAAATGTATTTGGTGTACTTTTAGTTTATATTATATGTACAATATATGAAATATATTTACTGTACATTTTGATATTTTATGTAAAATATATCAGAAATATTCCGTGTCCTTTTGATATTTTATGTAAATTATATAATATATATTTGGTGTAGATTGTGATATTTTACATATGGTGTGTAATATATATTAACTGTACTTTTTGATATTTTATTTACAATAAAAATATACATTTGGTGTAATTTTTGATATTTTATGTACAGTATATTAAATATAATTACTGTAGTTTTTGATAGTTTATTTACAGTATATATAGCACATATTTGGTGTACTTTTTGATATTTTATATACTGTATGTAATATATATTTACTGTAATTTTTGATATTTTATTTACAGTATATAAAATGTATTTGGTGTACATTTAGTTAATATTATATGTACAATATATGAAATATATTTACCCTACATTTTGATATTTTATGTACAGTATATAAGGTATATTTGGTGTCCTTTTGATATTTTATGTAAATTATATAATATATATTTGGTGTAGTTTGGGATATTTTACATAGGGTGTGTAATATATATTTACTGTACTTTTTGATATATTATTTACAGTAAATAATATACATTTGGTGTAATTTTTGATATTTTATTTACAGTATATTAAATATAATTACTGTAGCTTTTGATAGTTTATTTAGAGTATATATAACACATATTTGGTGTACTTTTTGATATATTATGTACAGTATGTAATATATATTTACTGTACTTTTTGATATTTAATTTAACGTATATAAAATGTATTTGGTGTACTTTTAGTTAATATTATACGTACAATATATCAAATATATTTACTGTACTTTTTGATATTTTACGTACAGTATATAAGATATATTTGGTGTCCTTTTAATATTTTATGTAAATTATATAATATATATTTGGTGTAGTTTTTGATATTTTACAAAGGGTGCGTAATATATATTTTCTGTCCTTTTTCACATTTTATTTAGAGTACATAATATACATTTGGTGTAAATTTTGATATTTTATGTTCAGTATATTAAATGTAATTTCTGTAGTTTTTGATGGTTTATTTACAGAATATATAACACATCTTTGGTGTACATTTTGATATTTTATGTACAGTATGTAATATATATTTACTGTACTTTTTGATATATTATTTACAGTATATAAAATGTATTTGGTGTACTTTTAGTTAATATTATATGTACAATATTTGAAATATATTTACTGTACTTTCTGATATTTTATGTACAGTATATAAGATATATGTGGTGTCCTTTTGATATTTTATGTAAATTATACAATATATATTGAGTGTAGTTTTTGATATTTTACATAGGGTGTGTCATATATATTTACTGTCCTTTTTGATATTTTATTTACAGTATATAATATACATTTGGTGTAATTTTTGATATTTTATGTACAGTATATTAAATATAATTACTGTAGTTTTTGACAGTTTATTTATAGAATATATAACACATATTTGATGTAATTTTTTGTATTTTATGTACTGTATGTAATATTTATTTACTGTACGTTTTGATATTTTTTTACACTATATAAAATGTATTTGTTGTACTTTTAGTTAATATTATATATACAATATATGAAATATATTTACTGTACTTTTTGATATTTTATTCACAGTATAAAATATATACTTTTTGTCCTTTTGATATTTCATGTAAATTATATAATATATATTTGTAGTTTTTGATATTTTACATAGAGTATAATATATATTTACTGTCCCTTTTGATATTTTATTTACAGTATATAATATACATTTGGTGTAATTTTTGATATTTTATGTACAGTATATTAAATATAATTACTGTAGTTTTTGATAGATTATTTACAGTATATATAACACATATTTGGTGTACTTTTTGATATTTTATATACTG
Organism: Pan paniscus; assembly: GCF_029289425.2. NCBI lineage: Eukaryota > Metazoa > Chordata > Mammalia > Primates > Hominidae > Pan > Pan paniscus. The sequence continues at coordinate 11,791,236 of NC_073263.2, read as the reverse complement.
TATGTAATATATATTTACTGTAATTTTTGATATTTTATTTAAAGTAAATACCGTACATTTGGTGTAATTTTTGATATTTTATATACAGTATATTAAATATAATTACTGTAGTTTTTGATAGTTTATTTAGAGTATATATAACACATATTTGGTGTAGTTTTTGATGTCTTATGTACAGTATGTAATACATATTTACTGTAACTTTGATAATTTATTTACAGTACATAAAATGTATTCGGTGTACTTTTAGTTAATATTATATGTACAATATATGAAATATATTTACTGTACATTTTGATATTTTAGGTACAGTATATAAGATATATTTGGTGTCCTTTTGATATTTTATGTAAATTATATAATATATATTTGGTGTAGTTTGTGATATTTTACATAGGTGGTGTAATATATATTTACTGTACTTTTTGATATTTTATTTGCGGTATATTATACATTTGGTGTAATTTTTTATATTTTATGTACAGTATATTAAATATAATTATTGCAGTTTTTGATAGTTTATTTACAGTATATATAACACATATTTGGTGTACTTTATCATATTGTATGTACAGTATGTAATATATATTCACTGTAATTTTTCATATTTTATTTACACTATATAAAATGTATTTGGTGTACTTTTAGTTAATATTATATGTACAATATATGAAATATATTTACTGTACTTTTTGATATTTTATGTACAGTATATAAGATATATTTGATGTGCTTTTGATATTTTATGTAAATTATACAATATATATTTAGTGTAGTTTTTGATATTTTACATAGGGTGTGTCATATATATTTACTGTCCTTTTTGATATTTTATTTACAGTATATAATATACATTTGGTGTAATTTTTGATATTTTATGTACAGTATATTAAATATAATTACTGTAGTTTTTGATAGTTTATTTACAGTATATATAACACATATTTGGTGTACTTTTTGATATTTTATGTACAGTATGTAATATATATGTACTGTATTTTTGATATTTTATTTACAATATATAAAATATATTTGGTGTACTTTTAGTTAATATTATATGTACAATATATGAAATATATTTACTGAAATTTTTGATATTTTATGTACAGTATATAAGATATACTTTTTGTCCTTTTGATATTTTATGTAATTTATATAATATATATTTGTAGTTTTTGATATTTTACATAGAGTATAATATATATTTACTGTCCTTTTTGATATTTTATTTACAGTATATAATATACATTTGGTGTAATTTTTGATATTTTGTGTACAGTATATTAAATATTATTACTGTATTTTTTGATAGTGTATTTACAGTATATATAACACATATTTAGTGTACTTTTTGATATTTTATGTACAGTATGTAATACATATTTACTGTACTTTTTGATACTTTATTTACACTATATAAAATGTATTTGGTGTACTTTTAGTTTATATTATATGTACAATATATGAAATATATTTACTGTACATTTTGATATTTTATGTAAAGTATATCAGAAATATTCCGTGTCCTTTTGATATTTTATGTAAATTATATAATATATATTTGGTGTAGATTGTGATATTTTACATATGGTGTGTAATATATATTAACTGTACTTTTTGATATTTTATTTACAATAAAAATATACATTTGGTGTAATTTTTGATATTTTATGTACAGTATATTAAATATAATTACTGTAGTTTTTGATAGTTTATTTACAGTATATATAGCACATATTTGGTGTACTTTTTGATATTTTATATACTGTATGTAATATATATTTACTGTAATTTTTGATATTTTATTTACAGTATATAAAATGTATTTGGTGTACATTTAGTTAATATTATATGTACAATATATGAAATATATTTACCCTACATTTTGATATTTTATGTACAGTATATAAGGTATATTTGGTGTCCTTTTGATATTTTATGTAAATTATATAATATATATTTGGTGTAGTTTGTGATATTTTACATAGGGTGTGTAATATATATTTACTGTACTTTTTGATATATTATTTACAGTAAATAATATACATTTGGTGTAATTTTTGATATTTTATTTACAGTATATTAAATATAATTACTGTAGCTTTTGATAGTTTATTTAGAGTATATATAACACATATTTGGTGTACTTTTTGATATATTATGTACAGTATGTAATATATATTTACTGTACTTTTTGATATTTAATTTAACGTATATAAAATGTATTTGGTGTACTTTTAGTTAATATTATACGTACAATATATCAAATATATTTACTGTACTTTTTGATATTTTACGTACAGTATATAAGATATATTTGGTGTCCTTTTAATATTTTATGTAAATTATATAATATATATTTGGTGTAGATTGTGATATTTTACATATGGTGTGTAATATATATTTATTGTACTTTTTGATATTTTATTTACAGTAAATAACGTACATTTGGTGTAATTTTTGATATTTTATGTACAGTATATTAAATATAATTACCGTAGATTTTGATAGCTTATTTAGAGTATATATAACACATATTTGGTGTACTTTTTGATGTTTTATGTACAGTATGTAATATATATTTACTGTAATTTTTGATAATTTATTTACAGTATATAAAATGTATTCGGTGTACTTTTAGATAATATTATATGTACAATATATGAAATATATTTACTGTACATTTTGATATTTTACGTACAGTGTATAAGATATATTTCGTGTCCTTTTGATATTTTATGTAAATTATATAATATATATTTTGTGTAGTTTGTGATATTTTACATAGGTGGTGTAATATATATTTACTGTCCTTTTTGATATTTTATTTGCAGTATATTATACATTTGGTGTAATTCTTTATATTTTATGTACAGTATATTAAACATAATTATTGCAGTTTTTGATAGTTTATTTACAGTATATATGACACATATTTGGTGTACTTTATGATATTGTATGTACAGTATGTAATATATATTCACTGTAATTTTTGATATTTTATTTACACTATATAAAATGTATTTGGTGTACTTTTAGTTAATATTATATGTACAATATATGAAATATATTTACTGTACTTTTTGATATTTTATGTACAGTAAATAAGATATATTTGGTGTCCTTTTGATATTTTATGTAAATTATACAATATATATTTAGTGTAGTTTTTTATATTTTACATAGGGTGTGTCATATATATTTACTGTCCTTTTTGATATTTTATTTACAGTATATAATATACATTTGGTGTAATTTTTGATATTTTATGTACAGTATATTAAATATAATTTCTGTAGTTTTTGATAGTTTATTTATAGTATATATAACACATATTTGGTGTAATTTTTTTGTATTTTATGTTCTTTATGTAATATATATTTACTGTACTTTTTGATATTTTATTTACAGTATATAAAATATATTTGTTGTACTTTTAGTTAATATTATATATACAATATATGAAATATATTTATTGTACTTTTTGATATTTTATTCACATTATATAATATATATATGGTGTACTTTGGATATTTTATGTAAATTATATAATATATATTTTGTGTAGTTTTTGATATTTTACATAGGGTGCGTAATATAGATTTACTGTCTTTTTCATATTTTATTTAGAGTATATGATATACATTTGGTGTAATTTTTGATATTTTATATACAGTATATTAAATGTAATTTCTGTAGATATTGATAGTTTATTTACAGTATATATAACACATATTTGGTGTACTTTTTGATATTTTATGTACAGTATGTAATATATATTTATTGTAATTTTGATATTTTATTTACAATATATAAAATATATTTGGTGTACTTTTAGTTAATATTATATGTACACTATATGTAATATATTTACTGAAATTTTTTATATTTTATGTACAGTATATAAGATATACTTTTTGTCCTTTTGATATTCTATGTAAATTACATAATATATATTTGTAGTTTTTGATATTTTACATAGAGTATAATATATATTTACTGTACTTTTTCATATTTTATTTACACTGTATAATATACATTTGGTGTAATTTTTGATATTTTATTTACAGTATATTAAATATAATTACTGTAGTTTTTGATAGTTTATTTACAGTATATATAACACATATTTGGTGTACTGTTTGATATTTTATGTACTGTATGTAATATATATTTACTGTAATTTTTGATATATTATTTACAGTATATAAAATGTATTTGGTGTACATTTAGTTAATATTATATGTACAATATATGAAATATATTTACCCTACATTTTGATATTTTATGTACAGTATATAAGGTATATTTGGTGTCCTTTTGATATTTTATGTAAATTATATAATATATATTTGGTGTAGTTTTTGATACTTTACATAGGGTGTGTCATATATATTTACTGTCCTTTTTGATATTCTATTTACAGTATATAATATACATTTGGTGTCATTTTTGATAGTTTATGTACAGTATATTAAATATAACTACTGTAGTTTCTGATAGTTTATTTAGAGTATATATAACACATATTTGGTGTACTTATTGATATATTATGTACAGAATGTAATATATATTTACTGTACTTTTTGATATTTTATTTACAGTATATAAAATGTATTTGGTGTACATTTAGTTAATATTATATGCACAGTATATGAAATATATTTACTGTACTTTTTGATATTTTATGTACAGTACATAATATGTAAAATGTATTTGTTGTACTTTTATTTAATATTATATGTACAATATATGAAATATATTTACTGTACTTTTTGATATTTTATGTAGAGTATATAATATGTATTTGGTGTACTTTTGATATTTTTTGAAAATTATATAATATATATTTGGTATAGTTTTTGATATTTTACATAGAGTGTAATATATATTTTCTGTCCTTTTTGATATTTTATTTAGAGTGTATAATATACATTTGGTGTAATTTTTGATATTTTATGAACAGTATATTAAATATAATTACTGAAGATTTTGATAGTTTATTTACAGTATATATAACACATATTTGGTGTACTTTTTGATACTTTATGTACAGTAGATAATATATACTTACTGTAATTTTTTATATTTTATTTACAGTATGTAAAATGTATTTGGTGTACTTTTAGTTAATATTATATGTACAATATGTGAAATATATTTACTGTACTATTTGATATTTTATGTACAGGAGATAATATAAAATTACTGAATTTTTTTATATTTTATTTACAGTATGTAAAATGTATTTGGTGTATTTTAGTTATTATTATATGTACAATATATGAAATATATTTACTGTACTTTTTGATATTATATGTACAGTATATAATATATATTTGGTGTACTTTTGATATTTTATGTAAATTATATAATATATACTTGGTGTAGTTTTTGATATTTTACATAGTGTGTAATATATATTTACTCTCCTTTTTGATATTTTATTTAGAGTGTATAATATACATTTGGTGTAATTTTTGATATTTTATGAACAGTATATTAAATATAATTACTGAAGTTTTTGATAGTTTATTTACAGTATATATAACACATATTTGTTGTACTTTTTGATATTTTATGTACAGTAGATAATATATACTTACTGTAATTTTTGATATTTTATTTACAGTATGTAAAATGTATTTGTTGTACTTTTAGTTAATATTATATGTTCTATATATGAAATATATTTACTGTACTTTTTGATATTTTATGTACAGTATATAATATATATTTGGTGTACTTTTGATATTTTATGTAAATTATATAATACATATTTGGTGTAGTTTTTGATATTTTTCATTGAGTGTAATACATATTTACTCTCCTTTTTGTTATTTTATTTAGAGTTTATAATATACATTTGGTGTAATTTTTGATATTTTATGAACAGTATATTAAATATAATTACTGAAGATTTTGATAGTTTATTTACAGTATATATAACACATATTTGGTGTACTTTTTCATATTTTATGTACAGTAGATAATATATACTTACTGTAATTTTTGATATTTTATTTACTGTATGCAAAATGTATTTGGTGTACTTTTAGTTAATATTATATGTACAATATATGAAATATATTTACTGTACATTTTGATATTTTATGTACAGTAGATAATATAAACTTACTGTAATTTTTTATATTTTATTTACAGTATGTAAAATGTATTTGGTGTACTTTTAGTTAATATTATATGTACAACATATGAAATATATTTACTGTACTTTTTGATATATTTTGTACAGTATAAAATATATATTTGGTGTACTTTTGATATTTTATGTAAATTATATAATATATACTTGGTTTACTTTTTGATATTTTACATAGAGTGTAATATATATTTACTGTCCTTTTTGATATTTAATTTAGAGTGTATAATATACATTTGGTGTAATTTTTGATATTTTATGAACAGTATATTAAATATAATTACTGAAGATTTTGATAGTTTATTTACAGTATATATAACACATATTTGGTGTACTTTTTCATATTTTTTGTACAGTAGATAATATATACTTACTGTAATTTTTGATATTTTATTTACAGTATGTAAAATGTATTTGGTGTATTTTAGTTAATATTATATGTACAATATATGAAATATATTTACTGTACTTTTTGATATTTTATGACAATATATAATATATATTTGGTGTACTTTTGATATTTTATGTAAATTATATAATATATATTTGGTGTAGTTTTTGATATTTTACATAGCGTGTAATATATATTTACTGTCCTTTTTGATATTTTATTTAGAGTGTATAATATACATTTGGTTTAATTTTTGACATTTTATGAACAGTATATTAAATATAATTACTGAAGATTTTGATAGTTTATTTACAGTATATATAACACATATTTGGTGTACTTTTTGATATTTTATGTACAGTAGATTATATATACTTACTGTAATTTTTGATATTTTATTTATAGTATGTAAAACGTTTTTGGTGTACTTTTAGTTATTATTATATGTACAATATATGAAATATATTTACTGTACTTTTTGATATTTTATGTACATTATATAATATATATTTGGTGTACTTTTGATATTTTATGTAAATTATATAATATATACTTTGTGTAGTTTTTGATATTTTACATAGTGTGTAATATATATTTACTGTCTTTTTGATATTTTATTTAGAGTGTATAATATACATTGTGTGTAATTTTTGATATATTATGAACAGTATATGAAATATAATTACTGAAGATTTTGATAGTTTATTTACAGTTTATATAACACATATTTGGTGTACTTTTTGATATTTTATTTACAGTAGATAATATATACTTACTGTAATTTTTGATATTTTATTTACAGTGTGTAAAATGTATTTGGTGTAATTTTAGTTAATATTATATGTACAATATATGAAATATATTTACTGTACTTTTTGGTATTTTATGTACAGTATATAATATATATTTGGTGTACTTTTGATATTTTATGTAAATTATATAATATATATTTGGTGTAATTTTTGATATTTTCCATAGAGTGTAATATATATTTACTGTCCTTTTTGATATTTTATTTAGAGTGTATAATATACATTTGGTGTAATTTTTGATATTTTATGAACAGTATATTAAATATAATTACTGAGGATTTTGATAGTTTATTTACAGTATATATAACACATATTTGGTGTACTTTTTGATATTTTATGTACAGTAGATAATATATACTTACTGCAATATTTATATTTTATTTACAGTATGTAAAATGTATTTGGTGTACTTTTAGTTAATATTATATGTACAATATATGAAATACATTTACTGTACTATTTGATATTTTATGTACAGTAGATAATATATACTTACTGTAATTTTTGATATTTTATTTACAGTATGTAAAATGTATTTGGTGGACTTTTAATTAATATTATATGTACAGTATATGAAATATATTTACTGTACTTTTTGATATTTTATGTACAGTATATAATATATATTTGGTGTACTTTTGATATTTTATGTAAATTATATAATATATATTTGGTGTAGTTTTTGATATTTTACATAGAGTGTAATATATATTTACTGTCATTTTTGATATATTATTTAGAGTGTATAATGTACATTTGGTGTAATTTTTGATATTTTATGTACAGTATATTAAATATAATTACTGAAGATATTGATAGTTTATTTACAGTATATATAACACATATTTGGTGTACTTTTTGATATTTTATGTACAGTAGATAATATATACTTACTGTAATTTTTGATATTTTATTTACAGTATGTAAAATGTATTCGGTGTACTTTATTTAATATTATATGTACAATATATGAAATATATTTACTGTACTTTTTGATATTTTATGTACAGTAGATAATATATACTTACTGTAATTTTTGATATTTTATTTACAGTCTGTGAAATGTATTTGGTGTACTTTATTTAATATTATATGTACAATATATGAAATATATTTACTGTACTTTTTGATATTTTATGTACAGTATATAATATATATTTCGTGTACTTTTGATATTTTATGTAAATTATATAATATATATTTGGTGTAGTTTTTGATATTTTACATAGAGTGTAATATATATTTACTGTCCTTTTTGATATTTTATTTAGAATGTATAATATACATTTGGTGTAATTTTTGATATTTTATGAACAGTATATTAAATATAATTACTGAAGATTTTGATAGTTTATTTACAGTATATATAACACATATTTGGAGTACTTTTTGATATGTTATGTACAGTAGATAATATATACTTACTGTAATTTTTTATATTTTATTTACAGTATGTAAAATGTATTTGTTGTACTTTTAGTTAATATTATATGTACAAAATATGAAATATATTTACTGTACTTTTTGATATTTTATGTACAGTAGTTAATATATACTTACTGTAATTTTTGATATTTTATTTACAGTATGTAAAATGTATTTGGTGTACTTTTAGTTAATATTATATGTACAATATATGAAATATATTTACAGTACTTCTTGATATTTTATGTACATTATATAATATATATTTGGTGTACTTTTGATATTTTATGTAAATTATATAATATATACTTGGTGTAGTTTTTGATATTTTACATAGAGTGTAATATATAATTACTGTCCTTTTTGATATTTTATTTAGAGTGTATAATATACATTTGGTGTAATTTTTTATATTTTATGAACAGTATATTAAATATAATTACTGAAGATTTTGATAGTTTATTTACAGTATATATAACACATATTTGGTGTACTTTTTGATAGTTTATGTACAGTAGATAATATATACTTACTGTAATTATTTATATTTTATTTACAGTATTTAAAATGTATTTGTTGTACTTTTAGTTAATATTATATGTACAATATATGAAATATATTTACTCTACTTTTTGATATTTTATGTACAGTAGATAATATATACTTACAGTAATTTTTGATATTTTATATACAGTATGTAAAATGTATTTGGTGTACTTTTAGTTAATATTATATGTACAATATATGAAATATATTTACTGTACTTTTTGATACTTTATGTACAGTATATAATATATATTTGGTGTACTTTTGATATTTTATGTAAATTATATAATATATAATTGGTGTAGTTTTTCATATTTTACATAGAGTGTAATATATATTTACTGTCCTTTTTGATATTTTATTTACAGTGTATAATATACATTTGGTGTAATTTTTGATATTTTATGAACAGTATATTAAATATAATTACTGAAGATTTTGATAGTTTGTTTACAGTATATATAACACATATTTGGTGTACTTTTTGATATTTTATGTACAGTAGATAATATATACTTACTGTAATTCTTTATATTTTATTTACAGTATGTAAAATGCATTTGGTGTACTTTTAGTTAATATTATATGTACAATATATGAAATATATTTACTGTAATTTTTGATATTTTATGTACAGTATATAATATATATTTGGTGTACTTTTGATATTTTATGTAAATTATATAATATATATTTGGTGTAGTTTTTGATATTTTACATAGAGTGTAATATATATTTACTGTCATTTTTGATATTTTATTTTGAGTGTATAATATACATTGGGTGTAATTTTTGTTATTTTATGTACAGTATATTAAATATAATTACTGAAGATTTTGATAATTTATTTACAGTATATATAACACATATTTGGTGTAGTTTTTGATATTTTATGTACAGTAGATAATATATACTTACAGTAGTTTTTGATATTTTATTTACAGTATGTTAAATGTATTTGGTGTACTTTTAGTTAATATTATATGTACAATATATGAAATATATTTACTGTACTTTTTGATATTTTATGTACAGTATATAATATATATTTGGTGTACTTTTGATATTTTATGTAAATTATATAATATATATTTGGTGTAGTTTTTGATATTTTACATAGGGTGTAATATATATTTACTGTCCTTTTTGATATTTTATTTAGTGTGTATAATATACATTTGGTGTAATTATTGATATTTAGTGAACAGTATATTAAATATAATTACTGAAGGTTTTGATAGTTTATTTACAGTATATATAACACATATTTGGTGTACTTTTTGATATTTTATGTACAGTAGATAATATATACTTACTGTAATTTTTTATAATTTATTTACAGTATGTAAAATGTATTTGTTGTACTTTTAGTTAATATTATATGTACAATACATGAAATATATTTACTGTACTTTTTGATATTTTATGGACAGTATGTAATATATATTTGGTGTACTTTTGATATTTTATGTAAATTATATAATATATATTTGGTGTAGTTTTTGCTATTTTACATAGTGTGTAATATATATTTACTGTCCTTTTTGATATTTTATTTAGAGTGTATAATATACATTTGGTGTAATTTTTGATATTTTATGTACAGTATATTAAATATTATTACTGAAGATTTTGATAGTTTATTTACAGTATATATAACACATATTTGGTGTACTTTTTGATATTTTATGTACAGTAGATAATATGTACTTAGTGTAATTTCTGATATTTTATTTACAGTATGTAAAATATATTTGGTGTACCTTTAGTTAATATTATATGTACAATATATCAAATATATTTACTGTACTTTTTGATATTTTATGTACAGTATATAATATATATTTGGTGTACTTTTGATATTTTATGTAAATTATATAATATATATTTGGTGTAGTTTTTGATATTTTACATAGAGTGTAATATATATTTACTGTCATTTTTGATATTTTATTTAGAGTGTATAATATACATTTGGTGTAATTATTGATATTTTATGTACAGTATATTTAATATAATTACTGAAGGTTTTGATAGTTTATTTACAGTATATATAACACATGTTTGGTGTACTTTTTGATATTTTATGTACAGTAGATACTATATACTTACTGTAATTTTTGATATTTTATTTACAGTATGTAAAATGTATTTGGTGTGCTTTTAGTTAATATTACATGTACAATCTATGAAATATATTTACTGTACTTTTTGATATTTTATGTACAGTATATAATATATATTTCGTGTACATTTGATATTTTATGTAAATTATATAATATATATTTGGTGTAGTTTTTGATATTTTACATAGAGTGTAATATATATTTACTGTCCTTTTTGATATTTTATTTAGAGTGTATAATATACATTTGTTGTAATTTTTGACATTTTATGAACAGTATATTAAATATAATTACTGAAGATTTTGATAGTTTATTTACAGTATATATAACTCATATTTGGTGTACTTTTTGATATTTTATGTACAGTAGATAATATATACTTACTGTAATTTTTGATATTTTATTTACAGTATGTAAAATGTATTTGGTGTACTTTTAGTTATTATTATATGTACAATATATGAAATATATTTACTGTAGTTTTTGATATTTTATGTACAGTATATAATATATATTTGGTGTACTTTTGATATTTTATGTAAATTAAATAATATATATTTGGTGTAGTTTTTGATATTTTACATAGAGTGTAATATATATTTACTGTCCTTTTTGATATTTTATTTAGAGTGTATAATACACATTTGGTGTAATTTTTGATATTTTATGTACAGTATATTAAATATAATTACTGAAGATTTTGATAGTTTATTACAGTATATATATATCCCATATTTGGTGTACTTTTTGATATTTTATGTACAGTAAATAATATATACTTACTGTAATTTTTGATATTTTATTTACAGTATGTAAAATGTATTTGGTGTACTTTTAGTTATTATTATATGTACAATATATGAAATATATTTACTGCACTTTTGATATTTTATGTACAGTATATAATATATATTTGGTGTACTTTTGATATTTTATGTAAATTAAATAATATATATTTGGTGTAGTTTTTGATATTTTACATAGAGTGTAATATATATTTACTGTCCTTTTTGATATTTTATTTAGAGTGTATAATATACATTTGGTGTAATTTTTTATATTTTATGTACAGTATAATAAATATAATTACTGAAGATTTTGATAGTTTATTTACAGTATATATAACACATATTTGGTGTACTTTTTGATATTTTATGTACAGTAGATAATATAAACTTACTGTAATTTTTGATATTTTATTTACTGTATGCAAAATGTATTTGGTGTACTTTTAGTTAATATTATATGTACAATATATGAAATATATTTACTGTACTTTTTGATATTTTATGTACAGTATATAATATATATTTGGTGTACTTTTGATATTTTATGTAAATTATATAATATATATTTGGTGTAGTTTTTGATATTTTACATAGAGTGTAATATATATTTACTGTCCTTTTCGATATTTTATTTAGAGTGTATAATATACGTTTGGTGTAATTTTTGATATTTTATGAACAGTATATTAAATATAATTTCTGAAGATTTTGATAGTTTATTTACAGTATATATAACACATATTTGGTGTGCTTTTTGATATTTTATGTACAGTAGATAATATATACTTACTGTAAATTTTATATTTTATTTACAGTATGTAAAATGTATTTGGTGTAATTTTAGTTAATATTATATGTACAATATATGAAATATATTTACTGTAATTTTTGATGTTCTATGTACAGTAGATAATATATACTTATTGTAATTTTTGATATTTTATTTACAGTTTGTAAAATGTATTTGGTGTACTTTTAGTTATTATTATATGTACAATATATGAAATATATTTACTGTACTTTTTGATATTTTATGTACAGTATATAATATATATTTGGTGTACTTTTGATATTTTATGTAAATTAAATAATATATATTTGGTGTAGTTTTTGATATTTTACATAGAGTGTAATATATATTTACTGTCCTTTTTGATATTTTATTTAGAGTGTATAATATACATTTGGTGTAATTTTTGATATTTTATGTACAGTATATTAAATATAATTACTGAAGATTTTGATAGTTTATTACAGTATATATATATCCCATATTTGGTGTACTTTTTGATATTTTATGTACAGTAGATGATATATACTTACTGTAATTTTTGATATTTTATTTACAGTATGTAAAATGTATTTGGTGTACTTTTAGTTAATATTACATGTACAATATATGAAATATATTTACTGTACTTTTTGATATTTTATGTACAGTATATAATATATATTTGGTGTACTTTTGATATTTTATGTAAATTAAATAATATATATTTGGTGTAGTTTTTGATATTTTACATAGAGTGTAATATATATTTACTGTCATTTTTGATATTTTATTTAGAGTGTAAAATATACATTTGGTGTAATTTTTTATATTTTATGTACAGTATAATAAATATAATTACTGAAGATTTTGATAGTTTATTTACAGTATATATAACACATATTTGGTGTACTTTTTGATATTTTATGTACAGTAGATAATATATACTTACTGTAATTTTTGATATTTTATTTACTGTATGCAAAATGTATTTGGTGTACTTTTAGTTAATATTATATGTACAATATATGAAATATATTTACTGTACATTTTGATATTTTATGTACAGTATATAATATATATTTGGTGTACTTTTGATATTTTATGTAGATTATGTAATATATATTTTGTGTAGTTTTTGATATTTTACATAGAGTGAAATATATATTTACTGTCCTTTTTGGTATTTTATTTAGAGTGTATAATATACATTTGGTGTAATTTTTGATATTTTATGAACAGTATATTAAATATAATTACTGAAGATTTTGATAGTTCATTTACAGTATATATAACACCTATTTGGTGTACTTTTTGATATTTTATGTACAGTAGATTATATATACTTACTGGAATTTTTTATATTTTATTTACACTATGTAAAATGTATTTGGTGTAATTTTAGTTAATATTATAAGTACAATATATGAAATATATTTACTGTACTTTTTGATATTTAATGTACAGTAGATAATATATACTTACTGTAATTTTTTATATTTTATTTACAGTATGAAAAATGTATTTGGTGTACTTTTAGTTAATATTATATGTTCAATATATGAAATATATTTACTGTACTTTTTGATATTTTATGTAGAGTATATAATATATATTTGGTGTACTTTTGATATTTTATGTAAATTATATAATATATATTTGGTGTAGTTTTTGATATTTTACAAAGAGTGTAATATATATTTACTGTCCTTTTTGATATTTTATTTAGAGTGTATAATATACGTTTGGTGTAATTTTTGATATTTTATGAACAGTATATTAAATATAATTAATGAAGATTTTGATAGTTTATTTACAGTATATATAACACATATTTGGTGTGCTTTTTGATATTTTATGTACAGTAGATAATATATACTTACTGTAAATTTTATATTTTATTTACAGTATGTAAAATGTATTTAGTGTACTTTTAGTTAATATTATATGTACAATATATGAAATATATTTACTGTAATTTTTGATATTCTATGTACAGTAGATAATATATACTTACTGTAATTTTTTATATTTTATTTACAGTATGTAAAATGTATTTGGTGTACTTTTAGTTAATATTACATGTACAATATATGAAATATATTTACTGTACTTTTTGATATTTTATGTACAGTATATAATATATATTTGGTGTACTTTTGATATTTTATGTAAATTATATAATATATATTTGGTGTAGTTTTTGATATTTTACATAGAGTGTAATATATATTTACTGTCATTTTTGATATTTTATTTAGAATGTATAATATACATTTGGTGTAATTTTTGATATTTTATGTACAGTATATTAAATATAATTACTGAAGATTTTGACAGTTTATTTACAGTATATATAACACATATTTGGTGTACTTTTTCATATTTTTTGTACTGTTGATAATATATACTTACTGTAATTATTGATATTTTATTTACAGTATGTAAAATGTATTTGGTGTACTTTTAGTTAATATTATATGTACAATATATGAAATATATTTACTGTACTTTTTGATATATTATGTACAGTAGATAATATATACTTACTGTAATTTTTTATATTTTATTTACTGTATGTAAAATGTATTTGGTGTACTTTTAGTTAATATTATATGTACAACATATGAAATATATTTACTAAACTTTTTGAAATTTTATGTACAGTATACAATATTTATTTGGTGTACTTTTGATATTTTATGTAAATTATATAATATATATTTGTTGTAGTTTTTGATATTTTACATAGAGTGTAATATATACTTTCTGTCCTTTTTGATATTTTATCTAGAGTGTATAATATACATTTGGTATAATTTTTGATATTTTATGAACAGTATATTAAATATAATTACTGAAGATTTTGATAGTTTATTTACAGTATATATAATACATATTTGGTGTACTTTTTGATATTTTATGTACAGTAGATAATATATACTTACTGAAATTTTTTATATTTTATTTACAGTATGTAAAATGTATTTGGTGTACTTTTAGTTAATATTATATGTACAATATGTGAAATATATTTACTGTACTTTTTGATATTTTATATACAGTAGATAATATAAACTTACTGAAAGTTTTTATATTTTATTTACAGTATGTAAAATGTATTTGGTGTACTTTTAGTTAATATTATATGTACAACATATGAAATATATTTACTGTACTTTTTGATATTTTATGTACAGTATATAATATATATTTGGTGTACTTTTGATATTTTATGTAAATTATATAATATATACTTGGTTTAGTTTTTGATATTTTACATAGATTGTAATATATATTTACTGTCCTTTTTGATATTTAATTTAGAGTGTATAATATACATTTGGTGTAATTTTTGATATTTTATGTACAGTATATTAAATATAATTACTGAAGATTTTGACAGTTTATTTACAGTATATATAACACATATTTGGTGTACTTTTTCATATTTTTTGTACTGTTGATAATATATACTTACTGTAATTATTGATATTTTATTTACAGTATGTAAAATGTATTTGGTGTACTTTTAGTTAATATTATATGTACAATATATGAAATATATTTACTGTACTTTTTGATATTTTATGTACAGTATATAATATATATTTGGTGTACTTTTGATATTTTATGTAAATTATATAATATATATTTGGTGTAGTTTTTGATATTTTACATAGTGTGAAATATATATTTACTCTCCTTTTTGATATTTTATTTAGAGTGTATAATATACATTTGGTGTAATTTTTGATATTTTATGAACAGTATATTAAATATAATTACTGAAGATTTTGATAGTTCATTTACAGTATATATAACACCTATTTGGTGTATTTTTTGATATTTTATGTACAGTAGATTATATATACTTACTGGAATTTTTTATATTTTATTTACTGTATGTAAAATGTATTTGGTGTAATTTTAGTTAATATTATATGTACAATATATGAAATATATTTACTGTACTTTTTGATATTTAATGTACAGTAGATAATATATACTTACTGTAATTTTTTATATTTTATTTACAGTATGAAAAATGTATTTGGTGTACTTTTAGTTAATATTATATGTACAATATATGAAATATAATTACTGTACTTTTTGATATTTTATGTAGAGTATATAATATATATTTGGTGTACTTTTGATATTTTATGTAAATTATATAATATATATTTGGTGTAGTTTTTGATATTTTACATAGAGTGTAATATATATTTACTGTCCTTTTTGATATTTTATTTAGAGTGTATAATATACGTTTGGTGTAATTTTTGATATTTTATGAACAGTATATTAAATATAATTACTGAAGATTTTGATAGTTTATTTACAGTATATATAACACATATTTGGTGTACTTTTTGATATTTTATATACAGTAGATAATATATACTTACTGTAAATTTTATATTTTATTTACAGTATGTAAAATGTATTTGGTGTACTTTTAGTTAATATTATATGTACAATATATGAAATATATTTACTGTAATTTTTGATATTCTATGTACAGTAGATATATATACTTACTGTAATTTTTTATATTTTATTTACAGTATGTAAAATGTATTTGGTGTACTCTTAGTTAATATTACATGTACAATATATGAAATATATTTACTGTACTTTTTGATATTTTATGTACAGTATATAATATATATTTGGTGTACTTTTGATATTTTATGTTAATTATATAATATATATTTGGTGTAGTTTTTGATATTTTACATAGAATGTAATATATATTTACTGTCATTTTTGATATTTTATTTAGAATGTATAATATATATTTGGTGTAATTTTTGATATTTTATGTACAGTATGTTAAATATAATTACTGAAGATTTTGATAGTTTATTTACAGTATATATAACACATATTTGGTGTACTTTTTGATATTTTATGTACAGTAGATAATATATACTTACTGTAATTTTTGATATTTTATTTACAGTATGTAAAATGTATTTGGTGTGCTTTTAGTTAATATTACATGTACAATCTATGAAATATATTTACTGTACTTTTTGATATTTTATGTACAGTATATAATATATATTTCGTGTACATTTGATATTTTATGTAAATTATATAATATATATTTGGTGTAGTTTTTGATATTTTACATAGAGTGTAATATATATTTACTGTCCTTTTTGATATTTTATTTAGAGTGTATAATATACATTTGTTGTAATTTTTGATATATTATGAACAGTATATTAAATATAATTACTGAAGATTTTGATAGTTTATTTACAGTATATATAACACATATTCGGTGTACTTTTTGATATTTAATGTACAGTAGATAATATATACTTACTGTAATTTTTGATATTTTATTTACAGTATGTAAAATGTATTTGGTGTACTTAGTTATTATTATATGTACAATATATGAAATATATTTACTGTACTTTTTGATATTTTATGTACAGTATAAAATATATATTTTGTGTACTTTTGATATTTTATGTAAATTATATAATATATATTTGGTGTAGTTTTTGATATTTTACATAGAGTGTAATATATATTTACTGTCATTTTTGATATTTAATTTAGAGTGTATAATATACATTTGGTGTAATTTTTGATATTTAATGAACAGTATATTAAATATAATTACTGAAGATTTTGATAGTTTATTTACAGTATATATAACACATGTTTGGTGTACTTTTTGATATTTTATGTACAGTAGATAATATATACTTACTGAAATTTTTCATATTTTATTTACAGTATGTAAAATGTATTTGGTGTACTTTTAGTTAATATTATATGTACAATATTTGAAATATATTTACTGTACATTTTGATATTTTATGTACAGTATATAATATATATTTGGTGTGCTTTTGATATTTTATGTAAATTACATAATATATATTTGGTGTAGTTTTTGATATTTTACATAGGGTGTGTAATATATATTTACTGTACTTTTTGATATTTTATTTACAGTATATAATATACATTTGGTGTAATTTTTGATATTTTATGTACATTATGTAATATATATTTACTGTACTTTTTGATATATTATTTACAGTATATAAAATGTATTTTGTGTAGTTTTAGTTAATATTATATGTACAATATATGAAATAAAGTTACTGTACTTTTTGATATATTATGTACAGTATATAATAAATATTTGGTGTACTTTTGATATTTTACATACAGTATGTAATATATATTTACTGTACTTTTTGATATTTTATTTACAGTATATAAAATGTATTTGGTGTACTTTTAGTTAATATTATATATACAATGTATGAAATATATTTACTGTACTGTTTGATATTTTATGTACAGTATACAAGATGTATTTGCTGTCCTTTTGATATTTTATGTAAATTATATAATATAAATTTGGTGTAGTTTTTGATGTTTTACATAGGGTGTGTAATATATGTTTAATGTACCTTTTGATATTTTATTTACAGTATATAATATGTATTTGGTGTAGTTTTAGTTAATATTATATGTACAATATATGAAATATATTTACTGTACTTTTTGATATTTTATGTACTGTATATAATATATATTTGGTGTACTTTTGATATTTTATGTAAATTACATAATATACATTTGGTGTAGTTTTTGATATTTTACATAGAGTGTAATATATATTTACTGTCAATTTTGATATTTTATTTAGGGTGTATAATATACATTTGGTGTAATTTTTGATATTTTATGTACAGTTTATTAAATATAATTACTGAAGATTTTGATAGTTTATTTACAGTATATATAACACATATTTGGTGTACTTTTTGATATTTTATGTACAGTAGATAATATATACTTACTGTAAATTTTTATATTTTATTTACCGTATGTAAAATGTATTTGTTGTACTTTTAGTTAATATTATATGTACAATATATGAAATATATTTACTGTACTTTTTGATATTTTATGTACAGTATATAATGTATATTTGGTGTACTTTTGATATTTTATGTTAATTATATAATATATATTTGGTGTAGTTTTTGATATTTTACATAGAGTGTAATATATATTTACTGTCCTTTTTGATATTTTATTTAGAGTGTATAATATACATTTGGTGTAATTTTTGATATTTTATGTACAGTATATTAAATATAATTACTGAAGATTTTGATAGTTTATTTACAGTATATATAACACATATTTGGTGTACTTTTTGATATTTTATGTACAGTAGATAATATATACTTACTGTAATTTTTGATATTTTATTTACAGTATATAAAATGTATTTGTTGTACTTTTAGTTAATATTATATGTACAATATAGGAAATATATTTACTGTACTTTTTGATATTTTATGTGCAGTATATAATATATATTTGGTGTACTTTTGATATTTTATGTAAATTATATAATATATATTTGGTGTAGTTTTTGATATTTTACATAGAGTATAATATATATTTACTGTCCTTTTTGATATTTTATTTAGAGTGTATAATATACATTTGGTGTAATTTTTGATATTTTATGTACAGTATATTAAATATAATTACTGAAGATTTTGATAGTTTATTTACAGTATATATAACACATATTTGGTGTACATTTTGATATTTTATGTACGGTAGATAATATATACTTACTGGAATTTTTGATATTTTACTTACAGTATGTAAAATGTATTTGTTGTTCTTTTAGTTAATATTATATGTACAATATATGAAATATATTTACTGTACTTTTTGATATTTTATGTACAGTATATAATATATATTTGGTGTTCTTTTGATATTTTATGTAAATTATATAATATATACTTGGTGTAGTTTTTGATATTTTACATAGAGTGTAATATATATTTACTGTCATTTTTGATATTTTATTTAGAATTTATAATATACATTTGGTGTAATTATTGTTATTTTATGTACAGTATATTAAATATAATTACTGAAGGTTTTGATAGTTTATTTACAGTATATATAACACATATTTGGTGTACTTTTTGATATTTTATGTACAGTAGATAATATATACTTACTGTAATTTTTGCTATTTTATTTACAGTATATAAAATGTATTTGGTGTAGTTTTAGTTAATATTATATGTACAATATATGAAATATACTTACTGTACTTTTTGATATTTTATGTACAATATATAATATATATTTGGTGTATTTTGATATTTTATGTAAATTATATAATATATATTTGGTGTAGTTTTTGATATTTTACATAGAGTGTAATATATATTTACTGTCCTTTTTGATATTTTATTTAGAGTGTATAATATACATTTGGTGTAATTTTTGATATTTTATGTACAGTTTATTATATATAATTACTGAAGATTTTGATAGTTTATTTACAATATATATAACACATATTTGGTGTACTTTTTGATATTTTATGTACAGTAGATAATATATACTTACTGTAATTTTTTATATTTTATTTACCGTATGTAAAATGTATTTGTTGTACTTTTAGTTAATATTATATGTACAATATATGAAATATATTTACTGTACTTTTTGATATTTTATGTAGAGTATATAATGTATATTTGGTGTACCTTTGATATTTTATGTAAATTATATAATATATATTTGGTGTAGTTTTTGATATTTTACATAGAGTGTAATATATATTTACTGTCCTTTTTGATATTTTATTTAGAGTGAATAATATACATTTGGTGTAATTTTTGATATCTTATGTACAGTATATTATATATAATTACTGAAGATTTTGATAATTTATTTACAGTATATATAACACATATTTGGTGTACTTTTTGATATTTTATGTACAGTAGATAATATATATTTACTGTAATTTTTGATATTTTATTTACAGTATATAAAGTGTATTTGGTGTACTTTTAGTTAATATTATATGTACAATATATGAAATATATTTACTGTACTCTTTGATATGTTATGTACAGTATATAATATATATTTGGTGTTCTTTTGATATTTTATGTAAATTATATAATATATATTTGGTGTAGTTTTTGATATTTTACATAGTGTGAAATATATATTTACTCTCCTTTTTGATATTTTATTTAGAGTGTATAATATACATTTGGTGTAATTTTTGATATTTTATGAACAGTATATTAAATATAATTACTGAAGATTTTGATAGTTCATTTACAGTATATATAACACCTATTTGGTGTATTTTTTGATATTTTATGTACAGTAGATTATATATACTTACTGGAATTTTTTATATTTTATTTACTGTATGTAAAATGTATTTGGTGTAATTTTAGTTAATATTATATGTACAATATATGAAATATATTTACTGTACTTTTTGATATTTAATGTACAGTAGATAATATATACTTACTGTAATTTTTTATAGTTTATTTACAGTATGAAAAATGTATTTGGTGTACTTTTAGTTAATATTATATGTACAATATATGAAATATAATTACTGTACTTTTTGATATTTTATGTAGAGTATATAATATATATTTGGTGTACTTTTGATATTTTATGTAAATTATATAATATATATTTGGTGTAGTTTTTGATATTTTACATAGAGTGAAATATATATTTACTGTCCTTTTTGATATTTTATTTAGAGTGTATAATATACGTTTGGTGTAATTTTTGATATTTTATGAACAGTATATTAAATATAATTACTGAAGATTTTGATAGTTTATTTACAGTATATATAACACATATTTGGTGTACTTTTTGATATTTTATATACAGTAGATAGTATATACTTACTGTAAATTTTATATTTTATTTACAGTATGTAAAATGTATTTGGTGTACTTTTAGTTAATATTATATGTACAATATATGAAATATATTTACTGTAATTTTTGATATTCTATGTACAGTAGATATATATACTTACTGTAATTTTTTATATTTTATTTACAGTATGTAAAATGTATTTGGTGTACTCTTAGTTAATATTACATGTACAATATATGAAATATATTTACTGTACTTTTTGATATTTTATGTACAGTATATAATATATATTTGGTGTACTTTTGATATTTTATGTTAATTATATAATATATATTTGGTGTAGTTTTTGATATTTTACATAGAATGTAATATATATTTACTGTCATTTTTGATATTTTATTTAGAATGTATAATATATATTTGGTGTAATTTTTGATATTTTATGTACAGTATGTTAAATATAATTACTGAAGATTTTGATAGTTTATTTACAGTATATATAACACATATTTGGTGTACTTTTTGATATTTTATGTACAGTAGATAATATATACTTACTGTAATTTTTGATATTTTATTTACAGTATGTAAAATGTATTTGGTGTGCTTTTAGTTAATATTACATGTACAATCTATGAAATATATTTACTGTACTTTTTGATATTTTATGTACAGTATATAATATATATTTCGTGTACATTTGATATTTTATGTAAATTATATAATATATATTTGGTGTAGTTTTTGATATTTTACATAGAGTGTAATATATATTTACTGTCCTTTTTGATATTTTATTTAGAGTGTATAATATACATTTGTTGTAATTTTTGATATATTATGAACAGTATATTAAATATAATTACTGAAGATTTTGATAGTTTATTTACAGTATATATAACACATATTCGGTGTACTTTTTGATATTTAATGTACAGTAGATAATATATACTTACTGTAATTTTTGATATTTTATTTACAGTATGTAAAATGTATTTGGTGTACTTAGTTATTATTATATGTACAATATATGAAATATATTTACTGTACTTTTTGATATTTTATGTACAGTATAAAATATATATTTTGTGTACTTTTGATATTTTATGTAAATTATATAATATATATTTGGTGTAGTTTTTGATATTTTACATAGAGTGTAATATATATTTACTGTCATTTTTGATATTTAATTTAGAGTGTATAATATACATTTGGTGTAATTTTTGATATTTTATGAACAGTATATTAAATATAATTACTGAAGATTTTGATAGTTTATTTACAGTATATATAACACATGTTTGGTGTACTTTTTGATATTTTATGTACAGTAGATAATATATACTTACTGAAATTTTTCATATTTTATTTACAGTATGTAAAATGTATTTGGTGTACTTTTAGTTAATATTATATGTACAATATTTGAAATATATTTACTGTACATTTTGATATTTTATGTACAGTATATAATATATATTTGGTGTGCTTTTGATATTTTATGTAAATTACATAATATATATTTGGTGTAGTTTTTGATATTTTACATAGGGTGTGTAATATATATTTACTGTACTTTTTGATATTTTATTTACAGTATATAATATACATTTGGTGTAATTTTTGATATTTTATGTACATTATGTAATATATATTTACTGTACTTTTTGATATATTATTTACAGTATATAAAATGTATTTTGTGTAGTTTTAGTTAATATTATATGTACAATATATGAAATAAAGTTACTGTACTTTTTGATATATTATGTACAGTATATAATAAATATTTGGTGTACTTTTGATATTTTACATACAGTATGTAATATATATTTACTGTACTTTTTGATATTTTATTTACAGTATATAAAATGTATTTGGTGTACTTTTAGTTAATATTATATATACAATGTATGAAATATATTTACTGTACTGTTTGATATTTTATGTACAGTATACAAGATGTATTTGCTGTCCTTTTGATATTTTATGTAAATTATATAATATAAATTTGGTGTAGTTTTTGATGTTTTACATAGGGTGTGTAATATATGTTTAATGTACCTTTTGATATTTTATTTACAGTATATAATATGTATTTGGTGTAGTTTTAGTTAATATTATATGTACAATATATGAAATATATTTACTGTACTTTTTGATATTTTATGTACTGTATATAATATATATTTGGTGTACTTTTGATATTTTATGTAAATTACATAATATACATTTGGTGTAGTTTTTGATATTTTACATAGAGTGTAATATATATTTACTGTCAATTTTGATATTTTATTTAGGGTGTATAATATACATTTGGTGTAATTTTTGATATTTTATGTACAGTTTATTAAATATAATTACTGAAGATTTTGATAGTTTATTTACAGTATATATAACACATATTTGGTGTACTTTTTGATATTTTATGTACAGTAGATAATATATACTTACTGTAAATTTTTATATTTTATTTACCGTATGTAAAATGTATTTGTTGTACTTTTAGTTAATATTATATGTACAATATATGAAATATATTTACTGTACTTTTTGATATTTTATGTACAGTATATAATGTATATTTGGTGTACTTTTGATATTTTATGTAAATTATATAATATATATTTGGTGTAGTTTTTGATATTTTACATAGAGTGTAATATATATTTACTGTCCTTTTTGATATTTTATTTAGAGTGTATAATATACATTTGGTGTAATTTTTGATATTTTATGTACAGTATATTAAATATAATTACTGAAGATTTTGATAGTTTATTTACAGTATATATAACACATATTTGGTGTACTTTTTGATATTTTATGTACAGTAGATAATATATACTTACTGTAATTTTTGATATTTTATTTACAGTATATAAAATGTATTTGTTGTACTTTTAGTTAATATTATATGTACAATATAGGAAATATATTTACTGTACTTTTTGATATTTTATGTGCAGTATATAATATATATTTGGTGTACTTTTGATATTTTATGTAAATTATATAATATATATTTGGTGTAGTTTTTGATATTTTACATAGAGTATAATATATATTTACTGTCCTTTTTGATATTTTATTTAGAGTGTATAATATACATTTGGTGTAATTTTTGATATTTTATGTACAGTATATTAAATATAATTACTGAAGATTTTGATAGTTTATTTACAGTATATATAACACATATTTGGTGTACATTTTGATATTTTATGTACGGTAGATAATATATACTTACTGGAATTTTTGATATTTTACTTACAGTATGTAAAATGTATTTGTTGTTCTTTTAGTTAATATTATATGTACAATATATGAAATATATTTACTGTACTTTTTGATATTTTATGTACAGTATATAATATATATTTGGTGTTCTTTTGATATTTTATGTAAATTATATAATATATACTTGGTGTAGTTTTTGATATTTTACATAGAGTGTAATATATATTTACTGTCATTTTTGATATTTTATTTAGAATTTATAATATACATTTGGTGTAATTATTGTTATTTTATGTACAGTATATTAAATATAATTACTGAAGGTTTTGATAGTTTATTTACAGTATATATAACACATATTTGGTGTACTTTTTGATATTTTATGTACAGTAGATAATATATACTTACTGTAATTTTTGCTATTTTATTTACAGTATATAAAATGTATTTGGTGTAGTTTTAGTTAATATTATATGTACAATATATGAAATATACTTACTGTACTTTTTGATATTTTATGTACAATATATAATATATATTTGGTGTATTTTGATATTTTATGTAAATTATATAATATATATTTGGTGTAGTTTTTGATATTTTACATAGAGTGTAATATATATTTACTGTCCTTTTTGATATTTTATTTAGAGTGTATAATATACATTTGGTGTAATTTTTGATATTTTATGTACAGTTTATTATATATAATTACTGAAGATTTTGATAGTTTATTTACAGTATATATAACACATATTTGGTGTACTTTTTGATATTTTATGTACAGTAGATAATATATACTTACTGTAATTTTTTATATTTTATTTACCGTATGTAAAATGTATTTGTTGTACTTTTAGTTAATATTATATGTACAATATATGAAATATATTTACTGTACTTTTTGATATTTTATGTAGAGTATATAATGTATATTTGGTGTACCTTTGATATTTTATGTAAATTATATAATATATATTTGGTGTAGTTTTTGATATTTTACATAGAGTGTAATATATATTTACTGTCCTTTTTGATATTTTATTTAGAGTGAATAATATACATTTGGTGTAATTTTTGATATCTTATGTACAGTATATTATATATAATTACTGAAGATTTTGATAATTTATTTACAGTATATATAACACATATTTGGTGTACTTTTTGATATTTTATGTACAGTAGATAATATATATTTACTGTAATTTTTGATATTTTATTTACAGTATATAAAGTGTATTTGGTGTACTTTTAGTTAATATTATATGTACAATATATGAAATATATTTACTGTACTCTTTGATATGTTATGTACAGTATATAATATATATTTGGTGTTCTTTTGATATTTTATGTAAATTATATAATATATATTTGGTGTAGTTTTTGATATTTTACATACAGTGTAATATATATTTACTGTCGCTTTTGATATTTTATTTAGAATGTATAATATACATTTGGTGTAATTATTGATAATTTATGTACAGTATATTAAATATAATTACTGAAGATTTTGATAGTTTATTTACAGTATGTATAACACGTATTTGGTGTACTTTTTGATATTTAATGTACAGTAGATAATATATACTTACTGTAATTTTTTATATTTTATTTACAGTATGAAAAATGTATTTGGTGTACTTTTAGTTAATATTATATGTACAATATATGAAATATAATTACTGTACTTTTTGATATTTTATGTAGAGTATATAATATATATTTGGTGTACTTTTGATATTTTATGTAAATTATATAATATATATTTGGTGTAGTTTTTGATATTTTACATAGAGTGTAATATATATTTACTGTCCTTTTTGATATTTTATTTAGAGTGTATAATATACGTTTGGTGTAATTTTTGATATTTTATGAACAGTATATTAAATATAATTACTGAAGATTTTGATAGTTTATTTACAGTATATATAACACATATTTGGTGTACTTTTTGATATTTTATATACAGTAGATAATATATACTTACTGTAAATTTTATATTTTATTTACAGTATGTAAAATGTATTTGGTGTACTTTTAGTTAATATTATATGTACAATATATGAAATATATTTACTGTAATTTTTGATATTCTATGTACAGTAGATATATATACTTACTGTAATTTTTTATATTTTATTTACAGTATGTAAAATGTATTTGGTGTACTCTTAGTTAATATTACATGTACAATATATGAAATATATTTACTGTACTTTTTGATATTTTATGTACAGTATATAATATATATTTGGTGTACTTTTGATATTTTATGTTAATTATATAATATATATTTGGTGTAGTTTTTGATATTTTACATAGAATGTAATATATATTTACTGTCATTTTTGATATTTTATTTAGAATGTATAATATATATTTGGTGTAATTTTTGATATTTTATGTACAGTATGTTAAATATAATTACTGAAGATTTTGATAGTTTATTTACAGTATATATAACACATATTTGGTGTACTTTTTGATATTTTATGTACAGTAGATAATATATACTTACTGTAATTTTTGATATTTTATTTACAGTATGTAAAATGTATTTGGTGTGCTTTTAGTTAATATTACATGTACAATCTATGAAATATATTTACTGTACTTTTTGATATTTTATGTACAGTATATAATATATATTTCGTGTACATTTGATATTTTATGTAAATTATATAATATATATTTGGTGTAGTTTTTGATATTTTACATAGAGTGTAATATATATTTACTGTCCTTTTTGATATTTTATTTAGAGTGTATAATATACATTTGTTGTAATTTTTGATATATTATGAACAGTATATTAAATATAATTACTGAAGATTTTGATAGTTTATTTACAGTATATATAACACATATTCGGTGTACTTTTTGATATTTAATGTACAGTAGATAATATATACTTACTGTAATTTTTGATATTTTATTTACAGTATGTAAAATGTATTTGGTGTACTTAGTTATTATTATATGTACAATATATGAAATATATTTACTGTACTTTTTGATATTTTATGTACAGTATAAAATATATATTTTGTGTACTTTTGATATTTTATGTAAATTATATAATATATATTTGGTGTAGTTTTTGATATTTTACATAGAGTGTAATATATATTTACTGTCATTTTTGATATTTAATTTAGAGTGTATAATATACATTTGGTGTAATTTTTGATATTTTATGAACAGTATATTAAATATAATTACTGAAGATTTTGATAGTTTATTTACAGTATATATAACACATGTTTGGTGTACTTTTTGATATTTTATGTACAGTAGATAATATATACTTACTGAAATTTTTCATATTTTATTTACAGTATGTAAAATGTATTTGGTGTACTTTTAGTTAATATTATATGTACAATATTTGAAATATATTTACTGTACATTTTGATATTTTATGTACAGTATATAATATATATTTGGTGTGCTTTTGATATTTTATGTAAATTACATAATATATATTTGGTGTAGTTTTTGATATTTTACATAGGGTGTGTAATATATATTTACTGTACTTTTTGATATTTTATTTACAGTATATAATATACATTTGGTGTAATTTTTGATATTTTATGTACATTATGTAATATATATTTACTGTACTTTTTGATATATTATTTACAGTATATAAAATGTATTTTGTGTAGTTTTAGTTAATATTATATGTACAATATATGAAATAAAGTTACTGTACTTTTTGATATATTATGTACAGTATATAATAAATATTTGGTGTACTTTTGATATTTTACATACAGTATGTAATATATATTTACTGTACTTTTTGATATTTTATTTACAGTATATAAAATGTATTTGGTGTACTTTTAGTTAATATTATATATACAATGTATGAAATATATTTACTGTACTGTTTGATATTTTATGTACAGTATACAAGATGTATTTGCTGTCCTTTTGATATTTTATGTAAATTATATAATATAAATTTGGTGTAGTTTTTGATGTTTTACATAGGGTGTGTAATATATGTTTAATGTACCTTTTGATATTTTATTTACAGTATATAATATGTATTTGGTGTAGTTTTAGTTAATATTATATGTACAATATATGAAATATATTTACTGTACTTTTTGATATTTTATGTACTGTATATAATATATATTTGGTGTACTTTTGATATTTTATGTAAATTACATAATATACATTTGGTGTAGTTTTTGATATTTTACATAGAGTGTAATATATATTTACTGTCAATTTTGATATTTTATTTAGGGTGTATAATATACATTTGGTGTAATTTTTGATATTTTATGTACAGTTTATTAAATATAATTACTGAAGATTTTGATAGTTTATTTACAGTATATATAACACATATTTGGTGTACTTTTTGATATTTTATGTACAGTAGATAATATATACTTACTGTAAATTTTTATATTTTATTTACCGTATGTAAAATGTATTTGTTGTACTTTTAGTTAATATTATATGTACAATATATGAAATATATTTACTGTACTTTTTGATATTTTATGTACAGTATATAATGTATATTTGGTGTACTTTTGATATTTTATGTAAATTATATAATATATATTTGGTGTAGTTTTTGATATTTTACATAGAGTGTAATATATATTTACTGTCCTTTTTGATATTTTATTTAGAGTGTATAATATACATTTGGTGTAATTTTTGATATTTTATGTACAGTATATTAAATATAATTACTGAAGATTTTGATAGTTTATTTACAGTATATATAACACATATTTGGTGTACTTTTTGATATTTTATGTACAGTAGATAATATATACTTACTGTAATTTTTGATATTTTATTTACAGTATATAAAATGTATTTGTTGTACTTTTAGTTAATATTATATGTACAATATAGGAAATATATTTACTGTACTTTTTGATATTTTATGTGCAGTATATAATATATATTTGGTGTACTTTTGATATTTTATGTAAATTATATAATATATATTTGGTGTAGTTTTTGATATTTTACATAGAGTATAATATATATTTACTGTCCTTTTTGATATTTTATTTAGAGTGTATAATATACATTTGGTGTAATTTTTGATATTTTATGTACAGTATATTAAATATAATTACTGAAGATTTTGATAGTTTATTTACAGTATATATAACACATATTTGGTGTACATTTTGATATTTTATGTACGGTAGATAATATATACTTACTGGAATTTTTGATATTTTACTTACAGTATGTAAAATGTATTTGTTGTTCTTTTAGTTAATATTATATGTACAATATATGAAATATATTTACTGTACTTTTTGATATTTTATGTACAGTATATAATATATATTTGGTGTTCTTTTGATATTTTATGTAAATTATATAATATATACTTGGTGTAGTTTTTGATATTTTACATAGAGTGTAATATATATTTACTGTCATTTTTGATATTTTATTTAGAATTTATAATATACATTTGGTGTAATTATTGTTATTTTATGTACAGTATATTAAATATAATTACTGAAGGTTTTGATAGTTTATTTACAGTATATATAACACATATTTGGTGTACTTTTTGATATTTTATGTACAGTAGATAATATATACTTACTGTAATTTTTGCTATTTTATTTACAGTATATAAAATGTATTTGGTGTAGTTTTAGTTAATATTATATGTACAATATATGAAATATACTTACTGTACTTTTTGATATTTTATGTACAATATATAATATATATTTGGTGTATTTTGATATTTTATGTAAATTATATAATATATATTTGGTGTAGTTTTTGATATTTTACATAGAGTGTAATATATATTTACTGTCCTTTTTGATATTTTATTTAGAGTGTATAATATACATTTGGTGTAATTTTTGATATTTTATGTACAGTTTATTATATATAATTACTGAAGATTTTGATAGTTTATTTACAGTATATATAACACATATTTGGTGTACTTTTTGATATTTTATGTACAGTAGATAATATATACTTACTGTAATTTTTTATATTTTATTTACCGTATGTAAAATGTATTTGTTGTACTTTTAGTTAATATTATATGTACAATATATGAAATATATTTACTGTACTTTTTGATATTTTATGTAGAGTATATAATGTATATTTGGTGTACCTTTGATATTTTATGTAAATTATATAATATATATTTGGTGTAGTTTTTGATATTTTACATAGAGTGTAATATATATTTACTGTCCTTTTTGATATTTTATTTAGAGTGAATAATATACATTTGGTGTAATTTTTGATATCTTATGTACAGTATATTATATATAATTACTGAAGATTTTGATAATTTATTTACAGTATATATAACACATATTTGGTGTACTTTTTGATATTTTATGTACAGTAGATAATATATATTTACTGTAATTTTTGATATTTTATTTACAGTATATAAAGTGTATTTGGTGTACTTTTAGTTAATATTATATGTACAATATATGAAATATATTTACTGTACTCTTTGATATGTTATGTACAGTATATAATATATATTTGGTGTTCTTTTGATATTTTATGTAAATTATATAATATATATTTGGTGTAGTTTTTGATATTTTACATACAGTGTAATATATATTTACTGTCGCTTTTGATATTTTATTTAGAATGTATAATATACATTTGGTGTAATTATTGATAATTTATGTACAGTATATTAAATATAATTACTGAAGATTTTGATAGTTTATTTACAGTATGTATAACACGTATTTGGTGTACTTTTTGATATTTTATGTACAGTAGATAATATATACTTACTGTAATTTTTGATATTTTATTTACAGTATATAAAATGCCTTTGGTGTACTTTTAGTTAATATTATATGTACAATATATGAAATATATTTACTGTACTTTTTGATATTTTAGGTAAAGTATATAATATATATTTGGTGTACTTTTGATATTTTATGTAAATTATATAATATATATTTGGTGTAGGTTTTGATATTTTACATAGAGTATAATATATATTTAGTGTCCTTTTTAATATTTTATTTAGAGTGTATAATATACATTTGGTGTAATTTTTGATATTTTATGAACAGTATATTAAATATAATTACTGAAGATTTTGATAGTTTATTTACAGTATATATAAAACATATTTGGTGTACTTTTTGATACTTTATGTACAGTAGATAATATAAACTTACTGTAATTTTTTATATTTTATTTACAGTATGTAAAATGTATTTGGTGTACTTTTAGTTAATATTATATGTACAATATGTGAAATATATTTACTGTACTTTTTGATATTTTATGTACAGGAGATAATATAAAATTACTGAATTTTTTTATATTTTATTTACAGTATGTAAAATGTATTTGGTGTACTTTTAGTT
The DNA here is from genome assembly GCF_029289425.2 of Pan paniscus. NCBI lineage: Eukaryota > Metazoa > Chordata > Mammalia > Primates > Hominidae > Pan > Pan paniscus. Next base: position 11,757,823 of record NC_073263.2, on the reverse strand, counting down.
AATATTATATGTACAATATATGAAATATATTTACTGTACTTTTTGATATATTATGTACAGTAGATAATATATACTTACTGTAATTTTTTATATTTTATTTACAGTATGTAAAATGTATTTGGTGTACTTTTAGTTAATATTATATGTACAACATATGAAATATATTTACTAAACTTTTTGAAATTTTATGTACAGTATACAATATTTATTTGGTGTACTTTTGATATTTTATGTAAATTATATAATATATATTTGTTGTAGTTTTTGATATTTTACATAGAGTGTAATATATATTTTCTGTCATTTTTGATATTTTATCTAGAGTGTATAATATACATTTGGTATAATTTTTGATATTTTATGAACAGTATATTAAATATAATTACTGAAGATTTTGATAGTTTATTTACAGTATATATAATACATATTTGGTGTACTTTTTGATATTTTATGTACAGTAGATAATATATACTTACTGTAATTTTTTATATTTTATTTACAGTATGTAAAATGTATTTGGTGTACTTTTAGTTAATATTATATGTACAATATGTGAAATATATTTACTGTACTTTTTGATATTTTATGTACAGTAGATAATATAAACTTACTGAAAGTTTTTATATTTTATTTACAGTATGTAAAATGTATTTGGTGTACTTTTAGTTAATATTATATGTACAACATATGAAATACATTTACTGTACTTTTTGATATTTTATGTACAGTATATAATATATATTTGGTGTACTTTTGATATTTTATGTAAATTATATAATATATACTTGGTTTAGTTTTTGATATTTTACATAGATTGTAATATATATTTACTGTCCTTTTTGATATTTAATTTAGAGTGTATAATATACATTTGGTGTAATTTTTGATATTTTATGTACAGTATATTAAATATAATTACTGAAGATTTTGACAGTTTATTTACAGTATATATAACACATATTTGGTGTACATTTTCATATTTTTTGTACTGTTGATAATATATACTTACTGTAATTATTGATATTTTATTTACAGTATGTAAAATGTATTTGGTGTACTTTTAGTTAATATTATATGTACAATATATGAAATATATTTACTGTACTTTTTGATATTTTATGTACAGTATATAATATATATTTGGTGTACTTTTGATATTTTATGTAAATTATATAATATATATTTGGTGTAGTTTTTGATATTTTACATAGTGTGAAATATATATTTACTGTCCTTTTTGATATTTTATTTAGAGTGTATAATATACATTTGGTGTAATTTTTGATATTTTATGAACAGTATATTAAATATAATTACTGAAGATTTTGATAGTTCATTTACAGTATATATAACACCTATTTGGTGTACTTTTTGATATTTTATGTACAGTAGATTATATATACTTACTGGAATTTTTTATATTTTATTTACTGTATGTAAAATGTATTTGGTGTAATTTTAGTTAATATTATATGTACAATATATGAAATATATTTACTGTACTTTTTGATATTTAATGTACAGTAGATAATATACACTTACTGTTATTTTTTATATTTTATTTACAGTATGAAAAATGTATTTGTTGTACTTTTAGTTAATATTATATGTACAATATATGAAATATAATTACTGTACTTTTTGATATTTTATGTAGAGTATATAATATATATTTGGTGTACTTTTGATATTTTATGTAAATTATATAATATATATTTGGTGTAGTTTTTGATATTTTACATAGAGTGTAATATATATTTACTGTCCTTTTTGATATTTTATTTAGAGTGTATAATATACGTTTGGTGTAATTTTTGATATTTTATGAACAGTATATTAAATATAATTACTGAAGATTTTGATAGTTTATTTACAGTATATATAACACATATTTGGTGTACTTGTTGATATTTTATGTACAGTAGATAATATATACTTACTGTAAATTTTATATTTTATTTACAGTATGTAAAATGTATTTGGTGTACTTTTAGTTAATATTATATGTACAATATATGAAATATATTTACTGTAATTTTTGATATTCTATGTACAGTAGATATATATACTTACTGTAATTTTTTATATTTTATTTACAGTATGTAAAATGTATTTGGTGTACTCTTAGTTAATATTACATGTACAGTATATGAAATATATTTACTGTACTTTTTGATATTTTATGTACAGTATATAATATATATTTGGTGTACTTTTGATATTTTATGTAAATTATATAATATATATTTGGTGTAGTTTTTGATATTTTACATAGAATGTAATATATATTTACTGTCATTTTTGATATTTTATTTAGAATGTATAATATATATTTGGTGTAATTTTTGATATTTTATGTACAGTATGTTAAATATAATTACTGAAGATTTTGATAGTTTATTTACAGTATATATAACACATATTTGGTGTACTTTTTGATATTTTATGTACAGTAGATAATATATACTTACTGTAATTTTTGATATTTTATTTACAGTATGTAAAATGTATTTGGTGTGCTTTTAGTTAATATTACATGTACAATCTATGAAATATATTTACTGTACTTTTTGATATTTTATGTACAGTATATAATATATATTTCGTGTACATTTGATATTTTATGTAAATTATATAATATATATTTGGTGTAGTTTTTGATATTTTACATAGAGTGTAATATATATTTACTGTCCTTTTTGATATTTTATTTAGAGTGTATAATATACATTTGTTGTAATTTTTGATATAATATGAACAGTATATTAAATATAATTACTGAAGATTTTGATAGTTTATTTACAGTATATATAACACATATTCGGTGTACTTTTTGATATTTAATGTACAGTAGATAATATATACTTACTGTAATTTTTGATATTTTATTTACAGTATGTAAAATGTATTTGGTGTACTTAGTTATTATTATATGTACAATATATGAAATATATTTACTGTACTTTTTGATATTTTATGTACAGTATAAAATATATATTTTGTGTACTTTTGATATTTTATGTAAATTATATAATATATATTTGGTGTAGTTTTTGATATTTTACATAGAGTGTAATATATATTTACTGTCATTTTTGATATTTAATTTAGAGTGTATAATATACATTTGGTGTAATTTTTGATATTTTATGAACAGTATATTAAATATAATTACTGAAGATTTTGATAGTTTATTTACAGTATATATAACACATGTTTGGTGTACTTTTTCATATTTTATGTACAGTGGATAATATATACTTACTGTAATTTTTTATATTTTATTTACAGTATGTAAAATGTATTTGTTGTACTTTTATTTAATATTATATGTACAATATATGAAATATATTTACTGTACTTTTTGATATTTTATGTAGAGTATATAATATGTATTTGGTGTACTTTTGATATTTTATGAAAATTATATAATATATATTTGGCATAGTTTTTGATATTTTACATAGAGTGTAATATATATTTTCTGTCCTTTTTGATATTTTATTTAGAGTGTATAATATACATTTGGTGTAATTTTTGATATTTTATGAACAGTATATTAAATATAATTACTGAAGATTTTTATAGTTTATTTACAGTATATATAACACATATTTGGTGTACTTTTTGATACTTTATGTACAGTAGATAATATATACTTACTGTAATTTTTTATATTTTATTTACAGTATGTAAAATGTATTTGGTGTACTTTTAGTTAATATTATATGTACAATATGTGAAATATATTTACTGTACTTTTTGATATTTTATGTACAGGAGATAATATAAAATTACTGAATTTTTTTATATTTTATTTACAGTATGTAAAATGTATTTGGTGTACTTTTAGTTAATATTATATGTACAATATATGAAATATATTTACTGTACTTTTTGATATTTTATGTACAGTATATAATATATATTTGGTGTACTTTTGATATTTTATGTAAATTATATAATATATACTTGGTTTAGTTTTTGATACTTTACATAGAGTGTAATATATATTTTCTGTCCTTTTTGATATTTTATTTTGAGTGTATAATATACATTTGGTGTAATTTTTGATATTTTATGAACAGTATATTAAATATAATTACTGAAGATTTTGATAGTTTATTTACAGTATATATAACACATATTTGGTGTACTTTTTGATATTCTATGTACAGTAGATTATATGTACTTACTGTAATTTTTGATATTTTATTTACAGTATGTAAAATGTATTTGGTGTATTTTAGTTATTATTATATGTACAATATATGAAATATATTTACTGTACTTTTTGATATTATATGTACAGTATATAATATATATTTGGTGTACTTTTGATATTTTATGTAAATTATATAATATATACTTGGTGTAGTTTTTGATATTTTACATAGAGTGTAATATATATTTACTGTCCTTTTTGATATTTTATTTAGAGTGTATAATATACATTTGGTGTAATTTTTGGTATTTTATGAGCAGTATATTAAATATAATTACTGAAGATTTTGATAGTTTATTTACAGTATATATAACACATATTTGGTGTACTTTTTGATATTTTATGTACAGTAGATAATATATACTTACTGTAATTTTTTATATTTTATTTACAGTCTGTAAAATGTATTTGGTGTACTTTTAGTTAATATTATATGTACAATATATGAAATATATTTACTGTACTTTTTGATATTTTATGTACAGTACATAATATATATTTGGTGTACTTTTGATATTTTATGTAAGTTATATACTATATATTTGGTGTAGTTTTTGATATTTTACATAGAGTGTAATATATATTTACTGTCCTTTTTGATATTTTATTTAGAGTGTATAATATACATTTGGTGTAATTTTTGATATTTTATGAACAGTATATTAAATATAATTACTGAAGTTTTTGATAGTTTATTTACAGTATATATAACACATATTTGTTGTACTTTTTGATATTTTATGTACAGTAGATAATATATACTTACTGTAATTTTTGATATTTTATTTACAGTATGTAAAATGTATTTGTTGTACTTTTAGTTAATATTATATGTTCTGTATATGAAATATATTTACTGTACTTTTTGATATTTTATGTACAGTATATAATATATATTTGGTGTACTTTTGATATTTTATGTAAATTATATAATACATATTTGGTGTAGTTTTTGATATTTTTCATTGAGTGTAATATATATTTACTGTCCTTTTTGTTATTTTATTTAGAGTGTATAATATACATTTGGTGTAATTTTTGATATTTTATGAACAGTATATTAAATATAATTACTGAAGATTTTGATAGTTTATTTACAGTATATATAACACATATTTGGTGTACTTTTTCATATTTTATGTACAGTAGATAATATATACTTACTGTAATTTTTGATATTTTATTTACAGTATGTAAAATGTATTTGGTGTAATTTTAGTTAATATTATATGTACAATATATGAAATATATTTACTGTACTTTTTGGTATTTTATGTACAGTATATAATATATATTTGGTGTACTTTTGATATTTTATGTAAATTATATAATATATATTTGGTGTAATTTTTGATATTTTCCATAGAGTGTAATATATATTTACTGTCCTTTTTGATATTTTATTTAGAGTGTATAATATACATTTGGTGTAATTTTTGATATTTTATGTACAGTATATTAAATATAATTACTGAAGGTTTTGATAGTTTATTTACAGTATATATAACACATATTTGGTGTACATTTTGATATTTTATGTACGGTAGATAATATATACTTACTGGAATTTTTGATATTTTACTTACAGTATGTAAAATGTATTTGTTGTTCTTTTAGTTAATATTATATGTACAATATATGAAATATATTTACTGTACTTTTTGATATTTTATGTACAGTATATAATATATATTTGGTGTTCTTTTGATATTTTATGTAAATTATATAATATATACTTGGTGTAGTTTTTGATATTTTACATAGAGTGTAATATATATTTACTGTCATTTTTGATATTTTATTTAGAATTTATAATATACATTTGGTGTAATTATTGTTATTTTATGTACAGTATATTAAATATAATTACTGAAGGTTTTGATAGTTTATTTACAGTATATATAACACATATTTGGTGTACTTTTTGATATTTTATGTACAGTAGATAATATATACTTACTGTAATTTTTGCTATTTTATTTACAGTATATAAAATGTATTTGGTGTAGTTTTAGTTAATATTATATGTACAATATATGAAATATACTTACTGTACTTTTTGATATTTTATGTACAATATATAATATATATTTGGTGTATTTTGATATTTTATGTAAATTATATAATATATATTTGGTGTAGTTTTTGATATTTTACATAGAGTGTAATATATATTTACTGTCCTTTTTGATATTTTATTTAGAGTGTATAATATACATTTGGTGTAATTTTTGATATTTTATGTACAGTTTATTATATATAATTACTGAAGATTTTGATAGTTTATTTACAGTATATATAACACATATTTGGTGTACTTTTTGATATTTTATGTACAGTAGATAATATATACTTACTGTAATTTTTTATATTTTATTTACCGTATGTAAAATGTATTTGTTGTACTTTTAGTTAATATTATATGTACAATATATGAAATATATTTACTGTACTTTTTGATATTTTATGTAGAGTATATAATGTATATTTGGTGTACCTTTGATATTTTATGTAAATTATATAATATATATTTGGTGTAGTTTTTGATATTTTACATAGAGTGTAATATATATTTACTGTCCTTTTTGATATTTTATTTAGAGTGAATAATATACATTTGGTGTAATTTTTGATATCTTATGTACAGTATATTATATATAATTACTGAAGATTTTGATAATTTATTTACAGTATATATAACACATATTTGGTGTACTTTTTGATATTTTATGTACAGTAGATAATATATATTTACTGTAATTTTTGATATTTTATTTACAGTATATAAAGTGTATTTGGTGTACTTTTAGTTAATATTATATGTACAATATATGAAATATATTTACTGTACTCTTTGATATGTTATGTACAGTATATAATATATATTTGGTGTTCTTTTGATATTTTATGTAAATTATATAATATATATTTGGTGTAGTTTTTGATATTTTACATACAGTGTAATATATATTTACTGTCGCTTTTGATATTTTATTTAGAATGTATAATATACATTTGGTGTAATTATTGATAATTTATGTACAGTATATTAAATATAATTACTGAAGATTTTGATAGTTTATTTACAGTATGTATAACACGTATTTGGTGTACTTTTTGATATTTTATGTACAGTAGATAATATATACTTACTGTAATTTTTGATATTTTATTTACAGTATATAAAATGCATTTGGTGTACTTTTAGTTAATATTATATGTACAATATATGAAATATATTTACTGTACTTTTTGATATTTTAGGTAAAGTATATAATATATATTTGGTGTACTTTTGATATTTTATGTAAATTATATAATATATATTTGGTGTAGGTTTTGATATTTTACATAGAGTATAATATATATTTAGTGTCCTTTTTAATATTTTATTTAGAGTGTATAATATACATTTGGTGTAATTTTTGATATTTTATGAACAGTATATTAAATATAATTACTGAAGATTTTGATAGTTTATTTACAGTATATATAAAACATATTTGGTGTACTTTTTGATACTTTATGTACAGTAGATAATATATACTTACTGTAATTTTTTATATTTTATTTACAGTATGTAAAATGTATTTGGTGTACTTTTAGTTAATATTATATGTACAATATGTGAAATATATTTACTGTACTTTTTGATATTTTATGTACAGGAGATAATATAAAATTACTGAATTTTTTTATATTTTATTTACAGTATGTAAAATGTATTTGGTGTACTTTTAGTTAATATTATATGTACAATATATGAAATATATTTACTGTACTTTTTGATATATTATGTACAGTAGATAATATATACTTACTGTAATTTTTTATATTTTATTTACAGTATGTAAAATGTATTTGGTGTACTTTTAGTTAATATTATATGTACAACATATGAAATATATTTACTAAACTTTTTGAAATTTTATGTACAGTATACAATATTTATTTGGTGTACTTTTGATATTTTATGTAAATTATATAATATATATTTGTTGTAGTTTTTGATATTTTACATAGAGTGTAATATATATTTTCTGTCATTTTTGATATTTTATCTAGAGTGTATAATATACATTTGGTATAATTTTTGATATTTTATGAACAGTATATTAAATATAATTACTGAAGATTTTGATAGTTTATTTACAGTATATATAATACATATTTGGTGTACTTTTTGATATTTTATGTACAGTAGATAATATATACTTACTGTAATTTTTTATATTTTATTTACAGTATGTAAAATGTATTTGGTGTACTTTTAGTTAATATTATATGTACAATATGTGAAATATATTTACTGTACTTTTTGATATTTTATGTACAGTAGATAATATAAACTTACTGAAAGTTTTTATATTTTATTTACAGTATGTAAAATGTATTTGGTGTACTTTTAGTTAATATTATATGTACAACATATGAAATACATTTACTGTACTTTTTGATATTTTATGTACAGTATATAATATATATTTGGTGTACTTTTGATATTTTATGTAAATTATATAATATATACTTGGTTTAGTTTTTGATATTTTACATAGATTGTAATATATATTTACTGTCCTTTTTGATATTTAATTTAGAGTGTATAATATACATTTGGTGTAATTTTTGATATTTTATGTACAGTATATTAAATATAATTACTGAAGATTTTGACAGTTTATTTACAGTATATATAACACATATTTGGTGTACATTTTCATATTTTTTGTACTGTTGATAATATATACTTACTGTAATTATTGATATTTTATTTACAGTATGTAAAATGTATTTGGTGTACTTTTAGTTAATATTATATGTACAATATATGAAATATATTTACTGTACTTTTTGATATTTTATGTACAGTATATAATATATATTTGGTGTACTTTTGATATTTTATGTAAATTATATAATATATATCTGGTGTTGTTTTTGATATTTTACATAGTGTGAAATATATATTTACTGTCCTTTTTGATATTTTATTTAGAGTGTATAATATACATTTGGTGTAATTTTTGATATTTTATGAACAGTATATTAAATATAATTACTGAAGATTTTGATAGTTCATTTACAGTATATATAACACCTATTTGGTGTACTTTTTGATATTTTATGTACAGTAGATTATATATACTTACTGGAATTTTTTATATTTTATTTACTGTATGTAAAATGTATTTGGTGTAATTTTAGTTAATATTATATGTACAATATATGAAATATATTTACTGTACTTTTTGATATTTAATGTACAGTAGATAATATACACTTACTGTTATTTTTTATATTTTATTTACAGTATGAAAAATGTATTTGTTGTACTTTTAGTTAATATTATATGTACAATATATGAAATATAATTACTGTACTTTTTGATATTTTATGTAGAGTATATAATATATATTTGGTGTACTTTTGATATTTTATGTAAATTATATAATATATATTTGGTGTAGTTTTTGATATTTTACATAGAGTGTAATATATATTTACTGTCCTTTTTGATATTTTATTTAGAGTGTATAATATACGTTTGGTGTAATTTTTGATATTTTATGAACAGTATATTAAATATAATTACTGAAGATTTTGATAGTTTATTTACAGTATATATAACACATATTTGGTGTACTTGTTGATATTTTATGTACAGTAGATAATATATACTTACTGTAAATTTTATATTTTATTTACAGTATGTAAAATGTATTTGGTGTACTTTTAGTTAATATTATATGTACAATATATGAAATATATTTACTGTAATTTTTGATATTCTATGTACAGTAGATATATATACTTACTGTAATTTTTTATATTTTATTTACAGTATGTAAAATGTATTTGGTGTACTCTTAGTTAATATTACATGTACAGTATATGAAATATATTTACTGTACTTTTTGATATTTTATGTACAGTATATAATATATATTTGGTGTACTTTTGATATTTTATGTAAATTATATAATATATATTTGGTGTAGTTTTTGATATTTTACATAGAATGTAATATATATTTACTGTCATTTTTGATATTTTATTTAGAATGTATAATATATATTTGGTGTAATTTTTGATATTTTATGTACAGTATGTTAAATATAATTACTGAAGATTTTGATAGTTTATTTACAGTATATATAACACATATTTGGTGTACTTTTTGATATTTTATGTACAGTAGATAATATATACTTACTGTAATTTTTGATATTTTATTTACAGTATGTAAAATGTATTTGGTGTGCTTTTAGTTAATATTACATGTACAATCTATGAAATATATTTACTGTACTTTTTGATATTTTATGTACAGTATATAATATATATTTCGTGTACATTTGATATTTTATGTAAATTATATAATATATATTTGGTGTAGTTTTTGATATTTTACATAGAGTGTAATATATATTTACTGTCCTTTTTGATATTTTATTTAGAGTGTATAATATACATTTGTTGTAATTTTTGATATAATATGAACAGTATATTAAATATAATTACTGAAGATTTTGATAGTTTATTTACAGTATATATAACACATATTCGGTGTACTTTTTGATATTTAATGTACAGTAGATAATATATACTTACTGTAATTTTTGATATTTTATTTACAGTATGTAAAATGTATTTGGTGTACTTAGTTATTATTATATGTACAATATATGAAATATATTTACTGTACTTTTTGATATTTTATGTACAGTATAAAATATATATTTTGTGTACTTTTGATATTTTATGTAAATTATATAATATATATTTGGTGTAGTTTTTGATATTTTACATAGAGTGTAATATATATTTACTGTCATTTTTGATATTTAATTTAGAGTGTATAATATACATTTGGTGTAATTTTTGATATTTTATGAACAGTATATTAAATATAATTACTGAAGATTTTGATAGTTTATTTACAGTATATATAACACATGTTTGGTGTACTTTTTCATATTTTATGTACAGTGGATAATATATACTTACTGTAATTTTTTATATTTTATTTACAGTATGTAAAATGTATTTGTTGTACTTTTATTTAATATTATATGTACAATATATGAAATATATTTACTGTACTTTTTGATATTTTATGTAGAGTATATAATATGTATTTGGTGTACTTTTGATATTTTATGAAAATTATATAATATATATTTGGCATAGTTTTTGATATTTTACATAGAGTGTAATATATATTTTCTGTCCTTTTTGATATTTTATTTAGAGTGTATAATATACATTTGGTGTAATTTTTGATATTTTATGTACAGTATATTTAATATAATTACTGAAGGTTTGATAGTTTATTTACAGTATATATAACACATGTTTGGTGTACTTTTTGATATTTTATGTACAGTAGATACTATATACTTACTGTAATTTTTGATATTTTATTTACAGTATGAAAAATATATTTGGTGTACCTTTATTTAATATTATATGTACAATATATGAAATATATTTACCGTACTTTTTGATATTTTATGTACAGTATATAATATATATTTGGTGTACTTTTGATATTTTATGTAAATTATAGAATATATATTTGGTGTAGTTTTTGATATTTTATATAGAGTGTAATATATATTTACTGTCATTTTTGATATTTTATTTAGAGTGTATAATATACCTTTGGTGTAATTATTGATATTTAATGTACAGTATATTAAATATAATTACTGAAGATTTTGATAGTTTATTTACAGTATATATTACGCATATTTGGTGTACTTTTTGATATTTTATGTACAGTAGATAATATATACTTACTGTAATTTTTGATATTTTATTTACAGTATGTAATATGTATTTGTTGTACTTTTAGTTAATATTATATGTACAATATATGAAATATATTTACTGTACTTTTTGATATTTTATGTACAGTATATAATATATATTTGGTGTACCTTTGATATTTTATGTAAATTATATAATATATATTTGGTGTAGTTTTTGATATTTTACATAGAGTGTAATATATATTTACTCTCATTTTTGATATTTTATTTAGAGTTTATAATATACATTTGGTGTAATTATTGATATTTTATGTACAGTATATTTAATATAATTACTGAAGATTTTGATAGTTTATTTATAGTATATATAACACATATTTGGTGTACTTTTTGATATTTTATGTACAGTAGATAATATACACTTACTGTAATTTTTCATATTTTATTTACAGTATGTAAAATGTATTTGGTGTACTTTTAGTTAATATCATATGTACAATATATGAAATATATTTACTGTACATTTTGATATTTTATGTACTGTATATAATATATATTTGGTGTACTTTTGATATTTTATGTAAATTATATAATATATATTTGGTGTAATTTTTGATATTTTACATAGGGTGTGTAATATATATTTACTGTACTTTTTGATATTTTCTTTACAGTATAAAATATACATTTGGTTTAATTTTTGATATTTTATGTACATTATGTAATATATATTTACTGTATTTTTGATATATTATTTACAGTATAGAAAATGTATTTTGTGTAGTTTTAGTTAATATTATAACTACAATATATGAAATAAAGTTACTGTACATTTTGATATTTAATGTACAGTATATAATAAATATTTGGTGTACTTTTGATATTTTACGTACAGTATGTAATATATATTTACTGTACTTTTTGATATTTTATTTACAGTATATAAAATGTATTTGGTGTACTTTTAGTTAATATTATATATACAATATATGAAATATATTTACTGTACTTTTTGATATTTTATGTACAGTATCCAAGATATATTTTCTGTCCTTTTGATATTTTATATAAATTATATAACATATATTTGGTGTAGTTTTTGATGTTTTACATAGGGTGTGTAATATATATTTAATGTACTTTTTGATATTTTATTTACAGTATATAAAATGTATTTGGTGTAGTTTTAGTTAATATTTTATGTACAATATATGAAATATATTTACTGTACTTTTTGATATTTTATGTACAGTATATAATATATATTTGGTGTACATTTGATATTTTATGTAAATTATATAATATATATTTGGTGTAGTATTTGATATTTTACATAGAGTGTAATATATATTTACTGTCATTTTTGATATTTTATTTAGAGTGTATAATATACATTTGGTGTAATTTTTGTTATTTAATGTACAGTTTATTAATATAATTACTGAAGATTTTGATAGTTTATTTACAGTATATATAACACATATTTGGTGAACTTTTTGATATTTTATGTACAGTAGATAATATATACTTACTGTAATATTTGATATTTTATTTACAGTATGTAATATGTATTTGTTGTACTTTTAGTTAATATTATATGTACAATATATGAAATATATTTACTGTACTTTTTGATATTTTATGTACAGTATATAATATATATTTGGTGTACCTTTGATATTTTATGTAAATTATATAATATATATTTCGTGTAGTTTTTGATATTTTACATAGAGTGTAATATATATTTACTCTCATTTTTGATATTTTATTTAGAGTGTATAATATACATTTGGTGTAATTATTGATATTTTATGTACAGTATATTTAATATAATTACTGAAGATTTTGATAGTTTATTTACAGTATATATAACACATGTTTGGTGTACTTTTTGATATTTTATGTACAGTAGATACTATATACTTACTGTAATTTTTGATATTTTATTCACAGTATGTAAAATGTATTTGCTGTACCTTTATTTAATATTATATGTACAATATATGAAATATATTTACCGTACTTTTTGATATTTTATGTACAGTATATAATATATATTTGGTGTACTTTTGATATTTTATGTAAATTATAGAATATATATTTGGTGTAGTTTTTGATATTTTACATAGAGTGTAATATATATTTACTGTCATTTTTGATATTTTATTTAGAGTGTATAATATACCTTTGGTGTAATTATTGATATTTTATGTACAGTATATTAAATATAATTACTGAAGATTTTGATAGTTTATTTACAGTATATATTACGCATATTTGGTGTACTTTTTGATATTTTATGTACAGTAGATAATATATATTTACTGTAATTTTTGATATTTTATTTACAGTATGTAAAATATATTTCGTGTACTTTTAGTTAATATTATATGTACAATATATGAAATATATTTACTGTACTTTCTGATATTTTATGTACAGTATATAATATATATTTGGTGTACTTTTGATATTTTATGTAAATTATATAATATATATTTGTTGTAGTTTTTGATATTTTACATAGAGTGTAATATATATTTACTGTCCTTTTTGATATTTTATTTAGAGTCTATAATATAAATTTGGTGTAATTATTGATATTTTATGTACAGTATATTAAATATAATTACTGAAGATTTTGATAGTTTATTTACAGTATATATAACACATATTTCGTGTACTTTTTGATATTTTATGTACAGTAGATAATATATACTTACTGTAATTTTTCATATTTTATTTACAGTATGTAAAATGTATTTGGTGTACTTTTAGTTAATATTATATGTACAATATATGAAATATATTTACTGTACATTTTGATATTTTATGTACTGTATATAATATATATTTGGTGTACTTTTGATATTTTATGTAAATTATATAATATATATTTGGTGTAATTTTTGATATTTTTCATAGGGTGTGTAATATATATTTACTGTACTTTTTGATATTTTCTTTACAGTATATAATATACATTTGGTTTAATTTTTGATATTTTATGTACATTATGTAATATATATTTACTGTACTTTTTGATATATTATTTACAGTATAGAAAATGTATTTTGTGTAGTTTTAGTTAATATTATAACTACAACATATGAAATAAAGTTACTGTACTTTTTGATATTTAATGTACAGTATATAATAAATATTTGGTGTACTTTTGATATTTTATGTACAGTCTGTAATATATATTTACTGTACTTTTTGATATTTTATTTACAGTATATAAAATGTATTTGGTGTACTTTTAGTTAATATTACATATACAATATATGAAATATATTTACTGTATTTTTGATATTTTATGTACAGTATACAAGATATATTTGCTGTCCTTTTGATATTTTACATAAATTATATAACATATATTTGGTGTAGTTTTTGATGTTTTACATAGGGTGTGTAATATATATTTAATGTACTTTTTGATATTTTGTTTACAGTATATAAAATGTATTTGGTGTAGTTTTAGTTAATATTATATGTACAATATATGAAATATATTTACTGTACTTTTTGATATTTTATGTACAGTATATAATATATATTTGGTGTACTTTTGATATTTTATGAAAATTATATAATATATATTTGGTGTAGTATTTGATATTTTACATAGAGTGTAATATATATTTACTGTCCTTTTTGATATTTTATTTAGAGTGTATAATATACATTTGGTGTAATTTTTGATATTTAACGTACAGTTTATTAATATAATTACTGAAGATTTTGATAGTTTATTTACAGTATATATAACACATATTTGGTGTACTTTTTGATATTTCATGTACAGTAGATAATATATACTTACTGTAATTTTTTATATTTTATTTACCGTATGTAAAATATATTTGTTGTACTTTTAGTTAACATTATATGTACAATATATGAAATATATTTTCTGTACTTTTTGATATTTTATGTACAGTACATAATGTTTATTTGGTGTACTTTTGATATTTTATGTAAATTATATAATATATATTTGGTGTAGTTTTTGATATTTTACATAGAGTGTAATATATATTTACTGTCCTTTTTGATATTTTATTTAGTGTGTATAATATACATTTGGTGTAATTTTTGATATTTTATGTACAGTATATTAAATATAATTACTGAAGATTTTGATAGTTTATTTACAGTATATATAACACATATTTGGTGTACATTTTGATATTTTATGTACGGTAGGTAATATATACTTACTGTAATTTTTGATATTTTATTTACAGTATGTAAAATGTATTTGTTGTTCTTGTAGTTAATATTATATGTACAATATATGAAATATATTTACTGTACTTTTTGATATTTTATGTACAGTATATAATATATATTTGGTGTACTTTTGATATTTTATGTAAATTATATAATATATATTTGGTGTAGTTTTTGATATTTTACAAAGAATGTATTATATATTTACTGTCGTTTTTCATATTTTATTTAGAATGTATAATATACATTTGGTGTAATTTTTGATATTTTATGTACAGTATATTAAATATAATTACTGAAGATTTTGATAGTTTATTTACAGTATATATAACACATATTTGGTGTACTTTTTGATATTTTATGTACAGTAGATAATATACATTTACTATAATTTTTGATATTTTCTATACATTATATAAAATGTATTTGGTGTACTTTTAGTTAATATTATATGTACAATATAAGAAATATATTTTCTGTACTTTTTGATATTTTATGTACAGTATATAATATATATTTGGTGTACTTTTGATATTTCATGTAAATTATATAATATATATTTGGTGTAGTTTTTGATATTTTACATAGAGTGTAATATATCTTTACTGTCATTTTTGATATATTATTTAGACTGTATAATATACATTTGGTGTAATTTTTGATATTTTATGAACAGTATATTAAATATAATTACTGAAGATTTTGATAGTTTATTTACAGTATATATAACACATATTTGGTGTACTTTTTGATATTTTATGTACAGTAGATAATATATACTTACTGAAATTTTTCATATTTTATTTACAGTATGTAAAATGTATTTGGTGTACTTTTAGTTAATATTATATGTACAATATTTGAAATATATTTACTGTACATTTTGATATTTTACGTACAGTATATAATATATATTTGGTGTGCTTTTGATATTTTATGTAAATTACATAATATATATTTGGTGTAGTTTTTGATATTTTACATAGGGTGTGTAATATATATTTACTGTACTTTTTGATATTTTATTTACAGTATATAATATACATTTGGTGTAATTTTTGATATTTTATGTACATTATGTAATATATATTTACTGTACTTTTTGATATATTATTTACAGTATATAAAATGTATTTTGTGTAGTTTTAGTTAATATTATATGTACAATATATGAAATAAAGTTACTGTACTTTTTGATATATTATGTACAGTATATAATAAATATTTGGTGTACTTTTGATATTTTACATACAGTATGTAATATATATTTACTGTACTTTTTGATATTTTATTTACAGTATATAAAATGTATTTGGTGTACTTTTAGTTAATATTATATATACAATGTATGAAATATATTTACTGTACTGTTTGATATTTTATGTACAGTATACAAGATGTATTTGCTGTCCTTTTGATATTTTATGTAAATTATATAATATAAATTTGGTGTAGTTTTTGATGTTTTACATAGGGTGTGTAATATATGTTTAATGTACCTTTTGATATTTTATTTACAGTATATAATATGTATTTGGTGTAGTTTTAGTTAATATTATATGTACAATATATGAAATATATTTACTGTACTTTTTGATATTTTATGTACTGTATATAATATATATTTGGTGTACTTTTGATATTTTATGTAAATTACATAATATATATTTGGTGTAGTTTTTGATATTTTACATAGAGTGTAATATATATTTACTGTCAATTTTGATATTTTATTTAGGGTGTATAATATACATTTGGTGTAATTTTTGATATTTTATGTACAGTTTATTAAATATAATTACTGAAGATTTTGATAGTTTATTTACAGTATATATAACACATATTTGTTGTACTTTTTGATATTTTATGTACAGTAGATAATATATACTTACTG
The DNA here is from genome assembly GCF_029289425.2 of Pan paniscus. Taxonomy (NCBI): domain Eukaryota; kingdom Metazoa; phylum Chordata; class Mammalia; order Primates; family Hominidae; genus Pan; species Pan paniscus. Next base: position 11,739,687 of record NC_073263.2, on the reverse strand, counting down.
TAAATTTTTATATTTTATTTACCGTATGTAAAATGTATTTGTTGTACTTTTAGTTAATATTATATGTACAATATATGAAATATATTTACTGTACTTTTTGATATTTTATGTACAGTATATAATGTATATTTTGTGTACTTTTGATATTTTATGTAAATTATATAATATATATTTGGTGTAGTTTTTGATATTTTACATAGAGTGTAATATATATTTACTGTCCTTTTTGATATTTTATTTAGAGTGTATAATATACATTTGGTGTAATTTTTGATATTTTATGTACAGTATATTAAATATAATTACTGAAGATTTTGATAGTTTATTTGCAGTATATATAACACATATTTGGTGTACTTTTTGATATTTTATGTACAGTAGATAATATATACTTACTGTAATTTTTGATATTTTATTTACAGTATATAAAATGTATTTGTTGTACTTTTAGTTAATATTATATGTACAATATAGGAAATATATTTACTGTACTTTTTGATATTTTATGTACAGTATATAATATATATTTGGTGTACTTTTGATATTTTATGTAAATTATATAATATATATTTGGTGTAGTTTTTGATATTTTACATAGAGTATAATATATATTTACTGTCCTTTTTGATATTTTATTTAGAGTGTATAATATACATTTGGTGTAATTTTTGATATTTTATGTACAGTATATTAAATATAATTACTGAAGATTTTGATAGTTTATTTACAGTATATATAACACATATTTGGTGTACATTTTGATATTTTATGTACGGTAGATAATATATACTTACTGGAATTTTTGATATTTTACTTACAGTATGTAAAATGTATTTGTTGTTCTTTTAGTTAATATTATATGTACAATATATGAAATATATTTACTGTACTTTTTGATATTTTATGTACAGTATATAATATATATTTGGTGTTCTTTTGATATTTTATGTAAATTATATAATATATACTTGGTGTAGTTTTTGATATTTTACATAGAGTGTAATATATATTTACTGTCATTTTTGATATTTTATTTAGAATTTATAATATACATTTGGTGTAATTATTGTTATTTTATGTACAGTATATTAAACATAATTACTGAAGGTTTTGATAGTTTATTTACAGTATATATAACACATATTTGGTGTACTTTTTGATATTTTATGTACAGTAGATAATATATACTTACTGTAATTTTTGCTATTTTATTTACAGTATATAAAATGTATTTGGTGTAGTTTTAGTTAATATTATATGTACAATATATGAAATATACTTACTGTACTTTTTGATATTTTATGTACAATATATAATATATATTTGGTGTATTTTGATATTTTATGTAAATTATATAATATATATTTGGTGTAGTTTTTGATATTTTACATAGAGTGTAATATATATTTACTGTCCTTTTTGATATTTTATTTAGAGTGTATAATATACATTTGGTGTAATTTTTGATATTTTATGTACAGTTTATTATACATAATTACTGAAGATTTTGATAGTTTATTTACAGTATATATAACACATATTTGGTGTACTTTTTGATATTTTATGTACAGTAGATAATATATACTTACTGTAATTTTTTATATTTTATTTACCGTATGTAAAATGTATTTGTTGTACTTTTAGTTAATATTATATGTACAATATATGAAATATATTTACTGTACTTTTTGATATTTTATGTAGAGTATATAATGTATATTTGGTGTACCTTTGATATTTTATGTAAATTATATAATATATATTTGGTGTAGTTTTTGATATTTTACATAGAGTGTAATATATATTTACTGTCCTTTTTGATATTTTATTTAGAGTGAATAATATACATTTGGTGTAATTTTTGATATCTTATGTACAGTATATTATATATAATTACTGAAGATTTTGATAATTTATTTACAGTATATATAACACATATTTGGTGTACTTTTTGATATTTTATGTACAGTAGATAATATATATTTACTGTAATTTTTGATATTTTATTTACAGTATATAAAGTGTATTTGGTGTACTTTTAGTTAATATTATATGTACAATATATGAAATATATTTACTGTACTCTTTGATATGTTATGTACAGTATATAATATATATTTGGTGTTCTTTTGATATTTTATGTAAATTATATAATATATATTTGGTGTAGTTTTTGATATTTTACATACAGTGTAATATATATTTACTGTCGCTTTTGATATTTTATTTAGAATGTATAATATACATTTGGTGTAATTATTGATAATTTATGTACAGTATATTAAATATAATTACTGAAGATTTTGATAGTTTATTTACAGTATGTATAACACGTATTTGGTGTACTTTTTGATATTTTATGTACAGTAGATAATATATACTTACTGTAATTTTTGATATTTTATTTACAGTATATAAAATGTATTTGGTGTACTTTTAGTTAATATTATATGTACAATATATGAAATATATTTACTGTACTTTTTGATATTTTAGGTAAAGTATATAATATATATTTGGTGTACTTTTGATATTTTATGTAAATTATATAATATATATTTGGTGTAGGTTTTGATATTTTACATAGAGTATAATATATATTTAGTGTCCTTTTTAATATTTTATTTAGAGTGTATAATATACATTTGGTGTAATTTTTGATATTTTATGTACAGTATATTAAATATAATTACTGAAGATTTTGATAGTTTACAGTATATATAACACATACTTGGTGTACTTTTTGATATTTGATGTACGGTAGATAATATATACTTACTGTAATTTTTGATATTTTATTTACAGTATATAAAATGTATTTGGTGTACTTTTAGTTAATATTATATGTACAATATATGAAATATATTTACCGTACTTTTTGATATTTTATGTACAGTATATAATATATATTTGGTGTACTTTTGATATTTTATGTAAATTATATAATATATATTTGGTGTAGTTTTTGATATTTTACATAGTGTATAATATATATTTACTGTCCTTTTTGATATTTTATTTAGAATGTATAATATACATTTGGTGTAATTATTGATATTTTATGTACAGTATATTAAATATAATTACTGAAGATTTTGATAGTTTATTTACAGTATATATAACACATATTTGGTGTACTTTTTGATATTTTATATACAGTAGATAATATAAACTTACTGTAATTTTTGATATTTTATTTACAGTATATAAAATGTATTTGGTGTAGTTTTAGTTAATATTATATGTACAATATATGAAATATATTTACTGTACTTTTTGATATTTTATGTACAGTATATAATATATATTTGGTGTACTTTTGATATTTTATGTAAATTATATAATATATATTTGATGTAGTTTTTGATATTTTACATAGAGTGTAATATATATTTACTGTCGTTTTTGATATTTTATTTAGAGTGTATAATATACATTTGGTGTAATTTTTGATATTTTATGTACAGTTTATTAAATATAATTACTGAAGATTTTGATAGTTTATTTACAGTATATATAACACATATTTGGTGTACTTTTTGATATTTTATGTACAGTAGATAATATATACTTACTGTAATTTTTTATATTTTATTTACCGTATGTAAAATGTATTTGTTGTACTTTTAGTTAATATTATATGTACAATATATGAAATATATTTACTGTACTTTTTGATATTTTATGTACAGTATATAATGTATATTTGGTGTACTTTTGATATTTTATGTAAATTATATAATATATATTTGGTGTAGTTTTTGATATTTTACATAGAGTGTAATATATATATTCTGTCCTTTTTGATATTTTATTTAGAGTGTATAATATACATTTGGTGTAATTTTTGATATTTTATGAACAGTATATTAAATATAATTACTGAAGATTTTGATAATTTATTTACAGTATATATAACACATATTTGGTGTACTTTTTGATATTTTATGTACAGTAGATAATATATATTGACTGTAATTTTTGATATTTTATTTACAGTATATAAAATGTATTTGGTGTACTTTTAGTTAATATTATATGTACAATATATGAAATATATTTACTGTACTTTTTGATATTTTATGTACAGTATATATTATATATTTGGTGTACTTTTGATATTTTATGTAAATTATATAATATATATTTGGTGTAGTTTTTGATATTTTACATAGAGTATAATATATATTTACTGTCCTTTTTGATATTTTATTTAGAGTGTATAATATACATCTGGTGTAATTTTTGATATTTTATGTACAGTATATTAAATATAATTACTGAAGATTTTGATAGTTTATTTACAGTATATATAACACATATTTGGTGTACTTTTTGATATTTTATGTACGGTAGAGAATATATACTTACTGGAATTTTTGATATTTTATTTACAGTATGTAAAATGTATTTGTTGTTCTTTTAGTTAATATTATATGTACAATATATGAAATATATTTACTGTACTTTTTGATATTTTATGTACAGTATATAATATATATTTGGTGTTCTTTTGATATTTTATGTAAATTATATAATATATATTTGGTGTAGTTTTTGATATTTTACATACAGTGTAATATATATTTACTGTCATTTTTGATATTTTATTTAGAATGTATAATATACATTTGGTGTAATTATTGATATTTTATGTACAGTATATTAAATATAATTACTGAAGATTTTGATAGTTTATTTACAGTATATATAACACATATTTGGTGTACTTTTTGATATTTTATGTAGAGTAGATAATATATACTTACTGTAATTTTTGATATTTTATTTACAGTATATAAAATGTATTTGGTGGAGTTTTAGTTAATATTATATGTACAATATATGAAATATATTTACTGTACTTTTTGATATTTTAGGTACAGTATATAATATATATTTGGTGTACTTTTGATATTTTATATAAATTATTTAATATATATTTGGTGCAGTTTTTGATATTTTACATAGAGTGTAATATATATTTACTGTCGTTTTTGATATTTTATTTAGAGTGAATAATATACATTTGGTGTAACTTTTGATATTTTATGTACAGTATATTAAATGTAATTACTGAAGATTTTGATAGTTTATTTACAGTATATATAACACATATTTGGTGTACTTTTTGATATTTTATGTACAGTAGATAATATACATTTACTATAATTTTTGATATTTTATTTACAGTATATAAAATGTATTTGGTGTACTTTTAGTTAATATTATATGTACAATATATGAAATATATTTACTGTACTTTTTGATATTTTATGTACAGTATATAATACATATTTGGTGTACTTTTGATATTTTATGTAAATTATATAATATATATTTGGTGTAGTTTTTGATATTTTACATAGAGTGTAATATATATTTACTGTCATTTTTGATATTTTATTTAGACTGTATAATATACATTTGGTGTAATTTTTGATATTTTATGAACAGTATATTAAATATAATTACTGAAGTTTTGATAGTTTATTTACAGTATATATAACACATATTTGGTGTACTTTTTGATATTTTATGTACAGTAGATATTATATATTTACTGTAATTTTTGATATTTTATTTACAGTATATAAAATGTATTTGGTGTACTTTTAGTTAATATTATATGTACAATATATGAAATATATTTACTGTACTTTCTGATATTTTATGTACAGTATATAATATATATTTGGTGTACTTTTTATATTTTATGTAAATTATATAATATATATTTGGTGCAGTTTTTGATATTTTACATAGAGTGTAAAATATATTTACTGTCGTTTTTGATATTTTATTTAGAGTGTATAATATACATTTGGTGTAATTTTTGATATTTTATGTACAGTATATTAAATATAATTACTGAAGATTTTGATAGTTTATTTACAGTATATATAACACATATTTGGTGTACTTTTTGATATTTTATGTACGGTAGATAATATATACTTACTGGAATTTTTGATATTTTATTTACAGTATGTAAAATGTATTTGTTGTTCTTTTAGTTAATATTATATGTACAATATATGAAATATATTTACTGTTCTTTTTGATATTTTATGTACAGTATATAATATATATTTGGTCTTCTTTTCATATTTTATGTAAATTATATAATATATATTTGGTGTAGTTTTTGATATTTTACATAGAGTGTAATATATATTTACTGTCATTTTTGATATTTTATTTAGAGTGTATAATATACATTTGGTGTAACTTTTGATATTTTTTATACAGTATATTAAATGTAATTACTGAAGATTTTGATAGTTTATTTACAGTATATAGAACAAATATTTGGTGTACTTTTTGATATTTTATGTACAGTAGATAATATACATTTATTATAATTTTTGATATTTTATTTACAGTATATAAAATGTATTTGGTGTACTTTTAGTTAATATTATATGTACAATATATGAAATATATTTACTGTACTTTTTGATATTTTATGTACAGTATATAATATATATTTGGTGTACTTTTGATATTTTATGTAAATTATATAATATATATTTGGTGTAGATTTTGATATTTTACATAGAGTGTAATATATATTTACTGTCATTTTTGATATTTTATTTAGACTGTATAATATACATTTGGTGTAATTTTTGATATTTTATGAACAGTATATTAAATATAATTACTGAAGATTTTGATAGTTTATTTACAGTATATATAACACATATTTGGTGTACTTTTTGATATTTTATGTACAGTAGATATTATATATTTACTGTAATTTTTGATATTTTATTTACAGTATATAAAATGTATTTGGTGTACTTTTAGTTAATATTATATGTACAATATATGAAATATATTTACTGTACTTTTTGATATTTTGTGTAGAGTATATAATATATATTTGGTGTACTTTTGATATTTTATGTAAATTATATAATATATATTTGGTGTAGTTTTTGATATTTTACATAGAGTATAATATATATTTACTGTCCTTTTTAATATTTTTTTTAGAGTGTATAATATACATTTGTTGTAATTTTTGATATTTTATGTACAGTATATTAAATATAATTACTGAAGGTTTTGATAGTTTATTTACAGTATATATAACTCATATTTGGTGTACTTTTTGATATTTTATGTACAGAAGATAATATATACTTACTGTAATTTTTGATATTTTATTTACAGTATGTAAAATGTATTTGTTGTTCTTATAGTTAATATTATATGTACAATATATGAAATATATTTACTGTACTTTTTGATATTTTATGTACAGTATATAATATATATTTGGTGTACTTTTGATATTTTATGTAAATTATATAATATATATTTGGTGTAGTTTTTGATATTTTACATAGAGTGTAATATATATTTACTGTCCTTTTTTATATTTTATTTAGAATGTATAACATACATTTGGTGTAATTATTGATATTTAATGTACAGTATATTAAATATAATTACTGAAGATTTTGATAGTTTATTTACAGTATATATAACACATATTTGGTGTACTTTTTGATATTTTATGTACAGTAGATAATATATACTTACTGTAATTTTTGATATTTTATTTACAGTATGTAAAATGTATTTGGTGAAGTTTTAGTTAATATTATATGTACAATATATGAAATACATTTACTGTACTTTTTGATATTTTATGTACAGTATATAATATATATTTGGTGTACTTTTGATATTTTATGTAAATTATATAATATATATTTGGTGTAGTTTTTGATATTTTACATAGAGTATAATATATATTTACTGTCCTTTTTGATATTTTATTTAGAGTGTATAATATACATTTGGTGTAATTTTTGATATTTTATGTACAGTATATTAAATATAATTACTGAAGATTTTGATAGTTTATTTACAGTATATATAACACATATTTGGTGTACTTTTTGATATTTTATGTACGGTAGATAATATATACTTACTGGAATTTTTGATATTTTATTTACAGTTTGTAAAATGTATATGTTGTTCTTTTAGTTAATATTATATGTACAATATATGAAATATATTTACTGTACTTTTTGATATTTTATGTACAGTATATAATATATATTTGGTGTTCTTTTCATATTTTATGTAAATTATATAATATATATTTGGTGTAGTTTATGATATTTTACATAGAGTGTAATATATATTTACTGTCATTTTTTATATTTTATTTTGAGTGTATAATATACATTTGGTGTAACTTTTGATATTTTATGTACAGTATATTAAATGTAATTACTGAAGATTTTGATAGTTTATTTACAGTATATATAACACATATTTGGTGTACTTTTTGATATTTTAGGTACAGTAGATAATATACATTTACTATAATTTTTGATATTTTATTTACAGTATATAAAATGTATTTGGTGTACTTTTAGTTAATATTATATGTACAATATATGAAATATATTTACTGTACTTTTTGATATTTTATGTACAGTATATAATATATATTTGGTGTACTTTGATATTTTATGTAAATTATATAATATATATTTGGTGTAGTTTTTGATATTTTACATAGAGTGTAATATATATTTACTGTCATTTTTGATATTATATTTAGACTGTATAATATACATTTGGTGTAATTTTTGATATTTTATGAACAGTATATTAAATATAATTACTGAAGATTTTGATAGTTTATTTACAGTATATATAACACATATTTGGTGTACTTTTTGATATTTTATGTACAGTAGATATTATATATTTACTGTAATTTTTGATATTTTATTTACAGTATATAAAATGTATTTGGTGTACTTTTAGTTAATATTATATGTACAATATATGAAATACATTTACTGTACTATTTGATATTTTGTGAAAAGTATATAATATATATTTGGTGTACTTTTGATATTTTATGTAAATTATATAATATATATTTGGTGTAGTTTTTGATATTTTACATAGGGTATAATATATATTTACTGTCCTTTTTAATATTTTATTTAGAGTGTATAATATACATTTGGTGTAATTTTTGATATTTTATGTACAGTATATTAAATATAATTACTGAAGATTTTGATAGTTTATTTACAGTATATATAACACATATTTGGTGTACTTTTTGATATTTTATGTACGGAAGATAATATATACTTACTGTAATTTTTGATATTTTATTTACAGTATGTAAAAAGTATTTGTTGTTCTTATAGTTAATATTATATGTACAATATATGAAATATATTTACTGTACTTTTTGATATTTTATGTACAGTATATAATATATATTTGGTGTAATTTTGATATTTTATGTAAATAATATAATATATATTTGGTGTAGTTTTTGATATTTTACATAGAGTGTAATATATATTTACTGTCCTTTTTTATATTTTATTTAGAATGTATAATATACATTTGGTGTAATTATTGATATTTAATGTACAGTATATTAAATATAATTACTGAAGATTTTGATAGTTTATTTACAGTATATATAACACATATTTGGTGTACTTTTTGATATTTTATGTACAGTAGATAATATATACTTACTGTAATTTTTGATATTTTATATGCAGTATGTAAAATGTATTTGGTGTACTTTTAGTTAATATTATATGTACAATATATGAAATACATTTACTGTACTTTTTGATATTTTATGTACAGTATATAATATATATTTGGTGTACTTTTGATATTTTATGTAAATTATAGAATATAAATTTGGTGCAGTTTTTGATATTTTACATAGAGTGTAATATATATTTACTGTCCTTTTTGATATTTTATTTAGAGTGTATAATATACATTTGGTGTAATTTTTGATATTTTATGTACAGTATATTAACTATAATTACTGAAGATTTTGATAGTTTATTTACAGTATATATAACACATATTTGGTGTACTTTTTGATATTTTATGTACAGTAGATAATATATACTTACTGTAATTTTTGATATTTTATTTACAGTATGTAAAATGTATTTGGTGAAGTTTTAGTTAATATTATATGTACAATATATGAAATACATTTACTGTACTTTTTGATATTTTAGGTACAGTATATAATATATATTTGGTGTACTTTTGATATTTTATGTAAATTATACAATATATATTTCGTGTAGTTTTTGATATTTTACATAGAGTGTAATATATATTTACTGTCCTTTTTGATATTTTATTTAGAGTGTATAATATACATTTGGTGTAATTTTTGATATTTTATGTAGAGTATATTAAATATAATTACTGAAGTTTTTGATAGTGTATTTACAGTATATATAACACATATTTGGTGTACTTTTTGATATTTTATGTACAGTAGATAATATAGACTTACTGTAATTTTTCATATTTTATTTACAGTATGTAAAATGTATTTGGTGTACTTTTAGTTAATATTATATGTACAATATATGAAATATATATACTGTACTTTTTGATATTTAATGTACAGTACATAATATATATTTGGTGTACTTTTGATATTTTATGTAAATTATATAATATATATTTGGTGTAGTTTTTGATATTTTACATAGAGTGTAATATGTATTTACTGTCCTTTTTGATATTTTATTTAGAGTGTATAATATACATTTGGTGTAATTTTTGATATTTTATGTACCGTATATTATATATAATTACTGAAGATTTTGATAGTTTACTTACAGTATATATATATCCCATAATTGGTGTACTTTTTGATATTTTATGTACAGTAGATAATAAATACTTACTGTAATTTTTGATATTTTATTTACAGTATGTAAAATGTATTTGGTGTACTTTTAGTTAGTATTATATGTACAATATATGAAATATATTTACTGTACTTTTTGATATTTTATGTACAGTATATAATATATATTTGGTGTACTTTTGATATTTTATGTAAATTAAATAATATATATTTGGTGTAGTTTTTGATAATTTACATAGAGTGTAATATATATTTACTGTCCTTTTTGATATTTTATTTAGAGTGTATAATATACATTTGGTGTAATTTTTTATATTTTATGTACAGTATAATAAATATAATTACTGAAGATTTTGATAGTTTATTTACAGTATATATAACACATATTTGGTGTTCTTTTTGATATTTTATGTACAGTAGATAATATATATTTACTGTAATTTTTGATATTTTATTTACTGTATGCAAAATGTATTTGGTGTACTTTTAGTTAATGTTATATGTACAATATATGAAATATATTTACTGTACTTTTTGATATTTTATGTACAGTATATAATATATATTTGGTGTACTTTTGATATTTTATGTAAATTATATAATATATATTTGGTGTAGTTTTTGATATTTTACATAGAGTGAAATATATATTTACTGTCCTTTTTGATATTTTATTTAGAGTGTATAATATACATTTGGTGTAATTTTTGATATTTTATGAACATTATATGAAATATAATTACTGAAGATTTTGATAGTTCATTTACAGTATATATAACGCCTATTTGGTGTACTTTTTGATATATTATGTACAGTAGATTATATATACTTACTGGAATTTTTTATATTTTATTTACCGTATGTAAAATGTATTTGGTGTACTTTTAGTTAATATTATATGTACAATATATGAAATATATTTACTGTACTTTTTGATATTTAATGTACAGTAGATAATATATACTTACTGTAATTTTTATATTTTATTTACAGTATGTAAAATGTATTTGGTGTACTTTTAGTTAATATTACATGTACAATATATGAAATATATTTACTGTACTTTATGATATTTTATGTACAGTATATAATATATATTTGGTGTACTTTTGATATTTTATGTAAATTATATAATATATATTTTGTGTAGTTTTTGATATTTTACATAGAGTGTAATATATATTTACTGTCCTTTTTGATATTTTATTTAGAGTGTATAATATACATTTGTTGTAATATTTGATATTTTATGAACAGTATATTAAATATAATTACTGAAGATTTTGATAGTTTATTTACAGTATATATAACACATATTTGGTGTACTTTTTGATATTTTATGTACAGTAGATAATATATACTTACTGTAATTTTTGATATTTTATTTACAGTCTGTAAAATGTATTTGGTGTACTTTTAGTTAATATTATATGTACAATATATAAAATATATTTACTGTACTTTTTGATATTTTATGTACAGTATATAATATATATTTGGTGTACTTTTGATATTTTATATAAATTATATAATATATATCTGGTGTAGTTTTTGATATTTTACATACAGTGTAATATATATTTACTATCCTTTTTGATAGTTTATTTAGAGTGTATAATATACATTTGGTGTAATTTTTGATATTTTATGAACAGTATATTAAATATAACTACTGAAGATTTTGATAGTTTATTTACAGTATATATAACACATATTTGGTGTACTTTTTGATATTTTATGTACAGTAGATAATATAGACTTACTGTAATTTTTCATATTTTATTTACAGTATGTAAAATGTATTTGGTGTACTTTTAGTTAATATTATATGTACAATATATGAAATATATATACTGTACTTTTTGATATTTAATGTACAGTACATAATATATATTTGGTGTACTTTTGATATTTTATGTAAATTATATAATATATATTGGTGTAGTTTTTGATATTTTACATAGAGTGTAATATATATTTACTGTCCTTTTTGATATTTTATTTAGAGTGTATAATATACATTTGGTGTAATTTTTGATATTTTATGTACAGTATATTATATATAATTACTGAAGATTTTGATAGTTTATTTACAGTATTTATATATCCCATATTTGGTGTACTTTTTGATATGTTATGTACAGTAGATAATATATACTTACTGTAATTTTTGATATTTTATTTACAGTATGTAAAATGTATTTGGTGTACTTTTAGTTAATATTATGTGTACAATATATGAAATATATTTACTGTACTTTTTGATATTTTATGTATAGTATATAATATATATTTGGTGTACTTTTGATATTTTATGTAAATTAAATAATATATACTTGGTGTAGTTTTGATAATTTACATAGAGTGTAACATATATTTACTGTCATTTTTGATATTTTATTTAGAGTGTATAATATACATTTGGTGTAATTTTTTATATTTTATGTACAGTATAATAAATATAATTACTGAAGATTTTGATAGTTTATTTACAGTATATATAACACATATTTGGTGTTCTTTTTGATATTTTATGTACAGTAGATAATATATACTTACTGTAATTTTTGATATTTTATTTACTGTATGCAAAATGTATTTGGTGTACTTTTAGTTAATGTTATATGTACAATATATGAAATATATTTACTGTACTTTTTGATATTTTATGTACAGTATATAATATATATTTGGTGTACTTTTGATATTTTATGTAAATTATATAATATATATTTGGTGTAGTTTTTGATATTTTACATAGAGTGAAATATATATTTACTGTCCTTTTTGATATTTTATTTAGAGTGTATAATATACATTTGGTGTAATTTTTGATATTTTATGAACATTATATGAAATATAATTACTGAAGATTTTGATAGTTCATTTACAGTATATATAACGCCTATTTGGTGTACTTTTTGATATATTATGTACAGTAGATTATATGTACTTACTGGAATTTTTTATATTTTATTTACAGTATGTAAAATGTATTTGGTGTACTTTTAGTTAATATTATATGTACAATATATGAAATATATTTACTGAACTTTTTGATATTTAATGTACAGTAGATAATATATACTTACTGTAATTTTTTATATTTTATTTACAGTATGTAAAATGTATTTGGTGTACTTTTAGTTAATATTACATGTACAATATATGAAATATATTTGCTGTACTTATTGATATTTTATGTACAGTATATAATATATATTTGGTGTACTTTTGATATTTTATGTAAATTATATAATATATATTTGGTGTAGTTTTGATATTTTACATAGAGTGTAATATATATTTACTGTCCTTTTTGATATTTTATTTAGAGTGTATAATATACATTTGGTGTAATTTTTGATATTTTATGTACAGTATATTAAATATAATTACTGAAGATTTTGATAGTTTATTACACTATATATATATCCCATATTTGGTGTACTTTTTGATATTTTATGTACAGTAGATAATATATACTTACTGTAATTTTTGATATTTTATTTACAGTATGTAAAATGTATTTGGTGTACTTTTAGTTAATATTATATGTACAATATATGAAATATATTTACTGTACTTTTTGATATTTTATGTACAGTATATAATATGTATTTGGTGTACTTTTGATATTTTATGAAAATTATATAATATATATTTTGTGTAGTTTTTGATATTTTACATAGAGTGTAATATATATTTTCTGTCCTTTTTGATATTTTATTTAGAGTGTATAATATACATTTGGTGTAATTTTTGATATTTTATGAACAGTATATTAAATATAATTACTGAAGATTTTGATAGTTTATTTACAGCATATATAACACATATTTGGTGTACTTTTTGGTATTTTATGTACAGTAGATAATATATACTTAGTGTAATTTTTCATATTTTATTTACAGTATGTAAAATGTATTTGGTGTACTTTTAGTAAATATTATATGCACAATATATGAAATATATTTACTGTACTTTTTGATATTTTATGTACAGTATACAATATATATTTGGTGTACTTTTGATATTTTATGTAAATTATATAATATATATTTGGTGTAGTTTTTGATATTTTACATAGAGTGTAATACATATTTTCTGTCCTTTTTGATATTTTATTTAGAGTGTATAATATACATTTGGTGTAATTTTTGATATTTTATGAAGAGTATATTAAATATAATTACTGAAGATTTTGATAGTTTATTTACAGTATAGATAACATATATTTGGTGTACTTTTTCATATTTTATGTACAGTAGATAATATATACTTACTGTAATTTTTTATATTTTATTTACTGTATGTAAAATGTATTTGTTGTACTTTTAGTTAATATTATATGTACAATATATGAAATATATTTACTGTACTTTTTGATATCTTATATACAGTATATAATATGTATTTGGTGTACTTTTGATATTTTATGTAAATTATATAATATATATTTGGTGTAGTTTTTGATATTTTACATAGAGTGAAATATATATTTACTGTCCTTTTTGATATTTTATTTAGAGTGTATAATATACATTTGGTGTAATTTTTGATATTTTATGAACAGTATATTAAATATAATTACTGAAGATTTTGATAGTTCATTTACAGTATATATAACACCTATTTGGTGTACTTTTTGATATTTTATGTACAGTAGATTATATATACTTACTGGAATTTTTTATATTTTATTTACAGTATGTAAAATGTATTTGGTGTACTTTTAGTTAATATTATATGTACAATATATGAAATATATTTACTGTAATTTTTGATATTCTATGTACAGTAGATAATATATACTTACTGTAATTTTTTATATTTTATTTACAGTATGTAAAATGTATTTGGTGTACTTTTAGTTAATATTTCATGTACAATATATTAAATATATTTACTGTACTTTTTGATATTTTATGTACAGTATATAATATATATTTGGTGTACTTTTGATATTTTATGTAAATTATATAATATATATTTGTGGTAGTTTTTGATATTTTACATAGAGTGTAATATATATTTACTGTCCTTTTTGATATTTTATTTAGAGTGTATAATATACATTTGGTGTTATTTTTGATATTTCATGTACAGTATATGAAATATAATTACTGAAGATTTTGATAGTTTATTACAGTATATATATATCCCATATTTGGTGTACTTTTTGATATTTTATGTACAGTAGATAATATATACTTACTGTAATTTTTGATATTTTATTTACAGTATGTAAAATGTATTTCGTGTACTTTTAGTTAATATTATATGTACAATATACGAAATATATTTTCTGTACTTTTTGATATTTTATGTACAGTATATAATAAATATTTGGTGTACTTTTGATATTTTATGTAAATTAAATAATATATATTTGGTGTAGTTTTTGATATTTTACATAGAGTGTAATATATATTTACTGTCCTTTTTGATATTTTATTTAGAGTGTATAATATATATTTGGTGTAATTTTTGATATTTTATTAACAGTATATTAAATATAATTACTGAAGATTTTGATAGTTCATTTACAGTATATATAACACCTATTTGGTGTACTTTTTGATATTTTATGTACAGTAGATTATATATACTTACTGGAATTTTTTATATTTTATTTACAGTATGTAAAATGTATTTGGTGTACTTTTAGTTAATATTATATGTACAATATATGAAATATATTTACTGTACTTTTTGATATTTAATGTACAGTAGATAATATATACTTACTGTAATATTTATATTTTATTTACAGTATGAAAAATGTATTTGGTGTACTTTTACTTACTATTATATGTACAATATATGAAATATATTTACTGTACTTTTTGATATTTTATGTAGAGTATATAATATATATTTGGTGTACTTTTGATATTTTATGTAAATTATATAATATATATTTGGTGTAGTTTTTGATATTTTACATAGAGTGTAATATATATTTACTGTCCTTTTTGATAGTTTATTTAGAGTGTATAATATACGTTTGGTATAATTTTTGATATTTTATGAACAGTATATTAAATATAATTACTGAAGATTTTGATAGTTTATTTACAGTATATATAACACATATTTGGTGTACTTTTTGATATTTTATGTACAGTAGATAATATATACTTACTGTAAATTTTATATTTTATTTACAGTATGTAAAATGTATTTGGTGTACTTTTAGTTAATATTATATGTACAATATATGAAATATATTTACTGTAATTTTTGATATTCTATGTACAGTAGATAATATATACTTACTGTAATTTTTATATTTTATTTACAGTATGTAAAATGTATTTGGTGTACTTTTAGTTAATATTACATGTACAATATATGAAATATATTTACTGTACTTTTTGATATTTTATGTACAGTATATAATATATATTTGGTGTACTTTTGATATTTTATGTAAATTATACAATATATATTTGGTGTAGTTTTTGATATTTTACATAGAGTGTAATATATATTTACTGTCATTTTTGATATTTTATTTAGAATGTATAATATACATTTGGTGTAATTTTTGATATTTTATGTACAGTATGTTAAATAAAATTACTGAAGATTTTGATAGTTTATTTACAGTATATATAACACATATTTGTTGTACTTTTTGGTATTTTATGTACAGTAGACAATATATACTTACTGTAATTTTTGATATTTTATTTACAGTATGTAAAATGTATTTGGTGTGCTTTTAGTTAATATTACATGTACAATCTATGAAATATATTTACTGTACTTTTTGATATTTTATGTACAGTATATAATATATATTTCGTGTACATTTGATATTTTATGTAAATTATATAATATATATTTGGTGTAGTTTTTGATATTTTACATAGAGTGTAATATATATTTACTGTCTTTTTGATATTTTATTTAGAGTGTATAATATACATTTGTTGTAATTTTTGATATTTTATGAACAGTATATTAAATATAATTACTGAAGATTTTGATAGTTTATTTACAGTATATATAACACATATTTGGTGTACTTTTTGATATTTTATGTACAGTAGATAATATATACTTACTGTAATTTTTGATACTTTGTTTACAGTATGTAAAATGTATTTGGTGTTCTTTTAGTTATTATTATATGTACAATATACGAAATATATTTACTGTACTTTTTGATATTTTATGTACAGTATATAATATATATTTGGTGTACTTTTGATATTTTATGTAAATTATATAATATATATTTGGTGTAGTTTTTGATATTTTACATACAGTGAAATATATATTTACTGTCCTTTTTGATATTTTATTTAGAGTGTATAATATACATTTGGTGTAATTTTTGATATTTTATGAACAGTATATTAAATATAATTACTGAAGATTTTGATAGTTTATTTACAGTATATATAACACATGTTTGGTGTACTTTTTCATATTTTATGTACAGTAGATAATATATACTTACTATAATTTTTTATATTTTATTTACAGTTTGTAAAATGTATTTGTTGTAGTTTTATTTAATATTATATGTGCAATATATGAAATATATTTACTGTACTTTTTGATATTTTATATACAGTATATAATATGTACTTGGTGTACTTTTGATATTTTATGTAAATTTTATAATATATATTTGGTGTAGTTTTTGATATTTTACATAGAGTGTAATATATATTTACTGTTCTTTTTGATATTTTATTTATAGTGTATAATATACATTTGGTGTAATTATTGATATTTTATGAACAGTATATTAAATATAATTACTGAAGATTTTAATAGTTTATTTACAGTATATATAACACATATTTGGTGTACTTTTTGATATTTTATGTACAGTAGATAATATATACTTACTGTAATTTTTTATATTTTATTTACAGTATGTAAAATGTATTTGTTGTACTTTTAGTTAATATTATATCTACAATATATGAAATATATTTACTGTACTTTTTGATATTTTATGTAGAGTATATAATATGTATTTGGTGTACTTTTGATATTTTATGAAAATTATATAATATATATTTGGTGTAGTTTTTGATATTTTACATAGAGTGTAATATATATTTTCTGTCCTTTTTGATATTTTATTTAGAGTGTATAATATACATTTGGTGTAATTTTTGATATTTTATGAACAGTGCATTAAATATAATTACTGAAGGTTTTGATAGTTTATTTACAGTATATATAACACATATTTGGTGTACTTTTTGGTATTTTATGTACAGTAGATAATATATACTTACTGTAATTTTCTATTTTATTTACAGTATGTAAAATGTATTTGGTGTACTTTTAGTTAATATTATATGTACAATATGTGAAATATATTTACTGTACTTTTTGATATTTTATGTACAGTAGATAATATAAACTTACTGAAATTTTTTATATTTTGTTTACAGTATGTAAAATGTATTTGGTGTACTTTTAGTTAATATTATATGTACAACATATGAAATACATTTACTGTACTTTTTGATATTTTATGTACAGTATATAATATATATTTGGTGTACTTTTGATATTTTATGTAAATTATATAATATACACTTGGTTGAGTTTTTGATATTTTACATAGAGTGTAATATATATTTACTGTCCTTTTTGATATTTAATTTAGAGTGTATAATATACATTTGGTGTAATTTTTGATATTTTATGTACAGTATATTAAATATAATTACTGTAGATTTTGATAGTTTATTTACAGTATATATAACACATATTTGGTGTACTTTTTCATATTTTTTGTACTGTAGATAATATATACTTACTGTAATTTTTGATATTTTATTTACATTATGTAAAATGTATTTGGTGTACTTTTAGTTAATATTATATGTTCAATATATGAAATATATTTACTGTACTTTTTGATATTTTATGTACAGTATATAATATATATTTGGTGTACTTTTGATATTTTATGTAAATTATATAATATATATTTGGTGTAGTTTTTGATAATTTACATAGAGTGAAATATATATTTACTGTCCTTTTTGATATTTTATTTAGAGTGTATAATATACATTTGGTGTAATTTTTGATATTTTATGAACAGCATATTAAATATAATTACTTAAGATTTTGATAGTTCATTTACAGTATATATAACACCTATTTGGTGTACTTTTTGATATTTTATGTACAGTAGATTATATATACTTACTGGAATTTTTTATATTTTATTTACAGTATGTAAAATGTATTTGGTGTAATTTTAGTTAATATTATATGTACAATATATGAAATATATATACTGTACTTTTTGATATTTTATGTACCATATATAATATATATTTGGTGTACTTTTGATATTTTATGTAAATTAAATAATATATATTTGGTGTAGTTTTTGATATTTTACATAGTGTGTAATATATATTTACTGTCATTTTTGATATATTATATAGAGTGTATAATATACATTTGGTGTAATTTTTTATATTTTATGTACAGTATAATAAATATAACTACTGAAGGTTTTGATAGTTTATTTACAGTATATATAACACATATTTGGTGTACTTTTTGATATTTTATGTACACTAGATAATATATACTTACTGTAATTTTTGATATTTTATTTACTGTATGTAAAATGTATTTGGTGTACTTTTAGTTAATATTATATGTACAATATATGAAATATATTTACTGTACTTTTTGATATTTTATGTACAGTATATAATATATATTTGGTGTACTTTTGATATTTTATGTAAATTATATAATATATATTTGGTGTAGTTTTTCATATTTTACATAGAGTGAAATATATATTTACTGTCCTTTTTGATATTTTATTTAGAGTGTATAATATACATTTGGTGTAATTTTTGATATTTTATGTAAAGTATATTAAATATAATTACTGAAGTTTTTGATAGTGTATTTACAGTATATATAACACATATTTGGTGTACTTTTTGATATTTTATGTACAGTAGATAATATATACTTACTGTAATTTTTCATATTTTATTTACAGTATGTAAAATGTATTTGGTGTACTTTTAGTTAATATTATATGTACAACATATGAAATATATTTACTGTACTTTTTGATATTTTATGTACAGTATATAATATATATTTGGTGTACTATTGATATTTTATGTAAATTATATAATATATATTTGGTGTAGTTTTTGATATTTTACATAGAGTGTAATACATATTTGCTGTCCTTTTTGATATTTTATTTAGAGTGTATAATATACATTTGGTGAAATTTTTGATATTTTATGTACATTATATTAAATATTATTTCTGAAGATTTTGATAGTTTATTTACAGTATATATAACACATATTTGGTGTACTTTTTGATATTTTATGTACAGTAGATAATATATACTGACTGTAATTTTTGATATTTTATTTACAGTATGTAAAATGTATTTGGTGTACTTTTAGTTAATATTATATGTACAATATATGAAATATATTTACTGTACTTTTTGATATTTTATGTACAGTATATAATATATATTTGGTGTACTTTTGATATTTTATATAAATTATATAATATATATTTGGTGTAGTTTTTGATATTTTACATAGAGTGTAATATATATTTACTGTCCTTTTTGATATTTTATTTACAGTGTATAATATACATTTGGTGTAATTTTTGATATTTTATGAACAGTATATTAAATATAATTACTGAAGATTTTGATAGTTTATTTACAGTATATATAACACATATTTGGTGTACTTTTTGATATTTTATGTACAGTAGATAATATATACTTACTGTAATTTTTGATATTTTATTTACAGTATGTAAAATGTATTTGGTGTACTTTTAGTTAATATTATATGTACAATATATGAAATATATTTACTGTACTTTTTGATATTTTATGTACAGTATATAATATATATTTAGTGTACTTTTGATATTTTATGTAAATTATATAATATATATTTGGTGTAGTTTTTGATATTTTACATAGAGTGTAATATATATTTACTGTCCTTTTTGATATTTTATTTAGAGTGTATAATATACATTTGGTGTAATTTTTGATATTTTTTGAACAGTATATTAAATATAATTACTGTAGTTTTTGATAGTAAACTTACGGTATGTATTAGACATATTTGGTGTACTTTTTGATATTTTATGTACAGTATGTAATATATATTTACTGTTCTTTTTGATATTTTATTTACAGTATATAAAATGTATTTGGTGTACTTTTAGTTAATATTAAGTATACAATATATGAAATGTATTTACTGTACGTTTTGATATTTTATGTACAATATATAAGATATATTTGCTGGCCTTTTGATATTTTATGTAAATTATATAATATATATTTGGTGTAGTTTTTGATATTTTACATAGAGTGTAATATATATTTACTGTCGTTTTTGATATTTTATTTAGAGTGTATAATATACATTTGTTGTAATTTTTTATATTTTATGTACAGTATATTAAATATAATAACTGAAGCTTTTGATAGTTTATTTACAGTATTTATAACACATATTTGGTGTTCTTTTTGATATTTTATGTACAGTAGATATATATACTTACTGTAATTTTTGATATTTTATTTACAGTATGTAAAATGTATTTGGTGTACTTTTAGTTAATATTATATGTACAATATATGAATCATATTTAATGTACTTTTTGATATTTTATGTACAGTATATAATATATATTTGGTGTACATTTGATATTTTATGCAAATTATATAATATATATTTGGTGTAGTTTTTGATATTTTACGTAGAGTGTAATATATATTTACTGTCATTTTTGATATTTTATTTGGAGTGTATAATATATATTTGGTGTAATTTTTGATATTTTATGTACAGTATATTAAATATAATTACTGAAGATTTTGATAGTATATTTACAGTATATATAACACATATTTGGTGTACTTTTTTATATTTTATGTACAGTAGATAATATATACTTGCTGTAATTTTTGATATTTTATTTACAGTATGTAAAATGTATTTGGTGTACTTTTAGTTAATATTATATGTACAAATTATGAAATATATTTACTGTACTTTTTGATATTTTATCTACAGTATATAATATATATTTGGTGTACTTTTGATATTTTATGTAAATTATGCAATATATATTTGGTGTAGTATTTGATATTTTACATAGAGTGTAATATATATTTACTGTCATTTTTGATATTTTATTTAGAGTGTATAATATACATTTCGTGTAATTATTGATATTTTATGTACAGTATATTAAATATAATTACTGAAGCTTTTGATAGTTTATTTACAGTATATATAACACATATTTGGTGTACTTTTTGATATTTTATGTACAGTAGATAATATAAACTTACTGTAATTTTTTATATGTTATTTAGAGTATGTAAAATGTATTTGGTGTAATTTTACTTAATATTATATGTACAATATATGAAATATATTTACTGTACTTTTTGATATTTTATGTACAGTATATAATATATATTTGGTGTACTTTTGATATTTTATGTAAATTATGTAATATATATTTGGTGTAGTTTTTCATATTTTACATAGAGTGTAATATATATTTACTGTCCTTTTTGGTATTTTATTTAGAGTGTATAATATACATTTGGTGTAATTTTTGGTATTTTATGCACAGTATATTAAATATAATTACTGAAGATTTTGATAGTTTATTTACAGTATATATAACACATATTTGGTGTACTTTTTGATATTTTATGTACAGTAGATAATATATACGTACTGTAATTTTTTATATTTTATTTACAGTCTGTAAAATGTATTTGGTGTACTTTTAGTTAATATTATATGTACAATATATGAAATATATTTACTGTACTTTTTGATATTTTATGTACAGTATATAATATATATTTGGTGTACTTTTGATATTTTACGTAAGTTATATAATATATATTTGGTGTAGTTTTTGATATTTTACATAGAGTGTAATATATATTTACTGTCCTTTTTGATATTTTATTTAGAGTGTATAATATACATTTGGTGTAATTTTTGATATTTTATGAACAGTATATTAAATATAATTACTGAAGATTTTGATAGTTTATTTACAGTATATATAACACATATTTGGTGTACTTTTTGATATTTTATGTACAGTAGATAATATATACTTACTGTAATTTTTTATATTTTATTTACAGTCTGTAAAATGTATTTGGTGTACTTTTAGTTAATATTATATGTACAACATGTGAAATATATTTACTGTACTTTTTGATATTTTATGTACAGTAGATAATATAAACTTACTGTAATTTTTTATATTTTATTTACAGTATGTAAAATGTATTTAGTGTACTTTTAGTTAATATTATATGTACAACATATAAAATATATTTACTGTACGTTTTGATATATTTTGTACAGTATATAATATATATTTGGTGTACTTTTGATATTTTATGTAAATTATATAATATATATTTGGTGTAGTTTTTGATATTTTACATACTGTGTAATATATATTTACTGTCTTTTTGATATTTTATTTAGAGTGTATAATATACATTTGGTGTAATTTTTGATATTTTATGAACAGTATATTAAATATAATTACTGAAGATTTTGATAGTTTATTTACAGTATATATAACACATATTTGGTGTACTTTTTGATATTTTATGTACAGTAGATTATATATAATTACTGTAATTTTTGATATTTTATTTACAGTATGGAAAATGTTTTTGGTGTACTTTTAGTTATTACTATATGTACAATATATGAAATATATTTACTGTACTTTTTGATATTTTATGTACATTATATAATATATATTTGGTGTCCTTTTGATATTTTATGTAAATTATATAATATATACTTTGTGTAGTTTTTGATATTTTACATAGTGTGTAATATATATTTACTGTCTTTTTGATATTTTATTTAGAGTGTATAATATACATTATTTGTAATTTTTGGTATTTTATGAACAGTATATAAAATATAATTACTGAAGGTTTTGATAGTTTATTTACAGTATATATAACACATATTTGGTGTACTTTTTGATATTTTATGTACAGTAGATAATATATACTTACTGTAATTTTTGATATTTTATTTACAGTATGTAAAATGTATTTGTTGTACTTTTAGTTAATATTATATGTACTATATATGAAATATATTTACTGTACTTTTCGGTATTTTATGTACAGTATATAATATATATTTGGTGTACTTTTGAAATTTTATGTAAATTATATAATACATATTTGGTGTAGTTTTTGATATTTTTCATAGAGTGTAATATATATTTACTGTCCTTTTTGTTATTTTATTTAGAGTGTATAATATACATTTGGTGTAATTTTTGGTATTTTATGAACAGTATATTAAATATAATTACTGAAGATTTTGATAGTTTATTTACAGTATATATAACACATATTTGGTGTACTTTTTGATATTTTATGTACAGTAGATAATATATACTTAGTGTAATTTTTTATATTTTATTTACAGTCTGTAAAATGTATTTGGTGTACTTTTAGTTAATATTATACGTACAATATGTGAAATATATTTACTGTACTTTTTGATATTTTATGTACAGTAGATAATATAAACTTACTGTAATTTTTTATATGTTATTTACAGTATGTAAAATGTATTTGGTGTAATTTTACTTAATATTATATGTACAATATATGAAATATATTTACTGTACATTTTGATATTTTATGTACAGTATATAATATATATTTGGTGTACTTTAATATTTTATGTAAATTATATAATATATATTTGGTGTAGTTTTTCATATTTTACATAGAGTGTAATATATATTTACTGTCCTTTTTGGTATTTTATTTAGAGTGTATAATATACATTTGGTGTAATTTGTGATATTTTATGAACAGTATATTAAATATAATTACTGAAGATTTTGATAGTTTATTTACAGTATATATAACACATATTTGGTGTACTTTTTCATATTTTATGTACAGTAGATAATATATACTTACTGTAATTTTTTATATTTTATTTACAGTATGTAAAATGGATTTGTTTTACTTTTAGTTAACATTATATGTACAATATATGAAATATATTTACTGTACTTTTTGATATTTTATATACAGTAAATAATATGTATTTGGTGTACTTTTGATATTTTATGTAAATTATATAATATATATTTGGTGTAGTTTTTGATATTTTACATAGAGTGTAATATATATTTACTGTCCATTTTGATATTTTATTTAGAGTGTATAATATACATTTGGTGTAATTTTTGATATTATATGAACAGTATATTAAATATAATACTGAAGATTTTAATAGTTTATTTACAGTATATATAACACATATTTGGTGTACTTTTTTATATTTTATATACAGTAGATAATATATACTTACTGTAATTTTTTATATTTTATTTACAGTATGTAAAATGTATTTGGTGTACTTTTAGTTAATATTATATGTACAGTATATGAAATATATTTACTGTACTTTTTGATATTTTATGTACAGTATATAATATGTATTTGGTGTACTTTTGATATTTTATGAAAATTATATAATATATATTTGGTGTAGTTTTTGATATTTTACATAGAGTGTAATATATATTTTCTGTCCTTTTTGATATTTTATTTAGAGTGTATAATATACATTTGGTGTAATTTTTGATATTTTATGAACAGTATATTAAATATAATTACTGAAGATTTTGATAGTTTATTTACAGTATATATAACACATATTTGGTGTACTTATTGGTATTTTATGTACAGTAGATAATATATACTTACTGTAATATTTTGTATTTTATTTACAGTATGTAAAATGTATTTGGTGTAATTTTAGCTAATATTATATGTCCAATATATGAAATATATTTACTGTACTTTTTGATATATTATGTATAGTAGATAATATATACTTACTGTAATTTTTCATATTTTATTTACAGTATGTAAAATGTATTTGGTGTAATTTATTTAATATTAAATGTACAATATATGAAATATATTTACTGTACTTTTTGATATTTTATGTACAGTATACAATTTATATTTGGTGTACTTTTGATATTTTATGTAAATTATATAATATATATTTGGTGTAGATTTTGATATTTCACATAGAGTGTAATATATATTTACTGTCTTTTTGATATTTTATTTAGAGTGTATAATATACATTTGGTGTAATTATTGGTATTTTATGAACAGTATATTAAATATAATTACTGAAGATTTTGATAGTTTATTTACAGTATATATAACACATATTTGGTGTACTTTTTGATATTTTATGTACAGTAGATAATATATACTTACTGTAATTATTTATATTTTATTTACAGTCTGTAAAATGTATTTGGTGTACTTTTAGTTAATATTATATGTACAACATGTGAAATATATTTACTGTACTTTTTGATATTTTATGTACAGTAGATAATATAAACTTACTGTAATTTTTTATATTTTATTTACAGTATGTAAAATGTATTTAGTGTACTTTTAGTTAATATTATATGTACAACATATGAAATATATTTACTGTACTTTTTGATATTTTATATACAGTAAATAATATGTATTTGGTGTACTTTAGATATTTTATGTAAATTATATAATATATATTTGGTGTAGTTTTTGATATTTTACATAGAGTGTAATATATATTTACTGTCCTTTTTGATATTTTATTTAGAGTGTATAATATACATTTGGTGTAATTTTTGATATTTTATGAACAGTATATTAAATATAATACTGAAGATTTTAATAGTTTATTTACAGTATATATAACACATATTTGGTGTACTTTTTTATATTTTATATACAGTGGATAATATATACTTACTGTAATTTTTTATATTTTATTTACAGTATGTAAAATGTATTTGGTGTACTTTTAGTTAATATTATATGTACAGTATATGAAATATATTTACTGTACTTTTTGATATTTTATGTACAGTATATAATATGTATTTGGTGTACTTTTGATATTTTATGAAAATTATATAATATATATTTGGTGTAGTTTTTGATATTTCACATAGAGTGTAATATATATTTTCTGTCCTTTTTGATATTTTATTTAGAGTGTATAATATACATTTGGTGTAATTTTTGATATTTTATGAACAGTATATTAAATATAATTACTGAAGATTTTGATAGTTTATTTACAGAATATATAACACATATTTGGTGTACTTATTGGTATTTTATGTACAGTAGATAATATATACTTACTGTAATATTTTGTATTTTATTTACAGTATGTAAAATGTATTTGGTGTATTTTAGTTATTATTATATGTACAATATATGAAATATATTTACTGTACTTTTTGATATTTTATGTACAGTGTATAATATATATTTGGTGTACTTTTGATATTTTATGAAAATTATATAATATATACTTGGTGTAGTTTTTGATATTTTACATAGAGTGTAATATATATTTACTGTCTTTTTGATATTTTATTTAGAGTGTATAATATACAATTGGTGTAATTTTTGGTATTTTATGCACAGTATATTAAATATAATTACTGAAGATTTTGATAGTTTATTTACAGTATATATAACACATATTTGGTGTACTTTTTGATATTTTATGTACAGTAGATAATATATACGTACTGTAATTTTTGATATTTTATTTACAGTCTGTAAAATGTATTTGGTGTACTTTTAGTTAATATTATATGTACAATATATGAAATATATTTACTGTACTTTTTGATATTTTATGTACAGTATATAATATATATTTGGTGTACTTTTGATATTTTATGTAAGTTATATAATATATATTTGGTGTAGTTTTTGATATTTTACATAGAGTGTAATATATATTTACTGTCCTTTTTGATATTTTATTTAGAGTGTATAATATACATTTGGTGTAATTTTTGATATTTTATGAACAGTATATTAAATATAATTACTGAAGATTTTGATAGTTTATTTACAGTATATATAACACATATTTGGTGTACTTTTTGATATTTTATGTACAGTAGATAATATATACTTACTGTAATTTTTTATATTTTATTTACAGTCTGTAAAATGTATTTGGTGTACTTTTAGTTAATATTATATGTACAACATGTGAAATATATTTACTGTACTTTTTGATATTTTATGTACAGTAGATAATAGAAACTTACTGTAATTTTTTATATTTTATTTACAGTATGTAAAATGTATTTAGTGTACTTTTAGTTAATATTATATGTACAACATATGAAATATATTTACTGTACGTTTTGATATATTTTGTACAGTATATAATATATATTTGGTGTACTTTTGATATTTTATGTAAATTATATAATATATACTTGGTTTAGTTTTTGATATTTTACATAGAGTGTAATATATATTTACTGTCCTTTTTGATATTTAATTTAGAGTGTATAATATACATTTGGTGTAATTTTTGATATTTTATGTACAGTATATTAAATATAATTACTGAAGATTTTGATAGTTTATTTACAGTATATATAACACATATTTGGTGTACTTTTTCATATTTTTTGTACAGTAGATAATATATACTTACTGTAATTTTTGATATTTTATTTACAGTATGTAAAATGTATTTGGTGTACTGTTAGTTAATATTATATGTACAATATATGAAATATATTTACTGTACTTTTTGATATTTTATGTACAATATATAATATATATTTGGTGTACTTTTGATATTTTATGTAAATTATATAATATATATTTGGTGTAGTTTTTGATATTTTACATACTGTGTAATATATATTTACTGTCTTTTTGATATTTTATTTAGAGTGTATAATATACATTTGGTGTAATTTTTGATATTTTATGAACAGTATGTTAAATATAATTACTGAAGATTTTGATAGTTTATTTACAGTATATATAACACATATTTGGTGTACTTTTTGATATTTTATGTACAGTAGATTATATATACTTACTGTAATTTTTGATATTTTATTTACAGTATGGAAAATGTTTTTGGTGTACTTTCAGTTATTACTATATGTACAATATATGAAATATATTTACTGTACTTTTTGATATTTTATGTACATTATATAATATATATTTGGTGTACTTTTGATATTTTATGTAAATTATATAATATATACTTTGTGTAGTTTTTGATATTTTACATAGTGTGTAATATATATTTACTGTCTTTTTGATATTTTATTTAGAGTGTATAATATACATTAGGTGTAATTTTTGGTATTTTATGAACAGTATATAAAATATAATTACTGAAGGTTTTGATAGTTTATTTACAGTATATATAACACATATTTGGTGTACTTTTTGATATTTTATGTACAGTAGATAATATATACTTACTGTAATTTTTGATATTTTATTTACAGTATATAAAATGTATTTGGTGTACTTTTAGTTAATATTATATGTACAATATATGAAATATATTTACTGTACTTTTTGATATTTTATGTACAGTATATAATACATATTTGGTGTACTTTTGATATTTTATGTAAATTATATAATATATATTTGGTGTAGTTTTTGATATTTTACATAGAGTGTAATATATATTTACTGTCATTTTTGATATTTTATTTAGACTGTATAATATACATTTGGTGTAATTTTTGATATTTTATGAACAGTATATTAAATATAATTACTGATGTTTTGATAGTTTATTTACAGTATATATAACACATATTTGGTGTACTTTTTGATATTTTATGTACAGTAGATAATATATACGTACTGTAATTTTTGATATTTTATTTACAGTCTGTAAAATGTATTTGGTGTACTTTTAGTTAATATTATATGTACAATATATGAAATATATTTACTGTACTTTTTGATATTTTATGTACAGTATATAATATATATTTGGTGTACTTTTGATATTTTATGTAAGTTATATAATATATATTTGGTGTAGTTTTTGATATTTTACATAGAGTGTAATATATATTTACTGTCCTTTTTGATATTTTATTTAGAGTGTATAATATACATTTGGTGTAATTTTTGATATTTTATGAACAGTATATTAAATATAATTACTGAAGATTTTGATAGTTTATTTACAGTATATATAACACATATTTGGTGTACTTTTTGATATTTTATGTACAGTAGATAATATATACTTACTGTAATTTTTTATATTTTATTTACAGTCTGTAAAATGTATTTGGTGTACTTTTAGTTAATATTATATGTACAACATGTGAAATATATTTACTGTACTTTTTGATATTTTATGTACAGTAGATAATAGAAACTTACTGTAATTTTTTATATTTTATTTACAGTATGTAAAATGTATTTAGTGTACTTTTAGTTAATATTATATGTACAACATATGAAATATATTTACTGTACGTTTTGATATATTTTGTACAGTATATAATATATATTTGGTGTACTTTTGATATTTTATGTAAATTATATAATATATACTTGGTTTAGTTTTTGATATTTTACATAGAGTGTAATATATATTTACTGTCCTTTTTGATATTTAATTTAGAGTGTATAATATACATTTGGTGTAATTTTTGATATTTTATGTACAGTATATTAAATATAATTACTGAAGATTTTGATAGTTTATTTACAGTATATATAACACATATTTGGTGTACTTTTTCATATTTTTTGTACAGTAGATAATATATACTTACTGTAATTTTTGATATTTTATTTACAGTATGTAAAATGTATTTGGTGTACTGTTAGTTAATATTATATGTACAATATATGAAATATATTTACTGTACTTTTTGATATTTTATGTACAATATATAATATATATTTGGTGTACTTTTGATATTTTATGTAAATTATATAATATATATTTGGTGTAGTTTTTGATATTTTACATACTGTGTAATATATATTTACTGTCTTTTTGATATTTTATTTAGAGTGTATAATATACATTTGGTGTAATTTTTGATATTTTATGAACAGTATGTTAAATATAATTACTGAAGATTTTGATAGTTTATTTACAGTATATATAACACATATTTGGTGTACTTTTTGATATTTTATGTACAGTAGATTATATATACTTACTGTAATTTTTGATATTTTATTTACAGTATGGAAAATGTTTTTGGTGTACTTTCAGTTATTACTATATGTACAATATATGAAATATATTTACTGTACTTTTTGATATTTTATGTACATTATATAATATATATTTGGTGTACTTTTGATATTTTATGTAAATTATATAATATATACTTTGTGTAGTTTTTGATATTTTACATAGTGTGTAATATATATTTACTGTCTTTTTGATATTTTATTTAGAGTGTATAATATACATTAGGTGTAATTTTTGGTATTTTATGAACAGTATATAAAATATAATTACTGAAGGTTTTGATAGTTTATTTACAGTATATATAACACATATTTGGTGTACTTTTTGATATTTTATGTACAGTAGATAATATATACTTACTGTAATTTTTGATATTTTATTTACAGTATATAAAATGTATTTGGTGTACTTTTAGTTAATATTATATGTACAATATATGAAATATATTTACTGTACTTTTTGATATTTTATGTACAGTATATAATACATATTTGGTGTACTTTTGATATTTTATGTAAATTATATAATATATATTTGGTGTAGTTTTTGATATTTTACATAGAGTGTAATATATATTTACTGTCATTTTTGATATTTTATTTAGACTGTATAATATACATTTGGTGTAATTTTTGATATTTTATGAACAGTATATTAAATATAATTACTGAAGTTTTGATAGTTTATTTACAGTATATATAACACATATTTGGTGTACTTTTTGATATTTTATGTACAGTAGATATTATATATTTACTGTAATTTTTGATATTTTATTTACAGTATATAAAATGTATTTGGTGTACTTTTAGTTAATATTATATGTACAATATATGAAATATATTTACTGTACTTTTTGATATTTTATGTACAGTATATAATATATATTTGGTGTACTTTTGATATTTTATGTAAATTATATAATATATATTTGGTGCAGTTTTTGATATTTTACATAGAGTGTAATATATATTTACTGTCGTTTTTGATATTTTATTTAGAGTGTATAATATACATTTGGTGTAATTTTTGATATTTTATGTACAGTTTATTAAATATAATTACTGAAGATTTTGATAGTTTATTTACAGTATATATAACACATATTTGGTGTACTTTTTGATATTTTATGTACGGTAGATAATATATACTTACTGGAATTTTTGATATTTTATTTACAGTATGTAAAATGTATTTGTTGTTCTTTTAGTTAATATTATATGTACAATATATGAAATATATTTACTGTACTTTTTGATATTTTATGTACAGTATATAATATATATTTGGTGTTCTTTTCATATTTTATGTAAATTATATAATATATATTTGGTGTAGTTTTTGATATTTTACATAGAGTGTAATATATATTTACTGTCATTTTTGATATTTTATTTAGAGTGTATAATATATATTTGGTGTAACTTTTGATATTTTATGTACAGTATATTAAATGTAATTACTGAAGATTTTGATAGTTTATTTACAGTATATATAACACATATTTGGTGTACTTTTTGATATTTTATGTACAGTAGATAATATACATTTACTATGATTTTTGATATTTTATTTACAGTATATAAAATGTATTTGGTGTACTTTTAGTTAATATTATATGTACAATATATGAAATATATTTACTGTACTTTTTGATATTTTATGTACATTATATAATATATATTTGGTGTACTTTTGATATTTTATGTAAATTATATAATATATATTTGGTGTAGTTTTTGATATTTTACATAGAGTGTAATATATATTTACTGTCATTTTTGATATTTTATTTAGACTGTATAATATACATTTGGTGTAATTTTTGATATTTTATGAACAGTATATTAAATATAAATACTGAAGATTTTGATAGTTTATTTACAGTATATATAACACATATTTGGTGTACTTTTTGATATTTTATGTACAGTAGATAATATATACTTAATGTAATTTTTATATTTTATTTACAGTATGTAAAATGTATTTGGTGTGCTTTTAGTTAATATTACATGTACAATCTATGAAATATATTTACTGTACTTTTTGATATTTTATGTACAGTATATAATATATATTTCGTGTACATTTGATATTTTATGTAAATTATATAATATATATTTGGTGTCGTTTTTGATATTTTACATAGAGTGTAATATATATTTACTGTCTTTTTGATATTTTATTTAGAGTGTATAATATACATTTTTTGTAATTTTTGATATTTTATGAACAGTATATTAAATATAATTACTGAAGATTTTGATAGTTTATTTACAGTATATATAACACATATTTGGTGTACTTTTTGATATTTTATGTACAGTAGATAATATATACTTACTGTAATTTTTGATACTTTGTTTACAGTATGTAAAATGTATTTGGTGTACTTTTAGTTATTATTATATGTACAATATATGAAATATATTTACTGTACTTTTTGATATTTTATGTACAGTATATAATATATATTTGGTGTACTTTTGATATTTTATGTAAATTATATAATATATATTTGGTGTAGTTTTTGATATTTTACATACAGTGTAATATATATTTACTGTCCTTTTTGATATTTTATTTAGAGTGTATAATATACATTTGGTGTAATTTTTGATATTTTATGATCAGTATATTAAATATAATTACTGAAGATTTTGATAGTTTATTTACAGTATATATAACACATGTTTGGTGTACTTTTTCATATTTTATGTACAGTAGATAATATATACTTACTATAATTTTTTATATTTTATTTACAGTTTGTAAAATGTATTTGTTGTAGTTTTATTTAATATTATATGTACAATATATGAAATATATTTACTGTACTTTTTGATATTTTATATACAGTATATAATATGTATTTGGTGTACTTTTGATATTTTATGTAAATTATATAATATATATTTGGTGTAGTATTTGATATTTTACATAGAGTGTAATATATATTTACTGTTCTTTTTGATATTTTATTTATAGTGTATAATATACATTTGGTGTAATTATTGATATTTTATGAACAGTATATTAAATATAATTACTGAAGATTTTAATAGTTTATTTACAGTATATATAACACATATTTGGTGTACTTTTTGATATTTTATGTACAGTAGATAATATATACTTACTGTAATTTTTTATATTTTATTTACAGTATGTAAAATGTATTTGTTGTACTTTTAGTTAATATTATATCTACAATATATGAAATATATTTACAGTACTTTTTGATATTTTATGTAGAGTATATAATATGTATTTGGTGTACTTTTGATATTTTATGAAAATTATATAATATATATTTGGTGTAGTTTTTGATATTTTACATAGAGTGTAATATATATTTTCTGTCCTTTTTGATATTTTATTTAGAGTTTATAATATACATTTGGTGTAATTTTTGATATTTTATGAACAGTGCATTAAATATAATTACTGAAGGTTTTGATAGTTTATTTACAGTATATATAACACATATTTTGTGTACTTTTTGGTATTTTATGTACAGTAGATAATATATACTTACTGTAATTTTTTATATTTTATTTACAGTATGTAAAATGTATTTCGTGTACTTTTAGTTAATATTATATGTACAATATATGAAATATATTTACTGTACTTTTTGATATATTATGTACAGTAGATAATATATACTTACTGTAATTTTTTATATTTTATTTACAGTATGTAAAATGTATTTGGTGTACTTTTAGTTAATATTATATGTACAATATAGGAAGTATATTTACAGTACTTTTTGAAATTTTATGTACAGTATACAATATATATTTGGTGTACTTTTGATATTGTATGTAAATTATATAATATGCATTTGGTGTAGTTTTTGATATTTTACATAGAGTGTAATATATATTTTCTGTCCTTTTTGATATTTTATTTAGAGTGTATAATATACATTTGGTGTAATTTAGGATATTTTATGAACAGTCTATTAAATATAATTACTGAAGATTTTGATAGTTTATTTACAGTATATATAACACATATTTGGTGTACTTTTTGATATTTTATGTACAGTAGATAATATATACTTACTGTAATTTTTTATATTTCATTTACAGTATGTAAAATGTATTTGGTGTACTTTTAGTTAATATTATATGTACAATATGTGAAATATATTTACTGTACTTTTTGATATTTTATGTACAGTAGATAATATAAACTTACTGAAATTTTTTATATTTTGTTTACAGTATGTAAAATGTATTTGGTGTACTTTTAGTTAATATTATATGTACAACATATGAAATACATTTACTGTACTTTTTGATATTTTATGTACAGTATATAATATATATTTGGTGTACTTTTGATATTTTATGTAAATTATATAATATACACTTGGTTTAGTTTTTGATATTTTACATAGAGTGTAATATATATTTACTGTCCTTTTTGATATTTAATTTAGAGTGTATAATATACATTTGGTGTAATTTTTGATATTTTATGTACAGTATATTAAATATAATTACTGTAGATTTTGATAGTTTATTTACACTATATATAACACATATTTGGTGTACTTTTTCATATTTTTTGTACTGTAGATAATATATACATAATGTAATTTTTGATATTTTATTTACATTATGTAAAATGTATTTGGTGTACTTTTAGTTAATATTATATGTACAATATATGAAATATATTTACTGTACTTTTTGATATTTTATGTACAGTATATAATATATATTTGGTGTACTTTTGATATTTTATGTAAATTATATAATATATATTTGGTGTAGTTTTTGATAATTTACATAGAGTGAAATATATATTTACTGTCATTTTGATATTTTATTTAGAGTGTATAATATACATTTGGTGTAATTTTTGATATTTTATGAACAGCATATTAAATATAATTACTTAAGATTTTGATAGTTCATTTACAGTATATATAACACCTATTTGGTGTACTTTTTGATATTTTATGTACAGTAGATTATATATACTTACTGGAATTTTTTATATTTTATTTACAGTATGTAAAATGTATTTGGTGTAATTTTAGTTAATATTATATGTACAATATATGAAATATATATACTGTACTTTTTGATATTTTATGTACCATATATAATATATATTTGGTGAACTTTTGATATTTTATGTAAATTAAATAATATATATTTGGTGTAGTTTTTGATATTTTACATAGTGTGTAATATATATTTACTGTCATTTTTGATATATTATATAGAGTTTATAATATACATTTGGTGTAATTTTTTATATTTTATGTACAGTATAATAAATATAATTACTGAAGGTTTTGATAGTTTATTTACAGTATATATAACACATATTTGGTGTACTTTTTGATATTTTATGTACACTAGATAATATATACTTACTGTAATTTTTGATATTTTATTTACTGTATGTAAAATGTATTTGGTGTACTTTTAGTTAATATTATATGTACAATATATGAAATATATTTACTGTACTTTTTGATATTTTATGTACAGTATATAATATATATTTGGTGTACTTTTGATATTTTATGTAAATTATATAATATATATTTGGTGTAGTTTTTGATATTTTACATAGAGTGAAATATATATTTACTGTCCTTTTTGATATTTTATTTAGAGTGTATAATATACATTTGGTGTAATTTTTGATATTTTATGTAAAGTATATTAAATATAATTACTGAAGTTTTTGATAGTGTATTTACAGTATATATAACACATATTTGGTGTACTTTTTGATATTTTATGTACAGTAGATAATATATACTTACTGTAATTTTTCATATTTTATTTACAGTATGTAAAATGTATTTGGTGTACTTTTAGATAATATTATATGTACAACATATGAAATATATTTACTGTACTTTTTGATATTTTATGTACAGTATATAATATATATTTGGTGTACTATTGATATTTTATGTAAATTATATAATATATATTTGGTGTAGTTTTTGATATTTTACATAGAGTGTAATACATATTTGCTGTCCTTTTTGATATTTTATTTAGAGTGTATAGTATACATTTGGTGTAATTTTTGATATTTTATGTACATTATATTAAATATTATTTCTGAAGATTTTGATAGTTTATTTACAGTATATATAACACATACTTGGTGTACTTTTTGATATTTTATGTACAGTAGATAATATATACTGACTGTAATTTTTGATATTTTATTTACAGTATGTAAAATGTATTTGGTGTACTTTTAGTTAATATTATATGTACAATATATGAAATATATTTACTGTACTTTTTGATATTTTATGTACAGTATATAATATATATTTGGTGTACTTTTGATATTTTATATAAATTATATAATATATATTTGGTGTAGTTTTTGATATTTTACATAGAGTGTAATATATATTTACTGTCCTTTTTGATATTTTATTTACAGTGTATAATATACATTTGGTGTAATTTTTGATATTTTATGAACAGTATATTAAATATAATTACTGAAGATTTTGATAGTTTATTTACAGTATATATAACACATATTTGGTGTACTTTTTGATATTTTATGTACAGTAGATAATATATACTTACTGTAATTTTTGATATTTTATTTACAGTATGTAAAATGTATTTGGTGTACTTTTAGTTAATATTATATGTACAATATATGAAATATATTTACTGTACTTTTTGATATTTTATGTACAGTATATAATATATATTTAGTGTACTTTTGATATTTTATGTAAATTATATAATATATATTTGGTGTAGTTTTTGATATTTTACATAGAGTGTAATATATATTTACTGTCCTTTTTGATATTTTATTTAGAGTGTATAATATACATTTGGTGTAATTTTTGATATTTTTTGAACAGTATATTAAATATAATTACTGTAGTTTTTGATAGTAAACTTACGGTATGTATTAGACATATTTGGTGTACTTTTTGATATTTTATGTACAGTATGTAATATATATTTACTGTTCTTTTTGATATTTTATTTACAGTATATAAAATGTATTTGGTGTACATTTAGTTAATATTAAGTATACAATATATGAAATGTATTTACTGTACGTTTTGATATTTTATGTACAATATATAAGATATATTTGCTGGCCTTTTGATATTTTATGTAAATTATATAATATATATTTGGTGTAGTTTTTGATATTTTACATAGAGTGTAATATATATTTACTGTCGTTTTTGATATTTTATTTAGAGTGTATAATATACATTTGTTGTAATTTTTTATATTTTATGTACAGTATATTAAATATAATTACTGAAGCTTTTGATAGTTTATTTACAGTATTTATAACACATATTTGGTGTTCTTTTTGATATTTTATGTACAGTAGATATGTATACTTACTGTAATTTTTGATATTTTATTTACAGTATGTAAAATGTATTTGGTGTACTTTTAGTTAATATTATATGTACAATATATGAATCATATTTACTGTACTTTTTGATATTTTATGTACAGTATATAATATATATTTGGTGTACATTTGATATTTTATGCAAATTATATAATATATATTTGGTGTAGTTTTTGATATTTTA
Source organism: Pan paniscus (assembly GCF_029289425.2). NCBI lineage: Eukaryota > Metazoa > Chordata > Mammalia > Primates > Hominidae > Pan > Pan paniscus. Next base: position 11,700,221 of record NC_073263.2, on the reverse strand, counting down.
CATAGAGTGTAATATATATTTACTGTCATTTTTGATATTTTATTTGGAGTGTATAATATATATTTGGTGTAATTTTTGATATTTTATGTACAGTATATTAAATATAATTACTGAAGATTTTGATAGTAGATTTACAGTATATATAACACATATTTGGTGTACTTTTTTATATTTTATGTACAGTAGATAATATATACTTGCTGTAATTTTTGATATTTTATTTACAGTATGTAAAATGTATTTGGTGTACTTTTAGTTAATATTATATGTACAAATTATGAAATATATTTACTGTACTTTTTGATATTTTATCTACAGTATATAATATATATTTGGTGTACTTTTGATATTTTATGTAAATTATGCAATATATATTTGGTGTAGTATTTGATATTTTACATAGAGTGTAATATATATTTACTGTCATTTTTGATATTTTATTTAGAGTGTATAATATACATTTCGTGTAATTATTGATATTTTATGTACAGTATATTAAATATAATTACTGAAGCTTTTGATAGTTTATTTACAGTATATATAACACATATTTGGTGTACTTTTTGATATTTTATGTACAGTAGATAATATATACTTACTGTAATTTTTTATATTTTATTTACAGTCTGTAAAATGTATTTGGTATACTTTTAGTTAATATTATACGTACAATATGTGAAATATATTTACTGTACTTTTTGATATTTTATGTACAGTAGATAATATAAACTTACTGTAATTTTTTATATGTTATTTACAGTATGTAAAATGTATTTGGCGTAATTTTACTTAATATTATATGTACAATATATGAAATATATTTACTGTACTTTTTGATATTTTATGTACAGTATATAATATATATTTGGTGTACTTTTGATATTTTATGTAAATTATATAATATATACTTGGTTTAGTTTTTGATATTTTACATAGAGTGTAATATATATTTACTGTCCTTTTTGATATTTAATTTAGAGTGTATAATATACATTTGGTGTAATTTTTGATATTTTATGAACAGTATATTAAATATAATTACTGAAGATTTTGATAGTTTATTTACAGTATATATAACACATATTTGGTGTACATTTTCATAATTTTGTACAGTAGATAATATATACTTACTGTAATTTTTGATATTTTATTTACAGTATGTAAAATGTATTTGGTGTACTTTTAGTTAATATTATATGTACAATATATGAAATATATTTACTGTACTTTTTGATATTTTATGTACAATATATAATATATATTTGGTGTACTTTTGATATTTTATGTAAATTATATAATATATATTTGGTGTAGTTTTTGATATTTTACATACTGTGTAATATATATTTACTGTCTTTTTGATATTTTATTTAGAGTGTATAATATACATTTGGTGTAATTTTTGATATTTTATGAACAGTATATTAAATATAATTACTGAAGATTTTGATAGTTTATTTACAGTATATATAACACATATTTGGTGTACTTTTTGATATTTTATGTACAGTAGATTATATATACTTACTGTAATTTTTGATATTTTATTTACAGTATGGAAAATGTTTTTGGTGTACTTTTAGTTATTACTATATGTACAATATATGAAATATATTTACTGTACTTTTTGATATTTTATGTACATTATATAATATATATTTGGTGTACTTTTGATATTTTATGTAAATTATATAATATATACTTTGTGTAGTTTTTGATATTTTACATAGTGTGTAATATATATTTACTGTCTTTTTGATATTTTATTTAGAGTGTATAATATACATTAGGTGTAATTTTTGGTATTTTATGAACAGTATATAAAATATAATTACTGAAAGTTTTGATAGTTTATTTACAGTATATATAACACATATTTGGTGTACTTTTTGATATTTTATGTACAGTAGATAATATATACTTACTGTAATTTTTTATATTTTATTTACAGTATGTAAAATGGATTTGTTGTACTTTTAGTTAACATTATATGTACAATATATGAAATATATTTACTGTACTTTTTGATATTTTATATACAGTAAATAATATGTATTTGGTGTACTTTTGATATTTTATGTAAATTATATAATATATATTTGGTGTAGTTTTTGATATTTTACATAGAGTGTAATATATATTTACTGTCCTTTTTGATATTTTATTTAGAGTGTATAATATACATTTGGTATAATTTTTGATATTTTATGAACAGTATATTAAATATAATACTGAAGATTTTGATAGTTTATTTACAGTATATATAACACATATTTGTTGTACTTTTTTATATTTTATATACAGTAGATAATATATACTTACTGTAATTTTTTATATTTTATTTACAGTATGTAAAATGTATTTGATGTACTTTTAGTTAATATTATATGTACAGTATATGAAATATATTTACTGTACTTTTTGATATTTTATGTACAGTATATAATATGTATTTGGTGTACTTTTTATATTTTATGAAAATTATATAATATGTATTTGGTGTAGTTTTTGATATTTTATATAGAGTGTAATATATATTTTCTGTCCTTTTTGATATTTTATTTAGAGTGTATAATATTCATTTGGTGTAATTTTTGATATTTTATGAACAGTATATTAAATATAATTACTGAAGATTTTGATAGTTTATTTACAGTATATATAACACATATTTGGTGTACTTATTGGTATTTTATGTACAGTAGATAATATATACTTACTGTAATATTTTGTATTTTATTTACAGTATGTAAAATGTATTTGGTGTAATTTTAGTTAATATTATATGTCCAATATATGAAATATATTTACTGTACTTTTTGATATATTATGTACAGTAGATAATATATACTTACTGTAATTTTTCATATTTTATTTACAGTATGTAAAATGTATTTGGTGTAATTTTAGTTAATATTAAATGTACAATATATGAAATATATTTACTGTACTTTTTGATATTTTATGTACAGTATACAATTTATATTTGGTGTACATTTGATATTTTATGTAGATTATATAATATATATTTGGTGTAGATTTTGATATTTCACATAGAGTGTAATATATATTTACTGTCTTTTTGATATTTTATTTAGAGTGTATAATATACATTTGGTGTAATTATTGGTATTTTATGAACAGTATATTAAATATAATTACTGAAGATTTTGATAGTTTATTTACAGTATATATAACACATATTTGGTGTACTTTTTGGTATTTTATGTACAGTAGATAATATATACTTACTGTAATTTTTTATATTTTATTTACAGTCTGTAAAATGTATTTGGTGTACATTTAGTTAATATTATATGTACAATATGTGAAATATATTTACTGTACTTTTTGATATTTTATGTACAGCAGATAATATAAACTTACTGTAATTTTTTTACATTTTATTTACAGTATGTAAAATATATTTGGTGTACTTTTAGTTAATATTATATGTACAACATATGAAATATATTTACTGTAGTTTTTGATATTTTATGTACATTATATAATATATATTTGGTGTACTTTTGTTATTTTATGTAAATTATATTATACATATTTGGTGTAGTTTTTGATATTTTACATAGAGTGTAATATATATTTACTGTCCTTTTTGATATTTTATTTAGAGTGTATAATATACATTTGGTGTAATTTTTGATATTTTATGTACCGTATATTATATATAATTACTGAAGATTTTGATAGTTTATTTACAGTATATATATATCCCATATTTGGTGTACTTTTTGATATTTTATGTACAGTAGATAATATATACTTACTGTAATTTTTGATATTTTATTTACAGTATGTAAAATGTATTTGGTGTACTTTTAGTTAATATTATATGTACAATATATGAAATATATTTACTGTACTTTTTGATATTTTATGTACAGTATATAATATATATTTGGTGTACTTTTGATATTTTATGTAAATTAAATAATATATATTTGGTGTAGTTTTTGATAATTTACATAGAGTGTAATATATATTTACTGTCATTTTTGATATTTTATTTAGAGTGTATAATATACATTTGGTGTAATTTTTTATATTTTATTTACAGTATAATAAATATAATTACTGAAGATTTTGATAGTTTATTTACAGTATATATAACACATATTTGGTGTTCTTTTTGATATTTTATGTACAGTAGATAATATATACTTACTGTAATTTTTGATATTTTATTTACTGTATGCAAAATGTATTTTGTGTACTTTTACTTAATGTTATATGTACAATATATGAAATATATTTACTGTACTTTTTGATATTTTAAGTACAGTATATAATATATATTTGGTGTACTTTTGATATTTTATGTAAATTATATAATATATATTTGGTGTAGTTTTTGATATTTTACATAGAGTGAAATATATATTTACTGTCCTTTTTGATATTTTATTTAGAGTGTATAATATACATTTGGTGTAATTTTTGATATTTTATGAACATTATATGAAATATAATTACTGAAGATTTTGATAGTTCATTTACAGTATATATAACGCCTATTTGGTGTACTTTTTGATATATTATGTACAGTAGATTATATATACTTAGTGGAATGTTTTATATTTTATTTACAGTATGTAAAATGTATTTGGTGTACTTTTAGTTAATATTATATGTACAATATATGAAATATATTTACTGTACTTTTTGATATTTAATGTACAGTAGATAATATATACTTACTGTAATTTTTTATATTTTATTTACAGTATGTAAAATGTATTTGGTGTACTTTTAGTTAATATTACATGTACAATATATGAAATATATTTACTGTACTTTATGATATTTTATGTACAGTATATAATATATATTTGGTGTACTTTTGATATTTTATGTAAATTATATAATATATATTTTGTGTAGTTTTTGATATTTTACATAGAGTGTAATATATATTTACTGTCCTTTTTGATATTTTATTTAGAGTGTATAATATACATTTGTTGTAATATTTGATATTTTATGAACAGTATATTAAATATAATTACTGAAGATTTTGATAGTTTATTTACAGTATATATAACACATATTTGGTGTACTTTTTGATATTTTATGTACAGTAGATAATATATACTTACTGTAATTTTTGATATTTTATTTACAGTATGTAAAATGTATTTGGTGTACTTTTAGTTAATATTATATGTACAATATATAAAATATATTTACTGTACTTTTTGATATTTTATGTACAGTATATAATATATATTTGGTGTACTTTTGATATTTTATATAAATTATATAATATATATCTGGTGTAGTTTTTGATATTTTACATACAGTGTAATATATATTTACTGTCCTTTTTGATAGTTTATTTAGAGTGTATAATATACATTTGGTGTAATTTTTGATATTTTATGAACAGTATATTAAATATAACTACTGAAGATTTTGATAGTTTATTTACAGTATATATAACACATATTTGGTGTACTTTTTGATATTTTATGTACAGTAGATAATATAGACTTACTGTAATTTTTCATATTTTATTTACAGTATGTAAAATGTATTTGGTGTACTTTTAGTTAATATTATATGTACAATATATGAAATATATATACTGTACTTTTTGATATTTAATGTACAGTACATAATATATATTTGGTGTACTTTTGATATTTTATGTAAATTATATAATATGTATTTGGTGTAGTTTTTGATATTTTACATAGAGTGTAATATATATTTAGTGTCCTTTTTGATATTTTATTTAGAGTGTATAATATACATTTGGTGTAATTTTTGATATTTTATGTACAGTATATTATATATAATTACTGAAGATTTTGATAGTTTATTTACAGTATATATATATCCCATATTTGGTGTACTTTTTGATATTTTATGTACAGTAGATAATATATACTTACTGTAATTTTTGATATTTTATTTACAGTATGTAAAATGTATTTGGTGTACTTTTAGTTAATATTATATGTACAATATATGAAATATATTTACTGTACTTTTTGATATTTTATGTACAGTATATAATATATATTTGGTGTACTTTTGATATTTTATGTAAATTAAATAATATATATTTGGTGTAGTTTTGATAATTTACATAGAGTGTAACATATATTTACTGTCATTTTTGATATTTTATTTAGAGTGTATAATATACATTTGGTGTAATTTTTTATATTTTATGTACAGTATAATAAATATAATTACTGAAGATTTTGATAGTTTATTTACAGTATATATATCACATATTTGGTGTTCTTTTTGATATTTTATGTACAGTAGATAATATATACTTACTGTAATTTTTGATATTTTATTTACTGTATGCAAAATGTATTTGGTGTACTTTTAGTTAATGTTATATGTACAATATATGAAATATATTTACTGTACTTTTTGATATTTTATGTACAGTATATAATATATATTTGGTGTACTTTTGATATTTTATGTAAATTATATAATATATATCTGGTGTAGTTTTTGATATTTTACATAGAGTGAAATATATATTTACTGTCCTTTTTAATATTTTATTTAGAGTGTATAATATACATTTGGTGTCATTTTTGATATTTTATGAACATTATATGAAATATAATTACTGAAGATTTTGATAGTTCATTTACAGTATATATAACGCCTATTTGGTGTACTTTTTGATATATTATGTACAGTAGATTATATGTACTTACTGGAATTTTTTATATTTTATTTACAGTATGTAAAATGTATTTGGTGTACTTTTAGTTAATATTATATGTACAATATACGAAATATATTTACTGTACTTTTAGATATTTAATGTACAGTAGATAATATATACTTACTGTAATTTTTTATATTTTATTTACAGTATGTAAAATGTATTTGGTGTACTTTTAGTTAATATTACATGTACAATATATGAAATATATTTGCTGTACTTTTTGATATTTTATGTACAGTATATAATATATATTTGGTGTACTTTTGATATTTTATGTAAATTATATAATATATATTTGGTGTAGTTTTGATAGTTTACATAGAGTGTAATGTATATTTACTGTCCTTTTTGATATTTTATTTAGAGTGTATAATATACATTTGGTGTAATTTTTGATATTTTATGTACAGTATATTAAATATAATTACTGAATATTTTGATAGTTTATTACACTATATATATATCCCATATTTGGTGTACTTTTTGATATTTTATGTACAGTAGATAATATATACTTACTGTAATTTTTGATATTTTATTTACAGTATGTAAAATGTATTTGGTGTACTTTTAGTTAATATTATATGTACAATATATGAAATATATTTACTGTACTTTTTGATATTTTATGTACAGTATATAATATGTATTTGGTGTACTTTTGATATTTTATGAAAATTATATAATATATATTTTGTGTAGTTTTTGATATTTTACATAGAGTGTAATATATATTTTCTGTCCTTTTTGATATTTTATTTAGAGTGTATAATATACATTTGGTGTAATTTTTGATATTTTATGAACAGTATATTAAATATAATTACTGAAGATTTTGATAGTTTATTTACAGCATATATAACACATATTTGGTGTACTTTTTGGTATTTTATGTACAGTAGATAATATATACTTAGTGTAATTTTTCATATTTTATTTACAGTATGTAAAATGTATTTGGTGTACTTTTAGTAAATATTATATGCACAATATATGAAATATATTTACTGTACTTTTTGATATTTTATGTACAGTATACAATATATATTTGGTGTACTTTTGATATTTTATGTAAATTATATAATATATATTTGGTGTAGTTTTTGATATTTTACATAGAGTGTAATACATATTTTCTGTCCTTTTTGATATTTTATTTAGAGTGTATAATATACATTTGGTGTAATTTTTGATATTTTATGAACAGTATATTAAATATAATTACTGAAGATTTTGATAGTTTATTTACAGTATAGATAACACATATTTGGTGTACTTTTTCATATTTTATGTACAGTAGATAATATATACTTACTGTAATTTTTTATATTTTATTTACAGTATGTAAAATGTATTTGTTGTACTTTTAGTTAATATTATATGTACAATATATGAAATATATTTACTGTACTTTTTGATATCTTATATAAAGTATATAATATGTATTTGGTGTACTTTTGATATTTTATGTAAATTATATAATATATATTTGGTTTAGTTTTTGATATTTTACATAGAGTGAAATATATATTTACTGTCCTTTTTGATATTTTATTTAGAGTGTATAATATACATTTGGTGTAATTTTTGATATTTTATGAACAGTATATTAAATATAATTACTGAAGATTTTGATAGTTCATTTACAGTATATATAACACCTATTTGGTGTACTTTTTGATATTTTATGTACAGTAGATTATATATACTTACTGGAATTTTTGATATTTTATTTACAGTATGTAAAATGTATTTGGTGTACTTTTAGTTAATATTATATGTACAATATATGAAATATATTTACTGTAATTTTTGATATTCTATGTACAGTAGATAATATATACTTACTGTAATTTTTTATATTTTATTTACAGTATGTAAAATGTATTTGGTGTACTTTTAGTTAATATTACATGTGCAATATATGAAATATATTTACTGTACTTTTTGATATTTTATGTACAGTATACAATATATATTTGGTGTACTTTTGATATTTTATGTAAATTATATAATATATATTTGGTGTAGTTTTTGATATTTTACATAGAGTGTAATATATATTTACTGTCCTTTTGATATTTTATTTAGAGTGTATAATATACATTTGGTGTTATTTTTGATATTTCATGTACAGTATATGAAATATAATTACTGAAGATTTTGATAGTTTATTACAGTATATATATATCCCATATTTGGTGTACTTTTTGATATTTTATGTACAGTAGATAATATATACTTACTGTAATTTTTGATATTTTATTTACAGTATGTAAAATGTATTTCGTGTACTTTTAGTTAATATTATATGTACAATATATGAAATATATTTACTGTACTTTTTGATATTTTATGTACAGTATATAATATGTATTTGGTGTACTTTTGATATTTTATGTAAATTAAATAATATATATTTGGTGTAGTTTTTGATATTTTACATAGAGTGTAATATATATTTACTGTCCTTTTTGATATATTATTTAGAGTGTATAATATATATTTGGTGTAATTTTTGATATTTTATGAACAGTATATTAAATATAATTACTGAAGATTTTGATAGTTCATTTACAGTATATATAACACCTATTTGGTGTACTTTTTGATATTTTATGTACAGTAGATTATATATACTTACTGGAATTTTTTATATTTTATTTACAGTATGTAAAATGTATTTGGTGTAGTTTTAGTTAATATTATATGTACAATATATGAAATATATTTACTGTACTTTTTGATATTTAATGTACAGTAGATAATATATACTTACTGTAATATTTATATTTTATTTACAGTATGAAAAATGTATTTGGTGTACTTTTAGTTAATATTATATGTACAATATATGAAATATATTTACTGTACTTTTTGATATTTTATGTAGAGTATATAATATATATTTGGTGTACTTTTGATATTTTATGTAAATTATATAATATATATTTGGTGTAGTTTTTGATATTTTACATAGAGTGTAATATATATTTACTGTCCTTTTTGATAGTTTATTTAGAGTGTATAATATACGTTTGGTATAATTTTTGATATTTTATGAACAGTATATTAAATATAATTACTGAAAATTTTGATAGTTTATTTACAGTATATATAACACATATTTGGTGTACTTTTTGATATTTTATGTACAGTAGATAATATATACTTACTGTAAATTTTATATTTTATTTACAGTATGTAAAATGTATTTGATGTACTTTTAGTTAATATTTTATGTACAATATATGAAATATATTTACTGTAATTTTTGATATTCTATGTACAGTAGATAATATATACTTACTGTAATTTTTATATTTTATTTACAGTATGTAATATGTATTTGGTGTACTTTTAGTTAATATTACATGTACAATATATGAAATATATTTACTGTACTTTTTGATATTTTATGTAGAGTATATAATATATATTTGGTGTACTTTTGATATTTTATGTAAATTATACAATATATATTTGGTGTAGTTTTTGATATTTTACATAGAGTGTAATATATATTTACTGTCATTTTTGATATTTTATTTAGAATGTATAATATACATTTGGTGTAATTTTTGATATTTTATGTACAGTATGTTAAATAAAATTACTGAAGATTTTGATAGTTTATTTACAGTATATATAACACATATTTGTTGTACTTTTTGATATTTTATGTACAGTAGATAATATATACTTAATGTAATTTTTGATATTTTATTTACAGTATGTAAAATGTATTTGGTGTGCTTTTAGTTAATATTACATGTACAATCTATGAAATATATTTACTGTAATTTTTGATATTTTATGTACAGTATATAATATATATTTCGTGTACATTTGATATTTTATGTAAATTATATAATATATATTTGGTGTAGTTTTTGATATTTTACATAGAGTGTAATATATATTTACTGTCTTTTTGATATTTTATTTAGAGTGTATAATATACATTTGTTGTAATTTCTGATATTTTATGAACAGTATATTAAATATAATTACTGAAGATTTTGATAGTTTATTTACAGTATATATAACACATATTTGGTGTACTTTTTGATATTTTATGTACAGTAGATAATATATACTTACTGTAATTTTTGATACTTTGTTTACAGTATGTAAAATGTATTTGGTGTACTTTTAGTTATTATTATATGTACAATATATGAAATATATTTACTGTACTTTTTGATATTTTATGTACAGTATATAATATATATTTGGTGTACTTTTGATATTTTATGTAAATTATATAATATATATTTGGTGTAGTTTTTGATATTTTACATACAGTGTAATATATATTTACTGTCCTTTTTGATATTTTATTTAGAGTGTATAATATACATTTGGTGTAATTTTTGATATTTTATGATCAGTATATTAAATAAAATTACTGAAGATTTTGATAGTTTATTTACAGTATATATAACACATGTTTGGTGTACTTTTTCATATTTTATGTACAGTAGATAATATATACTTACTATAATTTTTTATATTTTATTTACAGTTTGTAAAATGTATTTGTTGTAGTTTTATTTAATATTATATGTACAATATATGAAATATATTTACTGTACTTTTTGATATTTTATATACAGTATATAATATGTATTTGGTGTACTTTTGATATTTTATGTAAATTATATAATATATATTTGGTGTAGTATTTGATATTTTACATAGAGTGTAATATATATTTACTGTTCTTTTTGATATTTTATTTATAGTGTATAATATACATTTGGTGTAATTATTGATATTTTATGAACAGTATATTATATATAATTACTGAAGATTTTAATAGTTTATTTACAGTATATATAACACATATTTGGTGTACTTTTTGATATTTTATGTACAGTAGATAATATATACTTACTGTAATTTTTTATATTTTATTTACAGTATGTAAAATGTATTTGTTGTACTTTTAGTTAATATTATATCTACAATATATGAAATATATTTACAGTACTTTTTGATATTTTATGTAGAGTATATAATATGTATTTGGTGTACTTTTGATATTTTATGAAAATTATATAATATATATTTGGTGTAGTTTTTGATATTTTACATAGAGTGTAATATATATTTTCTGTCCTTTTTGATATTTTATTTAGAGTGTATAATATACATTTGGTGTAATTTTTGATATTTTAAGAACAGTGCATTAAATATAATTACTGAAGGTTTTGATAGTTTATTTACAGTATATATAACACATATTTTGTGTACTTTTTGGTATTTTATGTACAGTAGATAATATATACTTACTGTAATTTTTTATATTTTATTTACAGTATGTAAAATGTATTTCGTGTACTTTTAGTTAATATTATATGTACAATATATGAAATATATTTACTGTACTTTTTGATATATTATGTACAGTAGATAATATATACTTACTGTAATTTTTTATATTTTATTTACAGTATGTAAAATGTATTTGGTGTACTTTTAGTTAATATTATATGTACAATATAGGAATTATATTTACAGTACTTTTTGAAATTTTATGTACAGTATACAATATATATTTGGTGTACTTTTGATATTGTATGTAAATTATATAATATGCATTTGGTGTAGTTTTTGATATTTTACATAGAGTGTAATATATATTTTCTGTCCTTTTTGATATTTTATTTAGAGTGTATAATATACATTTGGTGTAATTTTTGATATTTTATGAACAGTCTATTAAATATAATTACTGAAGATTTTGATAGTTTATTTACAGTATATATAACACATATTTGGTGTACTTTTTGATATTTTATGTACAGTAGATAATATATACTTACTGTAATTTTTTATATTTTATTTACAGTATGTAAAATGTATTTGGTGTACTTTTAGTTAATATTATATGTACAATATGTGAAATATATTTACTGTACTTTTTGATATTTTATGTACAGTAGATAATATAAACTTACTGAAATTTTTTATATTTTGTTTACAGTATGTAAAATGTATTTGGTGTACTTTTAGTTAATATTATATGTACAACATATGAAATACATTTACTGTACTTTTTGATATTTTATGTACAGTATATAATATATATTTGGTGTACTTTTGATATTTTATGTAAATTATATAATATACACTTGGTTTAGTTTTTGATATTTTACATAGAGTGTAATATATATTTACTGTCCTTTTTGATATTTAATTTAGAGTGTATAATATACATTTGGTGTAATTTTTGATATTTTATGTACAGTATATTAAATATAATTACTGTAGATTTTGATAGTTTATTTACAGTATATATAACACATATTTGGTGTACTTTTTCATATTTTTTGTACTGTAGATAATATATACATAATGTAATTTTTGATATTTTATTTACATTATGTAAAATGTATTTGGTGTACTTTTAGTTAATATTATATGTACAATATATGAAATATATTTACTGTACTTTTTGATAATTTATGTACAGTATATAATATATATTTGGTGTACTTTTGATATTTTATGTAAATTATATAATATATATTTGGTGTAGTTTTTGATAATTTACATAGAGTGAAATATATATTTACTGTCATTTTGATATTTTATTTAGAGTGTATAATATACATTTTGTGTAATTTTTGATATTTTATGAACAGCATATTAAATATAATTACTTAAGATTTTGATAGTTCATTTACAGTATATATAACACCTATTTGGTGTACTTTTTGATATTTTATGTACAGTAGATTATATATACTTACTGGAATTTTTTATATTTTATTTACAGTATGTAAAATGTATTTGGTGTAATTTTAGTTAATATTATATGTACAATATATGAAATATATATACTGTACTTTTTGATATTTTATGTACCATATATAATATATATTTGGTGTACTTTTGATATTTTATGTAAATTAAATAATATATATTTGGTGTAGTTTTTGATATTTTACATAGTGTGTAATATATATTTACTGTCATTTTTGATATATTATATAGAGTTTATAATATACATTTGGTGTAATTTTTTATATTATATGTACAGTATAATAAATATAATTACTGAAGGTTTTGATAGTTTATTTACAGTATATATAACACATATTTGGTGTACTTTTTGATATTTTATGTACACTAGATAATATATACTTACTGTAAATTTGATATTTTATTTACTGTATGTAAAATGTATTTGGTGTACTTTTAGTTAATATTATGTGTACAATATATGAAATATATTTACTGTACTTTTTGATATTTTATGTACAGTATATAATATATATTTGGTGTACTTTTTATATTTTATGTAAATTATATAATATATATTTGGTGTAGTTTTTGATATTTTACATAGAGTGAAATATATATTTACTGTCCTTTTTGATATTTTATTTAGAGTGTATAATATACATTTGGTGTAATTTTTGATATTTTATGTAAAGTATATTAAATATAATTACTGAAGTTTTTGATAGTGTATTTACAGTATATATAACACATATTTGGTGTACTTTTTGATATTTTATGTACAGTAGATAATATATACTTACTGTAATTTTTCATATTTTATTTACAGTATGTAAAATGTATTTGGTGTACTTTTAGATAATATTATATGTACAACATATGAAATATATTTACTGTACTTTTTGATATTTTATGTACAGTATATAATATATATTTGGTGTACTATTGATATTTTATGTAAATTATATAATATATATTTGGTGTAGTTTTTGATATTTTACATAGAGTGTAATACATATTTGCTGTCCTTTTTGATATTTTATTTAGAGTGTATAATATACATTTGGTGTAATTTTTGATATTTTATGTACATTATATTAAATATTATTTCTGAAGATTTTGATAGTTTATTTACAGTATATATAACACATATTTGGTGTACTTTTTGATATTTTATGTACAGTAGATAATATATACTGACTGTAATTTTTGATATTTTATTTACAGTATGTAAAATGTATTTGGTGTACTTTTAGTTAATATTATATGTACAATATATGAAATATATTTACTGTACTTTTTGATATTTTATGTACAGTATATAATATATATTTGGTGTACTTTTGATATTTTATATAAATTATATAATATATATTTGGTGTAGTTTTTGATATTTTACATAGAGTGTAATATATATTTACTGTCCTTTTTGATATTTTATTTACAGTGTATAATATACATTTGGTGTAATTTTTGATATTTTATGAACAGTATATTAAATATAATGACTGAAGATTTTGATAGTTTATTTACAGTATATATAACACATATTTGGTGTACTTTTTGATATTTTATGTACAGTAGATAATATATACTTACTGTAATTTTTGATATTTTATTTACAGTATGTAAAATGTATTTGGTGTACTTTTAGTTAATATTATATGTACAATATATGAAATATATTTACTGTACTTTTTGATATTTTATGTACAGTATATAATATATATTTAGTGTACTTTTGATATTTTATGTAAATTATATAATATATATTTGGTGTAGTTTTTGATATTTTACATAGAGTGTAATATATATTTACTGTCCTTTTTGATATTTTATTTAGAGTGTATAATATACATTTGGTGTAATTTTTGATATTTTTTGAACAGTATATTAAATATAATTACTGTAGTTTTTGATAGTAAACTTACGGTATGTATTAGACATATTTGGTGTACTTTTTGATATTTTATGTACAGTATGTAATATATATTTACTGTTCTTTTTGATATTTTATTTACAGTATATAAAATGTATTTGGTGTACATTTAGTTAATATTAAGTATACAATATATGAAATGTATTTACTGTACGTTTTGATATTTTATGTACAATATATAAGATATATTTGCTGGCCTTTTGATATTTTATGTAAATTATATAATATATATTTGGTGTAGTTTTTGATATTTTACATAGAGTGTAATATATATTTACTGTCGTTTTTGATATTTTATTTAGAGTGTATAATATACATTTGTTGTAATTTTTTATATTTTATGTACAGTATATTAAATATAATTACTGAAGCTTTTGATAGTTTATTTACAGTATTTATAACACATATTTGGTGTTCTTTTTGATATTTTATGTACAGTAGATATGTATACTTACTGTAATTTTTGATATTTTATTTACAGTATGTAAAATGTATTTGGTGTACTTTTAGTTAATATTATATGTACAATATATGAATCATATTTACTGTACTTTTTGATATTTTATGTACAGTATATAATATATATTTGGTGTACATTTGATATTTTATGCAAATTATATAATATATATTTGGTGTAGTTTTTGATATTTTACATAGAGTGTAATATATATTTACTGTCATTTTTGATATTTTATTTGGAGTGTATAATATATATTTGGTGTAATTTTTGATATTTTATGTACAGTATATTAAATATAATTACTGAAGATTTTGATAGTAGATTTACAGTATATATAACACATATTTGGTGTACTTTTTTATATTTTATGTACAGTAGATAATATATACTTGCTGTAATTTTTGATATTTTATTTACAGTATGTAAAATGTATTTGGTGTACTTTTAGTTAATATTATATGTACAAATTATGAAATATATTTACTGTACTTTTTGATATTTTATCTACAGTATATAATATATATTTGGTGTACTTTTGATATTTTATGTAAATTATGCAATATATATTTGGTGTAGTATTTGATATTTTACATAGAGTGTAATATATATTTACTGTCATTTTTGATATTTTATTTAGAGTGTATAATATACATTTCGTGTAATTATTGATATTTTATGTACAGTATATTAAATATAATTACTGAAGCTTTTGATAGTTTATTTACAGTATATATAACACATATTTGGTGTACTTTTTGATATTTTATGTACAGTAGATAATATATACTTACTGTAATTTTTTATATTTTATTTACAGTCTGTAAAATGTATTTGGTATACTTTTAGTTAATATTATACGTACAATATGTGAAATATATTTACTGTACTTTTTGATATTTTATGTACAGTAGATAATATAAACTTACTGTAATTTTTTATATGTTATTTACAGTATGTAAAATGTATTTGGTGTAATTTTACTTAATATTATATGTACAATATATGAAATATATTTACTGTACTTTTTGATATTTTATGTACAGTATATAATATATATTTGGTGTACTTTTGATATTTTATGTAAATTATATAATATATACTTGGTTTAGTTTTTGATATTTTACATAGAGTGTAATATATATTTACTGTCCTTTTTGATATTTAATTTAGAGTGTATAATATACATTTGGTGTAATTTTTGATATTTTATGAACAGTATATTAAATATAATTACTGAAGATTTTGATAGTTTATTTACAGTATATATAACACATATTTGGTGTAGTTTTTCATAATTTTGTACAGTAGATAATATATACTTACTGTAATTTTTGATATTTTATTTACAGTATGTAAAATGTATTTGGTGTACTTTTAGTTAATATTATATGTACAATATATGAAATATATTTACTGTACTTTTTGATATTTTATGTACAATATATAATATATATTTGGTGTACTTTTGATATTTTATGTAAATTATATAATATATATTTGGTGTAGTTTTTGATATTTTACATACTGTGTAATATATATTTACTGTCTTTTTGATATTTTATTTAGAGTGTATAATATACATTTGGTGTAATTTTTGATATTTTATGAACAGTATATTAAATATAATTACTGAAGATTTTGATAGTTTATTTACAGTATATATAACACATATTTGGTGTACTTTTTGATATTTTATGTACAGTAGATTATATATACTTACTGTAATTTTTGATATTTTATTTACAGTATGGAAAATGTTTTTGGTGTACTTTTAGTTATTACTATATATACAATATATGAAATATATTTACTGTACTTTTTGATATTTTATGTACATTATATAATATATATTTGGTGTACTTTTGATATTTTATGTAAATTATATAATATATACTTTGTGTAGTTTTTGATATTTTACATAGTGTGTAATATATATTTACTGTCTTTTTGATATTTTATTTAGAGTGTATAATGTACATTAGGTGTAATTTTTGGTATTTTATG
The DNA here is from genome assembly GCF_029289425.2 of Pan paniscus. Lineage (NCBI taxonomy): Eukaryota > Metazoa > Chordata > Mammalia > Primates > Hominidae > Pan > Pan paniscus. Next base: position 11,682,341 of record NC_073263.2, on the reverse strand, counting down.
AACAGTATATAAAATATAATTACTGAAAGTTTTGATAGTTTATTTACAGTATATATAACACATATTTGGTGTACTTTTTGATATTTTATGTACAGTAGATAATATATACTTACTGTAATTTTTTATATTTTATTTACAGTATGTAAAATGTATTTGTTGTACTTTTAGTTAATATTATATGTACTATATATGAAATATATTTACTGTACTTTTCGGTATTTTATGTACAGTATATAATATATATTTGGTGTACTTTTGAAATTTTATGTAAATTATATAATACATATTTGGTGTAGTTTTTGATATTTTTCATAGTGTGTAATATATATTTACTGTCCTTTTTGTTATTTTATTTAGAGTGTATAATATACATTTGGTGTAATTTTTGATATTTTATGAACAGTATATTAAATATAATACTGAAGATTTTAATAGTTTATTTACAGTATATATAACACATATTTGGTGTACTTTTTTATATTTTATATACAGTAGATAATATATACTTAGTGTAATTTTTTATATTTTATTTACAGTATGTAAAATGTATTTGGTGTACTTTTAGTTAATATTATATGTACAGTATATGAAATATATTTACTGTACTTTTTGATATTTTATGTACAGTATATAATATGTATTTGGTGTACTTTTGATATTTTATGAAAATTATATAATATGTATTTGGTGTAGTTTTTGATATTTTATATAGAGTGTAATATATATTTTCTGTCTTTTTTGATATTTTCTTTAGAGTGTATAATATTCATTTGGTGTAATTTTTGATATTTTATGAACAGTATATTAAATATAATTTCTGAAGATTTTGATAGTTTATTTACAGTATATATAACACATATTTGGTGTACTTATTGGTATTTTATGTACAGTAGATAATATATACTTACTGTAATATTTTGTATTTTATTTACAGTATGTAAAATGTATTTGGTGTAATTTTAGTTAATATTATATGTCCAATATATGAAATATATTTACTGTACTTTTTGATATATTATGTACAGTAGATAATATATACTTAATGTAATTTTTCATATTTTATTTACAGTATGTAAAATGTATTTGGTGTAATTTTAGTTAATATTAAATGTACAATATATGAAATATATTTACTCTACTTTTTGATATTTTATGTACAGTATACAATTTATATTTGGTGTACTTTTGATATTTTATGTAGATTATATAATATATATTTGGTGTAGATTTTGATATTTCACATAGAGTGTAATATATATTTACTGTCTTTTTGATATTTTATTTAGAGTGTATAATATACATTTGGTGTAATTATTGGTATTTTATGAACAGTATATTAAATATAATTACTGAAGATTTTGATAGTTTATTTACAGTATATATAACACATATTTGGTGTACTTTTTGGTATTTTATGTACAGTAGATAATATATACTTACTGTAATTTTTTATATTTTATTTACAGTCTGTAAAATGTATTTGGTGTACATTTAGTTAATATTATATGTACAATATGTGAAATATATTTACTGTACTTTTTGATATTTTATGTACAGCAGATAATATAAACTTACTGTAATTTTTTTACATTTTATTTACAGTATGTAAAATATATTTGGTGTACTTTTAGTTAATATTATATGTACAACATATGAAATATATTTACTGTAGTTTTTGATATTTTATGTACAGTATATAATATATATTTGGTGTACTTTTGTTATTTTATGTAAATTATATAATACATATTTGGTGTAGTTTTTGATATTTTTCATAGAGTGTAATATATATTTACTGTCCTTTTTGATATTTTATTTAGAGTGTATAATATACATTGTGTGTAATTTTTGATATATTATGAACAGTATATTAAATATAATTAATGAAGATTTTGATAGTTTATTTACAGTATATATAACACATATTTGGTGTACTATTTGATATTTTATTTACAGTAGATAATATATACTTACTGTAATTTTTGATATTTTATTTACAGTATGTAAAATGTATTTGGTGTAATTTTAGTTAATATTATATGTACAATATATGAAATATATTTACTGTACTTTTTGATATTTTATGTAGAGTATATAATATATATTTGGTGTACTTTTGATATTTTATGTAAATTATATAATATATATTTGGTGTAATTTTTGATATTTTACATAGAGTGTAATATATATTTACTGTCCTTTTTGATATTTTATTTAGAGTGTATAATATACATTTGGTGTAATTTTTGATAGTTTATGAACAGTATATTAAATATAATTACTGAGGATTTTCATAGTTTATTTACAGTATATATAACACATATTTGGTGTACTTTTTGATATTTTATGTACAGTAGATAATATATACTTACTGTAATTTTTATATTTTATTTACAGTATGTAAAATGTATTTGGTGTACTTTTAGTTAATATTATATGTACAATATATGAAATATATTTACTGTACTATTTGATATTTTATGTACAGTAGATAATATATACTTACTGTAATTTTTGATATTTTATTTACAGTATGTAAAATGTATTTGGTGGACTTTTAGTTAATATTATATGTACAATATATGAAACATATTTACTGTACTTTTTGATATTTTATGTACGGTATATAAGATATATTTGGTGGCCTTTGATATTTTATGTAAATTACATAATATATATTTGGTGTAGCTTTTGATATTTTACATAGGATGTGTAATATATATTTACTGTACTTTATGATATCTCATTTAGAGAATATAAAATGTAATTGGTGTATTTTTAGTTAATATTATATGTACAATATATGAAATATATATACTGTACTTTTTGACATTTTATGTACAGTATATAAAATACATTTGCTGTCCTTTTGATATTTGATGTAAATTGTATAATAAATATTTGGTGTAGTTTTTGATATTTTACATAGGGTGTGTCGTATATATTTACTGTCCTATTTGATATTTTATTTACATTTCATAATATACATTTGGTGTAATTTTTGATATTTTATGTACAGTATATTAAATATAATTATTGTAGTATTTGATAGTTTATTTACAGTATATATAGCACATATTTGGTGTACTTTTTGATATTTTATGTACAGTATGTAATATATATTTACTGTACTTTTTGATATTTTATTTACAGTATATAAAATGTATTTGGTGTACTTTTAGTTAATATTATATGTACATTATATGAAATATATTTACTGTACATTTTGATATTTTATATACAGTTTATAGTATATATTTGGTGTTCTTTGATATTTTATGTAAATTATATAATATATATTTGGTGTAGTTTTTCATAATTTACATAGAGTGTAATATATATTTACTGTCCTTTTTCATATTTCATTTAGAGTATATAATATACATTTGCTGTAATTTTTCATATTTAATGAACAGTATATTAAATATAATTACTGTAGTTTTTGGTAGTTTATTTACAGTATATATAACACATATTAGTTGTACTTTTTGATATTTTATGTACAGTATGTAATATATATTTTGTGTACTTTTTGATATTTTATTTACAGTATATATAATGTATTTGGTGTACTTTTAGTTAATATAATATGTACAATATATGAAATATATTTACTGTACTTTTTGATATTTTATGTACAGTATTTAATAAATATTTACTGTAATTTTTTATATTTTATTTACAGTATATAAAATGTATTTGGTGTACTTTTATGTAATATTATATGTACAATATATGAAATATATTTACTGTACTTTTTGTTATTTTATGTACAGTATACAAGATATATTTGGTGTCCTTTTGATATTATATGTGAATTTTATAATATATATTTGGTGTAGTTTTTGATATTTTACCTAGGGTGTGCAGTATATATTTACTGTCCTTTTTGTTATTTTATTTACAGTATATAATATACATTTGGTGTAATTTTTGATATTTTATGTACAGTATATTAAATTTACTTATTGTAGTTTTTGATAGTTTATTTACTGTATATATAACACATATTTGGGGTACTTTTTATATTTTATGTACAGTATATAATATATATTTACTGTACTTTTTGAAATTTTATTTACAGTATATAAAATGTATTTGTTGTACTATTAGTTAATATTATATGTACAATATATGAAACGGATTTACTGTACTTTTCGATATTTTATGTACAGTATAAATGATATATGTGGTGTCCTTTTGATATTTTATGTAAATTATATAATATATATTTGGTGTAGTTTTTGATATTTTACATAGGGTTGTAGTATATATTTACTGTACTTTGATATTGTATTTACAGTATATAATATACATTTGGTGTAATTTTTGGTATTTTATGTACAGTATATTAAAAATAATTACTGTAGTGTTTGATAGTTTATTTACAGTATATATAACACATATTTGGTGTACTTTTTAATATTTTAAGTACAGTATGTAATATATATTTACTGTACATTTTGATATTTTATTTACAGTATATAAAATGTATTTGGTGTACTTTTAGTTAATATTATATGTACAGTATATGAAATATATTTACTGTACTTTTTGATATTTTATGTACAGTATATAAGTTATATTTGGTGTCCTTTTGATATTTTATGTAAATTATATAATATATATTTGGTGTAGTTTTTTATATTTTACATAGGGTGTGTCATATAGGTTCACTGTCCTTTTTGATATTTTATTTACAGTATATAATCTACATTTGGTGTCATTGTTGATATTTTATGCACAGTATATTAAATATAATTACTGTTGTTTTTGATAGTTTATTTACAGTACAAATAATACATATTTGGTGTACTTTTTGATATTTTATGTACAGTATGTGATATATATTTACTGTAATTTTTGATATTTTATTTACAGTGTACAAAATGTATTTGGTGTACTTTTAGTTAATATTATATGTACAATATATGAAATATATTTACTGTAGTTTTTGATATTTTACGTACAGTATATAAGATATATTTGGTGTCCTTCCGATATTTTTTGTAAATTATATAATATATATTTGGTGTAGTTTTTGATATTTTACATAGGGTGTGTAGTACATATTTACTGTCCTTTTGATACTTTATTTACAGAATATAATATACATTTGTTGTAATTTTTTATATTTTATATACAGTATATTAAATATAATTACTGTAGTATTTGATAGTATATTTACATTATATATAACACATAATTGGTGTACTTTTTTATATTTTATGTACTGTATGTAATATATATTTACTGTTCTTTTTGATATTTTATTTACAGCACATAAAATGTATTTGCTGTACTTTTAGTTACTATTATATGTACAATATATGAAATGTATTAACTGTACTTTCTGATAGGTTATGTACAGTATATAATAAATATTTGTTGTACTTTTGATATTTTATGTAAATTATATAATATATATTTGGTGTAGTTTTTGATATTTTACCTAGGGTGCGTACTATATATTTACTGTCCTTTTTCATATTTTATTTACAGTATATAATATACATTTGGTGTAAATTTTGATATTTTATGTTAAGTATATTAAATGTAATTACTGTAATTTTTGATGGTTTATTTACATTATATATAACACATCTTTGGTGTACTTTTTGATAATTTATGTCTAGTATGTAATATATATTTACTGTATATTTGATATTTTATTTACAGTATATAAAATGTATTTGGTGTACTTTTAGTTAATATTATATGTACAATATACGAAATATATTTACTGTATTATTTGATATTTTATGTACAGTATATAAGATATAAGTTTTGTCCTTTTGATATTTTATGTAAATTTTATAATATATATTTGTAGTTTTTGATATTTTACATAGACTGTAATATACATTTACTGTCCTTTTTGATATTTTATTTACAGTATATAATAAACATTTGGTGTAATTTTTGATATTTTATGTACAGTATAATAAATACAATTACTGTAGTTTTTTATACTTTATTTACAGTATATATAACACATATTTGGTGTACTTTTTGATATTTTATATACAGTATGTAATACATATTTACTGTAATTTTTGATATTTGATTTACACTATATAAAATGTATTTGGTGTACTTTTAGTTAATATTAAATGTACAATATATGAAATATATTTACTGTAACTTTGATATTTTATGTAGAGTATATAAGATATATTTGGTGTCCTTTTGATATTTTATGTAAATTATATAATATATATTTGGTGTACATTGTGATATTTTACATATGGTGTGTAATATATATTTACTGCACTTTTTGATATTTTATTTATTGTATATAATACATTTGGTGTAATTTTTGATATTTTATGTACAGTATATTAAATATAATTACTGTAGTTTTTGATAGTTTATTTAATGTATATATAACACATATTTGGTGTACATTTTGATATTTTATGTACAGTATGTAATATATATTTACTGTGATTTTTGATATTTTATTTATAGTATATAAAATGTATTTGGTGTACTTTTAGTTAATATTATATGTACAATATATGAAATATATTTACTGTATATTTTGTTATTTTATGTACAGTATATAAGGTATATTTGGTGTCCTTTTGATATTTTATGTAAATTATATTATATATATTTGGTGTAGTTTGTGATATTTTACATAGCGTGTGTAATATATATTTACTGTACTTTTTGGTATTTGATTTATAGTAAAAAGTATACATTTGGTGTAATTTTTGGTATTTTATGTACAGTATATTAAATATAATTACAGTAATTATTGATAGTTTATTTACAGTATATATAACACATATTTGGTGTGTTTTTGATAATTCATGTACAGTATGTAATATATATTTACTGTAATATTTGATACTTTATTTACAGTGTATAAAATGTATTCGATGTACTTTTAGATAATATTATATATACAATATATGAAATAAATTTACTGGACATTTTGAGATTTTATGTAGAGTGTATATGGTATATTTGGTGTCCTTTTGATATTTTATGTAAATTATATAATATATATTTGGTGTAGTTTGTGTTATTGTACATAGTGTGTGTAATATATATTTACTGTACTTTTTGATATTTTATTTACAGTATATAATATACATTTGGTGTAATTTTTGATATTTTATGTACAGTATATTAAATATAATTACTGTAGTTTTTGACTGGTTATTTACAGTATACATAACACATATTTGGTGTACTTTTTGATATTTTATGTACAGTATGTAATACCTATTTACTGTACTTTTTGATATTTTATTCACACTAAATAAAATGAATTTGGTGTACTTTTAGTTAATATTATATGTACAATATATGAAATATATTTACTGTACTTTTTGATATTTTATGTACAGTATATAAGATATATTTGGTGTCCTTTTGATATTTTATGTAAATTATATAATATATATTTGGTGTAGATTGTGATATTTTACATATGGTGTGCAATATATATTTACTGTATTTTTGATATTTTATTTACATTAAATAATATACATTTGGTGTAATTTTTGATATTTTATGTACAGTATATTAAGATAATTACTGTAGTTTTTGATAGTTTATTTACAGTATATATAAAAAATATTTGGTGTACATTTTGATATTTTATGTACAGTATGTGATATATATTCACTGTAATTTTTGATATTTTATTTACACTATATAAAATGTATTTGGTGTACTTTTAGTTAATATTATATGTACAATATATGAAATATATTTACTGTAGTTTTTGATATTTTATGTACAGTATATAAGATATATTTGGTGTCCTTCCGATATTTTTTGTAAATTATAAAATATATATTTGGTGTAATTTTTGTTATTTTACATAGGGTGTGTAGTATATATTTACTGTCCTTATTGATATTTTATTTACAGTATATAATATACATTTGGTTTAATTTTTGATATTTTATGTACATTATATTAAAGATAATTAATGTATTTTTGATAGTTTATTTACAGTATATATAACACATATTTGGTTTCCTTTTGGTATTTTATGTACAGTATGCAATATATATTTACTGTAATTTTTGATATTTTATTTACAGTATATAAAATGTATTTGGTGTACTTTTAGTTAATATTATATGTACAATATACGAAATATATTTACTGTATATTTTGATATTTTATGTACAATATATAAGGTGTATTTGGTGTCCTTTTGATATTTTATGTAAATTATATAATATATCTTTGGTGTAGTTTGTGATATTTTACATAGGGTGTGTAATATATATTTACTGTACATTTTGGTATTTTATTTACAGTAAATAATATACATTTGGTGTAATTTTTGATATTTTATGTACAGTACATTAATATAATTACTGAAGTTTTTGATAGTTTATTTACAGTATATATAACTCATATTTGGTGTAGTTTTTGATATTTTATGTTCAGTATGTGATATATATTCACTGGAATATTTGATATTTTATTTACACTATATAAAATGTATTTGGTGTACTTTTAGTTAATATTATATGTACAATATATGAAATATATTTACTGTACTTTTTCATATCTTATGTACAGTATACAAGATATTTTTGGTGTCCTTTTGATATTTTATGTAAATTATATAATATATATTTGGCGTAGATTGCGATATTTTACATATGGTGTGTAATATATATTTACTGTACTTTTTGATTTTTATTTACACTATATAAAATGTATTTGGTGTACTTTTAGTTAATATTATATGTACAATATATGATATATATTTACTGTACTTTTGATATTTTATGTACAGTATATAAGATATATTTGGTGTCCTTTTGATATTTTATGTAAATTATATAATATATATTTGGTGTAGATTGTGATATTTTACATATGCTGTGTAATATATATTAACTGTACTTTTTGATATTTTATTTACAGTAAATAATGTACATTTGGTGTAATTTTTGATATTTTATGTACAGTATATTAAATATAATTACTGTAGTTTTTGATAGTTTATTTACAGTATATATAACACATATTTGGTGTACATTTTGATGTTTTATGTACTGTATGTAATATATACTTACAGTAATTTTTTATATTTTATTTACAGTATATAAAATGTATTTGGTGTACATTTAGTTAATATTATATGTACAATATATGAAATATATTTACTGTACATTTTGATATTTTATGTACAGTATATAAGGTATATTTGGTGTGCTTTTAATATTTTATGTAAATTATATAATACATATTTGGTGTAGTTTCTGATATTTTACATAGGGTGTGTAATATATATTTACTGTACTTTTGGATATTTTATTTACTGTAAATAATATACATTTGGTGTAATTATTGATATTTTATTTACAGTACATTAAATATAATTACTGTAGCTTTTGATAGTTTATTTAGGGTATATATAACACATATTTGGTGTACTATTTGTTATTTTATTTACAGTATGTAATATATATTTACTGTACTTTTTGATATTTAATTTACAGTATATAAAATGTATTTGGTGTACTTTTAGTTAATGTTACATGTACAATATATGAAATATATTTACTGTACTTTTTGATATTTTACGTACAGTATATAAGATTCATTTGTTGTCCTGTTAATATTTTATGTAAATTTATAATATATATTTGGTGTAGATTGTGATATATTACATATGGTGTGTAATATATATTTACTGTATTTTTGATATTTTATTTACAGTAAATAACGTACATTTGGTGTAATTTTTGATATTTTATGTACAGTATATTAAATATAATTACTGTAGATTTTGATAGTTTATTTAGAGTATATATAACACATATTTGGGGTACTTTTTGATGTTTTATGTACAGTATGTAATATATATTTACTGTAATTTTTGATAATTTATTTACAGTATATAAAATGTATTCGGTGTACTTTTAGTTAATATTATATGTACAATATATGAAATATATTTACTGTAGTTTTTGATATTTTATGTACAGTATATAAGATATATTTGGTGTCCTTTTGATATTTTATGTAAATTATATAATATATATTTGGTGTATATTGTGATATTTTACATATGGTGTGTAATATATATTTACTGTACTTTTTGATATTTTATTTACACTATATAAAATGTATTTGGTGTACTTTTAGTTAGTATTATATGTACAATATATGAAGTACATTTACTGAACATTTTGATATTTTATGTACTGTATATAAGATATATTTGGGGTCCTTTTGATGTTTTATGTAAATTATATGATATATATTTGGTGTAGATTGTGATATTTTACATATCGTGTGTAATATATATTTACTATAATTTTTGATATTTTCTTTACACTAAATAAAATGTACTTGGTGTACTTTTAGTTAATATTATATGTACAATATATGAAATATATTTACTGTACATTTTGATATTTTATGTACAGTATATAAGATATATTTGGTGTCCTTTTGATATTTTATGTAATTTATATAATATATATTTGGTGTAGATTGTGATATTTTACATATGGTGTGTAATATATCTTTACTGTACTTTTTAATATTTTATTTACAGTAAATAAAATACATTTGGTGTAATTTTTGACATTTTATGTACAGTATATTAAATATAATTACTGTAGTTTTTGATAGTTTATTTAGAGTATATATAACACATATTTGGTGTACTTTTTGATATTTTATGTACAGTATGTAATATATATTTACTGTAATTTTTGATATTTTATTTACAGTATATAAAATGTATTTGGTGTACATTTAGTTAATATTATATGTACAATATATGAAATATATTTACTGTATATTTTGATATTTTATGTACAGTATGTAAGGTATATTTGCTGTCCTTTTGATATTTTATGTAAATTATATAATATATATTTGGTGTAGTTTGAGATATTTTACATAGGGTGTGTAATATATATTTACTGTACTTTTTGATATTTTATTTACAGTAAATAATATACATTTGGTGTAATTTTTGATATTTCATTTACAGTATATTAATTATAATTACTGTAGCTTTTGATAGTTTATTTAGTGTACACATAACACATATTTCGTGTACTTTTTGTTATTTTATGTACAGTATGTAATATATATTTTCTGTACATTTTGATATTTAATTTACAGTATATAAAATGTATTTGGTGTACTTTTAGTTAATGTTATATGTACAATATATGAAATATATTTACTGTACTTTTTGATATTTTACGTACAGTATATAAGATATATTTGGTGTCCTTTTAATATTTTATGTAAAGTATATAATATATATTTGGTGTAGATTTTGATATTTTACATATGGTGTGTAATATATATTTACTGTATTTTTGATATTTTATTTACAGTAAATAACGTACATTTGGTGTAATTTTTGATATTTTATGTATAGTATATTAAATATAATTACTGTAGTTTTCGATAGTTTATTTAGGGTATATATAACACATATTTGGTGTACTTTTTGATGTTTTATGTACAGTATGTAATATATATTTACTGTAATTTTTGATAATTTATTTACAGTATATAAAATGTATTCGGTGTACTTTTAGTTAATATTATATGTACAATATATGAAATATATTTACTGTACATTTTGATATTTTACGTACAGTATATAAGATATATTTGGTGTCCTTTTGATATTTTATGTAAATTATATAATATATATTTGGTGTAGTTTGTGATATTTTACATAGGTTGTGTAATATATATTTACTGTACTTTTTGGTATTTTATTTGCAGTATATTATACATTTGGTGTAATTTTTTATATTTTATGTACAGTATATTAAATATAATTATTGTAGTTTTTGATAGTTTATATACAGTATATATAACACATATTTGGTGTACTTTTTGATATTGTATGTACAGTATGTAATATATATTCACTGTAATTTTTGATATATTATTTACAGTATATAAAATGTATTTGGTGTACTTTTAGTTAATATTATATATACAATATATGAAATATATTTACTGTACTTTTTGACATTTTATGTACAGTATATAAGATATATATGGTGTCATTTTCATATTTTATGTAAATTATATAATGTATATTTGGTGTAGTTTTTCATATTTTACATAGGGTGTGTAGTATATATTTACTGTCTTTTTGATATTTTATTTACAGTATATATTATACATTTGGTGTAATTTTTGGCATTTTATGTACAGTATATTAAATATAATTACTGTAGATTTTGATAGTTTATTTACAGTATATATAACACATATTTCGTGTACTTTTTGTTATTTTAAGTACAGTATGTAATATATATTTACTGTACTTTTTGATATTTTATTTACAGTATATAAAATGTATTTGGTGTACTTTTAGATAATATTATATGTACAATATATGAAATATATTTACTGTACCTTTGATATTTTATGTACAGTATATAAGATATATTTGGTGTCGTTTTGATATTTTATGTAAATTATATAATATATATTTGGTGTAGTTTGTGATATTTTACATAGGGTGTGTAATATATATTTACTGTACTTTTTGGTATTTTATTTACAGTAAATAACATACATTTGGTGTAATTTTTGATATTTTATGTACAGTATATTAAGATAATTACTGTAGTTTTTGATAGTTTATTTACAGTATATATAAAAAATATTTGGTGTACATTTTGATATTTTATGTACAATATGTAATATATATTTACTGAACTATTTGAAATATTATTAACAGTATATAAAATCTATTTGTTGTACTTTTAGTTAATATTAAATGTACAATATATGAAACCTATTTACTGTACTTTTTGGTATTTTATATACAGTATATAAGATATACTTGTTGGCCTTTTGATGTTTTATGTAAATTATATAATATATATTTGGTGTAGTTTTTTATATTTTACATAGGTTGTGTAATATATAATTACTGGTATTTTTGATATTTTATTTACTGTATATAATATTCATTTTGTGTAATTTTTGATATTTTATATACAGTATATTAAATATAATTACTGTAGTTTTTCATAGATTATTTACAGTATATATAACACATATTTGGTGTAGTTTTTGATATTTTATGTACAGTATGTAATATATATTGACGGAAATTTTGATACTTTATTTACAGTATATAAAATGTAATTGCTGTACTTTTAGTTAATATATATACAATATATGAACTATGTTTACTGTACTTTTTGATATTTTATGTACAGTATATAATATATATTTGGTGTCCTTTTGATATTTTACATAAATTATATAATATATATTGGGTGTACTTTGTGATATATTACACAGGGTGTGTAATATATATTTACTTTACTTTTTGATATTTTATTTGCAGTATATAATATACATATGGTGTAATATTTGATATGATATGTACAGTATATTAGAGATAATTACTGTAGTTTTGATAGTTTATTTACAGTATATATAACACATATTTGGTGTACTTTTTGATATTTTATGTACAGTATGTAATACATATTTACTGTACTTTTGGACATTTTATTTACAGTATATAAAATGTATTTGGTGTACTTTTAGTTAATATTATAGGTACAATATATGAAATATATTTACTGTATTTTTGATATTTTATTTACATTATATAATATATATTTGGTGTCCTTTTGATATTTTATGTGCATTATATAATATATATTTGGTGTAGTTTTTGATATTTTACATAGGGTGTGTAACATATATTTACTGTAATTTTTGATATTTTATTTACAGTAAATAATATACATTTGGTGTAATTTTTGATATTTTATGTGCAGTATATTAAATATAATTAGTGTATTTTTTGATAGTTTATTTACAGTATATATAACACATATTTGGTGTACTTTTTGATATTTTATGTACAGTATGTAATATATATTTACTGTAATTTTTGATATTTTATTTACAGTATATAAAATGTATTTGGTGTACTTTTAGTTAATATTATATATAAAATATATGAAATATATGTACTGTACTTTATGATATTTTATGTACAGCATAGAAAATATATTTGGTGTCCTTTTGATATTTTATGTAAATTATATAATATATATTTGGTGTAGTTTGTGATATTTTACATATTGTGTGTAATATATATTTACTGTAATTTTTGATATTTTATTTACAGTGTATAATATATATTTGGTGTAATTTTTCATATTTTATGTACAGTATATTAAATATAATTACTGTAGTTTTTGATTGTTTATTTACAGTATATATGACACATATTTGGTGTACTTTTTGATATTTTATGTACAGTATGTAATATATATTTACTGTACTTTTTGATATTTTATTTACAGTATACAAAATGTATTTGGTGTACTTTTAGTTAATAATATATGTACAATATATGAAATATATATACTGTACTTTTTGATATTTTATCTACAGTATTTAAGATATATTTGGTGACCTTTTAATATTTTATGTAAAGTATATAATATATATTTGATGTAGTTTTTGATATTTTACAAAGGGTGTGTACTATATATTTACTGTCCTTTTTGAGATTTTATTTACAGCACATAATTTAAATTTGGTGTAATTTTTGATATTTTATATACAGTACATTGAATATAATTAATGTAGTTTTTGATATTTACAGTATATATAACACATATGTGGTGTACTATTTGATATTTTATGTACAGTATGTAATATATATTTACTGTAATTTTTGCTAATTTACGTACAGTATAGAAAATGTATTCGGTGTACTTTCAGTTCATATTATATGTGCAATATATGAAACATATTTACTGCACTTTTTGATATTTTTTGTACCGTATATAAGATATATGTGGTGTCCTTTTGATATTTTATGTAAATTATATAATATATATTTGGTGTAGTTTTTGATATTTTACATAGGGTGTGTAATATATATTTAGCGTCCTTTTTGATATTTTCTTTACACTATATAATATACATTTTGTGTAATTTTTGATATTTTATGTGCAGTATATTAAATATAATTACTGTAGTTTTTGATATTTTATTTACAGTATATATAACACATATTTGGTGTACATTTTGATATTTTATGTACAGTATGTAATATATATTTACTGTACATTTTGATATTTTATTTACAGTATATAAAATGTATTTGGTGTACTTTTAGTTAATATTCTATGTACAATATATGAAATATATTTACTCTACTATTTGATATTTTATGTACTGTATATAATATATATTTGGTGTCCTTTTGATATTTTATGTAAATTATATAATATATATTTGGTGTAGTTCTTGATATTTTACATAGGGTGTGTCATATATATTTACTGTCCTTTTTGATATTTTATTTACAGTATATAATATACATTTGGTGTAATTTTTGATATTTTATGTACAGTATATTAAATATAATTACTGTAGTTTTTGATAGTTTATTTACAGTATATATAACACATATTTGGTGTACTTTTTGATATTTTATGTACAGTATGTAATATATATTTACTGTACTTTTTGATATTTTATTTACACTATATAAAATGTATTTGGTGTACTTTCAGTTAATATTATATGTACAATATATGAAACATATTTACTGTATTTAGATATTTTATGTACAGTATATAAGATATATTTGGTGTCCTTATGATATTTTATGTAAATTATATAATATATATTTGGTGAAGCTTTTGATATTTTACATAGGGTGTGTAATATATATTTATTGTAATTTTGGATATTTTATTTACAGTACATAATATACATTTGGTGTAATTTTTGATATTTTATGTACAGTATATTAAATATAATTACTGTAGTTTTTGATAGTTTATTTACAGTATATATGACAAGTATTTGGTGTACTTTTTGATATTTTATGTACAGTATGTAATATATATTTACTGTATTTTTGATATTTTATTTACACTATGTAAAATGTATTTTGTGTACTTTTAGTTAATATTATATGTACAATATATGACATATATTTACTGTACTTTTTGATATTTTATGTACAGTATATAAGATATATTTGGTGTACTTTTGATATTTTATGTAAATTATATAATATATATTTGGTGTAGTTTTTGATATTTTACATAGAGTGTGATGTATATTTACTGTACTTTTTCATATTTATTTTACAGTATATTATATGCATTTGGTGTAATTTTTGATATTTAATGTACAGTATATTAAACATAATTTCTGTAGTTTTTGATAGTTTATTTACAGTATATATAACACATATTTGGTGTACTTTTTGATATATTATGTAGAGCATGTAATGTATATTTACTGTACTTTTTGATATTTTACTTACAGTCTATAATATACATTTGGTGTAATTTTTGATATTTTATATACAGTATATTAAATATAATTGCTGTAGTTTTTGATAGTTTATTTACAGTATATATAACACATATTTGGTGTACATTTTTATATTTTATTTACTGTATGTAATATATATTTAGTGTACTTTTTGATATTTTATTTACAGTATATAAAATGTATTTGGTGTACTTTTAGTTAATATTATATGTACAATATATGAAATATATTTACTGTATTTTTGATATTTTATGTACAGTATATAAGATATATTTGGTGTCTTTTGATATTTTATGTAAATTATATAATATATATTTGGTGTAGTTTTTGATATTTTACATAGGGTGTGTAGTATATATTTACTGTCTTTTTGATATTTTATTTACAGTATATATTATACATTTGTTGTAATTTTTGGTATTTTATGTACAGTATATTAAATATAATTACTGCAGATTTGATAGTTTATTCACAGTATATATAACTCATATTTGGTGTACTTTTTGATATTTTATGTACAGTATGTAATGTATATTTACTGTACTTTTTGATATTTAATTTACAGTATATAAAATGTATTTGGTGTACTTTTAGTTAATATTATATGTACAATATATGAAATATATTTACTGTACTTTTTGATATTTTATGTACAGTATATAATATATATTTGGTGTCCTTTTGATATTTTATGTAAATTATATAATATATATTTGGTGTAGTTTTTGATATTTTACATAGTGTGTGTCATATATATTTACTGTCCTGTTTCATATTTTATTTACTGTATATAATATACATTTGGTGTAATTTTTGATATTTTATGTACAGTATATTAAATATAATTAATGTAGTTTTTGATAGTTTATTTACAGTATATATGATACATATTTGGTGTACTTTTTGATATTTTATGTACAGTATGTAATATATATTTACTGTAATATTTGATATTTTATTTACACTATAGAATATGTATTTGGTGTACTTTTAGTTAATATTATATGTACAATATATGAAATATATTTACTGTAATTTTTGATATTTTATGTACAGTATATAAGATATATTTGGTGTCCTTTTGATATTTAATGTAAATTATATAGTATATATATGGTGTAGATTGTGATATTTTACATATGGTGCGTAATATATATTTACTATGCTTTTTGATATTTTATTTACAGTATATAATACACATTGGGTGTACTTTTTGATATTTTATGTACAGTATATTAAATATAATTACTGTAGATTTTATAGTTTAGTTACAGTATATGTAACACATATTTGGTGTACTTCTTGATATTTTATGTACAGTATGTAATACATATTTACTGTACTTTTGTTATTTTATGTACACTATATAAAATGTATTTGGTGTACTTTTAGTTAATATTATATGTACAATATATGAAATATATTTACTGTACATTTTGATATTTTGTGTACAGTATATAAGGTATATTTGGTGTCCTTTTGATATTTTATGTAAATTATATAATATATATTTTGTGTAGTTTGTGATATTTTACATAGGGTGTGTAATATATATTTACTGTAATTTTTGATATTTTATTTAGAGTAAATAATATACATTTGGTGTAATTTTTGATATTTTATGTACAGTATATTAAATATAATTACTGTAGTTTTTGATAGTTTATTTACAGTATATATAACACATATTTGGTATACTTTTTGATATTTTATGTACAGTATGTAATATATATTTAGTGTACTTTTTGATATTGTATTTACAGTATATAAAATGTATTTCGTGTACTTTTAGTTAATATTATATATACAATATATGAAATATTTTTACTGTACATTATGATATTTTATGTAGAGTATATAAGGTATATTTGGTGTCCTTTTGATATTTTATGTAAATTATATAATATATATTTGTTGTAGATTGTGATATTTTACATAGGGTGTGTAATATATATTTACTGTACTTTTTGATATTTTATTTACAGTAAATAATATACATTTGGTGTAAATTTTGATATTTTATTTACAGTATATTAAATATAATTACTGTAGTTTTTGATAGTTTATTTACAGTATATATGATACATATTTGGTGTACTTCTTGATATTTTATGTACAGTATGTAATATATATTTACTGTAAATTTTGATATTTTATTTACACTATATAAAATGTATTTGTTGTACTTTTAGTAAATATTATATGTACAATATATGAAATAAATTTACTGTACTTTTTGATATTTTATGTACAGTATATAAGATATATTTGTTGTCCTTTTGGTATTTTATGTAAATTATATAATATATATATGGTGTAGATTGTGATATTTTACATATGGTGCGTAATATATAATTACTGTACCTTT
The DNA here is from genome assembly GCF_029289425.2 of Pan paniscus. NCBI lineage: Eukaryota > Metazoa > Chordata > Mammalia > Primates > Hominidae > Pan > Pan paniscus. The sequence goes on along the minus strand of NC_073263.2, from coordinate 11,663,659 downwards.
TGATATTTTATTTACAGTATATAATATACATTGGGTGTAATTTTTGATATTTTATTTACAGTATATTAAATATAATTACTGTAGATTTTATAGTTTAGTTATAGTATATATAACACATATTTGGTGTACTCCTTGATATTTTATGTACAGTATGTAATACATATTTACTGTACTTTTTGTTATTTTATTTACACTATATAAAATGTATTTGGTGTACTTTTAGTTAATATTATATGTACAATATATGAAATATATTTACTTTACTTTCTGATATTTTATGTACAGCATATAAGATATATTTGGTGTCCTTTTGATATTTTATTTAAATTATATAATATATATATGGTGTAGATTGTGATATTTTACATATGGTGCGTAATATATAATTACTGTACTTTTTGATATTTTATTTACAGTATATAATATACATTGGGTGTAATTTTTGATATTTTATTTACAGTATATTATATATAATTACTGTAGATTTTATAGTTTAGTTATAGTATATATAACACATATTTGGTGTACTTTTTGATATTTTATGTACAGTATGTTATATATATTTACTGTACTATTTGATATTTTAATTACAGTATGTAAAATGTATTTGGTGTACTTTTAGTTAATATATGTACAATATATGAAATATATTTACTGTACTTTTTGATATTTTATGTATAGTATATAAGTTATATTTGGTGTCCTTTTGATATTTTATGTAAATTATACAATATATATTTGGTGTAGTTTGTGATATTTTACATAGGGTGTGTAATATATATTTACTGTAATTTTGGTATTTTATTTAGAGTAAATAATATACATTTTGTGTAATTTTTGATATTTTATGTACAGTATATTAAATAAAATTACTGTAGTTTTTGATAGTTTATTTACAGTATATATAACACATATTTAGTTTACTTTTTGATATTTTATGTACAGTATGTAATATATATTTACTGTGCTTTTTGATATTTTATTTACAGTATATAAAATGTATTTGGTGTACTTTCAGTTAATATTATATGTACAATATATGAAATAGGTTTACTGTGAATTTTGATATTTTATGTACAGTATATAATATATATTTGGTGTACTTTTGATATTTTATGTAAATTATATAACATATATTTGGTGTAGTTTTTGATATTTTACATAGAGTGTGTAATAAATATTTACTGTACTATTTGATATTTTATTTACAGTATATAATATGCATTTAGTGTAATTTTTGATATTTTAAGTACAGAATATTAAATATAATTACTGTAGTTTTTATAGTTTATTTACAGTATATATAACACATATTTGGTGTACATTTTGATATTTTATGTACATTATGTAATATATATTTACTGTACAATTGGATAGTTATTTACAGTATATAAAATGTATTTGGTGTACTTTAGGTTAATATTATATGTACATTATATGAAACATATTTACTGTACTTTTTGATGTTTTATGTACAGTATATAATATCTATTTGGTGTACTTTTGATATTTTATGTAAATTATATAATTCATATTTGGCGTAGTTTTTGATATTTTACATAGGGTGTGTAATATATATTTACTGTAATTTTAGATTTTTTTTACAGTGTATAGTACACATTTGGTGTAATTTTTGATATTTTAAGTACAGTATATTAAATATAATTACTGTAGTTTTTGATTGTTTATTTACAGTATATATAACACATATTTGGTGTACTTTTTGATATTTTATGTACAGTATGTAATATATATTTACTGTGCTTTTGGATATTTTATTTACAGTATATAAAATGTATTTGGTGTACTTTCAGTTAATATTATATGTACAATATATGAAATAGATTTACTGTGCATTTTTATATTTTTTGTACAGTATATAATATATATTTGGTGTTCTTTTGATATTTTATGTAAATTATATAACATATATTTGGTGTAGTATTTGATATTTTACATAGAGTGTGTTATAAATATTTACTGTACTATTTGATATATTATTTACAGTATATAATATGCATTTAGTGTAATTTTAAATATTTTATGTACAGTATATTGAATATAATTACTGTAGTTTTTGATAGCTTATTTACAGTATATATAACACATATTTGGTGTACATTTGATATTTTATTTACAGTATGTAATATATATTTACTGTACTTTTGGATATTTTATTTACAGTATATAAAATGTATTTGGTGTACTTTATTTAATATTATATGTACACTATATGAAATATATGTACTGTACATTTTCATATGATATGTACAGTATATAAAATATATTAAGTGTACTTTTGATATTTTATGTAAATTATAAAATATATTTTTGGTATAGTTTTTGATATTTTAAATAGAATGTGTAATATATATTTACTGTAATTTTTGATATTTTATTTACAGTATATAATATACATTTTGTGTAATTTTTGATATTTTATGTACAGTATATTAAATATAATTACTGTAGTTTTTATAGTTTATTTACAGTATATATAACACATATTTGTGATCTTTTTGATATTTTATGTACAGTATGTAATATATATTTACTGTACCTTTGGATATTTTATTACAGTATGTAAAATGTATTTGGTGTACTTTTAGTTAATATTATATGTACAATATTTGCAATATATTTACTGTACTTTTTGATATTTTATGTACAGTATATAATATATATTTGGTGTACATTTGATATTTTATGTAAATTATATAATATATATTTGGCGTAGTTTTTGATATTTTACATAGAGTGGGTAATATATATATACTGTAATTTTAGATTTTTTTTACAGTATATAGTACACATTTCGTGTAATTTTTCATATTTTATGTACAGTATATAATATATATTTGGTGTACTTTTGATATTTTATGTAAATTATATAACATATATTTGGTGTAGTTTTTGATATTTTACATAGAATGTGTAATAAATATTTACTGTACTATTTGATATTTTATTTAACGTATATAATATGCATTTAGTGTAATTTTTCATATTTTATGTACAGTGTATTAAATATAATTACTGTAGTTTTTATACTTTATTTACAGTATATATAACACATATTTGGTGTACTTTTTGATATTTTATGTACAGTATGTAATATATATTTACTGTACTCTTGGATAATTTATTTACAGTATACAAAATGTATTTGGTGTACTTTTAGTTAATTTTATATGTACAATATATGAAATATATTTACTGTAGTTTTTGATATTTTGTGTACAGTATATAAGATATATTTGGTGTCCTTTTGATATTTTATATAAATTCTATAATATATATTTGGTGTAGATTGTGATATTTTACATATGGTGTGTAATATATATTTACTGTACTTTTTGATATTTTCTTTACACTATATAAAATGTATTTGGTGTACTTTTAGTTAATATTATATGTACAATATATGAAATATATTTACTGTACATTTTGATATTTTATGTACAGTATATAAGATATATTTGGTGTCCTTTCGATATTTTATGTAAACTATATAATATATATTTGGTGTAGATTGTGATATTTTACATATGGTGTGTAATATATATTTACTGTACTTTTTGATATTTTATTTACAGTAAATAATATACATTTGGTGTAATTTTTGATATTTTATGTACAGTATGTTAAATATAATTACTGTAGTTTTTGATAGTTTATTTACAGTAAATATAACACATATTTGGTGTCCTTTTGGTATTTTATGTACAGTATGTAATATATATACACTGTAATTTTTGATATTTTATTTACACTATATAAAATGTTTTTGGTGTACTCTTAGTTAATATTATATGTACAATATATGAAATACATTTACTGTACATTTTGATATTTTATGTACAGTATATAAGGTATAATTGGTGTCCTTTTGATATTTTATGTAAATTATATAATATAAATCTGGTGTAGTTTGTGATATTTTACATATGGTGTGTAATATATATTTACTGTACTTTTTGGCATTTTATTTACAGTAAATAATATACATTTGGTGTAATTTTTGATATTTTATGTACAGTATATTAAGTAAAATTAATGTAGTTTTTGGCAGTTTATTAACAGTATATATAACACATATTTGGTGTACTTTTTGATATTTTATGTACAGTATGTAATATATATTCACTGTAATTTTAGATATTTTATTTACACTATATAAAATTTATTTAGTGTACTTTTAGTTAATATTATATTTACAATATATGAAATATATTTACTGTACTTTTTGATATTTTATGTACAGTATATAAGATATATTTGGTGTCCTTTTGATATTTTATGTAAATCATATAATATATATTTGGTGTAGATTGTGATATTTTACATATGGTGTGTAATATATATTTACTGTACATTTTGATATTTTATTTACAGTAAAGAATATACATTTGGTGTAATGTTTGATATTTTATGTACAGTATATTAAATATAATTACTGTAGTTTTTGATAGTTTATTTACAGTATATATAACACATATTTGGTGTACTTTTTGATATTTTATGTACAGTATGTAATATATATTTACTGTAATTTTTGATATGTTATTTACAGTATATAAAATGTATTTGGTGTACTTTTAGTTAATATTATATGTACAATATATGAAATATATATACTGTACTTGTTGATATTTTATGTAAAGTATATAAGATAGATTTTGTGTAATTTTGATATTTTATGTAAATTATCTTATATATATTTGTAGCTTTTGATATTTTATATAGAGTGTAATATATATTTACTGTCCTATTTGATATTTTATTTACAGTGTATAATATACATTTTGTGTAATTTTTGATATTTTATGTAGAGTATATTAATTATAATTACTGTAGATTTTATAGTTTATTTACAGTATATATAACACATACTTGCTGTAATTTTTGATATTTTATGTACAGTATGTAATATATATTTACTGTAATTTTTGATATTTTATTTACAGTATATAAAATGTATTTGGTGTACTTTTAGTTAATATTATATGTTCAATATACGAAATATTTTTACTGTACATTTTGATATTTTATGTACAGTATATAAGGTATATTTGTGTCCTTTTGATATTTTAAGTTAATTATATAATATATATTTGGTGTAGTTTTTGATATTTTACATAGGGTGTGTAATATATATTTACTGTAATTTTTGGTATTTTATTGACAGTAAATAATTTACATTTGGTGTAATTTTTATATTTTATGTACAGTATATTAAATATAATTACTGTAGTTTTTGATAGTTTATTTACAGTATATATAACACATATTTGGTGTACTTTTTCACATTTTATGTACAGTATGTAATATATATTCACTGTAATTTCTGATATTTTATTTACACTATATAAAATGTATTTGGTGTACTGTTAGTTAATATTATATATACAATATATTATATATATTTACTGTACTTTTTGATATTTTATGTACAGTATATAAGATATATTTGGGGTCCTTTTGATATTTTATGTAAATTATATAATGTATATTTGGTGTATATTGTGATATTTTACATATGGTGTGTAATATATATTTACTGTACTTTTTCATATTTTATTTACACTATATAAAACGTATTTGGTGTACTTTTGGTTAATACTATATGTACAATATATGAAATATATTTACTGTACATTTTGATATTTTATGTACAGTATATAAGATATATTTGGTGTCCTTTTGATATTTTATGTAAATTATATAATATATATTTGGTGTAGATTGTGATATATTACATAAGGTGTGTAATATATATTTACTGTACTTTTTGATATTTTATTTACAGTAAATAGTATACGTTTGGTGTAATTTTTGATACTTTATGTACAGTATATTAAATATAATTACTGTAGTTTTTGATAGTTTATTAACAGTATATATAACACATATTTGGTTTACTTTTTGATATTTTATGTACAGTATGTAATATATATTTACTGTAATTTTTGATATTTTATTTACAGTATATAAAATGTATTTGGTGTACTTTTAGTTAATATTATATGTACAATATATGAAATATATATACTGTATTTTTGATATTTTATGTAAAGTATATAAGATATATTTTGTGTACTTTTGATATTCTATGTAAATTATATAATATATATTTGGTGTAGATTGTGATATTTTACATATGGTATGTAATATATATTAACTGTAATTTTTGATATTTTATTTACAGTAAATAATATACATTTGGTGTAATTTTTGATATTTTATGTACAGTATATTAAATATAATTACTGTCCTTTTTGATAGTTTATTTACAGTATATATAACGCATATTTCGTGTACTTTTGATATTTTATGTACTGTATGTAGTATATATTTACTGAAATTTTTGATATTTTATTTACAGTATATAAAATGTATTTGGTGTACATTTAGTTAATATTATATGTACAATATATGAAATATATTTACTGTACATTTAGATATTTTATGTACAGTATATAAGGTATATTTGGTGTCCTTTTGATATTTTATGTAAATTATATAATATATATTTGGTGTAGTTTCTGATATTTTACATAGGGTGTGTAATATATATTTACTGTACTTTTTGATATTTTATTTACAGTAAATAATATACATTTGGTGTAATTCTTGATATTTTATTTAGAGTATATTAAATATAATTACTGTAGCTTTTGATAGTTTATTTAGAGTATATATAACACATATTTTGTGTACCATTTGATATTTTATGTACAGTATGTAATATATATTTACTGTAGTTTTTGATATTTAATTTACAGTATATAAAATGTATTTGGTGTACTTTTAGTTAATATTATATGTACAATATATGAAATATATTTACTGTACTTTTTGATATTTTACATACAGAATATAAGATATATTTGGTGTCCATTTAATATTTTATGTAAATTATATAAAATATATTTGATTTAGATTGTGATATTTTACAAATGGTGTGTAATATATATTTACTGTACTTTTTGATATTTTATTTACAGTAAATAACGTACATTTGGTGTAATTTTTGATATTTTATGTACAGTATATTAAATATAATTACTGTAGTTTTTGATAGTTTATTGAGAGTATATATAACACATATTTGGTGTACTTTTTGATGTTTTATGTACAGTATGTAATATGTATTTACTGTAATTTTTGATAATTTATTTAGAGTATATAAAATGTATTCGGTGTACTTTTAGTTAATATTATATGTACAATATATGAAATATATTTACTGTACATTTTGATATTTTATGTACATTATATAAGATATATTTTGTGTCCTTTTGATATTTTATGTAAATTATATAATATATATTTGGTGTAGTTTGTGATATTTTACATAGGTTGTGTAATATATATTTACTGTACTTTTTGATATTTTATTTGCAGTATATTATACATTTGGTGTAATTTTTTATATTTTATATACAGTATATTAAATATAATTATTGTAGTTTTTGTTAGTTTATTTACAGTATATATAACACATATTTGGTGTACTTTTTGATATTGTATGTACAGTATGTGATATATATTCACTGTAATTTTTGATATATTATTTACACTATATAAAATGTATTTGGTGTACTTTTACTTAATATCATTGGTACAATATATGAAATATATTTACTGTACTTTTTGATATTTTATGTACAGTATATAAGATATATTTGGGGCCCTTTTGATATTTTATGTAAATTATATAATGTATATTTGGTGTATATTGTGATATTTTACATATGGTGTGTAATATATATTTACTGTACTTTTTGATATTTTATTTACACTATATAAAATGTATTTGGTGTACTTTTAGTTAATATTATATGTACAATATATGAAATATATTGACTATACATTTTGATAATTTTTGTACAGTATATAAGATATATTTGGTGTCCTCTTGATATTTTATGTAAATTATATAATATATATTTGGTGTAGATTGTGATATATTACATAAGGTGTGTAATATATATTTACTGTACTTTTTGATATTTTATTTACAGTAAATAGTATACATTTGGTGAAATTTTTGATATTTTATGTACAGTATATTAAATATAATTACTGTAGTTTTTGATAGTTTATTAACAGTATATATAACACATATTTGGTTTACTTTTTGATATTTTACATAGAGTATGTAATATATATTTACTGTAATTTTTCATATTTTATTTACAGTATATAAAATGTATTTGGTGTACTTTTAGTTAATATTATATTTACAATATATGAAAGATATATACTGTAATTTTTGATACTTTATATAAAGTATATAAGATATATTTTGTGTACTTTTGATATTTTATGTAAATTATATAATATATATTTTGTGTAGATTGTGATATTTTACATATGGTGTGTAATATATATTAACTGTACTTTTTGATATTTTATTTACAGTAAATAATATACATTTGGTGTAATTTTTGATATTTTATGTACAGTATATTAAATATAATTACTGTCCTTTTTGATAATTTATTTAGAGTATATATAACACATATTTGGTGTACTTTTTGATATTTTATGTACTGTATGTAATATATATTTACTGTAATTTTTGATATCTTATTTACAGTATATAAAATGTATTTGGTGTACATTTCATTAATATTATATGTACAATATATGAAATATATTTACTGTACATTTTGATATTTTATGTATATTATATAAGGTTTATTTGGTGTCCTTTTGATATGTTATGTAGATTATATAATATATATTTGGTGCAGTTTGTGATATTTTACATAGGGTGTGTAATATATATTTACTGTACTTTTTGATATTTTATTTACAGTAAATAATATACATTTGTTGTAATTTTTGATATTTTATTTAGAGTATATTAAATATAATTACTGTAGATTTTGATAGTTTATTTAGAGTATATATAACACATATTTTGTGTACCTTTTGACATTCTATGTACAGTATGTAATATATATTTACTGTAGTTTTTGATATTTAATTTACAGTATATAAAATGTATTTGGTGTAATTTTAGTTAATATTATATGTACAATATAGGAAATATATTTACTGTACTTTTTGATATTTTACATACAGTATATAAGATATATTTGGTGTCCATTTAATATTTTATGTAAATTATATAAAATATATTTGGTGCAGTTTGTGATATTTTACATAGGGTGTGTAATATATATTTACTGTTCTTTTTGATATTTTATTTACTGTAAATAATATACATTTGGTGTAATTTTTGATATTTTGTTTACAGTATATTAAATATAATTACTGTAGCTTTTGATAGTTTATTTAGAGTATATATAACACATATTTGGTGTACTTTTTGATATTTTATGTACAGTATGTAATATATATTTACTGTACTTTTTGATATTTAATTTACAGTATATAAAATGTATTTGGTGTACTTTTAGTTAATATTATATATACAATATATTAAATATATTTACTGTACTTTTTGATATTTTACGTAAAGTATATAAGATATATTTGGGGTCCTTTTAATATTTTATGTAAATTATATAATATATATTTTGTGTAGATTGTGATATTTTACATATGGTGTGTAATATATATTTACTGTACTTTTTGATATTTTATTTACAGTAAATAACGTACATTTGGTGTAATTTTTGATATTTTATGTACAGTATATTAAATATAATTACTGTAGTTTTTGATAGGTTATTGAGAGTATATATAACACATATTTGGTGTACTTTTTGATGTTTTATGTACAGTATGTAATATGTATTTACTGTACTTTTTGATAATTTATTTACAGTATATAAAATGTATTCGGTGTACTTTTATTTAATATTATATGTACAATATATGAAATATATTTACTGTACATTTTGATATTTTACGTACAGTATATAAGATATATTTGGTGTCCTTTTGATATTTTATGTAAATTATATAATATATATTTGGTGTAGTTTGTGATATTTTACATAGGTTGTGTAATATATATTTACTGTACTTTTTGATATTTTATTTGCAGTATATTATGCATTTGGTGTAATTTTTTATATTTTATGTACAGTATATTAAATATAATTATTGTAGTTTTTGATAGTTTATTTACAGTATATATAACACATATTTGGTGTACTTTTTGATATTGTATGTACAGTATGTAATATATATTCACTGTAATTTTTGATATTTTATTTACACTATATAAAATGTATTTGGTGTACTTTTAGTTAATACTATATGTGCAATACATGGAATATATTTACTGTACTTTTTGATATTTTATGTACAGTATATAAGATATATTTGGTGTCCTTTTGATATTTTATATAAATTATATAATATATGCTTGGTGTATATTGTGATATTTTACATATGGTGTGTAATATATATTTACTGTACTTTTTGATATTTTATTTACAGTATATAAAATGTATTTGGTGTACTTTTAGTTAGTATTATATGTACAATATATGAAATATATTTACTATACATTTTGATATTTTATGTACAGTATATAAGATATATTTGGTGTCCTTTTGATATTTTATGTAAATTATATAATATATATTTGGTGTAGATTGTGATATATTACATAAGGTGTGTAATATATATTTACTCTACTTTTTGATATTTTATTTACAGTTAATAATATACATTTGGTGTAATTTTTGATATTTTATGTACAGTATATTAAATATAATTACTGTAGTTTTTGATATTTTATTAACAGTATATATAACACATATTTGGTTTACTTCTAGATATTTTATCTACAGTATGTAATATATATTTACTGTACTTTTTGATATTTTATTTACAGCATATAAAATGTATTTGGTGTACTTTATTTAATATTATATGTACAATATATGAAATATATATACTGTACTTTTTGATATTTTATGTACAGTACATAATATATATTTGGTGTACTTTTGATATTGTATGTAAATTATATAATATATATTGGGTGTAGTATTTGATATCTTACATAGGGTCCGTAATTTAAATTTACTGTCCTTTTTCATATTTTATTTAGAGTATAAAATATACATTTGGTGTAATTAATGATATTTTATATACAGTATATTAAATGTAATTACTGTAGTTTTTGATAGTTTATTTACAGTATATATAACACATATTTGGTGTACTTTGTGATATTTTATGTACAGTATGTAATATATATTTACTGTATTTTTGATATTTTATTTACAGTATATAAAATGTATTTGGTGTACTTTTAGTTAATATTATATGTACAATATATGAAATATATATATACTGTACTTTTTGATATTTTAGGTAAAGTATATAAGATATATTTTGTGTACATTTGATATTTTATGTAAATTATATAATATATATTTGTAGTTTTTGATATTTTACATATAGTGTAATATATATTTACTGTCCTTTTTGATATTTTATTTACAGTGTATAATATACAATTGGTGTAATTTTTGATATTTAGATACAGTATATTAAATAAAATTACTGTAGATTTTATAGTTTATTTACAGTATGTATAACACATATTTGGTGTACATTTTGATATTTTATGTACAGTATATAATACATATTTTCTGTATTTTTGATATTTTATTTACACTATATAAAATGTATTTGGTGTACATTTAGTTAATATTATATGTAAAATATATGAAATATATTTACTGTAATTTTGATATATTATGTACAGTATATAAGATATATTTGGTGTCCTTTTGATATTTTATGTAAATTATATAATATATATTTGGTGTAGATTGTGATATTTTACATATGGTGTGTAATATATATTTACTGTACTTTTAGATATTTTATTTACAGTAAATAATATACATTTGGTGTAATTTTTATATTTTATGTACAGTATATTAAATATAATTACTATCGTTTTTGATAGTTTATTTACAGTATATATAACACATATTTGGTGTACTTTTTGATATTTTATGTACAGTATGTAATATATATTTACTGTAATTTTTGATATTTTATTTACAGTATATAAAATGTATTTAGTGTACTTTTAGTTGATATTCCATGTACAAAATATGAAATATATTTACTGTACATTTTGATATTTTATGTACAGTATATAAGGTATATTTGGTGTCCTTTTGATATTTTATGTAAATTACATAATATATATTTGGTGTAGTTTGTGATATTTTACATAGGGTGTGTAATATATATTTACTGTACTTTTTCGAATTTTATTTACAGTAAATAATATACATTTGGTGTAATTTTTGATATTTTATGCACAGTATATTAAATATAATTACAGTAGATTTTGATAGTTTATTTAGAGTATATATAACACATATTTGGTGTACTTTTTGATATTTTATGTACAGTATGTAATATATATTTACTGTAATTTTTGATATTTTATTTAAACTTTATAAAATGTGTTTGGTGTACTTTTAGTTAATATTATATGTACAATATATGAAATATATTTACTGAAATTTTTGATATTTTATGTACAGTATATAAGATATAATTGGTGTCCTTTTGATATTTTATGTAAATTATATAATATATATTTGGTGTAGATTGTGATATTTTACATATGGTGTGTAATATATATTTACTGTATTTTTGATATTTTATTTACACTATATAAAATGTATTTGGTGTACTTTTAGTTAATATTACACGTACAATATATGAAATATATTTACTGTACATTTTGATATTTTATGTAGAGTATATAAGATATATTTGGTGTCCTTTTGATATTTTATGTAAATTATATAATATATATTTGGTGTAGATGGTGATATTTTACATATGGTGTGTAATATATATTAACTGTACTTTTTGATATTTTATTTACAGTAAATATTATACATTTGGTGTAATTTTTGATATTTTATGTACAGTATATTAAATATAATTACTGTAGTTTTTGATAGTTTATTTACAGTATATATAACACATATTTGGTGTACTTTTTGATATTTTATGTACTGTGTGTAATATATATTTACTGTAATTTTTGATATTTTATTTACAGTATATAAAATGTATTTGGTGTACATTTAGTTAATATTATATGTACAATATATGAAATATATTTACTGTACATTTTGATATTTTATGTACTGTATATAAGGAATATTTGGTATCCTTTTGATACTTTATGTAAATTATATAATATATATTTGGTGCAGTTTGTGATATTTTACATAGGGTTTGTAATATATATTTACTGTTCTTTTTGATATTTTATTTACTGTAAATAATGTACATTTGGTGTAATTTTTGATATTTTATTTACAGTATATTAAATATAATTACTGTAGCTTTCGATAGTTTATTTAGAGTATATATAACACATATTTGGTGTACATTTTGATATTTTATGTACAGTATGTAATATACATTTACTGTACTTTTTGATATTTAATTTACAGTATATAAAATGTATTTGGTGTACTTTTAGTTAATATTATATATACAATATATTAAATGTATTTACTGTACTTTTTGATATTTTACGTACAGTATATAAGATATATTTGGGGTCCTTTTAATATTTTATATAAATTATATAATATATATTTTGTGTAGATTGTGATATTTTACATATGGTGTGTAATATATATTTACTGTACTTTTTGATATTTTATTTACAGTAAATAACGTACATTTGGTGTAATTTTTGATATTTTTTGTACAGTATATTAAATATAATTTCTGTAGTTTTTGATAGGTTATTGAGAGTATATATAACACATATTTGGTGTACTTTTTGATGTTTTATGTACAGTATGTAATATGTATTTAGTGTACATTTTGATAATTTATTTACAGTATATAAAATGTATTCCGTGTACTTTTAGTTAATATTATATGTACAATATATGAAATATATTTACTGTACATTTTGATATTTTACGTACAGTATATAAGATATATTTGGTGTCCTTTTGATATTTTATGTAAATTATATAATATATATTTGGTGTAGTTTGTGATATTTTACATAGTTTGTGTAATATATATTTACTGTAATTTTTGATATTTTATTTGCAGTATATTATACATTTGGTGTAATTTTTTATATTTTATGTACAGTATATTAAATATAATTATTGTAGTTTTTGTTAGTTTATTTACAGTATATATAACACATATTTGGTGTACTTTTTGATATTGTATGTACAGTATGTAATATATATTCACTGTAATTTTTGATATTTTATTTACACTATGTAAAATGTATTTGGTGTACTTTTAGTTAATATTATATGTACAATATATGAAATATATTTACTGTACTTTTTGATATTTTATGTACAGTATATAAGATATATTTGGGGTCCTTTTGATATTTTATGTAAATTATATAATATATATTTGGTGTATATATTGATATTTTACATATGGTGTGTAATATATATTTAGTGTACTTTTTGATATTTTATTTACACTATATAAAATGTATTTTGTGTACTTTTAGTTAATAATATATGTACAATATATGAAATATATTTACTGTACTTTTTGATATTTTACATACAGTATATAAGATATATTTGGTGTCCATTTAATATTTTATGTAAATTATATAAAATATATTTGGTGCAGTTTGTGATATTTTACATAGGGTGTGTAATATATATTTACTGTATTTTTGATATTTTATTTACATTAAATAGTATACATTTGGTGTAATTTTTGATATTTTATGTACAGTATATTAAATATAATTACTGTAGTTTTTGATAGTTTATTAAGAGTATGTATAACACATATTTGGTTTACTTTTTGATATTTTATGTACAGTATGTAATATATATTTACTGTAATTTTTGATATTTTATTTACAGTATATAAAATGTATTTGGTGTACTTTTAGTAGATATTATATGTACAATATATGAAATATATTTACTGTACTTTTTGATATTTTATGTACATTATATAAGATACATTTGGTGTCCTTTTGATATTTTATGTAAATTATATAATATATATTTTGTGTAGTTTTTGATAATTTACATAGAGTGTAATATATATTTACTGTCCTTTTTCATATTTTTTTAGACTATATAATTTATATCTGGTGTAATTTTTGATATTTTATGTACAGTACATTAAATATAATTACTGTAGTTTTTGATAGTTTATTTACAGTATATATAACACATATTTGGTGTACATTTTGATATTTTATGTAAAGTATGTAATATATATTTACTGAAATTTTTGAAATTTTATTTACAGTATATAAAATGTATTTGCTGTAATTTTAGTTAATATAATATGTACAATATATGAAACATATTTACTGTACTTTTAGATAATTTATGTACAGTATATAAGATATATTTGGTGGCCTTTTGATATTTTATGTAAATTATATAATATATATTTGGTGTAGATTTTGATATTTTACATAGGGTGTGTAATATATATTTACCGTCTTTTTGATATTTTCTTTACACTATATAATATACATTTGGTGTGATTTTTGATATTTTATGTACAGTATATTAAATATAATTACTGAAGTTTTTGATAGTTTATTTACAGTATATATAACACATATTTGGTGTACAATTTGATATTTTATGTACAATATGTAATATATATTTACTGTATTTTTGATATTTTATTTACAGTATATAAAATGTATTTGGTATACTTTTAGTTAATATTATATGTACAATGTATGAAATATATTTACTGTACTTTTTGATATTTTATGTACAGTATATAAGATATATTTGGTGTCCTTTAGATATTTTATATAAATTATATAATATATATTTGGTGTAGTTTTTGATATTTTACATAGAGTGTAATATATATTTACTGTCCTTTTTCATATTTTATTTACAGTATATAATATACATGAGGTGTAATTTTTGATATTTTATGTACAGTATATTAAATATAATTACTGTAGTATTTGATAGTTTATTTACAGTATATATAACACATATTAGGTGTACTTTTTGATATTTTATGTACAGTATGTTATATATATTAACTGTACTTTTTGATATTTTGTTTACACTATATAAAGTGTATTTGGTGTACTTTAGTTAATATTATATGTGCAATATATGAAACATATTTACTGTACTTTTCGATATTTTATGTACAGTATATAAGATATATTTGGTGTCCTTTTGATATTTTATGTAAATTATATAATATATATTTTGTGTAGTTTGTAATATTTTACATAGCTTGTGTAATATATATTTTCTGTCCTTTTTGATAATTTTTTTACAGTATATACTATACATTCGGTGTAATTTTTGATATTTTATGTACAGTATATTAAATATAATTACTGTAGTTTTTGATAGTTTATTTACAGCATATAATACACATATTTGGTGTACTTTTTGATATTTTATGTACTGTATGTAATATATATTTACTGTAATTTTTGATATTTTATTTACAGTATATAAAATGTATTTGGTGTACATTTAGTTAATATTATATGTACAATGTATGAAATATATTTACTGTATATTTTGATAGTTTATGTACAATATATAAGGTATATTTGGTGTCGTTTTGATATTTTATGTAAATTATATAACATATATTTGGTGTAGTTTGTGTTATTTTACATAGGGTGTATAATATATATTTACTGTCCTTATTGATATTTTATTTACAGTAAAAAATATACATTTGGTGTAATTTTTGATATTTTATTTACAGTATATTAAATATAATTACTATAGCTTTTGATTGTTTATTTACAGTATATATAACACATATTTGGTGTACTTTTTGATATTTTATGTACAGTATGTAATATATATTTACTGTACTTTTTGATATTTTATTTACACTATATAAAATGTATTTTGTGTACTTTTAGTTAATATTATATGTACAATATATGAAATATATTTACTGTACTTTTTGATATTTTATGTACAGTATATAAGATATATTTGGTGTACTTTTGATATTTTATGTAAATTATATAATATATATTTGGTGTAGTTTTTATATTTTACATAGGGTGTGTAATATATATTTACTGTAATTATTGATATTTTATTGACAGTATATAATATACATTTGGTGTAATTTTTGATATTTTATGTACTCTAAATTAAACATAATTACTGTAGTTTTTGATAGTTTATTTACAGTATATATAACACATATTTGGTGTAATTTTTGATATATTAGGTAGAGGATGTAATGTATATTTACTGTATTTTTGATATTTTATTAACAGTATATAAAATGTATTTGGTGTACTTTTAGTAAATATTATATGTACAATATATGAAATATATTTACTGTACTTTTTGATATTTTATGTGCATTATATAAGATATATTTGGTGTCCTTTTGATATTTTATGTAAATTATACAATATATATTTTGTGTAGTTTTTGATAATTTACATAGAGTGTAATATATATTTACTGTCCTTTTTCATATTTTATTTAGAGTATATAATATATATCTGGTGTAATTTTTGATATTTTATGTACAGCACATTAAATATAATTACTGTAGTTTTTGATAGTTTATTTACAGTATATATAACACATATTTGGTGTACTTTTTGATATTTTATGTAAAGTATGTAATATATATTTACTGAAATTTTTGAAATTTTATTTACAGTATATAAAATGTATTTGCTGTAATTTTAGTTAATATAATATGTACAATATATGAAACATATTTACTGTACTTTTTGATAATTTATGTACAGTATATAAGATATATTTGGTGGCCTTCAGATACTTTATGTAAATTATATAATATATATTTGGTGTAGATTTTGATATTTTACATAGGGTGTGTAATATATATTTACCGTCTTTTTGATATTTTCTTTACACTATATAATATACATTTGGTGTGATTTTTGATATTTTAATTACATTATATTAAATATAATTACAGTAGCTTTTGATAGTTTATTTACAGTATATATAACACATATTTGGTGTACTTTTTGATATTTTATGTAAAGTATGTAATATATATTTACTGTACTTTTTGATATTTAATTTACAGTATATAAAATGTATTTGGTGTACTTTTAGTTAATATTATATGTACAATATATGAAATATATTTACTGTATTTTTGATATTTTATGTACAGTATATAAGATATATTTGGTGTCCTTTTGATATTTTATGTAAATTATATAATATATAATTGGTGTAGATTGTGATATTTTACATATGGTGTGTAATATATATTTACTGTACTTTTTGATATTTTATTTACAGTCAATAATATACATTTGGTGTAATTTTTGATATTTTATGTACAGTATATTAAATATAATTACTTTAGTTTTTGATAGTTTATTTACAGTATATATAACACATATTTGGTGTACAGTTTGATATTTTATGTACAGTATGTAATATATATTTACTGTAATTTTTGATATTTTATTTAGTGTATATAAAATGTATTTGGTGTACTTTAGTTAATATTATATGTACAATATATGAAATATAATTACTGTATATTTTGATATTTTATGTACAGTATATAAGGTATATTTGGTGTCCTTTTGATATTTTATGTAAATTATGTAATATATATTTGGTGTAGTTTGTGATATTTTACATAGGGTGTGTAATATATATTTACTGTACTTTTTGGTATATTATTTAAAGTAAATGATATACATTTGGTGTAATTTTTGATATTTTATTTACAGTATATTAAATATAATTACTGTAGTTTTTGTTAGTTTATTTACAGTATATATAACACATATTTGGTGTACTTTTTGATATTTTATCTACAGTATGTAATATATATTCACTGTAATTTTTGATATTTTATTTACACTATATAAAATGTATTTGGTGTACTTTTAGTTAATATTATATGTACAATATATGAAATATATTTACTGTACTTTTTGATATTTTATGTACAGTATATAAGATAAATTTGGTGTCCTTTTGATATTTTATGTAAATTATATAATATATATTTGGTGTATATTGTGATATTTTACATATGCTGTGTAATATACATTTACTGTACTTTTTGATATTTTATTTACACTATATAAAATGTATTTCGTGTACTTTTAGTTAATATTATATGTACAATATATGAAATATATTTACTGTATTTTGATATTTTATGTACAGTATATAAGATATATTTGGTGTCCTTTTGATATTTTATGTAAATTAAATAATATATATTTGGTGTAGATTGTGATATTTTACATATGGTGTGTAATATATATTTACTGTACTTTTTGATATTTTATTTACAGTCAATAATATACATTTGGTGTAATTTTTGATATTTTATGTACAGTATATTAAATATAACTACTGTAGTTTTTGATAGTTTATTTACAGTATATATAACACATATTTGGTGTACGTTTTGGTATTTTATGTACAGTATATAATACATATTTACTGTACTTTTTGATATTTTATTTACAGTATATAAAATGTATTTGGTGTACTTTTAGTTAATAATATATATACAATATATGAAATATATATACTGTTATTTTTGATATTTTATGTATATTATATAAGATATATTTGGTGTCCTTTTGATATTTTAGGTAAATTATATAATGTATATTTGGTGTAGTTTTTGATATTTTACATAGGGTGTGTATTGTATATTTACTGTCCTTTTTGATATTTTATTTACAGTATAAAATCTACATTTGGTGTAATTTTTGATATTATATATACAGTACATTGAATATAATTACTGTAGTTTTTGATATTTACAGTATATATAACACATATTTGGTGTACATTTTGATATTTTATGTACAGTATGTAATATATATTTACTGTAATTTTTGATATTTTATTTACATTATATAAAATGTATTTGGTGTACTTTCAGTTAATATTATATGTACATTATATGAAATATATTTACTGAAGTTTTTGATATATTACGTACAGTATATAAGATATAATTGGTGTCTTTCCGATATTTTTTGTAAATTATATAATATATATTTGGTGTAATTTTTGATATTTTACATAGGGTGTGTAATATATATTTACTGTATTTTGGATATTTTATTTACACTATATAATGTACATTTGGAGTAATTTTTGATATTTTATGTATAGTATATTAAATATAATTACTGTAGATTTTGATAGTTTATTTACAGTATATATAACACGTATTTGGTGTACTTTTTGATATTTTATGTACAGTATGTAATATATATTTTCTGTACTTTTTGATATTAAATTTACAGTATATAAAATGTATTTGGTGTACTTTTAGTTAATATTATATGCACAATATATGAAATATATTTACTGTATTTTTGATATTTTATGTAATGTACAGAATATATATTTGGTGTCCTTTTGATATTTTATGTAAACTATATAATATATATTTGGTGTAGTTTTTGATATTTTACATAGGGTGTGTAATATATATTTACTGTCCTTTTTCATATATTATTTAGAGTATATAATATACATTTGGTGTAATTTTTGATATTTTATCTACAGTATATTAAACATAATTACTGTAGTTTTTGATAGTTTATTTACAGTATATATAACACATATTTGGTGTACTTTTTGATATTTTATGTACACTATGTAATATATATTTACTGTACTTTTTGAAATATTATTTACAGTATATAAAAAGTATTTGTTGTACTTTTAGTTAACATTATATGTACATTATATGAAACAAATTTCACAACTTTAGGTTTCCCTTTCCTAACCAAGCAGGACAGTCACTCATGTCATTGTGTTCTCCCGTGTCCTCCTCTGGAGATTCTTCACAGTCACCTCATTCATCAATAATATACCATATGTTCTTACTGCCATCATCCAGCAGCTCACCCCCAGCCACCCATGACTCTCCTGTCTGTCCCAGCTACTCTCCAACTACGCCCAGATTTCAGCGGGAGTCTCTACCCCACACCCCAGAAACACCTACAAACTCACAGACCTCAGTGAGATCCTCGCCAGTCTCTCTCACGTCTTCACCCCCAGCCCTTACGGACCCTCCAGTCTGTCCCAGCTACTCTCCAACCACGCCCACATTTCAGCGCGGGTCAGTTCCAGGAACCCAGGGATCACCACCAAGCCCACCACTTTCACTGAGTTACTCCCCAGTCTCTAGCACGTCTTTATCTCCAACCCTCAGGGACTCGCCTGTCTGTCCCAGCTACTCTCCAAACACGCCCACACTTCAGCGGGAGTCCGTTGCAGGCACCCAGAAATCACCACCAAACTCACCAATTTCACTGCGTTACTCCCCAGTCTCTCTCATGTCTTCACCATCCCTCAGGGACTCTCCCGTCTGTCCCAGCTACTCTCCAACCACGCCCACATTTCAGCTGCAGTCAGTTCCAGGCACCCCGGAATCACCACCAAACTCCCCAATTTCACTCAGTTACTCCTCACTCTCTAGCACGTCTTTATCTCCAACCCTCAGGGACTCTCCTGTGTGTCCCAGCTACTCTCCAACCACGCCCACACTTCAGCGGGAGTCAGTTCCAAGCACCCAGGAAGCACCACCAAACTCCCCAATTTCACTCACTTACTCTCCAGTCTCTCTCATGTCTTCACCAGCCCTCAGGGACTCTCCTGTCTGTCCCAGCTACTCTCCAACCACGCACACATTTCAGCTGGAGTCAGTCCCAGGCACCCCGGAGTCACCACCAAACTCACCAGTTTCACTGAGGTACTCCCCGGTCTCTCTCATGTCTTCACCCCCAGCCCTCAGGGACTCTCCTGTGTGTCCCAGCTACTCTCCAACCATGCCCAGATTTCAGCGGGAGTCAGTTCCAGGCACCCAGGTATCACCACCAAACTCAGCAGTTTCGCTGAGTTACTCCCCAGTCTCTGTCATGTCTTCACCCCCAGCCCCCTGGGACTCTCCTGTCTGTCCCAGCTACTCTCCCACCACGCCCAGATTTCAGCGGCACTCAGCCTCCCACACTCCGGAATCACCTACAGACTCACAGACTTCACTGAGGTCCTCCCTGGTCTCTCTCAGGTCTTTGCCCTCAGCCCACAGGGACTCCTGTGTCTCTTTCAGCTACTCTCAAAACTTCGCTAGATTCCAGCTGGAGTCAGTTCCAGGCACCCACGATACACCACCGAACTCACGAATTTCACTGACTTACTCCCCAGTCTCCCTCATGTTCTCACCCCCAGCCCTCAAGGACTCTTCTGTCTCTCTCAGCTACACTCCGACCATCTCCAGATTTCACCTGGAGTCAGCTTCCCGCACCCAGGAATCACCTACAAACTCACGGACCTTACTGCAACCCTCCCCCATTTCTTTCACCTCTTCACCCCCTGCCTTCAGGGACTCTCCTGGGTCTCCCAGCTTCTCTCCAGCCTTCCCCAGATTTCTGCCACAGTCAGCCCCAGGCACCCAGGACAACCCTAGACACTCACAGGCCTCACGAGACTATCTCCCTATGACCTGTACCTATACAGGGATGGCTCCCACGCATCCCTCAGTGACCCCAAACCCATCTCCACTTACACTCAGACACTCCCAGGGCCTGACAGCTACTCCCCGTTATTGTCCTTCAGTTCGAAGCCCTGGCCAATCTACTAGCCCACATAACGCAGTTACCTGGCCATTTCTCCACGGTTCCCGTGAGGGCCCCACACTCAGCCGCACAAGAGCCCCTCCTGCATTCCGTCCTCACACGCAGGCTTGTCCATCTACTTGCTACTGTCACACTCTTGCCAGCAGAAGAGGCCCCTGTAATGGCCGATATCACCACCCAGTCTATCCTCACCCCACAGCTGTGCAGCGGGACCCTCCTGCTGGCCCACGTGGCTGCCAGAGCCCATGCTGGCACGACGCTCCAGCAGGTCGGCGTCCCTGCGGGCCACACTACCGGTGACATGGCTAGCATGACCCTCCTTCCTGGCAGTGACACTGTTGATGTGAACCCCAGTTTCACATCTGTCATTTGTAAATAGGACCATTTTCCCTTTTCGCTCTCCCTTCCATTCACAGGGCTTCTCATTCTCTCTCTTTCTGCCTCCGTTTCAGATATTTACTCACCTTTTTCTCTCTCACTATGTCTGCCGTGGTCTCCATGAGAGTGCGCCACAGAAGATTCCCCCATTAAAAGTCATGAATTGAGTGGCTTTTAGTATACCTGTGGTGGTGCACATTCAATTTTAATTCGCAATCCATTGTAGAACGTCTTATCACCCCCGACCAGAGAAAAACCCTGTAGACATTAGTCACTCCTCATTCTGTCTCAAACCTTCTCCCTGACCCTCAGCCCTAGGTAGCAACTACCTAGTGCGATCAATCCCATATGCATAGATTTCCATATTGTGGACATTTCCTATCAACGGAATTGCACAATAGGTGAGCTGTTATGACTGACACAACACGTAGCACAATATTTTCAAGATTCATCCACATTGTAGGCGTACCCACAGGGGGAAACCATTTTTTGGGGGGTTTTAGTAACACCGGGTGTTTTCTCCTTCCTTTCGTCCTTCTTTCCTTCCTTCCTTCCTTCCTTCCTTCCTTCCTTCCTACCTTCCTTCTTTCTTTCCTTCCTTCCTTCCTTCCTCCTATTTCTCTCTTACTCCTTCTGCCCTCTCTCTTTCATATGCCTTAGGTGCATCCCACATTCTGCGTTTTTTGGGAGAAATCCTCGACAGGTGCAGGAAAATTGTGTTATTGTAACTATTTACCGCTATCTCTCTTTCACGGCTCTCCATCAGTTGTGAACATCTATTGGTTTATCCCAAGTCACTAAGCATATTCTTATTAGGTACACCTGTTTTTCCTTATACAGCTGTTTCTGGAGTATAGGGTCGCATACTCATAAACCCACTGTAACTCAGAAACGCATCTAATATTCCAATAATCCCATCATAACGTTGAAAAATCATAAATCAAACCACCGTAAGTCACGGTGTGTCCGTGGATATGGGCGTCATCAATTCCATTGTATTCAGTAATGCTGTACACCATTAACAATGGCAGACTGATTGGGAGTGGATATTGATAGCATTATAAAAGTCAGTTATTAGAGGGATACTTCTTTAACCTGACTGAAGAACTGATCTAATGGCTTTAGTACAGTGCATGATTATGTGAGATGTTTTGAGACAGAGTAGTACATTTGTGAATGAAGTTTTTTCACTTAGTAGGAACCATTGTGTGTGGAAAAGTGAGAAAATTGCTTTCTGCTGTAGAGTCTGGCATTCATTGTAGACTTAAGCTTATTTTTCTGTGAGCAAATCTTATTCAATAAAATACTACTCTTTATACTAAAAAACAAAAACAGTGGTGATGTGTGGTCATTATGCTCAGCAAACTAATCCAGGGAAAGAAAACCAAACGCCACATTCTCACTTATAATGAGAGCTGAAAAATGAGATGACATGGACACAGGAAGGGGAACAACACTCACTGGGGCCTTTCGGGAGGCACAGCGTTAAGAAAAACAGCTACTGCATGCTGGGCTTAATACCTAGGTGATGGGTTGACAGGTGCAGCAAACCACCATGGCACACGTTTACCTTAGTAACAAATCTGCACATCCTGCACATATACCCCAGAACTTAGAAACGAAACGAAACAAAAGAAAACGAAAAAGCAATAGCAAAACGCTAAAGGCAAAATAAAGTTTCAAACTCAGAACGTGACAGACCAATGTTTGGTTCAAATCATGGTTCTCAACCCAGGTGCCATAAGGCCAGGATAAAGAATTTGATTACATATTGTAAATAAGACATGCAGCAAATGACCAGAAAGATTATTCTCAACATATGTGTGTCTTCTAATTCAATGGTGACGCTATCTACCGGGACATAGCTTTAGATTCCAAAGGGCCGAGTCCCGCCAGACAGGCCTCCCACACTAATAACAATGGGAAGCCCCACGTTGTTTTACCTGTGCTTCTCAGCAACTGGCTATAAATCAGGTTGCCACCACTCCCAGATTTAGTTGCATTCATTGGCTGGAAGAGCTCACAGCACGCAGGGAAACACTTACATTTGCCGTTGTATTTTAGCGGACTTTGCCAAAAGTTCAGAAATAAATGCGGGGCCCGGCGTGTGGGGAGGGGTGCACTACCTTCCAGGAAGTGTTATCCACAAGCTCTCTGAACCCAGTCCTTTTGGGTTTTTATGGAGACCTCATTCTATAGGCATGACGGGTTAAACCATAGGCTATTGGTGATCAACTCCACCTGAGGCTCTCAACCCTCCCTGGAAATTGGGGTTGAGGCTTTGCCATTCTCAGTCTGACTAAAAGAATTTACCCAAACGGAATTTTAAAACAGATGAGCATAACTGGAATCTTAATTAGATGATTGGATTATCTGGAGCCACACCTTGATATTCCTAACCCGAGCACCCTCATCCAACGAATGCTCCACCCAACTGGCTCCCAAGTCTCTACGTGGTTCCAGAGCAAAAGAATGTTTATACAACGCATATCTCCACCTTTACTTCAAAGTCTTTTCCCTTACACGGAAAGACTTCTTAAACTGCCATGCATCCGGATCAGGGGGAGGTATTGTTACACCGCAGATCTGTGGATCTCCGGGGTTTGATTGTGGCAAGGATGCTGCTGGTGTCAAAACCACAACGTGGGAACCACAGAACCACTAGTTGGTTTTCAGTGTTTCAGTGCATACAATTCCTAATATATCTGGCCAAGAAAACTTGTAAGTTCTTAGATTGTCCCAAAGGTGGCGCATGAAATCAAAGCAGGAGAACAGTTTCCTACGAGGTGTAGCCTGGGAAAGTTGGGGGTGACTGATGGAAAGGAGGAGTGAAGCTCCGCCCTTTCCGCTGCTAGGCTGCGCCCGAGGCTATTTAAACCCACCCTGGCTGGCCTGTACTCAGATCTTCGCGGAGCGGATCAGCGGCCGGAGCGGTTGGCGGACTCTGCGTTGACTTGGAGCTCACAGCGTCTTGCGACTTGGAAGCGGATTCAGAGGACAGGACAGAACACTTGGGCAAGTGAATCTCTGTCTGTCTGTCTGTCTGTCTGTCTGTCTCATTGGTTGGTTGATTTCCATTTTCTTAAGGGGCACATACCTCACACCGCACACACACACACACACACGCACACACACTCCTTCCTTCTGCGAGTTAGAAAATTAGTAGGGGCCCCTGGGAGCTGCAGGTTTCCTAATCATGTCTGCACCTAAGAACAGTAGGGTCTTGTCCGGCTCTTCTTATGAACGGTCCCCCAGCACGGACTCCCCGAGGTCCATGCGAGCCTCACCCAGCTTCTCCCTCTCCCCTCTCAGAAACTCAGGCTTCAGGGGAAGCTCCTCACCAGGGATCCGGAGCTACCATTCACCATCCCCTAGGGCTTCACCACACTCACCTCTGTCATCACCAGAATCCCACAAGCTCCCATTTCCCTGTCCTCACCGTGATGGGCAATCAATGAAGCCATTGGGCTCTCCCGTGTCCTCCTCTGAGGATTCCTCAGAGTCCCCACGTTCATCAATAATATACCACATGTTCTTACTGCCATCACCCAGCAGCTCACCCCCAGCTCTCGGGGGATCTCCTGTGTCTCCCAGCTACTCTCCAAACAACCCCAGATTTCAGCTGGAGTCAGCCCCCCACACCCGGGAATCACCTACAAACTCACGAGCCTCACGGTGCTCCACCCCTGTGTCTTTCATCTCTTCACCCCCAGGCCTCAGGGACTCTCCTGTGGCTCCCAGTTACTCTCCAGCCATCCCCAGGTTCCTGCGGGAGTCAGCCCCATGCACCCAGGAGTCCCCCAGAGACTCACACGTCTCGGGAGAATATGAGCGGTCCCCCAGCCCTGACTCCTCAAGATTCATGCCTGCCTCACCCAGCTTCTCCCTCTCCCCTCCCAGAAACTCAGACCCAAGGGGCAGCTCCTCACCAGGGATGTGGAAGTACTCTACATCACCCCGCAGGGCTTCACCACTCTCACATCCATCATCAACAGAATTCCACAACTTTACGTTTCCCTTTCCTAACCAAGCAGGACAGTCACTCATGTCATTGTGTTCTCCCGTGTCCTCCTCTGGAGATTCTTCACAGTCACCTCATTCATCAATAATATACCATATGTTCTTACTGCCATCATCCAGCAGCTCACCCCCAGCCACCCATGACTCTCCTGTCTGTCCCAGCTACTCTCCAACTACGCCCAGATTTCAGCGGGAGTCTCTACCCCACACCCCAGAAACACCTACAAACTCACAGACCTCAGTGAGATCCTCGCCAGTCTCTCTCACGTCTTCACCCCCAGCCCTTACGGACCCTCCAGTCTGTCCCAGCTACTCTCCAACCACGCCCACATTTCAGCGCGGGTCAGTTCCAGGAACCCAGGGATCACCACCAAGCCCACCACTTTCACTGAGTTACTCCCCAGTCTCTAGCACGTCTTTATCTCCAACCCTCAGGGACTCGCCTGTCTGTCCCAGCTACTCTCCAAACACGCCCACACTTCAGCGGGAGTCCGTTGCAGGCACCCAGAAATCACCACCAAACTCACCAATTTCACTGCGTTACTCCCCAGTCTCTCTCATGTCTTCACCATCCCTCAGGGACTCTCCCGTCTGTCCCAGCTACTCTCCAACCACGCCCACATTTCAGCTGCAGTCAGTTCCAGGCACCCCGGAATCACCACCAAACTCCCCAATTTCACTCAGTTACTCCTCACTCTCTAGCACGTCTTTATCTCCAACCCTCAGGGACTCTCCTGTGTGTCCCAGCTACTCTCCAACCACGCCCACACTTCAGCCGGAGTCAGTTCCAAGCACCCAGGAAGCACCACCAAACTCCCCAATTTCACTCACTTACTCTCCAGTCTCTCTCATGTCTTCACCAGCCCTCAGGGACTCTCCTGTCTGTCCCAGCTACTCTCCAACCACGCACACATTTCAGCTGGAGTCAGTCCCAGGCACCCCGGAGTCACCACCAAACTCACCAGTTTCACTGAGGTACTCCCCGGTCTCTCTCATGTCTTCACCCCCAGCCCTCAGGGACTCTCCTGTGTGTCCCAGCTACTCTCCAACCATGCCCAGATTTCAGCGGGAGTCAGTTCCAGGCACCCAGGTATCACCACCAAACTCAGCAGTTTCGCTGAGTTACTCCCCAGTCTCTGTCATGTCTTCACCCCCAGCCCCCTGGGACTCTCCTGTCTGTCCCAGCTACTCTCCCACCACGCCCAGATTTCAGCGGCACTCAGCCTCCCACACTCCGGAATCACCTACAGACTCACAGACTTCACTGAGGTCCTCCCTGGTCTCTCTCAGGTCTTTGCCCTCAGCCCACAGGGACTCCTGTGTCTCCTTCAGCTACTCTCAAAACTTCGCTAGATTCCAGCTGGAGTCAGTTCCAGGCACCCACGATACACCACCGAACTCACGAATTTCACTGACTTACTCCCCAATCTCCCTCATGTTCTCACCCCCAGCCCTCAAGGACTCTTCTGTCTCTCTCAGCTACACTCCGACCGTCTCCAGATTTCACCTGGAGTCAGCTTCCCGCACCCAGGAATCACCTACAAACTCACGGACCTTACTGCAACCCTCCCCCATTTCTTTCACCTCTTCACCCCCTGCCTTCAGGGACTCTCCTGGGTCTCCCAGCTTCTCTCCAGCCTTCCCCAGATTTCTGCCACAGTCAGCCCCAGGCACCCAGGACAACCCTAGACACTCACAGGCCTCACGAGACTATCTCCCTATGACCTGTACCTATACAGCGATGGCTCCCACGCATCCCTCAGTGACCCCAAACCCATCTCCACTTACACTCAGACACTCCCAGGGCCTGACAGCTACTCCCCGTTATTGTCCTTCAGTTCGAAGCCCTGGCCAATCTACTAGCCCACATGACGCAGTTACCTGGCCATTTCTCCACGGTTCCCGTGAGGGCCCCACACCCAGCCGCACAAGAGCCCCTCCTGCATTCCATCCTCACACGCAGGCTTGTCCATCTACTTGCTACTGTCACACTCTTGCCAGCAGAAGAGGCCCCTGTAATGGGCGATATCACCACCCAGTCTATCCTCACCCCACAGCTGTGCAGCGGGACCCTCCTGCTGGCCCACGTGGCTGCCAGAGCCCATGCTGGCACGACGCTCCAGCAGGTCGGCGTCCCTGCGGGCCACACTACCGGTGACATGGCTAGCATGACCCTCCTTCCTGGCAGTGACACTGTTGATGTGAACCCCAGTTTCACATCTGTCATTTGTAAATAGGACCATTTTCCCTTTTCGCTCTCCCTTCCATTCACAGGGCTTCTCATTCTCTCTCTTTCTGCCTCCGTTTCAGATATTTACTCACCTTTTTCTCTCTCACTATGTCTGCCGTGGTCTCCATGAGAGTGCGCCACAGAAGATTCCCCCATTAAAAGTCATGAATTGAGTGGCTTTTAGTATACCTGTGGTGGTGCACATCCAATTTTAATTCGCAATCCATTGTAGAACGTCTTATCACCCCCGACCAGAGAAAAACCCTGTAGACAGTAGTCACTCCTCATTCTGTCTCAAACCTTCTCCCTGACCCTCAGCCCTAGGTAGCAACTACCTAGTGCGATCAATCCCATATGCATAGATTTCCATATTGTGGACATTTCCTATCAACGGAATTGCACAATAGGTGAGCTGTTATGACTGACACAACACGTAGCACAATATTTTCAAGATTCATCCACATTGTAGGCTTACCCACAGGGGGAAACCATTTTTGGGGGGCTTTTAGTAACACCGGGTGTTTTCTCCTTCCTTTCGTCCTTCTTTCCTTCCTTCCTTCCTTCCTTCCTTCCTACCTTCCTTCTTTCTTTCCTTCCTTCCTTCCTTCCTCCTATTTCTCTCTTACTCCTTCTGCCCTCTCTCTTTCATATGCCTTAGGTGCATCCCACATTCTGCGTTTTTTGGGAGAAATCCTCGACAGGTGCAGGAAAATTGTGTTATTGTAACTATTTACCGCTATCTCTCTTTCACGGCTCTCCATCAGTTGTGAACATCTATTGGTTTATCCCAAGTCACTAAGCATATTCTTATTAGGTACACCTGTTTTTCCTTATACAGCTGTTTCTGGAGTATAGGGTCGCATACTCATAAACCCACTGTAACTCAGAAACGCATCTAATATTCCAATAATCCCATCATAACGTTGAAAAATCATAAATCAAACCACCGTAAGTCACGGTGTGTCCGTGGATATGGGCGTCATCAATTCCATTGTATTCAGTAATGCTGTACACCATTAACAATGGCAGACTGATTGGGAGTGGATATTGATAGCACTATAGAAGTCAGTACATATTTGGTGTAGTTTTTGATATTTTACATAGAGTGTGTAATATATATTTACTGTAATTTTAGATATTTTTTTACAGTATATAGTATACATTTCTTGTAATTTTTGAAATTTTATGTACAGTATATTTAATATAATTACTGTATTTTTTGATTGTTTATTTACAGTATATATAACAGATATTTGGTGTAGTTTTTGATATTTTACATAGAGTGTGTAATAAATATTTAGTGTAATATTTGATATTTTATTTACAGTATATAATATGCATTTAGTGTAATTTTTGATATTTTATGTACAGTATATTAAATATAATTTCTATACTTTTTATAGTTTATTTACAGTATATGTAACACATATTTGGTGTACTTTTTGATATTTTATGTACAGTATGTAATATATATTTACTGAACAACTGGATATTTTATTTACAGTATATAAAATGTATTTGGTGTACAATTATTTAATATTATATGTACAATATATGAAATATATTTACTGTACGTTTTGATATTTTATGTACAGAATATAATATCTATTTGGTGTACTTTTGATATTTTATGTAAATTATATAATATATATTTTGCGTAGTTTTTGATATTTTACATAGAGTGTGTTACATATATTTACTGTAATTTTAGATATTTTTTTACAGTATATAGTATACATTTCGAGTAATTTTTGAAATTTTATGTACAGTAGATTAAATATAATTACTGTAGTTTTTATAGTTTATTTACAGTATATATAACACATATTTGGTGTACATTTTGATATTTTATGTACATTATGTAATATAAATTTACTGTACTATTTGATAGTTATTTACAGTGTATAAAATGTATTTGGTGTACTTTTAGTTAATATTATATGTACATTATATGAAACATATTTACTGTACTTTTTGATATTTAATGTACAGTATATAATATCTATTTGGTGTACTTTTGATATTTTATGTAAATTATATAATATATATTCGGCGTAGTTTTTGATATTTTACATAGGGTGTGTAATATATATTTACTGTAATTTTAGATTTTTTTTTACAGTGTATAGTACACATTTCGTGTAATTTTTGATATTTTATGTAAAGTATATTAAATATAATTACTGTAGTTTTTGATTGTTTATTTACAGTATATATAACACATATTTGGTGTACTTTTTGATATTTTATGTACAGTATGTAATATATATTTACTGTGCTTTTGGATATTTTATTTGCAGTATATAAAATGTATTTGGTGTACTTTCAGTTAATATTATATGTACAATATATGAAATAGATTTACTGTGCATTTTTATATTTTATGTAGAGTATATAATATATATTTGGTGTACTTTTGATATTTTATGTAAATTATATAACATATATTTGGTGTAGTTTTTGATATTTTACATAGAGTGTGTAATAAATATTTACTGTACTATTTGATATTTTATTTACAGTATATAATATGCATTTAGTGTAATTTTTGATATTTTATGTACAGTATATTAATATAATTACTGTATTTTTTGAGAGTTTATTTACAGTATATATAACACATATTTGGTGGACTTTTTGATAATTTAGATACAGTATGTAATATATATTTACTGAAATTTGGATAGTTAATTAACAGTATATAAAATGTATTTGGTGTACTTTCAGTTAATATTATATGTACAATATATGAAATATATTTACTGTACCTTTTGATATTTCATGTACACTATATAATATATATTTGGTGTACTTTTGATATTTTATGTAAGTTATATAATATATATTTGGTGTAGTTTTTGATATTTTACATAGAGTGTGTAATATATATTTACTGTACTTTTTGATACTTTTTTTACAGTATATAATATACCTTTGGTGTAATTTTTGATATTTTATGTACAGTATACTAAATAAAATTACTGTAGTTTTTGATAGTTTATTAACAGTATACATAACACATATTTGGTGTACTTTTTGATATTTTATGTACGGTAAGTAATATATATTTACTGAACGTTTGGATATTTAATTTACAGTATATAAAATGTATTTGGTGTACTTTTAGTTAATATTATATGTACACTATATGAAATATATTTACAGAACTTTCTGATATTTTATGTAAAGTATATAATATATATTTGGTGTACTTTTGATATTTTATGTAAATTATATAATATATATTTGGTGTTGTTTTTGATATTTTACATAGAGTGTGTAATATATATTTACAATAATTTTTGATATTTTATTTACAGTATATAATATACATTTGGTGTAATTTTTGATATTATATGTTTAGTATATTAAATAAAATTACTGTAGCTTTTGATAGTTTATTTACCGTATATATGACACATATTATATGTACTTTTTGATATTTTATGTACAGTAGGTAATATATATTTACTGTACTTTTGGATATATTATTTACAGTATATAAAATGTAGTTGGTGTACTTTTAGTTAATATTATATGTACAATACATGAAATATATTTACTGTGCATTTTGTTATTTTATGTACAGTATATAATATATGTTTGGTGTAGTTTTGATATTTTATGTAAATTATATAATATATATTTGGTGTAGTTTTTGATATTTTACATAGAGTGTGTAATAAATATTTACTGTACTTTTTGATATTTAATTTAGAGTATATAATATACATTTGGTGTAATTTTTGATATTTAATGTACAGTATATTGAATATAATTACTGTAGTTTTTGATAGTTTATTTACAGTATATATAACATATTTGGTGTACTTTTTGATATTTTATGTACAGTATGTAATATATATTTACTGTATTTTGGATGTTTAATTTAGAGTATGTAAAATGTATTTGGTGTACTTTTACTTAATATTATATGTAAAATATATGAAATATATTTACTGTGCATTTTGACATTTTATGTACAGTACATAATATATATTTGGTGTACTTTTGATATTTTATGTAAATTATATAATATATATTGTGTAGTTTTTGATATTTTACATAGTGTGTGTATAAATATTTACTGTACTTTTTTATATTTTATTTAGTGTATATAATATATATTTCGTGTAATTTTTGATATTTTATGTATAGTATGTTAAATATAATTACTGTAGTTTTTGATAGTCTATTTACCGTATATAAAACACATATTTGGTGTACACTTTGATATTTTATATACAGCTTGTAATATATATTTACTGTACCTTTGGATAGTTTATTTACAGTATATAAGATGTATTTGTTGTACTTTTAGTTAATATTATATGTACAATATATGAAATATATTTACTGTACTTTTTGATATTTTATGTACAGTATATAATATGTATGTGTTGTACATTTGATATTTTATGTAAATTTTATAATATATATTTGGTGTAGTTTCTGATATTTTACATAGATTGTGTAATATATATTTATTGTAATTTTTGATATTTTATTTACAGTATATAATATATATTTGTAGTAAATTTTGATATTTTATGTACACTGTGTTAAATATGATTACTGTAGTTTTTGATAGTTTATCTACACTATAAATAACACATATTTGGTGTACTTTTTGATATTTTATGTACAGTATGTAATATATATTTACTGAAATTTGGATATTTAATTAACAGTATATAAAATGTATTTGGTGTACTTTCAGCTAATATTATATGAACAATATATGAAATATACTTACTGTAGTTTTTGATATTTCATGTACAGTATATAATATATATTTCGTGTACTTTTGATATTTTATGTACAGTGTATAATATATATTTGGTGTACTTTTGATATTTTATGTAAATTATATAATATATATTTGGCGTAGTTTTTGATATTTTACATAGAGTGAGTAATATATATTTACTGTAATTTTAGATTTTTTTTAAAGTATATAGTATACATTTCGTGCAATTTTTGATATTTTATGTACTGTATATTAAATATAATTACTGTATTTTTTGATTGTTTATTTACAGTATGTATAACACATATTTGGTGTACAATTTGATATTTTATTTTCAGTATGTAATATAGATTTACTGTGCTTTTGGATATTTTATTTACAGTATATAAAATGTACTTGCTGTACTTTCAGTTAATATTATATGTACAATATATGAAATAAATTTACTGTGCATTTTGATATTTTACAGACAGTATATAATATATATTTGGTGTACTTTAGATATTTTATGTAAAT
Source organism: Pan paniscus (assembly GCF_029289425.2). NCBI lineage: Eukaryota > Metazoa > Chordata > Mammalia > Primates > Hominidae > Pan > Pan paniscus. Next base: position 11,629,171 of record NC_073263.2, on the reverse strand, counting down.
TATATAACATATATTTGTTGTAGTTTTTGATATTTAACATAGAGTGTGTAATAAATATTTACTGTACCATTTGATATTTTATTTAGAGTATATAATATACCTCTTGTGTAATTTTTGATATTTTTTGTACAGTATATTAAATATAATTACTGTAGTTTTTATAGTTTATTTACAGTATATATAAAACATATTTGCTGTACTTTTTGATATTTTATGTACAGTATGTAATATATATTTACTGAACTTTTGGATATTTTATTTACAGTATGTAAAATGTATTTGGTGTACTTTTAGTTAATATTATATGTACAATATTTGCAATATATTTACTGTACTTTTTGATATTTTATGTACAGTATATAATATATATTTGGTGTACTTTTGATATTTTATGTAAATTATATAATATATATTTGGCGTAGTTTTTGATATTTTACATAGGGTGTGTAACATATATTTCCTGTAATTTTAGATATTTTTTTACAGTATATAGTATACATTTCGTGTAATTTTTGATATTTTATGTACAGCATATTAAATATAATTACTGTATTTTTTGATTGTTTATTTACCGTATATATAACACATATTTGGTGTACCTTTTGTTATTTTATGTACAGTATGTAATATATATTTACTGTACTTTTTGATATTTAATTTACAGTATATAAAATGTATTTGGTGTACTTTTAGTTAATGTTACATGTACAATATATGAAATATATTTACTGTACTTTTTGATATTTTACGTACAGTATATAAGATATATTTGGTGTCCTTTTAATATTTTATGTAAATTTATAATATATATTTGGTGTAGATTGTGATATTTTACATATGGTGTGTAATATATATTTACTGTATTTTTGATATTTTATTTACAGTAAATAACGTACATTTGGTGTAATTTTTGATATTTTATGTACAGTATATTAAATATAATTACTGTAGTTTTTGATAGTTTATTTAGAGTATATATAACACATATTTGGTGTACTTTTTGATGTTTTATGTACAGTATGTAATATATATTTACTGTAATTTTTGATAATTTATTTACAGTATATAAAATGTATTCGGTGTACTTTTAGTTAATATTTTATGTACAATATATGAAATATATTTGCTGTACATTTTGATATTTTACGTACAGTATATAAGATATCTCTGGTGTCCTTTTGATATTTTATGTAAATTATATAATATATTTGATGTAGTTTGTGATATTTTACATAGGTTGTGTAATATATATTTGCTGTACTTCTTGGTATTTTATTTGCAGTATATTATACATTTGGTGTAATTTTTTATATTTTATGTACAGTATATTAAATATAATTATTGTTGTTTTTGATAGTTTATATACAGTATATATAACATATATTTGGTGTACTTTTTGATATTGTATGTACAGTATGTAACATATATTCACTGTAATTTTTGATATTTTATTTACACTATATAAAATGTATTTGGTGTACTTTTAGTTAATATTATATGTACAATTTATGAAATATATTTACTGTGCTTTTTGATATTTTATGTACAGTATATAAGATATATTTGGTGTCCTTTTGATATTTTATGTAATTTATATAATATATATTTGGTGTAGATTGTGATATTTTACATATGGTGTGTAATATATATTTACTGTACTTTTTGATATTTTATTTACAGTAAATAATATACATTTGGTTTAATTTTGTTGTTTTATGTACAGTATATTAAATATAATTACTGTAGTTTTTGATAGTTTATTTAGAGTATATATAACAAATATTTGGTGTACTTTTGATATTTTATGTACTGTATGTAATATATATTTACTGTAATTTTTGATATTTTTTTAAAGTATATAAAATGTATTCGGTGTACATTTAGTTAATAATATATGTACAATATATGAAATATATTTACTGTACATTTTGATATTTTATGTACAGTATATAAGGTATATTTGGTGTCCTTTTGATATTTTATGTAAATTATATAATATATATTTGGTGTAGTTTGTGATATTTTACATAGGGTGTGTAATATATATTTACTGTACTATTTGATATTTTATTTACAGTAAATAATATACATTTGGTGTAATTTTTGATATTTCATTTACAGTATATTAAATATAATTACTGTAGCTTTTGATAGATTATTTAGTGTATATACAACACATATTTGGTGTACTTTTTGTTATTTTATGTACAGTATGTAATATATATTTACTGTAGTTTTTGATATTTAATTTACAGTATATAAAATGTATTTGGTGTACTTTTAGTTAATGTTATATGTACAATATATGAAATATATTTACTGTAGTTTTTGATATTTTACGTACAGTATATAAGATATATTTGGTGTCCCTTTAATATTTTATGTAAATTATATAATATATATTTGGTGTAGATTGTGATATTTTACATATGGTGTGTAATATATATTTACTGTATTTTTGATATTTTCTTTACAGTAAATAACGTACATTTGGTGTAATTTTTGATATTTTATGTACAGTATATTAAATATAATTACTGTAGCTTTTGATAGTTTATTTAGAGTATATATAACACATATTTGGTGTACTTTTTGATGTTTTACGTACAGTATGTAATATATATTTACTGTAATTTTTGATATATTATTTACAGTATATAAAATGTATTTGGTGTACTTTTAGTTAATATTATATGTACAGTATATGAAATATATTTACTGTACATTTTGATATTTTATGTACAAAATATAAGGTATATTTGATGTCCTTTTGATATTTTATGTAAATTATATAATATATCTTTGGTGTAGTTTGTGATATTTTACAAAGGGTGTGTAATATATATTTTCTGTACATTTTGGTATTTTATTTACAGTAAATAATATACATTTGGTGTAATTTTTGATATTTTATGTACAGTATATTAATATAATTACTGAAGTTTTTGATAGTTTATTTACAGTATATATAACACATATTTGGTGTAGTTTTTGATATTTTATGTACAGTATGTGATATATATTCACTGTAATTTTTGATATTTTATTTACACTATATAAAATGTATTTGGTGTACTTTTAGTTAATATTATATGTACAATATATGAAATATATTTACTGTACTTTTGATATTTTATGTACAGTATACAAGATATTTTTGGTGTCCTTTTGATATTTTATGTAAATTATATAATATATATTTGGGGTAGATTGCGATATTTTACATATGGTGAGTAATATATATTTACTGTACTTTTTTATATTTTATTTACACTATATAAAATGTATTTGGTGTACTTTTAGTTAATATTATATGTACAATATATGAAATATAATTACTGTTCTTTTGATATTTTATGTACAGTATAAAAGATAAATTTGGTGTCCTTTTGATATTTTATGTAAATTATATAATATATATTTGGTGTAGATTGTGATATTTTACATATGGTGTGAAATATATATTAACTGTACTTTTTGATATTTTATTTACAGTAAATAATATTCATTTGGTGTAATTTTTGATATTTTATGTACAGTATATTAAATATAATTACTGTAGTTTTTGATAGTTTATTTACAGTATATATAACACATATTTGGTGTACTTTTTGATATTTTATGTACTGTATGTGATATATATTTACTGTAATTTTTGATATTTTATTTACAGTATATAAAATGTATTTGTGTACTTTTAGTTAATATTATATGTACAATATATGAAATATATTTACTGTACATTTTGATATTTTATGTACAATATATAAGGTATATTTGGTGTCCTTTTGATATTTTATGTAAATTATATAATATATCTTTAGTGTAGTTTGTGATATTTTACATAGTGTGTGTAATATATATTTACTGTACATTTTGGTATTTTATTTACAGTAAATAAAACACATTTGGTGTAATTTTTGATATTTTATGTACAGTATATTAATATAATTACTGAAGTTTTTGATAGTTAATTTAGAGTATATATAACACATATCTGGTGTAGTTTTTGATATTTTATGTACAGTATGTGATATATATTCACTGTAATTTTTGATATTTTATTTACACTATATAAAAGGTATTTGGTGTACTTTTAGATAATATTATATGTACAATATATGAAATATATTTACTGTACTTTTTAATATCTTATGTACAGTATACAAGATATTTTTGGTGTCCTTTTGATATTTTATGTAAATTATATAATATATATTTGGCGTAGATTGCGATAGTTTACATATGGTGTGTAATATATATTTACTGTACTTTTTGATTTTTATTTACACTATATAAAATGTATTTGGTGTACTTTTAGTTAACATTATATGTACAATATATGAAATATATTTACTGTACTTTTGATATTTTATGTACAGTATATAAGATATATTTGGTGTCCTTTTGATATTTTATGTAAATTATATAATATATATTTGGTGTAGATTCTGATATTTTACATATGGTGTGTAATATATATTTACTGTATTTTTGATATTTTATTTACAGTAAATAACGTACATTTGGTGTAATTTTTGATATTTTATGTACAGTATATTAAATATAATTACTGTAGTTTTTGATAGTTTATTTAGAGTATATATAACATATATTTGGTGTACTTTTTGATGTTTTATGTACAGTATGTAATATATATTTACTGTAATTTTTGATAATTTATTTACAGTATATAATATGTATTCGGTGTACTTTTAGTTAATATTATATGTACAATATATGAAATATATTTACTGTACATTTTGATATTTTACGTACAGTATATAAGATATATTTGGTGTCCTTTTGATATTTTATGTAAATTATATAATATATATTTGGTGTAGTTTGTGATATTTTACATAGGTTGTGTAATATATATTTACTGTACTTTTTGGTATTTTATTTGCAGTATATTATACATTTGGTGTAATTTTTTATATTTTATGTACAGTATGTTAAATATAATTATTGTATTTTTTGATAGTTTATATACAGTATATATAACACATATTTGGTGTACTTTTTGATATTGTATGTACAGTATGTAATATATATTCACTGTAATTTTTGATATTTTATTTACACTATATAAAATGTATTTGGTGTACTTTTAGTTAATATTTTATATACAATATATGAAATATATTTACTGTACTTTTTGATATTTTATGTACAGTATATAAGATATATTTGGTGTCCTTTTGATATTTTATGTAAATTATATGATATATATTTTGTGTACATTGTGATATTTTACATACGGTGTGTAATATATATTTACTGTAATTTTTGATATTTTATTTACACTATATAAAATGTATTTGGTTTACTTTTAGTTAATATTATATGTACAATATATGAAATATATTTACTGTACTATTTGATATTTTATGTACAGTATATAAGATATATTTTGTTTCCTTTTGATTTTTTATGTAAATTATATAATATATATTTGGTGTAGTTTTTGATATTTTACATAGGGTGTGTAGAATATATTTACTGTCCTTATTGATATTTTATTTACAGTATATAATATACATTTGGTTTAATTTTTGATATTTTATGTACAGTATATTAAATATAATTACTGTAGATTTTGATAGTTTATTTACAGTATATATAACACATATTTGGTGTACTTTTTGATATTTTATATACAGTATGTAATATATATTTACTATACTTTTTGATATTTTATTTACAGTATATAAAATGTATTTCGTGTACTTTTAGTTAATATTATATTTACAATATATGAAATATATTTACTGTAGTTTTTGATAGTTTACGTACAGTATATAAGATATATTTGGTGTCTTTCCGATATTTTTTGTAAATTGTATAATAAATATTTCGTGTAACTTTTGATATTTTACATAGGGTGTGTAATATATATTTACTGTATTTTGGATATTTTATTTACACTATATAATGTACATTTGGAGTAATTTTTGATATTTTATTTACAGTATATTAAATATAACTACTGTAGTTTTTGATAGTTTATTTACAGTATATATTCCAGGTATTTGGTGTACTTTTTGATATTTTATGTACAGTATGTAATATATATTTACTGTACTTTTTGATACTTTATTTACAGTATATAAAATGTATTTGGAGTACTTTTAGTTAATATTACATGCACAATATATGAAATATATTTACTGTACATTTTGATATTTTTGGTACACTATATAAGATATATTTGCTCTACTTTTGATATTTTATGTAAATTATATAATATATATTGGGTGTAGCTTTTGATATTTTAAATAGGGTGTGTAGTATATATTTACAGTCCTTTTTGATAATTTATTTACAGTATATAATATACATTTGGTGTAATTTTTGATATTTTATGCACAGTATATTAAATATAATTAGTGTAGTTTTTGATAGTTTATTTAAAGTATATATAACACATATTTGGAGTACTTTTTGATATTTTATGTACAGTATGTAATATATATTTACTGTAATTTTTGATATTTTATTTACACTATATAAAATGTATTTGGTGTACTTTTAGTTAATATTATATGTACAATATATGAAATATATTTACTGTACGTTTTGATATTATATGTACAGTATATAAGATATATTTTGTGTCCTTTTGATATTTTATGTAAATTACATAATATATATTTGGTGTAGATTGTGATATTTTACATATGGTATGTAATATATATTTACTGTACTTTTTGATATTTTATTTACACTATATAAAATGTATTTGGTGTACTTTTAGTTAATATTAAATGTACAATATATGAAATATATTTACTGTACATTTTGATACTTTATGTACAGTATATAAGATATATTTGGTGTACTTTTGATATTTTATGTATATTATATAATATATATTTGCAGTTTTTCATATTTTACATAGAGTGTAACATATATTCACTGTCCTTTTTGTTATTTTATTTACAGTGTATAATATACATTTGGTGTAATTTTTGATATTTTATGTACAGTATATTAAATATAATTACTGTAGATTTTATAGTTTATTTACAGTATATATAACACATATTTGGTGTACTTTTTGATATTTTATGTACAGTATATTAAATGTAATTACTGTAGTTTTTGACAGTGTATTTACAGTATATATAACACATATATGGTGAACTTTGTGATATTTTATATGCAGTATGTAATATATATTTACTATACTTTTTGATATATTATTTACAGTATATGAAATGTATTTGGTGTACTTTTAGTTAATATTATATGTACAATATATGAAATATATATACTGTACTTGTTGATATTTTATGTAAAGTATATAAGATATATTTTGTGTAGTTTTGATATTTTATGTAAATTATATAATATATATTTGTAGTTTTTGATATTTTACATAGAGTGTAATATATATTTAGTGTCCTATTTGATATTTTATTTACAGTGTATAATATACATTTTGTGTAATTTTTGATATTTTATGTACAGTATATTAAATATAATTACTGTAGATTTTACAGTTTATTCACAGTATATATAACACATATTTGGTGTACGTTTTGATATTTTATGTACAGTATATAATACATATTTACTGTACTATTTGATATTTTATTTACACTATATAAAATGTATTTGGTGTACTTTTAGTTGATGTTATATGTACAATATATGAAATATATTTACTGAATTTTTTGATATTTTATGTACAGTATATAAGATATATTTGGTGTCCTTTTGATATTTTATGTAAATTATATAACATATATTTGGTGTAGATTGTGATATTTTACATATGGCGTGTAATATATATGTACTGTACTTTTTGATATTTTATTTACAGTAAATAATATACATTTGGTGTAATTTTTGATATTTTATGTACAGTATATTAAATATAATTACTGTACTTTTTGATAGTTTATTTACAGTATATATAACACATATTTGGTGTACTTTTTGATATTTTATGTACAGTATGTAATATATATTCACTGTAATTTTTGATATTTTATTTCCACTATATAAAATGTATTTGGTGTACTTTTAGTTAATATTATATGTACAATATATGAAATATATTTGCTGTTCTTTTTGATATTTTATGTACAGTATATAAGATATATTTGGTGTCCTTTTGATATTTTATGTAAATTATATAATATATATTTGGCGTAGATTGTGATAATTTACATATGGTGTGTAATATATATGTACTGTAATTTTGATATTTTATTTACAGTAAATAATATACATTTGGTGTAATTTTTGATATTTTATGTACAGTATATTAAATATAATTACTGTAGATTTTTATAGTTTATTTAGAGTATATATAACACACATTTGGTGTACTTTTTGATATTTTATGTACAATATGTCATATATATTTACTGTAATTTTTGATATTATATTTACAGTATATAAAATGTATTTGGTGTACTTTTAGTTAATATTATATGTACAGCATATGAAATATATTTACTGTACATTTTGATATTTTATGTAAAGTATATAAGGTATATTTGGTGTCCTTTTGATATTTTATGTAAATTATATAATATATATTTGGTGTAGATTGTGATATTTTACATATGGTGTGCAATATATATTTACTGTATTTTTGATATTTTATTTACATTAAATAATATACATTTGGTGTAATTTTTGATATTTTATGTACAGTATATTAAATATAATTACTGTAGTTTTTGATAGTTTATTTACAGTATATATAACACATATTTGGTGTACTTTTTGATATTTTATGTACAGTATGTAATATATATTGATTGTACTTCTTGATATTTTATTCACAGTACATAAAATGTATTTGGTGTACTTTTATTTAATATTATATGTACAATATATGAAATGTATTTACTGTACTTTTTGATATTTTTTGTACTGTATATATTATATATTTGGTGTACTTTTGATATTTTATGTAAATTACATAATATATATTTGGAGTAGTTTTTGATATTTTACATAGGGTGTGTCATATATATTTACTGTCCTTTTTGATATTTCATTTACAGTATATAATTTACATTTGGTGTAATTTTTGATATTTTATATACAGTATATTAAATATAATTACTGTAGTTTTTGATAGTATATTTGCAGTATATATAACACATATTTGGTGTAATTATTTATATTTTATGTACTGTATGTAATATATATTTACTGTACTTTTTGATATTTTATTTACAGTATAGAAAATGTATTTGGTGTACTTTTAGTTAATATTATATGTACAATATATGAAATATATTTGCTGTATATTTTGATATTTTATGTACAGTATGTAAGATATATTTGGTGTCCTTTTGATATTTTATGTAAATTATATAATATATATTTGATGTAGTTTGTGTTATTGTACACAGTGTGTGTAATATATATTTACTGTACATTTTGATATTTTATTTATTGTATGTAATATATATTTGGTGTACTTTTGATATTTTATGTAAATCATATAATGTATATTTGGTGTAGTTTTTGATGTTTTACATAGGGTGCGTAATATAGATTTACTGTCCTTTTTCATACTTTATTTAGAGTATATGATATACATTTGATGTAATTTTTGATATTATATATACAGTATATTAAATGTAATTACTGTAGTTTTTGATAGTTTATTTACAGTACATATATCACATATTTGGTGTACTTTTTGATATTTTCTGTACAGTATGTAATATATATTTACTGTACTTTTTGATATTTTATTTACAGTATATAAAACATATTTGGTGTACTTTTAGTTAATATTAAATGTACAATGTATGAAATATATTTACTGAACTTTTTGATATTTTATGTACAGTATATAAGATATATTTGGTGTATTTTGATATTTTATGTATATTATATAATATATAATTGCAGTTTTTGATATTTTACATAGAGTGTAACATATATTCACTGTCCTTTTTGATTTTTTTTACAGTATATTATATACATTTTGTGTAATTTTTGATATTTTATGTACAGTATATTAAATATAATTAGTGTAGTTTTTTATAGTTCATTTACAGTATATATAACACATATTTGGTGTACTTTTTGATATTTTATGTACAGTATGTAATACCTATTTACTGTACATTTTGATATTTTATTTACACTATATAAAATGTATTTGGTGTACTTTTAGTTAATATTATATGTACAATATATGAAATATATTTACTGTACTTTTTATATTTTATGTACAGTATGTAATATATATTTACTGTAATTTTTGATATTTTATTTACACTACATAAAATGTATTTGGTGTACTTTTAGTTAATATTATATGTACAATATATGAAATATATTTACTGTATTTTTGATATTTTATGTACAGTATATAAGGTATATTTGGTGTCCTTTTGATATTTTTTGTAATTTATATAATATATATTTGGTGTAGTTTGTGATATTTTACATAGGGTGTGTAATATATATTTACTGTACTTTCTGATATTTTATTTAAAGTAAATAATATACATTTGGTGTAATTTTTGATATTTTATGTACAGTATATTAAATATAATTACTGTAGTTTTTGATAGTTTATTTACAGTTTTTATAACACATATTTGGTGTACTTTTTGTTATTGTATGTACAGTATGTAATATATATTTACTGTATTTTTGATATTTTATTTACAGTACATAAAATGTATTTGTTGTACTTTTAGTTAATATTATATGTACAATATATGAAATATATTTACTGTACTTTTTGATATTTTATGTACAATATATAAGATATATTTGGTGTCCTTTCGATATTTTATGTAAATTATATAATATATATTTGGTGAAGATTGTGATATTTTACATACGGTGTGTAATATATATTTACTATATTTTTGATATTTTATTTACAGTAAATATCATACATTTGGTGTAATTTTTGATGCTTTATGTACAGTATATTAAATATAATTACTGTAGTTTTTGATAGTTTATTTACAGTATATATAACACATATTTGGTGTACTTTTTGATGTTTTATGTACAGTATGTAATATATATTTACTGTAATTTTTGTTATTTTATTTACAGTATATAAAATGTATTTGGTGTACTTTTAGTTAATGTTATATGTACAATATATGAAATATATATACTGTACATTTTGATATTTTATGTACAGTATATAAGGTATATTTGGTGTCCTTTTGACATTTTATGTAAATTATATAATATATATTTGGTGTAGTTTGTGATATTTTACATAGGGTGTGTAATATATATTTACTGTACTTTTTGGTATTTTATTTACACTAAAATGCATTTGGTGTAATTTTTCATATTTTTTGTACAGTATATTTATATAATTACTGTAGATTATGATACTTTATTTAGAGTATATATAACAAATATTTGTTGTACTTTTTGATATTTTATGTACAGTATGTGATATATATTCACTGTAATTTTTGATATATTATTTACACTATATAAAATGTATTTGGTGTACTTTTAGGTAATATTAAATGTACAATATATGAAATATATTTACTGTACATTTTGATATTTTATGTACAGTATATAAGATATATTTGGTGTCCTTTTGATATTTTATGTACATTATATAATATGTATTTGGCATAGATTGTGATATTTTACATAAGGTGTGTAATATATATTTACTGTAGTTTTTGATATTTTATTTACACTATATAAAATGTATTTGCTGTACTTTTAGTTAATATTATATGTACAATATATGAAATATATTTACTGTACTTTGTGATATTTTATGTACATTATATAAGATATATTTGGTGTCCTTTTGATATTTTATGTAAATTATATAATATATATTTGGCATAGATTGTGATATTTTACATATGGTGTGTAATATATATTTACTGTACTTTTTGATATTTTATTTACACTATATAAAATGTATTTGCTGTACTTTTAGTTAATATTATATGTACAATATATGAAATATATTTACTGTACATTTTGATATTTCATGTTCAGTATATAAGATATATTTGGTGTCCTTTTGATATTTTATGTAAATTATATAATATATATTTGGTGTAGTTTGTGATATTTTACATAGGTTGTGTAACATATATTTACTGTACTTTTTGATATTTTATTTGCAGTATATTATACATTTGGTGTAATTTTTTATATTTTATGTACAGTATATTAAATATAATTATTGTAGTTTTTGATAGTTTATTTAGAGTATATATAACACATATTTGGTGTACTTTTTGATATTGTATGTACAGTATGTAATATATATTCTTCGTAATTTTTGATATTTTATTTACACTATATAAAATGTATTTGGTGTACTTTTAGTTAATATTATATGTACAATATATGAAATATATTTACTGTATTTTTGATATTTTATGTACGGTATATAAGATATATTTGGTGTCCTTTTGATATATTATGTAAATTATATAATATATATTTGGTGTATATTGTGATATTTTACATATGGGGTGTAATATATATTTACTGTACTTTTTGATATTTTATTTACACTATATAAAATGTATTTGGTGTACTTTTAGTTAGTATTATATATACAATATATGAAATATATTTACTGTAATTTTGATATTTTATGTAGAGTATATAAGATATATTTGGTGTCCTTTTGATATTTTATGTGAATTATACAATATGTATTTGGTGTAGATTGTGATATTTTACATAGGGTGTGTAATATATATTTACTGTAATTTTTGGTATTTTATTTAAAGTAAATAATATACATTTGGTGTAATTTTTGATATCTTATGTACAGTATATTAAATATAATTACTGTAGTTTTTGATAGTTTATTTACAGTATATATAACACATATTTGGTGTACATTTTGATATTTTATGTATAGTATGTAATATATATTTACTGTACTTTTCAATATTTTATTTACAGTACATAAAATGTATTTGTTGTACTTTTAGTTAATATTATATGCAAAATATATGAAATATATTTACTGTACTTTTTGATATTTTATGTACAGTATAAAAGATATATTTGGTGTCCTTTAGATATATTATGTAAATTATATAATATATATTTGGTGTAGTTTTTGATATTTTACACAGGGTGTGTAACATAAATTTACTGTACTTTTTGATATTTTATTTACAGTATATTACACATTTGCTGTAATTTTTTATATTTTATATACAGTATATTAAATATAATTATTGTAGTTTTTGATAGTTTATGTACAGTGTATATAACACATATTTGGTGTACTTTTTGATATTGTATGTACAGTATGTAATATATATTTACTGTACTTTTGATATTTTATTTATAGTACATAAAATGTATTTGGTGTACTTTTAGTTAATATTATATGCACAATATATGAAATATATTTACTGTACTTTTTGATATTTTAGGTACAGTATAGAAGATATATTTGGTGTCCTTTAGATATTTTATGTAAATTATATAATATATATTTGGTGTAGTTTTTGATATTTTACGTAAGGTGTGTAATATATATTTACTGTACTTTTTGATATTTTATTTACAGTATATTATACATTTGCTGTAGTTTTTTATATTTTATGTACAGGATATTAAATATAATTATTGTAGTATTTGATAGTTTATTTACAGTATATATAACACATATTTGGTGTACTTTTTGATATTGTATGTACAGGATGTAATATATATTTACTGTAATTTTGATATTTTATTTACAGTACATAAAATGAATTTGGTGTACTTTTAGTTAATATTACATGTACAATATATGAAATATATTTACTGTACTTTTTGATATTTTATGTATAATATATAAGATATATTTGGTGTCCTTTTGATATTTTATGTAAATTATATAATATATATTTGGTGTAGTTTTTGATATTTTACATAGGGTGTGTAATATATATTTACTGTACTTTTTGATATTTTATTTACAGTATATTATACCTTTGGTGTAATTTTTTATATTTCCTGTACAGTATATTAAATATTATTTTAGTTTTTGATAGCTTATTTACAGTATATATAACACATATTTGGTGTACATTTTGATATTTTATGTACATTATGTAATATATATTTACTGTACTTTTCGATATTTTATTTACAGTACATAAAATGTATTTGTTGTACTTTTAGTTAATATTATATGCACAATATATGAAATATATTTACTGTACTTTTTGATATTTTATGTACAGTATAAAAGATATATTTGGTGTCCTTTAGATATTTTATGTAAATTATATAATATATATTTGGTGTAGTTTTCGATATTTTACTTAGGGTGTGTAGTATATATTTACTGTCCTTTTTGATATTTTATTTACAGTATATAATATACATTTGGTGTAATTTTTGATATTTTATATACAGTATATTATATATAATTGCTGTAGATTTTGATAGTTTATTTACCGTATATATAACACTTATTTGGTGTACTTTTTTATATTTTATGTACTGTATGTAATATATATTTACTGTAATATTTGATATTTTATTTACACTATATAAAATGTATTTGGTGTACTTTTAATTAATATTATATGTACAATATAAGAAATATATTTACTGTATTTTTTGATATTTTATGTACAGTATATAATATATATTTGTTGTACTTTTGAAATTTTATGTAAATTATATAATGTATATTTGTTGCAGTTTTTGATATTTTACATGGGGTGCGTAATATATATTTACTGTCCTTTTTCATACTTTATTTAGAGTATATTGTATACATTTGGTGTAATTTTTGATATTTTACGTACAGTGTATTAAATGTATTTACTGTCGTTTTGATAATTTATTTACAGTATATATAACACATCTTTGGTGTACTTTTTGATATTTTATGTACAGTATGTTATATATATTTACTGAAATTTTTGATATTTATTTACAGTATATAAAATGTATTTGGTGTACTTTTAGTTAATATTATATGTAAAATATATGAAATATATTTACTGAACGTTTGATATTTTATGTACAGTATATAAGATATATTTGGTGCCTTTTTGATATTTTATGTAAATTATATAATATATATTTTTAGTTTTTGATATTTTACATAGAGTGTAATACATATTTACTTTCCTTTTTCATATTTTACTTACAGTATATAATATACATTTGGTGTAATTTTTGATATTTTATGTACAGTATATTAAATAAAATTACTGTACTTTTTGATACTTTATTTACAGTATATATAACACATATTTGGTGTACTTTTTGATATTTTATGTAGACTATGTAATATATATTTACTGTACTTTTTGATATTTTATTTACAGTATATAAAATGTATTTGGTGTAATTTTAGTTAATATATGTTCAATACATGAAATATAATTACTTTATATTTTGATATTTTATGTACAGTATATAAGATATATTTGGTGTCCTTTTGATATTTTATGTAAATTTTATAATATATATTTGGTGCAGTTTGTGATAATTTACATAGGGTGTGTAGTATATATTTACTGTCCTTTTAATATTTTATTTACAGTATATAATATACATTTTGTGTAATTTTTGATATTTTATATACAGTATATTAAATATAATTACTGTAGTTTTTGATAGTATATTTACATTATATATAACACATATTTGCTGTACTTTTTGATATTTTATGGACTGAATGTAATATATATTTACTGTACTTTTTGATATTTTAGTTACAGTATATAAAATGTATTTGGTGTACTTTTAGTTAATATTATATGTACAATATATGAAATGTATTAACTGTATTTTCTGATAGGTTATGTACAGTATATAATATATATTTGTTGTACTTTTGATATTTTATGTAAATTATATAATATATATTTGGTCTAGTTTTTGATATTTTACATAGGGTGCGTAATATGTATTTACTGTCCTTGCTCATATTTTATTTAGAGTATATAATATACATTTGGTGTAAATTTTGATATTTTTTGTTCAGTATATTAAATGTAATTACTGTAGTTTTTGATGTTTTATTTACAGTATATATAACAAATCTTTGGTGTACTTTTTGATATTTTATGTACAGTATGTAATATATATTCACTGTACTTTCTGATATTTTATTTACAGTATATAAAATTTATTTGGTGTACTTAGTTAATACAATATGTACAATATATGAAATATATTTACTGTACTTTTTGATATTTTATGTACAGTATATAAGATATAATTTTTGTCTTTTTGATATTTTACCTAAATTCTATAATATATATTTGTAGTTTTTAATATTTTACATAGAGTGTAATATATATTTACTGTCTTTTTTGATATTTTATTAACAGTATATAGTATACATTTGGTGTAATTTTTGATATTTTATATACAGTATATTAAATACAATTACGGTAGTTTTTTATAGTTTATTTACAGTATATATAACACATATTTGATGTACTTTTTGATGTTTTATGTACAGTATGTAATATATATTTACTGTAATTTTTGATATTTTATTTACAGTATATAAAATGTATTTGGTGTACTTTTAGTTAATATTATATGTACAATATATGAAATATATTTACTGTACATAGTGATATTTTATGTACAGTATATAAGATATATTTGGTGTTCTTTTGATATTCTATGTAAATTATATAATATATATTTGGTGTAGTTTTTCATATTTTACATAGGGTGCGTAATATATATTTACTGTCGTTTTTCATATTTTATTTAGAGTATATAATATACATTTGGTGTAATTTTTGATATTTTATGTACAGTATATTAAATGTAATTACTGTAGTTTTTGATAGTTTATTTACAGTATATATAACACATGTTTGGTGTACTTTGTGATATTTTATGTACACTATGTAATATATATTTACTGTAGTTTTTGATATTTTTCTTACAGTATATAAAATGTATTTGGTGTACTTTTAGTTAATATTATATGTACAAAATATGAAATATATTTACTGTAAATTTTGATATTTTATGTACAGTATATATGGTATATTTGGTGTCCTTTTGTTATTTTATGTAAATTATATAATATATATTCGGTGTAGTTTGTGATATTTTACACAGGGAGTGCAATATATATTTACTGTAGTTTTTGATATTTTATTTACAGTAAATGTTATACATTTGGTGTAATTTTTGATATTTTATTTACTGTATATTAAATATAATTACTGTAGTTTTTGATAGTTTATTTACAGTATATATAACACATATTTGGTGTACTTTTTGATATTTTATGTACACTTTGTAATATATATTTACTGTATTTTTGATATTTTATTTACAGTATATAATATATATTTGGTGTACTTTTGATATGTTATGTAAATTATATAATATATATTTGGTGTAGTTTTTGATATTTTACATAGGGTGCGTAATATAGATTTACTGTCCTTTTTCATATTTTATTTAGAGTATATGATATACATTTGGTGTAATTTTTTATATTTTCAATACAGTATATTAAATGTAATTACTGTAGTTTTTGATAGTTTATTTACAGTACATATAACACATATTTGGTGTACTTTTTGATATTTTCTGTACAGTATGTAATATATATTTACTGTACTTTTTGATATTTTATTTACAGTATATAAAATATATTTGGTGAACTTTTAGTTAATATTATATGTACAATATATGAAATATATTTACTGAAATTTTTGATATTTTATGTACAGTCTATAAGATATATTTGGTGTACTTTTAATATTTTATGTATATTATATAATATATATTTGCAGTTTTTGATATTTTACATAGAGTGTAACATATACTCACTATACTTTTTGATATTTTTTTACAGTATATAATATACATTTGGTGTAAATTTTGATATTTGATGTACACTACATTAAATATAATTACTGTAGTTTTTTATAGTTTATTTACAGTATATATAACACATATTTGGTGTACTGTTTGATATTTTATGTACAGTATGTAATACCTATTTACTGTACTTTTTGATATTTTATTTACACTATATAAAATGTATTTGGTGTACTTTTAGTTAATATTAAATGTACAGTATATGAAATATATTTACTGTACTTTTTGATATTTTATGTAGAGTATGTAAGATATATTTGGTGTCCTTTTGATATTTTGTGTACATTATATAATATATATTTGGTGTAGTTTGTGTTATTTTACATAGTGTGTGTAATATATATTTACTGTACATTTTGATATTTTATTTACAGTATATAATATACATTTGGTGTAATTTTTGATATTTTATGTACAGTATATTCAATATAATTACTGTAGTTTTTGATAGTTTATTTACAGTATACATAACACATATTTGGTGTATTTTTTGATATTTTATGTACTGTATGTAATATATATTTACTGAACATTTTGATATTTTATTTACAGTATATAAAATGTACTTATTGTACTTTTAGTTAATATTGTATGTACAATATTTGAAATATATTTAATGTACTTGATATTTTATGTACAGTATATAAGATACATTTGGTGTCCTTTTGATATGTTATGTATATTCTATAATATATATTTGGTGTAGTTTTTGATATTTTACATAGGGTGTGTCATATATATTAACTGTACTTTTTGATATTTTATTTACAGTATATAATATACATTTGGTGTAATTTTTGATATTTTATTTACAGTATATTAATTATAATTACTGTAGTTTTTGACAGTTTGTTTAGAGTATATACAACACATATTTGGTGTACTTTTTGATGTTTTATTTACAGTATGTAATATATATTTACTGTAATTTTTGATATTTTATTTACACTGTATAAAATGTATTTGGTGTACTTTTAGTTAATATTATATCTACAATACATGAAATATATTTACTGTATTTTGATATTTTATGTACAGTATATAAGATATATTTGGTGTCCTTTTGATATTTTATGCAAATTATATAATATATATTTGGTGTAGATTGTGATATTTTACCTATGGTGTGTAATATATATTTACTCTACTTTTTGATATTTTATTTACACTAAATAATACACAATTGGTGTAATTTTTGATATTTTATGTACAGTATATTAAATATAATTACTGTAGTTTTTGATAGTTTATTTACAGTATATATAACACATATTTGGTGTACTTTTTGATATTTTATATACACTATGTAATATATACTTACTGTAATTTTTGATATTTTATTTACAGTACATAAAATGTATTTGGTGTACTTTTAGTTAATAATATATGAACAATATATGAAATATATTTACTGTACTTTTTGATATTTGATGTACAGTATATAAGATATATTGGGTGTCCTTTTGATATTTTATGTGAGTTATATAATATATATTTGGTGTAGTTTTTGATATTTTACATAGGGTGTGTAATATATATTTACTGTCCTTTTTGATATTTTATTTACAGTAAATAATATACATTTGGTGTTATTTTTGATATTGTATTTACAGTATACGAAATATAATTACTGTAGTTTTTGATAGTTTACTTACAGTATGTATAACACGAATTTGGTGTACTTTTTGATATTTTATGTACAGTATGTAATATATATTTACTGAAATTTTTGATATTTTATTTACTCTATATAAAATGTATTTGGTGTACTTTTAGTTAATATTATATATACAATATATGAAATACATTTACTGTACTTTTTGATATTTTATGTAGAGTATATAAGATATATTTGGTGTCCTTTTGATATTTTATGTAAATTATATAATATATATTTGGTGTAGATTGTGATATTTTACATATGGTGTGTAATATATATTTACTGTACTTTATGATTTTTTTTTACAGTAAATTATGTACATTTGGTGTAATTTTTGATATTTTATGTACAGTATATTAAATATAATTACTGTAGATATGATAGTTTATTTACAGTCTATATAACACATATTTGGTGTACTTTTTGATATTTTATATACAGTATGTAATATATATTTACTGTAATTTTTGGTATTTTATTTACAGTATATAGAATGTATTTGGGGTACTTTTAGTTAATATTATATGTACAATATATGAAATATATTTACTGTACATTTTGAAATTTTATGTACAGTATATAAGATATATTTGGTGTCCTTTAGATATTTTATGTAAATTATATAATATATATTTGGTGTAGTTTGTGATAATTTACATAGGGTGTGTAATATATATTTACTGTACTTTTTGATATTTTATTTACAGTATATTATACATTTGGTGAAATTTTTTATATTTTATGTACAGTATATTAAATATAATTATTTTAGTTTTTGATAGTTTATTTACACTATATATAACACATATTTGGTGTACTTTTCGATATTTTATGTTCAGTATGTTCTATATTTACTGTACTTTTTGATATGCTATTTACAGTACATAAAATGTATTTGGTGTAATTTTAGTTAATATTATATGCACAATATATGAAATATATTTACTGTACTTTTTGCTATTTTATGTACAGTATATAAGATATATTTAGTGTCCTTTTGATATTTTATGAAAATTATATAATATATATTTGGTGTAGTTTTTGATATTTTACATAGGGTGTGTAGTGTATATTTACTGTCCTTTTGATATTTTATTTACAGTATATAATATACATTTGGTGTAATTTTTGATATTTCATATACTGTATATTAAATATAATTACTGTAGTTTTTGATAGTATATTTACAGTATATATAACACATATTTGGTGTACTTTTTTATATTTTATGTACTGTAAGTAATATATATTTGCTGTACATTTTGATATTTTATTTACAGTATATAAAATGTATTTGGTGTACTTTTAGTTAATATTATATGTACAATATATGAAATATATTAACTGTACATTTTGATATTTTATTTAAAGTATATAAAATGTATTTGGTGTACTTTTAGTTAATATTATATGTACAATATATGAAATATATTAACTGTACTTTTTGATAGTTTATGTAGAGTATATAATATATATTTGTTGTACTTTTGATATTTTATGTAAATTATATAATATATATTTGCTGTAGATTGTGATATTTTACATATGGTGTGTAAGATATATTTACTGTACTTTTTGATATTTTATTTACAGTAAATAATATACATTTGGTGTAATTTTTGATATTTTATGTACCGTATATTAAATATAATTACTGCAGTTTTTGATAGTTTATTTACAGTACATATAACACATATTTGGTGTACTTTTCGATATTTTATGTACAGTATGTAATATATATTCACTGTAATTTTTGATATTTTATTTACACTATATAAAATGTATTTGGTGTACTTTTAGTTAATATTATATGTACAAGATATGAAATATATTTACTGTACATTTTGATGTTTTATATACAGTATATAAGGTATATTTGGTGTCCTTCTGTTATTTTATGTAAGTTATATAATATATATTTGGTGTAGTTTGTGATATTTTACATAGGGCGTGTAATATATGTTTACTGTACTTTTTGGTATTTTATTTACATTAAATAATATACATTTGGTGTAATTTTTGATATTTTATGTACAGTATATTAAATATAATTACTGTAGTTTTTGATAGTTTATTTACAGTATATATAACACATATTTGGTGTACTTTTTGATATTTTATGTACAGTATGTAATATATATTCACTGTAATTTTTGATATTTTATTTACAGTATATAAAATGTATTTGGTGTACTTTTAGTTAATATTATATGTACAATATATGAAATATATTTACTCTACCTTTTGATATTTTATGTACAGTATATAAGATATATTTGGTGTCCTTTTGATATTTTATGTAAATTATATAATATATACTTGGTGTAGATTGTGATAGTTTACATATGGTGTGTAATATATATTTAATGTACATTTTGATATTTTATTTACACTATATAATATGTATTTGGTGTACTTTTAGTTAATAATATATGTACAATATATGAAATATATTTTCTGTACTTTTGATATTTTATGTACAGTATATAAGATATATTTGGTGTCCTTTTGATATTTTATGTAAATTTAATAATATATATTTGGTGTAGATTGTGATATTTTACATATGGTGTGTAATATATATTTACTGTACTTTTTGAGATTTTATTTACGGTAAATAATATACATTTGGTGTAATATTTGATATTTTATATACAGTATATTAAATATAATTACTGTAGTTTTTTATAGTTTATTTACACTATATATAACACATATTTGGTGTACTTTTTGGTATTTTATGTACAGTATGTAATATATATTTACTGTAATTTTTGATATTTTATTTACAGAATATAAAATGTATTTGTTGTACTTTTAGTTAATATTATATGTACAATATATGAAATATATTTACTGTACTTTTTGATATTTTATGTACAGTATATAAGGAATATTTGGTGTCCTTTTGGTATTTTATGTAAATTATATAATATATATTTGGTGTAGTTTGTGATATTTTACACAGGGTGTGTAGTATATGTTTGCTTACTAAACATAAAGTATGAAAACGTACACCAAATATGTGTTATATATCCATCAAAAACTACAGTAATTATATTTAATATACTCTACATAAAATATCAAACACTACATCAAATGTATATTATATACTGTAAATAAATATCAAAAAGGACAGTAAATATATATTACACACTGTACATAAAATATCAAAAACTACACCAAATACATATTATATAATTTACATAAAATATCAAAAGGACAGCAAATATATCTTATATACTGTACATAAAATATCAAAAATACAGTAAATATATTTCATATATTGTATACGTAATATTAACTAAAAGTACACCAAATACATTTTATATACTGTAAATAAAATATCAAAAAGAACAGTAAATATATATTACATCCTGTACTTAAAATATCAAAAAGTACACCGAATATGTGTAATATATACCGTAAGTTTACTATCAAAAACTACAGTAATTATATTTAATATACTGTACATAAAATATCAAAAATTACACCAAATGTATATTATATACTGTAAATAAATATCAAAAAGGACAGTAAATATATATTACACACTGTACATAAAATATCAAAAACTACACCAAATACATATTATATAATTTACATAATATAGCAAAAGTACACCAAATATATATTATATAGTGTACATAAAATATCAAAAAGTACAGTAAATATATTTCATATATTGTACATATAATATTAACTAAAGCTACACCAAATACAGTCTATATACTGTAAATAAATTATCAAAATGTACAGTAAATATATGTTACATACTGTACATAAAATATCCATAAGTACACCAAATATGTGTTATATATACTGTAAATATACAATCAAAAACTACAGTAATTATATTTAATATACTGTACATAAAATATCAAAAATTACACCAAATGTATATTATATACTGTAAATAAAATATGAAAAAGTCAGTAAATATACATTACACACCCTATGTAATATATAAAAACTACACCAAATATATATTATATAATTTACATAAAATATCAAAAGGACACAAATTATCTCTTATATACTGTATATAAAATATCAAAAAGTGCAGTAAATATGTTTTATATATTGTACATATAATATTAACTAAAAGTACACCAAATACATTTTATATAGTGTAAATAAAATATCAAAAATTACAGTACATATTTATTACATACTATACATAATATATGAAAAAGTACACCAAATATGTGTTATATATACTGTAAATAAACTATCAAAAACTTCAGTAATTATATTTAATATACTGTACATAAAATATCAAAAATAACACCAAATGTACATTATATACTGTAAATAAAATATCAAAAAGTACAGTAAATATATATTACGCACCCTATTTAAAATATCAAAAACTACACCAAATATATATTATATAATTTACATACAATATCAAAAGGACACCAAATACATCTTATATACTGTACATAATATATCAAAATTTACAGTAAATATAATTCATATATTGTACATATAATATTAACTAAAAGTACACCAAATACATTTTATATACTGTAAATAAAACCTCAAAAATTACAGAAAACATATATTACACACTGTACATAAATCATCAAAAAGTACACCAAATATGTGTTATATATACTGTAAACAAAATAACAAAAAATACAGTTATTATATTTAATATACTGTACATAAAATATCAAACATTACACCAAATGTATATTATAAACTGTACATAAATATCAAAAAGGACAGTAATTATATATTACACACTGTACATAAAATATCAAAAATTACACCAAATACATATTATATAAGTTACATAAAATATCAAACGGACAGCAAATATATCTTATATACTGTACATAAAATGTCAAAAATACAGTAAATATATTTCATGTATTGTATACGTAATATTAACTAAAAGTACACCAAACACATTTTATATACTGTAAATAAAATATCAAAAAGAACAGAAAATATATATTACATCATGTACTTAAAATATCAAAAAGTACACTGAATATGTGTAATATATACCGTAAGTTTACTATCAAATCTACAGTAATTATACTTAATATACTGTTCTTAAAATATCAAAAATTACAGCAAATGTATATTTTATACTCTAAATAAAATATCAAAAAGGAAACGAAATATATATTACACACCCTATGTAAAATATCAAAAACTACACCAAATATATATTATATAATTTACATAAAATATCAAAAGGACACCAAATATATCTTATGTACTGTACATAAAATATCAAAAAGTACAGTAAATATATTTCATATAATGTACATATAATATTAACTAAAAGTACACCAAACACATTTTATATACTGTAAATACACTATCAAAATGTACAGTAAATATATATTACATACTGTACTTAAAATATCAAATGTACACCAAATATGTGATGTATACACTGTAAATAAACTATCAAAATCTACAGTAATTATGTTTAATATACTGTACATAAAATATCAAAAATATCACCAAATGTACATTATATACTGTAAAAAATATCAAAAAGTATACTCAATATATATTGCACATTCTATGTAAAATATGAAAAACTACACCAAATATATATTATATAATTTACATAAAATATCAAAAGGACACCAAGTATATATTATATACTGTACATAAAATATCAAAAATTACAGTAAATATATTTCATATATTGTACATATAAAATTAACTAAAAGTACACCACATACATTTTATATACTGTAAATAAAATATCAAAAAGTACAGTAAATATATATTACATACTGTACATAAAATATCAGAAAGTACACCAAATATGTGTTATATATACCATAAGTTTACTATCAAAAACTACAGTAATTATATTTAATATACTGTACATAAAAAATCAAAAATTACAACAAATATATATTTTATACTGTAAATAAAATATCAGAAATTACAGTAAATATATATTACACACCCTATGTAAAATATGAAAAACTACACCAAATATATATTATATAATTTACTTAA
This sequence comes from Pan paniscus, assembly GCF_029289425.2. NCBI lineage: Eukaryota > Metazoa > Chordata > Mammalia > Primates > Hominidae > Pan > Pan paniscus. The sequence goes on along the minus strand of NC_073263.2, from coordinate 11,603,673 downwards.
TATATCAAAGGACAGCAAATATATCTTATATACTGTACATAAATTATCAAAAAGTACAGTAAATATATTTCATATAGAGTACATATAATATTAACTAAAAGTACACCAAATACATATTATATAGTGTACATAAAATATCAAAAATTACAGTACATATATTTCATATATTGTACATATAATATTAACTAAAACTACACCAAATTCATTTTATATACTGTAAATAAAATATCAAAAAATACAGTAAATATATATTACATAATGTACATAAAATATCAAGAATTACACCAAATGAATATTATATACTGTTAATAAAATATCAAAAAGTACAGTAAATATATATTACACAGCCTATGTAAAATATGAAAAACTACACCAAATATATATTATATAATTTACATAAAATATCAAAAGTACACCAAATATATATTATATACTGTACATAAAATATCAAACATTACAGTATATATATTTCATATATTGTACATATAATATTAACTAAAAGTACACCAGATATATTTTATATACTGTAAATAAAATACCAAAAATTTCAGTAAATATATGTTACATACTGTACATAATATATCAAAAAGTACACCAAATAGGTGTTATAAATACTGTAAATAAACTATCAAAACTGCAGTAATTTTATTTAATACACTGTACATAATATATCAAAAATTACACCAAATGTATGTTATAAACTGTAAATAAAATATGAAAAAGTACAGTAAATATATATTACACACCCTATGTAAAATATCAAAAACTACACCAAATATATATTATATAATTTACATAAAATATCAAAAGGACAGCAAATATATCTTATATAGTGCACATAAAATATCAAAAACTACAGTAAATGTATTTCATATATTGTACATATAATATTAACTAAAAGTACACCAAATACATTTTATATACTGTAAATAAAATATCAAAAAGTACATTAAATATATATTACATACTGTACATAAAATTTGAAAAAGTACACCAAATATATGTAATATATACCGTAAGTTTACTGTCAAAAACTACAGTAATTATATTTAATATACTGTACATAAAATATCAAAAAATACACCAAATGTATATTATATAATTTTCATAAAATATCAAAAGGACACCAAATATATCTTATGTACTGTACATAAAATATCAAAAAGTACAGTAAATATATTTCATATATTGTACATATAATATTAACTAAAAGTACACCAAACACATTTTATATACTGCAAATAAACTATCAAAGTGTACAGTAAATATATATTACATACTGTACTTAAAATATCAAAAAGTACACCAAATATGTGATATATATTGTAAATAAACTATCAAAAACTACAGTAATTATATTTACTATACTGTACATAAAATATCAAAAATTACACCAAACGTATATTATATACTGTAAATAAAATATCAAAAAAACACTCAATATGTATTACACATTCTATGTAAAATATGAAAAACTACACCAAATATATATTATTTAATTTACATAAAATATAAAATGTACACCAAATATATATTATATACTGTACATAAAATATCAAAAATTACAGTAAATATATTCATATATTGTACATATAATATTCACTAAAAGTACACCAAATACATTTTATATACTGTAAAAAAATACCAAAAATACCGCAAATATATATTACATACTGTACATAAAATATCAAAAAGTACACCAAATATGTGTAATATATACCGTAAGTATACTATCAAAAACTACAGTAATTATATTTAATATACTGTACATAAAATATCAAAAAGTACACCAAATATATATTATGTACTGTAAATAAAATATTAAAAACTACATTAAATATATTTTATATACTGTACATGAAATATTAAAAAGTACACCAAATATATATTATATGCTGTAAATAAAATATCAAATTGCATAGTAAATATATTTTATATACTGTACGTGAAATATCAAAAAGTACAACAAATATATATTATATACTGTAAATAAAATATCAAAATATACACAAGATATATTTTATATACTGTACACAAAATATCAAAAAGTAAAACAAATATATATTATATACTGTAAATAAAATATAAAAACCTACAGTAAATATATTTTATATACTGTACATAAACGTCAAAGTAAAGCAAATATATATTATGTAATGTAAATAAAATATCAGAATATACAGAAGATATGTTATATATACTGTACACAAAATATAAAATAGTACACCATATATATTATGTACTGTAAATAAAATATAAATAACTACAGTAAATATATTTTATATTCTGTACATGAAATATCAAAAAGTACACCAAGTATATATTATATGCTGTAAATAAAATATCAAAGTGTACAGTAGATATATTGTATATACTCTACACAAAATATCAAAAGGTACACCAAATGTATATTTTATACTGTAAATAAATATCAAAATGTACAGTAGGTATATTGTATATACTGTACACAAAATATCAAAGAGTACACCAAATATATGTTATATACTGTAAATAAAATATCAAAAACTACAGTAAATATATTTCATACACTGTACATGAAATATCAAAATTACACCAAATATATATTATATGCTGTAAATAAAATACCAAAGTGTACGGTAAATATATTTCATATACTATACGTGAAATATCAAAAAGTACACCAAACATGTATTATATACTGTAAATAAAATATCAAAAATTACAATAATTATATTTTATATACTGTACATAATTTGTCATAAAGTACACCAAATATATAGTATATACTGTAAATAAAATATCAAAAACTACAGTAAATATATTTTATATACTGTAAATAAGAGGTCTAAGTAATGCAAATATATATTATATACTGTAAATAAAATATCAAAATATACAGTAGATATATTGTATATACTGTACACAAAATATCAAAAAGTACACCAAATATACATTTTATACTGTGAATAAAATATCAAAATGTACAGTAGATATATTGTATATACTGTACATGAAATATCAAAAAGTACACCAAATATATATTATATACAGTAAATAAAGTATCAAAATGTACAGTAGATATATTGTATATACTGTACACAAAATATCAAAAAGTACACCAAATATATATTATATACTGTAAATAAAATATAAAAACTTACGGTAAATATATTTCATATACTGTACATAAAACGTCAAAGTAAACCAAATATATATTCTATACTATAAATAAAATATCAAAATGTACAGTATATATATTTTATATAGAGTACACAAAATATCAAAAATTACACTAAATATATACAATATACTGTAAATAAAATATAAAAAACAACAGGAAATATAATGTATATACTGTTCATGAGATGTCAAAAAGTACAACAAATATATATTATATACTGTAAATAAAATATCAAAATATACACTAAATATATTGTATATACTGTACACAAAATATCAAAAATTACACCAAATATATATTATATACTGCAAAGAAAATATCAAAATGTACAGTAGATATATTGTATATACTCTACACAAAATTTCAAAAAGTACACCAAATATATACTTTATACTTTGAATAAATTATCAAAATGTACAGTAGATATATTGTATCTACTGTACATGAAATATCAAAAAGTACACCAAATATATATTATATACTGTAAATAAAATATCAAAATGTACAGTAGATATATTGTATATACTGTACACAAAATATCAAAAAGTACACCAAATATATATTATATACTATAAATAAATATAAAAATCTACGGTAAATATATTTTATATACTGTACATAAAACGTCAAAGTAAACCAAATATATATTATATACTATAAATAAAATATCAAAATGTACAGTATATATATTTTATATAAAGTACACAAAATATCAAAAATTACACTAAATATATACTATATACTGTAAATAAAATATAAAAAACAACAGTAAATATATTGTATATACTGTACATGAAATGTCAAAAAGTACACCAAATATATATTATATACTGTAAATAAAATATCAAAATATACAGTAGATATATTGTATATACTGTACACAAAATATCAAAAATTACACCAAATATATGTTATCTACTGTAAAGAAAATATCAAAATGTACAGTAGATATATTGTATATACTGTACACAAAATATCAAAAAGTACACCAAACATATATTATATACGGTAAATAATATATCAAAAAGTACAGTAAGTATATTTTATATACTGTACATAATCTGTCAAATAGTACACAAAATATATATAATATACTGTAAATAAAATATCAAAAACTACAGTAAATATATTTTACATACTGTAAATAATAAGTATAAGGAAAGCAAATATATATTATGTACTGTAAATAAAATATCAAAATGAACAGTAGGTATATTGTATATACTGTACACAAAATATCAAAAAGTACAGCAAATATATAATATACTGTAAATAAAATATCAAAACCTACAGTAAATATATTTTATTTACTGTACATAAAATGTCAAAATGTACACCAAATATATATTATATACTGTAAACAAAATATCAAAAAGTACAGTAAATATATTATATATTATGTACATAAAATGTCAAAAAGTACACCAAGTATATATTATTTACTGTAAATAAAATATCAAAAACTAGAGTAAATATATTTTATATACTGCATATATAATATTTTCTAAAAGTACACTATAAAAATATTATATACAGTACAGGAAATATCAAAAAGTACAGTAAATATGTATTAAATACATTTCATAAAATATCAAAGAGTACCTTAAATATATATTACATACAGTACATAAAATATCAAAAAGTACACGAAATATATATTATATACTGTAAATAAAATGTTGCAATGCACAGTACATATATTTTATATACTGTACGTGAAATATCAAAAAGTACACCAAATATATATTATATACTGTAAATAAAATATAAAAAACTACCGTAAATATATTTTATATACTGCACATGAAATATCAAAAAGTACACCAAATATATATTATATGCTGTTAATAAAATATCAAAATGTACAGTAAATATATTTTATATACTGTATGTGAAATATCAAAAAGTACACCAAATTTATATTATATATGGTAAATAAAATATCAAAATGTACAGTAGTTATAGTGTATATACTGTACACAAAATATCAAAAACTACACCAAATATATAATATATACTGTAGATAAAATATAAAATCCTACAGTAAATATATTTTATATACTGTATATAAAACATCAAAGTAAACCAAATATATATTATGTACTGTAAATAAAATATCAAAATCTACAGTATATATATTGTATATACTGTACACAAAATATCAAAAAGTACACCAAATATATATTATATATAGTAAATAAAATATAAAAAACAACAGTAAATATATTGTATATACTGTACATGAAATATCAAAAAGTACACCAAATATATATTATATACTGCAAATAAAATATCAAAATGTACAGTAGATATATTGTATATGCTGTACACAAAAAATCAAAAAGTACACCAAATATATATTTTATACTGTGAATAAATTATCAAAATGTACAGTACATATATTGTATATACTGTACATGAAATATCAAAAAGTACATCAAATATATATTATATACTGTAAATAAAATACCAAAATGTACAGTAGATATATTGTATATACTGTACACAAAATATCAAAAAGTACACCAAATATTTATTATATACTGTAAATAAAATATAAAAATATAAGGTAAATATATTTTATATACTGTACATAAAACGTCAAAGTAAACCAAATATATATTATATACTGTCAAGAAAATATCAGAATGTACAGTATATATATTTTATATACAGTACACAAAATATCAAAAAGTACACCAAATATATATTATATAGTGTAAATAAAATATAAAAAACAACCATAAATATATTGTATATACTGTACATGACATGTCAAAAAGTACACCAAATGTATATTATATACTCTAAATAAAATATCAAAATGTACAGTAGATATATTGTATATACTGTTCACAAAATATCAGAAAGTACACCAAATATATATTAGAAACTGTAAATAAAATATCAAAATGTACATTAGGTATATTGTATATACTGTACACAAAATATCAAAAAGTACACCAAATATGTATTATATACTGTAAATAAAATATCAAAATGTACTGTAGATATATTGTATATACTGTACACAAAATATCAAAAAGTACAACAAACATGTATTGTATACTGTAAATAAAATATCAAAACTAGAGTAAGTATATTTTATATACTGTACATATTATGTCAAATATTACACCAAATATATAAAATATACTGTGAATAAAATATCAAAATCTACAGTAAATATATTTTATATAATGTAAATAATATGTCTAAGAAAAGCAAATATATATTATATACTGTAAATAAAATATCAAAATGTACAGTAGATATATTGTATATACTGTACAAAAAATATCAAAAAGTACACCAAATATATATTGTATACTGTAAAAAAATATCAAAACCTACAGTAAATATATTTTATGTACTGTACATAAAATGTCAAAAATTACACCAAGTATATATTATATACTGTAAATAAAATATCAAAAAGTACATTAAATATATTTTATATTATGTACATAAAATGTCAAAAAGTACACCAAGTATATATTATATACTGTAAATAAAATATCAAAAACTAGAGTAAATATATTTTATATACTGCATACATAATATTATCTAAAAGTACACTATAAAAATATTATAAACAGTAAAGGAAATATCAAAAAGTACAGTAAATATGTATTGAATACATTTCAAAAAATATCAAAAAGTACACCAAATATATATTATATACTGTAAATAAAATGTTGCAATGCACAGTATATATATTTTATATACTGTACATGAAATATCAAAAAGTACACCAAATATATATTATATAGTGTAAATAATATATCACAAAGAACAGTAAATATATTTTATATACTGAACATAAAATGTCAAAGTAAAGCAAACAAATATTATATACTGTAAATAAACTATGAAAATGTACAGTATATATACTATATATACTGTACACAAAATATCAAAAATCACAACTAATATATACTATATAGTTTAAATGAAATATAAAAAACTACAGTAAATATATTTTATATACTGTACATGAAATATCAAGAACTACACCAAATATATATTATATGCTGTAAACAAAATATCAAAATGAACAGTAAATATATTTCATATACTGTATATGAAATAACAAATAACACCAAATATATATAATGTAATGTAAATAAAATATGAAAATGTACAGAAGATATATTGTATATTCTGTACACAAAATATCAAAAAATACACCAAATATATATTATATACTGTAAATAAAATATAAAAAACTGCAGTGAATATAAGTCATATACTGTACATAATACGTCAAAGTACGCCAAATATATATTATATACTGTAAATAATATATCAAAATGTACAGTAGATATATAGTATATAATGTACACAAAATATCAAAAAGTACACCAAACATATATTATATACTGTAAATAAAATATCAAAAAGTACAATAAGTATATTTTATATACTGTACATAATATGTCACAAAGTACACCAAATATATATTATATACCATAAATAAAATATCAAAAACTACAGTAAATATATTTTATATACTGTACATGAAAGGTCTCAGTAAAGCAAATATATATTATATACCGTAAATAAAATATGAAAATGTACAGTAGATATATTGAATATAATGTACACAAAATATCAAAAAGTATACTAAATATATATTATATACTGTAAATAATATATCAAAAACTACAGAAAATATATTTTATATACTGTACATAAATTGTCAAAGTAAAACAAATATATATTAAATAGTGTAAATAAAATATCAAAATAAACAGTAGATATATTGTAAATACTGTACACACAATATCAAAAAGTACACCAAATATATATTATATATTGTAAATAAAATATCAAATGCTACAGTAAATATATTTTATTTACTGTACATAAAATGTCAAAAACTACACAAAATATATACTATATACCGTAAATAAAATATCAAAATGTACAGAAAATATATTTTATATAATGTACATGAAATATCAAAAAGTACACAAAATATATACTATATACTGTAAATAAAATATCAAAATGTACAGTAGATATATTGCATACACTGTACACAAAATATCAAAAAGTACACAAGATATACGTTATATACTGTATATAACATATCAAAAACTACAGTAAATATATTTTATATACTGTACATAAAAAGTCAAAGAAAAGCAAATATGTATTATGTACTGTAAATAAAATATCAGAATGTACAGTAGATATATTTTATATACGGTACACAAAATATCACAAAGTACACCAAACATATATTATGTACCGTAAATAAAATATAAAAACATACAGTAAATATATTTTATATACTGTACATAAAACGTCAAAGTAAACCAAATATATATTATATACTGTAAATAAAATATCAAAATGTACAGTAGATATATTGTATATAGAGTACACAAAATATCAAAAAGTACACCAAATATATATTATATACTCTGAATAAAATATAAAAAACAACAGTAAATATATTTTATATGCTGTACATGAAAGATCAAAAAGTACACAAAATATATAATATATACTGTAAATAAAAAATCAAAATGTACAGTAGATATATTTTATATACTGTACACAAAATATCAAAAATCACTCCTAATATATACTATATACTGTAAATGAAATATAAAAAACTACAGTAAATATATTTTATATACTGTACATGAAATATCAAAAACTACACCAAATATATATTATATGCTGTAAACAAAATATCAAAATGTACAGTAAATATATTTCATATACTGTACATGAAATAACAAATAACACCAAATATATATTATGTACTGTAAATAAAATATGAAAATGTACAGAAGATATATTTTATATTCTGTACACAAAATATCAAAAAGTACACCAAATATATATTATATACTGTAAATAAAATATAAAAAACTGCAGTGAATATAAGTCATATACTGTACAAAATACGTCAAAGTATGCCAAATATATATTATATACTGTAAATAATATATAAAAATGTGCAGTAGATATATTGTATATAATGTACACAAAATATCAAAAAGTACACCAACCATATATTATATACTGTAAATAAAATATTAGAAAGTACAATAAGTATATTTTATATACTCTAAATAATATGTCACAAAGTACACCAAATATATATTATATACTGTAAATAAAATATCAAAAACTACAGTAAATATATTTTATATACTGTACATGAAAGGTCTAAGTAAAGCAAATATATATTATATACTGTAAATAAAATATCAAAATGTACTGTAGGTATATTGTATATAATGTACACATAATATCAAAAAGTACACCAAATATATATTATATACTGTAAATAAAATATCAAAAGCTACAGAAAATATATTTTATATACTGTAAATAAAGTGTCAAAGTAAAACAAATATATATTAAATAATGTAAATAAAATATCAAAATAAACAGTAGATATATTGTAAATACTGTACACACAATATCAAAAAGTACACCAAATATATATTATATACTGTAAATAAAATATCAAATGCTACAGTAAATATATTTTATTTACTGTACATAAAATGTGAAAAAGTACACAAAATATATACTATATACTGTAAATAAAATATCAAAATATACAGAAAATATATTATATATACTGTACATGAAATATCAAAAAGTACACAAAATATATACTATGTACTGTAAATAAAATATCAAAATGTACAGTAGATATATTGTATATACTGTACACAAAATATCAAAAAGTACAAAAGATATATGTTATATACTGTATATAAAATATCAAAAACTACAGTAAATATATTTTATATACTGTACATAAAACGTCAAAGTAAAGCAAATATATATTATGTACTGTAAATAAAATATCAGAATGTACAGTAGATATATTTTATATACGGTACACAAAATATCAAAAAGTACACCAAATATATATTATATACTGTAAATAAAATATAAAAACACACAATAAATATATTTCATATACTGTACATTAAACGTCAAAGTAAACCAAATATATATTACATTCTGTAAATAAAATATCAAAATGTAGAGTAGATATATTGTGTATACTGTACACAAAATATCAAAAAGTACACCAAATATATATTATATACTGTGAATAAGATATAAAAAACAACAGTAAATATATTTTATATACTGTACATGAAATATCAAAAAGTACAACAAATATATAATATATACTGTAAATAAAAAATCAAAATGTACAGTAGATATATTGTATATACTGTACACAAAATATCAAAAAGTACACCAAATATATATTTTATACTGTAAATAAAATATCAAAATATACAGTAGATATATTGTATATACTGTACACAAAATATTAAAAACTACACCAAACATGTATTATATACTGTATATAAAATATCAAAAACTACAGTAAATATAATTTATATACTGTACATAAAACGTCAAAGTAAAGCAAATATATATTATGTACTGTAAATAAAATATCAGAATGTACAGTAGATATATTTTATATACGGTACACAAAATATCAAATAGTACACCAAATATATAAAATATACTGTAAATAAAATATCAAAAACTACAGTAAATATATTTTATATACTGTAAATAATAAGTCTAAGGAAAGCAAATATATAATATATTGTAAATAAAATATCAAAATGTACAGTAGATATATTGTACATACTGTAAACAAAATATCAAAAAGTACACCAAATATATATTTTATACTGTAAATAAAATATCAAAATATACAGTAGATATATTGCATATACTGTGCACAAAATATCAAAAGTACACCAAATACATATTATATACTCTAAATAAAATATCAAAAACTACAGTAAATATATTTTATATAGTGTACATAAAATGTGAAAAAGTACACTAAATATATATTATATACTGTAAAGAAAGTATCAAAATGTACAGGAGATATATTGTGTAAACTGTACACAAAATATCAAAAAGTCCACCAAATATATATTATATACTGTAAATAAATATCAAAATGTACAGTAGATATATTGTATATGCTGTACAGAAAATATCAAAAAGTACACGAAACATATATTATATACTGTAAATAAAATATCAAAAAGAATAATAAGTATATTTTATATACTGTACATAATATGTCAAAAAGTACACCTAATATATATTATACACTGTAAATAAAATATCAACAACTATAGTAAATGTATTTTATATACTGTAAATAAAAGGTTTAAGTAAAGCAAATATATATTTTATACTGTAAATAAAATATCAAAATGTACAGTAGATATATTGTATATACTGTACACAAAATATCAAAAAGTACACCAAATATATATTATATACTGCAAATAAAATATCAAAACCTACAGTAAATATATTTTATTTACTGTACATAAAATGTCAAAAAGTACACCAAATATATATTATATACTGTAGACAAAATATCAAATTGTACAGAAATTATATTTTATATACTGTACATGAAATATCAAAAAGTACACCAAATATATATCATATTCTGTAAATAAAGTATCAAAATGTACAGTAGAAATATTGTATATAATGTACACAAAATATCAAAAAGTACAACAAATATATGTTATATACTGTAAATAAAATATTAAAAACTACAGTAAATATATTTTATATACTGTACATAAAACGTCAAAGTAAAGCAAATATATATTATGTACTGTAAATAAAATATCAGAATGTACAGTGGATATATTGTATATAGTGTACACAAAATATCAAAAAGTACACCAAATATATATTATATACTGTAAATAAAATATAAAAACTACAGTAAATATATTTTATATACTGTACATGAAATATGAAAAAGTACACCAAGTATATATTATATGCTGTAAATAAAATATCAAAGTGTACAGTAAATATATTTTATACACTGTACGTGAAATATCAAATAGTACACCAAAAATATATTATATACTGTAAATAAAATATCAAAATGAACAGTAGAGATATTGTATATACTGTACACAAAATATCAAAAAGTACACCAAACATGTATTATATACTGTAAATAAAATATCAAAACTACAGTAAGTATATTTTATATACTGTACATAATATGTCAAAAAGTACACCAAATATATATTATGTACTGTTAATAAAATATCAAAAAGTACAGTAAATATATTTTATTTTATGTACGTAAAATGTCAAAAAGTACACCAATTATATATTATATACTGTAAAGAAAATATCAAAAACTAGATTAAATATATTTTATATGCTGCATATATAATATTACCTGAAAGTACACAATAAAAATATTATATACATTGAAGGAAATATCAAAAAGTACAGTAAATATCTATTACATACATTTCATAAAATATCAAATATTATCTTAAATATATATTCCATACAGTACATAAAATCTCAAATAGTACACCAAATATATATTATATACTGTAAATAAAATGTTGCAATGCACAGTATATATATTTTATATACTGTACATGAAATATCAAAAAGTACACCAAATATATATTATATGCTGTAAATAAAATATAAAAATGTACAGAAAATATATTTTATATACTGTGCATCTAATATCAAAAAGTACACCAAATAAATATTATATACTGTAAATAAAATATCAAAATATGCAGTAGGTATATTGTATATACTGTGCACAAAATATCAAAAAGTACACCAAATACATATTATATACTCTAAATAAAATATCAAAAACTACATTAAATATATTTTATATAGTGTACATAAAATGTGAAAAAGTACACCAAATATATATGATATACTGTAAACAAAATATAAAAATGTACAGGAGATATATTGTATATACTATACACAAAATATCAAAAAGTCAACCAAATATACATTATATACTGTAAATAAAATATCAAAATGTACAGTAGATATATTGTATATACTGTACCCAAAATATCAAAATGTACACCAAACATATATTATATACTGTAAATAAAATATCAAAAAGTACAATAAGTATATTTAATATACTGTACATAATTTATCAAAAAGTACACCTAATATATATTATATACTGTAAATAAAATATCAAAAACTACAGTAAATATATTTTATATAATGTAAATAAAAGGTCTAAGTAAAGCAAATATATATTTTATACTGTAAATAAAATATCAAAATGTACTGTAGATATATTGTATATACTGTACACAAAATATCAAAAAGTACACCAAATATATATTATATACTGTAAATAAAATATCAAAACCTACAGTAAATATATTTTATTTACTGTACATAAAATGTCAAAAAGTACACCAAATACATATTATATACTGTACATAAAATATGAAATTGTACAAAAAATATATTTTATATACTGTACATGAAATATCAAAAAGTACACCAAATATATATTATATTCTGTAAATAAAGTATCAAAATGTACAGTAGATATATTGCATATAATGTACACAAAATATCAAAAAGTACACCAAATATAAGATATATACTGTAAATAAAATATTAAAAACTACAGTAAATATAATTTATATACTGTACATAAAACGTCAAAGTAAAGCAAATATATATTATGTACTGTAAATAAAATATAAGAATGTACACTGGATATATTGCATATAGTGTACACAAAATCTCAAAAAGTACACCAAATATATATTATATACTGTAAATAAAATATAAAAACTACAGTAAATATATTTTATATACTGTAGATGTAATATTAAAAAGTACACCAAGTATATATGATATGCTGTAAATAAAATATCATAGTGTACAGTAAATATATTTTATACACTGTACGTGATATATCAAAAAGTACACCAAAAATATATTATATAGTGTAAATTAAATATCAAAATGAACAGTAGATATATTGTATATACTGTACACAAAAGATCGAAAAGTACACCAAATATATATTATATACTCTAAATAAAATATAAAAACCTACATTAAATGTATTTTATATACTGTAAATAAAACGTCAAAGTAAACCAAATATATATTATATACTCTAAATAAAATATCAACATATACAGTAGATATATTGTATATACTGTACACAAAATATCAGAAAGTACACCAAATATATATTATATACTGTGAATAAAATATAAAAAACAACAGTAAATATATTTTATATACTTTACATGAAATATCAAAAAGTACACAAAATATATAATATATACTGTGAATAAAATATCAAAATGTACAGTAGATATATTGTATATACTGTACACAAAATATCAAAAAGTACACCAAATATAAATTTTATACTGTAAATAAAATATCAAAATGTACAGTAGATACATTGTGTATACTGTACACAAAATATGAAAAAGTACACCAAATATATATTTTGTACTGTAAATAAAATATCAAAAAGTACAAGTATATTTTATATACTGTACATAATATGTCAAAAATTACACCAAATATATATTATATGCTGTAAATAAAATATCAAAAACTGCACTAAATATATTTTATATTCTGTACATAAAATGTCAAAAAGTACACCAAATATATACTATATACTCTAAAGAAAATATCAAAATATACAGTAGATATATTATATACTGTACACTAAATATCAAAAAGTACACCAAATATATATTATATACTGTAAATAAAATATCAAAATGTAGAGTACATATATTGTATATACTGTACACAAAATATCAAAAAGTACACCAAATATATATTATATACTGTAAATAAAATATAAAAATGTACAGTAGATATATTGTATATACTGTACACAAAATATCAAAAACTACACCAAACAAATATTATATACTGTAAATAAAATATCAAAAAGTACAACTATATTTTATATACTGTACATAATATGTCAAAAATTACACCAAATATATATTATATGCTGTAAATAAAATATCAAAAAGTACAGTAAATATATTTTATATACTGTACATGAAATATCAAAAAGTACAACAAATATATATTATATACTGTAAATAAAATATCAAAATGTACAGTAGATATATTGTATATACTGTACCCAAAATATAAAAAAGCACACCAAATATATATTATATACTGTAAAAAAATTATAAAAACCTACACTAAATATATTTTATATACTGTACATAAAAAGTCAAAGTAAACCAAATACATATTATGTACTGTAAATAAAATATCAGAATGTACAGTAGATATATTATATATTCTCTACACAAAATATCAAAAAGTACACCAAACATATATTAGATAGTGTAAATAAAATATAAAATACTACAGTAAATATATTTTATATACTCTACATGAAATATCAAAAAGTACACCAAATATATAATATATACTGTAAATAAAATATAAAAACCTACAGTAAATATATTTTATTTACTGTACATAAAATGTCAAAAAGTAAACCTAATATAAAATATACTGTAAATAAAATATCAAAATACACCATAGATATATTGTACATACTGTACAGAAAATATCAAAAATTACTCCAAATATATACTATATATTGTAAATAAAATATCAAAATGTACAGAAAATATATTTTATATACTGTACATGAAATATCAAAAAGTACACAAAATATATATTATATACTGTAAATGAAATATCAAAATATGTAGTAGATATATTGTATATACTGTACACACAATATCAAAAAGTACACCAAATATATGTTATATACTGTAAATAAAATATCAAAAACTACAGTAAATATATTTTATATACTGTACATGAAACATCAAAAATACACCAAATATTTATTAAATGCTGTATATAAAATATCAAAATGTACAGTAAGTATATTTTATATACTGTATATGAAATATCAAAAAGTACACGAAATATATATTATATACTCTAAATATAATATCAAAATGTACAGTAGATATATTTGATTTACTGTACACAAAATATCAAAAAGTACACCAAACATATAGTTTATACTGTAAATAAAATATAAAATCCTACAGTAAATATATTTTATATACTGTACATAAAACGTCAAAGTAAACCAAATATATATTATACACTGTAAATAAAACATCAAAATGTACAGTAGATATAATTTATATACTGTACACAAAATATCAAAAATACACCAAACATATATTATATACTGTAAATAAAATATCGAAAAGTACAATAAGTATATTTTATATACTGTACATAATATGTCAAAAAGCACACCAAATATATATTATATACTGTAAATAAAATATCAAAAACTACAGTAAATAAATTTTATATACTGTACATAAAACGTCAAAGTAAAGCAAATATATATTATGTACTGTAAATAAAATATCAGAATGTACAGTAGATATATTGTATATACTGTACACAAAATATCAAAAAGTACACCAAATATATAGTATGTACTGTAAATAAAATATAAAACACTACAATAAATATATTTTATATACTCTACATGAAATATCAAAAAGTACACCAAATATATATTATATACAGTAAATAAAATATCAAAATGTACAGTAGATATACTGTATATACTCTACACAATATATCAAAAATACACCAAATATATATTATATACTGTAAATAAAATATAAAAAAAACAGTAAATATATTTTATATACTGTACAGGAAATATCAAAAAGTACACCAAATATATATTATATACTGTAAATAAAATATCAAAATGTACAGTAGATATATTGCATCTACTGTACACAAAATATCAAAAAGTACACCCAATATATTATACGCTGTAAATAAAATATAAAAATGTACAGAAAATATATTTTATATACTGTACATGAAATATCAAAAGGTACACCAAATATATATTATGTACTGTAAATAAAATATGAAAATATACAGTAGATATATTGTATATACTGTACACAAAATATCAAAAAGTACACCAAATACATATTATATACTCTAAATAAAATATCAAAAACTACAGTAAATATATTTTATATACTGTACATAAAATGTCAAAAACTACACCAAATATGTATTATATACTGTAAAGAAAATATCAAAATATACAGGAGACATATTGTATATACTGTACACAAAATATCAAAAAGTACACTAAATATATATTATATACTGAAAATGAAATAATAAAATATACAGTAGATATATTGTATATACTGTACACAAAATATCAAAAAGTACACCAAACATATATTATATACTCTAAATAAAATATCAAAATGTACAATAAGTATATTTTGTATACTGTACATAATATGTCAAAAAGTACACCAAATATATATTTTATACTGTAAATAAAATATCAAAATGTTCAGTGGATATAGTTTATATAATGTATAAAAAATATCAAAAAGTACACCAAATATGTATTATATCTACTGCAAATAAACTATCAAAAATTACAGTAATGATATTTTATATAGGGTACATAAATTATCAAATACTACACCAAATATATATTACATACAGTAAATAAGATATTAAAAATTACAGTAAATATCGTTGACATACTGTACATATACTATTGTGTAAAATACACCAAATATATAGTATACACGGAAATAAAATATAAAAAGGTACAGTAAATATATATTACATACTGTCCATATAATATAAAAAGTCCACCAAATATATATCATATGCTGTACATAAAATATCAAAAAAACAGTAAATGTATTTTATATACTGTACATAAAATACCAAAAATTACACCAAATGTATAATATATACTGTATATAACATATCAAAATACAGTAAATATATATTACATCTTGTACATAAAATATCAAAAACTACAGTAAATATCTTTTAATTACTCTATATAAAACGTCAAAGTAAAGCAAATATATATTATGTACTGTAAATAAATTATCAGAATATACAGTAGATATATTGTATATACTGTACATAAAATATCAAAAAGTACACCAAGTATATATTATATACTGTAAATAAAATACAAAAAACGACAGTAAATATATTTTATATACTGTAAAAAAATATCAAAAAGTACACCAAATATATATTATATGCTGTAAATAAAATATTAAAATGTACAGTAAATATATGTTATAAACTGTACGTGAAATATCAAAAATTACACCAAATATGTATTATATACTGTAAATAAAATATCAAAATGTACAGTAGATATATTGTATATACTGTACACAAAATATCAAAAAGTACACCAAATATATATTATATACTGCAAATAAAATATAAAAAACTATGGTAAATATATTTTCTATACTGTACATAAAACTTCAAAGTAAACCAGATATATATTATGTAGTGTTAATAAAATATAAAAATGTACAGTAGATACATTGTATATACTGTACACAAAATATCAAAAAGTACACAAAATATATATTATGTACTGTACATAAAATATCAAAAACTACAGTAAATATATTTTATATACTGTACTTAAAACGACAAATTGAACCAAATATATAATATAGTGTAAATAAAATATCAAAATGTACAGTATATATATTGTATATTCTGTACACAAAATATCAAAAAGTACACCACATGTATATTATATATTGTAAATAAAATATCAAAAACTACAGTAAATATATTTTATATACTGTACATAAAATGTCAAAAAGTACACCAAATATATATTATATACTCTAAACAAATTATCAAAATGTACAGTAGATATCTTGTATATACTGTACACAAAATATCAAAAAGTACACCAAATATATACTCTATACTCTAAATAAAATATAAAAAACTAGAGAAAATATGTTTTATATACTGAACATGAAATATCAAAAAGTACACCGAATATATATTATATGCTATAAACAAACTATTAAAATGTACAGTAAATATATTTTATATACTGTACATGAAATATCAAAAAGTACACCAAACATATATTATATACTGTAAATAAAATATCAAAATGTACAGAAGATATATAGTATGTACTGTACACAAAATATCAAAAAGTACACCAAATATATACAATATACTGTAAATAAAGTATCAAAGTGTACAGTAGATATATTGTATATACTGCACACAAAATATCAAAAAGTACACCAAATATATACAATATGCTGTAAATAAAATATCAAAGTGTACAGTAAATATATTTGATATACTCTACATGAAATATCAAAAAGTACATGAAATATATATTATCTACTGTAAATAAAATATCAAAATGTACAGTAGATATATTGTATATATTGTACACAAAACATCAAAAATTACACCAAATATATATTATATACTGTAAATAAAATATGAAAACCTACAGTAAACATATTTCATATACTGTACATAAAACCTCCAAGTATACCAATTATATATTATGTAATGTAAATAAAATATCAGAATCTACAGTTAGTTAATTTTATATGTACAATATATGAAATATATTTACTGTACTTTTTGATATTTTATATACAGTATATAAGATATATTTGCTGTCCTTTTGATATTTTATGTAAATTATATAATATATCTTTGGTGTAGTTTTTGATATTTTACATAGGGTGTGTAACATATATTTACTGTATTTTTGATATTTTATTTACAGTATATAATGTACATTTGGTGTAATTTTTGATATTTTATGTACAGTATATTAAATATAATTACTGTAGTTTTTGATAGTTTACATTATAAATAACACATATTTGGTGTACTTTCTGATATTTTATGTACAGTATGTAATATATATTTACTGTACTTTTTGATATTTTATTTACACTATATAAAACATATTTGGTGTACTTTTAGTTAATATTATATTTTCAATATATGAAATATATTTACTGTACATTTTGATATCTTATGTATAGTATATAAGACATATTTGTTGTTCTTTTGATATTTTATGTGAATTATACAATATATATTTGGCGTAGTTTTTGATATTTTACATAGAGTGTAATATATATTTACTGTACATTTTCATATTTTATTTACAGTATATAATATACATTTGGTGTAATTTTTGATATTTTATCTACAGTATATGAAATATAATTACTGTAGTTTTTGATAGTTTATTTACAGTATATATAACACATATTTGGTGTACTTTTTGATATTTTGTGTACAGTATGTAATATATATTTACTGAATTTTTGATATTTTATTTAGAGTATATAAAATGTATTTGGTGTAGTTTTAGTTAATATATGTACAATATATGAAATATATTTGCTGTACTTTTTTATATTTTATGTACAGTATATAATATATATTTGGTGTACTTTTGATATTTTATGTAATTTATATAATATATATTTTGTGTAGTCTTTGATATTTTACGTAGAGTGTAATATATATTTACTGTCCTTTTTGATATTTTATTTAGTGTATAGAATATATGTTTGGTGTAATCTTTGATATTTTATGTACAGTATATTAAATATAACTACTGTAGTTTTGATAGTTTATTTACAGCATATATAACACATATTTGGTGTACTATTTGATATTTTATGTACAGTATGTAATATATATTTACTGTATTTTGATGTTTTATTTACAGTATATAAAATGTATTTGGTGTACATTTAGTTAAAATTACGTATACAATATATGAAATATATTTACTGTACTTTTTGATATTTTATGTATAGTATATAAGATATATTTGCTGACATTTTGATATTTTAAGTAAATTATATAATATATATTTGGTGTAGTTTTTGATATTTTACATAGGATGTGTAGTATATATTTACTGTCCATTTTGATATTTTATTTAGAGTATATAATATACATTTGGTGTAATTTATGATATTTTATGTATAGTACATTAAATATAATTACTGTAGTTTTTAATAGTTTATTTACAGTATATATAACTCATATTTGGTGTACCTTTTGATAATTTATGTACTGTATGGAATATATATTTACTGTATTTTTGATATTTTATATGCCGTATATAAAATGTATTTGGTGTACTTTTAGTTAATAATATATGTACAATATATGAAATATATTTACTGTACTTTTTGATATTTTATGTATTGTATATAAGATATATTTGCTGTCCTTTTGATATTTTATGTATATTATATAATATATATTTGGTGTATATCTTGATATTTTACATAGGGTGTGTAATATATATTTACTGTACTTTTAGATATTTTATTTACAGTATATAACATACATTTGGTGTAATTTTTGATATTTTATGTACACTATATTAAATATAATTACTATAGTTTTGATAGTTTATTTACAGTACATATAACACATATTTGGTGTACATTTTGATATATTATGTACAGGATGTCATAAATATTTACTGTACATTTTGATAGTTTATTTACAGTATATAAAATGTGTTTGGTGTACTTTTACTTAATATTATATGTACTATATATGAAATATATTTACTGTACTTTTTGATATTTTATTTAGAGTATATAATATAGTTTTGGTGAAATTTTTGATATTTTATGTACAGTATATTAAATATAATTACTGTAGTTTTTGATAGTTTATTTACAGTATATATAACACATATTTGGTGTAACTTTTGATATTTTATGTACAGCATATAATATATGTTTACTGTACTATTTGATATTTTATTTACAGTATATAAAATGTATTTGGTGTAGTTTTAGTTAATATTATATGTACAATATATGAAATATATTTACTGTACTTTTTGATATTTTATGTAGAGTATATAATATATATTTGGTGTACTTTTGATATTTTATGTAAATTATATAATATATATTTGGTGTAGTTTTTGATATTTTACATAGAGTGTAATATATATTTACTGTCCTTTTTGATATTTTATTTAGAATGTATAATATACATTTGGTGTAATTTTTGATATTTTATGTACAGTATATTAAATATAATTACTGAAGATTTTGATAGTTTATTTACAGTATATATAACACATATTTGGTGTACTTTTTGATATTTTATGTACAGTAGATAATATATACTTACTGTAATTTTTGATATTTTATTTACAGTATATAAAATGTATTTGGTGTACTTTTAGTTAATATTATATGTACAATATATGAAATATATTTACTGTACTTTTTGATATTTTATGTACAGTATATAATATATATTTGGTGTACTTTTGATATTTTATGTAAATTATATAATATATATTTTGTGTAGTTTTTGATATTTTACATAGAGTATAATATATATTTACTGTCCTTTTTGATATTTTATTTAGAGTGTATAATATACATTTGGTGTAATTTTTGATATTTTATGTACAGTATATTAAATATAATTACTGAAGATTTTGATAGTTTATTTACAGTATATATCACACATATTTGGTGTACATTTTTATATTTTATGTACGGTAGATAATATATACTTACTGGAATTTTTGATATTTTACTTACAGTATGTAAAATGTATTTGTTGTTCTTTTAGTTAATATTATATGTACAATATATGAAATATATTTACTGTACTTTTTGATATTTTATGTACAGTATATAATATATATT
This sequence comes from Pan paniscus, assembly GCF_029289425.2. Classification (NCBI taxonomy): domain Eukaryota; kingdom Metazoa; phylum Chordata; class Mammalia; order Primates; family Hominidae; genus Pan; species Pan paniscus. The sequence goes on along the minus strand of NC_073263.2, from coordinate 11,581,077 downwards.
TGGTGTTCTTTTGATATTTTATGTAAATTATATAATCTATACTAGGTGTAGTTTTTGATGTTTTACATAGAGTGTAATATATATTTACTGTCGTTTTTGATATTTTATTTAGAATGTATAAGGTACATTTGGTGTAATTTTTGATATTTTATGTACAGTATATTAAATATAATTACTGAAGATTTTGATAGTTTATTTACAGTATATATAACACATATTTGGTGTACTTTGATATTTTATGTACAGTAGATAATAGATACTTACTGTAATTTTTGATATTTTATTTACAGTATATAAAATGTATTTGGTGTAGTTTTAGTTAATATTATATGTACAATATATGAAATATATTTACTGTACTTTTTGATATTTTATGTACAGTATATAATATATATTTGGTGTACTTTTGATATTTTATGTAAATTATATAATATATATTTGGTGTAGTTTTTGATATTTTACATAGAGTGTAATATATATTTACTGTCATTTTTGATATATTATTTAGAGTTTATAATATACCTTTGGTGTAATTATTGATATTTTATGTACAGTATATTAAATATAATTGCTGAAGATTTTGATAGTTTATTTACAGTATATATAACACATATTTGGTGTACTTTTTGATATTTTATGTACGGTAGATAATATATACTTAGTGTAATTTTTGATATTTTATTTACAGTATGTAAAATGTATTTGTTGTTCTTTTAGTTAATATTATATGTACATTATATGAAATATATTTGCTGTACTTTTTGATATTTTATGTATATTATATAATATATATTTGGTGTACTTTTGATATTTTATGTAAATTATATAATATATATTTGGTGTAGTTTTTGATATTTTACATAGAGTGTAATATATTTTTACTTTCCTTTTTGATATTTTATTTAGAATGTATAATATACATTTGGTGTAATTATTGATATTTTATGTACAGTATATTAAATATAATTACTGAAGATTTTGATAGTTTATTTACAGTATATATAACACATATTTGGTGTACTTTTAGATATTTTATGTACAGTAGATAATATATACTTACTGTAATTTTTGATATTTTATTTACAGTATATAAAATGTATTTGGTGTAGTTTTAGTTAATATTATATGTACAATATATGAAATATATTTACTGTACTTTTTGATATTTTAGGTACAGTATATAATATATATTTGGTGTACTTTTCATATTTTATGTAAGTTATATAATGTATATTTGGTGTAGTTTTTGATATTTCACATAGGGTGTGTAATATATATTTACTTTCTTTTTTGATATTTTATTTAGAGTATATAATATACATTTGGTGTAATTTTTGATATTTTATGTACAGTATATTAAATATAATTACTGTAGTATTTGATAGTAAACTTACGGTATGTATTACACATATTTGGTGTACTTTTTGATATTTTATGTACAGTATGTAATATATATTTTCTGTTCTTTTTGATATTTTATTTACAGTATACAAAATGTATTTGGTGTACTGTTTGTTAATATTAAGTATACAATATATGAAATATATTTACTGTACGTTTTGATATTTTATGTAAAATATATAAGATATATTTGCTGACCTTTTCATATTTTTTGTAAATTATATAATATATATTTGGTGTAGTTTTTGATATTTTTCATAGAGTGTAATATATATTTACTGTCGTTTTTGATATTTTATTTAGAGTGTATAATATGCATTTGGTGCAATTTTTGATATTTTATGTACAGTATATCAAATATAATTACTGAAGATTTTGATTGTTTATTTACAGTATTTATAACACATATTTGGTGTTCTTTTTGATATTTTATGTACAGTAGATAATATATACTTACTGTAATTTTTGATATTTTATTTACAGTATATAAAATGTATTTGGTGTAGTTTTAGTTAATATTATATGTACAATATATGAAATATATTTACTGTACTTTTTGATATTTTATGTACAGTATGTAATATATATTTGGTGTACTTTTGATATTTTATGTTAATTATATAATATATATTTGGTGTAGTTTTTGATATTTTACATAGAGTGTAATATATATTTACTGTCCTTTTTGATATTTTATTTAGAGTGTATAATATACATTTGGTGTAATTTTTGATATTTTATGTACAGTATATTAAATATAATTACTGAAGATTTTGATAGTTTATTTACAGTATATATAACACATATTTGGTGCACTTTTTGATATTTTATGTTCAGTAGATAATATATACTTACTGTAATTTTTGATATTTTATTTACAGTATGTAAAATGTATTTGGTGTAGTTTTAGTTAATAGTATATGTACAAAATATGAAATATATTTACTGTACTTTTTGATATTTTATGTACAGTATATAATATATATTTGTTGTACTTTTGATATTTTATGTAAATTATATAATATATATGGTGTAGTTTTTGATATTTTACATAGAGTGTAATATATATTTACTGTCCTTTTTGATATTTTATTTAGAGTGTATAATATACATTTGGTGTAATTATTGACATTTTATGTACAGTATATTAAATATAATTACTGAAGATTTTGATAGTTTATTTACAGTATATATAACACATATTTGGTGTACTTTTTGATATTTTATGTACAGTAGATAATATATACTTACTGTAGTTTTTGATATTTTATTTACAGTATATAAAATGCATTTGGTGTAGTTTTAATTAATATTATATGTACAATATATGAAATATATTTACTGTACTTTTTGATATTTTATGTACATTATATAATATATATTTGGTGTACTTTTGATATTTTATGTAAATTATATAATATATATTTGGTGTAGTTTTTGATATTTTACATAGAGTATAATATATATTTACTGTCCTATTTGATATTTTATTTAGAGTGTATAATATACATTTGGTGAAATTTTTGATATTTTATGTACAGTATATTAAATATAATTACTGAAGATTTTGATAGTTTATTTACAGTATATATAACACATATTTGGTGTACTTTTTGATATTTTATGTACGGTAGATAATATATACTTAGTGTAATTTTTGATATTTTATTTACAGTATGTAAAATGTATTTGTTGTTCTTTTAGTTAATATTATATGTACATTATATGAAATATATTTACTGTACTTTTTGATATTTTATGTACATTATATAATATATATTTGTTGTACTTTTGATATTTTATGTAAATTATATAATATATATTTGGTGTAGTTTTTGATATTTTACATAGAGTGTAATATATATTTACTTTCCTTTTTGATATTTTATTTAGAATGTATAATATACATTTGGTGTAATTATTGATATTTAATGTACAGTATATTAAATATAATTACTGAAGATTTTGATAGTTTATTTACAGTATATATAACACATATTTGGTGTACTTTTAGATATTTTATGTACAGTAGATAATATATACTTACTGTAATTTTTGATATTTTATTTACAGTATATAAAATGTATTTGGTGTAGTTTTAGTTAATATTATATGTACAATATATGAAATATATTTACTGTACTTTTTGATATTTTAGGTACAGTATATAATATATATTTGGTGTACTTTTCATATTTTATGTAAGTTATATAATATATATTTGGTGTAGTTTTTGATATTTCACATAGGGTGTGTAATATATATTTACTTTCTTTTTTGATATTTTATTTAGAGTATATAATATACATTTGGTGTAATTTTTGATATTTTATGTACAGTATATTAAATATAATTACTGTAGTATTTGATAGTAAACTTACGGTATGTATTACACATATTTGGTGTACTTTTTGATATTTTATGTACAGTATGTAATATATATTTTCTGTTCTTTTTGATATTTTATTTACAGTATACAAAATGTATTTGGTGTACTGTTTGTTAATACTAAGTATACAATATATGAAATATATTTACTGTACTTTTTGATATTTTATGTACAGTATATAATATATATTTGGTGTACTTTTGATATTTTATGTAAATTATATAATATATATTTGGTGTAGTTTTTGATATTTTACATAGAGTGTAATATATCTTTACTGTCTTTGTGATATATTATTTAGATTGTATAATATTCATTTGGTGTAATTTTTGATATTTTATGTACAGTATATTAAATATAATTACTGAAGATTTTGATAGTTTATTTACAGTATATATATCACATATTTGGTGTACTTTTTGATATTTTATGTACAGTAGATACTATATACTTACTGTAATTTTTGATATTTTATTTACAGTATATAAAATGTATTTGGTGTAACTTTAGTTAATATTATATGTACAATATATGAAATATATTTACTGTACTTTTTGATATTTTATGTACAGTATATAATATATATTTGGTGTACTTTTGATATTTTATGTAAATTATAGAATATATATTTGGTGTAGTTTTTGATATTTTACATAGAGTGTAATATATATTTACTGTCATTTTTGATATTTTATTTAGAGTGTATAATATACCTTTGGTGTAATTATTGATATTTTATGTACAGTATATTAAATATAATTACTGAAGGTTTTGATAGTTTACAGTATATATTACACATATTTGGTGTAATTTTGATATTTTATGTACAGTAGATACTATATACTTACTGTAATTTTTGATATTTTATTTACAGTATGTAAAATATATTTGGTGTACTTTTAGTTAATATTATATGTACAATATATGAAATATATTTAATATACTTTTTGATATTTTATGTACAGTGTATAATATATATTTGGTGTACTTTTGATATTTAATGTAAATTATATAATATATATTTGGTGTAGTTTTTGATATTTTACATAGAGTGTAATATATATTTACTGTCTTTTTTGATATTTTATTTGGTGTGTATAATATACATTTGGTGTAATTATTGATATTTTATGTACAGTTTATTAAATATAATTGCTGAAGATTTTGATAGTTCATTTACAGTATATATAACACATATTTGGTGTACTTTTTGATATTTTATGTACAGTAGATAATATATACTTACTGTAATTTTTCATATTTTATTTACCGTATGTAAAATGTATTTGGTGTACTCTTAGTTAATATTATATGTACAATATATAAAATATATTTTCTGTACTTTTTCATATTTTATGTACAGTATATAATATATATTTGGTGTACTTTTGAAATATTATGTAAATTATATAATATATATTTGGTGTAGTTTTTGATATTTTACATAGGGTGTGTAATATATATTTACTGTCCTTTTTGATATTTTATTTAGAGTGTATAATATACATTTGGTGTAATTTTTGATATTTTATGTACAGTATATTAAATAAAATTACTGAAGATTTTGATAGTTTATTTACAGTATATATAACACATATTTGGTGTACTTTTTCATATTTTATGTACAGTAGATAATATATACTTGCTGTAATTTTTTATATTTTATTTACAGTCTGTAAAATGTATTTGGTGTAGTTTTAGTTAATATTATATGTACAATATATGAAATATATTTACTGTACTTTTTGATATTTTATGTACAGTATATAATATATATTTGGTGTACTTTTGATATTTTATGTAAATTATATAATATATATTTGGTGTAGTTTTTGATATATTACATAGAGTGTAATATATATTTACTGTCCTTTTTGATATTTTACTTAGAGTGTATAATATACATTTGGTGTAATTTTTGATATTTTATGAACAGTATATTAAATATAATTACTGAAGATTTTGATAGTTTATTTAGAGTATACATAACACATATTTGGTGTACTTTTTGATATTTTATGTACAGTAGATAATATATACTTACTGTAATTTTTGATATTTTATTTACAGTATGTAAAATGTATTTGGTGTACATTTAGTTAATATTATATGAACAATATATGAAATATATTTACTGCACTTTTTGACATTTTATGTACAGTATATAATATATATTTGGTGTACTTTTGATATTTTATGTAAATTATATTATATATATTTTGTGTAGTTTTTGATATTTTACATAGAGTGTAATATATATTTACTGTCCTATTTGATATTTTATTTAGGGTGCATAATATACATTTGGTGTAATTTTTGATATTTTATGTACAGTATATTAAATATAATTACTGAAGATTTTGATAGTTTATTTACAGTATATATAACACATATTTGGTGTACTTTTTGATATTTTATGTACAGTAGATAATATATACTTACTGTAATTTTTGATATTTTATTTACAGTATGTAAAATGTATTTGGTGTACTTTTAGTTAATATTATATGTACAATATATGAAATATATTTTCTGTACTTTTTGATATTTTATGTACAGTATGTAATATATATTTGGTGTACTTTTGATATTTCATGTAAATTATATAATATATATTTGGTGTAGTTTTTGATATTTTACATAGAGTGTAATATATATTTACTGTCCTTTTTGATATTTTATTTAGAGTGTATAATATACATTTGGTGTAATTTTTGATATTTTATGTACAGTATATTAAATATAATTACTGAAGATTTTGATAGTTTATTTAAAGTATATATAACACATATTTGGTGTACCTTTTGATATTTTATGTTCAGTAGATAATATATACTTACTGTAATTTTTGATATTTTATTTACAGTATGTAAAATGTATTTGGTGTAGTTTTAGTTAATAGTATATGTACAAAATATGAAATATATTTACTGTACATTTTGATATTTTATGTACACTATATAATATATATTTGGTGTACATTTGATATTTTATGTAAATTATATAATATATACGGTGTAGTTTTTGATATTTTACATAGGGTGTAATATATATTTACTGTCATTTTTGATATTTTATTTAGAGTGTATAGTATACATTTGGTGTAATTATTGATATTTTATGTACAGTATATTAAATATAATTACTGAAGATTTTTATAGTATATTTACAGTATATATAACACATATTTGGTGTACTTTTTGATATTTTATGTACAGTAGATAATATATACTTACTGTAGTTTTTGATATTTTATTTACAGTATGTAAAATGTATTTGTTGTTCTTTTAGTTAATATTATATGTACATTATATGAAATATATTTAGTGTACTTTTTGATATTTTATGTACATTATATAATATATATTTGTTGTACTTTTGATATTTTATTTAAATTATATAATATATATTTGGTGTAGTTTTTGATATTTTACATAGAGTGTAATATATATTTACTTTCGTTTTTGATATTTTATTTAGAATGTATAATATACATTTGGTGTAATTATTGATATTTTATGTACAGTATATTAAATATAATTACTGAAGATTTTGATAGTTTATTTACAGTATATATAACACATATTTGGTGTACTTTTAGATATTTTATGTACAGTAGATAATATATACTTACTGTAATTTTTGATATTTTATTTACAGTATATAAAATGTATTTGGTGTAGTTTTAGTTAATATTATATGTACAATATATGAAATATATTTACTGTACTTTTTGATATTTTAGGTACAGTATATAATATATATTTGGTGTACTTTTCATATTTTATGTAAGTTATATAATATATATTTGGTGTAGTTTTTGATATTTCACATAGGATGTGTAATATATATTTACTTTCTTTTTTGATATTTTATTTAGAGTATATAATATACATTTGGTGTAATTTTTTATATTTTATGTACAGTATATTAAATATAATTACTGTAGTATTTGATAGTAAACTTACGGTATGTATTACACATATTTGGTGTACTTTTTGATATTTTATGTACAGTATGTAATATATATTTTCTGTTCTTTTTGATATTTTATTTACAGTATACAAAATGTATTTGGTGTACTGTTTGTTAATATTAAGTATACAATATATGAAATATATTTACTGTACGTTTTGATATTTTATGTAAAATATATAAGATATATTTGCTGACCTTTTGATATTTTATGTAAATTATATAATATATATTTGGTGTAGTTTTTGATATTTTACATAGAGTGTAATATATATTTACTGTCGTTTTTGATATTTTATTTAGAGTGTATAATATGCATTTGGTGCAATTTTTGATATTTTATGCACAGTATATTAAATATAATTACTGAATATATTGATTGTATATTTACAGTATTTATAACCCATATTTGGTGTACTTTTTGATATTTTATGTACAGTAGATAATATATACTTACTGAAATTTTTGATATGTTATTTACAGTATGTAAAATGTATTTGGTGTACTTTTAGTTAATATTATATGTACAATATATGAAACATATTTACTGTACTTTTTGATATTTTATGTACAGTATATAGTATATATTTGGTGTACTTTTGATATTTTATGTAAATTATATAATATATATTTGGTGTAGTTTTTGATATTTTACATAGGGTGTGTAATATATATTTACTGTCCTTTTTGATATTTTATTTAGAGTGTATAATATACATTTGGTGTAATTTTTGATATTTTATGTACAGTATATTAAATAAAATTACTGAAGATTTTGATAGTTTATTTACAGTATATATAACACATATTTGGTGTACTTTTTCATATTTTATGTACAGTAGATAATATATACTTGCTGTAATTTTTTATATTTTATTTACAGTCTGTAAAATGTATTTGGTGTAGTTTTAGTTAATATTATATGTACAATATATGAAATATATTTACTGTAATTTTTGATATTTTATGTACAGTATATAATATATATTTGGTGTACTTTTGATATTTTATGTAAATTATATAATATATATTTGGTGTAGTTTTTGATATATTACATAGAGTGTAATATATATTTACTGTCCTTTTTGATATTTTACTTAGAGTGTATAATATACATTTGGTGTAATTTTTGATATTTTATGAACAGTATATTAAATATAATTACTGAAGATTTTGATAGTTTATTTAGAGTATACATAACACATATTTGGTGTACTTTTTGATATTTTATGTACAGTAGATAATATATACTTACTGTAATTTTTGATATTTTATTTACAGTATGTAAAATGTATTTGGTGTACATTTAGTTAATATTATATGAACAATATATGAAATATATTTACTGCACTTTTTGACATTTTATGTACAGTATATAATATATATTTGGTGTACTTTTGATATTTTATGTAAATTATATTATATATATTTTGTGTAGTTTTTGATATTTTACATAGAGTGTAATATATATTTACTGTCCTATTTGATATTTTATTTAGGGTGCATAATATACATTTGGTGTAATTTTTGATATTTTATGTACAGTATATTAAATATAATTACTGAAGTTTTTGATAGTTTATTTACAGTATATATAACACATATTTGGTGTACTTTTTGATATTTTATGTACAGTAGATAATATATACTTACTGTAATTTTTGATATTTTATTTACAGTATGTAAAATGTATTTGGTGTACTTTTAGTTAATATTATATGTACAATATATGAAATATATTTTCTGTACTTTTTGATATTTTATGTACAGTATGTAATATATATTTGGTGTACTTTTGATATTTCATGTAAATTATATAATATATATTTGGTGTAGTTTTTGATATTTTACATAGAGTGTAATATATATTTACTGTCCTTTTTGATATTTTATTTAGAGTGTATAATATACATTTGGTGTAATTTTTGATATTTTATGTACAGTATATTAAATATAATTACTGAAGATTTTGATAGTTTATTTAAAGTATATATAACACATATTTGGTGTACCTTTTGATATTTTATGTTCAGTAGATAATATATACTTACTGTAATTTTTGATATTTTATTTACAGTATGTAAAATGTATTTGGTGTAGTTTTAGTTAATAGTATATGTACAAAATATGAAATATATTTACTGTACATTTTGATATTTTATGTACACTATATAATATATATTTGGTGTACATTTGATATTTTATGTAAATTATATAATATATACGGTGTAGTTTTTGATATTTTACATAGGGTGTAATATATATTTACTGTCATTTTTGATATTTTATTTAGAGTGTATAGTATACATTTGGTGTAATTATTGATATTTTATGTACAGTATATTAAATATAATTACTGAAGATTTTTATAGTATATTTACAGTATATATAACACATATTTGGTGTACTTTTTGATATTTTATGTACAGTAGATAATATATACTTACTGTAGTTTTTGATATTTTATTTACAGTATGTAAAATGTATTTGTTGTTCTTTTAGTTAATATTATATGTACATTATATGAAATATATTTAGTGTACTTTTTGATATTTTATGTACATTATATAATATATATTTGTTGTACTTTTGATATTTTATTTAAATTATATAATATATATTTGGTGTAGTTTTTGATATTTTACATAGAGTGTAATATATATTTACTTTCGTTTTTGATATTTTATTTAGAATGTATAATATACATTTGGTGTAATTATTGATATTTTATGTACAGTATATTAAATATAATTACTGAAGATTTTGATAGTTTATTTACAGTATATATAACACATATTTGGTGTACTTTTAGATATTTTATGTACAGTAGATAATATATACTTACTGTAATTTTTGATATTTTATTTACAGTATATAAAATGTATTTGGTGTAGTTTTAGTTAATATTATATGTACAATATATGAAATATATTTACTGTACTTTTTGATATTTTAGGTACAGTATATAATATATATTTGGTGTACTTTTCATATTTTATGTAAGTTATATAATATATATTTGGTGTAGTTTTTGATATTTCACATAGGATGTGTAATATATATTTACTTTCTTTTTTGATATTTTATTTAGAGTATATAATATACATTTGGTGTAATTTTTTATATTTTATGTACAGTATATTAAATATAATTACTGTAGTATTTGATAGTAAACTTACGGTATGTATTACACATATTTGGTGTACTTTTTGATATTTTATGTACAGTATGTAATATATATTTTCTGTTCTTTTTGATATTTTATTTACAGTATACAAAATGTATTTGGTGTACTGTTTGTTAATATTAAGTATACAATATATGAAATATATTTACTGTACGTTTTGATATTTTATGTAAAATATATAAGATATATTTGCTGACCTTTTGATATTTTATGTAAATTATATAATATATATTTGGTGTAGTTTTTGATATTTTACATAGAGTGTAATATATATTTACTGTCGTTTTTGATATTTTATTTAGAGTGTATAATATGCATTTGGTGCAATTTTTGATATTTTATGCACAGTATATTAAATATAATTACTGAATATATTGATTGTATATTTACAGTATTTATAACCCATATTTGGTGTACTTTTTGATATTTTATGTACAGTAGATAATATATACTTACTGAAATTTTTGATATGTTATTTACAGTATGTAAAATGTATTTGGTGTACTTTTAGTTAATATTATATGTACAATATATGAAACATATTTACTGTACTTTTTGATATTTTATGTACAGTATATAGTATATATTTGGTGTACTTTTGATATTTTATGTAAATTATATAATATATATTTGGTGTAGTTTTTGATATTTTACATAGAGTGTAATATATATTTACTGTCCTTTTTGTTATTTTATTTGGAGTGTATAATATACATTTGGAGTAATTTTTGATATTTTATGTACAGTATATTAAATATAATTACTGAAGTTTTTGATAGTTTATTTACAGTATATATAACACATATTTGGTGTACTTTTTGATATTTTATGTACAGTAGATAATATATATTACTGTAATTTTTGATATTTTATTTACAGTATATAAAATGTATTTGGTGTAGTTTTAGTTAATATTATATGTACAATATATGAAATATATTTACTGTACTTTTTGATATTTTATGTACAGTATATAATATATATTTGGTGTACTTTTGATATTTTATGTAAATTATATAATATATATTTGGTGTAGTTTTTGATATTTTACATAGAGTGTAATATATATTTACTGTCTTTGTGATATTTTATTTAGAGTGTATAATATTCATTTGGTGTAATTTTTGATATTTTATGTACAGTATATTAAATATAATTACTGAAGATTTTGATAGTTTATTTACAGTATATATAACACATATTTGGTGAACTTTTTGATATTTTATGTACAGTAGATAATATATACTTAGTGTAATTTTTGATATTTTATTTACAGTATGTAAAATGTATTTGGTGTAGTTTTAGTTAATAGTATATGTACAAAATATGGAATATATTTACCGTACTTTTTGATATTTTATGTACAGTATATAATATATATTTGGTGTACTTTTGATATTTTATGTACAGTAGATAATATATACTTACTGTAGTTTTTGATATTTTATTTACAGTATATAAAATGCATTTGTTGTAGTTTTAATTAATATTATATGTACAATATATGAAATATATTTACTGTACTTTTTGATATTTTATGTACATTATATAATATATATTTGGTGTACTTTTGATATTTTATGTAAATTATATAATATATATTTGGTGTAGTTTTTGATATTTTACATAGAGTATAATATATATTTAGTGTCCTTTTTGATATTTTATTTAGAGTGTATAATATACATTTGGTGAAACTTTTGATATTTTATGTACAGTACATTAAATATAATTACTGAAGATTTTGATAGTTTATTTACAGTATATATAACACATATTTGGTGTACTTTTTGATATTTTATGTACGGTAGATAATATATACTTAGTGTAATTTTTGATATTTTATTTACAGTATGTAAAATGTATTTGTTGTTCTTTTAGTTAATATTATATATACATTATATGAAATATATTTACTGTACTTTTTGATATTTTATGTACATTATATAATATATATTTGTTGTAATTTTGATATTTTATGTAAATTATATAATATACATTTGGTGTAGTTTTTGATATTTTACATAGAGTGTAATATATATTTACTTTCCTTTTTGATATTTTATTTAGAATGTATAATATACATTTGGTGTAATTATTGATATTTTATGTACAGTATATTAAATATAATTACTGAAGATTTTGATAGTTTATTTACAGTATATATAACACATATTTGGTGTACTTTTAGATATTTTATGTACAGTAGATAATATATACTTACTGTAATTTTTGATATTTTATTTACAGTATATAAAATGTATTTGGCGTAGTTTTAGTTAATATTATATGTACAATATATGAAATATATTTACTGTACTTTTTGATATTTTAGGTACAGTATATAATATATATTTGGTGTACTTTTCATATTTTATGTAAGTTATATAATATATATTTGGTGTAGTTTTTGATATTTCGCATAGGGTGTGTAATATATATTTACTTTCTTTTTTGATATTTTATTTAGAGTATATGATATACATTTGGTGTAATTTTTGATATTTTATGTTCAGTATATAAGATATATTTGGTGTACTTTTGATATTTTATGTAAATTATATAATATATATTTGGTGTAGTTTTTGATATTTTACATAGAGCGTAATATATATTTAGTGTCATTTTTGATATTTTATTTAGAGTGTATAATATACCTTTGGTGTAATTATTGATATTTTATGTACAGTATATTAAATATAATTACTGAAGATTTTGATAGTTTATTTACAGTATATATTACGCATATTTGTTGTACTTTTTGATATTTTATGTACAGTAGATAATATATATTTACTGTAATTTTTGATATTTTATTTACAGTATGTAAAATATATTTCGTGTACTTTTAGTTAATATTATATGTACAATATATGAAATATATTTACTGTACTTTCTGATATTTTATGTACAGTATATAATATATATTTGGTGTACATTTGATATTTTATGTAAATTATATAATATATATTTGTTGTAGTTTTTGATATTTTACATAGAGTGTAATATATATTTACTGTCCTTTTTGATAATTTATTTAGAGTGTATAATATACATTTGTTGTAATTATTGATATTTTATGTACAGTATATTAAATATAATTACTGAAGATTTTGATAGTTTATTTACAGTATATATAACACATATTTCGTGTACTTTTTGATATTTTATGTACAGTAGATAATATATACTTACTGTAATTTTTCATATTTTATTTACAGTATGTAAAATGTATTTGGTGTACTTTTAGTTAATATTATATGTACAATATATGAAATATATTTACTGTACATTTTGATATTTTATGTACTGTATATAATATATATTTGGTGTACTTTTGATATTTTATGTAAATTATATAATATATATTTGGTGTAATTTTTGATATTTTACATAGGGTGTGTAATATATATTTACTGTACTTTTTGATATTTTCTTTACAGTATATAATATACATTTGGTGTAATTTTTGATATTTTATGTACATTATGTAATATATATTTACTGTACTTTTTGATATATTATTTACTGTATAGAAAATGTATTTTGTGTAGTTTTAGTTAATATTATATCTACAATATATGAAATAAAGTTACTGTACTTTCTGATATTTAATGTACAGTATATAATAAATATTTGGTGTACTTTTGATATTTTACGTACAGTATGTAATATATATTTACTGTACTTTTTGATATTTTATTTACAGTATATAAAATGTATTTGGTGTACTTTAGTTAATATTATATATACAAAATATGAAATATATTTACTGTACTTTTTGATATTTTATGTACAGTATACAAGATATATTTGCTGTCCTTTTGATATTTTATATAAATTATATAATATATATTTGGTGTAGTTTTTGATGTTTTACATAGGGTGTGTAATATATATTTAATGTACTTTTTGATATTTTATTTACAGTATATAAAATGTATTTGGTGTAGTTTTAGTTAATATTATATGTACAATATATGAAATATATTTACTGTACTTTTTGATATTTTATGTACAGTATATAATATATGTTTGGTGTACTTCTGATATTTTATGTAAATTATATAATATATATTTGGTGTAGTTTTTGATATTTTACATAGAGTGTAATATATATTTACTGTCAATTTTGATATTTTATTTAGGGTGTATAATATACATTTGGTGTAATTTTTGATATTTTATGTACAGTTTATTAAATATAATTACTGAAGTTTTTGATAGTTTATTTACAGTATATATTACACATATTTGGTGTAATTTTGATATTTTATGTACAGTAGATACTATATACTTACTGTAATTTTTGATATTTTATTTACAGTATGTAAAATATATTTGGTGTACTTTTAGTTAATATTATATGAACAATATATGAAATATATTTACTGTACTTTTTGATATTTTATGTACAGTGTATAATATATATTTGGTGTACTTTTGATATTTAATGTAAATTATATAATATATACTTGGTGTAGTTTTTGATATTTTACATAGAGTGTAATATATATTTACTGTCTTTTTTGATATTTTATTTGGAGTGTATAATATACATTTGGTGTAATTATTGATATTTTATGTACAGTTTATTAAATATAATTGCTGAAGATTTTGATAGTTTATTTACACTATATATAACACATATTTGGTGTACTTTTTGATATTTTATGTACAGTATATAATATATACTTACTGTAAATTTTCATATTTTATTTACAGTATGTAAAATGTATTTGGTGTACTCGTAGTTAATATTATATGTACAATATATGAAATATATTTACTGTACTTTTTGATATTTTATGTACAGTATATAATATATATTTGGTGTACTTTTGATATATTATGTAAATTATATAATATATATTTGGTGTAGTTTTTGATATTTTACATAGGGTGTGTAATATATATTTACTGTCCTTTTTGATATTTTATTTAGAGTGTATAATATACATTTGGTGTAATTTTTGATATTTTATGTACAGTATATTAAATATAATTACTGAAGATTTTGATAGTTTATTTACAGTATATATAACACATATTTGGTGTACATTTTTATATTTTATGTACGGTAGATAATATATACTTACTGGAATTTTTGATATTTTACTTACAGTATGTAAAATGTATTTGTTGTTCTTTTAGTTAATATTATATGTACAATATATGAAATATATTTACTGTACTTTTTGATATTTTATGTACAGTATATAATATATATTTGGTGTTCTTTTGATATTTTATGTAAATTATATAATCTATACTAGGTGTAGTTTTTGATGTTTTACATAGAGTGTAATATATATTTACTGTCGTTTTTGATATTTTATTTAGAATGTATAATATACATTTGGTGTAATTTTTGATATTTTATGTACAGTATATTAAATATAATTACTGAAGATTTTGATAGTTTATTTACAGTATATATAACACATATTTGGTGTACTTTTTGATATTTTATGTACAGTAGATAATATATACTTACTGTAATTTTTGATATTTTATTTACAGTATATAAAATGTATTTGGTGTAGTTTTAGTTAATATTATATGTACAATATATGAAATATATTTACTGTACTTTTTGATATTTTATGTACAGTATATAATATATATTTGGTGTACTTTTGATATTTTATGTAAATTATATAATATATATTTGGTGTAGTTTTTGATATTTTACATAGAGTGTAATATATATTTACTGTCATTTTTGATATATTATTTAGAGTGTATAATATACCTTTGGTGTAATTATTGATATTTTATGTACAGTATATTAAATATAATTACTGAAGATTTTGATAGTTTATTTACAGTATATATTACGCATATTTGGTGTACTTTTTGATATTTTATGTACAGTAGATAATATATATTTTCTGTAATTTTTGATATTTTATTTACAGTATGTAAAATATATTTCGTGTACTTTTAGTTAATATTATATGTACAATATATGAAATATATTTACTGTACTTTCTGATATTTTATGTACAGTATATAATATATATTTGGTGTACTTTTGATATTTTATGTAAATTATATAATATATATTTGGTGTAGTTTTTGATATTTTACATAGAGTGTAATATATATTTACTGTCATTTTTGATATTTTATTTAGAGTGTATAATATACCTTTGGTGTAATTATTGATATTTTATGTACAGTATATTAAATATAATTACTGAAGGTTTTGATAGTTTATTTACAGTATATATTACACATATTTGGTGTAATTTTGATATTTTATGTTCAGTAGATACTATATACTTACTGTAATTTTTGATAATTTATTTACAGTATGTAAAATATATTTGGTGTACTTTTAGTTAATATTATATGTACAATATATGAAATATATTTACTGTACTTTTTGATATTTTATGTACAGAGTATAATATATATTTGGTGTACTTTTGATATTTAATGTAAATTATATAATATATATTTGGTGTAGTTTTTGATATTTTACATAGAGTGTAATATATATTTACTGTCTTTTTTGATATTTTATTTGGAGTGTATAATATACATTTGGTGTAATTATTGATATTTTATGTACAGTTTATTAAATATAATTTCTGAAGATTTTGATAGTTTATTTAGACTATATATAACACATATTTGCTGTACTTTTTGATATTTTATGTACAGTAGATAATATATACTTACTGTAAATTTTCATATTTTATTTACAGTATGTAAAATGTATTTGGTGTACTCTTAGTTAATATTATATGTACAATATATGAAATATATTTACTGTACTTTTTGATATTTTATGTACAGTATATAATATATATTTGGTGTACTTTTGATATATTATGTAAATTATATAATATATATTTGGTGTAGTTTTTGATATTTTACATAGGGTGTGTAATATATATTTACTGTCCTTTTTGATATTTTATTTAGAGTGTATAATATACATTTGGTGTAATTTTTGATATTTTATGTACAGTATATTAAATATAATTACTGAAGATTTTGATAGTTTATTTACAGTATATATAACACATATTTGGTTTACTTTTTGACATTTTATGTACGGTAGATAATATATACTTAGTGTAAATTTTGATATTTTATTTACAGTATGTAAAATGTATTTGTTGTTCTTTTAGTTAATATTATATGTACATTATATGAAACATATTTACTGTACTTTTTGATATTTTATGTACATTATATAATATATATTTGTTGTACTTTTGTTATTTTATGTAAATTATATAATATATATTTGGTGTAGTTTTTGATATTTTACATAGAGTGTAATATATATTTACTTTCCTTTTTGATATTTTATTTAGAATGTATAATATACATTTGGTGTAATTATTGATATTTTATGTACAGTATATTAAATATAATTACTGAAGATTTTGATAGTTTATTTACAGTATATATAACACATATTTGGTGTACTGTTAGATATTTTATGTACAGTAGATAATATATACTTACTGTAATTTTTGATATTTTATTTACAGTATGTAAAATGTATTTGGTGTACTTTTAGTTAATATTATATGTACAATATATGAAATATATTTTCTGTACTTTTTGATATTTTATGTACAGTATGTAATATATATTTGGTGTACTTTTGATATTTTATGTAAATTATATAATATATATTTGGTGTAGTTTTTGATATTTTACATAGAGTGTAATATATATTTACTGTCCTTTTTGATATTTTATTTAGAGTGTATAATATACATTTGGTGTAATTTTTGATATTTTATGTACAGTATATTAAATATAATTACTGAAGATTTTGATAGTTTATTTAAAGTATATATAACACATATTTGGTGTACTTTTTGATATTTTATGTTCAGTAGATAATATATACTTACTGTAATTTTTGATATTTTATTTACAGTATGTAAAATGTATTTGGTGTAGTTTTAGTTAATAGTATATGTACAAAATATGAAATATATTTACTGTACTTTTTGATATTTTATGTACAGTATATAATATATATTTGGTGTACTTTTGATATTTTATGTAAATTATATAATATATACGGTGTAGTTTTTGATATTTTACATAGGGTGTAATATGTATTTACTGTCCTTTTTGATATTTTATTTAGAGTGTATAGTATACATTTGGTGTAATTATTGATATTTTATGTACAGTATATTAAATATAATTACTGAAGATTTTTATAGATTATTTACAGTATATATAACACATATTTGGTGTACTTTTTGATATTTTATGTACAGTAGATAATATATACTTACTGTAGTTTTTGATATTTTATTTACAGTATATAAAATGCATTTGGTGTAGTTTTAATTAATATTATTTGTACAATATATGAAATATATTTACTGTACTTTTTGATATTTTATGTACATTATATAATATATATTTGGTGTACTTTTGATATTTTATGTAAATTATATAATATATATTTGGTGTAGTTTTTGATATTTTACATAGAGTATAATATATATTTACTGTCCTTTTTGATATTTTATTTAGAGTGTATAATATACATTTGGTGTAATTTTTGATATTTTATGTACAGTATATTAAATATAATTACTGATGATTTTGATAGTTTATTTACAGTATATATAACACATATTTGGTGTACTTTTTGATATTTTATGTACGGTAGATAATATATACTTAGTGTAATTTTTGATATTTTATTTACAGTATGTAAAATGTATTTGTTGTTCTTTTAGTTAATATTATATGTACATTATATGAAATATATTTACTGTACTTTTTGATATTTTATGTACATTATATAATATATATTTGTTGTACTTTTGATATTTTATGTAAATTATATAATATATATTTGGTGTAGTTTTTGATATTTTACAAAGAGTGTAATATATATTTACTTTCCTTTTTGATATTTTATTTAGAATGTATAATATACATTTGGTGTAATTATTGATATTTTATGTACAGTATATTAAATATAATTACTGAAGATTTTGATAGTTTATTTACAGTATATATAACACGTATTTGGTGTACTTTTAGATATTTTATGTACAGTAGATAATATATACTTACTGTAATTTTTGATATTTTATTTACAGTATATAAAATGTATTTGGTGTAGTTTTAGTTAATATTATATGTACAATATATGAAATATATTTACTGTACTTTTTGATATTTTAGGTACAGTATATAATATATATTTGGTGTACTTTTCATATTTTATGTAAGTTATATAATATATATTTGGTGTAGTTTTTGATATTTCACATAGGGTGTGTAATATATATTTACTTTCTTTTTTGATATTTTATTTAGAGTATATAATATACATTTTGTGTAATTTTTTGTATTTTATGTACAGTATATTAAATGTAATTACTGTAGTATTTGATAGTAAACTTACGGTATGTATTACACATATTTGGTGTACTTTTTGATATTTTATGTACAGTATGTAATATATATTTTCTGTTCTTTTTGATATTTTATTTACAGTATACAAAATGTATTTGGTGTACTGTTTGTTAATATTAAGTATACAATATATGAAATATATTTACTGTACGTTTTGATATTTTATGTAAAATATATAAGATATATTTGCTGACCTTTTGATATTTTATGTAAATTATATAATATATATTTGGTGTAGTTTTTGATATTTTACATAGAGTGTAATATATATTTACTGTCGTTTTTGATATTTTATTTAGAGTGTATAATATGCATTTGGTGCAATTTTTGATATTTTATGTACAGTATATTAAATATAATTACTGAATATTTTGATTGTTTATTTACAGTATTTATAACACATATTTGGTGTTCTTTTTGATATTTTATGTACAGTAGATAATATATACTTACTGAAATTTTTGATATGTTATTTACAGTATGTAAAATGTATTTGGTGTACTTTTAGTTAATATTATATGTACAATATATGAAACATATTTACTGTACTTTTTGATATTTTATGTACAGTATATAATATATATTTGGTGTACTTTTGATATTTTATGTAAATTATACAATATATATTTGGTGTAGTTTTTGATATTTTACATAGAGTGTAATATATATTTACTGTCCTTTTTGTTATTTTATTTGGAGTGTATAATATACATTTGGAGTAATTTTTGATATTTTATGTACAGTATATTAAATATAATTACTGAAGATTTTGATAGTTTATTTACAGTATATATTACGCATATTTGGTGTACTTTTTGATATTTTATGTACAGTAGATAATATATGTTTACTGTAATTTTTGATAATTTATTTACAGTATGTAAAATATATTTCGTGTACTTTTAGTTAATATTATATGTACAATATATGAAATATATTTACTGTACTTTCTGATATTTTATGTACAGTATATAATATATATTTGGTGTACTTTTGATATTTTATGTAAATAATATAATATATATTTGTTGTAGTTTTTGATATTTTACATAGAGTGTAATATATATTTACTGTTCTTTTTGATATTTTATTTAGAGTGTATAATATACATTTGTTGTAATTATTGATATTTTATGTACAGTATATTAAATATAATTACTGAAGATTTTGATAGTTTATTTACAGTATATATAACACATATTTGGTGTACTTTTTGATATTTTATGTACAGTAGATAATATATACTTACTGTAATTTTTCATATTTTATTTACAGTATGTAAAATGTATTTGGTGTACTTTTAGTTAATATTATATGTACAATATATGAAATATATTTACTGTACATTTTGATATTTTATGTACTGTATATAATATATATTTGGTGTACTTTTGATATTTTATGTAAATTATATAATATATATTTGGTGTAATTTTTGATATTTTACCTAGGGTGTGTAATATATATTTACTGTACTTTTTGATATTTTCTTTACAGTATATAATATACATTTGGTGTAATTTTTGATATTTTATGTACATTATGTAATATATATTTACTGTACTTTTTGATATATTATTTACTGTATAGAAAATGTATTGTGTGTAGTTTTAGTTAATATTATATCTACAATATATGAAATAAAGTTACTGTACTTTCTGATATTTAATGTACAGTATATAATAAATATTTGGTGTACTTTTGATATTTTATGTACAGTATGTAATATATATTTACTGTACTTTTTGATATTTTATTTACAGTATATAAAATGTATTTGGTGTACTTTTAGTTAATATTATATATACAAAATATGAAATATATTTACTGAACTTTTTGATATTTTATGTACAGTATACAAGATATATTTGCTGTCCTTTTGATATTTTATATAAATTATATAATATATATTTGGTGTAGTTTTTGATGTTTTACATAGGGTGTGTAATATATATTTAATGTACTTTTTGATATTTTATTTACAGTATATAAAATGTATTTGGTGTAGTTTTAGTTAATATAATATGTACAATATATGATATATATTTACTGTACTTTTTGATATTTTATGTACAGTATATAATATATGTTTGGTGTACTTTTGATATTTTATGTAAATTATATAATATATATTTGGTGTAGTTTTTGATATTTTACATAGAGTGTAATATATATTTACTGTCAATTTTGATATTTTATTTAGGGTGTATAATATACATTTGGTGTAATTTTTGATATTTTATGTACAGTTTATTAAATATAATTACTGAAGATTTTGATAGTTTATTTACAGTATATATAACACATATTTGGTGTACTTTTTGATATTTTATGTACAGTAGATAATATATACTTACTGTAAATTTTTATATTTTATTTACCGTATGTAAAATGTATTTGTTGTACTTTTAGTTAATATTATATGTACAATACATGAAATATATTTACTGTACTTTTTGATATTTTATGTACAGTATATAATGTATATTTGGTGTACTTTTGATATTTTATGTAAATTATATAATATATATTTGGTGTAGTTTTTGATATTTTACATAGAGTGTAATATATATTTACTGTCCTTTTTGATATTTTATTTAGAGTGTATAATATACATTTGGTGTAATTTTTGATATTTTATGTACAGTATATTAAATATAATTACTGAAGATTTTGATAGTTTATTTACAGTATATATAACACATATTTGGTGTACTTTTTGATATTTTATGTACAGTAGATACTATATACTTACTGTAATTTTTGATATTTTATTTACAGTCTGTAAAGTGTATTTGGTGTAGTTTTAGTTAATATTATATGTACAATATATGAAATATATTTACTGTACTTTTTGATATTTTATGTACAGTATGTAATATATATTTGGTGTACTTTTGATATTTTATGTAAATTATATAAACTATACTAGGTGTAGTTTTTGATATTTTACATAGAGTGTAATATATATTTACTGTCTTTTTGATATTTTATTTAGAGTGTATAATATACATTTGGTGTAATTATTGATATTTTATGTACAGTATATTAAATATAATTACTGAAGGTTTTGATAGTTTATTTACAGTATATATAACACATAGTTGGTGCACTTTTTGATATTTTATGTTCAGTAGATAATATATACTTACTGTAATTTTGATATTTTATTTACAGTATGTAAAATGTATTTGGTGTAGTTTTAGTTAATAGTATATGTACAAAATATGAAATATATTTACTGTACTTTTTGATATTTTATGTACAGTATATAATATATATTTGGTGTACTTTTGATATTTTATGTAAATTATATAATATATACGGTGTAGTTTTTGATATTTTACATAGAGTGTAATATATATTTACCGTCCTTTTTGATATTTTATTTAGAGTGTATAATATACATTTGGTGTAATTATTGATATTTTATGTACTGTATATTAAATATAATTACTGAAGATTTTGATAGTTTATTTACAGTATATATAACACATATTTGGTGTACTTTTTATATTTTATGTACAGTAGATAATATATACTTACTGTAGTTTTTGATATTTTATTTACAGTATATAAAATGCATTTGTTGTAGTTTTAATTAATATTATATGTACAATATATGAAATATATTTACTGTACTTTTTGATATTTTATGTACATTATATAATATATATTTGTTGTACTTTTGATATTTTATGTAAATTATATAATATATATTTGGTGTAGTTTTTGATATTTTACATAGAGTGTAATATATATTTACTTTCCTTTTTGATATTTTATTTAGAATGTATAATATACATTTGGTGTAATTATTGATATTTTATGTACAGTATATTAAATATAATTACTGAAGATTTTGATAGTTTATTTACAGTATATATAACACGTATTTGGTGTACTTTTAGATATTTTATGTACAGTAGATAATATATACTTACTGTAATTTTTGATATTTTATTTACAGTATATAAAATGTATTTGGTGTAGTTTTAGTTAATATTATATGTACAATATATGAAATATATTTACTGTACTTTTTGATATTTTAGGTACAGTATATAATATATATTTGGTGTACTTTTCATATTTTATGTAAGTTATATAATATATATTTGGTGTAGTTTTTGATATTTCGCATAGGGTGTGTAATATATATTTACTTTCTTTTTTGATATTTTATTTAGAGTATATAATATACATTTGGTGTAATTTTTGATGTTTTATGTACAGTATATTAAATATAATTACTGTAGTATTTGATAGTAAACTTACGGTATGTATTACACATATTTGGTGTACTTTTTGATATTTTATGTACAGTATGTAATATATATTTTCTGTTCTTTTTGATATTTTATTTACAGTATACAAAATGTATTTGGTGTACTGTTTGTTAATATTAAGTATACAATATATGAAATATATTTACTGTACGTTTTGATATTTTATGTAAAATATATAAGATATATTTGCTGACCTTTTGATATTTTATGTAAATTATATAATATATATTTGGTGTAGTTTTTGATATTTTACATAGAGTGTAATATATATTTACTGTCGTTTTTGATATTTTATTTAGAGTGTATAATATGCATTTGGTGCAATTTTTGATATTTTATGTACAGTATATTAAATATAATTACTGAAGATTTTGATTGTTTATTTACAGTATTTATAACACATATTTGGTGTTCTTTTTGATATTTTATGTACAGTAGATAATATATACTTACTGTAATTTTTGATATTTTATTTACAGTATGTAAAATGTATTTGGTGTACTTTTAGTTAATATTATATGTACAATATATGAAACATATTTACTGTACTTTTTGATATTTTATGTACAGTATATAATATATACTTGGTGTACTTTTGATATTTTATGAAAATTATATAATATATATTTGGTGTAGTTTTTGATATTTTACATAGAGTGTAATATATATTTACTGTCCTTTTTGTTATTTTATTTGGAGTGTATAATATATATTTGGAGTAATTTTTTATATTTTATGTACAGTATATTAAATATAATTACTGAAGATTTTGATAGTTTATTTACAGTATATATTACGCATATTTGGTGTACTTTTTGATATTTTATGTACAGTAGATAATATATACTTACTGTAATTTTTCATATTTTATTTACAGTATGTAAAATGTATTTGGTGTACTTTTAGTTAATATTATATGTACAATATATGAAACATATTTACTGTACTTTTTGATATTTTATGTACAGTATACAATATATATTTGGTGTACTTTCGATATTTTATGTAAATTATATAATATATATTTGGTGTAGTTTTTGATATTTTACATAGAGTGTAATATATATTTACTATCATTTTTGATATTTTATTTAGAGTGTATAATATACCTTTGGTGTAATTATTGATATTTTATGTACAGTATATTAAATATAATTACTGAAGATTTTGATAGTTTATTTACAGTATATATTACGCATATTTGGTGTACTTTTTGATATTTTATGTACAGTAGATAATATATGTTTACTGTAATTTTTGATAATTTATTTACAGTATGTAAAATATATTTCGTGTACTTTTAGTTAATATTATATGTACAATATATGAAATATATTTACTGTACTTTCTGATATTTTATGTACAGTATATAATATATATTTGGTGTACTTTTGATATTTTATGTAAATAATATAATATATATTTGTTGTAGTTTTTGATATTTTACATAGAGTGTAATATATATTTACTGTTCTTTTTGATATTTTATTTAGAGTGTATAATATACATTTGTTGTAATTATTGATATTTTATGTACAGTATATTAAATATAATTACTGAAGATTTTGATAGTTTATTTACAGTATATATAACACATATTTGGTGTACTTTTTGATATTTTATGTACAGTAGATAATATATACTTACTGTAATTTTTCATATTTTATTTACAGTATGTAAAATGTATTTGGTGTATTTTTAGTTAATATTATATGTACAATATATGAAATATATTTACTGTACATTTTGATATTTTATGTACTGTATATAATATATATTTGGTGTACTTTTGATATTTTATGTAAATTATATAATATATATTTGGTGTAATTTTTGATATTTTACCTAGGGTGTGTAATATATATTTACTGTACTTTTTGATATTTTCTTTACAGTATATAATATACATTTGGTGTAATTTTTGATATTTTATGTACATTATGTAATATATATTTACTGTACTTTTTGATATATTATTTACTGTATAGAAAATGTATTGTGTGTAGTTTTAGTTAATATTATATCTACAATATATGAAATAAAGTTACTGTACTTTCTGATATTTAATGTACAGTATATAATAAATATTTGGTGTACTTTTGATATTTTATGTACAGTATGTAATATATATTTACTGTACTTTTTGATATTTTATTTACAGTATATAAAATGTATTTGGTGTACTTTTAGTTAATATTATATATACAAAATATGATATATATTTACTGTACTTTTTGATATTTTATGTACAGTATATAATATATGTTTGGTGTACTTTTGATATTTTATGTAAATTATATAATATATATTTGGTGTAGTTTTTGATATTTTACATAGAGTGTAATATATATTTACTGTCAATTTTGATATTTTGTTTAGGGTGTATAATATACATTTGGTGTAATTTTTGATATTTTATGTACAGTTTATTAAATATAATTACTGAAGATTTTGATAGTTTATTTACAGTATATATAACACATATTTGGTGTACTTTTTGATATTTTATGTACAGTAGATAATATATACTTACTGTAAATTTTTATATTTTATATACCGTATGTAAAATGTATTTGTTGTACTTTTAGTTAATATTATATGTACAATACATGAAATATATTTACTGTACTTTTTGATATTTTATGTACAGTATATAATGTATATTTGGTGTACTTTTGATATTTTATGTAAATTATATAATATATATTTGGTGTAGTTTTTGATATTTTACATAGAGTGTAATATATATTTACTGTCCTTTTTGATATTTTATTTAGAGTGTATAATATACATTTGGTGTAATTTTTGATATTTTATGTACAGTATATTAAATATAATTACTGAAGATTTTGATAGTTTATTTACAGTATATATAACACATATTTGGTGTACTTTTTGATATTTTATGTACAGTAGATACTATATACTTACTGTAATTTTTGATATTTTATTTACAGTCTGTAAAGTGTATTTGGTGTAGTTTTAGTTAATATTATATGTACAATATATGAAATATATTTACTGTACTTTTTGATATTTTATGTACAGTATGTAATATATATTTGGTGTACTTTTGATATTTTATGTAAATTATATAAACTATACTAGGTGTAGTTTTTGATATTTTACATAGAGTGTAATATATATTTACTGTCTTTTTGATATTTTATTTAGAGTGTATAATATACATTTGGTGTAATTATTGATATTTTATGTACAGTATATTAAATATAATTACTGAAGGTTTTGATAGTTTATTTACAGTATATATAACACATATTTGGTGCACTTTTTGATATTTTATGTTCAGTAGATAATATATACTTACTGTAATTTTTGATATTTTATTTACAGTATGTAAAATGTATTTGGTGTAGTTTTAGTTAATAGTATATGTACAAAATATGAAATATATTTACTGTACTTTTTGATATTTTATGTACAGTATATAATATATATTTGGTGTACTTTTGATATTTTATGTAAATTATATAATATATACGGTGTAGTTTTTGATATTTTACATAGAGTGTAATATATATTTACCGTCCTTTTTGATATTTTATTTAGAGTGTATAATATACATTTGGTGTAATTATTGATATTTTATGTACAGTATATTAAATATAATTACTGAAGATTTTGATAGTTTATTTACAGTATATATAACACATATTTGGTGTACTTTTTATATTTTATGTACAGTAGATAATATATACTTACTGTAGTTTTTGATATTTTATTTACAGTATATAAAATGCATTTGTTGTAGTTTTAATTAATATTATATGTACAATATATGAAATATATTTACTGTACTTTTTGATATTTTATGTACATTATATAATATATATTTGTTGTACTTTTGATATTTTATGTAAATTATATAATATATATTTGGTGTAGTTTTTGATATTTTACATAGAGTGTAATATATATTTACTTTCCTTTTTGATATTTTATTTAGAATGTATAATATACATTTGGTGTAATTATTGATATTTTATGTACAGTATATTAAATATAATTACTGAAGATTTTGATAGTTTATTTACAGTATATATAACACATATTTGGTGTACTTTTAGATATTTTATGTACAGTAGATAATATATACTTACTGTAATTTTTGATATTTTATTTACAGTATATAAAATGTATTTGGTGTAGTTTTAGTTAATATTATATGTACAATATATGAAATATATTTACTGTACTTTTTGATATTTTAGGTACAGTATATAATATATATTTGGTGTACTTTTCATATTTTATGTAAGTTATATAATATATATTTGGTGTAGTTTTTGATATTTCGCATAGGGTGTGTAATATATATTTACTTTCTTTTTTGATATTTTATTTAGAGTATATAATATACATTTGGTGTAATTTTTGATATTTTATGTACAGTATATTAAATATAATTACTGTAGTATTTGATAGTAAACTTACGGTATGTATTACACATATTTGGTGTACTTTTTGATATTTTATGTACAGTATGTAATATATATTTTCTGTTCTTTTTGATATTTTATTTACAGTATACAAAATGTATTTGGTGTACTGTTTGTTAATATTAAGTATACAATATATGAAATATATTTACTGTACGTTTTGATATTTTATGTAAAATATATAAGATATATTTGCTGACCTTTTGATATTTTATGTAAATTATATAATATATATTTGGTGTAGTTTTTGATATTTTACATAGAGTGTAATATATATTTACTGTCGTTTTTGATATTTTATTTAGAGTGTATAATATGCATTTGGTGCAATTTTTGATATTTTATGTACAGTATATTAAATATAATTACTGAAGATTTTGATTGTTTATTTACAGTATTTATAACACATATTTGGTGTTCTTTTTGATATTTTATGTACAGTAGATAATATATACTTACTGTAATTTTTGATATTTTATTTACAGTATGTAAAATGTATTTGGTGTACTTTTAGTTAATATTATATGTACAATATATGAAACATATTTACTGTACTTTTTGATATTTTATGTACAGTATATAATATATATTTGGTGTACTTTTGATATTTTATGTAAATTATATAATATATATTTGGTGTAGTTTTTGATATTTTACATAGAGTGTAATATATATTTACTCTCATTTTTGATATTATATTTAGAGTGTATAATATACATTTTGTGTAATTATTGATATTTTATGTACAGTAAATTAAATATAATTACTGAAGATTTTGATAGTTTATTTACAGTATATATAACACATATTTGGTGTACTTTTTGATATTTTATGTACAGTAGATACTATATATTTATTGTAATTTTTGATATTTTATTTACAGTATGTAAAATGTATTTGGTGTACCTTTAGTTAATATTATATGTACAATATATGAAATATATTTACTGTACTTTTTGATATTTTATGTACAGTATATAATATATATTTGGTGTACTTTTGATATTTTATGTAAATTATATAATATATATTTGGTGTAGTTTTTGATATTTTACATAGAGTGTAATATATATTTACTGTCATATTTGATATTTTATTTAGAGTGTATAATATACAATTGGTGTAATTATTGATATTTTATGTACAGTATATTTAATATAATTACTGAAGATTTTGATAGTTTATTTACAGTATATATAACACATATTTGGTGTACTTTTTGACATTTTATGTACAGTAGATACTATATACTTACTGTAATTTTTGATATTTTATTTACAGTATGTAAAATGTATTTGGTGTACCTTTATTTAATATTATATGTACAATATATGAAATATAATTACTGTACTTTTTGATATTTTATGTACAGTATATAATATATATTTGGTGTACTTTTGATATTTTATGTAAATTATAGAATATATATTTGGTGTAGTTTTTGATATTTTACATAGAGTGTAATATATATTTACTGTCATTTTTGATATTTTATTTAGAGTGTATAATATACCTTTGTTGTAATTATTGATATTTTATGTACAGTATATAAAATATAATTACTGAAGATTTTGATAGTTTATTTACAGTACATATTACGCATATTTGGTGTACTTTTTGATATTTTATGTACAGTAGATTATATATATTTACTGTAATTTTTGATATTTTATTTACAGTATGTAAAATATATTTCGTGTACTTTTAGTTAATATTATATGTACAATATATGAAATATATTTACTGTACTTTCTGATATTTTATGTACATTATATAATATATATTTGGTGTAATTTTGATATTTTATGTAAATTATATAATATATATTTGGTGTAGTTTTTGATATTTTACATAGAGTGTAATATATATTTACTGTCCTTTTTGATATTTTATTTAGAGTGTATAATATACATTTGTTGTAATTATTGATATTTTATGTACAGAATATTAAATATAATTACTGAAGATTTTGATAGTTTATTTACAGTATATATAACACATATTTGGTGTACTTTTTGATATTTTATGTACAGTAGATAATATATACTTACTGTAATTTTTCATATTTTATTTACAGTATGTAAAATGTATTTGGTGTACTTTTAGTTAATATTATATGTACAATATATGAAATATATTTACTGTACATTTTGATATTTTATGTACTGTATATAATATATATTTGGTGTACTTTTGATATTTTATGTAAATTATATAATATATATTTGGTGTAATTTTTGATATTTTACATAGGGTGTGTAATATATATTTACTGTACTTTTTGATATTTTCTTTACAGTATATAATATACATTTGGTTTAATTTTTGATATTTTATGTACATTATGTAATATATATTTACTGTATTTTTGATATATTATTTACAGTATAGAAAATGTATTTTGTGTAGTTTTAGTTAATATTATATCTACAATATATGAAATAAAGTTACTGTACTTTTTGATATTTTATGTACAGTATATAATAAATATTTGGTGTACTTTTGATATTTTACGTACAGTATGTAATATATATTTACTGTACTTTTTGATATTTTATTTACAGTATATAAAATGTATTTGGTGTACTTTTAGTTAATATTATATATACAATATATGAAATATATTTACTGTACTTTTTGATATTTTATGTACAGTATACAAGATATATTTGCTGTCCTTTTGATATTTTATATAAATTATATAATATATATTTGGTGTAGTTTTTGATGTTTTACATATGGTGTGTAATATATATTTAATGTACTTTTTGATATTTTATTTACAGTATATAAAATGTATTTGGTGTAGTTTTAGTTAATATTATATGTACAACATTTGAAATATATTTACTGTACTTTTGGATATTTTATGTACAGTATATAATATATATTTGGTGTACTTTTGATATTTTATGTAAATTATATAATATATAGTTGGTGTAGTATTTGATATTTTACATAGAGTGTAATATATATTTACTGTCATTTTTGATATTTTATTTAGAGTGTATAAAATAAATTTGGTTTAATTTTTGATATTTAATGTACAGTTTATTAATATAATTACTGAAGATTTTGATAGTTTATTTACAGTATATATAACACATATTTGGTGTACTTTTTGATATTTTATGTACAGTAGATAATATATACTTACTGTAATTTTTTATATTTTATTTACCGTATGTAAAATGTATTTGTTGTACTTTTAGTTAACATTATATGTACAATATATGAAATATATTTACTGTACTTTTTGATATTTTATGTACAGTATATAATGTATATTTGGTGTACTTTTGATATTTTATGTAAATTATATAATATATATTTGGTGTAGTTTTTGATATTTTACATAGAGTGTAATATATATTTACTGTCCTTTTTGATATTTTATTTAGTGTGTATAATATACATTTGGTGTAATTTTTGATATTTTATGTACAGTATATTAAATATAATTACTGAAGATTTTGATAATTTATTTACAGTATATATAACACATATTTGGTGTACTTTTTGATATTTTATGTACAGTAGATAACATATATTTACTGTAATTTTTGATATTTTATTTACAGTATATAAAATGTATTTGGTGTACTTTTAGTTAATATAATATGTACAATATATGAAATATATTTCCTGTACTTTTTGATATTTTATGTACAGTATATAATATATATTTGGTGTACTTTTGATATTCTATGTAAATTATATAATATATATTTGGTGTAGTTTTTGATATTTTACATAGAGTATAATATATATTTACTGTCCTTTTTGATATTTTATTTAGAGTGTATAATATACATTTGGTGTAATTTTTGATATTTTATGTACAGTATATTAAATATAATTACTGAAGATTTTGATAGTTTATTTACAGTATATATAACACATATTTGGTGTACTTTTTGATATTTTATGTACGGCAGATAATATATACTTACTGTAATTTTTGATATTTTATTTACAGTATGTAAAATGTATTTGTTGTTCTTTTAGTTAATATTATATGTACAATATATGAAATATATTTACTGTACTTTTTGATATTTGATATACAGTATATAATATATATTTGGTGTACTTTTGATATTTTATGTAAATTATATAATATATATTTGGTGTAGTTTTTGATATTTTACATAGAATGTAATATATATTTACTGTCGTTTTTGATATTTTATTTAGATTGTATAATATACATTTGGTGTAATTTTTGATATTTTATGTACAGTATATTGAATATAATACTGAAGATTTTGATAGTTTATTTACAGTATATATAACACATAATTGGTGTACTTTTTGATATTTTATGTACAGTAGATAATATACATTTACTATAATTTTTGATATTTTCTATACAGTATATAAAATGTATTTGGTGTACTTTTAGTTAATATTATATGTACAATATAAGAAATATATTTTCTGTACTTTTTGATATTTTATGTACAGTATATAATATATATTTGGTGTACTTTTGATATTTCATGTAAATTACATATTATATATTTGGTGTAGTTTTTGATATTTTACATAGAGTGTAATATATATTTACTGTCATTTTTGATATTTTATTTAGACTGTATAATATACATTTGGTGTAATTTTTGATATTTTATGAACAGTATATTAAATATAATTACTGAAGATTTTGATAGTTTATTTACAGTATATATAACAAATATTTGGTGTACTTTTTGATATTTTATGTACAGTAGTTAATATATACTTACTGAAATTTTTCATATTTTATTTACAGTATGTAAAATGTATTTGGTGTACTTTTAGTTAATATTATATGTACAATATATGAAATATATTTACTGTACATTTTGATATTTTATGTACAGTATATAATATATATTTGGTGTGCTTTTGATATTTTATGTAAATTATATAATATATATTTGGTGTAGTTTTTGATATTTTACATAGGGTGTGTAATATATATTTACTGTACTTTTTGATATTTTATTTACAGTATATAATATACATTTGGTGTAATTTTTGATATTTTATGTACATTATGTAATATATATTTACTGTACTTTTTGATATATTATTTACAGTATATAAAATGTATTTTGTGTAGTTTTAGTTAATATTATATGTACAATATATGAAATAAAGTTACTGTACTTTTTGATATATTATGTAGAGTATATAATAAATATTTGGTGTACTTTTGATATTTTACATACAGTATGTAATATATATTTACTGTACTTTTTGATATTTTATTTACAGTATATAAAATGTATTTGGTGTACTTTTAGTTAATATTATATATAAAATGTATCAAATATATTTACTGTACTTTTTGATATTTTATGTACAGTATACAAGATATATTTGCTGTCCTTTTGATATTTTATGTAAATTTTATAATATAAATTTGGTGTAGTTTTTGATGTTTTACATAGGGTGTGTAATATATATTTAATGTACTTTTTGATATTTTATTTACAGTATATAAAATGTATTTGGTGTAGTTTTAGTTAATATTATATGTACAATATATGAAATATATTTACTGTAC
Organism: Pan paniscus; assembly: GCF_029289425.2. Lineage (NCBI taxonomy): Eukaryota > Metazoa > Chordata > Mammalia > Primates > Hominidae > Pan > Pan paniscus. Next base: position 11,546,399 of record NC_073263.2, on the reverse strand, counting down.
TATTTGATATTTTATGTACAGTATATAATATATATTTGGTGTACTTTTGATATTTTATGTAAATTATATAATATATATTTGGTGTAGTTTTTGATATTTTACATAGAGTGTAATATATATTTACTGTCAATTTTGATATTTTATTTAGGGTGTATAATATACATTTGGTGTAATTTTTGATATTTTATGTACAGTTTATTAAATATAATTACTGAAGGTTTTGATCGTTTATTTACAGTATATAAAACACATATTTGGTGTACTTTTTGATATTTTATGTACAGTAGATAATATATACTTACTGTAAATTTTTATATTTTATTTACCGTATGTAAAATGTATTTGTTGTACTTTTAGTTAATATTATATGTACAATATATGAAATATATTTACTGTACTTTTTGATATTTTATGTACAGTATATAATGTATATTTGGTGTACTTTTGATATTTTATGTAAATTATATAATATATATTTGGTGTAGTTTTTGATATTTTACATAGAGTGTAATATATATTTACTGTCCTTTTTGATATTTTATTTAGAGTGTATAATATACATTTGGTGTAATTTTTGATATTTTATGTACAGTATATTAAATATAATTACCGAAGATTTTGATAGTTTATTTACAGTATATATAACACATATTTGGTGTACATTTTTATATTTTATGTACGGTAGATAATATATACTTACTGGAATTTTTGATATTTTACTTACAGTATGTAAAATGTATTTGTTGTTCTTTTAGTTATTATTATATGTACAATATATGAAATATATTTACTGTACTTTTTGATATTTTATGTACAGTATATAATATATATTTGGTGTTCTTTTGATATTTTATGTAAATTATATAAACTATACTAGGTGTAGTTTTTGATATTTTACATAGAGTGTAATATATATTTACTGTCATTTTTGATATTTTATTTAGAGTGTATAATATACCTTTGGTGTAATTATTGATATTTTATGTACAGTATATTAAATATAATTACTGAAGATTTTGATAGTTTATTTACAGTATATATTACGCATATTTGGTGTACTTTTTGATATTTTATGTACAGTAGATAATATATATTTACTGTAATTTTTGATATTTTATTTACAGTATGTAAAATATATTTCGTGTACTTTTAGTTAATATTATATGTACAATATATGAAAAATATTTACTGTACTTTCTGATATTTTATGTACAGTATATAATATATATTTGGTGTACTTTTGATATTTTATGTAAATTATATAATATATATTACTTGTAGTTTTTGATATTTTACATAGTGTGTAATATATATTTACTGTCCTTTTTGATATTTTATTTAGAGTGTATAATATACATTTGTTGTAATTATTTCTATTTTATGTACAGTATATTAAATATAATTCCTGAAGATTTTGATAGTTTATTTACAGTATATATAACACATATTTGGTGTACTTTTTGATATTTTATGTACAGTAGATAATATATACTTACTGTAATTTTTCATACTTTATTTACAGTATGTAAAATGTATTTGGTGTACTTTTAGTTAATATTATATGTACAATATATGAAATATATTTACTGTACTTTTTGATATTTTATGTACAGTATATAATATTTATTTTGTGTACTTTTGATATTTCATGTAAATTATATAATATATATTTGGTGTAGTTTTTGATATTTTACATAGAGTGTAATATATATTTACTGTCATTTTTGATATTTTATTTAGACTGTATAATATACATTTGGTGTAATTTTTGATATTTTATGTACAGTATATTAAATATAATACTGAAGATTTTGATAGTTTATTTACAGTATATATAACACATATTTGGTGTACTTTTTGATATTTTATGTACAGTAGATAATATACATTTAGTATAATTTTTGATATTTTCTATACAGCATATAAAATGTATTTGGTGTACTTTTAGTTAATATTATATGTACAATATAAGAAATATATTTTCTGTACTTTTTGATATTTTATGTACAGTATATAATATTTATTTTGTGTACTTTTGATATTTCATGTAAATTATATAATATATATTTGGTGTAGTTTTTGATATTTTACATAGAGTGTAATATATATTTACTGTCATTTTTGATATTTTATTTAGACTGTATAATATACATTTGGTGTAATTTTTGATATTTTATGAACAGTATATTAAATATAATTACTGAAAATTTTTATAGTTTATTTACAGTATATATAACACATATTTGGTGTTCTTTTTGATATTTTATGTACAGTAGATTATATATACTTACTGTAATTTTTCATATATTATTTACAGTATGTAAAATGTATTTGGTGTACTTTTAGATAATATTATATGTACAATATATGAAATATATTTACTGTACATTTTGATATTTTATGTACAGTATATAATATATATTTGGTGTGCTTTTGATATTTTATGTAAATTATATAATATATATTTGGTGTAGTTTTTGATATTTTACATAGGGTGTGTAATATATATTTACTGTACTTTTTGATATTTTATTTACAGTATATAATATACATTTGGTGTAATTTTTGATATTTTATGTACATTATATAATATATATTTACTGTACTTTTTGATATATTATTTACAGTATATAAAATGTATTTTGTGTAGTTTTAGTTAATATTATATGTACAATATATGAAATAAAATTACTGTACTTTTTGATATATTATGTACAGTATAAAATAAATATTTGGTGTACTTTTGATATTTTACATACAGTATGTAATATATATTTACTGTACTTTTTGATGTTTTATTTACAGTATATAAAATGTATTTGGTGTACTTTTAGTTAATATTATATATACAATGTATGAAATATATTTACTGTACTTTTTGATATTTTATGTACAGTATACAAGATATATTTGCTGTCCTTTTGATATTTTATGTAAATTATATAATATATATTTGGTGTAGTTTTTGATATTTTACATAGAGTGTAATATATATTTACTGTCGTTTTTGATATTTTATTTAGAGTGTATAATATACATTTGGTGTAACTTTTGATATTTTATGTACAGTATATTAAATGTAATTACTGAAGATTTTGATAGTTTATTTACAGTATATATAACACATATTTGGTGTACTTTTTGATATTTTATGTACAGTAGATATTATATATTTACTGTAATTTTTGATATTATATTTACAGTATGTAAAATGTATTTGGTGTACTTTTAGTTAATATTATATGTACAATATATGAAATATATTTACTGTACTTTTTGATATTTTATGTACAGTATATAATATATATTTGGTGTACTTTTGATATTTTATGTAAATTATATAATATATATTTGGTGTAGTTTTTGATATTTTACATAGAGTGTAATATATATTTACTGTCATTTTTGACATTTTATTTAGAATGTATAATATACATTTGGTGTAATTTTTGATATTTTATGTACAGTATGTTAAATATAATTACTGAAGATTTTGATAGTTTATTTACAGTATATATAACACATATTTGTTGTACTTTTTGATATTTTATGTGTAGTAGATAATATAAACTTACTCTAATTTTTGATATTTTACTTACAGTATGTAAAATGTATTTGGTGTGCTTTTAGTTAATTTTACATGTACAATCTATGAAATATATTTACTGTACTTTTTGATATTTTATGTACAGTATATAATATATATTTCGTGTACATTTGATATTTTATGTAAATTATTTAATATATATTTGGTGTAGTTTTTGATATTTTTCATAGAGTGTAATATATATTTACTGTCCTTTTTGATATTTTATTTAGAGTGTATAATACACATTTGTTGTAATTTTTGATATTTTATGAACAGTATATTAAATATAATTACTGAAGATTTTGATAGTTTATTTACAGTATATATAACACATATTTGGTGTACTTTTTGATATATTATGTACAATAGATAATATATACTTACTGTAATTTTTGATATTTTATTTACAGTATGTAAAATGTATTTGGTGTACTTTTAGTTATTATTATATGTACAATATATGAAATATATTTACTGTACTTTTTGATATTTTATGTACAGTATATAATATATATTTGGTGTACTTTTGATATTTTATGTAAATTAAATAATATATATTTGGTGTAGTTTTTCATATTTTACATTGAGTGTAATATATATTTACTGTCCTTTTTGATATTTTATTTAGAGTGTATAATATACATTTGGTGTAATTTTTCATATTTTATGTACAGTATATTAAATATAATTACTGAAGATTTTGATAGTTTATTACAGTATATATATATCCCATATTTGGTGTACTTTTTGATATTTTATGTACAGTAGATAATATATACTTACTGTAATTTTTGATATTTTATTTACAGTATGTAAATGTATTTGGTGTACTTTTAGTTAATATTATATGTACAATATATGAAATATATTTACTGTACTTTTTGATATTTTATGTACAGTATATAATATATATTTGGTGTACTTTTGATATTTTATGTAAATTAAATAATATATATTTGGTGTAGTTTTTGATATTTTACATAGAGTGTAATATATATTTACTGTCCTTTTTGATATTTTATTTAGAGTGTATAATATATATTTGGTGTAATTTTTGATATTTTATGTACAGTATATTAAATATAATTACTGAAGATTTTGATAGTTTATTACAGTATATATATATCCCATATTTGGTGTACTTTTTGATATTTTATGTACAGTAAATAATATATACTTACTGTAATTTTTGATATTTTATTTACAGTATGTAAAATGTATTTGGTGTACTTTTAGTTATTATTATATGTACAATATATGAAATATATTTACTGTAATTTTTGATATTTTATGTACAGTATATAATATATATTTGGTGTACTTTTGATATTTTATGTAAATTAAATAATATATATTTGGTGTAGTTTTTGATATTTTACATAGAGTGTAATATATATTTACTGTCCTTTTTGATATTTTATTTAGAGTGTATAATATACATTTGGTGTAATTTTTGATATTTTATGAACAGTATATTAAATATAATTACTGAAGATTTGGATAGTTCATTTACAGTATATATAACACCTATTTGGTGTACTTTTTGATATTTTATGTACAGTAGATTATATATACTTACTGGAATTTTTTATATTTTATTTACAGTATGTAAAATGTATTTGGTGTAATTTTAGTTAATATTATATGTACAATATATGAAATATATTTACTGTACTTTTTGATATTTAATGTACAGTAGATAATATATACTTACTGTAATTTTTTATATTTTATTAACAGTATGAAAAATGTATTTGGTGTACTTTTAGTTAATATTACATGTACAATATATGAAATATATTTACTGTACTTTTTGATATTTTATGTAGAGTATATAATATATATTTGGTGTACTTTTGATATTTTATGTAAATTATATAATATATATTTGGTGTAGTTTTTGATATTTTACATAGAGTGTAATATATATTTACTGTCTTTTTGCTGTTTTATTTAGAGTGTATAATATACGTTTGGTGTAATTTTTGATATTTTATGAACAGTATATTAAATATAATTATTGAAGATTTTGATAGTTTATTTACAGTATATATAACACATATTTGGTGTGCTTTTTGATATTTTATGTACAGTAGATAATATATACATACTGTAAATTTTATATTTTATTTACACTATGTAAAATGTATTTGGTGTACTTTTAGTTAATATTACATGTACAATATATGAAATGTATTTACAGTACTTTTTGTTATTTTATGTACAGTACATAATATATATTTGGTGTACTTTTGATGTTTTATGTAAATTATATAATATATATTTGGTGTAGTTTTTGATATTTTACATAGAGTGTAATATATATTTACTGTCATTTTTGATATTTTATTTAGAATGTATAATATACATTTGGTGTAATTTTTGATATTTTATGTACAGTATGTTAAATATAATTACTGAAGATTTTGATAATTTATTTACAGTATATATAACACATATTTGTTGTACTTTTTGATATTTTATGTACAGTAGATAATATAAACTTACTGTAATTTTTGATATTTTATTTACAGTATGTAAAATGTATTTGGTGTGCTTTTAGTTAATATTACATGTACAATCTATGAAATATATTTACTGTACTTTTTGATATTTTATGTACAGTATATAATATATATTTCGTGTATATTTGATATTTTATGTAAATTATATAATATATATTTGGTGTAGTTTTTGATATTTTACATAGAGTGTAATATATATTTACTGTCCTTTTTGATATTTTATTTAGAGTGTATAATATACATTTGTTGTAATTTTTGATATTTTATGAACAGTATATTAAATATAATTACTGAAGATTTTGATAGTTTATTTACAGTATATATAACACATATTTGGTGTACTTTTTGATATTTTATGTACAGTAATAATATATATTTACTGTAATTTTTGATAATTTATTTACAGTATGTAAAATGTATTTGGTGTACTTTTAGTTATTATTATATGTACAATATATGAAATATATTTACTGTACTTTTTGATATTTTATGTACAGTATATAATATATATTTGGTGTACTTTTGATATTTTTTGTAAATTAAATAATATATATTTGGTGTAGTTTTTGATATTTTACATAGAGTGTAATATATATTTACTGTCCTTTTTGATATTTTATTTAGAGTGTATAATATACATTTGGTGTAATTTTTGATATTTTATGTACAGTATATTAAATATAATTACTGAAGATTTTGATAGTTTATTACAGTATATATATATCCCATATTTGGTGTACATTTTGATATTTTATGTACAGTAGATAATATATACTTACTGTAATTTTTGATATTTTATTTACAGTATGTAAAATGTATTTGGTGCACTTTTAGTTAATATTATATGTACAATATATGAAATATATTTACTGTACTTTTTGATATTTTATGTACAGTATATAATATATATTTGGTGTACATTTGATATTTTATGTAAATTAAATAATATATATTTGGTGTAGTTTTTGATATTTTACATAGAGTGTAATATATATTTACTGCCATTTTTGATATTTTATTTAGAGTGTATAATATACATTTGGTGTAATTTTTTATATTTTGTGTACAGTATAATAAATATAATTACTGAAGATATTGATAGTTTATTTACGGTATATATAACACATATTTGGTGTACTTTTTGATATTTTATGTACAGTAGATAATATATACTTACTGTAATTTTTGATATTTTATTTACTCTACGCAAAATATATTTGTTGTACTTTTAGTTAATATTATATGTACAATATATGAAATATATTTACTGTACTTTTTGATATTTTATGTACAGTATATAATATATATTTGGTGTACTTTTGATATTTTATGTAAATTATATAATATATATTTGGTGTAGTTTTTGATATTTTACATAGAGTGAAATATATATTTACTGTCCTTTTTGATATTTTATTTAGAGTGTATAATATACATTTGGTGTAATTTTTGATATTTTATGAACAGTATATTAAATATAATTTCTGAAGATTTTGATAGTTCATTTACAGTATATATAACACCTATTTGGTGTACTTTTTGATATTTTATGTACAGTAGATTATATATACTTACTGGAATTTTTATATTTTATTTACAGTATGTAAAATGTATTTGGTGCAATTTTAGTTAATATTTATGTACAATATATGAAATATATTTACTGTACTTTTTGATATTTAATGTACAGTAGATAATATATACTTACTGTAATTTTTTATATTTTATTTACAGTATGTAAAATGTATTTGGTGTACTTTTAGTTAATATTACATGTACAATATATGAAATATATTTACTGTACTTTTGATATTTTATGTACAGTATATAATATATATTTGGTGTACTTTTGATATTTTATGTACATTATATAATATATATTTGGTGTAGTTTTTGATATTTTACATAGAGTGTAATATATATTTACTGTCATTTTTGATATTTTATTTAGAATGTATAATATACATTTGGTGTAATTTTTGATATTTTATGTACAGTATGTTAAATATAATTACTGAAGATTTTGATAGTTTACTTACAGTATATATAACACATATTTGTTGTACTTTTTTATATTTTATGTACAGTAGATAATATATACTTACTGTAATTTTTGATATTTTATTTACAGTATGTAAAATGTATTTGGTGTGCTTTTAGTTAATATTACATGTACAATCTATGAAATATATTTACTGTACTTTTTGATATTTTATGTACAGTATATAATATATATTTCGTGTACATTTGATATTTTATGTAAATTATATAATATATATTTGGTGTAGTTTTTGATATTTTACATAGAGTGTAATATATATTTACTGTCCTTTTTGATATTTTATTTAGAGTGTATAATATACATTTGTTGTAATTTTTGATATTTTATGAACAGTATATTAAATATAATTTCTGAAGATTTTGATAGTTTATTTACAGTATATATAACACATATTTGGTGTACTTTTTGATATTTTATGTACAGTAGATAATATATACTTACTGTAATTTTTGATATTTTATTTACAGTATGTAAAATGTATTTGGTGTACTTTTAGTTATTAATATATGTACAATATATGAAATATATTTACTGTACTTTTTGATATTTTCTGTACAGTATATAATATATATTTGGTGTACTTTTGATATTTTATGTAAATTAAATAATATATATTTGGTGTAGTTTTTGATATTTTACATAGAGTGTAATATATATTTACTGTCCTTTTTCATATTTTATTTAGAGTGTATAATATACATTTGGTGTAATTTTTGATATTTTATGTACAGTATATTAAATATAATTACTGAAGATTTTGATAGTTTATTACAGTATATATATATCCCATACTTGGTGTACTTTTTGATATTTTATGTACAGTAGATAATATATAATTACTGTAATTTTTGATATTTTATTTACAGTATGTAAAATGTATTTGGTGTACTTTTAGTTAATATTATATGTACAATATTTGAAATATATTTACTGTACTTTTTGATATTTTATGTACAGTATATAATATATATTTGGTGTACTTTTGATATTTTATGTAAATTAAATAATATATATTTGGTGTAGTTTTTGATATTTTACATAGAGTGTAATATATATTTACTCTCATTTTTGATATTTTATTTAGAGTGTATAATATACATTTGGTGTAATTTTTTATATTTTATGTACAGTATAATAAATATAATTACTGAAGACTTTGATAGTTTATTTACAGTATATATAACACATATTTGGTGTACTTTTTGATATTTTATGTACAGTAGATAATATAAACTTACTGTAATTTTTGATATTTTATTTACTATATGCAAAATGTATTTGGTGTACTTTTAGTTAATATTATATGTACAATATATGAAATATATTTACTGTACTTTTTGATATTTTATGTACAGTATATAATATATATTTGGTGTACTTTTGATATTTTATGTAAATTATATAATATATATTTGGTGTAGTTTTTGATATTTTACATAGAGTGTAATATATATTTACTGTCCTTTTTGATATTTTATTTAGAGTGTATAATATACGTTTGGTGTAATTTTTGATATTTTATGAACAGTATATTAAATATAATTACTGAAGATTTTGATAGTTTATTTACAGTATATATAACACATATTTGGTGTGCTTTTTGATATTTTATGTACAGTAGATAATATATACTTACTGTAAATTTTATTTTTTATTTACAGTATGTAAAATGTATTTGGTGTAATTTTAGTTAATATTATATGTACAATATATGAAATATATTTACTGTAATATTTGATGTTCTATGTACAGTAGATAATATATACTTATTGTAATTTTTGATATTTTATTTACAGTATGTAAAATGTATTTGGTGTACTTTTAGTTATTATTATATGTACAATATATGAAATATATTTACTGTACTTTTTGATATTTTATGTACAGTATATAATATATATTTGGTGTACTTTTGATATTTTATGTAAATTAAATAATATATATTTGGTGTAGTTTTTGATATTTTACATAGAGTGTAATATATATTTACTGTCCATTTTGATATTTTATTTAGAGTGTATAATATACATTTGGTGTAATTTTTGATATTTTATGTACAGTATATTAAATATAATTACTGAAGATTTTGATAGTTTATTACAGTATATATATATCCCATATTTGGTGTACTTTTTGATATTTTATGTACAGTAGATGATATATACTTACTGTAATTTTTGATATTTTATTTACAGTATGTAAAATGTATTTGGTGTACTTTTAGTTAATATTATATGTACAATAAATGAAATATATTTACTGTACTTTTTGATATTTTATGTACAGTATATAATATATATTTGGTGTACTTTTGATATTTTATGTAAATTAAATAAAATATATTTGGTGTAGTTTTTGATATTTTACATAGAGTGTAATATATATTTACTGTCATTTTTGATATTTTATTTAGAGTGTATAATATACATTTGGTGTAATTTTTTATATTTTATGTACAGTATAATAAATATAATTACTGAAGATTTTGATAGTTTATTTACAGTATATATAACACATATTTGGTGTACTTTTTGATATTTTATGTACAGTAGATAATATATACTTACTGTAATTTTTGATATTTTATTTACTGTATGCAAAATGTATTTGGTGTACTTTTAGTTAATATTATATGTACAATATATGAAATATATTTACTGTACATTTTGATATTTTATGTACAGTATATAATATATATTTGGTGTACTTTTGATATTTTATGTAGATTATATAATATATATTTGGTGTAGTTTTTGATATTTTACATAGAGTGAAATATATATTTACTGTCCTTTTTGGTATTTTATTTAGAGTGTATAATATACATTTGGTGTAATTTTTGATATTTTATGAACAGTATATTAAATATAATTACTGAAGATTTTGATAGTTTATTTACAGTATATATAACACATATTTGGTGTGCTTTTTGATATTTTATGTACAGTAGATAATATATACTTACTGTAAATTTTATATTTTATTTACAGTATGTAAAATGTATTTGGTGTACTTTTAGTTAATATTATATGTACAATATATGAAATATATTTACTGTAATTTTTGATATTCTATGTACAGTAGATAATATATACTTACTGTAATTTTTTATATTTTATTTACAGTATGTAAAATGTATTTGGTGTACTTTTAGTTAATATTACATGTACAATATATGAAATATATTTACTGTACTTTTTGATATTTTATGTACAGTATATAATATATATTTGGTGTACTTTTGATATTTTATGTAAATTATATAATATATATTTGGTGTAGTTTTTGATATTTTACATAGAGTGTAATATATATTTACTGTCATTTTTGATATTTTATTTAGAATGTATAATATACATTTGGTGTAATTTTTGATATTTTATGTACAGTATGTTAAATATAATTACTGTAGATTTTGATAGTTTATTTACAGCATATATAACACATATTTGGTGTACTTTTTGGTATTTTATGTACAGTAGATAATATATACTTACTGTAATTTTTTATATTTTATTTACAGTATGTAAAATGTATTTGGTGTACTTTTAGTTAATATTATATGTACAATATATGAAATATATTTACTGTACTTTTTGATATATTATGTACAGTAGATAATATATACTTACTGTAATTTTTTATATTTTATTTACAGTATATAAAATGTATTTGGTGTACTTTTAGTTAATATTATATGTACAACATATGAAATATATTTACTAAACTTTTTGAAATTTTATGTACAGTATACAATATTTATTTGGTGTACTTTTGATATTTTATGTAAATTATATAATATATATTTGTTGTAGTTTTTGATATTTTACATAGAGTGTAATATATATTTTCTGTCCTTTTTGATATTTTATTTAGAGTGTATAATATACATTTGGTATAATTTTTGATATTTTATGAACAGTATATTAAATATAATTACTGAAGATTTTGATAGTTTATTTACAGTATATATAATACATATTTGGTGTACTTTTTGATATTTTATGTACAGTAGATAATATATACTTACTGTAATTTTTTATATTTTATTTACAGTATGTAAAATGTATTTGGTGTACTTTTAGTTAATATTATATGTACAATATGTGAAATATATTTACTGTACTTTTTGATATTTTATGTACAGTAGATAATATAAACTTACTGAAAGTTTTTATATTTTATTTACAGTATGTAAAATGTATTTGGTGTACTTCTAGTTAATATTATATGTACAATATATGAAATACATTTACTGTACTTTTTGATATTTTATGTACAGTATATAATATATATTTGGTGTACTTTTGATATTTTATGTAAATTATATAATATATACTTGGTTTAGTTTTTGATATTTTACATAGATTGTAATATATATTTACTGTCCTTTTTGATATTTAATTTAGAGTGTATAATATACATTTGGTGTAATTTTTGATATTTTATGTACAGTATATTAAATATAATTACTGAAGATTTTGACAGTTTATTTACAGTATATATAACACATATTTGGTGTACTTTTTCATATTTTTTGTACTGTTGATAATATATACTTACTGTAATTATTGATATTTTATTTACAGTATGTAAAATGTATTTGGTGTACTTTTAGTTAATATTATATGTACAATATATGAAATATATTTACTGTACTTTTTGATATTTTATGTACAGTATATAATATATATTTGGTGTACTTTTGATATTTTATGTAAATTATATAATATATATTTGGTGTAGTTTTTGATATTTTACATAGTGTGAAATATATATTTACTGTCCTTTTTGATATTTTATTTAGAGTGTATAATATACATTTGGTGTAATTTTTGATATTTTATGAACAGTATATTAAATATAATTACTGAAGATTTTGATAGTTCATTTACAGTATATATAACAACTATTTGGTGTACTTTTTGATATTTTATGTACAGTAGATTATATATACTTACTGGAATTTTTTATATTTTATTTACTGTATGTAAAATTTATTTGGTGTAATTTTAGTTAATATTATATGTACAATATATGAAATATATTTACTGTACTTTTTGATATTTAATGTACAGTAGATAATATATACTTACTGTAATTTTTTATATTTTATTTACTGTATGAAAAATGTATTTGGTGTACTTTTAGTTAATATTATATGTACAATCTATGAAATATATTTACTGTACTTTTTGATATTTTATGTACAGTATATAATATATATTTGGTGTACTTTTGATATTTTATGTAAATTATATAATATATATTTGGTGTAGTTTTTGATATTTTACATAGAGTGTAATATATATTTACTGTCATTTTTGATATTTTATTTTGAGTGTATAATATACATTGGGTGTAATTTTTGTTATTTTATGTACAGTATATTAAATATAATTACTGAAGATTTTGATAATTTATTTACAGTATATATAACACATATTTGGTGTAGTTTTTGATATTTTATGTACAGTAGATAATATATACTTACAGTAGTTTTTGATATTTTATTTACAGTATGTTAAATGTATTTGGTGTACTTTTAGTTAATATTATATGTACAATACATGAAATATATTTACTGTACTTTTTGATATTTTATGGACAGTATGTAATATATATTTGGTGTACTTTTGATATTTTATGTAAATTATATAATATATATTTGGTGTAGTTTTTGCTATTTTACATAGTGTGTAATATATATTTACTGTCCTTTTTGATATTTTATTTAGAGTGTATAATACACATTTGGTGTAATTTTTGATATTTTATGAACAGTATATTAAATATAATTACTGAAGATTTTGATAGTTTATTTACAGTATATATAACACATATTTGGTGTACTTTTTGATATTTTATGTACAGTAGATAATATGTACTTAGTGTAATTTTTGATATTTTATTTACAGTATGTAAAATATATTTGGTGTACCTTTAGTTAATATTATATGTACAATATATCAAATATATTTACTGTACTTTTTGATATTTTATGTACAGTATATAATATATATTTGGTGTACTTTTGATATTTTATGTAAATTATATAATATATATTTGGTGTAGTTTTTGATATTTTACATAGAGTGTAATATATATTTACTGTCATATTTGATATTTTATTTAGAGTGTATAATATACATTTGGTGTAATTATTGATATTTTATGTACAGTATCTTTAATATAATTACTGAAGGTTTTGATAGTTTATTTACAGTATATATAACACATGTTTGGTGTACTTTTTGATATTTTATGTACAGTAGATACTATATACTTACTGTAATTTTTGATATTTTATTTACAGTATGTAAAATATATTTGGTGTACCTTTATTTAATATTATATGTACAATATATGAAATATATTTACCGTACTTTTTGATATTTTATGTACAGTATATAATATATATTTGGTGTACTTTTGATATTTTATGTAAATTATAGAATATATATTTGGTGTAGTTTTTGATATTTTACATAGAGTGTAATATATATTTACTGTCATTTTTGATATTTTATTTAGAGTGTATAATATACCTTTGGTGTAATTATTGATATTTAATGTACAGTATATTAAATATAATTACTGAAGATTTTGATAGTTTATTTACAGTATATATTACGCATATTTGGTGTACTTTTTGATATTTTATGTACAGTAGATAATATATATTTACTGTAATTTTTGATATTTTATTTACAGTATGTAAAATATATTTCGTGTACTTTTAGTTAATATTATATGTACAATATATGAAATATATTTACTGTACTTTCTGATATTTTATGTACAGTATATAATATATATTTGGTGTACTTTTGATATTTTATGTAAATTATATAATATATATTTGTTGTAGTTTTTGATATTTTACATAGAGTGTAATATATATTTACTGTCCTTTTTGATATTTAATTTGGAGTGTATAATATAAATTTGGTGTAATTATTGATATTTTATGTACAGTATATTAAATATAATTACTGAAGATTTTGATAGTTTATTTACAGTATATATAACACATATTTGGTGTACTTTTTGATATTTTATGTACAGTAGATAATATACACTTACTGTAATTTTTCATATTTTATTTACAGTATGTAAAATGTATTTGGTGTACTTTTAGTTAATATCATATGTACAATATATGAAATATATTTACTGTACATTTTGATATTTTATGTACTGTATATAATATATATTTGGTGTACTTTTGTTATTTTATGTAAATTATATAATATATATTTGGTGTAATTTTTGATATTTTACATAGGGTGTGTAATATATATTTACTGTACTTTTTGATATTTTCTTTACAGTATATAATATACATTTGGTTTAATTTTTGATATTTTATGTACATTATGTAATATATATTTACTGTATTTTTGATATATTATTTACAGTATAGAAAATGTATTTTGTGTAGTTTTAGTTAATATTATAACTACAATATATGAAATAAAGTTACTGTACTTTTTGATATTTAATGTACAGTATATAATAAATATTTGGTGTACTTTTGATATTTTACGTACAGTATGTAATATATATTTACTGTACTTTTTGATATTTTATTTACAGTATATAAAATGTATTTTGTGTACTTTTAGTTAATATTATATATACAATATATGAAATATATTTACTGTACTTTTTGATATTTTATGTACAGTATACAAGATATATTTGCTGTCCTTTTGATATTTTATATAAATTATATAACATATATTTGGTGTAGTTTTTGATGTTTTACATAGGGTGTGTAATATATATTTAATGTACTTTTTGATATTTTATTTACAGTATATAAAATGTATTTGGTGTAGTTTTAGTTAATATTATATGTACAATATATGAAATATATTTACTGTACTTTTTGATATTTTATGTACAGTATATAATATATATTTGGTGTACATTTGATATTTTATGTAAATTATATAATATATATTTGGTGTAGTATTTGATATTTTACATAGAGTGTAATATATATTTACTGTCATTTTTGATATTTTATTTAGAGTGTATAATATACATTTGGTGTAATTTTTGTTATTTAATGTACAGTTTATTAATATAATTACTGAAGATTTTGATAGTTTATTTACAGTATATATAACACATATTTGGTGAACTTTTTGATATTTTATGTACAGTAGATAATATATACTTACTGTAATTTTTGATATTTTATTTACAGTATGTAATATGTTTTTGTTGTACTTTTAGTTAATATTATATGTACAATATATGAAATATATTTACTGTACTTTTTGATATTTTATGTACAGTATATAATATATATTTGGTGTACTTTTGATATTTTATGTAAATTATATAATATATATTTGGTGTAGTTTTTGATATTTTACATAGTGTGTAATATATATTTACTGTCATTTTTGATATTTTATTTAGAGTGTATAATATACGTTTGGTGTAATTATTGATATTTTATGTACAGTATATTAAATATAATTACTGAAGATTTTGATAGTTTATTTACAGTATATATTACGCATATTTGGTGTACTTTTTGATATTTTATGTACAGTAGATAATATATATTTACTGTAATTTTTGATATTTTATTTACAGTATGTAAAATATATTTCGTGTACTTTTAGTTAATATTATATGTACAATATATGAAATATATTTACTGTACTTTCTGATATTTTATGTACAGTATATAATATATATTTGGTGTACTTTTGATATTTTATGTAAATTATATAATATATATTTGTTGTAGTTTTTGATATTTTACATAGAGTGTAATATATATTTACTGTCCTTTTTGATATTTTATTTAGAGTGTATAATATAAATTTGGTGTAATTATTGATATTTTATGTACAGTATATTAAATATAATTACTGAAGATTTTGATAGTTTATTTACAGTATATATAACACATATTTGGTGTACTTTTTGATATTTTATGTACAGTAGATAATATATACTTACTGTAATTTTTCATATTTTATTTACAGTATGTAAAATGTATTTGGTGTACTTTTAGTTAATATTATATGTACAATATATGAAATATATTTACTGTACATTTTGATATTTTATGTACTGTATATAATATATATTTGGTGTACTTTTGATATTTTATGTAAATTATATAATATATATTTGGTGTAGTTTTTGATATTTTACATAGGGTGTGTAATATATATTTACTGTACTTTTTGATATTTTCTTTACAGTATATAATATACATTTGGTTTAATTTTTGATATTTTATGTACATTATGTAATATATATTTACTGTACTTTTGATATATTATTTACAGTATAGAAAATGTATTTTGTGTAGTTTTAGTTAATATTATAACTACAATATATGAAATAAAGTTACTGTACTTTTTGATATTTAATGTACAGTATATAATAAATATTTGGTGTACTTTTCATATTTTATGTACAGTATGTAATATATATTTACTGTAATTTTTGATATTTTATTTACAGTATATAAAATGTATTTGGTGTACTTTTAGTTAATATTACATATACAATATATGAAATATATTTACTGTATTTTTGATATTTTATGTACAGTATACAAGATATATTTGCTGTCCTTTTGATATTTTATATAAATTATATAACATATATTTGGTGTAGTTTTTGATGTTTTACATAGGGTGTGTAATATATATTTAATGTACTTTTTGATATTTTGTTTACAGTATATAAAATGTATTTGGTGTAGTTTTAGTTAATATTATATGTACAATATATGAAATATATTTACTGTACTTTTTGATATTTTATGTACAGTATATAATATATATTTGGTGTACTTTTGATATTTTATGAAAATTATATAATATATATTTGGTGTAGTATTTGATATTTTACATAGAGTGTAATATATATTTACTGTCCTTTTTGATATTTTATTTAGAGTGTATAATATACATTTGGTGTAATTTTTGATATTTAATGTACAGTTTATTAATATAATTACTGAAGATTTTGATAGTTTATTTACAGTATATATAACACATATTTGGTGTACTTTTTGATATTTCATGTACAGTAGATAATATATACTTACTGTAATTTTTTATATTTTATTTACCGTATGTAAAATGTATTTGTTGTACTTTTAGTTAACATTATATGTACAATATATGAAATATATTTACTGTACTTTTTGATATTTTATGTACAGTATATAATGTATATTTGGTGTACTTTTGATATTTTATGTAAATTATGTAATATATATTTGGTGTAGTTTTTGATATTTTACATAGAGTGTAATATATATTTACTGTCCTTTTTGATATTTTATTTAGTGTGTATATTATACATTTGGTGTAATTTTTGATATTTTATGTACAGTATATTAAATATAATTACTGAAGATTTTGATAGTTTATTTACAGTATATATAACACATATTTGGTGTACATTTTGATATTTTATGTACGGTAGGTAATATATACTTACTGTAATTTTTGATATTTTATTTACAGTATGTAAAATGTATTTGTTGTTCTTGTAGTTAATGTTATATGTACAATATATGAAATATATTTACTGTACTTTTTGATATTTTATGTACAGTATATAATATATATTTGGTGTACTTTTGATATTTTATGTAAATTATATAATATATATTTGGTGTAGTTTTTGATATTTTACAAAGAATGTATTATATATTTACTGTCGTTTTTGATATTTTATTTAGAATGTACAATATACATTTGGTGTAATTTTTGATATTTTATGTACAGTATATTAAATATAATTACTGAAGATTTTGATAGTTTATTTACAGTATATATAACACATATTTGGTGTACATTTTGATATTTTATGTACGGTAGGTAATATATACTTACTGTAATTTTTGATATTTTATTTACAGTATGTAAAATGTATTTGTTGTTCTTGTAGTTAATATTATATGTACAATATATGAAATATATTTACTGTACTTTTTGATATTTTATGTACAGTATATAATATATATTTGGTGTACTTTTGATATTTTATGTAAATTATATAAGATATATTTGGTGTAGTTTTTGATATTTTACAAAGAATGTATTATATATTTACTGTCGTTTTTGATATTTTATTTAGAATGTATAATATACATTTGGTGTAATTTTTGATATTTTACGTACAGTATATTAAATATAATTACTGAAGATTTTGATAGTTTATTTACAGTATATATAACAGATATTTGGTGTACTTTTTGATATTTTATGTACAGTAGATAATATACATTTACTATAATTTTTGATATTTTCTATACAGTATATAAAATGTATTTGGTGTACTTTTAGTTAATATTATATGTACAATATAAGAAATATATTTTCTGTACTTTTTGATATTTTATGTACAGTATATAATATATATTTGGTGTACTTTTGATATTTCATGTAAATTATATAATATATATTTGGTGTAGTTTTTGATATTTTACATAGAGTGTAATATATCTTTACTGTCATTTTTGATATATTATTTAGACTGTATAATATACATTTGGTGTAATTTTTGATATTTTATGAACAGTATATTAAATATAATTACTGAAGATTTGATAGTTTATTTACAGTATATATAACACATATTTGGTGTACTTTTTGATATTTTATGTACAGTAGATAATATATACTTACTGAAATTTTTCATATTTTATTTACAGTATGTAAAATGTATTTGGTGTACTTTTAGTTAATATTATATGTACAATATTTGAAATATATTTACTGTACATTTTGATATTTTATGTAGAGTATATAATATATATTTGGTGTGCTTTTGATAATTTATGTAAATTATATAATATATATTTGGTGTAGTTTTTGATATTTTACATAGGGTGTGTAATATATATTTACTGTACTTTTTGATATTTTATTTACAGTATATAATATACATTTGGTGTAATTTTTGATATTTTATGTACATTATGTAATATATATTTACTGTACTTTTTGATATATTATTTACAGTATATAAAATGTATTTTGTGTAGTTTTAGTTAATATTATATGTACAATATATGAAATAAAGTTACTGTACTTTTTGATATATTATGTACAGTATATAATAAATATTTGGTGTACTTTTGATATTTTACATACAGTATGTAATATATATTTACTGTACTTTTTATATTTTATTTACAGTATATAATATGTATTTGGTGTACTTTTAGTTAATATTATATATACAATGTATGAAATATATTTACTGTACTGTTTGATATTTTATGTACAGTATACAAGATGTATTTGCTGTCCTTTTGATATTTTATGTAAATTATATAATATAAATTTGGTGTAGTTTTTGATGTTTTACATAGGGTGTGTAATATATATTTAATGTATTTTTGATATTTTATTTACAGTATATAAAATGTATTTGGTGTAGTTTTAGTTAATATTATATGTACAATATATGAAATATATTTACTGTACTTTTTGATATTTTATGTACTGTATATAATATATATTTGGTGTACTTTTGATATTTTATGTAAATTATATAATATATATTTGGTGTAGTTTTTGATATTTTACATAGGGTGTAATATATATTTACTGTCAATTTTGATATTTTATTTAGGGTGTATAATATACATTTGGTGTAATTTTTGATATTTTATGTACAGTTTATTAAATATAATTACTGAAGATATTGATAGTTTATTTACAGTATATATAACACATATTTGGTGTACTTTTTGATATTTTATGTACAGTAGATAATATATACTTACTGTAAATTTTTATATTTTATTTACCGTATGTAAAATGTATTTGTTGTACTTTTAGTTAATATTATATGTACAATATATGAAATATATTTACTGTACTTTTTGATATTTTATGTACAGTATATAATGTATATTTGGTGTACTTTTGATATTTTATGTAAATTATATAATATATATTTGGTGTAGTTTTTGATATTTTACATAGAGTGTAATATATATTTACTGTCCTTTTTGATATTTTATTTAGAGTGTATAATATACATTTGGTGTAATTTTTGATATTTTATGTACAGTATATTAAATATAATTACTGAAGATTTTGATAGTTTATTTACAGTATATATAACACATATTTGGTGTACTTTTTGATATTTTATGTACAGTAGATAATATATACTTACTGTAATTTTTGATATTTTATTTACAGTATATAAAATGTATTTGGTGTACTTTTAGTTAATATTATATGTACAATATAGGAAATATATTTACTGTACCTTTTGATATTTTATGTACAGTATATAATATATATTTGGTGTACTTTTGATATTTTATGTAAATTATATAATATATATTTGGTGTAGTTTTTGATATTTTACATAGAGTATAATATATATTTACTGTCCTTTTTGATATTTTATTTAGAGTGTATAATATACATTTTGTGTAATTTTTGATATTTTATGTACAGTATATTAAATATAATTACTGAAGATTTTGATAGTTTATTTACAGTATTTATAACACATATTTGGTGTACATTTTGATATTTTATGTACGGTAGATAATATATACTTACTGGAATTTTTGATATTTTACTTACAGTATGTAAAATGTATTTGTTGTTCTTTTAGTTAATATTATATGTACAATATATGAAATATATTTACTGTACTTTTTGATATTTTATGTACAGTATATAATATATATTTGGTGTTCTTTTGATATTTTATGTAAATTATATAATATATACTTGGTGTAGTTTTTGATATTTTACATAGAGTGTAATATATATTTACTGTCATTTTTGATATTTTATTTAGAATTTATAATATACATTTGGTGTATTTATTGATATTTTATGTACAGTATATTAAATATAATTACTGAAGATTTTGATAGTTTATTTACAGTATATATAACACATATTTGGTGTACTTTTTGATATTTTATGTACAGTAGATAATATATACTTACTGTAATTTTTGCTATTTTATTTACAGTATATAAAATGTATTTGGTGTAGTTTTAGTTAATATTATATGTACAATATATGAAATATATTTACTGTACTTTTTGATATTTTATGTAGAGTATATAATGTATATTTGGTGTACTTTTGATATTTTATGTAAATTATATAATATATATTTGGTGTAGTTTTTGATATTTTACATAGAGTGTAATATATATTTACTGTCCTTTTTGATATTTTGTTTAGAGTTTATAATATACATTTGGTGTAATTTTTGATATTTTATGTACAGTATATTATATATAATTACTGAAGATTTTGATAATTTATTTACAGTATATATAACACATATTTGGTGTACTTTTTGATATTTTATGTACAGTAGATAATATATATTTACTGTAATTTTTGATATTTTATTTACAGTATACAAAGTGTATTTGGTGTACTTTTAGTTAATATTATATGTACAATATATGAAATATATTTACTGTACTTTTTGATATTTTATGTACAGTATATCATATATATTTGGTGTACTTTTGATATTTTATGTAAATTATATAATATATATTTGGTGTAGTTTTTGATATTTTACATAGAGTATAATATATATTTACTGTCCTTTTTGATATTTTATTTAGAGTGTATAATATATATTTGGTGTAATTTTTGATATTTTATGTACAGTATATTAAATATAATTACTGAAGATTTTGATAGTTTATTTACAGTATATATAACACATATTTGGTGTACGTTTTGATATTTTATGTACGGTAGATAATATATAATTACTGGAATTTTTGATATTTTATTTACAGTATGTAAAATGTATTTGCTGTTCTTTTAGTTAATATTATATGTACAATATATGAAATATATTTACTGTACTCTTTGATATGTTATGTACAGTATATAATATATATTTAGTGTTCTTTTGATATTTTATGTAAATTATATAATATATATTTGGTGTAGTTTTTGATATTTTACATACAGTGTAATATATATTTACTGTCGCTTTTGATATTTTATTTAGAATGTATAATATACATTTGGTGTAATTATTGATAATTTATGTACAGTATATTAAATATAATTACTGAAGATTTGGATAGTTTATTTACAGTATGTATAACACATATTTGGTGTACTTTTTGATATTTTATGTACAGTAGATAATATATACTTACTGTAATTTTTGATATTTTATTTACAGTACATAAAATGTATTTGGTGCACTTTTAGTTAGTATTATATGTACAATATATGAAATATATTTACTGTACTTTTTGATATTTTAGGTAAAGTATATAATATATATTTGGTGTACTTTTGATATTTTATGTAAATTATATAATATATATTTGGTGTAGTTTTTGATATTTTACATAGAGTATAATATATATTTACTGTCCTTTTTAATATTTTATTTAGAGTGTATAATATACATTTGGTGTAATTTTTGATATTTTATGTACAGTATATTAAATATAATTACTGAAGATTTTGATAGTTTACAGTATATATAACACATACTTGGTGTACTTTTTGATATTTGATGTACGGTAGATAATATATAATTACTGTAATTTTTGATATTTTATTTACAGTATGTAAAATGTATTTGTTGTTCTTTTAGTTAATATTATATGTACAATATATGAAATATATTTACTGTACTTTTTGATATTTTATGTACAGTATATAATATATATTTGGTGTACTTTGATATTTTATGTAAATTATATAATATGTATTTGGTGTAGTTTTTGATATTTTACATAGAGTGTAATATATATTTACTGTCCTTTTTGATATTTTATTTAGAATGTATAATATACATTTGGTGTAATTATTGATATTTAATGTACAGTATATTAAATATAATTACTGAAGATTTTGATAGTTTATTTACAGTATATATAACACATATTTGGTGTACTTTTTGATATTTTATGTACAGTAGATAATATATACTTACTGTAATTTTTGATATTTTATTTACAGTATGTAAAATGTATTTGGTGTACTTTTAGTTAATATTATATGTACAATATATGAAATATATTTACTGTACTTTTTGATATTTTATGTACAGTATATAATATATATTTGGTGTACTTTTGATATTTTATGTAAATTATATAATATATATTTGGTGTAGTTTTTCATATTTTACATAGAGTGTAATATATATTTACTGTCCTTTTTGATATTTTAATTAGAGTGTATAATATACATTTGGTGTAATTTTTGATATTTTATGTACAGTATATTAAATATAATTACTGAAGATTTTGATAGTTTATTTACAGTATATATAACACATATTTGGTGTACTTTTTGATATTTTATGTACAGTAGATAATATATACTTACTGTAATTTTTGATAGTTTATTTACAGTATGTAAAATGTATTTGGTGTAGTTTCAGTTAATATTATATGTACAATATATGAAATACATTTACTGTACTTTTTGATATTTTATGTACAGTATATAATATATATTTGGTGTACTTTTGATATTTTATGTAAATTATACAATATATATTTGGTGTAGTTTTTGATGTTTTACATAGGGTGTGTAATATATATTAAATGTATTTTTGATATTTTATTTACAGTATATAAAATGTATTTGGTGTAGTTTTAGTTAATATTATATGTACAATATATGAAATATATTTACTGTACTTTTTCATAATTTATGTACAGTATATAATATATATTTGGTGTACTTTTGATATTTTATGTAAATTATATAATATATATTTGGTGTAGTTTTTGATATTTTACATAGAGTGTAATATATATTTACTATCCTTTTTGATATTTTATTTAGAGTGTATAATATACATTTGGTGTAATTTTTGATATTTTATGTACAGTATATTAAATATAATTACTGAAGGTTTTGATAATTTATTTACAGTATATATAACACATATTTGGTGTACTTTTTGATATTTTATGTACAGTAGATAATATATATTTACTGTAATTTTTGATATTTTATTTACAGTATATAAAATGTATTTGGTGTACTTTTAGTTAATATTATATGTACAATATATGAAATATATTTACCGTACATTTTGATATTTTATGTACAGTATATAATATATATTTGGTGTACTTTTGATATTTTATGTAAATTATATAATGTATATTTGGTGTAGTTTTTGATATTTTACATAGAGTGTAATATATATTTACTGTCCTTTTTGATATTTTATTTAGAGTGTAGAATATACATTTGGTGTAATTTTTGATATTTTATGTACAGTATATTAAATATAATTACTGAAGATTTTGATAGTTTATTTACAGTATATATAACACATATTTGGTGTACTTTTTGATATTTTATGTACAGTAGATAATATATACTTACTGTAATTTTTGATATTTTATTTACAGTATGTAAAATGTATTTGGTGAAGTTTTAGTTAATATTATATGTACAATATATGAAATACATTTACTGTACTTTTTGATATTTTATGTACAGTATATAATATATATTTGGTGTACTTTTGATATTTTATGTAAATTATATAATATATATTTGGTGTAGTTTTTGATATTTTACATAGAGTATAATACATATTTACTGTCCTTTTTGATATTTTATTTAGAGTGTATAATATACATTTGGTGTAATTTTTGATATTTTATGTACAGTATATTAAATATAATTACTGAAGATTTTGATAGTTTATTTACAGTATATATAACACATATTTGGTGTACTTTTTCATATTTTATGTACAGTAGATAATATATACTTACTGTAATTTTTTATATTTTATTTACAGTATGTAAAATGTATTTGTTGTACTTTTAGTTAATATTATATGTACAATGTATGAAATATATTTACTGTACTTTTTGATATCTTATATACAGTATATAATATGTATTTGGTGTACTTTTGATATTTTATGTAAATTATATAATATATATTTGGTGTAGTTTTTGATATTTTACATAGAGTGAAATATATATTTACTGTCCTTTTTGATATTTTATTTAGAGTGTATAATATACATTTGGTGTAATTTTTGATATTTTATGAACAGTATATTAAATATAATTACTGAAGATTTTGATAGTTCATTTAGAGTATATATAACACCTATTTGGTGTACTTTTTGATATTTTATGTACAGTAGATTATATATACTTACTGGAATTTTTTATATTTTATTTACAGTATGTAAAATGTATTTGGTGTACTTTTAGTTAATATTATATGTACAATGTATGAAATATATTTACTGTAATTTTTGATATTCTATGTACAGTAGATAATATATACTTACTGTAATTTTTTATATTTTATTTACAGTATGTAAAATGTATTTGGTGTACTTTTAGTTAATATTACATGTACAATATATGAAATATATTTACTGTACTTTTTGATATTTTATGTACAGTATATTATATATATTTGGTGTACTTTTGATATTTTATGTAAATTATATAATATATATTTGTTGTAGTTTTTGATATTTTACATAGGGTGTAATATATATTTACTGTCCTTTTTGATATTTTATTTAGAGTGTATAATATACATTTGGTGTTATTTTTGATATTTCATGTACAGTATATGAAATATAATTACTGAAGATTTTGATAGTTTATTACAGTATATATATATCCCATATTTGGTGTACTTTTTGATATTTTATGTACAGTAGATAATATATACTTACTGTAATTTTTGATATTTTATTTACAGTATGTAAAATGTATTTCGTGTACTTTTAGTTAATATAATATGTACAATATATGAAATATATTTACTGTACTTTTTGATATTTTATGTACAGTATATAATATATATTTGGTGTACTTTTGATATTTTATGTAAATTAAATAATATATATTTGGTGTAGTTTTTGATATTTTACATAGAGTGTAATATATATTTACTGTCCTTTTTGATATTTTATTTAGAGTGTATAATATACATTTGGTGTAATTTTTGATATTTTATGAACAGTATATTAAATATAATTACTGAAGATTTTGATAGTTCATTTACAGTATATATAACACCTATTTGGTGTACTTTTTGATATTTTATGTACAGTAGATTATATATACTTACTGGAATTTTTTATATTTTATTTACAGTATGTAAAATGTATTTGGTGTACTTTTAGTTAATATTATATGTACAATATATGAAATATATTTACTGTAATTTTTGATATTTAATGTACAGTAGATAATATATACTTACTGTAATATTTATATTTTATTTACAGTATGAAAAATGTATTTGGTGTACTTTTAGTTAATATTATATGTACAATATATGAAATATATTTACTGTACTTTTTGATATTTTATGTAGAGTATATAATATATATTTGGTGTACTTTTGATATTTTATGTAAATTATATAATATATATTTGGTGTAGTTTTTGATATTTTACATAGAGTGTAATATATATTTACTGTCCTTTTTGATAGTTTATTTAGAGTGTATAATATACGTTTGGTATAATTTTTGATATTTTATGAACAGTATATTAAATATAATTACTGAATATTTTGATAGTTTATTTACAGTATATATAACACATATTTGGTGTACTTTTTGATATTTTATGTACAGTAGATAATATATACTTACTGTAAATTTTATATTTTATTTACAGTATGTAAAATGTATTTGGTGTACTTTTAGTTAATATTATATGTACAATATATGAAATATATTTACTGTAATTTTTGATATTCTATGTACAGTAGATAATATATACTTACTGTAATTTTTATATTTTATTTACAGTATGTAAAATGTATTTGGTGTACTTTTAGTTAATATTAAATGTACAATATATGAAATATATTTACTGTACTTTTTGATATTTTATGTACAGTATATAATATATATTTGGTGTACTTTTGATATTTTATGTAAATTATACAATATATATTTGGTGTAGTTTTTGGTATTTTACATAGAGTGTAATATATATTTACTGTCATTTTTGATATTTTATTTAGAATGTATAATATACATTTGGTGTAATTTTTGATATTTTATGTACAGTATGTTAAATAAAATTACTGAAGATTTTGATAGTTTATTTACAGTATATATAACACATATTTGTAGTACTTTTTGATATTTTATGTACAGTAGATAATATATACTTACTGTAATTTTTGATATTTTATTTACAGTATGTAAAATGTATTTGGTGTGCTTTTAGTTAATATTACATGTACAATCTATGAAATATATTTACTGTACTTTTTGATATTTTATGTACAGTATATAATATATATTTCGTATACATTTGATATTTTATGTAAATTATATAATATATATTTGGTGTAGTTTTTGATATTTTACATAGAGTGTAATATATATTTACTGTCTTTTTGATATTTTATTTAGAGTGTATAATATACATTTGTTGTAATTTTTGATATTTTATGAACAGTATATTAAATATAATTACTGAAGATTTTGATAGTTTATTTACAGTATATATAACACATATTTGGTGTACTTTTTGATATTTTATGTACAGTAGATAATATATACTTACTGTAATTTTTGATATTTTATTTACAGTATGTAAAATGTATTTGGTGTACTTTTAGTTATTATTATATGTACAATATATGAAATATATTTACTGTACTTTTTGATATTTTATGTACAGTATATAATATATATTTGGTGTACTTTTGATATTTTATGTAAATTATATAATATATATTTGGTGTAGTTTTTGATATTTTACATACAGTGTAATATATATTTACTGTCCTTTTTGATATTTTATTTAGAGTGTATAATATACATTTGGTGTAATTGTTGATATTTTATGAACAGTATATTAAATATAATTACTGAAGATTTTGATAGTTTATTTACAGTATATATAACACATGTTTGGTGTACTTTTTCATATTTTATGTACAGTAGATAATATATACTTACTATAATTTTTTATATTTTATTTACAGTTTGTAAAATGTATTTGTTGTAGTTTTATTTAATATTATATGTACAATATATGAAATATATTGACTGTACTTTTTGATATTTTATATACAGTATATAATATGTATTTGGTGTACATTTGATATTTTATGTAAATTATATAATATATATTTGGTGTAGTTTTTGATATTTTACATAGAGTGTAATATATATTTACTGTTCTTTTTGATATTTTATTTATAGTGTATAATATACATTTGGTGTAATTATTGATATTTTATGAACAGTATATTAAATATAATTACTGAAGATTTTAATAGTTTATTTACAGTATATATAACACATATTTGGTGTACTTTTTGATATTTTATGTACAGTAGATAATATATACTTACTGTAATTTTTTATATTTTATTTACAGTATGTAAAATGTATTTGTTGTACTTTTAGTTAATATTATATCTACAATATATGAAATATATTTACTGTACTTTTTGATATTTTATGTAGAGTATATAATATGTATTTGGTGTACTTTTGATATTTTATGAAAATTATATAATATATATTTGGTGTAGTTTTTGATATTTTACATAGAGTGAAATATATATTTTCTGTCCTTTTTGATATTTTATTTAGAGTGTATAATATACATTTGGTGTAATTTTTGATATTTTATGAACAGTGCATTAAAGATAATTACTGAAGATTTTGATAGTTTATTTACAGTATATATAACACATATTTGGTGTACTTTTTGGTATTTTATGTACAGTAGATAATATATACTTACTGTAATTTTTTATATTTTATTTACAGTATGTAAAATGTATTTCGTGTACATTTAGTTAATATTATATGTACAATATATGAAATATATTTACTGTACTTTTTGATATATTATGTACAGTAGATAATATATACTTACTGTAATTTTTTATATTTTATTTACAGTATGTAAAATGTATTTGGTGTCCTTTTAGTTAATATTATATGTACAATATAGGAATTATATTTACAGTACTTTTTGAAATTTTATGTACAGTATACAATATATATTTGGTGTACTTTTGATATTGTATGTAAATTATATAATATGTATTTGGTGTAGTTTTTGATATTTTACATAGAGTGTAATATATATTTTCTGTCCTTTTTGATATTTTATTTAGAGTGTATAATATACATTTGGTGTAATTTTTGATATTTTATGAACAGTCTATTAAATATAATTACTGAAGATTTTGATAGTTTATTTACAGTATATATAACACATATTTGGTGTACTTTTTGATATTTTATGTACAGTAGATTATATATACTTACTGTAATTTTTTATATTTTATTTACAGTATGTAAAATGTATTTGGTGTACTTTTAGTTAATATTATATGTACAATATGTGAAATATATTTACTGTACTTTTTGATATTTTATGTACAGTAGATAATATAAACTTACTGAAATTTTTTATATTTTGTTTACAGTATGTAAAATGTATTTGGTGTACTTTTAGTTAATATTATATGTACAACATATGAAATACATTTACTGTACTTTTTGATATTTTATGTACAGTATATAATATGTATTTGGTGTACTTTTGATATTTTATGTAAATTATATAATATACACTTGGTTTAGATTTGATATTTTACATAGAGTGTAATATATATTTACTGTCCTTTTTGATATTTAATTTAGAGTGTATAATATACATTTGGTGTAATTTTTGATATTTTATGTACAGTATATTAAATATAATTACTGTAGATTTTGATAGTTTATTTACAGTATATATAACACATATTTGGTGTACTTTTTCATATTTTTTGTACTGTAGATAATGTATACTTACTGTAATTTTTGATATTTTATTTACATTATGTAAAATGTATTTGGTGTACTTTTAGTTAATATTATATGTACAATATATGAAATATATTTACTGTACTTTTTGATATTTTATGTACAGTATATAATATATATTTGGTGTACTTTTGATATTTTATGTAAATTATATAATATATATTTGGTGTAGTTTTTGATAATTTACATAGAGTGAAATATATATTTACTGTCCTTTTTGATATTTTATTTAGAGTGTATAATATACATTTGGTGTAATTTTTGATATTTTATGAACAGCATATTAAATATAATTACTTAAGATTTTGATAGTTCATTTACAGTATATATAACACCTATTTGGTGTACTTTTTGATATTTTATGTACAGTAGATTATATATACTTACTGGAATTTTTTATATTTTATTTACAGTATGTAAAATGTATTTGGTGTAATTTTAGTTAATATTATATGTACAATATATGAAATATATATACTGTACTTTTTGATATTTTATGTACCATATATAATATATATTTGGTGTACTTTTGATATTTTATGTAAATTATATAATATATATTTGGTGTAGTTTTTGATATTTTACATAGAGTGAAATATATATTTACTGTCCTTTTTGATATTTTATTTAGAGTGTATAATATACATTTGGTGTAATTTTTGATATTTTATGTAAAGTATATTAAATATAATTACTGAAGTTTTTGATAGTGTATTTACAGTATATATAACACATATTTGGTGTACTTTTTGATATTTTATGTACAGTAGATAATATATACTTACTGTAATTTTTCATATTTTATTTACAGTATGTAAAATGTATTTGGTGTACTTTTAGTTAATATTATATGTACAATATATGAAATATATTTACTGTACTTTTTGATATTTTATGTACATTATATAATATATATTTGGTGTACTTTTGATATTTTATGTAAATTATATACTATATATTTGGTGTAGTTTTTGATATTTTACATAGAGTGTAATATATATTTACTGTCCTTTTTGATATTTCATTTTGAGTGTATAATATACATTTGGTGTAATTTTTGATATTTTATGTACAGTATATTAAATATAATTACTGAAGATTTTGATAGTTTATTTACAGTATATATAACACATATTTGGTGTACTTTTTGATATTTTATGTACAGTAGATAATATATACTTACTGTAATTTTTGATTTTTTTTTACAGTATGTAAAATGTATTTGGTGTACTTTTAGTTAATATTATATGTACAACATATGAAATATATTTACTGTACTTTTTGATATTTTATGTACAGTATATAATATATATTTGGTGTACATTTGATATTTTATGTAAATTATATAATATATATTTGGTGTAGTTTTTGATATTTTACATAGAGTGTAATATATATTTACTGTCCTTTTTGATATTTTATTTAGAGTGTATAATATACATTTGGTGTAATTTTTGATATTTTATGAACAGTATATTAAATATAATTACTGAAGTTTTTGATAGTTTATTTACAGTATATATAACACATATTTGGTGTACTATTTTATAGTTTATGTACAGAAGATAATATATACTTACTGTAATTTTTGATATTTTATTTACAGTATGTAAAATGTATTTGGTGTAGTTTTAGTTAATATTATATGTACAATATATGAAATATATTTACTGTACTTTTTGATATATTATGTACAGTATATAATATATATTTGGTGTACTTTTGATATTTTATGTAAATTATATAATATATATTTGGTGTAGTTTTTGATATTTTACATAGAGTGTAATATATATTTACTATCATTTTTGATATTTTATTTAGAGTGTATAATATATATTTGGTGTAATTTTTGATATTTTATGTACAGTATATTAAATATAATTACTGAAGATTTTGATAGTTTATTTACAGTATATATAACCCATCTTTGGTGTACTTTTTGATATTTTATGTACAGTAGATAATATATACTTACTTTAATTTTTTTATATTTTATTTACCGTATGTAAAATGTATTTGGTGTACCTTTAGTTAACATTATCTGTACAATATATGAAATATATTTACTGTACTTTTTGATACTTTATGTACTGTATATAATATATATTTGCTGTACTTTTGATTTTTTATGTAAATTATATAATATATATTTGGTGTAGTTTTTGATATTTTACATAGAGTGTAATATATATTTACTGTCCTTTTTGATATTTTATTTAGAGTGTATAATATACATTTGGTGTAATTTTTGATATTTTATGTACAGTATATTAAATATAATTACTGAATATTTTGATAGTTTATTTACAGTGTATATAACACATCTTTGGTGTACTTTTTGATATTTTATGTACAGTAGATAATATATTCTTACTGTAATTTTTGATATTTTATTTACAGTATGTAAAATGTATTTGGTGTACTTTTAGTTAATATTATATGTACAATATATGAAATATATTTACTGTACTTTTTGATATTTAATGTACAGTATATAATATATATTTGGTGTACTTTTGATATTTTATGTAAATTATATAATATATATTTGGTGTAGTTTTTGATATTTTACATAGAGTGTAATATATATTTACTGTCATTTTTGATATTTTATTTAGAGTGTAGAATATACATTTGGTTTAATTTTTGATATTTTATGTGCATTATATTAAATATAATTACTGAAGATTTTGATAGTTTATTTACAGTATATATAACACATATTTTGTGTACTTTTTGATATTTTATGTACAGTAGATAATATATACTTACTGTAACTTTTGATATTTTATTTACAGTATGTAAAATGTATTTGGTGTACTTTTAGTTAATATTATATGTACAATATATGAAATATATTTACTGTACTTTTTGATATTTAATGAACAGTATATAATATATATTTGGTGTACTTTTGATATTTTATGTAAATTATATAATATATATTTGGTGTAGTTTTTGATATTTTACATAGATTGTAATATATATTTACTGTCATTTTTGATATTTTATTTAGAGTGTATAATATACATTTGTTGTAATTTTTGATATTTTATGTACAGTATATTAAATATAAATACTGAAGATTTTGATAGTTTATTTACACTATATATAACACATATTTTGTGTACTTTTTGATATTTTATTTACAGTAGATAATATATACTTACTGAAATTTTTGATGTTTTATTTACAGTATGTAAAATGTATTTGGTGTAGTTTTAGTTAATATTATATGTACAATATATGAAATATATTTACTGTACTTTTTGATATTTTATGTACAGTATATAATATATATTTGGTGTACTTTTGATATTTTATGTAAATTATATAATATATATTTGGTGTAGTTTTTGATATTTTACATAGAGTGTAATATATATTTACTGTCCTTTTTGATATTTTATTTAGAGTGTATAATATACATTTGGTGTAATTTTTGATATTTTATGAACAGTATATTAAATATAATTACTGAAGATTTTGATAGTTTATTTACAGTATATATAACACATATTTTGTGTACTTTTTGATATTTTATGTACAGTAGATAATATATACTTACTGTAATTTTGATATTTTATTTACAGTATGTAAAATGTATTTGGTGTAGTTTTAGTTAATATTATATGTACAATATATGAAATATATTTACTGTACTTTTTGATATTTTATGTACAGTATATAATATATATTTGGTGTACTTTTGATATTTTATGTAAATTATATAATATATATTTGGTGTAGTTTTTGATATTTTACATAGAGTGTAATATATATTTACTGTCCTTTTGATATTTTATTTAGAGTGTATAATATACATTTGGTGTAATTTTTGATATTTTATGAACAGTATATTAAATATAATTACTGAATATTTTGATAGTTTATTTACACTATATATAACACATATTTGGTGTACTTTTTGATATTTTATGTACAGTAGATAATATATACTTACTGTAATTTTTGATATTTTATTTACAGTATGTAAAATGTATTTGGTGTAGTTTTAGTTAATATTATATGTACAATATATGAAATATATTTACTGTACTTTTTGATATTTTATGTACAGTATATAATATATATTTGGTGTACTTTTGATATTTTATGTAAATTATATACTGTATATTTGGTGTAGTTTTTGATATTTTACATAGAGTGTAATATATATTTACTGTCCTTTTTGATATTTTATTTAGAGTGTAGAATATACATTTGGTGTAATTTTTGATATTTTATGTACAGTATATTAAATATAATTACTGAAGATTTTGATAGTTTATTTACAGTATATATAACACACATTTGGTGTACTTTTTGATATTTTATGTACAGTAGATAATATATACTTACTGAAAATTTTGATATTTTATTTACAGTATGTAAAATGTATTTGGTGTAGTTTTAGTTAATATTATATGTACAATATATGAAATATATTTACTGTACTTTTTGATATTTTATGTAAAGTATATAATATATATTTGGTGTACTTTTGATATTTTATGTAAATTATAAAATATATATTTGGTGTAGTTTTTGATATTTTACATAGAGTGTAATATATATTTACTGTCCTTTTTGATATTTTATTTAGGGTGTATAATATACATTTGGTGTAATTTTTGATATTTTATATACAGTATATTAAATATAATTACTGAAGATTTTGATAGTTTATTTACAGTATATATAACACATATTTGGTGTACTTTTTGATATTTTATGTTCAGTAGATAATATATACTTGCTGTAATTTTTGATATTTTATTTACAGTATGTAAAATGTATTTGGTGTAGTTTTAGTTAATAGTATATGTACAAAATATGAAATATATTTACTGTACTTTTGATATTTTATGTACAGTATATAATATATATTTGGTGTACTTTTGATATTTTATGTAAATTATATAATATATATTTGGTGTAGTTTTTGATATTTTACATAGAGTGTAATATATATTTACTGTCCTTTTTGATATTTTATTTAGAGTGTATAATGTACATTTGGTGTACTTTTTGATATTTTATGAACAGTATATTAAATATAATTACTGAAAGTTTTGATAGTTTATTTACAGTATATATAACACATATTTGGTGTACTTTTTGATATTTTATGTACAGTAGATAATATATACTTACTGTAATTTTTGATATTTTATTTACAGTATATAAAATATATTTGGTGTAGTTTTAGTTAATATTATATGTACAATATATGAAATATATTTACTGTACTTTTTGATATTTTATGTACAGTATATAATATATATTTGGTGTACTTTTGATATTTTATGTAAATTATATACTATATATTTGGTGTAGTTTTTGATATTTTACATAGAGTGTAATATATATTTACTGTCATTTTTGATATTTTATTTTGAGTGTATAATATACATTTGGTGTAATTTTTGATATTTAATGTACAGTATATTAAATATAATTACTGAAGATTTTCATAGTTTATTTACAGTATATATAACACATATTTGGTGTACTTTTTGATATTTTATGTACAGTCGATAATATATACTTACGGTAATTTTTTTTTTATTTACAGTAAGTAAAATGTATTTGGTGTACTTTTAGTTAATATTATATGTACAACATATGAAATATATTTACTGTACTTTTTGATATTTTATGTACAGTATATAATATATATTTGGTGTACTTTTGATATTTTATGTAAATTATATAATATATATTTGGTGTAGTTTTTGATATTTTACATAGAGTGTAATACATATTTACTGTCCTTTTTGATATTTTATTTACAGTGTATAATATACATTTGGTGTAATTTTTGATATTTTATGAACAGTATATTAAATATAATTAATGAAGATTTTGATAGTTTATTTACAGTATATATAACACATATTTGGTGTACTTTTTTATATTTTATGTACAGTAGATAATATATACTTACTGTAATTTTTGATATTTTATTTACAGTATGTAAAATGTATTTGGTGTAGTTTTAGTTAATATTATATGTACAATATATGAAATATATTTACTTTACTTTTTGATATTTTGTGTACAGTATATAATATATATTTGGTGTACTTTTGATATTTTATGTAAATTATATAATATATATTTGGTGTAGTTTTTGATATTTTACATAGAGTGTAATATATATTTACTGTCATTTTTGATATTTTATTTAGAGTGTATAATATACATTTGGTGTAATTTTTGATATTTTATGAACAGTATATTAAATATAATTACTGAAGATTTTGATAGTTTATTTACAGTATATATAACACATATTTGGTGTACTTTTTGATATTTTATGTACAGTAGATAATATATACCTACTGTAATTTTTGATACTTTATTTACAGTATGTAAAATGTATTTGGTGTACTTTTAGTTAATATTATATGTACAATATATGAAATATATTTACTGTACTTTTTGATATTTTATATACACTCTATAAGATATATTTGGTGTACTTTTGATACTTTATGTAAATTATATAATATATATTTGGTGTAGTTTTTGATATTTTACATAGAGTGTAATATATATTTACTGTCCTTTTTGATATTTTATTTAGAGTGTATAATATACATTTGGTGTAATTTTTGATATTTTATGTACAGTATATTAAATATAATTACTGAATATTTTGATAGTTTATTTACAGTATATATAACACATATTTGGTGTACTTTTTAATAGTTTATGTACAGTAGACAATATATACCTACTGTAATTTTTGATATTTTATTTACAGTTTGTAAAATGTATTTGGTGTACTTTTAGTTAATATTATATGTACAACATATGAAATATATTTACTGTCCTTTTTTATATTTAATGTACAGTATATAATATATATTTGGTGTACTTTTGATATTTTATGTAAATTATATAATATATATTTGGTGTAGTTTTTGATATTTAACATAGAGTGTAATATATATTTACTGTCATTTTTGATATATTATTTAGAGTGTATAATATACATTTGTGGTAATTTTTGATATTTTATGTACAGTATATTAAATATAATTACCGAAGATTTTGATAGTTTATTTACAGTATATATAACACATATTTGGTGTACTTTGTGATATTTTATGTACAGTAGATAATATATACTTACTGTAATTTTTGATATTTTATTTACAGTATGTAAAATGTATTTGGTGTAGTTTTAGTTAATATTATATGTACAATATATGAAATATATTTACTGTACATTTTGATATTTTATGTACAGTATATAATATATATTTGGTGTACTTTTGATATTTTATGTAAATTATATAATATATATTTGGTGTAGTTTTTGATATTTTACATAGAGTGTAATGTATATTTACTGTCCTTTTTGATATTTTATTTAGAGTGTATAATGTACATTTGGTGTACTTTTTGATATTTTATGAACAGTATATTAAATATAATTACTGAAGGTTTTGATAGTTTATTTACAGTATATATAACACATATTTGGTGTACTTTTTGATATTTTATGTACAGTAGATAATATATACTTACTGTAATTTTTGATATTTTATTTACAGTATATAAAATATATTTGGTGTAGTTTTAGTTAATATTATATGTACAATATATGAAATATATTTACTGTACTTTTTGATATTTTATGTACAGTATATAATATATATTTGGTGTACTTTTGATATTTTATGTAAATTATATACCATATATTTGGTGTAGTTTTTGATATTTTACATAGTGTGTAATATATATTTACTGTCATTTTTGATATTTTATTTTGAGTGTATAATATACATTTGGTGTAATTTTTGATATTTAATGTACAGTATATTAAATATAATTACTGAAGATTTTGATAGTTTATTTACAGTATATATAACACATATTTGGTGTACTTTTTGATATTTTATGTACAGTAGATAATATATACTTACGGTAATTTTTTTTTTATTTACAGTATGTAAAATGTATTTGGTGTACTTTTAGTTAATATTATATGTACAACATATGAAATATATTTACTGTACTTTTTGATATTTTATGTACAGTATATAATATATATTTGGTGTACTATTTATATTTTATGTAAATTATATAATATATATTTGGTGTAGTTTTTGATATTTTACATAGAGTGTAATACATATTTGCTGTCCTTTTTGATATTTTATTTAGAGTGTATAATATACATTTGGTGTAATTTTTGATATTTTATGTACATTATATTAAATATTATTTCTGAAGATTTTGATAGTTTATTTACAGTATATATAACACATATTTGGTGTACTTTTTGGTATTTTATGTACAGTAGATAATATATACTTACTGTAATTTTTTATATTTTATTTACAGTATGTAAAATGTATTTCGTGTACATTTAGTTAATATTATATGTACAATATATGAAATATATTTACTGTACTTTTTGATATATTATGTACAGTAGATAATATATACTTACTGTAATTTTTTATATTTTATTTACAGTATGTAAAATGTATTTGGTGTACTTTTAGTTAATATTATATGTACAATATAGGAATTATATTTACAGTACTTTTTGAAATTTTATGTACAGTATACAATATATATTTGGTGTACTTTTGATATTGTATGTAAATTATATAATATGTATTTGGTGTAGTTTTTGATATTTTACATAGAGTGTAATATATATTTTCTGTCCTTTTTGATATTTTATTTAGAGTGTATAATATACATTTGGTGTAATTTTTGATATTTTATGAACAGTCTATTAAATATAATTACTGAAGATTTTGATAGTTTATTTACAGTATATATAACACATATTTGGTGTACTTTTTGATATTTTATGTACAGTAGATTATATATACTTACTGTAATTTTTTATATTTTATTTACAGTATGTAAAATGTATTTGGTGTACTTTTAGTTAATATTATATGTACAATATGTGAAATATATTTACTGTACTTTTTGATATTTTATGTACAGTAGATAATATAAACTTACTGAAATTTTTTATATTTTGTTTACAGTATGTAAAATGTATTTGGTGTACTTTTAGTTAATATTATATGTACAACATATGAAATACATTTACTGTACTTTTTGATATTTTATGTACAGTATATAATATGTATTTGGTGTACTTTTGATATTTTATGTAAATTATATAATATACACTTGGTTTAGATTTGATATTTTACATAGAGTGTAATATATATTTACTGTCCTTTTTGATATTTAATTTAGAGAGTATAATATACATTTGGTGTAATTTTTGATATTTTATGTACAGTATATTAAATATAATTACTGTAGATTTTGATAGTTTATTTACAGTATATATAACACATATTTGGTGTACTTTTTCATATTTTTTGTACTGTAGATAATGTATACTTACTGTAATTTTTGATATTTTATTTACATTATGTAAAATGTATTTGGTGTACTTTTAGTTAATATTATATGTACAATATATGAAATATATTTACGGTACTTTTTGATATTTTATGTACAGTATATAATATATATTTGGTGTACTTTTGATATTTTATGTAAATTATATAATATATATTTGGTGTAGTTTTTGATAATTTACATAGAGTGAAATATATATTTACTGTCCTTTTTGATATTTTATTTAGAGTGTATAATATACATTTGGTGTAATTTTTGATATTTTATGAACAGCATATTAAATATAATTACTTAAGATTTTGATAGTTCATTTACAGTATATATAACACCTATTTGGTGTACTTTTTGATATTTTATGTACAGTAGATTATATATACTTACTGGAATTTTTTATATTTTATTTACAGTATGTAAAATGTATTTGGTGTAATTTTAGTTAATATTATATGTACAATATATGAAATATATATACTGTACTTTTTGATATTTTATGTACCATATATAATATATATTTGGTGTACTTTTGATATTTTATGTAAATTATATAATATATATTTGGTGTAGTTTTTGATATTTTACATAGAGTGAAATATATATTTACTGTCCTTTTTGATATTTTATTTAGAGTGTATAATATACATTTGGTGTAATTTTTGATATTTTATGTAAAGTATATTAAATAGAATTACTGAAGTTTTTGATAGTGTATTTACAGTATATATAACACATATTTGGTGTACTTTTTGATATTTTATGTACAGTAGATAATATATACTTACTGTAATTTTTCATATTTTATTTACAGTATGTAAAATGTATTTGGTGTACTTTTAGTTAATATTATATGTACAATATATGAAATATATTTACTGTACTTTTTGATATTTTATGTACATTATATAATATATATTTGGTGTACTTTTGATATTTTATGTAAATTATATACTATATATTTGGTGTAGTTTTTGATATTTTACATAGAGTGTAATATATATTTACTGTCCTTTTTGATATTTTATTTTGAGTGTATAATATACATTTGGTGTAATTTTTGATATTTTATGAACAGTATATTAAATATAATTACTGAATATTTTGATAGTTTATTTACACTATATATAACACATATTTGGTGTACTTTTTGATATTTTATGTACAGTAGATAATATATACTTACTGTAATTTTTGATATTTTATTTACAGTATGTAAAATGTATTTGGTGTAGTTTTAGTTAATATTATATGTACAATATATGAAATATATTTACTGTACTTTTTGATATTTTATGTACAGTATATAATATATATTTGGTGTACTTTTTATATTTTATGTAAATTATATACTGTATATTTGGTGTAGTTTTTGATATTTTACATAGAGTGTAATATATATTTACTGTCCTTTTTGATATTTTATTTAGAGTGTAGAATATACATTTGGTGTAATTTTTGATATTTTATGTACAGTATATTAAATATAATTACTGAAGATTTTGATAGTTTATTTACAGTATATATAACACACATTTGGTGTACTTTTTGATATTTTATGTACAGTAGATAATATATACTTACTGAAAATTTTGATATTTTATTTACAGTATGTAAAATGTATTTGGTGTAGTTTTAGTTAATATTATATGTACAATATATGAAATATATTTACTGTACTTTTTGATATTTTATGTAAAGTATATAATATATATTTGGTGTACTTTTGATATTTTAT
The DNA here is from genome assembly GCF_029289425.2 of Pan paniscus. Classification (NCBI taxonomy): domain Eukaryota; kingdom Metazoa; phylum Chordata; class Mammalia; order Primates; family Hominidae; genus Pan; species Pan paniscus. The sequence continues at coordinate 11,504,232 of NC_073263.2, read as the reverse complement.
GTAAATTATAAAATATATATTTGGTGTAGTTTTTGATATTTTACATAGAGTGTAATATATATTTACTGTCCTTTTTGATATTTTATTTAGGGTGTATAATATACATTTGGTGTAATTTTTGATATTTTATATACAGTATATTAAATATAATTACTGAAGATTTTGATAGTTTATTTACAGTATATATAACACATATTTGGTGTACTTTTTGATATTTTATGTTCAGTAGATAATATATACTTGCTGTAATTTTTGATATTTTATTTACAGTATGTAAAATGTATTTGGTGTAGTTTTAGTTAATAGTATATGTACAAAATATGAAATATATTTACTGTACTTTTGATATTTTATGTATAGTATATAATATATATTTGGTGTACTTTTGATATTTTATGTAAATTATATAATATATATTTGGTGTAGTTTTTGATATTTTACATAGAGTGTAATATATATTTACTGTCCTTTTTGATATTTTATTTAGAGTGTATAATGTACATTTGGTGTACTTTTTGATATTTTATGAACAGTATATTAAATATAATTACTGAAGGTTTTGATAGTTTATTTACAGTATATATAACACATATTTGGTGTACTTTTTGATATTTTATGTACAGTAGATAATATATACTTACTGTAATTTTTGATATTTTATTTACAGTATATAAAATATATTTGGTGTAGTTTTAGTTAATATTATATGTACAATATATGAAATATATTTACTGTACTTTTTGATATTTTATGTACAGTATATAATATATATTTGGTGTACTTTTGATATTTTATGTAAATTATATACTATATATTTGGTGTAGTTTTTGATATTTTACATAGAGTGTAATATATATTTACTGTCATTTTTGATATTTTATTTTGAGTGTATAATATACATTTGGTGTAATTTTTGATATTTAATGTACAGTATATTAAATATAATTACTGAAGATTTTCATAGTTTATTTACAGTATATATAACACATATTTGGTGTACTTTTTGATATTTTATGTACAGTCGATAATATATACTTACGGTAATTTTTTTTTTATTTACAGTAAGTAAAATGTATTTGGTGTACTTTTAGTTAATATTATATGTACAACATATGAAATATATTTACTGTACTTTTTGATATTTTATGTACAGTATATAATATATATTTGGTGTACTTTTGATATTTTATGTAAATTATATAATATATATTTGGTGTAGTTTTTGATATTTTACATAGAGTGTAATACATATTTACTGTCCTTTTTGATATTTTATTTACAGTGTATAATATACATTTGGTGTAATTTTTGATATTTTATGAACAGTATATTAAATATAATTAATGAAGATTTTGATAGTTTATTTACAGTATATATAACACATATTTGGTGTACTTTTTTATATTTTATGTACAGTAGATAATATATACTTACTGTAATTTTTGATATTTTATTTACAGTATGTAAAATGTATTTGGTGTAGTTTTAGTTAATATTATATGTACAATATATGAAATATATTTACTTTACTTTTTGATATTTTGTGTACAGTATATAATATATATTTGGTGTACTTTTGATATTTTATGTAAATTATATAATATATATTTGGTGTAGTTTTTGATATTTTACATAGAGTGTAATATATATTTACTGTCCTTTTTGATATTTTATTTAGAGTGTATAATATACATTTGGTGTAATTTTTGATATTTTATGAACAGTATATTAAATATAATTACTGAAGATTTTGATAGTTTATTTACAGTATATATAACACATATTTGGTGTACTTTTTGATATTTTATGTACAGTAGATAATATATACCTACTGTAATTTTTGATACTTTATTTACAGTATGTAAAATGTATTTGGTGTACTTTTAGTTAATATTATATGTACAATATATGAAATATATTTACTGTACTTTTTGATATTTTATATACACTCTATAAGATATATTTGGTGTACTTTTGATACTTTATGTAAATTATATAATATATATTTGGTGTAGTTTTTGATATTTTACATAGAGTGTAATATATATTTACTGTCCTTTTTGATATTTTATTTAGAGTGTATAATATACATTTGGTGTAATTTTTGATATTTTATGTACAGTATATTAAATATAATTACTGAATATTTTGATAGTTTATTTACAGTATATATAACACATATTTGGTGTACTTTTTAATAGTTTATGTACAGTAGACAATATATACCTACTGTAATTTTTGATATTTTATTTACAGTTTGTAAAATGTATTTGGTGTACTTTTAGTTAATATTATATGTACAACATATGAAATATATTTACTGTCCTTTTTTATATTTAATGTACAGTATATAATATATATTTGGTGTACTTTTGATATTTTATGTAAATTATATAATATATATTTGGTGTAGTTTTTGATATTTAACATAGAGTGTAATATATATTTACTGTCATTTTTGATATATTATTTAGAGTGTATAATATACATTTGTGGTAATTTTTGATATTTTATGTACAGTATATTAAATATAATTACCGAAGATTTTGATAGTTTATTTACAGTACATATAACACATATTTGGTGTACTTTGTGATATTTTATGTACAGTAGATAATATATACTTACTGTAATTTTTGATATTTTATTTACAGTATGTAAAATGTATTTGGTGTAGTTTTAGTTAATATTATATGTACAATATATGAAATATATTTACTGTACATTTTGATATTTTATGTACAGTATATAATATATATTTGGTGTACTTTTGACATTTTATGTAAATTATATAATATATATTTGGTGTAGTTTTTGATATTTTACATAGAGTGTAATGTATATTTACTGTCCTTTTTGATATTTTATTTAGAGTGTATAATGTACATTTGGTGTACTTTTTGATATTTTATGAACAGTATATTAAATATAATTACTGAAGGTTTTGATAGTTTATTTACAGTATATATAACACATATTTGGTGTACTTTTTGATATTTTATGTACAGTAGATAATATATACTTACTGTAATTTTTGATATTTTATTTACAGTATATAAAATATATTTGGTGTAGTTTTAGTTAATATTATATGTACAATATATGAAATATATTTACTGTACTTTTTGATATTTTATGTACAGTATATAATATATATTTGGTGTACTTTTGATATTTTATGTAAATTATATACCATATATTTGGTGTAGTTTTTGATATTTTACATAGTGTGTAATATATATTTACTGTCATTTTTGATATTTTATTTTGAGTGTATAATATACATTTGGTGTAATTTTTGATATTTAATGTACAGTATATTAAATATAATTACTGAAGATTTTGATAGTTTATTTACAGTATATATAACACATATTTGGTGTACTTTTTGATATTTTATGTACAGTAGATAATATATACTTACGGTAATTTTTTTTTTATTTACAGTATGTAAAATGTATTTGGTGTACTTTTAGTTAATATTATATGTACAACATATGAAATATATTTACTGTACTTTTTGATATTTTATGTACAGTATATAATATATATTTGGTGTACTATTTATATTTTATGTAAATTATATAATATATATTTGGTGTAGTTTTTGATATTTTACATAGAGTGTAATACATATTTGCTGTCCTTTTTGATATTTTATTTAGAGTGTATAATATACATTTGGTGTAATTTTTGATATTTTATGTACATTATATTAAATATTATTTCTGAAGATTTTGATAGTTTATTTACAGTATATATAACACATATTTGGTGTACTTTTTGATATTTTATGTACAGTAGATAATATATACTGACTGTAATCTTTGATATTTTATTTACAGTATGTAAAATGTATTTGGTGTACTTTTAGTTAATATTATATGTACAATATATGAAATATATTTACTGTACTTTTTGATATTTTATGTACAGTATATAATATATATTTGGTGTACTTTTGATATTTTATATAAATTATATAATATATATTTGGTGTAGTATTTGATATTTTACATAGAGTGTAATATATATTTACTGTCCTTTTTGATATTTTATTTACAGTGTATAATATACATTTGGTGTAATTTTTGATATTTTATGAACAGTATATTAAATATAATTACTGAAGATTTTGATAGTTTATTTACAGTATATATAACACATATTTGGTGTACTTTTTGATATTTTATGTACAGTAGATAATATATACTTACTGTAATTTTTGATATTTTATTTACAGTATGTAAAATGTATTTGGTGTACTTTTAGTTAATATTATATGTACAATATATGAAATATATTTACTGTACTTTTTGATATTTTATGTACAGTATATAATATATATTTAGTGTACTTTTGATATTTTATGTAAATTATATAATATATATTTGGTGTAGTTTTTGATATTTTACATAGAGTGTAACATATATTTACTGTCCTATTTGATATTTTATTTAGAGTGTATAATATACATTTGGTGTAATTTTTGATATTTTTTGAACAGTATATTAAATATAATTACTGTAGTTTTTGATAGTAAACTTACGGTATGTATTAGACATATTTGGTGTACTTTTTGATATTTTATGTACAGTATGTAATATATATTTACTGTTCTTTTTGATATTTTATTTACAGTATATAAAATGTATTTGGTGTACTTTTAGTTAATATTAAGTAAACAATATATGAAATGTATTTACTGTACGTTTTGATATTTTATGTACAATATATAAGATATATTTGCTGGCCTTTTGATATTTTATGTAAATTATATAATATATATTTGGTGTAGTTTTTGATATTTTACATAGAGTGTAATATATATTTACTGTCGTTTTTGATATTTTATTTAGAGTGTATAATATACATTTGTTGTAATTTTTTATATTTTATGTACAATATATTAAATATAATTACTGAAGCTTTTGATAGTTTATTTACAGTATTTATAACACATATTTGGTGTTCTTTTTGATATTTTATGTACAGTAGATATATATACTTACTGTAATTTTTGATATTTTATTTACAGTATGTAAAATGTATTTGGTGTACTTTTAGTTAATATTATATGTACAATATATGAATCATATTTACTGTACTTTTTGATATTTTATGTACAGTATATAATATATATTTGGTGTACATTTGATATTTTATGCAAATTATATAACATATATTTGGTGTAGTTTTTGATATTTTACATAGAGTGTAATATATATTTACTGTCATTTTTGATATTTTATTTGGAGTGTATAATATATATTTGGTGTAATTTTTGATATTTTATGTACAGTATATTAAATATAATTACTGAAGATTTTGATAGTATATTTACAGTATATATAACACATATTTGGTGTACTTTTTTATATTTTATGTACAGTAGATAATATATACTTGCTGTAATTTTTGATATTTTATTTACAGTATATAAAATGTATTTGGTGTACTTTTAGTTAATATTATATGTACAATATATGAAATATATTTACTGTACTTTTTGATATTTTATCTACAGTATATAATATATATTTGGTGTACTTTTGATATTTTATGTAAATTATGCAATATATATTTGGTGTAGTATTTGATATTTTACATAGAGTGTAATATATATTTACTGTCATTTTTGATATTTTATTTATAGTGTATAATATACATTTCGTGTAATTATTGATATTTTATGTACAGTATATTAAATATAATTACTGAAGCTTTTGATAGTTTATTTACAGTATATATAACACATATTTGGTGTACTTTTTGATATTTTATGTACAGTAGATAATATTTACTTACTGTAATTTTTTATATTTTATTTACAGTCTGTAAAATGTATTTGGTGTACTTTTAGTTAATATTATACGTACAATATGTGAAATATATTTACTGTACTTTTTGATATTTTATGTACAGTAGATAATATAAACTTACTGTAATTTTTTATATGTTATTTACAGTATGTAAAATGTATTTGGTGTAATTTTACTTAATATTATATGTACAATATATGAAATATATTTACTGTACTTTTTGATATTTTATGTACAGTATATAATATATATTTGGTGTACTTTTGATATTTTATGTAAATTATATAATATATATTTGGTGTAGTTTTTCATATTTTACATAGAGTGTAATATATATTTACTGTCCTTTTTGGTATTTTATTTAGAGTGTATAATATACATTTGGTGTAATTTTTGATATTTTATGAACAGTATATTAAATATAATTACTGAAGATTTTGATAGTTTATTTACAGTATATATAACACATATTTGGTGTACTTTTTCATATTTTATGTACAGTAGATAATATATACTTACTGTAATTTTTTATATTTTATTTACAGTATGTAAAATGGATTTGTTGTACTTTTAGTTAACATTATATGTACAATATATGAAATATATTTACTGTACTTTTTGATATTTTATATACAGTAAATAATATGTATTTGGTGTACTTTTGATATTTTATGTAAATTATATAATATATATTTGGTGTAGTTTTTGATATTTTACATAGAGTGTAATATATATTTACTGTCCTTTTTGATATTTTACTTAGAGTGTATAATATACATTTGGTGTAATTTTTGATATATTATGAACAGTATATTAAATATAATACTGAAGATTTTAATAGTTTATTTACAGTATATATAACACATATTTGGTGTACTTTTTGATATTTTATGTACAGTAGATTATATATACTTACTGGAATTTTTTATATTTTATTTACAGTATGTAAAATGTATTTGGTGTACTTTTAGTTAATATTATATGTACAATATATGAAATATATTTACTGTACTTTTTGATATTTAATGTACAGTAGATAATATATACTTACTGTAATATTTATATTTTATTTACAGTATGAAAAATGTATTTGGTGTACTTTTAGTTAATATTATATGTACAATATATGAAATATATTTACTGTACTTTTTGATATTTTATGTAGAGTATATAATATATATTTGGTGTACTTTTGATATTTTATGTAAATTATATAATACATATTTGGTGTAGTTTTTGATATTTTACATAGAGTGTAATATATATTTACTGTCCTTTTTGATAGTTTATTTAGAGTGTATAATATACGTTTGGTATAATTTTTGATATTTTATGAACAGTATATTAAATATAATTACTGAAGATTTTGATAGTTTATTTACAGTATATATAACACATATTTGGTGTACTTTTTGATATTTTATGTACAGTAGATAATATATACTTACTGTAAATTTTATATTTTATTTACAGTATGTAAAATGTATTTGGTGTACTTTTAGTTAATATTATATGTACAATATATGAAATATATTTACTGTAATTTTTGATATTCTATGTACAGTAGATAATATATACTTACTGTAATTTTTATATTTTATTTACATTATGTAAAATGTATTTGGTGTACTTTTAGTTAATATTACATGTACAATATATGAAATATATTTACTGTACTTTTTGATATTTTATGTACAGTATATAATATATATTTGGTGTACTTTTGATATTTTATGTAAATTATACAATATATATTTGGTGTAGTTTTTGATATTTTACATAGAGTGTAATATATATTTACTGTCATTTTTGATATTTTATTTAGAATGTATAATATACATTTGGTGTAATTTTTGATATTTTATGTACAGTATGTTAAATAAAATTACTGAAGATTTTGATAGTTTATTTACAGTATATATAACACATATTTGTAGTACTTTTTGATATTTTATGTACAGTAGATAATATATACTTACTGTAATTTTTGATATTTTATTTACAGTATGTAAAATGTATTTGGTGTGCTTTTAGTTAATATTACATGTACAATCTATGAAATATATTTACTGTACTTTTTGATATTTTATGTACAGTATATAATATATATTTCGTGTACATTTGATATTTTATGTAAATTATATAATATATATTTGGTGTAGTTTTTGATATTTTACATAGAGTGTAATATATATTTACTGTCCTTTTTGATATTTTATTTAGAGTGTATAATATACATTTGGTGTAATTTTTGATATTTTATGAACAGTCTATTAAATATAATTACTGAAGATTTTGATAGTTTATTTACAGTATATATAACACATATTTGGTGTACTTTTTGATATTTTATGTACAGTAGATTATATATACTTACTGTAATTTTTTATATTTTATTTACAGTATGTAAAATGTATTTGGTGTACTTTTAGTTAATATTATATGTACAATATGTGAAATATATTTACTGTACTTTTTGATATTTTATGTACAGTAGATAATATATACTTACTGAAATTTTTTATATTTTGTTTACAGTATGTAAAATGTATTTGGTGTACTTTTAGTTAATATTATATGTACAACATATGAAATATATTTACTCTACTTTTTGATATTTTATGTACAGTATATAATATATATTTGGTGTACTTTTGATATTTTATGTAAATTATATAATATACACTTGGTTTAGTTTTTGATATTTTACATAGAGTGTAATATATATTTACTGTCCTTTTTGATATTTAATTTAGAGTGTATAATATACATTTGGTGTAATTTTTGATATTTTATGTACAGTACATTAAATATAATTACTGTAGATTTTGATAGTTTATTTACAGTATATATAACACATATTTGGTGTACTTTTTCATATTTTTTGTACTGTAGATAATATATACTTACTGTAATTTTTGATATTTTATATACATTATGTAAAATGTATTTGGTGTACTTTTAGTTAATATTATATGTACAATATATGAAATATATTTACTGTACTTTTTGATATTTTATGTACAGTATATAATATATATTTGGTGTACTTTTGATATTTTATGTAAATTATATAATATATATTTGGTGTAGTTTTTGATAATTTACATAGAGTGAAATATATATTTACTGTCCTTTTTGATATTTTATTTAGAGTGTATAATATACATTTGGTGTAATTTTTGATATTTTATGAACAGCATATTAAATATAATTACTTAAGATTTTGATAGTTCATTTACAGTATATATAACACCTATTTGGTGTACTTTTTGATATTTTATGTACAGTAGATTATATATACTTACTGGAATTTTTTATATTTTATTTACAGTATGTAAAATGTATTTGGTGTAATTTTAGTTAATATTATATGTACAATATATGAAATATATATACTGTACTTTTTGATATTTTATGTACCATATATAATATATATTTGGTGTACTTTTGATATTTTATGTAAATTAAATAATATATATTTGGTGTAGTTTTTGATATTTTACATAGTGTGTAATATATATTTACTGTCATTTTTGATATATTATATAGAGTGTATAATATACATTTGGTGTAATTTTTTATATTTTATGTACAGTATAATAAATATAATTAGTGAAGATTTTGATAGTTTATTTACAGTATATATAACACATATTTGGTGTACTTTTTGATATTTTATGTACAGTATATAATATATATTTGGTGTACTTTTGATATTTTATGTAAATTATATAATATATATTTGGTGTAGTTTTTGATATTTTACATAGAGTGAAATATATATTTAATGTCCTTTTTGATATTTTATTTAGAGTGTATAATATACATTTGGTGTAATTTTTGATATTTTATGTAAAGTATATTAAATATAATTACTGAAGTTTTTGATAGTGTATTTACAGTATATATAACACATATTTGGTGTACTTTTTGATATTTTATGTAGAGTAGATAATATATACTTACTGTAATTTTTCATATTTTATTTACAGTATGTAAAATGTATTTGGTGTACTTTTAGTTAATATTATATGTACAATATATGAAATATATTTACTGTACTTTTTGATATTTTATGTACATTATATAATATATATTTGGTGTACTTTTGATATTTTATGTAAATTATATACTATATATTTGGTGTAGTTTTTGATATTTTACATAGAGTGTAATATATATTTACTGTCCTTTTTGATATTTTATTTGGAGTGTATAATATACATATGGTGTAATTTTTGATATTTTATGTACAGTATATTAAATATAATTACTGAAGATTTTGATAGTTTATTTACAGTATATATAACACATATTTGGTGTACTTTTTGATATTTTATGTACAGTAGATAATATATACTTACTGTAATTTTTGATATTTTTTTTACAGTATGTAAAATGTATTTGGTGTACTTTTAGTTAATATTATATGTACAACATATGAAATATATTTACTGTACTTTTTGATATTTTATGTACAGTATATAATATATATTTGGTGTACATTTGATATTTTATGTAAATTATATAATATATATTTGGTGTAGTTTTTGATATTTTACATAGAGTGTAATATATATTTACTGTCCTTTTTGATATTTTATTTAGAGTGTATAATATACATTTGGTGTAATTTTTGATATTTTATGAACAGTATATTAAATATAATTACTGAAGATTTTGATAGTTTATTTACAGTATATATAACACATATTTGGTGTACTATTTTATAATTTATGTACAGAAGATAATATATACTTACTGTAATTTTTGATATTTTATTTACAGTATGTAAAATGTATTTGGTGTAGTTTTAGTTAATATTATATGTACAATATATGAAATATATTTACTGTACTTTTTGATATATTATGTACAGTATATAATATATATTTGGTGTACTTTTGATATTTTATGTAAATTATATAATATATATTTGGTGTAGTTTTTGATATTTTACATAGAGTGTAATATATATTTACTGTCATTTTTGATATTTTATTTAGAGTTTATAATATATATTTGGTGTAATTTTTGATATTTTATGTACAGTATATTAAATATAATTACTGAAGATTTTGATAGTTTATTTACAGTATATATAACACATCTTTGGTGTACTTTTTGATATTTTATGTACAGTAGATAATATATACTTACTTTAATTTTTTTATATTTTATTTACCGTATGTAAAATGTATTTGGTGTACCTTTAGTTAACATTATCTGTACAATATATGAAATATATTTACTGTACTTTTTGATACTTTATGTACTGTATATAATATATATTTGCTGTACTTTTGATATTTTATGTAAATTATATAATATATATTTGGTGTAGTTTTTGATATTTTACATAGAGTGTAATATATATTTACTGTCCTTTTTGATATTTTATTTAGAGTGTATAATATACATTTGGTGTAATTTTTGATATTTTATGTACAGTATATTAAATATAATTACTGAATATTTTGATAGTTTATTTACAGTATATATAACACATATTTGGTGTACTTTTTGATATTTTATGTACAGTAGATAATATATTCTTACTGTAATATTTGATATTTTATTTACAGTATGTAAAATGTATTTGGTGTACTTTTAGTTAATATTATATGTACAATATATGAAATATATTTACTGTACTTTTTGATATTTAATGTACAGTATATAATATATATTTGGTGTACTTTTGATATTTTATGTAAATTATATAATATATATTTGGTGTAGTTTTTGATATTTTACATAGAGTGTAATATATATTTACTGTCATTTTTGATATTTTATTTAGAGTGTAGAATATACATTTGGTGTAATTTTTGATATTTTATGTACAGTATATTAAATATAATTACTGAATATTTTGGTAGTTTATTTACAGTATATATAACACATATTTGGTGTACTTTTTGATATTTTATGTACAGTAGATAATATATACTTACTGTAATTTTTGATATTTTATTTACAGTATGTAAAATGTATTTGGTGTAGTTTTAGTTAATATTATATGTACAATATATGAAATATATTTACTGTACTTTTTGATATTTTATGTACAGTATATAATATATATTTGGTGTACTTTTGATATTTTATGTAAATTATATACTATATATTTGGTGTAGTTTTTGATATTTTACATAGAGTGTAATATATATTTACTGTCATTTTTGATATTTTATTTAGAGTGTATAATATACATTTGGTGTAATTTTTGATATTTTATGTACAGTATATTAAATATAATTACTGAAGAATTTGATAGTTTATTTACAGTATATATAACACATATTTGGTGTACTTTTTGATATTTTATGTACAGTAGATAATATATACTTACTGTAATTTTTTATATTTTATTTACCGTATGTAAAATGTATTTGGTGTACTTTAGTTAATATTATATGTACAACATATGAAATATATTTACTGTACTTTTTGACATTTTATGTACAGTGTATAATATATATTTGGTGTACTTTTGATATTTTATGTAAATTATATAATATATATTTGGTGTAGTTTTTGATATTTTACATAGAGTGTAATATGTATTTACTGTCCTTTTTGATATTTTATTTAGAGTGTATAATATACATTTGGTGTAATTTTTGATATTTTATGTACAGTATATTAAATATAATTACTGAAGATTTTGATAGTTTATTTACAGTATATATAACACATATTTGGTGTACTTTTTGATATTTTATGTACAGTAGATAATATATACTTACTGTAATTTTTGATATTTTATTTACAGTATGTAAAATGTATTTGGTGTAGTTTTAGTTAATATTATATGTACAATTTATGAAATATATTTACTGTACTTTTTGATATTTTATGTACAGTATATAATATATATTTGGTGTACTTTTGATATTTTATGTAAATTATATAATATATATTTGGTGTAGTTTTTGATATTTTACATAGAGTGTAATATATATTTACTGTCCTTTTTGATATTTTATTTAGAGTGTATAATATACATTTGGTGTAATTTTTGATATTTTATGAACAGTATATTAAATATAATTACTGAAGATTTTGATAGTTTATTTACAGTATATATAACACATATTTGGTGTACTTTTTGATATTTTATGTACAGTAGATAATATATACCTACTGTAATTTTTGATACTTTATTTACAGTATGTAAAATGTATTTGGTGTACTTTTAGTTAATATTATATGTACAATATATGAAATATATTTACTGTACTTTTTGATATTTTATATACACTATATAAGATATATTTGGTGTACTTTTGATACTTTATGTAAATTATATAATATATATTTGGTGTAGTTTTTGATATTTTACATAGAGTGTAATATATATTTACTGTCCTTTTTGATATTTTATTTAGAGTGTATAATATACATTTGGTGTAATTTTTGATATTTTATGTACAGTATATTAAATATAATTACTGAATATTTTGATAGTTTATTTACAGTATATATAACACATATTTGGTGTACTTTTTAATAGTTTATGTACAGTAGACAATATATACTTACTGTAATTTTGATATTTTATTTACAGTTTGTAAAATGTATTTGGTGTACTCTTAGTTAATATTATATGTACAATATATGAAATATATTTACTGTACTTTTTGATATTTAATGTACAGTATATAATATATATTTGGTGTACTTTTGATATTTTATGTAAATTATATAATATATATTTGGTGTAGTTTTTGATATTTTACATAGAGTGTAATATATATTTACTGTCATTTTTGATATTTTATTTAGAGTGTATAATATACATTTGTGGTAATTTTTGATATTTTATGTACAGTATATTAAATATAATTACTGAAGTTTTTGATAGTTTATTTACAGTCTATATAACACATATTTGGTGTTCTTTGTGATATTTTATGTACAGTAGATAATATATACTTACTGTAACTTTTGATATTTTATTTACAGTATGTAAAATGTATTTGGTGTAGTTTTAGTTAATATTATATGTACAATATATGAAATATATTTACTGTACATTTTGATATTTTATGTACAGTATATAATATATATTTGGTGTACTTTTGATATTTTATGTAAATTATATAATATATATTTGGTGTAGTTTTTGATATTTTACATAGAGTGTAATATATATTTACTGTCCTTTTTGATATTTTATTTAGAGTGTATAATGTACATTTGGTGTACTTTTTGATATTTTATGAACAGTATATTAAATATAATTACTGAAGATTTTGATAGTTTATTTACAGTATATATAACACATATTTGGTGTACTGTTTGATATTTTATGTACAGTAGATAATATATACTTACTGTAATTTTTGATATTTTATTTACAGTATATAAAATATATTTGGTGTAGTTTTAGTTAATATTATATGTACAATATATGAAATATATTTACTGTACTTTTTGATATTTTATGTACAGTATATAATATATATTTGGTGTACTTTTGATATTTTATGTAAATTATATACTATATATTTGGTGTAGTTTTTGATATTTTACATAGAGTGTAATACATATTTACTGTCCTTTTTGATATTTTATTTAGAGTGTATAATATACATTTGGTGTAATTTTTGATATTTTATGTACATTATATTAAATATAATTTCGGAAGATTTTGATAGTTTATTTACAGTATATATAACACATATTTGGTTTACTTTTTGATATTTTATGTACAGTAGATAATATATACTGACTGTAATTTTTGATATTTTATTTACAGTATGTAAAATGTATTTGGTGTACTTTTAGTTAATATTATATGTACAATATATGAAATATATTTACTGTACTTTTTGATATTTTATGTACAGTATATAATATATATTTGGTGTACTTTTCATATTTTATATAAATTATATAATATATATTTGGTGTAGTTTTTGATATTTTACATAGAGTGTAATATATATTTACTGTCCTTTTTGATATTTTATTTACAGTGTATAATATACATTTGGTGTAATTTTTGATATTTTATGAACAGTATATTAAATATAATTAATGAAGATTTTGATAGTTTATTTACAGTATATATAACACATATTTGGTGTACTTTTTTATATTTTATGTACAGTAGATAATATATACTTACTGATATTTTTGATATTTTATTTACAGTATGTAAAATGTATTTGGTGTAGTTTTAGTTAATATCATATGTACAATATATGAAATATATTTACTTTACTTTTTGATATTTTGTGTACAGTATATAATATATATTTGGTGTACTTTTGATATTTTATGTAAATTATATAATATATATTTGGTGTAGTTTTTGATATTTTACATAGAGTGTAATATATATTTACTGTTGTTTTTGATATTTTATTTAGAGTGTATAATATACATTTGGTGTAATTTTTGATATTTTATGAACAGTATATTAAATATAATTACTGAAGATTTTGATAGTTTATTTACAGTATATATAACACATATTTGGTGTACTTTTTGATATTTTATGTACAGTAGATAATATATACCTACTGTAATTTTTGATACTTTATTTACAGTATGTAAAATGTATTTGGTGTAATTTTACTTAATATTATATGTACAATATATGAAATATATTTACTGTACTTTTTGATATTTTATATACACTCTATAAGATATATTTGGTGTACTTTTGATACTTTATGTAAATTATATAATATATATTTGGTGTAGTTTTTGATATTTTACATAGAGTGTAATATATATTTACTGTCCTTTTTGATATTTTATTTAGAGTGTATAATATACATTTGGTGTAATTTTTGATATTTTATGTACAGTATATTAAATATAATTAGTGAATATTTTGATAGTTTATTTACAGTATATATAACACATATTTGGTGTACTTTTTAATATTTTATGTACAGTAGACAATATATACTTACTGTAATTTTTGATATTTTATTTACAGTTTGTAAAATGTATTTGGTGTACTTTTAGTTAATATTATATGTACAATATATGAAATATATTTACTGTCCTTTTTTATATTTAATGTACAGTATATAATATATATTTGGTGTACTTTTGATATTTTATGTAAATTACATAATATATATTTGGTGTAGTTTTTGATATTTTACATAGAGTGTAATATATATTTACTGTCATTTTTGATATTTTATTTAGAGTGTATAATATACATTTGTGGTAATTTTTGATATTTTATGTACAGTATATTAAATATAATTACTGAAGATTTTGATAGTTTATTTACAGTATATATAACACATATTTGGTGTACTTTGTGATATTTTATGTACAGAAGATAATATATACTTACTGTAATTTTTGATATTTTATTTACAGTATGTAAAATGTATTTGGTGTAGTTTTAGTTAATATTATATGTACAATATATGAAATATATTTACTGTACATTTTGATATTTTATGTACAGTATATAATATATATTTGGTGTACTTTTGATATTTTATGTAAATTATATAATATATATTTGGTGTAGTTTTTGATATTTTACATAGAGTGTAATATATATTTACTGTCCTTTTTGATATTTTATTTAGAGTGTATAATATACATTTGGTGTAATTTTTGATATTTTATGAACAGTATATTAAATATAATTACTGAAGATTTTGATAGTTTATTTACAGTATATATAACACATATTTGGTGTACTTTTTGATATTTTATGTACAGTAGATAATATATACCTACTGTAATTTTTGATACTTTATTTACAGTATGTAAAATGTATTTGGTGTACTTTTAGTTAATATTATATGTACAATATATGAAATATATTTACTGTACTTTTTGATATTTTATATACACTCTATAAGATATATTTTGTGTACTTTTGATACTTTATGTTAATTATATAATATATATTTGGTGTAGTTGTTGATATTTTACATAGAGTGTAATATATATTTACTGTCCTTTTTGATATTTTATTTAGAGTGTATAATATACATTTGGTGTAATTTTTGATATTTTATGTACAGTATATTAAATATAATTACTGAATATTTTGATAGTTTATTTACAGTATATATAACACATATTTGGTGTACTTTTTAATAGTTTATGTACAGTAGACAATATATACCTACTGTAATTTTTGATATTTTATTTACAGTTTGTAAAATGTATTTGGTGTACTTTTAGTTAATATTATATGTACAATATATGAAATATATTTACTGTCCTTTTTTATATTTAATGTACAGTATATAATATATATTTGGTGTACTTTTGATATTTTATGTAAATTATATAATATATATTTGGTGTAGTTTTTGATATTTAACATAGAGTGTAATATATATTTACTGTCATTTTTGATATTTTATTTAGAGTGTATAATATACATTTGTGGTAATTTTTGATATTTTATGTACAGTATATTAAATATAATTACCGAAGATTTTGATAGTTTATTTACAGTATATATAACACATATTTGGTGTACTTTGTGATATTTTATGTACAGTAGATAATATATACTTACTGTAATTTTTGATATTTTATTTACAGTATGTAAAATGTATTTGGTGTAGTTTTAGTTAATATTATATGTACAATATATGAAATATATTTACTGTACATTTTGATATTTTATGTACAGTATATAATATATATTTGGTGTACTTTTGATATTTTATGTAAATTATATAATATATATTTGGTGTAGTTTTTGATATTTTACATAGAGTGTAATGTATATTTACTGTCCTTTTTGATATTTTATTTAGAGTGTATAATGTACATTTGGTGTACTTTTTGATATTTTATGAACAGTATATTAAATATAATTACTGAAGGTTTTGATAGTTAATTTACAGTATATATAACACATATTTGGTGTACTTTTTGATATTTTATGTACAGTAGATAATATATACTTACTGTAATTTTTGATATTTTATTTACAGTATATAAAATATATTTGGTGTAGTTTTAGTTAATATTATATGTACAATATATGAAATATATTTACTGTACTTTTTGATATTTTATGTACAGTATATAATATATATTTGGTGTACTTTTGATATTTTATGTAAATTATATACCATATATTTGGTGTAGTTTTTGATATTTTACATAGTGTGTAATATATATTTACTGTCATTTTTGATATTTTATTTTGAGTGTATAATATACATTTGGTGTAATTTTTGATATTTAATGTACAGTATATTAAATATAATTACTGAAGATTTTGATAGTTTATTTACAGTATATATAACACATATTTGGTGTACTTTTTGATATTTTATGTACAGTAGATAATATATACTTACGGTAATTTTTTTTTTATTTACAATATGTAAAATGTATTTGGTGTACTTTTAGTTAATATTATATGTACAACATATGAAATATATTTACTGTACTTTTTGATATTTTATGTACAGTATATAATATATATTTGGTGTACTATTGATATTTTATGTAAATTATATAATATATATTTGGTGTAGTTTTTGATATTTTACATAGAGTGTAATACATATTTGCTGTCCTTTTTGATATTTTATTTAGAGTGTATAATATACATTTGGTGTAATTTTTGATATTTTATGTACATTACATTAAATATTATTTCTGAAGATTTTGATAGTTTATTTACAGTATATATAACACATATTTGGTGTACTTTTTGATATTTTATGTACAGTAGATAATATATACTGACTGTAATTTTTGATATTTTATTTACAGTATGTAAAATGTATTTGGTGTACTTTTAGTTAATATTATATGTACAATATATGAAATATATTTACTGTACTTTTTGATATTTTATGTACAGTATGAAATATATATTTGGTGTACTTTTGATATTTTATATAAATTATATAATATATATTTGGTGTAGTTTTTGATATTTTACATAGAGTGTAATATATATTTTCTGTCCTTTTTGATATTTTATTTACAGTGTATAATATACATTTGGTGTAATTTTTGATATTTTTTGAACAGTATATTAAATATAATTACTGTAGTTTTTGATAGTAAACTTACGGTATGTATTAGACATATTTGGTGTACTTTTTGATATTTTATGTACAGTATGTAATATATATTTACTGTTCTTTTTGATATTTTATTTACAGTATATAAAATGTATTTGGTGTACTTTTAGTTAATATTAAGTATACAATATATGAAATGTATTTACTGTACGTTTTGATATTTTATGTACAATATATAAGATATATTTGCTGGCCTTTTGATATTTTATGTAAATTATATAATATATATTTGGTGTAGTTTTTGATATTTTACATAGAGTGTAATATATATTTACTGTTGTTTTTGATATTTTATTTAGAGTGTATAATATACATTTGTTGTAATTTTTTATATTTTATGTACAGTATATTAAATATAATTACTGAAGCTTTTGATAGTTTATTTACAGTTTATATAGCACATAATTTGTGTACTTTTTGATATTTTATGTACAGTATGTAATATACATTTACTGTAATTTTTGATATTTTATTTACAGTATATAAAATGTATTTGGTGTACTTTTAGTTAATAATATATGTACAATATATGAAATATATATACTGTACTTTTTGATATTTTATGTACAGTATATAAGATACATTTGGTGTCCTTTTGATATTTTATGTAAATTATATAATATATATTTGGTGTAGTTTTTGATGTTTTACATAGGGTGCGTAGTATATGTTTACTCTCCTTTTTGATATACTATTTACAGTACATAATTTACATTTGGTGTAATTTTTGATAATTTATATACAGTACATTGAAGATAATTACTGTAGTTTTTGATATTTACAGTATATATAACACATATTTGGTGTACTTTTTGATATTTTATGTACAGTATTTAATAAATATTTACTGTAATTTTTTATATTTTATTTACAGTATATAAAATGTATTTGGTGTACTTTTATGTAATATTATATGTACAATATATGAAATATATTTACTGTACTTTTTGTTATTTTATGTACAGTATACAAGATATATTTGGTGTCCTTTTGATATTATATGTGAATTTTATAATATATATTTGGTGTAGTTTTTGATATTTTACCTAGGGTGTGCAGTATATATTTACTGTCCTTTTTGTTATTTTATTTACAGTATATAATATACATTTGGTGTAATTTTTGATATTTTATGTACAGTATATTAAATTTACTTATTGTAGTTTTTGATAGTTTATTTACTGTATATATAACACATATTTGGGGTACTTTTTATATTTTATGTACAGTATATAATATATATTTACTGTACTTTTTGAAATTTTATTTACAGTATATAAAATGTATTTGTTGTACTTTTAGTTAATATTATATGTACAATATATGAAACGGATTTACTGTACTTTTCGATATTTTATGTACAGTATAAATGATATATGTGGTGTCCTTTTGATATTTTATGTAAATTATATAATATATATTTGGTGTAGTTTTTGATATTTTACATAGGGTTGTAGTATATATTTACTGTACTTTGATATTGTATTTACAGTATATAATATACATTTGGTGTAATTTTTGGTATTTTATGTACAGTATATTAAAAATAATTACTGTAGTGTTTGATAGTTTATTTACAGTATATATAACACATATTTGGTGTACTTTTTAATATTTTAAGTACAGTATGTAATATATATTTACTGTACATTTTGATATTTTATTTACAGTATATAAAATGTATTTGGTGTACTTTTAGTTAATATTATATGTACAGTATATGAAATATATTTACTGTACTTTTTGATATTTTATGTACAGTATATAAGTTATATTTGGTGTCCTTTTGATATTTTATGTAAATTATATAATATATATTTGGTGTAGTTTTTTATATTTTACATAGGGTGTGTCATATAGGTTCACTGTCCTTTTTGATATTTTATTTACAGTATATAATCTACATTTGGTGTCATTGTTGATATTTTATGCACAGTATATTAAATATAATTACTGTTGTTTTTGATAGTTTATTTACAGTACAAATAATACATATTTGGTGTACTTTTTGATATTTTATGTACAGTATGTGATATATATTTACTGTAATTTTTGATATTTTATTTACAGTGTACAAAATGTATTTGGTGTACTTTTAGTTAATATTATATGTACAATATATGAAATATATTTACTGTAGTTTTTGATATTTTACGTACAGTATATAAGATATATTTGGTGTCCTTCCGATATTTTTTGTAAATTATATAATATATATTTGGTGTAATTTTTGATATTTTACATAGGGTGTGTAATATATATTTACTATATTTTGGATATTTTGTTTACACTATATAATGTACATTTGGATTAATTTATGATATTTTATGTACAGTATATTAAATATAATTACTGTAGTTTTTGAAAGTTTATTTACAGTATATATAACACGTATTTGGTGTACATTTTGATATTTTCTGTACAGTATGTAATATATATTTACTGTAATTTTTGATATTTTATTTACAGTATATAATCTGTATTTGGTGTACTTTTAGTTAATATTATATGTACAATATATGAAATATATTTACTGTACATTTTGATATTTTATGTACAGTATATAAGATATAATTGGTGTCCTTTTTATATTTTATGTAAATTATATAATATATATTTGGGGAAGTTTTTGATATTTTACATAGGGTGTCTCATATATATTTACTGTCCTTTTTGATATTTTATTTACAGTATATAATATACATTTAGTGTAATTTTTGATATTTTATGTACAGTATATTAAATATAATTACTGGAGTTTTTGATAGTTTATTTAAAGTATATAAAACACATATTTGGTGTACTTTTTGGTATTTTATGTACAGTATGTAATATATATTTACTGTAATTTTTGATACTTTATTTACAGTATATAAAATGTATTTGGTGTACATTTAGTTAATATTATATATACAATACATGAAATATATTTACTGTAGTTTTTGATATTTTATGTACAGTATAGAAGATATATTTGGTGTCCTTTTGATATTTTATGTAAATTATATAATATATATTTGGTGTAGTTTGTGATATTTTACATAGGGTGTGTAATATATATTTACTGTATTTTGATATATTATTTACAGTAAATATTATACATTTGGTGTAATTTTTGATATTTTATGTACAGTATATTAAATATAATTACTGTAGTTTTTGATAGTTTATTTACAGTATATATAGCACATAATTTGCGTACCTTTTGATATTTTATGTACAGTATGTAATATATATTTACTGTAATTTTTGATATTTTATTTACAGTATATAAAATGCATTTGGTGTACTTTTAGTTATTAATCTATGTACAATATATGAAATATATTTACTGTACTTTTTGATATTTTATGTACAGTATATAAGATATATTTGGTGTCCTTTTGATATTTTATGTAAATTATATAATATATACTTGTTGTAGATTTTGATATTTTACATAGGGTGTGTGATATATATTTACTGTACTTTTTGATATTTTATTTACAGTATATAATACACATTTGGTGTAATTTTTGATATTTTAAGTACAGTATATTAAATATAATTACTGTAGTTTTTGATAGTTTATTTACAGTATTTATAACACATATTTGGTGTACTTTTTGATATTTTATGTACAGTATGTATTATATATTTACTGTACTTTTTGATATTTTATTTACAGTATATAAATTGTATTTGTTGTACTTTTAGTTAATATTATATGTACAATATATGAAATATATTTACTGTACTTTTTGATATTTTATATACAGTATATAAAATATATTTGGTGTCCTTTTGATATTTTATGTGAATTATATAATATATATTTGGTGCAGTTTGTGATATTTTACATAGGGTGTGTTATATATATTTACTGTCCTTTTTGATATTTTATTTACAGTATATAATATACATTTGGTGAACTTTTTGATATTTTATGTACAGTATATTAAATATACTTACTGTAGTTTTTGATAGTTTATTTACAGTATATATAACACATATTTGGTGTACTTTTTGATATTTTATGTACCGTATGTAACATATATTTACTGTACATTTGATATTTTATTTACAGTATATAAAATGTATTTGGTGTACTTTTAGTTAATATTATATGTACAATATATGAAATATATTTACTGTACATTTGATATTTTATATACAGTATATAAGATATATTTGGTGTCCTTTTGATATTTTATGTGAATTATATAATATATAATAGGTGTAGTTTTTGATATTTTACATAGGGTGTGTCATATATATTTACTGTCCTTTTTGATATTTTATTTACAGTATATAATATTCATTTGGTTTAATTTTTGATAGTTTATGTACAGTATATCAAATATAATTATTGTAGTTTTTGGTAGTTTATTTACAGTATATATAACGGATATTTGGTGTACTTTTTGATATTTTATGTCCAGTATGTAATATATATTTACTGTAATTTTTGATATTTTATTTACAGTATATAAAATGTATTTGGTGTACTTTTAGTTAATAATATATGTACAATATATGAAATATATATACTGTACTTTTTGGTATTTTATGTACACTATATAAGATACATTTGGTGTCCTTTTTATATTTTATGTAAATTATATAATATATATTTGGTGTAATTTTTGATATTTTACATAGGGTGTGTAGAATATATTTACTGTGCTTTTTGATTTTTTTTTACAGTATTTAATTTACATTTGGTGAAATTTTTGATATTTTATATACAGTACATTGAATATAATTACTGTAGTTTTTGATATTTACAGTATATATAACACATATTTGGTGTACTTTTTGATATTTTATGTACAGTATTTAATAAATATTTACTGTAATTTTTTATATTTTATTTACAGTATATAAAATGTATTTGGTGTACTTTTATGTAATATTATATGTACAATATATGAAATATATTTACTGTACTTTTTGTTATTTTATGTACAGTATACAAGATATATTTGGTGTCCTTTTGATATTATATGTGAATTTTATAATATATATTTGGTGTAGTTTTTGATATTTTACCTAGGGTGTGCAGTATATATTTACTGTCCTTTTTGTTATTTTATTTACAGTATATAATATACATTTGGTGTAATTTTTGATATTTTATGTACAGTATATTAAATTTACTTATTGTAGTTTTTGATAGTTTATTTACTGTATATATAACACATATTTGGGGTACTTTTTATATTTTATGTACAGTATGTAATATATATTTACTGTACTTTTTGAAATTTTATTTACAGTATATAAAATGTATTTGTTGTACTTTTAGTTAATATTATATGTACAATATATGAAACGGATTTACTGTACTTTTCGATATTTTATGTACAGTATAAATGATATATGTGGTGTCCTTTTGATATTTTATGTAAATTATATAATATATATTTGGTGTAGTTTTTGATATTTTACATAGGGTTGTAGTATATATTTACTGTACTTTGATATTGTATTTACAGTATATAATATACATTTGGTGTAATTTTTGGTATTTTATGTACAGTATATTAAAAATAATTACTGTAGTGTTTGATAGTTTATTTACAGTATATATAACACATATTTGGTGTACTTTTTGATATTTTAAGTACAGTATGTAATATATATTTACTGTACATTTTGATATTTTATTTACAGTATATAAAATGTATTTGGTGTACTTTTAGTTAATATTATATGTACAGTATATGAAATATATTTACTGTACTTTTTGATATTTTATGTACAGTATATAAGTTATATTTGGTGTCCTTTTGATATTTTATGTAAATTATATAATATATATTTGGTGTAGTTTTTTATATTTTACATAGGGTGTGTCATATAGGTTCACTGTCCTTTTTGATATTTTATTTACAGTATATAATCTACATTTGGTGTCATTGTTGATATTTTATGCACAGTATATTAAATATAATTACTGTTGTTTTTGATAGTTTATTTACAGTACAAATAATATATATTTGGTGTACTTTTTGATATTTTATGTACAGTATGTGATATATATTTACTGTAATTTTTGATATTTTATTTACAGTATATAAAATGTATTTGGTGTACTTTTAGTTAATATTATATTTACAGTATATGAAATATATTTACTGTACTTTTTGATATTTTATTTATAGTAGATAAGATATATTTGGTGTCCTTTTGATATTTTATGTAAATTATATAATATATATTTGGTGTAGTTTTTGATATTTTACATAGGGTGTGTAGTACATATTTACTGTCCTTTTGATACTTTATTTACAGAATATAATATACATTTGTTGTAATTTTTATATTTTATATACAGTATATTAAATATAATTACTGTAGTATTTGATAGTATATTTACATTATATATAACACATAATTGGTGTACTTTTTTATATTTTATGTACTGTATGTAATATATATTTACTGTACTTTTTGATATTTTATTTACAGCACATAAAATGTATTTGCTGTACTTTTAGTTACTATTATATGTACAATATATGAAATGTATTAACTGTACTTTCTGATAGGTTATGTACAGTATATAATAAATATTTGTTGTACTTTTGATATGTTATGTAAATTATATAATATGTATTTGGTGTAGTTTTTGATATTTTACCTAGGGTGTGTAATATATATTTACTGTCCTTTTTCATATTTTATTTACAGTATATAATATACATTTGGTGTAAATTTTGATATTTTATGTTAAGTATATTAAATGTAATTACTGTAATTTTTGATGGTTTATTTACATTATATATAACACATCTTTGGTGTACTTTTTGATATTTTATGTCTAGTATGTAATATATATTTACTGTATTTTTGATATTTTATTTACAGTATATAAAATGTATTTGGTGTACTTTTAGTTAATATTATATATACAATATACGAAATATATTTACTGTATTATTTGATATTTTATGTACAGTATATAAGATATAATTTTTGTCCTTTTGATATTTTATGTAAATTTTATAATATATATTTGTAGTTTTTGATATTTTACATAGACTGTAATATACATTTACTGTCCTTTTTGATATTTTATTTACAGTATATAATAAACATTTGGTGTAATTTTTGATATTTTATGTACAGTATAATAAATACAATTACTGTAGTTTTTTATACTTTATTTACAGTATATATAACACATATTTGGTGTACTTTTTGATATTTTATATACAGTATGTAATATATATTTACTGTAATTTTTGATATTTGATTTACACTATATAAAATATATTTGGTGTACTTTTAGTTAATATTAAATGTACAATATATGAAATATATTTACTGTAACTTTGATATTTTATGTAGAGTATATAAGATATATTTGGTGTCCTTTTGATATTTTATGTAAATTATATAATATATATTTGGTGTACATTGTGATATTTTACATATGGTGTGTAATATATATTTACTGCACTTTTTGATATTTTATTTATTGTATATAATACATTTGGTGTAATTTTTGATATTTTATGTACAGTATATTAAATATAATTACTGTAGTTTTTGATAGTTTATTTAATGTATATATAACACATATTTGGTGTACATTTTGATATTTTATGTACAGTATGTAATATATATTTACTGTGATTTTTGATATTTTATTTATAGTATATAAAATGTATTTGGTGTACTTTTAGTTAATATTATATGTACAATATATGAAATATATTTACTGTATATTTTGTTATTTTATGTACAGTATATAAGGTATATTTGGTGTCCTTTTGATATTTTATGTAAATTATATTATATATATTTGGTGTAGTTTGTGATATTTTACATAGCGTGTGTAATATATATTTACTGTACATTTTGGTATTTGATTTATAGTAAATAGTATACATTTGGTGTAATTTTTGGTATTTTATGTACAGTATATTAAATATAATTACAGTAATCATTGATAGTTTATTTACAGTATATATAACACATATTTGGTGTACTTTTTGATATTTTATGTACAGTATGTAATATATATTTACTGTAATTTTGATATTTTATTTACAGTATATAAAATGTATTCAGTGTACTTTTAGTTAATATTATATATACAATATATGAAATATATTTACTGTACATTTTGATATTTTATGTACAGTATATAAGGTATATTTGGTGTCCTTTTGATATTTTATGTAAATTATATAATATATATTTGGTGTAGTTTGTGATATTTTACATAGGGTGTGTAATATATATTTACTGTACGTTTTGGTATTTTATTTACAGTAAATAATATACATTTGGTGCAATTTTTGATATCTTATGTACAGTATACTAAATATAATTACTGTAGTTTTTGATAGTTTATTTACAGTATATATAACACATATTTGGTGTACTTTTTGATATTTTATGTACAGTATGTAATATATATTTACTGTAATTTTTGATATTTTAGTTACAGTATATAAAATGTATTTGGTGTACTTTTAGTTAATATTATATGTACAATATATGAAATATATTTACTGTAGATATTGGTATTTTATGTACAGTATATAAGTTACATTTTGTGTCCTTTTGATATTTTATGTAAATTATATAATATATATTTGGTGTAGATTGTGATATTTTACATATGGTGTGTAATATATATTTACTGTGTTTTTTGATATTTTATTTACAGTAAATAACATACATTTGGTGTAATTTTTGATATTTTATGCACAGTATATTAAATATAATTACTGTAGTTTTTGATAGTTTATTTAGAGTATATATAACACATATTTGGTGTGTTTTTGATAATTCATGTACAGTATGTAATATATATTTACTGTAATATTTGATACTTTATTTACAGTGTATAAAATGTATTCGATGTACTTTTAGATAATATTATATATACAATATATGAAATAAATTTACTGGACATTTTGAGATTTTATGTAGAGTGTATATGGTATATTTGGTGTCCTTTTGATATTTTATGTAAATTATATAATATATATTTGGTGTAGTTTGTGTTATTGTACATAGTGTGTGTAATATATATTTACTGTACTTTTTGATATTTTATTTACAGTATATAATATACATTTGGTGTAATTTTTGATATTTTATGTACAGTATATTAAATATAATTACTGTAGTTTTTGACTGGTTATTTACAGTATACATAACACATATTTGGTGTACTTTTTGATATTTTATGTACAGTATGTAATATATATTTACTGTAATTTTTGATATTTTATTCACACTAAATAAAATGAATTTGGTGTACTTTTAGTTAATATTATATGTACAATATATGAAATATATTTACTGTACTTTTTGATATTTTATGTACAGTATATAAGATATATTTTGTGTCCTTTTGATATTTTATGTAAATTATATAATATATATTTGGTGTAGATTGTGATATTTTACATATGGTGTGCAATATATATTTACTGTATTTTTGATATTTTATTTACATTAAATAATATACATTTGGTGTAATTTTTGATATTTTATGTACAGTATATTAAGATAATTACTGTAGTTTTTGATAGTTTATTTACAGTATATATAAAAAATATTTGGTGTACATTTTGATATTTTATGTACAGTATGTGATATATGTTCACTGTAATTTTTGATATTTTATTTACACTATATAAAATGTATTTGGTGTACTTTTAGTTAATATTATATGTACAATATATGAAATATATTTACTGTAGTTTTTGATATTTTATGTACAGTATATAAGATATATTTGGTGTCCTTCCGATATTTTTTGTAAATTATAAAATATATATTTGGTGTAATTTTTGTTATTTTACATAGGGTGTGTAGTATATATTTACTGTCCTTATTGATATTTTATTTACAGTATATAATATACATTTGGTTTAATTTTTGATATTTTATGTACATTATATTAAATATAATTAATGTATTTTTGATAGTTTATTTACAGTATATATAACACATATTTGGTTTCCTTTTGGTATTTTATGTACAGTATGCAATATATATTTACTGTAATTTTTGATATTTTATTTACAGTATATAAAATGTATTTGGTGTACTTTTAGTTAATATTATATGTACAATATACGAAATATATTTACTGTATATTTTGATATTTTATGTAAAATATATAAGGTGTATTTGGTGTCCTTTTGATATTTTATGTAAATTATATAATATATCTTTGGTGTAGTTTGTGATATTTTACATAGGGTGTGTAATATATATTTACTGTACATTTTGGTATTTTATTTACAGTAAATAATATACATTTGGTGTAATTTTTGATATTTTATGTACAGTACATTAATATAATTACTGAAGTTTTTGATAGTTTATTTACAGTATATATAACACATATTTGGTGTAGTTTTTGATATTTTATGTTCAGTATGTGATATATATTCACTGGAATATTTGATATTTTATTTACACTATATAAAATGTATTTGGTGTACTTTTAGTTAATATTATATGTACAATATATGAAATATATTTACTGTACTTTTTCATATCTTATGTACAGTATACAAGATATTTTTGGTGTCCTTTTGATATTTTATGTAAATTATATAATATATATTTGGCGTAGATTGCGATATTTTACATATGGTGTGTAATATATATTTACTGTACTTTTTGATTTTTATTTACACTATATAAAATGTATTTGGTGTACTTTTAGTTAATATTATATGTACAATATATGATATATATTTACTGTACTTTTGATATTTTATGTACAGTATATAAGATATATTTGGTGTCCTTTTGATATTTTATGTACATTATATAATATATATTTGGTGTAGATTGTGATATTTTACATATGCTGTGTAATATATATTAACTGTAATTTTGATATTTTATTTACAGTAAATAATGTACATTTGGTGTAATTTTTGATATTTTATGTACAGTATATTAAATATAATTACTGTAGTTTTTGATAGTTTATTTACAGTATATATAACACATATTTGGTGTACATTTTGATGTTTTATGTACTGTATGTAATATATACTTACAGTAATTTTTTATATTTTATTTACAGTATATAAAATGTATTTGGTGTACATTTAGTTAATATTATATGTACAATATATGAAATATATTTACTGTACATTTTGATATTTTATGTACAGTATATAAGGTATATTTGGTGTGCTTTTTATATTTTATGTAAATTATATAATACATATTTGGTGTAGTTTCTGATATTTTACATAGGGTGTGTAATATATATTTACTGTACTTTTGGATATTTTATTTACTGTAAATAATATACATTTGGTGTAATTATTGATATTTTATTTACAGTACATTAAATATAATTACTGTAGCTTTTGATAGTTTATTTAGGGTATATATAACACATATTTGGTGTACTATTTGTTATTTTATGTACAGTATGTAATATATATTTACTGTACTTTTTGATATTTAATTTACAGTATATAAAATGTATTTGGTGTACTTTTAGTTAATGTTACATGTACAATATATGAAATATATTTACTGTACTTTTTGATATTTTACGTACAGTATATAAGATACATTTGTTGTCCTGTTAATATTTTATGTAAATTTATAATATATATTTGGTGTAGATTGTGATATATTACATATGGTGTGTAATATATATTTACTGTATTTTTGATATTTTATTTACAGTAAATAACGTACATTTGGTGTAATTTTTGATATTTTATGTACAGTATATTAAATATAATTACTGTAGATTTTGATAGTTTATTTAGAGTATATATAACACATATTTGGGGTACTTTTTGATGTTTTATGTACAGTATGTA
The DNA here is from genome assembly GCF_029289425.2 of Pan paniscus. Taxonomy (NCBI): domain Eukaryota; kingdom Metazoa; phylum Chordata; class Mammalia; order Primates; family Hominidae; genus Pan; species Pan paniscus. Next base: position 11,473,530 of record NC_073263.2, on the reverse strand, counting down.
ATATATATTTACTGTAATTTTTGATAATTTATTTACAGTATATAAAATGTATTCGGTGTACTTTTAGTTAATATTATATGTACAATATATGAAATATATTTACTGTAGTTTTTGATATTTTATGTACAGTATATAAGATATATTTGGTGTCCTTTTGATATTTTATGTAAATTATATAATATATATTTGGTGTATATTGTGATATTTTACATATGGTGTGTAATATATATTTACTGTACTTTTTGATATTTTATTTACACTATATAAAATGTATTTGGTGTACTTTTAGTTAGTATTATATGTACAATATATGAAGTACATTTACTGAACATTTTGATATTTTATGTACTGTATATAAGATATATTTGGGGTCCTTTTGATGTTTTATGTAAATTATATCATATATATTTGGTGTAGATTGTGATAGTTTACATATGGTGTGTAATATATATTTACTATAATTTTTGATATTTTCTTTACACTAAATAAAATGTACTTGGTGTACTTTTAGTTAATATTATATGTACAATATATGAAATATATTTACTGTACTTTTTGATATTTTATGTACAGTATATAAGATATATTTGGTGTCCTTTTGATATTTTATGTAATTTATATAATATATATTTGGTGTAGATTGTGATATTTTACATATGGTGTGTAATATATCTTTACTGTACTTTTTAATATTTTATTTACAGTAAATAAAATACATTTGGTGTAATTTTTGACATTTTATGTACAGTATATTAAATATAATTACTGTAGTTTTTGATAGTTTATTTAGAGTATATATAACACATATTTGGTGTACTTTTTGATATTTTATGTACAGTATGTAATATATATTTACTGTAATTTTTGATATTTTATTTACAGTATATAAAATGTATTTGGTGTACATTTAGTTAATATTATATGTACAATATATGAAATATATTTACTGTACATTTTGATATTTTATGTACAGTATGTAAGGTATATTTGCTGTCCTTTTGATATTTTATGTAAATTATATAATATATATTTGGTGTAGTTTGAGATATTTTACATAGGGTGTGTAATATATATTTACTGTACTTTTTGATATTTTATTTACAGTAAATAATATACATTTGGTGTAATTTTTGATATTTCATTTACAGTATATTAATTATAATTACTGTAGCTTTTGATAGTTTATTTAGTGTACACATAACACATATTTGGTGTACTTTTTGTTATTTTATGTACAGTATGTAATATATATTTTCTGTACATTTTGATATTTAATTTACAGTATATAAAATGTATTTGGTGTACTTTTAGTTAATGTTATATGTACAATATATGAAATATATTTACTGTACTTTTTGATATTTTACGTACAGTATATAAGATATATTTGGTGTCCTTTTAATATTTTATGTAAAATATATAATATATATTTGGTGTAGATTTTGATATTTTACATATGGTGTGTAATATATATTTACTGTATTTTTGATATTTTATTTACAGTAAATAACGTACATTTGGTGTAATTTTTGATATTTTATGTACAGTATATTAAATATAATTACTGTAGTTTTTGATAGTTTATTTAGGGTATATATAACACATATTTGGTGTACTTTTTGATGTTTTATGTACAGTATGTAATATATATTTACTGTAATTTTTGATAATTTATTTACAGTATATAAAATGTATTCGGTGTACTTTTAGTTAATATTATATGTACAATATATGAAATATATTTACTGTACATTTTGATATTTTACGTACAGTATATAAGATATATTTGGTGTCCTTTTGATATTTTATGTAAATTATATAATATATATTTGGTGTAGTTTGTGATATTTTACCTAGGTTGTGTAATATATATTTACTGTACTTTTTGGTATTTTATTTGCAGTATATTATACATTTGGTGTAATTTTTTATATTTTATGTACAGTATATTAAATATAATTATTGTAGTTTTTGATAGTTTATATACAGCATATATAACACATATTTGGTGTACTTTTTGATATTGTATGTACAGTATGTAATATATATTCACTGTAATTTTTGATATATTATTTACAGTATATAAAATGTATTTGGTGTACTTTTAGTTAATATTATATATACAATATATGAAATATATTTACTGTACTTTTTGATATTTTATGTACAGTATATAAGATATATATGGTGTCATTTTCATATTTTATGTAAATTATATAATGTATATTTGGTGTAGTTTTTCATATTTTACATAGGGTGTGTAGTATATATTTACTGTCTTTTTGATATTTTATTTACAGTATATATTATACATTTGGTGTAATTTTTGGCATTTTATGTACAGTATATTAAATATAATTACTGTAGATTTTGATAGTTTATTTACAGTATATATAACACATATTTAGTGTACTTTTTGATATTTTAAGAACAGTATGTTAAATATATTTACTGTACGTTTTGATAGTTTATTTACAGTGTATAAAATGTGTTTGGTGTACTTTTAGATAATATTATATGTACAATATATCAAATATATATACTGTACATTTTGATATTTTATGTACACTATATAATATATATTTGGTGTCCTTTTGATATTTTATGTAAGTTATATAATATATATTTGGTGTAGTTTGTGATATTTTACATAGGGTTTGTAGTATATATTTACTGTCCTTTGTGATATTTTATTCACAGTATATAATATACATTTGGTGTGATTTTTGATATTTTATGTACAGTATATTAAATATAATTACAGTAGTTTTTGAGAGTTTATTTACAGTATATATAACACATATTTCGTGTACTTTTTGATATTTTAAGTACAGTATGTAATATATATTTACTGTACATTTTGATATTTTATTTACAGTATATAAAATGTATTTGGTGTACTTTTAGATAATATTATATGTACAATATATGAAATATATTTACTGTACCTTTGATATTTTATGTACAGTATATAAGATATATTTGGTGTCGTTTTGATATTTTATGTAAATTATATAATAAATATTTGGTGTAGTTTGTGATATTTTACATAGGGTGTGTAATATATATTTACTGTACTTTTTGGTATTTTATTTACAGTAAATAACATACATTTGGTGTAATTTTTGATATTTTATGTACAGTATATTAAGATAATTACTGTAGTTTTTGATAGTTTATTTACAGTATATATAAAAAATATTTGGTGTACATTTTGATATTTTATGTACATTATGTGATATATATTCACTGTAATTTTTGATATTTTATTTACACTATATAAAATGTATTTGGTGTTCTTTTGGTTAATATTATATGTACAATATATGAAATATATTTACTGTACTTTGATATTTTATGTACAGTATATAAGATATATTTGGAGTCCTTTTGATATTTTATATAAATTATATAATATATATTTAGTGTAGTTTTTGATATTTTACATAGGGGTTGTAGTATATATTTTGTGTCCTTTTTGATATTTTATTTACAGTATATATTATACATTTGGTGTAATTTTTGGCATTTTATGTACAGTATATTTAATATAAGTACTGTAGATTTTGATAGTTTATTTACAGTATATATAACACATATTTGGTGTACGTTTTGATATTTTATGTACAGAATATAATATATGTTTGCTGTACATTTTGATATTTAATTTACAGTATATAAAGTGTATTTGGTGTACTTTTAGTTAATATTATATGCACAATATATCAAATATATTTAGTGTATTTTTGATATATTTTGTACTGTATATAATATATATTGGGTGTCCTTTTGATATTTTATGTAAATTATATAATATATATTTGGTGTAGTTTTTGATATTTTACATAGGGTGTGTAATACCTATTTACTGTCCTTTTTCATATTTTATTTAGAGTATATAATATACATTTGGTGTAATTTTTGATATTTTATGTACAGTATATTAAATATAATTACTGTAGATTTTGGTAGTTTATTTACAGTATATATAACACATATTTGGTGTACTTTTTGATATTTAATGTACAATATGTAATATATATTTACTGAACTATTTGAAATATTATTAACAGTATATAAAATCTATTTGTTGTACTTTTAGTTAATATTAAATGTACAATATATGAAACCTATTTACTGTACTTTTTGGTATTTTATATACAGTATATAAGATATACTTGTTGGCCTTTTGATGTTTTATGTAAATTATATAATATATATTTGGTGTAGTTTTTTATATTTTACATAGGTTGTGTAATATATAATTACTGGTATTTTTGATATTTTATTTACTGTATATAATATTCATTTTGTGTAATTTTTGATATTTTATATACAGTATATTAAATATAATTACTGTAGTTTTTCATAGATTATTTACAGTATATATAACACATATTTGGTGTAGTTTTTGATATTTTATGTACAGTATGTAATATATATTGACGGAAATTTTGATACTTTATTTACAGTATATAAAATGTAATTGCTGTACTTTTAGTTAATATATATACAATATATGAACTATGTTTACTGTACTTTTTGATATTTTATGTACAGTATATAATATATATTTGGTGTCCTTTTGATATTTTACATAAATTATATAATATATATTGGGTGTACTTTGTGATATATTACACAGGGTGTGTAATATATATTTACTTTAATTTTTGATATTTTATTTGCAGTATATAATATACATATGGTGTAATATTTGATATGATATGTACAGTATATTAGAGATAATTACTGTAGTTTTGATAGTTTATTTACAGTATATATAACACATATTTGGTGTACTTTTTGATATTTTATGTACAGTATGTAATACATATTTACTGTACTTTTGGACATTTTATTTACAGTATATAAAATGTATTTGTTGTACTTTTAGTTAATATTATAGGTACAATATATGAAATATATTTACTGTATTTTTGATATTTTATTTACATTATATAATATATATTTGGTGTCCTTTTGATATTTTATGTGCATTATATAATATATATTTGGTGTAGTTTTTGATATTTTACATAGGGTGTGTAACATATATTTACTGTAATTTTTGATATTTTATTTACAGTAAATATTATACATTTGGTGTAATTTTTGATATTTTATGTGCAGTATATTAAATATAATTAGTGTATTTTTTGATAGTTTATTTACAGTATATATAACACATATTTGGTGTACTTTTTGATATTTTATGTACAGTATATAATATATATGTACTGTAATTTTTGATAATTTATTTACAGTATATAAAATGTATTTGGTGTACTTTTAGTTAATATTATATATAAAATATATGAAATATATGTACTGTACTTTATGATATTTTATGTACAGCATAGAAAATATATTTGGTGTCCTTTTGATATTTTATGTAAATTATATAATATATATTTGGTGTAGTTTGTGATATTTTACATATGGTGTGTAATATATATTTACTGTAATTTTTGATATTTTATTTACAGTGTATAATATATATTTGGTGTAATTTTTCATATTTTATGTACAGTATATTAAATATAATTACTGTAGTTTTTGATTGTTTATTTACAGTATATATGACACATATTTGGTGTACTTTTTGATATTTTATGTACAGTATGTAATATATATTTACTGTATTTTTGATATTTTATTTACAGTATACAAAATGTATTTGGTGTACTTTTAGTTAATAATATATGTACAATATATGAAATATATATACTGTACTTTTTGATATTTTATCTACAGTATTTAAGATATATTTGGTGACCTTTTAATATTTTATGTAAAGTATATAATATATATTTGATGTAGTTTTTGATATTTTACAAAGGGTGTGTACTATATATTTACTGTCCTTTTTGAGATTTTATTTACAGCACATAATTTAAATTTGGTGTAATTTTTGATATTTTATATACAGTACATTGAATATAATTAATGTAGTTTTTGATATTTACAGTATATATAACACATATGTGGTGTACTATTTGATATTTTATGTACAGTATGTAATATATATTTACTGTAATTTTTGCTAATTTACGTACAGTATAGAAAATGTATTCGGTGTACTTTCAGTTCATATTATATGTGCAATATATGAAACGTATTTACTGCACTTTTTGATATTTTTTGTACAGTATATAAGATATATGTGGTGTCCTTTTGATATTTTATGTAAATTATATAATATATATTTGGTGTAGTTTTTGATATTTTACATAGGGTGTGTAATATATATTTAGCGTCCTTTTTGATATTTTCTTTACACTATATAATATACATTTTGTGTAATTTTTGATATTTTATGTGCAGTATATTAAATATAATTACTGTAGTTTTTGATATTTTATTTACAGTATATATAACACATATTTGGTGTACATTTTGATATTTTATGTACAGTATGTAATATATATTTACTGTACTTTTTGATATTTTATTTACAGTATATAAAATGTATTTGGTGTACTTTTAGTTAATATTCTATGTACAATATATGAAATATATTTACTCTACTATTTGATATTTTATGTACTGTATATAATATATATTTGGTGTCCTTTTGATATTTTATGTAAATTATATAATATATATTTGGTGTAGTTCTTGATATTTTACATAGGGTGTGTCATATATATTTACTGTCCTTTTTGATATTTTATTTACAGTAGATAATATACATTTGGTGTAATTTTTGATATTTTATGTACAGTATATTAAATATAATTACTGTAGTTTTTGATAGTTTATTTACAGTATATATAACACATATTTGGTGTACTTTTTGATATTGTATGTACAGTATGTAATATATATTCACTGTAATTTTTGATATTTATTTACACTATATAAAATGTATTTGGTGTACTTTTAGTTAATACTATATGTGCAATACATGGAATATATTTACTGTACTTTTTGATATTTTATGTACAGTATATAAGATATATTTGGTGTCCTTTTGATATTTTATATAAATTATATAATATATACTTGGTGTATATTGTGATATTTTACATATGGTGTGTAATATATATTTACTGTACTTTTTGATATTTTATTTACAGTATATAAAATGTATTTGGTGTACTTTTAGTTAGTATTATATGTACAATATATGAAATATATTTACTATACATTTTGATATTTTATGTACAGTATATAAGATATATTTGGTGTCCTTTTGATATTTTATGTAAATTATATAATATATATTTGGTGTTGATTGTGATATATTACATAAGGTGTGTAATATATATTTACTCTCCTTTTTGATATTTTATTTACAGTTAATAATATACATTTGGTGTAATTTTTGATATTTTATGTACAGTATATTAAATATAATTACTGTAGTTTTTGATATTTTATTAACAGTATATATAACACATATTTGGTTTACTTCTAGATATTTTATCTACAGTATGAAATATATATTTACTGTACTTTTTGATATTTTATTTACAGCATATAAAATGTATTTGGTGTACTTTATTTAATATTATATGTACAATATATGAAATATATATACTGTACCTTTTGATATTTTATGTACAGTATATAATATATATTTGGTGTACTTTTGATATTGTATGTAAATTATATAATATATATTTGGTGTAGTATTTGATATTTTACATAGGGTCCGTAATTTAAATTTACTGTCCTTTTTCATATTTTATTTAGAGTATAAAATATACATTTGGTGTAATTAATGATATTTTATATACAGTATATTAAATGTAATTACTGTAGTTTTTGATAGTTTATTTACAGTATATATAACACATATTTGGTGTACTTTGTGATATTTTATGTACAGTATGTAATATATATTTACTGTATTTTTGATATTTTATTTACAGTATATAAAATGTATTTGGTGTACTTTTAGTTAATATTATATGTACAATATATGAAATATATATATACTGTACTTTTTGATATTTTATGTAAAGTATATAAGATATATTTTGTGTACATTTGATATTTTATGTAAATTATATAATATATATTTGTAGTTTTTGATATTTTACGTATAGTGTAATATATATTTACTGTCCTTTTTGATATTTTATTTACAGTGTATAATATACAATTGGTGTAATTTTTGATATTTAGATACAGTATATTAAATAAAATTACTGTAGATTTTATAGTTTATTTACAGTATGTATAACACATATTTGGTGTACATTTTGATATTTTATGTACAGTATATAATACATATTTTCTGTATTTTTGATATTTTATTTACACTATATAAAATGTATTTGGTGTACATTTAGTTAATATTATATGTAAAATATATGAAATATATTTACTGTAATTTTGATATATTATGTACAGTATATAAGATATATTTGGTGTCCTTTTGATATTTTATGTAAATTATATACTATATATTTGGTGTAGATTGTGATATTTTACATAGGGTGTGTAATATATATTTACTGTACTTTTAGATATTTTATTTACAGTAAATAATATACATTTGGTGTAATTTTTATATTTTATGTACAGTATATTAAATATAATTACTATCGTTTTTGATAGTTTATTTACAGTATATATAACACATATTTGGTGTACTTTTTGATATTTTATGTACAGTATGTAATATATATTTACTGTAATTTTTGATATTTTATTTACAGTATATAAAATGTATTTGGTGTACTTTTAGTTAATATTATATGTACAATATATGAAATATATTTACTGTACATTTTGATATTTTATGTACAGTATATAAGGTATAATTGGTGTCCTTTTAATATTTTATGTAAATTATATAATATATATTTGGTGTAGTTTGTGATATATTACATAGGGTGCGTAATATATATTTACTGTACTTTTTAGTATTTCATTTACAGTAAATTATATACATTTGGTGTAATTTTTGATATTTTATGTACAGTATATTAAATATAATTACTGTAGTTTTTGATAGTTTATTAACAGTATATATAATACATATTTGATGTACTTTTTGATATTTTATGTAGAGTATGTAATATATATTTACTGTAATTTTTGATATTTTATTTACAGTATATAAAATGTATTTAGTGTACTTTTAGTTGATATTCCATGTACAAAATATGAAATATATTTACTGTACATTTTGATATTTTATGTACAGTATATAAGGTATATTTGGTGTCCTTTTGATATTTTATGTAAATTACATAATATATATTTGGTGTAGTTTGTGATATTTTACATAGGGTGTGTAATATATATTTACTGTACTTTTTCGAATTTTATTTACAGTAAATAATATACATTTGGTGTAATTTTTGATATTTTATGCACAGTATATTAAATATAATTACAGTAGATTTTGATAGTTTATTTAGAGTATATATAACACATATTTGGTGTACTTTTTGATATTTTATGTAGAGTATGTAATATATATTTACTGTAATTTTTGATATTTTATTTAAACTTTATAAAATGTGTTTGGTGTACTTTTAGTTAATATTATATGTACAATATATGAAATATATTTACTGAAATTTTTGATATTTTATGTACAGTGTATAAGATATAATTGGTGTCCTTTTGATATTTTATGTAAATTATATAATATATATTTGGTGTAGATTGTGATATTTTACATATGGTGTGTAATATATATTTACTGTATTTTTGATATTTTATTTACACTATATAAAATGTATTTGGTGTACTTTTAGTTAATATTATATGTACAATATATGAAATATATTTACTGTACATTTTGATATTTTATGTAGAGTATATAAGATATATTTGGTGTCCTTTTGATATTTTATGTAAATTATATAATATATATTTGGTGTAGATGGTGATATTTTACATATGGTGTGTAATATATATTAACTGTACTTTTTGATATTTTATTTACAGTAAATATTATACATTTGGTGTAATTTTTGATATTTTATGTACAGTATATTAAATATAATTACTGTAGTTTTTGATAGTTTATTTACAGTATATATAACACATATTTGGTGTACTTTTTGATATTTTATGTACTGTATGTAATATATATTTACTGTAATTTTTGATATTTTATTTACAGTATATAAAATGTATTTGGTGTACATTTAGTTAATATTATATGTACAATATATGAAATATATTTACTGTACATTTTGATATTTTATGTACTGTATATAAGGAATATTTGGTATCCTTTTGATACTTTATGTAAATTATATAATATATATTTGGTGCAGTTTGTGATATTTTACATAGGGTTTGTAATATATATTTACTGTTCTTTTTGATATTTTATTTACTGTAAATAATGTACATTTGGTGTAATTTTTGATATTTTATTTACAGTATATTATATATAATTACTGTAGCTTTCGATAGTTTATTTAGAGTATATATAACACATATTTGGTGTACATTTTGATATTTTATGTACAGTATGTAATATATATTTACTGTACTTTTTGATATTTAATTTACAGTATATAAAATGTATTTGGTGTACTTTTAGTTAATATTATATATACAATATATTAAATGTATTTACTGTACTTTTTGATATTTTACGTACAGTATATAAGATATATTTGGGGTCCTTTTAATATTTTATATAAATTATATAATATATATTTTGTGTAGATTGTGATATTTTACATATGGTGTGTAATATATATTTACTGTACTTTTTGATATTTTATTTACAGTAAATAACGTACATTTGGTGTAATTTTTGATATTTTATGTACAGTATATTAAATATAATTACTGTAGTTTTTGATAGGTTATTGAGAGTATATATAACACATATTTGGTGTACTTTTTGATGTTTTATGTACAGTATGTAATATGTATTTAGTGTACATTTTGATAATTTATTTACAGTATATAAAATGTATTCCGTGTACTTTTAGTTAATATTATATGTACAATATATGAAATATATTTACTGTACATTTTCATATTTTACGTACAGTATATAAGATATATTTGGTGTCCTTTTGATATTTTATGTAAATTATATAATATATATTTGGTGTAGTTTGTGATATTTTACATAGGTTGTGTAATATATATTTACTGTAATTTTTGATATTTTATTTGCAGTATATTATACATTTGGTGTAATTTTTTATATTTTATGTACAGTATATTAAATATAATTATTGTAGTTTTTGTTAGTTTATTTACAGTATATATAACACATATTTGGTGTACTTTTTGATATTGTATGTACAGTATGTAATATATATTCACTGTAATTTTTGATATTTTATTTACACTATGTAAAATGTATTTGGTGTACTTTTAGTTAATATTATATGTACAATATATGAAATATATTTACTGTACTTTTTGATATTTTATGTACAGTATATAAGATATATTTGGGGTCCTTTTGATATTTTATGTAAATTATATAATATATATTTGGTGTATATATTGATATTTTACATATGGTGTGTAATATATATTTAGTGTACTTTTTGATATTTTATTTACACTATATAAAATGTATTTTGTGTACTTTTAGTTAATATTATATGTACAATATATGAAATATATTTACTGTACTTTTTGATATTTTACATACAGTATATAAGATATATTTGGTGTCCATTTAATATTTTATGTAAATTATATAAAATATATTTGGTGCAGTTTGTGATATTTTACATAGGGTGTGTAATATATATTTACTGTACTTTTTGATATTTTATTTACATTAAATAGTATACATTTGGTGTAATTTTTGATATTTTATGTACAGTATATTAAATATAATTACTGTAGTTTTTGATAGTTTATTAAGAGTATGTATAACACATATTTGGTTTACTTTTTGATATTTTATGTACAGTATGTAATATATATTTACTGTAATTTTTGATATTTTATTTACAGTATATAAAATGTATTTGGTGTACTTTTAGTAGATATTATATGTACAATATATGAAATATATTTACTGTACTTTTTGATATTTTATGTATATTATATAAGATACATTTGGTGTCCTTTTGATATTTTATGTAAATTATATAATATATATTTTGTGTAGTTTTTGATAATTTACATAGAGTGTAATATATATTTACTGTCCTTTTTCATATTTTATTTAGACTATATAATGTATATCTGGTGTACTTTTTGATATTTTATGTACAGTACATTAAATATAATTACTGTAGTTTTTGATAGTTTATTTACAGTATATATAACACATATTTGGTGTACATTTTGATATTTTATGTAAAGTATGTAATATATATTTACTGAAATTTTTGAAATTTTATTTACAGTATATAAAATGTATTTGCTGTAATTTTAGTTAATATAATATGTACAATATATGAAACATATTTACTGTACTTTTAGATAATTTATGTACAGTATATAAGATATATTTGGTGGCCTTTTGATATTTTATGTAAATTATATAATATATATTTGGTGTAGATTTTGATATTTTACATAGGGTGTGTAATATATATTTACCGTCTTTTTGATATTTTCTTTACACTATATAATATACCTTTGGTGTGATTTTTGATATTTTATGTACAGTATATTAAATATAATTACTGAAGTTTTTGATAGTTTATTTACAGTATATATAACATATATTTGGTGTACAATTTGATATTTTATGTACAATATGTAATATATATTTACTGTATTTTTGATATTTTATTTACAGTATATAAAATGTATTTGGTATACTTTTAGTTAATATTATATGTACAATGTATGAAATATATTTACTGTACTTTTTGATATTTTATGTACAGTATATAAGATATATTTGGTGTCCTTTAGATATTTTATATAAATTATATAATATATATTTGGTGTAGTTTTTGATATTTTACATAGAGTGTAATATATATTTACTGTACTTTTTGATATTTTATTTACAGTATATAATATACATGAGGTGTAATTTTTGATATTTTATGTACAGTATATTAAATATAATTACTGTAGTATTTGATAGTTTATTTACAGTATATATAACACATATTAGGTGTACTTTTTGATATTTTATGTACAGTATGTAATATATATTAACTGTACTTTTTGATATTTTGTTTACACTATATAAAGTGTATTTGGTGTACTTTTAGTTAATATTATATGTGCAATATATGAAACATATTTACTGTACTTTTCGATATTTTATGTACAGTATATAAGATATATTTGGTATCCTTTTGATATTTTATGTAAGTTATACAATATATATTTGGTGTAGTTTTTCATATTTTACATAGGGTGTGTAATATATATTTACCATCCTTTTTGATATTTTCTTTACACTATATAATATACATGTGGTGTAATTTTTGATATTTTATGTACAGTATATTAAATATAATTACTGTAGTTTTTGATAGTTTATTTACAGTATATATAACACATATTTGGTGTACATTTTGATATTTTATGTACAGTATGTAATATATATTTACTGTACTTTTTGATATTTTATTTACAGTATATAAAATGTATTTGGTGTACTTTTAGTTAATATTATATGTACAATATATGAAATATATTTACTCTACTATTTGATATTTTATGTACAGTATATAAGATATATTTGGTGTCCTTTTGATATTTTATGTAAATTATATAATATATATTTTGTGTAGTTTGTAATATTTTACATAGCTTGTGTAATATATATTTTCTGTCCTTTTTGATAATTTTTTTACAGTATATACTATACATTCGGTGTAATTTTTGATATTTTATGTACAGTATATTAAATATAATTACTGTAGTTTTTGATAGTTTATTTACAGCATATAATACACATATTTGGTGTACTTTTTGATATTTTATGTACTGTATGTAATATATATTTACTGTAATTTTTGATATTTTATTTACAGTATATAAAATGTATTTGGTGTACATTTAGTTAATATTATATGTACAATGTATGAAATATATTTACTGTATATTTTGATAGTTTATGTACAATATATAAGGTATATTTGGTGTCGTTTTGATATTTTATGTAAATTATATAATATATATTTGGTGTAGTTTGTGTTATTTTACATAGGGTGTATAATATATATTTACTGTCCTTATTGATATTTTATTTACAGTAAAAAATATACATTTGGTGTAATTTTTGATATTTTATTTACAGTATATTAAATATAATTACTATAGCTTTTGATTGTTTATTTACAGTATATATAACACATATTTGGTGTACTTTTTGATATTTTATGTACAGTATGTAATATATATTTACTGTACTTTTTGATATTTTATTTACACTATATAAAATGTATTTTGTGTACTTTTAGTTAATATTATATGTACAATATATGAAATATATTTACTGTACTTTTTGATATTTTATGTACAGTATATAAGATATATTTGGTGTACTTTTGATATTTTATGTAAATTATATAATATATATTTGGTGTAGTTTTTATATTTTACATAGGGTGTGTAATATATATTTACTGTAATTATTGATATTTTATTGACAGTATATAATATACATTTGGTGTAATTTTTGATATTTTATGTACTCTAAATTAAACATAATTACTGTAGTTTTTGATAGTTTATTTACAGTATATATAACACATATTTGGTGTAATTTTTGATATATTAGGTAGAGGATGTAATGAATATTTACTGTATTTTTGATATTTTATTAACAGTATATAAAATGTATTTGGTGTACTTTTAGTAAATATTATATGTACAATATATGAAATATATGTACTGTACTTTTTGATATTTTATGTGCATTATATAAGATATATTTGGTGTCCTTTTGATATTTTATGTAAATTATACAATATATATTTTGTGTAGTTTTTGATAATTTACATAGAGTGTAATATATATTTACTGTCCTTTTTCATATTTTATTTAGAGTATATAATATATATCTGGTGTAATTTTTGATATTTTATGTACAGCACATTAAATATAATTACTGTAGTTTTTGATAGTTTATTTACAGTATATATAACACATATTTGGTGTACTTTTTGATATTTTATGTAAAGTATGTAATATATATTTACTGAAATTTTTGAAATTTTATTTACAGTATATAAAATGTATTTGCTGTAATTTTAGTTAATATAATATGTACAATATATGAAACATATTTACTGTACTTTTTGATAATTTATGTACAGTATATAAGATATATTTGGTGGCCTTCAGATACTTTATGTAAATTATATAATATATATTTGGTGTAGATTTTGATATTTTACATAGGGTGTGTAATATATATTTACCGTCTTTTTGATATTTTCTTTACACTATATAATATACATTTGGTGTGATTTTTGATATTTTAATTACATTATATTAAATATAATTACAGTAGCTTTTGATAGTTTATTTACAGTATATATAACACATATTTGGTGTACTTTTTGATATTTTATGTAAAGTATGTAATATATATTTACTGTACTTTTTGATATTTAATTTACAGTATATAAAATGTATTTGGTGTACTTTTAGTTAATATTATATGTACAATATATGAAATATATTTACTGTATTTTTGATATTTTATGTACAGTATATAAGATATATTTGGTGTCCTTTTGATATTTTATGTAAATTATATAATATATAATTGGTGTAGATTGTGATATTTTACATATGGTGTGTAATATATATTTACTGTACTTTTTGATATTTTATTTACAGTCAATAATATACATTTGGTGTAATTTTTGATATTTTATGTACAGTATATTAAATATAATTACTTTAGTTTTTGATAGTTTATTTACAGTATATATAACACATATTTGGTGTACAGTTTGATATTTTATGTACAGTATGTAATATATATTTACTGTAATTTTTAATATTTTATTTAGTGTATATAAAATGTATTTGGTGTACTTTAGTTAATATTATATGTACAATATATGAAATATAATTACTGTATATTTTGATATTTTATGTACAGTATATAAGGTATATTTGGTGTCCTTTTGATATTTTATGTAAATTATATAATATATATTTGGTGTAGTTTGTGATATTTTACATAGGGTGTGTCATATATATTTACTGTACTTTTTGGTATTTTATTTAAAGTAAATGATATACATTTGGTGTAATTTTTGATATTTTATTTACAGTATATTAAATATAATTACTGTAGTTTTTGTTAGTTTATTTACAGTATATATAACACATATTTGGTGTACTTTTTGATATTTTATCTACAGTATGTAATATATATTCACTGTAATTTTTCATATTTTATTTACACTATATAAAATGTATTTGGTGTACTTTTAGTTAATATTATATGTACAATATATGAAATATATTTACTGTACTTTTTGATATTTTATGTACAGTATATAAGATAAATTTGGTGTCCTTTTGATATTTTATGTAAATTATATAATATATATTTGGTGTATATTGTGATATTTTACATATGCTGTGTAATATACATTTACTGTACTTTTTGATATTTTATTTACACTATATAAAATGTATTTCGTGTACTTTTAGTTAATATTATATGTACAATATATGAAATATATTTACTGTATTTTGATATTTTATGTACAGTATATAAGATATATTTGGTGTCCTTTTGATATTTTATGTAAATTAAATAATATATATTTGGTGTAGATTGTGATATTTTACATATGGTGTGTAATATATATTTACTGTACTTTTTGATATTTTATTTACAGTCAATAATATACATTTGGTGTAATTTTTGATATTTTATGTACAGTATATTAAATATAACTACTGTAGTTTTTGATAGTTTATTTACAGTATATATAACACATATTTGGTGTACGTTTTGGTATTTTATGTACAGTATATAATACATATTTACTGTACTTTTTGATATTTTATTTACAGTATATAAAATGTATTTGGTGTACTTTTAGTTAATAATATATATACAATATATGAAATATATATACTGTTATTTTTGATATTTTATGTATATTATATAAGATATATTTGGTGTCCTTTTGATATTTTAGGTAAATTATATAATGTATATTTGGTGTAGTATTTGATATTTTACATAGGGTGTGTATTGTATATTTACTGTCCTTTTTGATATTTTATTTACAGTATAAAATCTACATTTGGTGTAATTTTTGATATTATATATACAGTACATTCAATATAATTACTGTAGTTTTTGATATTTACAGTATATATAACACATATTTGGTGTACATTTTGATATTTTATGTACAGTATGTAATATATATTTACTGTAATTTTTGATATTTTATTTACATTATATAAAATGTATTTGGTGTACTTTCAGTTAATATTATATGTACATTATATGAAATATATTTACTGAAGTTTTTGATATATTACGTACAGTATATAAGATATAATTGGTGTCTTTCCGATATTTTTTGTAAATTATATAATATATATTTGGTGTAATTTTTGATATTTTACATAGGGTGTGTAATATATATTTACTGTATTTTGGATATTTTATTTACACTATATAATGTACATTTGGAGTAATTTTTGATATTTTATGTATAGTATATTAAATATAATTACTGTAGATTTTGATAGTTTATTTACAGTATATATAACACGTATTTGGTGTACTTTTTGATATTTTATGTACAGTATGTAATATATATTTTCTGTACTTTTTGATATTAAATTTACAGTATATAAAATGTATTTGGTGTACTTTTAGTTAATATTATATGCACAATATATGAAATATATTTACTGTATTTTTGATATTTTATGTAATGTACAGAATATATATTTGGTGTCCTTTTGATATTTTATGTAAACTATATAATATATATTTGGTGTAGTTTTTGATATTTTACATAGGGTGTGTAATATATATTTACTGTCCTTTTTCATATATTATTTAGAGTATATAATATACATTTGGTGTAATTTTTGATATTTTATCTACAGTATATTAAACATAATTACTGTAGTTTTTGATAGTTTATTTACAGTATATATAACACATATTTGGTGTACTTTTTGATATTTTATGTACACTATGTAATATATATTTACTGTACTTTTTGAAATATTATTTACAGTATATAAAAAGTATTTGTTGTACTTTTAGTTAACATTATATGTACATTATATGAAACAAATTTCACAACTTTAGGTTTCCCTTTCCTAACCAAGCAGGACAGTCACTCATGTCATTGTGTTCTCCCGTGTCCTCCTCTGGAGATTCTTCACAGTCACCTCATTCATCAATAATATACCATATGTTCTTACTGCCATCATCCAGCAGCTCACCCCCAGCCACCCATGACTCTCCTGTCTGTCCCAGCTACTCTCCAACTACGCCCAGATTTCAGCGGGAGTCTCTACCCCACACCCCAGAAACACCTACAAACTCACAGACCTCAGTGAGATCCTCGCCAGTCTCTCTCACGTCTTCACCCCCAGCCCTTACGGACCCTCCAGTCTGTCCCAGCTACTCTCCAACCACGCCCACATTTCAGCGCGGGTCAGTTCCAGGAACCCAGGGATCACCACCAAGCCCACCACTTTCACTGAGTTACTCCCCAGTCTCTAGCACGTCTTTATCTCCAACCCTCAGGGACTCGCCTGTCTGTCCCAGCTACTCTCCAAACACGCCCACACTTCAGCGGGAGTCCGTTGCAGGCACCCAGAAATCACCACCAAACTCACCAATTTCACTGCGTTACTCCCCAGTCTCTCTCATGTCTTCACCATCCCTCAGGGACTCTCCCGTCTGTCCCAGCTACTCTCCAACCACGCCCACATTTCAGCTGCAGTCAGTTCCAGGCACCCCGGAATCACCACCAAACTCCCCAATTTCACTCAGTTACTCCTCACTCTCTAGCACGTCTTTATCTCCAACCCTCAGGGACTCTCCTGTGTGTCCCAGCTACTCTCCAACCACGCCCACACTTCAGCGGGAGTCAGTTCCAAGCACCCAGGAAGCACCACCAAACTCCCCAATTTCACTCACTTACTCTCCAGTCTCTCTCATGTCTTCACCAGCCCTCAGGGACTCTCCTGTCTGTCCCAGCTACTCTCCAACCACGCACACATTTCAGCTGGAGTCAGTCCCAGGCACCCCGGAGTCACCACCAAACTCACCAGTTTCACTGAGGTACTCCCCGGTCTCTCTCATGTCTTCACCCCCAGCCCTCAGGGACTCTCCTGTGTGTCCCAGCTACTCTCCAACCATGCCCAGATTTCAGCGGGAGTCAGTTCCAGGCACCCAGGTATCACCACCAAACTCAGCAGTTTCGCTGAGTTACTCCCCAGTCTCTGTCATGTCTTCACCCCCAGCCCCCTGGGACTCTCCTGTCTGTCCCAGCTACTCTCCCACCACGCCCAGATTTCAGCGGCACTCAGCCTCCCACACTCCGGAATCACCTACAGACTCACAGACTTCACTGAGGTCCTCCCTGGTCTCTCTCAGGTCTTTGCCCTCAGCCCACAGGGACTCCTGTGTCTCTTTCAGCTACTCTCAAAACTTCGCTAGATTCCAGCTGGAGTCAGTTCCAGGCACCCACGATACACCACCGAACTCACGAATTTCACTGACTTACTCCCCAGTCTCCCTCATGTTCTCACCCCCAGCCCTCAAGGACTCTTCTGTCTCTCTCAGCTACACTCCGACCATCTCCAGATTTCACCTGGAGTCAGCTTCCCGCACCCAGGAATCACCTACAAACTCACGGACCTTACTGCAACCCTCCCCCATTTCTTTCACCTCTTCACCCCCTGCCTTCAGGGACTCTCCTGGGTCTCCCAGCTTCTCTCCAGCCTTCCCCACATTTCTGCCACAGTCAGCCCCAGGCACCCAGGACAACCCTAGACACTCACAGGCCTCACGAGACTATCTCCCTATGACCTGTACCTATACAGGGATGGCTCCCACGCATCCCTCAGTGACCCCAAACCCATCTCCACTTACACTCAGACACTCCCAGGGCCTGACAGCTACTCCCCGTTATTGTCCTTCAGTTCGAAGCCCTGGCCAATCTACTAGCCCACATAACGCAGTTACCTGGCCATTTCTCCACGGTTCCCGTGAGGGCCCCACACTCAGCCGCACAAGAGCCCCTCCTGCATTCCGTCCTCACACGCAGGCTTGTCCATCTACTTGCTACTGTCACACTCTTGCCAGCAGAAGAGGCCCCTGTAATGGCCGATATCACCACCCAGTCTATCCTCACCCCACAGCTGTGCAGCGGGACCCTCCTGCTGGCCCACGTGGCTGCCAGAGCCCATGCTGGCACGACGCTCCAGCAGGTCGGCGTCCCTGCGGGCCACACTACCGGTGACATGGCTAGCATGACCCTCCTTCCTGGCAGTGACACTGTTGATGTGAACCCCAGTTTCACATCTGTCATTTGTAAATAGGACCATTTTCCCTTTTCGCTCTCCCTTCCATTCACAGGGCTTCTCATTCTCTCTCTTTCTGCCTCCGTTTCAGATATTTACTCACCTTTTTCTCTCTCACTATGTCTGCCGTGGTCTCCATGAGAGTGCGCCACAGAAGATTCCCCCATTAAAAGTCATGAATTGAGTGGCTTTTAGTATACCTGTGGTGGTGCACATTCAATTTTAATTCGCAATCCATTGTAGAACGTCTTATCACCCCCGACCAGAGAAAAACCCTGTAGACATTAGTCACTCCTCATTCTGTCTCAAACCTTCTCCCTGACCCTCAGCCCTAGGTAGCAACTACCTAGTGCGATCAATCCCATATGCATAGATTTCCATATTGTGGACATTTCCTATCAACGGAATTGCACAATAGGTGAGCTGTTATGACTGACACAACACGTAGCACAATATTTTCAAGATTCATCCACATTGTAGGCGTACCCACAGGGGGAAACCATTTTTTGGGGGGTTTTAGTAACACCGGGTGTTTTCTCCTTCCTTTCGTCCTTCTTTCCTTCCTTCCTTCCTTCCTTCCTTCCTTCCTACCTTCCTTCTTTCTTTCCTTCCTTCCTTCCTTCCTCCTATTTCTCTCTTACTCCTTCTGCCCTCTCTCTTTCATATGCCTTAGGTGCATCCCACATTCTGCGTTTTTTGGGAGAAATCCTCGACAGGTGCAGGAAAATTGTGTTATTGTAACTATTTACCGCTATCTCTCTTTCACGGCTCTCCATCAGTTGTGAACATCTATTGGTTTATCCCAAGTCACTAAGCATATTCTTATTAGGTACACCTGTTTTTCCTTATACAGCTGTTTCTGGAGTATAGGGTCGCATACTCATAAACCCACTGTAACTCAGAAACGCATCTAATATTCCAATAATCCCATCATAACGTTGAAAAATCATAAATCAAACCACCGTAAGTCACGGTGTGTCCGTGGATATGGGCGTCATCAATTCCATTGTATTCAGTAATGCTGTACACCATTAACAATGGCAGACTGATTGGGAGTGGATATTGATAGCATTATAAAAGTCAGTTATTAGAGGGATACTTCTTTAACCTGACTGAAGAACTGATCTAATGGCTTTAGTACAGTGCATGATTATGTGAGATGTTTTGAGACAGAGTAGTACATTTGTGAATGAAGTTTTTTCACTTAGTAGGAACCATTGTGTGTGGAAAAGTGAGAAAATTGCTTTCTGCTGTAGAGTCTGGCATTCATTGTAGACTTAAGCTTATTTTTCTGTGAGCAAATCTTATTCAATAAAATACTACTCTTTATACTAAAAAACAAAAACAGTGGTGATGTGTGGTCATTATGCTCAGCAAACTAATCCAGGGAAAGAAAACCAAACGCCACATTCTCACTTATAATGAGAGCTGAAAAATGAGATGACATGGACACAGGAAGGGGAACAACACTCACTGGGGCCTTTCGGGAGGCACAGCGTTAAGAAAAACAGCTACTGCATGCTGGGCTTAATACCTAGGTGATGGGTTGACAGGTGCAGCAAACCACCATGGCACACGTTTACCTTAGTAACAAATCTGCACATCCTGCACATATACCCCAGAACTTAGAAACGAAACGAAACAAAAGAAAACGAAAAAGCAATAGCAAAACGCTAAAGGCAAAATAAAGTTTCAAACTCAGAACGTGACAGACCAATGTTTGGTTCAAATCATGGTTCTCAACCCAGGTGCCATAAGGCCAGGATAAAGAATTTGATTACATATTGTAAATAAGACATGCAGCAAATGACCAGAAAGATTATTCTCAACATATGTGTGTCTTCTAATTCAATGGTGACGCTATCTACCGGGACATAGCTTTAGATTCCAAAGGGCCGAGTCCCGCCAGACAGGCCTCCCACACTAATAACAATGGGAAGCCCCACGTTGTTTTACCTGTGCTTCTCAGCAACTGGCTATAAATCAGGTTGCCACCACTCCCAGATTTAGTTGCATTCATTGGCTGGAAGAGCTCACAGCACGCAGGGAAACACTTACATTTGCCGTTGTATTTTAGCGGACTTTGCCAAAAGTTCAGAAATAAATGCGGGGCCCGGCGTGTGGGGAGGGGTGCACTACCTTCCAGGAAGTGTTATCCACAAGCTCTCTGAACCCAGTCCTTTTGGGTTTTTATGGAGACCTCATTCTATAGGCATGACGGGTTAAACCATAGGCTATTGGTGATCAACTCCACCTGAGGCTCTCAACCCTCCCTGGAAATTGGGGTTGAGGCTTTGCCATTCTCAGTCTGACTAAAAGAATTTACCCAAACGGAATTTTAAAACAGATGAGCATAACTGGAATCTTAATTAGATGATTGGATTATCTGGAGCCACACCTTGATATTCCTAACCCGAGCACCCTCATCCAACGAATGCTCCACCCAACTGGCTCCCAAGTCTCTACGTGGTTCCAGAGCAAAAGAATGTTTATACAACGCATATCTCCACCTTTACTTCAAAGTCTTTTCCCTTACACGGAAAGACTTCTTAAACTGCCATGCATCCGGATCAGGGGGAGGTATTGTTACACCGCAGATCTGTGGATCTCCGGGGTTTGATTGTGGCAAGGATGCTGCTGGTGTCAAAACCACAACGTGGGAACCACAGAACCACTAGTTGGTTTTCAGTGTTTCAGTGCATACAATTCCTAATATATCTGGCCAAGAAAACTTGTAAGTTCTTAGATTGTCCCAAAGGTGGCGCATGAAATCAAAGCAGGAGAACAGTTTCCTACGAGGTGTAGCCTGGGAAAGTTGGGGGTGACTGATGGAAAGGAGGAGTGAAGCTCCGCCCTTTCCGCTGCTAGGCTGCGCCCGAGGCTATTTAAACCCACCCTGGCTGGCCTGTACTCAGATCTTCGCGGAGCGGATCAGCGGCCGGAGCGGTTGGCGGACTCTGCGTTGACTTGGAGCTCACAGCGTCTTGCGACTTGGAAGCGGATTCAGAGGACAGGACAGAACACTTGGGCAAGTGAATCTCTGTCTGTCTGTCTGTCTGTCTGTCTGTCTCATTGGTTGGTTGATTTCCATTTTCTTAAGGGGCACATACCTCACACCGCACACACACACACACACACGCACACACACTCCTTCCTTCTGCGAGTTAGAAAATTAGTAGGGGCCCCTGGGAGCTGCAGGTTTCCTAATCATGTCTGCACCTAAGAACAGTAGGGTCTTGTCCGGCTCTTCTTATGAACGGTCCCCCAGCACGGACTCCCCGAGGTCCATGCGAGCCTCACCCAGCTTCTCCCTCTCCCCTCTCAGAAACTCAGGCTTCAGGGGAAGCTCCTCACCAGGGATCCGGAGCTACCATTCACCATCCCCTAGGGCTTCACCACACTCACCTCTGTCATCACCAGAATCCCACAAGCTCCCATTTCCCTGTCCTCACCGTGATGGGCAATCAATGAAGCCATTGGGCTCTCCCGTGTCCTCCTCTGAGGATTCCTCAGAGTCCCCACGTTCATCAATAATATACCACATGTTCTTACTGCCATCACCCAGCAGCTCACCCCCAGCTCTCGGGGGATCTCCTGTGTCTCCCAGCTACTCTCCAAACAACCCCAGATTTCAGCTGGAGTCAGCCCCCCACACCCGGGAATCACCTACAAACTCACGAGCCTCACGGTGCTCCACCCCTGTGTCTTTCATCTCTTCACCCCCAGGCCTCAGGGACTCTCCTGTGGCTCCCAGTTACTCTCCAGCCATCCCCAGGTTCCTGCGGGAGTCAGCCCCATGCACCCAGGAGTCCCCCAGAGACTCACACGTCTCGGGAGAATATGAGCGGTCCCCCAGCCCTGACTCCTCAAGATTCATGCCTGCCTCACCCAGCTTCTCCCTCTCCCCTCCCAGAAACTCAGACCCAAGGGGCAGCTCCTCACCAGGGATGTGGAAGTACTCTACATCACCCCGCAGGGCTTCACCACTCTCACATCCATCATCAACAGAATTCCACAACTTTACGTTTCCCTTTCCTAACCAAGCAGGACAGTCACTCATGTCATTGTGTTCTCCCGTGTCCTCCTCTGGAGATTCTTCACAGTCACCTCATTCATCAATAATATACCATATGTTCTTACTGCCATCATCCAGCAGCTCACCCCCAGCCACCCATGACTCTCCTGTCTGTCCCAGCTACTCTCCAACTACGCCCAGATTTCAGCGGGAGTCTCTACCCCACACCCCAGAAACACCTACAAACTCACAGACCTCAGTGAGATCCTCGCCAGTCTCTCTCACGTCTTCACCCCCAGCCCTTACGGACCCTCCAGTCTGTCCCAGCTACTCTCCAACCACGCCCACATTTCAGCGCGGGTCAGTTCCAGGAACCCAGGGATCACCACCAAGCCCACCACTTTCACTGAGTTACTCCCCAGTCTCTAGCACGTCTTTATCTCCAACCCTCAGGGACTCGCCTGTCTGTCCCAGCTACTCTCCAAACACGCCCACACTTCAGCGGGAGTCCGTTGCAGGCACCCAGAAATCACCACCAAACTCACCAATTTCACTGCGTTACTCCCCAGTCTCTCTCATGTCTTCACCATCCCTCAGGGACTCTCCCGTCTGTCCCAGCTACTCTCCAACCACGCCCACATTTCAGCTGCAGTCAGTTCCAGGCACCCCGGAATCACCACCAAACTCCCCAATTTCACTCAGTTACTCCTCACTCTCTAGCACGTCTTTATCTCCAACCCTCAGGGACTCTCCTGTGTGTCCCAGCTACTCTCCAACCACGCCCACACTTCAGCGGGAGTCAGTTCCAAGCACCCAGGAAGCACCACCAAACTCCCCAATTTCACTCACTTACTCTCCAGTCTCTCTCATGTCTTCACCAGCCCTCAGGGACTCTCCTGTCTGTCCCAGCTACTCTCCAACCACGCACACATTTCAGCTGGAGTCAGTCCCAGGCACCCCGGAGTCACCACCAAACTCACCATTTCACTGAGGTACTCCCCGGTCTCTCTCATGTCTTCACCCCCAGCCCTCAGGGACTCTCCTGTGTGTCCCAGCTACTCTCCAACCATGCCCAGATTTCAGCGGGAGTCAGTTCCAGGCACCCAGGTATCACCACCAAACTCAGCAGTTTCGCTGAGTTACTCCCCAGTCTCTGTCATGTCTTCACCCCCAGCCCCCTGGGACTCTCCTGTCTGTCCCAGCTACTCTCCCACCACGCCCAGATTTCAGCGGCACTCAGCCTCCCACACTCCGGAATCACCTACAGACTCACAGACTTCACTGAGGTCCTCCCTGGTCTCTCTCAGGTCTTTGCCCTCAGCCCACAGGGACTCCTGTGTCTCCTTCAGCTACTCTCAAAACTTCGCTAGATTCCAGCTGGAGTCAGTTCCAGGCACCCACGATACACCACCGAACTCACGAATTTCACTGACTTACTCCCCAATCTCCCTCATGTTCTCACCCCCAGCCCTCAAGGACTCTTCTGTCTCTCTCAGCTACACTCCGACCGTCTCCAGATTTCACCTGGAGTCAGCTTCCCGCACCCAGGAATCACCTACAAACTCACGGACCTTACTGCAACCCTCCCCCATTTCTTTCACCTCTTCACCCCCTGCCTTCAGGGACTCTCCTGGGTCTCCCAGCTTCTCTCCAGCCTTCCCCAGATTTCTGCCACAGTCAGCCCCAGGCACCCAGGACAACCCTAGACACTCACAGGCCTCACGAGACTATCTCCCTATGACCTGTACCTATACAGCGATGGCTCCCACGCATCCCTCAGTGACCCCAAACCCATCTCCACTTACACTCAGACACTCCCAGGGCCTGACAGCTACTCCCCGTTATTGTCCTTCAGTTCGAAGCCCTGGCCAATCTACTAGCCCACATGACGCAGTTACCTGGCCATTTCTCCACGGTTCCCGTGAGGGCCCCACACCCAGCCGCACAAGAGCCCCTCCTGCATTCCATCCTCACACGCAGGCTTGTCCATCTACTTGCTACTGTCACACTCTTGCCAGCAGAAGAGGCCCCTGTAATGGCCGATATCACCACCCAGTCTATCCTCACCCCACAGCTGTGCAGCGGGACCCTCCTGCTGGCCCACGTGGCTGCCAGAGCCCATGCTGGCACGACGCTCCAGCAGGTCGGCGTCCCTGCGGGCCACACTACCGGTGACATGGCTAGCATGACCCTCCTTCCTGGCAGTGACACTGTTGATGTGAACCCCAGTTTCACATCTGTCATTTGTAAATAGGACCATTTTCCCTTTTCGCTCTCCCTTCCATTCACAGGGCTTCTCATTCTCTCTCTTTCTGCCTCCGTTTCAGATATTTACTCACCTTTTTCTCTCTCACTATGTCTGCCGTGGTCTCCATGAGAGTGCGCCACAGAAGATTCCCCCATTAAAAGTCATGAATTGAGTGGCTTTTAGTATACCTGTGGTGGTGCACATTCAATTTTAATTCGCAATCCATTGTAGAACGTCTTATCACCCCCGACCAGAGAAAAACCCTGTAGACAGTAGTCACTCCTCATTCTGTCTCAAACCTTCTCCCTGACCCTCAGCCCTAGGTAGCAACTACCTAGTGCGATCAATCCCATATGCATAGATTTCCATATTGTGGACATTTCCTATCAACGGAATTGCACAATAGGTGAGCTGTTATGACTGACACAACACGTAGCACAATATTTTCAAGATTCATCCACATTGTAGGCTTACCCACAGGGGGAAACCATTTTTGGGGGGCTTTTAGTAACACCGGGTGTTTTCTCCTTCCTTTCGTCCTTCTTTCCTTCCTTCCTTCCTTCCTTCCTTCCTACCTTCCTTCTTTATTTCCTTCCTTCCTTCCTTCTTTCTTTCCTTCCTTCCTTCCTTCCTCCTATTTCTCTCTTACTCCTTCTGCCCTCTCTCTTTCATATGCCTTAGGTGCATCCCACATTCTGCGTTTTTTGGGAGAAATCCTCGACAGGTGCAGGAAAATTGTGTTATTGTAACTATTTACCGCTATCTCTCTTTCACGGCTCTCCATCAGTTGTGAACATCTATTGGTTTATCCCAAGTCACTAAGCATATTCTTATTAGGTACACCTGTTTTTCCTTATACAGCTGTTTCTGGAGTATAGGGTCGCATACTCATAAACCCACTGTAACTCAGAAACGCATCTAATATTCCAATAATCCCATCATAACGTTGAAAAATCATAAATCAAACCACCGTAAGTCACGGTGTGTCCGTGGATATGGGCGTCATCAATTCCATTGTATTCAGTAATGCTGTACACCATTAACAATGGCAGACTGATTGGGAGTGGATATTGATAGCATTATAGAAGTCAGTACATATTTGGTGTAGTTTTTGATATTTTACATAGAGTGTGTAATATATATTTACTGTAATTTTAGATATTTTTTTACAGTATATAGTATACATTTCTTGTAATTTTTGAAATTTTATGTACAGTATATTTAATATAATTACTGTATTTTTTGATTGTTTATTTACAGTATATATAACAGATATTTGGTGTAGTTTTTGATATTTTACATAGAGTGTGTAATAAATATTTAGTGTAATATTTGATATTTTATTTACAGTATATAATATTCATTTAGTGTAATTTTTGATATTTTATGTACAGTATATTAAATATAATTTCTATACTTTTTATAGTTTATTTACAGTATATGTAACACATATTTGGTGTACTTTTTGATATTTTATGTACAGTATGTAATATATATTTACTGAACAACTGGATATTTTATTTACAGTATATAAAATGTATTTGGTGTACAATTATTTAATATTATATGTACAATATATGAAATATATTTACTGTACGTTTTGATATTTTATGTACAGAATATAATATCTATTTGGTGTACTTTTGATATTTTATGTAAATTATATAATATATATTTTGCGTAGTTTTTGATATTTTACATAGAGTGTGTTACACATATTTACTGTAATTTTAGATATTTTTTTACAGTATATAGTATACATTTCGAGTAATTTTTGAAATTTTATGTACAGTAGATTAAACATAATTACTGTAGTTTTTATAGTTTATTTACAGTATATATAACACATATTTGGTGTACATTTTGATATTTTATGTACATTATGTAATATAAATTTACTGTACTATTTGATAGTTATTTACAGTGTATAAAATGTATTTGGTGTACTTTTAGTTAATATTATATGTACATTATATGAAACATATTTACTGTACTTTTTGATATTTAATGTACAGTATATAATATCTATTTGGTGTACTTTTGATATTTTATGTAAATTATATAATATATATTCGGCGTAGTTTTTGATATTTTACATAGGGTGTGTAATATATATTTACTGTAATTTTAGATTTTTTTTTACAGTGTATAGTACACATTTCGTGTAATTTTTGATATTTTATGTAAAGTATATTAAATATAATTACTGTAGTTTTTGATTGTTTATTTACAGTATATATAACACATATTTGGTGTACTTTTTGATACTTTATGTACAGTATGTAATATATATTTACTGTGCTTTTGGATATTTTATTTGCAGTATATAAAATGTATTTGGTGTACTTTCAGTTAATATTATATGTACAATATATGAAATAGATTTACTGTGCATTTTTATATTTTATGTAGAGTATATAATATATATTTGGTGTACTTTTGATATTTTATGTAAATTATATAACATATATTTGGTGTAGTTTTTGATATTTTACATAGAGTGTGTAATAAATATTTACTGTACTATTTGATATTTTATTTACAGTATATAATATGCATTTAGTGTAATTTTTGATATTTTATGTACAGTATATTAATATAATTACTGTATTTTTTGACAGTTTATTTACAGTATATATAACACATATTTGGTGGACTTTTTGATAATTTAGATACAGTATGTAATATATATTTACTGAAATTTGGATATTTAATTAACAGTATATAAAATGTATTTGGTGTACTTTCAGTTAATATTATATGTACAATATATGAAATATATTTACTGTACCTTTTGATATTTCATGTACACTATATAATATATATTTGGTGTACTTTTGATATTTTATGTAAGTTATATAATATATATTTGGTGTAGTTTTTGATATTTTACATAGAGTGTGTAATATATATTTACTGTACTTTTTGATACTTTATTTACAGTATATAATATACCTTTGGTGTAATTTTTGATATTTTATGTACAGTATACTAAATAAAATTACTGTAGTTTTTGATAGTTTATTAACAGTATACATAACACATATTTGGTGTACTTTTTGATATTTTATGTACGGTAAGTAATATATATTTACTGAACGTTTGGATATTTAATTTACAGTATATAAAATGTATTTGGTGTACTTTTAGTTAATATTATATGTACACTATATGAAATATATTTACAGAACTTTCTGATATTTTATGTAAAGTATATAATATATATTTGGTGTACTTTTGATATTTTATGTAAATTATATAATATATATTTGGTGTTGTTTTTGATATTTTACATAGAGTGTGTAATATATATTTACAATAATTTTTGATATTTTATTTACAGTATATAATATACATTTGGTGTAATTTTTGATATTATATGTTTAGTATATTAAATAAAATTACTGTAGCTTTTGATAGTTTATTTACCGTATATATGACACATATTATATGTACTTTTTGATATTTTATGTACAGTAGGTAATATATATTTACTGTACTTTTGGATATATTATTTACAGTATATAAAATGTAGTTGGTGTACTTTTAGTTAATATTATATGTACAATACATGAAATATATTTACTGTGCATTTTGTTATTTTATGTACAGTATATAATATATGTTTGGTGTAGTTTTGATATTTTATGTAAATTATATAATATATATTTGGTGTAGTTTTTGATATTTTACATAGAGTGTGTAATAAATATTTACTGTACTTTTTGATATTTAATTTAGAGTATATAATATACATTTGGTGTAATATTTGATATTTAATGTACAGTATATTGAATATAATTACTGTAGTTTTTGATAGTTTATTTACAGTATATATAACATATTTGGTGTACTTTTTGATATTTTATGTACAGTATGTAATATATATTTACTGTATTTTGGATATTTAATTTAGAGTATGTAAAATGTATTTGGTGTACTTTTACTTAATATTATATGTAAAATATATGAAATATATTTACTGTGCATTTTGACATTTTATGTACAGTACATAATATATATTTGGTGTACTTTTGATATTTTATGTAAATTATATAATATATATTGTGTAGTTTTTGATATTTTACATAGTGTGTGTATAAATATTTACTGTACTTTTTTATATTTTATTTAGTGTATATAATATATATTTCGTGTAATTTTTGATATTTTATGTATAGTATGTTAAATATAATTACTGTAGTTTTTGATAGTCTATTTACCGTATATAAAACACATATTTGGTGTACAATTTGATATTTTATATACAGCTTGTAATATATATTTACTGTACCTTTGGATAGTTTATTTACAGTATATAAGATGTATTTGTTGTACTTTTAGTTAATATTATATGTACAATATATGAAATATATTTACTGTACTTTTTGATATTTTATGTACAGTATATAATATGTATGTGTTGTACATTTGATATTTTATGTAAATTTTATAATATATATTTGGTGTAGTTTCTGATATTTTACATAGATTGTGTAATATATATTTATTGTAATTTTTGATATTTTATTTACAGTATATAATATATATTTGTAGTAAATTTTGATATTTTATGTACACTGTGTTAAATATGATTACTGTAGTTTTTGATAGTTTATCTACACTATAAATAACACATATTTGGTGTACTTTTTGATATTTTATGTACAGTATGTAATATATATTTACTGAAATTTGGATATTTAATTAACAGTATATAAAATGTATTTGGTGTACTTTCAGCTAATATTATATGAACAATATATGAAATATATTTACTGTAGTTTTTGATATTTCATGTACAGTATATAATATATATTTCGTGTACTTTTGATATTTTATGTACAGTGTATAATATATATTTGGTGTACTTTTGATATTTTATGTAAATTATATAATATATATTTGGCGTAGTTTTTGATATTTTACATAGAGTGAGTAATATATATTTACTGTAATTTTAGATATTTTTTTAAAGTATATAGTATACATTTCGTGCAATTTTTGATATTTTATGTACTGTATATTAAATATAATTACTGTATTTTTTGATTGTTTATTTACAGTATGTATAACACATATTTGGTGTACAATTTGATATTTTATTTTCAGTATGTAATATAGATTTACTGTGCTTTTGGATATTTTATTTACAGTATATAAAATGTACTTGCTGTACTTTCAGTTAATATTATATGTACAATATATGAAATAAATTTACTGTGCATTTTGATATTTTACAGACAGTATATAATATATATTTGGTGTACTTTAGATATTTTACGTAAATTATATAACATATATTTGTTGTAGTTTTTGATATTTAACATAGAGTGTGTAATAAATATTTACTGTACCATTTGATATTTTATTTAGAGTATATAATATACCTTTTGTGTAATTTTTGATATTTTTTGTACAGTATATTAAATATAATTACTGTAGTTTTTATAGTTTATTTACAGTATATATAAAACATATTTGCTGTACTTTTTGATATTTTATGTACAGTATGTAATATATATTTACTGAACTTTTGGATATTTTATTTACAGTATATAAAATGTATTTGGTGTACTTTTAGTTAATATTATATGTACAATATTTGCAATATATTTACTGTACTTTTTGATATTTTATGTACAGTATATAATATATATTTGATGTACTTTTGATATTTTATGTAAATTATATAATATATATTTGGCGTAGTTTTTGATATTTTACATAGGGTGTGTAACATATATTTCCTGTAATTTTAGATATTTTTTTACAGTATATAGTATACATTTCGTGTAATTTTTGATATTTTATGTACAGCATATTAAATATAATTACTGTATTTTTTGATTGTTTATTTACCGTATATATAACACATATTTGGTGTACCTTTTGTTATTTTATGTACAGTATGTAATATATATTTACTGTACTTTTTGATATTTAATTTACAGTATATAAAATGTATTTGGTGTACTTTTAGTTAATGTTACATGTACAATATATGAAATATATTTACTGTACTTTTTGATATTTTACGTACAGTATATAAGATATATTTGGTGTCCTTTTAATATTTTATGTAAATTTATAATATATATTTGGTGTAGATTGTGATATTTTACATATGGTGTGTAATATATATTTACTGTATTTTTGATATTTTATTTACAGTAAATAACGTACATTTGGTGTAATTTTTGATATTTTATGTACAGTATATTAAATATAATTACTGTAGTTTTTGATAGTATATTTACAGTATATATAACACATATTTGGTGTACTTTTTGATGTTTTATGTACAGTATGTAATATATATTTACTGTAATTTTTGATAATTTATTTACAGTATATAAAATGTATTCGGTGTACTTTTAGTTAATATTTTATGTACAATATATGAAATATATTTGCTGTACATTTTGATATTTTACGTACAGTATATAAGATATCTCTGGTGTCCTTTTGATATTTTATGTAAATTATATAATATATTTGATGTAGTTTGTGATATTTTACATAGGTTGTGTAATATATATTTACTGTACTTCTTGGTATTTTATTTGCAGTATATTATACATTTGGTGTAATTTTTTATATTTTATGTACAGTATATTAAATATAATTATTGTTGTTTTTGATAGTTTATATACAGTATATATAACATATATTTGGTGTACTTTTTGATATTGTATGTACAGTATGTAACATATATTCACTGTAATTTTTGATATTTTATTTACACTATATAAAATGTATTTGGTGTACTTTTAGTTAATATTATATGTACAATTTATGAAATATATTTACTGTACTTTTTGATATTTTATGTACAGTATATAAGATATATTTGGTGTCCTTTTGATATTTTATGTAATTTATATAATATATATTTGGTGTAGATTGTGATATTTTACATATGGTGTGTAATATATATTTACTGTACTTTTTGATATTTTATTTACAGTAAATAATATACATTTGGTTTAATTTTGTTGTTTTATGTACAGTATATTAAATATAATTACTGTAGTTTTTGATAGTTTATTTAGAGTATATATAACAAATATTTGGTGTACTTTTGATATTTTATGTACTGTATGTAATATATATTTACTGTAATTTTTGATATTTTTTTAAAGTATATAAAATGTATTCGGTGTACATTTAGTTAATAATATATGTACAATATATGAAATATATTTACTGTACATTTTGATATTTTATGTACAGTATATAAGGTATATTTGGTGTCCTTTTGATATTTTATGTAAATTATATAATATATATTTGGTGTAGTTTGTGATATTTTACATAGGGTGTGTAATATATATTTACTGTACTATTTGATATTTTATTTACAGTAAATAATATACATTTGGTGTAATTTTTGATATTTCATTTACAGTATATTAAATATAATTACTGTAGCTGTTGATAGATTATTTAGTGTATATACAACACATATTTGGTGTACTTTTTGTTATTTTATGTACAGTATGTAATATATATTTACTGTAGTTTTTGATATTTAATTTACAGTATATAAAATGTATTTGGTGTACTTTTAGTTAATGTTATATGTACAATATATGAAATATATTTACTGTAGTTTTTGATATTTTACGTACAGTATATAAGATATATTTGGTGTCGCTTTAATATTTTATGTAAATTATATAATATATATTTGGTGTAGATTGTGATATTTTACATATGGTGTGTAATATATATTTACTGTATTTTTGATATTTTCTTTACAGTAAATAACGTACATTTGGTGTAATTTTTGATATTTTATGTACAGTATATTAAATATAATTACTGTAGCTTTTGATAGTTTATTTAGAGTATATATAACACATATTTGGTGTACTTTTTGATGTTTTACGTACAGTATGTAATATATATTTACTGTAATTTTTGATATTTTATTTACAGTATATAAAATGTATTTGGTGTACTTTTAGTTAATATTATATGTACAGTATATGAAATATATTTACTGTACATTTTGATATTTTATGTACAAAATATAAGGTATATTTGATGTCCTTTTGATATTTTATGTAAATTATATAATATATCTTTGGTGTAGTTTGTGATATTTTACAAAGGGTGTGTAATATATATTTTCTGTACATTTTGGTATTTTATTTACAGTAAATAATATACATTTGGTGTTATTTTTGATATTTTATGTACAGTATATTAATATAATTACTGAAGTTTTTGATAGTTTATTTACAGTATATATAACACATATTTGGTGTATTTTTTGATATTTTATGTACAGTATGTGATATATATTCACTGTAATTTTTGATATTTTATTTACACTATATAAAATGTATTTGGTGTACTTTTAGTTAATATTATATGTACAATATATGAAATATATTTACTGTACTTTTGATATTTTATGTACAGTATACAAGATATTTTTGGTGTCCTTTTGATATTTTATGTAAATTATATAATATATATTTGGGGTAGATTGCGATATTTTACATATGGTGAGTAATATATATTTACTGTACTTTTTTATATTTTATTTACACTATATAAAATGTATTTGGTGTACTTTTAGTTAATATTATATGTACAATATATGAAATATAATTACTGTTCTTTTGATATTTTATGTACAGTATAAAAGATAAATTTGGTGTCCTTTTGATATTTTATGTAAATTATATAATATATATTTGGTGTAGATTGTGATATTTTACATATGGTGTGAAATATATATTAACTGTACTTTTTGATATATTATTTACAGTAAATAATATTCATTTGGTGTAATTTTTGATATTTTATGTACAGTATATTAAATATAATTACTGTAGTTTTTGATAGTTTATTTACAGTATATATAACACATATTTGGTGTACTTTTTGATATTTTATGTACTGTATGTGATATATATTTACTGTAATTTTTGATATTTTATTTACAGTATATAAAATGTATTTGTGTACTTTTAGTTAATATTATATGTACAATATATGAAATATATTTACTGTACATTTTGATATTTTATGTACAATATATAAGGTATATTTGGTGTCCTTTTGATATTTTATGTAAATTATATAATATATCTTTAGTGTAGTTTGTGATATTTTACATAGTGTGTGTAATATCTATTTACTGTACATTTTGGTATTTTATTTACAGTAAATAAAACACATTTGGTGTAATTTTTGATATTTTATGTACAGTATATTAATATAATTACTGAAGTTTTTGATAGTTAATTTAGAGTATATATAACACATATCTGGTGTAGTTTTTGATATTTTATGTACAGTATGTGATATATATTCACTGTAATTTTTGATGTTTTATTTACACTATATAAAAGGTATTTGGTGTACTTTTAGATAATATTATATGTACAATATATGAAATATATTTACTGTACTTTTTAATATCTTATGTACAGTATACAAGATATTTTTGGTGTCCTTTTGATATTTTATGTAAATTATATAATATATATTTGGCGTAGATTGCGATATTTTACATATGGTGTGTAATATATATTTACTGTACTTTTTGATTTTTATTTACACTATATAAAATGTATTTGGTGTACTTTTAGTTAACATTATATGTACAATATATGAAATATATTTACTGTACTTTTGATATTTTATGTACAGTATATAAGATATATTTGGTGTCCTTTTGATATTTTATGTAAATTATATAATATATATTTGGTGTAGATTCTGATATTTTACATATGGTGTGTAATATATATTTACTGTATTTTTGATATTTTATTTACAGTAAATAACGTACATTTGGTGTAATTTTTGATATTTTATGTACAGTATATTAAATATAATTACTGTAGTTTTTGATAGTTTATTTAGAGTATATATAACATATATTTGGTGTACTTTTTGATGTTTTATGTACAGTATGTAATATATATTTACTGTAATTTTTGATAATTTATTTACAGTATATAATATGTATTCGGTGTACTTTTAGTTAATATTATATGTACAATATATGAAATATATTTACTGTACATTTTGATATTTTACGTACAGTATATAAGATATATTTGGTGTCCTTTTGATATTTTATGTAAATTATATAATATATATTTGGTGTAGTTTGTGATATTTTACATAGGTTGTGTAATATATATTTACTGTACTTTTTGGTATTTTATTTGCAGTATATTATACATTTGGTGTAATTTTTTATATTTTATGTACAGTATGTTAAATATAATTATTGTATTTTTTGATAGTTTATATACAGTATATATAACAGATATTTGGTGTACTTTTTGATATTGTATGTACAGTATGTAATATATATTCACTGTAATTTTTGATATTTTATTTACACTATATAAAATGTATTTGGTGTACTTTTAGTTAATATTTTATATACAATATATGAAATATATTTACTGTACTTTTTGATATTTTATGTACAGTATATAAGATATATTTGGTGTCCTTTTGATATTTTATGTAAATTATATGATATATATTTGGTGTACATTGTGATATTTTACATACGGTGTGTAATATATATTTACTGTAATTTTTGATATTTTATTTACACTATATAAAATGTATTTGGTTTACTTTTAGTTAATATTATATGTACAATATATGAAATATATTTACTGTACTATTTGATATTTTATGTACAGTATATAAGATATATTTTGTTTCCTTTTGATTTTTTATGTAAATTATATAATATATATTTGGTGTAGTTTTTGATATTTTACATAGGGTGTGTAGAATATATTTACTGTCCTTATTGATATTTTATTTACAGTATATAATATACATTTGGTTTAATTTTTGATATTTTATGTACAGTATATTAAATATAATTACTGTAGATTTTGATAGTTTATTTACAGTATATATAACACATATTTGGTGTACTTTTTGATATTTTATATACAGTATGTAATATATATTTACTATACTTTTTGATATTTTATTTACAGTATATAAAATGTATTTCGTGTACTTTTAGTTAATATTATATGTACAATATATGAAATATATTTACTGTAGTTTTTGATAGTTTACGTACAGTATATAAGATATATTTGGTGTCTTTCCGATATTTTTTGTAAATTGTATAATAAATATTTCGTGTAACTTTTGATATTTTACATAGGGTGTGTAATATATATTTACTGTATTTTGGATATTTTATTTACACTATATAATGTACATTTGGAGTAATTTTTGATATTTTATTTACAGTATATTAAATATAACTACTGTAGTTTTTGATAGTTTATTTACAGTATATATTCCAGGTATTTGGTGTACTTTTTGATATTTTATGTACAGTATGTAATATATATTTACTGTACTTTTTGATACTTTATTTACAGTATATAAAATGTATTTGGAGTACTTTTAGTTAATATTATATGCACAATATATGAAATATATTTACTGTACATTTTGATATTTTTGGTACACTATATAAGATATATTTGCTCTACTTTTGATATTTTATGTAAATTATATAATATATATTGGGTGTAGCTTTTGATATTTTAAATAGGGTGTGTAGTATATATTTACAGTCCTTTTTGATAATTTATTTACAGTATATAATATACATTTGGTGTAATTTTTGATATTTTATGCACAGTATATTAAATATAATTAGTGTAGTTTTTGATAGTTTATTTAAAGTATATATAACACATATTTGGTGTACTTTTTGATATTTTATGTACAGTATGTAATATATATTTACTGTAATTTTTGATATTTTATTTACACTATATAAAATGTATTTGGTGTACTTTTAGTTAATATTATATGTACAATATATGAAATATATTTACTGTACATTTTGATATTATATGTACAGTATATAAGATATATTTTGTGTCCTTTTGATATTTTATGTAAATTACATAATATATATTTGGTGTAGATTGTGATATTTTACATATGGTATGTAATATATATTTACTGTACTTTTTGATATTTTATTTACACTATATAAAATGTATTTGGTGTACTTTTAGTTAATATTAAATGTACAATATATGAAATATATTTACTGTACATTTTGATACTTTATGTACAGTATATAAGATATATTTGGTGTACTTTTGATATTTTATGTATATTATATAATATATATTTGCAGTTTTTCATATTTTACATAGAGTGTAACATATATTCACTGTCCTTTTTGTTATTTTATTTACAGTGTATAATATACATTTGGTGTAATTTTTGATATTTTATGTACAGTATATTAAATATAATTACTGTAGATTTTATAGTTTATTTACAGTATATATAACACATATTTGGTGTACTTTTTGATATTTTATGTACAGTATATTAAATGTAATTACTGTAGTTTTTGACAGTGTATTTACAATATATATAACACATATATGGTGAACTTTGTGATATTTTATATGCAGTATGTAATATATATTTACTATACTTTTTGATATATTATTTACAGTATATGAAATGTATTTGGTGTACTTTTAGTTAATATTATATGTACAATATATGAAATATATATACTGTACTTGTTGATATTTTATGTAAAGTATATAAGATATATTTTGTGTAGTTTTGATATTTTATGTAAATTATATAATATATATTTGTAGTTTTTGATATTTTACATAGAGTGTAATATATATTTAGTGTCCTATTTGATATTTTATTTACAGTGTATAATATACATTTTGTGTAATTTTTGATATTTTATGTACAGTATATTAAATATAATTACTGTAGATTTTACAGTTTATTCACAGTATATATAACACATATTTGGTGTACGTTTTGATATTTTATGTACAGTATATAATACATATTTACTGTACTATTTGATATTTTATTTACACTATATAAAATGTATTTGGTGTACTTTTAGTTGATGTTATATGTACAATATATGAAATATATTTACTGAATTTTTTGATATTTTATGTACAGTATATAAGATATATTTGGTGTCCTTTTGATATTTTATGTAAATTATATAACATATATTTGGTGTAGATTGTGATATTTTACATATGGCGTGTAATATATATGTACTGTACTTTTTGATATTTTATTTACAGTAAATAATATACATTTGGTGTAATTTTTGATATTTTATGTACAGTATATTAAATATAATTACTGTACTTTTTGATAGTTTATTTACAGTATATATAACACATATTTGGTGTACTTTTTGATATTTTATGTACAGTATGTAATATATATTCACTGTAATTTTTGATATTTTATTTCCACTATATAAAATGTATTTGGTGTACTTTTAGTTAATATTATATGTACAATATATGAAATATATTTGCTGTTCTTTTTGATATTTTATGTACAGTATATAAGATATATTTGGTGTCCTTTTGATATTTTATGTAAATTATATAATATATATTTGGCGTAGATTGTGATAATTTACATATGGTGTGTAATATATATGTACTGTAATTTTGATATTTTATTTACAGTAAATAATATACATTTGGTGTAATTTTTGATATTTTATGTACAGTATATTAAATATAATTACTGTAGATTTTTATAGTTTATTTAGAGTATATATAACACACATTTGGTGTACTTTTTGATATTTTATGTACAATATGTCATATATATTTACTGTAATTTTTGATATTATATTTACAGTATATAAAATGTATTTGGTGTACTTTTAGTTAATATTATATGTACAGCATATGAAATATATTTACTGTACATTTTGATATTTTATGTAAAGTATATAAGGTATATTTGGTGTCCTTTTGATATTTTATGTAAATTATATAATATATATTTGGTGTAGATTGTGATATTTTACATATGGTGTGCAATATATATTTACTGTATTTTTGATATTTTATTTACATTAAATAATATACATTTGGTGTAATTTTTGATATTTTATGTACAGTATATTAAATATAATTACTGTAGTTTTTGATAGTTTATTTACAGTATATATAACACATATTTGGTGTACTTTTTGATATTTTATGTACAGTATGTAATATATATTTATTGTACTTCTTGATATTTTATTCACAGTATAAAATGTATTTGGTGTACTTTTATTTAATATTATATGTACAATATATGAAATGTATTTACTGTACTTTTTGATATTTTTTGTACTGTATATATTATATATTTGGTGTACTTTTGATATTTTATGTAAATTACATAATATATATTTGGAGTAGTTTTTGATATTTTACATAGGGTGTGTCATATATATTTACTGTCCTTTTTGATATTTCATTTACAGTATATAATTTACATTTGGTGTAATTTTTGATATTTTATATACAGTATATTAAATATAATTACTGTAGTTTTTGATAGTATATTTGCAGTATATATAACACATATTTGGTGTAATTATTTATATTTTATGTACTGTATGTAATATATATTTACTGTACTTTTTGATATTTTATTTACAGTATAGAAAATGTATTTGGTGTACTTTTAGTTAATATTATATGTACAATATATGAAATATATTTGCTGTATATTTTGATATTTTATGTACAGTATGTAAGATATATTTGGTGTCCTTTTGATATTTTATGTAAATTATATAATATATATTTGGTGTAGTTTGTGTTATTGTACACAGTGTGTGTAATATATATTTACTGTACATTTTGATATTTTATTTATTGTATTTAATATATATTTGGTGTACTTTTGATATTTTATGTAAATCATATAATGTATATTTGGTGTAGTTTTTGATGTTTTACATAGGGTGCGTAATATAGATTTACTGTCCTTTTTCATACTTTATTTAGAGTATATGATATACATTTGATGTAATTTTTGATATTATATATACAGTATATTAAATGTAATTACTGTAGTTTTTGATAGTTTATTTACAGTACATATATCACATATTTGGTGTACTTTTTGATATTTTCTGTACAGTATGTAATATATATTTACTGTACTTTTTGATATTTTATTTACAGTATATAAAACATATTTGGTGTACTTTTAGTTAATATTAAATGTACAATGTATGAAATATATTTACTGAACTTTTTGATATTTTATGTACAGTATATAAGATATATTTGGTGTATTTTGATATTTTATGTATATTATATAATATATAATTGCAGTTTTTGATATTTTACATAGAGTGTAACATATATTCACTGTCCTTTTTGATTTTTTTTACAGTATATTATATACATTTTGTGTAATTTTTGATATTTTATGTACAGTATATTAAATATAATTAGTGTAGTTTTTTATAGTTCATTTACAGTATATATAACACATATTTGGTGTACTTTTTGATATTTTATGTATAGTATGTAATACCTATTTACTGTACATTTTGATATTTTATTTACACTATATAAAATGTATTTGGTGTACTTTTAGTTAATA
Source organism: Pan paniscus (assembly GCF_029289425.2). Lineage (NCBI taxonomy): Eukaryota > Metazoa > Chordata > Mammalia > Primates > Hominidae > Pan > Pan paniscus. The sequence continues at coordinate 11,431,399 of NC_073263.2, read as the reverse complement.
TTATATGTACAATATATGAAATATATTTACTGTACTTTTTGATATTTTATGTACAGTATGTAATATATATTTACTGTAATTTTTGATATTTTATTTACACTATATAAAATGTATTTGGTGTACTTTTAGTTAATATTATATGTACAATATATGAAATATATTTACTGTATTTTTGATATTTTATGTACAGTATATAAGGTATATTTGGTGTCCTTTTGATATTTTTTGTAATTTATATAATATATATTTGGTGTAGTTTGTGATATTTTACATAGGGTGTGTAATATATATTTACTGTACTTTCTGATATTTTATTTAAAGTAAATAATATACATTTGGTGTAATTTTTGATATTTTATGTACAGTATATTAAATATAATTACTGTAGTTTTTGATAGTTTATTTACAGTTTTTATAACACATATTTGGTGTACTTTTTGATATTGTATGTACAGTATGTAATATATATTTACTGTATTTTTGATATTTTATTTACAGTACATAAAATGTATTTGTTGTACTTTTAGTTAATATTATATGTACAATATATGAAATATATTTACTGTACTTTTTGATATTTTATGTACAATATATAAGATATATTTGGTGTCCTTTCGATATTTTATGTAAATTATATAATATATATTTGGTGAAGATTGTGATATTTTACATACGGTGTGTAATATATATTTACTGTATTTTTGATATTTTATTTACAGTAAATATCATACATTTGGTGTAATTTTTGATGTTTTATGTACAGTATATTAAATATAATTACTGTAGTTTTTGATAGTTTATTTACAGTATATATAACACATATTTGGTGTACTTTTTGATGTTTTATGTACAGTATGTAATATATATTTACTGTAATTTTTGTTATTTTATTTACAGTATATAAAATGTATTTGGTGTACTTTTAGTTAATGTTATATGTACAATATATGAAATATATATACTGTACATTTTGATATTTTATGTACAGTATATAAGGTATATTTGGTGTCCTTTTGACATTTTATGTAAATTATATAATATATATTTGGTGTAGTTTGTGATATTTTACATAGGGTGTGTAATATATATTTACTGTACTTTTTGGTATTTTATTTACACTAAAATGCATTTGGTGTAATTTTTCATATTTTTTGTACAGTATATTTATATAATTACTGTAGATTATGATACTTTATTTAGAGTATATATAACAAATATTTGTTGTACTTTTTGATATTTTATGTACAGTATGTGATATATATTCACTGTAATTTTTGATATATTATTTACACTATATAAAATGTATTTGGTGTACTTTTAGGTAATATTAAATGTACAATATATGAAATATATTTACTGTACATTTTGATATTTTATGTACAGTATATAAGATATATTTGGTGTCCTTTTGATATTTTATGTACATTATATAATATATATTTGGCATAGATTGTGATATTTTACATAAGGTGTGTAATATATATTTACTGTAGTTTTTGATATTTTATTTACACTATATAAAATGTATTTGCTGTACTTTTAGTTAATATTATATGTACAATATATGAAATATATTTACTGTACTTTTTGATATTTTATGTACAGTATATAAGATATATTTGGTGTCCTTTTGATATTTTATGTAAATTATATAATATATATTTGGTGTAGTTTGTGATATTTTACATATGTTGTGTAATATATATTTACTGTACTTTTTGATATTTTATTTGCAGTATATTATACATTTGGTGTAATTTTTTATATTTTATGTACAGTATATTAAATATAATTATTGTAGTTTTTCATAGTTTATTTACAGTATATATAACACATATTTGGTGTACTTTTTGATATTGTATGTACAGTATGTAATATATATTCATCAAAATTTTTGATATTTTATTTACACTATATAAAATGTATTTGGTGTACTTTTAGTTAATATTATATGTACAATATATGAAATATATTTACTGTACTTTGTGATATTTTATGTACATTATATAAGATATATTTGGTGTCCTTTTGATATTTTATGTAAATTATATAATATATATTTGGCATAGATTGTGATATTTTACATATGGTGTGTAATATATATTTACTGTACTTTTTGATATTTTATTTACACTATATAAAATGTATTTGCTGTACTTTTAGTTAATATTATATGTACAATATATGAAATATATTTACTGTACATTTTGATATTTCATGTTCAGTATATAAGATATATTTGGTGTCCTTTTGATATTTTATGTAAATTATATAATATATATTTGGTGTAGTTTGTGATATTTTACATAGGTTGTGTAATATATATTTACTGTACTTTTTGATATTTTATTTGCAGTATATTATACATTTGGTGTAATTTTTTATATTTTATGTACAGTATATTAAATATAATTATTGTAGTTTTTGATAGTTTATTTAGAGTATATATAACACATATTTGGTGTACTTTTTGATATTGTATGTACAGTATGTAATATATATTCATCGTAATTTTTGATATTTTATTTACACTTTATAAAATGTATTTGGTGTACTTTTAGTTAATATTATATGTACAATATATGAAATATATTTACTGTATTTTTGATATTTTATGTACGGTATATAAGATATATTTGGTGTCCTTTTGATATATTATGTAAATTATATAATATATATTTGGTGTATATTGTGATATTTTACATATGGGGTGTAATATATATTTACTGTACTTTTTGATATTTTATTTACACTATATAAAATGTATTTGGTGTACTTTTAGTTAGTATTATATATACAATATATGAAATATATTTACTGTAATTTTGATATTTTATGTAGAGTATATAAGATATATTTGGTGTCCTTTTGATATTTTATGTGAATTATATAATATGTATTTGGTGTAGATTGTGATATTTTACATAGGGTGTGTAATATATATTTACTGTAATTTTTGGTATTTTATTTAAAGTAAATAATATACATTTGGTGTAATTTTTGATATCTTATGTACAGTATATTAAATATAATTACTGTAGTTTTTGATAGTTTATTTACAGTATATATAACACATATTTGGTGTACATTTTGATATTTTATGTATAGTATGTAATATATATTTACTGTACTTTTCAATATTTTATTTACAGTACATAAAATGTATTTGTTGTACTTTTAGTTAATATTATATGCAAAATATATGAAATATATTTACTGTACTTTTTGATATTTTATGTACAGTATAAAAGATATATTTGGTGTCCTTTAGATATATTATGTAAATTATATAATATATATTTGGTGTAGTTTTTGATATTTTACACAGGGTGTGTAATATAAATTTACTGTACTTTTTGATATTTTATTTACAGTATATTACACATTTGCTGTAATTTTTTATATTTTATATACAGTATATTAAATATAATTATTGTAGTTTTTGATAGTTTATGTACAGTGTATATAACACATATTTGGTGTACTTTTTGATATTGTATGTACAGTATGTAATATATATTTACTGTACTTTTGATATTTTATTTATAGTACATAAAATGTATTTGGTGTACTTTTAGTTAATATTATATGCACAATATATGAAATATATTTACTGTACTTTTTGATATTTTAGGTACAGTATAGAAGATATATTTGGTGTCCTTTAGATATTTTATGTAAATTATATAATATATATTTGGTGTAGTTTTTGATATTTTACGTAAGGTGTGTAATATATATTTACTGTACTTTTTGATATTTTATTTACAGTATATTATACATTTGCTGTAGTTTTTTATATTTTATGTACAGGATATTAAATATAATTATTGTAGTATTTGATAGTTTATTTACAGTATATATAACACATATTTGGTGTACTTTTTGATATTGTATGTACAGGATGTAATATATATTTACTGTAATTTTGATATTTTATTTACAGTACATAAAATGAATTTGGTGTACTTTTAGTTAATATTACATGTACAATATATGAAATATATTTACTGTACTTTTTGATATTTTATGTATAATATATAAGATATATTTGGTGTCCTTTTGATATTTTATGTAAATTATATAATATATATTTGGTGTAGTTTTTGATATTTTACATAGGGTGTGTAATATATATTTACTGTACTTTTTGATATTTTATTTACAGTATATTATACCTTTGGTGTAATTTTTTATATTTCCTGTACAGTATATTAAATATTATTTTAGTTTTTGATAGCTTATTTACAGTATATATAACACATATTTGGTGTACATTTTGATATTTTATGTACATTATGTAATATATATTTACTGTACTTTTCGATATTTTATTTACAGTACATAAAATGTATTTGTTGTACTTTTAGTTAATATTATATGCACAATATATGAAATATATTTACTGTACTTTTTGATATTTTATGTACAGTATAAAAGATATATTTGGTGTCCTTTAGATATTTTATGTAAATTATATAATATATATTTGGTGTAGTTTTCGATATTTTACTTAGGGTGTGTAGTATATATTTACTGTCCTTTTTGATATTTTATTTACAGTATATAATATACATTTGGTGTAATTTTTGATATTTTATATACAGTATATTATATATAATTGCTGTAGATTTTGATAGTTTATTTACCGTATATATAACACTTATTTGGTGTACTTTTTTATATTTTATGTACTGTATGTAATATATATTTACTGTAATATTTGATATTTTATTTACACTATATAAAATGTATTTGGTGTACTTTTAATTAATATTATATGTACAATATAAGAAATATATTTACTGTATTTTTTGATATTTTATGTACAGTATATAATATATATTTGTTGTACTTTTGAAATTTTATGTAAATTATATAATGTATATTTGTTGCAGTTTTTGATATTTTACATGGGGTGCGTAATATATATTTACTGTCCTTTTTCATACTTTATTTAGAGTATATTGTATTCATTTGGTCTAATTTTTGATATTTTACGTACAGTGTATTAAATGTATTTACTGTCATTTTGATAATTTATTTACAGTATATATAACACATCTTTGGTGTACTTTTTGATATTTTATGTACAGTATGTTATATATATTTACTGAAATTTTTGATATTTATTTACAGTATATAAAATGTATTTGGTGTACTTTTAGTTAATATTATATGTACAATATATGAAATATATTTACTGAACGTTTGATATTTTATGTACAGTATATAAGATATATTTGGTGCCTTTTTGATATTTTATGTAAATTATATAATATATATTTTTAGTTTTTGATATTTTACATAGAGTGTAATATATATTTACTTTCCTTTTTCATATTTTACTTACAGTATATAATATACATTTGGTGTAATTTTTGATATTTTATGTACAGTATATTAAATAAAATTACTGTACTTTTTGATACTTTATTTACAGTATATATAACACATATTTGGTGTACTTTTTGATATTTTATGTAGACTATGTAATATATATTTACTGTACTTTTTGATATTTTATTTACAGTATATAAAATGTATTTGGTGTAATTTTAGTTAATATATGTTCAATACATGAAATATAATTACTTTATATTTTGATATTTTATGAACAGTATATAAGATATATTTGGTGTCCTTTTGATATTTTATGTAAATTTTATAATATATATTTGGTGCAGTTTGTGATAATTTACATAGGGTGTGTAGTATATATTTACTGTCCTTTTAATATTTTATTTACAGTATATAATATACATTTTGTGTAATTTTTGATATTTTATATACAGTATATTAAATATAATTACTGTAGTTTTTGATAGTATATTTACATTATATATAACACATATTTGCTGTACTTTTTGATATTTTATGGACTGAATGTAATATATATTTACTGTACTTTTTGATATTTTATTTACAGTATATAAAATGTATTTGGTGTACTTTTAGTTAATATTATATGTACAATATATGAAATGTATTAACTGTATTTTCTGATAGGTTATGTACAGTATATAATATATATTTGTTGTACTTTTGATATTTTATGTAAATTATATAATATATATTTGGTCTAGTTTTTGATATTTTACATAGGGTGCGTAATATGTATTTACTGTCCTTGCTCATATTTTATTTAGAGTATATAATATACATTTGGTGTAAATTTTGATATTTTTTGTTCAGTATATTAAATATAATTACTGTAGTTTTTGATGTTTTATTTACAGTATATATAACAAATCTTTGGTGTACTTTTTGATATTTTATGTACAGTATGTAATATATATTCACTGTACTTTCTGATATTTTATTTACAGTATATAAAATTTATTTGGTGTACTTAGTTAATATAATATGTACAATATATGAAATATATTTACTGTATTTTTTGATATTTTATGTACAGTATATAAGATATAATTTTTGTCTTTTTGATATTTTACCTAAATTCTATAATATATATTTGTAGTTTTTAATATTTTACATAGAGTGTAATATATATTTACTGTCTTTTTTGATATTTTATTAACAGTATATAGTATACATTTGGTGTAATTTTTGATATTTTATATACAGTATATTAAATACAATTACGGTAGTTTTTTATAGTTTATTTACAGTATATATAACACATATTTGATGTACTTTTTGATGTTTTATGTACAGTATGTAATATATATTTACTGTAATTTTTGATATTTTATTTACAGTATATAAAATGTATTTGGTGTACTTTTAGTTAATATTATATGTACAATATATGAAATATATTTACTGTACATAGTGATATTTTATGTACAGTATATAAGATATATTTGGTGTTCTTTTGATATTTTATGTAAATTATATAATATATATTTGGTGTAGTTTTTCATATTTTACATAGGGTGCGTAATATATATTTACTGTCGTTTTTCATATTTTATTTAGAGTATATAATATACATTTGGTGTAATTTTTGATATTTTATGTACAGTATATTAAATGTAATTTCTGTATTTTTTGATAGTTTATTTACAGTATATATAACACATGTTTGGTGTACTTTGTGATATTTTATGTACACTATGTAATATATATTTACTGTAGTTTTTGATATTTTTCTTACAGTATATAAAATGTATTTGGTGTACTTTTAGTTAATATTATATGTACAAAATATGAAATATATTTACTGTAAATTTTGATATTTTATGTACAGTATATATGGTATATTTGGTGTCCTTTTGTTATTTTATGTAAATTATATAATATATATTCGGTGTAGTTTGTGATATTTTACACAGGGAGTGCAATATATATTTACTGTACTTTTTGATACTTTATTTACAGTAAATGTTATACATTTGGTGTAATTTTTGATATTTTATTTACTGTATATTAAATATAATTACTGTAGTTTTTGATAGTTTATTTACAGTATATATAACACATATTTGGTGTACTTTTTGATATTTTATGTACACTTTGTAATATATATTTACTGTATTTTTGATATTTTATTTATAGTATATAATATATATTTGGTGTACTTTTGATATGTTATGTAAATTATATAATATATATTTGGTGTAGTTTTTGATATTTTACATAGGGTGCGTAATATAGATTTACTGTCCTTTTTCATATTTTATTTAGAGTATATGATATACATTTGGTGTAATTTTTTATATTTTCAATGCAGTATATTAAATGTAATTACTGTAGTTTTTGATAGTTTATTTACAGTACATATAACACATATTTGGTGTACTTTTTGATATTTTCTGTACAGTATGTAATATATATTTACTGTACTTTTTGATATTTTATTTACAGTATATAAAATATATTTGGTGAACTTTTAGTTAATATTATATGTACAATATATGAAATATATTTACTGAAATTTTTGATATTTTATGTACAGTCTATAAGATATATTTGGTGTACTTTTGATATTTTATGCATATTATATAATATATATTTGCAGTTTTTGATATTTTACATAGAGTGTAACATATACTCACTATACTTTTTGATATTTTTTTACAGTATATAATATACATTTGGTGTAAATTTTGATATTTGATGTACACTACATTAAATATAGTTACTGTAGTTTTTTATAGTTTATTTACAGTATATATAACACATATTTGGTGTACTGTTTGATATTTTATGTACAGTATGTAATACCTATTTACTGTACTTTTTGATATTTTATTTACACTATATAAAATGTATTTGGTGTACTTTTAGTTAATATTAAATGTACAGTATATGAAATATATTTACTGTACTTTTTGATATTTTATGTAGAGTATGTAAGATATATTTGGTGTCCTTTTGATATTTTGTGTACATTATATAATATATATTTGGTGTAGTTTGTGTTATTTTACATAGTGTGTGTAATATATATTTACTGTACATTTTGATATTTTATTTACAGTATATAATATACATTTGGTGTAATTTTTGATATTTTATGTACAGTATATTCAATATAATTACTGTAGTTTTTGATAGTTTATTTACAGTATACATAACACATATTTGGTGTATTTTTTGATATTTTATGTACTGTATGTAATATATATTTACTGAACATTTTGATATTTTATTTACAGTATATAAAATGTACTTATTGTACTTTTAGTTAATATTGTATGTACAATATTTGAAATATATTTAATGTACTTGATATTTTATGAACAGTATATAAGATACATTTGGTGTCCTTTTGATATGTTATGTATATTCTATAATATATATTTGGTGTAGTTTTTGATATTTTACATAGGGTGTGTCATATATATTAACTGTACTTTTTGATATTTTATTTACAGTATATAATATACATTTGGTGTAATTTTTGATATTTTATTTACAGTATATTAATTATAATTACTGCAGTTTTTGATAGTTTATTTACAGTATATATAACACATATTTGGTGTACTTTTTGATATTTTATGTACTGTATGTAATATATATTTACTGTAAATTTTGATATGTTATTTACAGTATATAAAATGTATTCGGTGTACTTTTAGTTAATATTATATGTACAATATATGAAATATATTTACTGTACATTTTGATATTTTATGTACAGTATATAAGGTATATTTGGTGTCCTTTTGATATTTTATGTAAATTATATAATATATATTTGGTGTAGTTTGTGATATTTTACATAGGGTGTGTAATATATATTTACTGTACTTTTTGATATTTTATTTACTGTAAATAATATACATTTGGTGTAATTTTTGATATTTTATTTATATTATATTAAATATAATTACTGTAGCTTTTGATAGTTTATTTAGGGTATATATGAAACATATTTGGTGTACTATTTGTTATTTTATGAACAGTATGTAATATATATTTGCTGTACTTTTTGATATTTAATTTACAGTATATAAAATGTATTTGGTGTACTTTTAGTTAATGTTACATGTACAATATATGAAATATATTTACTGTACTTTTTGATATTTTACGTACAGTATATAAGATATATTTGTTGTCCTTTTAATATTTTATGTAAATTTATAATATATATTTGGTGTAGATTGCGATATTTTACATGTGGTGTGTAATATATATTTACTGTATTTTTGATATTTTATTTACAGTAAATAACGTACATTTGGTGTAATTTTTGATATTTTATGTACAGTATATTAAATATAATTACTGTAGTTTTTGACAGTTTATTTAGAGTATATATAACACATATTTGGTGTACTTTTTGATGATTTATGTACAGTATGTAATATATATTTACTGTAATTATTGATAATTTATTTACAGTATATAAAATGTATTCGGTGTACTTTTAGTTAATATTATATGTACAATATATGAAATATATTTACTGTACATTTTGATATTTTACGTACAGTATATAAGATAACTTTGGTGTCCTTTTGATATTTTATGTAAATTATATAATATATATTTGGTGTAGTTTGTGATGTTTTACATAGGTTGTGTAATATATATTTACTGTACCTTTTGGTATTTTATTTGCAGTATATTATACATTTGGTGTAATTTTTTATATTTTATGTACAGTATATTAAATATAATTATTGTAGTTTTTGATAGTTTATATACAGTATATATAACACATATTTGGTGTACTTTTTGATATTGTATGTACAGTATGTAATATATATTCACTGTAATTTTCGATATTTTATTTACACTATATAAAATGTATTTGGTGTACTTTTAGTAAATATTATATATACAATATATGAAATATATTCACTGTACTTTTTGATATTTTATGTACAGTATATAAGATATATTTGGTGTCCTTTTGATATTTTATGTAAATTATATAATATATATTTGGTGTATATTGTGATATTTTACATATGGAGTGTAATACATATTTACTGTCCTTTTTGATATTTTATTTACACTATATAAAATGTATTTGGTGTACTTTTAGTTAGGATTATATGTAAAATATATGAAATACATTTACTGAATTTTTGATATTTTATGTACTCTATATAAGATATATTTGGGGTCCTTTTGATATTTTATGTAAATTATATAATATATATTTGGTGTAGATTGTGATATTTTACATATGGTGTGTAATATATATTTACTATAATTTTTGAAATTTTCTTTACACTAAATAAAATGTGTTTGGTGTACTTTTAGTTAATATTATATGTACAATATATGAAATATATTTACTGTACTTTTTGATATTTTATGTACAGTATATAAGATATATTTGGTGTCCTTTTGATATTTTATGTAATTTATATAATATATATTTGGTGTAGATTGTGATATTTTACATATGGTGTGTAATATATATTTACTGTACTTTTTGATATTTTATTTACAGTAAATAAAACACATTTGGTATAATTTTTGATATTTTATGTACAGTATATTAAATATAATTACTGTAGTTTTTGATAGTTCATTTAGAGTATATATAACACATATTTGGTGTACTATTTCATATTTTATGTACTGTATGTAATATATATTTACTGTAATTTTTGATATTTTATTTACAGTATATAAAATGTATTTGTTGTACATTTAGTTAATATTATATGTACAATATATGAAATTTATTTTCTGTACATTTTGATATTTTATGTACAGTATGTAAGGTATATTTGGTGTCCTTTTCATATTTTATGTAAATTATATAATAAATATTTGGTGTAGTTTGTGATATTTTACATAGGGTGTGTAATATATATTTACTGTACTTTTTGATATTTTATTTACAGTAAATAATATACATTTGGTGTAATTTTTGATATTTCATTTACAGTATATTAAATATAATTACTGTAGCTTTTGATAGTTTATTTAGTGTACACATAACACATATTTGGTGTACTTTTTGTTATTTTATGTACAGTATGTAATATATATTTACTGTACTTTTTGATATTTAATTTACAGTATATAAAATGTATTTGGTGTACTTTTAGTTAATGTTATATGTACAATATATGAAATATATTTACTGTACTTTTTGATATTTTACGTACAGTATATAAGATATATTTGGTGTCCTTTTAATATTTTATGTAAAGTATATAATATATATTTGGTGTAGATTTTGATATTTTACATATGGTGTGTAATATATATTTACTGTATTTTTGATATTTTATTTACAGTAAATAACGTACATTTGGTGTAATTTTTGATATTTTATGTACAGTATATTAAATATAATTACTGTAGTTTTTGATAGTTTATTTAGAGTATATATAACACATATTTGGTGTACTTTTTGATGTTTTATGTACAGTATGTAATATATATTTACTGTAATTTTTGATAATTTATTTACAGTATATAAAATGTATTTGGTGTACTTTTAGTTAATATTATATGTACAATATATGAAATACATTTACTGAAATTTTTGGTATTTTATGTACTGTATATAAGATATATTTGGGGTCCTTTTGATATTTTATGTAAATTATATAACATATATTTGGTGTTGATTGTGATATTTTACATATGGTATGTAATATATATTTACTATAAATTTGATATTTTATTTACAGTATATAAAATGTATTTGGTGTACTTTTAGTTAATATTATATGTACAATATATGAACTATATTTACTGTACTTTGTGATATTTTATGTACAGTATGTAAGATATAATTGGTGTCATTTTCATATTTTATGTAAATTATATAATGTATATTTGGTGTAGTTTTCGATATTTTACATAGGGTGTGTAGTATATATTTACTGCCTTTTTGATATTTTATTTACAGTATATATTATACATTTGGTGTAATTTTTGGCATTTTATGTACAGTATATTAAATATAATTACTGTAGGTTTTCATAGTTTATTTACAGTATATATAACACATATTTGGTGTACTTTTTGATATTTTATGTACATTATGTAATATATATTTACTGTACTTTTTGATATTTAATTTACAGTATATAAAATGTATTTGGTGTACTTTTAATTAATATTATATGTACAATATATGAAATATATTTACTGTATATTTTGGTACTTTATGTAGAGTATATAAGGTATATTGGGTGTCCTTTTGATATTTTATGTAAATTACATTATATATATTTGGTGTAGTTTGTGATATTTTACATAGGGTTTGTAATATATATTTACTGTACTTTTTGGTATTTTATTTACAGTAAATAACATACATTTGGTGTAATTTTTGATATTTTATGTACAGTATATTAAGATAATTAATGTAGTTTTTGATAGTTTATTTACAGTATATATAAAAAATATTTGGTGTACATTTTGATATTTTATGTACAGTATGTGATATATATTCACTGTAATTTTTGATATTTTATTTACACTATAAAATGTATTTGGTGTACTTTTAGTTAATATTATATGTACAATATATGAAATATATTTACTGTAGTTTTTGATATTTTACGTACAGTATATAAGATATATTTGGTGTCTTTCCGATATTTTTTGTAAATTGTATAATAAATATTTCGTGTAACATTTGATATTTTACATAGGGTGTGTAATATATATTTACTGTATTTTGGATATTTTATTTACACTATATAATCTACATTTGGAGTAAATTTTGATATTTTATTTACAGTATATTAAATATAACTACAGTAGTTTTTGATAGTTTATTTACAGAATATATTCCACGTATTTGGTGTACTTATTGATATTTTATGTACAGTATGTAATATATATTTTCTGAACTTTTTGATACTTTATTTACAGTATATCAAATGTATTTGGAGTACTTTTAGTTAATATTATATGTACAATATATGAAATATATTTACAGTAATTTTTGATATTTTATTTACAGTATATAATATATATTTGGTGTACTTTTGATATTTTATGTAAATTATATAATATATATTTGGTGTAGTTTTTGATATTTTACATAGTGTGCGTAATATAGATTTACTGTCCTTTTTCATATTTTTTTTAGAGTATATGATATACATTTGGTGTAATTTTTGATATTTTATAGAGACTATATTAAATGAAATTACTGTAGTTTTTGATAGTTTATTTATAGTATATATAACACATATTTGGTGTACTTTTTGATATATTATGTACAGTATATAATATATATTTACTGTACTATTTGATATTTTATTTACACTATATAAAATATATTTGGTCTACTTTTAGTTAATATTATATGTACAATATGTGAAATATATTTACTGTACTTTTTGATATTTTAAGTACGGTGTATAAGATATATATGGTGTACATTTGATATTTCATGTAAATTATATAATATATATTTGCAGTTTTTGATATTTTACATAGAGTGTAATACATATTTACTCTCTTTTTCATATTTTTTTACAGTATATAATATACATTGGGTGTAATTTTTGATATTTTATGTACAGTATATTGAATATAATTACTGTAGTTTTTGATAGTTTATTTAGAGTTTGTATAACACATATTTGGTGTACATTTTGATATTTTATGCACAGTATGTAATATATATTTACTGTACATTTTGATATTTTATTTACAGTATATAAAATGTATTTGGTGTACTTTTAGTTAATATTATACGTACAATATATGAAATATATTTACTGTACTTTTTGATATTTTATGTACAGTATATAAGATATATTTGGTGTCCTTTTGATATTTTATGTAAATTATATAACATATATTTGGTGTAGTTTCTAATATTTTACATAGGGTGTGTAATATATATTTACTGTCCTTTTTGATGTTTTATTTACAATATATAATATACATTTGGTGTAATTTTTGATATTTTATGTACAGTATATTAAATATAATTACAGTAGATTTTGATAGTTTATTCACCGTATATATAACACATATTTGGTGTACTTTTTGATATTTTATGTACAGTATGTATTATATATTTACTGTATTTTCTGATATTTTATTTACAGTATATAAAATGTATTTGGTGTAATTTTAGTTAATATTATATGTACAATATATGAAATATATTTACTGTAGTTTTTGATATTTTATGTACAGTATATAAGATATATTTGGTGTCCTTCCGATATTTTTTGTAAATCATATAATATATATTTGGTGTAATTTTTGATATTTTACTTAGGGTGTGTAATATATATTTACTGTATTTTGCATATTTTATTTACACTATATAATGCACATTTGGAGTAATTTTTGATATTTTATGTACAGTATATTAAATATAATTACTGTAGTTTTTGATAGTTTATTTACAGTATATGTAACAGATATTTAGTGTACTTTTTGATATTTTAAGTACAGTATGTAAAATATATTTACTGTATGTTTTGATAGTTTATTTACAGTGTATAAAATGTGTTTGGTGTACTTTTAGATAATATTATATGTACAATATATGAAATATATATACTGTACATTTTGATATTTTATGTACACTATATAAGATATATTTGGTGTCCTTTTGATATTTTATGTAAATTATATAATATATATTTGGTGTAGTTTTTGATATTTTACATAGGGTGTGTAGTATATATTTACTGTATTTTTGATATTTTATTTGCAGTATATATTATACATTTGGTGTAATTTTAGGTGTTTTATGTACAGTATATTAAATATAATTACTGTAGATTTTGATAGTGTATTTACAGTATATATAACACATATTTGGTGTACTTTTTGATATTTTATGTACAGTATGTAATATATATTTACTGAACTTTTTGATATTTAATTTACAGTATATAAAATGTATTTGGTGTACTTTTAGTTAATATTATATGTGCAATATATGAAACATATTTACTGTACTTTTTGATATTTTAAGTAAAGTATATAACACATACTTGGTGTCCTTTTGATATTTTATGTAAATTATATAAGTTAAATTTGGTGTAGTTTTTGATATTTTACATAGGGTGTGTAATATATATTTACCGTCCTTTTTGATATTTTCTTTACACTATATAATATACATTTGGTGTTATTTTTGATATTTTATGTACAGTATATTAAATATAATTACTGTAGTTTTTGATAGTTTATTTACAGTATATATAACACATATTTGGTGTACATTTCGATATTTTATCTACAGTATGTAATATATATTTACTGAACATTTCGATATTTTATTTACAGTATATGAAATGTATTTGGTGTAGTTTTAGTTAATATTATATGTACAATATATGAAATATATTTACTCTACTATTTGATATTTTATATACAGTATATAAGATATATTTTGTGTACTTTTGATATTGTATGTAAATTATACAATATATATTTGGTGTAGTTTGTGATATTTTACATAGGTTGTGTAATATATATTTACTGTACTTTTTATATTTTATTTACAGTATATAATATACATTTGGTGTAATTTTTGATATTTTATGTACTGTATATTAAATATAGTTACTGTAGATTTTGATAGTTTATTTACAGTATATATAACACATATTTGGTGTACTTTTTGATATTTTATGTACAGTATGTAATATATATTTACTGTTATTTTGATATTTTATTTACAGTATATAAAATGTATTTGGTGTACTTTTAGTTATTATTATATGTACAATATAGGAAACATATATACTGTAATTTTTGATATTTTATGTACAGTATATAGGATATATTTGTTGGCCTACTCATATTTTATGTAAATTATATAATATATATTTGATGTAGTTTTTGATATTTTTCATAGGGTGTGTCATATATATTTACTGTACTTTTTGATATTTTATTTACAGTATATTATATGCATTTTGTTTAATTGTTGTATTTTATGTACAGTATATTAAATATAAATACTGCAGTTTTTGATAGTTTATTTACAGTATATATAGCACATCTTTTGTGTACTTTTTGATATTTTATGTACAGTATGTAACATATATTAACTGTACCTTTTGAAATTTTATTTACATTATACAAAATGTATTTGGTGTACTTTTAGTTAATATTATATGTACAATATATGAAATATATTTGCTGTACTTTTTGATATTTTATGTACAGTATATAACATATATTTGGTGTCCTTTTCATATTTTATGTGAAACATATAATATATATTTGGTGTAGTTTTTGATAATTTACATAGAGTGTAATATACATTTACTCTCCTTTTTCATATTTTATTAAGACTATATAATATACATTTGGTGTAATTTTTGATATTTTATATACAGTATATTCAATATAATTACTCTAGTTTTTGATAGTTTATTTACAGTATACATAAAACATATTTGGTCTACTTTTTGATATTTTATGTACAGTATGTGATATAATTACTGTACTTTTTGATATTTTATTTACAGTATATAAAATGTATTTGGTGTACTTTTAGTTAATATTATATATACAGTATATGAAATACATTTACTGTACTTTTGATATTTTATGTACAGTATATAAGATATATTTGGTGTCCTTTTGATATTTTATGTAAATTATATAATATATATTCGGTGTAGTTTTTGATATTTTACATAGGGTGTGTCGTATATATTTACTGTCCTATTTGATATTTTATTTACAGTTTATATTATACATTGAGTGTAATTTTTGAGATTTTATGTACACTATATTATATATAATTACTGTAGTTTCTGATAGTTTATTTAGAGTATATATAACACATATTTGGTGTACTTTTTGATATTTTATGTACAGTATGTAATATATATTTACTGTGTTTTGATATTTAATTTACAGTTTATAAAATGTATTTGGTGTACTTTTAGTTAATATTATATGTACAATATATGAAATATATTTACTGTACTTTTTGATATTTTACGTACAGTATATAATATATATTTGGTGTAGTTCTGATATTTTATGTAAATTATATAATATATATTTGGTGTAGTTTTTGTTATTTTACATAGAGTGTTATATATATTTACTGTTCTTTTTCATATTTTATTTAGTGTATATAATATACATTTGGTGTAATTTTTGATATTTTATGTACAGTACATTAAATAAAATTACTGTAGTTTGTGATTTTTTTTACAGTATATATAACACATATTTGGTGTACTTTTTGATATTTTACTTACAGTATGTAATATAAATTTACAGTATTATTTGATATTTTTTTACAGAATATAAATTGTATTTCGTGTACTTTTAGTTAATATTATATATACAATATATGAAATATAGTTACTGTACATTTTGATATTTTATGTACAGTATATAAGATATATTTGGTGTCCTTTTGATATTTTATGTAAATTATATAATATATATTTGGTGTAGTTTTTGATATTTTACATAGGTTGTGTATTATATATTTACTGTCCTTTTTGACAGGTTATATACAATTTACAATATACATTTGGTGTAATTTTTGATATTTTATGTACATTATATTAAATATAATTTCTGTAGATTTTGATAGTTTATTTACAGTATATGTAACACATATTTGGTGTACGTTTTGATATTTTATGTACAGTATGTAATATATATTTACTGTACTTTTTGATATTTTATTTTCAGTATAAAAATGTATTTGGTGTACTTATGGTTAATCTTATATGTACAATATTTGAAATATATTTACTGTACTTTTTGATATTTTTTTGTACAGTATATAATGTATATTTGGTATCCTTTTGATATTTTATGTAAATAATATAATATATATTTGGTGTAGTTTTTGATACTTTACATAGGGTGTAATATATATTTACTGTCCTTTTTCATATTTTATTTAGAGTATATAATATACATTTGGTGTAATTTTTGATATTTTATGTACAGTATATTAAATATAATTACTGTAGTTTTTGACAGTTTATTTACAGTATATATAACACATATTTGGTGTACTTTTTGATATTTTATGTACAGTATGAAATATATATTTACTGTACTTTTTGAAATATTATTTACAGTATATAAAATGTATTTGGTGTACTTTTAGTTAATATTATATGTACAATATATAAAATATATTTACTGTACATTTTGATATTTTATGTACAGTATATAAGATATATTTGGTGGCCTTTTGATATTTTATATAAATTATATAATATATATTTGATGTAGTTTTTGATATTTGACATAGGGTGTGTCATATATATTTACTTTCTTTTTGATATATTATTTGCAGTATGTAATATACATTTGGTGTAGTTTTTGATATTTTATGTACAGAATATTATATATAATTACTGTAGTTTTGACAGTTTTTTTACAGGATATATAACACATATTTGGTGTGCTTTTTGATATATTATGTACAGTATGTAATATATATTTACTGTACTTTTTGATATTTTAGTTACAGTATATAAAATGTATTTGGTGGACTTTTAGTTAATATATGCACAATATATGAAATGTATTTACTGTACTTTTTGATATTTTATGTACAGTATATAAGATATCTTTGGTGTCCTTTTGATATTTTATGTAAATTATATAATATATATTTGGTGTAGTTTTTGATATTTTACATAGGGTGTGTAGTATATATTTCCTGTCTTTTTGATATTTTATTTACAGTATATAATATACATTTGGAGTATTTTTTGATATTTTATGTACAGTATATTAAATATAGGTACTGTAGTTTTTGATAGTTAATTTACAGTATATATAACACATATTTGGTGTACTTTTTGATGTCCTTAGGACATTATGTAATATATATTTACTGTACTTTTTGATAACTCATTTACAGTATATAAAATATATTTGGTGTACTTTTAGTTAATATTATATATACAATATATAAAATATTGTTACTGTACATTTTGAAATTTTATGTACAGTATATAAGATATATTTGGTGTCCTTTTGATATTTTATGTAAATTATATAATATACATTTGGTGTAGTTTTTGACATTTTACATAGGGTGTGTCGTATATATTTACTGTCCTATTTGATATTTTATTTACAGTTTATATTATACATTTGGTGAAATTTTTGATATTTTATGTACACTATATTAAATATAATTACTGTAGTTTCTGATAGTTTATTTAGAGTATATATAACACATATCTGGTGTACTTTTTGATATTCTATGTACAGTATGTAATATATATTTACTGTGTTTTGATATTTTATTTACAGTATATAAAATGTATTTGGTGTACATTTAGTTAATATTATATGTACAATATATGAAATATATTTACTGTACTTTTTGATATTTTATGTACGGTATATAATATATATTTGGTGTACATCTGATATTTTATGTAAATTATATAATATATATTTGGTGTAGTTTTTGATATTTTACATAGTGTGTAATGTATATTTACTGTCCTTTTTCATATTTTATTTAGTGTATATAATATACATTTGGTGTAATTTTTGATATTTTATGTACAGTATATTAAATAAAATTACTGTAGTTTGTGATAGTATTTTACAGTATATATAACACATATTTGGTGTACTTTTTGATATTTTATGTACAGTATGTAATATACATTTACAGTACTTTTTGATATTTTATTTACAGTATATAAAATGTATCTGTTGTACTTTTAGTTAATATTATATGTACAATATATGAAATATATTTACTGTACTTTTTGATATTTTATGTACAGTATATAAGATATATTTGGTGTCCTTTTGATATTTTATGTAAATAATATAATATATATTTGGTGTAGTTTTTGATATTTTACATAGGCTGTGTAGTATATATTTACTGTAATTTTTGACAGTTTATTTACAATTTATAATATACATGTGGTGTAATTTTTGATATTTAATATACATTATATTAAATATAATTTCTGTAGATTTTTATAGTTTATTTACAGTACATATAACACATATCTGGTGTACTTTTTGATATTTTATGTACAGAATGTAATATATATTTACTGTATTTTTGACATTTTATTTTCACTATAAAAATGTATTTGCTGTACTTTTAGTTAGTCTTATATGTACAATATTTGAAATATATTTTCTGTTCTTTTTGATATTTTTTTGTACAGTATATAAGATATATTTGGTGGCCTTTTGATATTTTATGTAAATTATATAATATATATTTGGTGTAGTTTTGATATTTTACAAAAGGCGTGTAGTATATATTTACTGTACTTTTTGATATTTTATTTACAGTAAATAATATACATGTGGTGTAATTTTTGATATTTTATGTACAGTATATTAAATATAATTACTGTAGTTTTTGATAGTTTATTTACAGTATATATAACACATATTTGGTGTAATTTTTGAAATTTTATATACAGTATGTAATATATATTTACTGTACTTTTTGATATATTATTTACAGTATATAAAATGTATTTGGTTTACTTTTAGTTATTATTATTTGTACAATATATGAAATATATATACTGTATCTTTTGATATTTTATGTACAGTATATAAGATATATTTGGTGTCCTTTTGATATTTTATGTAAATTATATAATATATATTTGATGTAGATTGTGATATTTTACATATGGTGTGTAATATATATTTACTGTACTTTTTGGTATTTTCTTTACAGTAAATGATATACATTTGGTGTAATTTTTGATATTTTATGTACAGTATATTAAATATAATTACTGTAGTTTTTGATAGTTTATTTACATTATATAACACACATTTGGTGTACTTTTTGATATTTTATTTATAGTAAATAATATACTTTTGGTGTAATTTTTGATATTTTATGTACAGTATATTATATATAATTACTGTAGTTTTTGATAGTTTATTTACAGTATATATAACACATATTTGGTGTACTTTTTTATATTTTATGTACTGTATGTAATATATATTTACTGTACTTTTTGATATTTTATTTACACTATATAAAATGTATTTGGTGTACTTTTAGTTAATATTATATGTACAATATATGAAATATATTTACTGTACATGTTGATATTTTATGTACAGTATATTAGATATATTTGGTGTCCTTTTGATATTTTATGTAAATTATATAATGTATATTTGGAGTAGATTTTGATATTTTACATATGGTGTGTAATATATATTTACTGTAATTTTGGTATTTTATTTACAGTAAATGATATACATTTGGTGTAATTTTTGATATTTTATGTACAGTATATTAAATATAATTACTGTAGTTTTTGATAGTTTATTTACATTATATAACACACATTTGGTGTACATTTTGATATTTTATGTTCAGTATGTAGTATATATTCACTGTAATTTTTCATATTTTATTTACACTATATAAAGTTTTTTGGTGTACTTTTAGTTAATATTATATGTACAATATATGAAATATATTTACTGTACTTTTTGATATTTTATGTACAGTATATAGGATATATTTGGTGTCCTTTTGATATTATATGTAAATTATATAATATATATTTGGTGTAGATTGTGATATTTTACATATGGTGTGTAATATATATTTACTGTACTTTTTGAAAGTTTATTTACACTATATAAAATGTATTTGGGGTACTTTTAGTTAATATTATATGTACAATATATGAAATATATTTACTGTATTTTTGATATTTTATGTACAGTATATAAGATATGTTTGGTGTCCTTTTGATATTTTATGTAAATTATATAATATATATTTGGTGTAGATTGTGATATTTTTCATATGGTGTGTAATATATATTTACTGTACATTTTGATATTTTATTTACAGTAAATAATATACATTTGGTGTAATTTTTGATATTTTATGTACAGTATATTAAATTTAATTACTGTAGATTTTGATAGTTTATTTACAGCGTATATAACACATATTTGTTGTAGTATTTGATATTTTATGTACAGTATGTAATATATATTCACTGTAATTTTTGATATTTTATTTACACTATATAAAATGTATTTGGTGTACTTTTAGTAAATATTATATGTGCAATATATGAAATATATTTACTGTACTTTTTGGTATTTTATGTACAGTATATAAGTTACATTTGGTGTACTTTTGATATCTTATGAAAATTATATAATATATATCTGGTGTAGATTGTGACATTTTACATATGGTGTGTAATATATATTTACTGCACTTTGTGATATTTTATTTACTGTAAATAACATACATTTGGTGTAATTTTTTATATTTTATGTACAGTATATTAAATATAATTGCTGTAGTTTTTGATAGTTTATTTAGAGTATATATAACACATATTTGGTGTACTTTTTGATAATATATGTACAGTATGTAATATATAGTTACTGTAATTTTTGATATTTTATTTACACTATATAAAATGTATTTGGTGTACTTTTAGTTAATATTATATGTACAATATATGAAATATATTTACTGTACTTTTTGATATTTTATGTACAGGATATAAGATATATTTGGTGTCCTTTTGATATTTATTGTAAATTTTATAATATATATTTGGTGTAGTTTTTGATATTTTACATAGTGTGTGTCATATATATTCACTGTCCTTTTTGATATTTTATTTACGGTATATAATATACATTTGGTGTGATTTTTGATATTTTATGTACAGTATATTAAATATAATTACTGTAGTTTTTGATAGTTTACAGTATATATAACACATATTTGGTGCACTTTTTGATATTTTATGTACAGTATGTAATATATATTTACTGTAATTTTTGATATTTTATATAGAGTATATAAAATGTATTTGGTGTACTTTTAGTTAATATTATATGCACAATATATGAAATATATTTACTGTACATTTTGATATTTTATGTACAGTATATAAGATATATTTGGGGTACTTTTGATATTTTATGTAAATTATGTAATATATATTTGTTGTAGATTGTGATATTTTACATAAGGTGTGTAATATATATTTACTGTACTTTTTGATATTTTATTTACAGTACATAATATACATTTGGTGTAATTTTTGATATTTTATGTACGGAATATTAAATATAATTACTGCAGATTTTATAGTTTATTTACAGTATATATAACACATATTTGGTGTACTTTTTGATATTTTATGTACAGTATGTAATACATATTTACTGTAATTTTTGATATTTTATTTAGAGTATATAAAATGTATTGGGTGTACTTTTAGTTAATATTATATGTACAATATATGAAATATATTTACTGTAATTTTTGATATTTTATGTACAGTATATAAGATATTTGGTGTCCTTTTGATATTTTATGTAAATTATATAATATATATTTGGTGTAGATTGTGATATTTTACATGTGGTGTGTAATATATATTTACTGTACTTTTTGATATTTTATTTACAGTATATAATATACATTTGGTGTAATATTTGATATTTTATGGACAGTACATTAAATATAATTAGTGTAGTTTTTCAAAGTTTATTTACAGTATATATAACACATATTTGGGGTACTTTGTGATATTTTATTTACAGTATGTAATGTATATTTACTGTACTTTTTGATATTTTATTTACAGTATATAAAATGTATTTGGTGTACTTTTAGTTAATATTATATGTACAATATATGAAATATATTTCCTGTACATTTTGATATTTTATGTACAGTATATAAGATATATTTGGTGTCCTTTTGATATTTTATGTAAATTATATAATATATATTTGGTGTAGTTTTTGATATTTTACATAGGGTGTGTAGTATATATTTCCTGTCCTTTTTGATATTTTATTTACAGTAAATAATATACATTTGGTGTAATTTTTGATATTTTATTTAGAGTATATTAAATATAATTACTGTAGTTTTTGATAGTTTATTTACAGTATATATAACACATATTTGGTGTACTTTTTGATATTTTATGTACAGTATGTAATATATATTTACTGTAATTTTTGATATTTTATTTACAGTATATAAAATGTTTTTGGTGTACTTTTAGTTAATATTTTATGTACAATATATGAAAGATATTTACTGTACTTTTTGACATTTTATGTACAGTATATAAGATATATTTGGTGTCCTTTTTATATTTTATTTAAATTATATAATATATATTTGGTGTAGTTTGTGATAATTTACATAGGGTGTGTAATATATATTTACTGTACTTTTTGATATTTTATTTACAGTATATTATACATTTGGTGTAATTTTTGATATTTTATGTACAGTATCTTAAATATAATTATTGTAGTTTTTGATAGTTTATTTACAGTATATATAACACATATTTGGTGTACTTTTTGATATTTTATTTACAGTATATAATATTCATTTGGTTTAAATTTTGATATTTTATGTGCAGTATATTAAATATAATTACAGTAGTTTTTGATAGTTTATGTACACTATATATAACACATATTTGGTGTACTTTTTGATATTTTATGTACAGTATGTAATATATATACTATAGTATTTGATAATTTATTTACAGTATATAAAATTTATTTGGTGTTCTTTTAGTTAATATTATATGTACAATATATGAAATAAATTTACTGTAAGTTTTGAAATTTTATGTACAGTATAGAAGGTACATTTGGTGTCCTTTTGATATTTTATGTAAATTATATAATATATATTTGGTGTAGATTGAGATATTTTACATATGGTGTGTAATATATATTTACTATTCCTTTTGATATTTTATTTACAGTATATAATGTACATTTGGTGTAATATTTGATATTTTATGTACTGTATATTAAATATAATTACTGTAGTTTTTCATAGTTTATTAACAGTATATATAACACATATTTGGGGTACTCTTGATATTTTATGTACAGTATGTAATATATATTTACTGTACATTTTGATATTTTATTTATAATATATAAAATGTATTTGGTGTACTTTCAGTTAATATTATATGTACAATATATGAAATATACATCCTGTACATTTTGATATTTTATGAACAGTATATAAGATATATTTGGTGTCCATTTGTTATTTTATGTAAATTATATAATATATATTTGGTGTAGTTTTTGATATTTTACAGAGGGTGTGTAGTATATATTTACTGTCCTTTTTGATATTTTATTTACAGTATATAGTATACATTTGGTGTAATTTTTGATATTTTATATACAGTATATTAAATATAATTACTGTAGTTTTTGATAGTTTATTTACAGTATATATAACACATATTTGGTTTACTATTTTATATTTTATGAACTGTATTTAATATATATTTACTGTACTTTTTGATATTTTATTTACACTATATAAAATGTATTTGGTGTACTGTTAGTTAATATTATATGTGCAATATATGAAATATATTTACTGTACTTTTTGACATTTTATGTACAGTATATAAGATATATTTGGTGTACTTTTCATATTTTATGTAAATTATATAATATATATTTTGTGTAGATTGTGATATTTTACATATGGTGTGTAATATATATTTACTGCACTTTATGATATTTTATTTACAGTATATAATATACATTTGGTGTAATTTTTCATATTTTATGTACAGTATATTAAATATAATTACTGTAGAATTTATAGTATATTTACAGTATATATAACACATATTTGGTGTAATTTTTGATATTTTATGTACAGTATGTAATACATATTTACTGTACTTTTGGATATTTTATTTACAGTATATAAAATGTATTTTGTGTACTTTTAGTTAATATTATATGTACAATATATGAAATACATTTACTGTAATTTTTGATATTTTATGTACAGTATAAAAGATATATTTGGTGTCCTTTTGATATTTTATGTAAATTATATAATATATATTTGGTGTAGTTATTGATATTTTACATAGGGTGTGTAATATATATTTACTGTACTATTGATATTTTATTTACAGTACATAATATTCATTTGGTGTAATTTTTGATATTTTATGTACAGTATATTAAATATAATTACAGTAGTTTTTGATAGTTTATGTACAGTATATATAACAAAAATTTGGTGTACATTTTGATATTTTATGTACAGTATGTAATATATATTTACTGTACTTTTTGATATTTTATTTACAGTATATAAAATGTATTTGGCGTACTTTTAGTTAATATTATATATACAATGTATGAAATATATTTAGTGTACTTTTTGATATTTATGTACAGTACATAACATATATTTGCTGTCGTTTTGATATTTTATGTAAATTATATAATATATATTTTGTGTGGTTTTTGATATTTTACATAGGGTGTGTAGTATATATTTACTGTCCTTTTTGATATTTTATTTACAGTTTATATTATACATTTGGTGTAATTTTTGATATTTTATGTACAGTATATTAAATATAAGTACTGTAGTTTTTGATAGTTTATTAACAGTATATATAACACATATTTGGTGTACTTTTTGATATTTTATGTACAGTATGTAATACATATTTGCTGTACTATTTGATATTTTATTTACACTATATAAAATGTATTTGGTGTACTTTTAGTTAATATTATATGTACAATATATGAAATATATTTCCTGTACATTTTGATATTTTATGTACAGTATATAAGATATATTTGGTGTCCTTTTGATATTTTATGTAAATTATATAATATATATTTGGTGTAGTTTTTGATATTTTACATAGGGTGTGTAGTATATATTTCCTGTCCTTTTTGATATTTTATTTACAGTAAATAATATACATTTGGTGTAATTTTTGATATTTTATTTAGAGTATATTAAATATAATTACTGTAGTTTTTGATAGTTTATTTACAGTATATATAACACATATTTGGTGTACTTTTTGATATTTTATGTACAGTATGTAATATATATTTACTGTAATTTTTGATATTTTATTTACAGTATATAAAATGTTTTTGGTGTACTTTTAGTTAATATTATATGTACAATATATGAAAGATATTTACTGTACTTTTTGACATTTTATGTACAGTATATAGGATATATTTGGTGTCCTTTTTATATTTTATTTAAATTATATAATATATATTTGGTGTAGTTTGTGATAATTTACATAGGGTGTGTAATGTATATTTACTGTACTTTTTGATATTTTATTTACAGTATATTATACATTTGGTGTAATTTTTGATATTTTATGTACAGTATCTTAAATATAATTATTGTAGTTTTTGATAGTTTATTTACAGTATATATAACACATTTTTGGTGTACTTTTTGATATTTTATTTACAGTATATAATATTCATTTGGTTTAAATTTTGATATTTTATGTGCAGTATATTAAATATAATTACAGTAGTTTTTGATAGTTTATGTACTCTATATATAACACATATTTGGTGTACTTTTTGATATTTTATGTACAGTATGTAATATATATATACTATAGTATTTGATAATTTATTTACAGTATATAAAATTTATTTGGTGTTCTTTTAGTTAATATTATATGTACAATATATGAAATAAATTTACTGTAAGTTTTGAAATTTTATGTACAGTATAGAAGGTACATTTGGTGTCCTTTTGATATTTTATGTAAATTATATAATATATATTTGGTGTAGATTGAGATATTTTACATATGGTGTGTAATATATATTTACTATTCCTTTTGATATTTTATTTACAGTATATAATGTACATTTGGTGTAATATTTGATATTTTATGTACTGTATATTAAATATAATTACTGTAGGTTTTCATAGTTTATTAACAGTATATATAACACATATTTGGGGTACTCTTGATATTTTATGTACAGTATGTAATATATATTTACTGTACATTTTGATATTTTATTTATAATATATAAAATGTATTTGGTGTACTTTCAGTTAATATTATATGTACAATATATGAAATATACATCCTGTACATTTTGATATTTTATGAACAGTATATAAGATATATTTGGTGTCCATTTGTTATTTTATGTAAATTATATAATATATATTTGGTGTAGTTTTTGATATTTTACAGAGGGGGTGTAGTATATATTTACTGTCCTTTTTGATATTTTATTTACAGTATATAGTATACATTTGGTGTAATTTTTGATATTTTATATACAGTATATTAAATATAATTACTGTAGTTTTTGATAGTTTATTTACAGTATATATAACACATATTTGGTTTACTATTTTATATTTTATGAACTGTATTTAATATATATTTACTGTACTTTTTGATATTTTATTTACACTATATAAAATGTATTTGGTGTACTGTTAGTTAATATTATATGTACAATATATGAAATATATTTACTGTACTTTTTGACATTTTATGTACAGTATATAAGATATATTTGGTGTACTTTTCATATTTTATGTAAATTATATAATATATATTTTGTGTAGATTGTGATATTTTACATATGGTGTGTAATATATATTTACTGCACTTTATGATATTTTATTTACAGTATATAATATACATTTGGTGTAATTTTTCATATTTTATGTACAGTATATTAAATGTAATTACTGTAGAATTTATAGTATATTTACAGTATATATAACACATATTTGGTGTAATTTTTGATATTTTATGTACAGTATGTAATACATATTTACTGTACTTTTGGATATTTTATTTACAGTATATAAAATGTATTTTGTGTACTTTTAGTTAATATTATATGTACAATATATGAAATACATTTACTGTAATTTTTGATATTTTATGTACAGTATAAAAGATATATTTGGTGTCCTTTTGATATTTTATGTAAATTATATAATATATATTTGGTGTAGTTATTGATATTTTACATAGGGTGTGTAATATATATTTACTGTACTATTGATATTTTATTTACAGTACATAATATTCATTTGGTGTAATTTTTGATATTTTATGTACAGTATATTAAATATAATTACAGTAGTTTTTGATAGTTTATGTACAGTATATATAACAAAAATTTGGTGTACATTTTGATATTTTATGTACAGTATGTAATATATATTTACTGTACTTTTTGATATTTTATTTACAGTATATAAAATGTATTTGGCGTACTTTTAGTTAATATTATATATACAATGTATGAAATATATTTAGTGTACTTTTTGATATTTATGTACAGTACATAACATATATTTGCTGTCGTTTTGATATTTTATGTAAATTATATAATATATATTTTGTGTGGTTTTTGATATTTTACATAGGGTGTGTAGTATATATTTACTGTCCTTTTTGATATTTTATTTACAGTTTATATTATACATTTTGTGTAATTTTTGATATTTTATGTACAGTATATTAAATATAAGTACTGTAGTTTTTGATAGTTTATTAACAGTATATATAACACATATTTGGTGTACTTTTTGATATTTTATGTACAGTATGTAATACATATTTGCTGTACTATTTGATATTTTATTTACACTATATAAAATGTATTTGGTGTACTTTTAGTTAATATTATATGCACAATATATGAAATATATTTACTGTACTTTTTGATATTTTATGTACAGTATATAAGATATATTTGGCGTACTTTTTATATTTTATGTAAATTATGTAATATATATTTGGTGTAGATTGTGATATTTTACATATGGTGTGTAATATATATTTACTGTACTTTTTGATATTTTATTTACAGTACATAATATACATTTGGTGTAATTTTTGATATTTTATGTACGGAATATTAAATATAATTACTGCAGATTTTATAGTTTATTTACAGTATATATAACACATATTTGGTGTACTTTTCGATATTTTATGTACAGTATGTAATACATATTTACTGTAATTTTTGATATTTTATTTAGAGTATATAAAATGTATTGGGTGTACTTTTAGTTAATATTATATGTACAATATATGAAATATATTTACTGTAATTTTTGATATTTTATGTACAGTATATAAGATATTTGGTGTCCTTTTGATATTTTATGTAAATTATATAATATATATTTGGTGTAGATTGTGATATTTTACATGTGGTGTGTAATATATATTTACTGCACTTTTTGATATTTTATTTACAGTATATAATATACATTTGGTGTAATATTTGATATTTTATGGACAGTACATTAAATATAATTAGTGTAGTTTTTCAAAGTTTATTTACAGTATATATAAAACATATTTGGGGTACTTTGTGATATTTTATTTACAGTATGTAATATATATTTACTGTACTATTTGATATTTTATTTACAGTATATAAAATGTATTTGGTGTAATTTTAGTTAATATTATATGTACAATATATGAAATATATTTCCTGTACATTTTGATATTTTATGTACAGTATATAAGATATATTTGGTGTCCTTTTGATATTTTATGTAAATTATATAATATATATTTGGTGTAGTTATTGATATTTTACATAGGGTGTGTAATATATATTTACTGTACTATTGATATTTTATTTACAGTACATAATATTCATTTGGTGTAATTTTTGATATTTTATGTACAGTATATTAAATATAATTACAGTAGTTTTTGATAGTTTATGTACAGTATATATAACAAAAATTTGGTGTACATTTTGATATTTTATGTACAGTATGTAATATATATTTACTGTACTTTTTGATATTTTATTTACAGTATATAAAATGTATTTGGCGTACTTTTAGTTAATATTATATATACAATGTATGAAATATATTTAGTGTACTTTTTGATATTTATGTACAGTACATAACATATATTTGCTGTCGTTTTGATATTTTATGTAAATTATATAATATATATTTTGTGTGGTTTTTGATATTTTACATAGGGTGTGTAGTATATATTTACTGTCCTTTTTGATATTTTATTTACAGTTTATATTATACATTTTGTGTAATTTTTGATATTTTATGTACAGTATATTAAATATAAGTACTGTAGTTTTTGATAGTTTATTAACAGTATATATAACACATATTTGGTGTACTTTTTGATATTTTATGTACAGTATGTAATACATATTTGCTGTACTATTTGATATTTTATTTACACTATATAAAATGTATTTGGTGTACTTTTAGTTAATATTATATGCACAATATATGAAATATATTTACTGTACTTTTTGATATTTTATGTACAGTATATAAGATATATTTGGCGTACTTTTTATATTTTATGTAAATTATGTAATATATATTTGGTGTAGATTGTGATATTTTACATATGGTGTGTAATATATATTTACTGTACTTTTTGATATTTTATTTACAGTACATAATATACATTTGGTGTAATTTTTGATATTTTATGTACGGAATATTAAATATAATTACTGCAGATTTTATAGTTTATTTACAGTATATATAACACATATTTGGTGTACTTTTCGATATTTTATGTACAGTATGTAATACATATTTACTGTAATTTTTGATATTTTATTTAGAGTATATAAAATGTATTGGGTGTACTTTTAGTTAATATTATATGTACAATATATGAAATATATTTACTGTAATTTTTGATATTTTATGTACAGTATATAAGATATTTGGTGTCCTTTTGATATTTTATGTAAATTATATAATATATATTTGGTGTAGATTGTGATATTTTACATGTGGTGTGTAATATATATTTACTGCACTTTTTGATATTTTATTTACAGTATATAATATACATTTGGTGTAATATTTGATATTTTATGGACAGTACATTAAATATAATTAGTGTAGTTTTTCAAAGTTTATTTACAGTATATATAAAACATATTTGGGGTACTTTGTGATATTTTATTTACAGTATGTAATATATATTTACTGTACTATTTGATATTTTATTTACAGTATATAAAATGTATTTGGTGTAATTTTAGTTAATATTATATGTACAATATATGAAATATATTTCCTGTACATTTTGATATTTTATGTACAGTATATAAGATATATTTGGTGTCCTTTTGATATTTTATGTAAATTATATAATATATATTTGGTGTAGTTTTTGATATTTTACATAGGGTGTGTAGTATATATTTCCTGTCCTTTTTATATTTTATTTACAGTAAATAATATACATTTGGTGTAATTTTTGATATTTTATTTAGAGTATATTAAATATAATTACTGTAGTTTTTGATAGTTTAATTACAGTATATATAACACATATTTGGTGTACTTTTTGATATTTTATGTACAGTATGTAATATATATTTACTGTAATTTTTGATATTTTATTTACAGTATATAAAATGTTTTTGGTGTACTTTTAGTTAATATTATATGTACAATATATGAAAGATATTTACTGTACTTTTTGACATTTTATGTACAGTATATAAGATATATTTGGTGTCCTTTTTATATTTTACTTAAATTATATAATATATATTTGGTGTAGTTTGTGATAATTTACATAGGGTGTGTAATATATATTTACTGTACTTTTTGATATTTTATTTACAGTATATTATACATTTGGTGTAATTTTTGATATTTTATGTACAGTATCTTAAATATAATTATTGTAGTTTTTGATAGTTTATTTACAGTATATATAACACATATTTGGTGTACTTTTTGATATTTTATTTACAGTATATAATATTCATTTGGTTTAAATTTTGATATTTTATGTGCAGTATATTAAATATAATTACAGTAGTTTTTGATAGTTTATGTACACTATATATAACACATATTTGGTGTACTTGTTGATATTTTATGTACAGTATGTAATATATATACTATAGTATTTGATAATTTATTTACAGTATATAAAATTTATTTGGTGTTCTTTTAGTTAATATTATATGTACAATATATGAAATATATTTACTGTAAGTTTTGAAATTTTATGTACAGTATAGAAGGTACATTTGGTGTCCTTTTGATATTTTATGTAAATTATATAATATATATTTGGTGTAGATTGAGATATTTTACATATGGTGTGTAATATATATTTACTATTCCTTTTGATATTTTATTTACAGTATATAATGTACATTTGGTGTAATATTTGATATTTTATGTACTGTATATTAAATATAATTACTGTAGTTTTTCATAGTTTATTAACAGTATATATAACACATATTTGGGGTACTCTTGATATTTTATGTACAGTATGTAATATATATTTACTGTACATTTTGATATTTTATTTATAATATATAAAATGTATTTGGTGTACTTTCAGTTAATATTATATGTACAATATATGAAATATACATCCTGTACATTTTGATATTTTATGAACAGTATATAAGATATATTTGGTGTCCATTTGTTATTTTATGTAAATTATATAATATATATTTGGTGTAGTTTTTGATATTTTACAGAGGGTGTGTAGTATATATTTACTGTCCTTTTTGATATTTTATTTACAGTATATAGTATACATTTGGTGTAATTTTTGATATTTTATATACAGTATATTAAATATAATTACTGTAGTTTTTGATAGTTTATTTACAGTATATATAACACATATTTGGTTTACTATTTTATATTTTATGAACTGTATTTAATATATATTTACTGTACTTTTTGATATTTTATTTACACTATATAAAATGTATTTGGTGTACTGTTAGTTAATATTATATGTACAATATATGAAATATATTTACTGTACTTTTTGACATTTTATGTACAGTATATAAGATATATTTGGTGTACTTTTCATATTTTATGTAAATTATATAATATATATTTTGTGTAGATTGTGATATTTTACATATGGTGTGTAATATATATTTACTGCACTTTATGATATTTTATTTACAGTATATAATATACATTTGGAGTAATTTTTCATATTTTATGTACAGTATATTAAATATAATTACTGTAGAATTTATAGTATATTTACAGTATATATAACACATATTTGGTGTAATTTTTGATATTTTATGTACAGTATGTAATACATATTTACTGTACTTTTGGATATTTTATTTACAGTATATAAAATGTATTTTGTGTACTTTTAGTTAATATTATATGTACAATATATGAAATACATTTACTGTAATTTTTGATATTTTATGTACAGTATAAAAGATATATTTGGTGTCCTTTTGATATTTTATGTAAATTATATAATATATATTTGGTGTAGTTATTGATATTTTACATAGGGTGTGTAATATATATTTACTGTACTATTGATATTTTATTTACAGTACATAATATTCATTTGGTGTAATTTTTGATATTTTATGTACAGTATATTAAATATAATTACAGTAGTTTTTGATAGTTTATGTACAGTATATATAACAAAAATTTGGTGTACATTTTGATATTTTATGTACAGTATGTAATATATATTTACTGTACTTTTTGATATTTTATTTACAGTATATAAAATGTATTTGGCGTACTTTTAGTTAATATTATATATACAATGTATGAAATATATTTAGTGTACTTTTTGATATTTATGTACAGTACATAACATATATTTGCTGTCGTTTTGATATTTTATGTAAATTATATAATATATATTTTGTGTGGTTTTTGATATTTTACATAGGGTGTGTAGTATATATTTACTGTCCTTTTTGATATTTTATTTACAGTTTATATTATACATTTGGTGTAATTTTTGATATTTTATGTACAGTATATTAAATATAAGTACTGTAGTTTTTGATAGTTTATTAACAGTATATATAACACATATTTGGTGTACTTTTTGATATTTTATGTACAGTATGTAATACATATTTGCTGTACTATTTGATATTTTATTTACACTATATAAAATGTATTTGGTGTACTTTTAGTTAATATTATATGTACAATATATGAAATATATTTCCTGTACATTTTGATATTTTATGTACAGTATATAAGATATATTTGGTGTCCTTTTGATATTTTATGTAAATTATATAATATATATTTGGTGTAGTTTTTGATATTTTACATAGGGTGTGTAGTATATATTTCCTGTCCTTTTTGATATTTTATTTACAGTAAATAATATACATTTGGTGTAATTTTTGATATTTTATTTAGAGTATATTAAATATAATTACTGTAGTTTTTGATAGTTTATTTACAGTATATATAACACATATTTGGTGTACTTTTTGATATTTTATGTACAGTATGTAATATATATTTACTGTAATTTTTGATATTTTATTTACAGTATATAAAATGTTTTTGGTGTACTTTTAGTTAATATTATATGTACAATATATGAAAGATATTTACTGTACATTTTGACATTTTATGTACAGTATATAAGATATATTTGGTGTCCTTTTTATATTTTATTTAAATTATATAATATATATTTGGTGTAGTTTGTGATAATTTACATAGGGTGTGTAATATATATTTACTGTACTTTTTGATATTTTATTTACAGTATATTATACATTTGGTGTAATTTTTGATATTTTATGTACAGTATCTTAAATATAATTATTGTAGTTTTTGATAGTTTATTTACAGTATATATAACACATATTTGGTGTACTTTTTGATTTTTTATTTACAGTATATAATATTCATTTGGTTTAAATTTTGATATTTTATGTGCAGTATATTAAATATAATTACAGTAGTTTTTGATAGTTTATGTACACTATATATAACACATATTTGGTGTACTTTTTGATATTTTATGTACAGTATGTAATATATATATACTATAGTATTTGATAATTTATTTACAGTATATAAAATTTATTTGGTGTTCTTTTTGTTAATATTATATGTACAATATATGAAATAAATTTACTGTAAGTTTTGAAATTTTATGTACAGTATAGAAGGTACATTTGGTGTCCTTTTGATATTTTATGTAAATCATATAATATATATTTGGTGTAGATTGAGATATTTTACATATGGTGTGTAATATATATTTACTATTCCTTTTGATATTTTATTTACAGTATATAATGTACATTTGGTGTAATATTTGATATTTTATGTACTGTATATTAAATATAATTACTGTAGTTTTTCATAGTTTATTAACAGTATATATAACACATATTTGGGGTACTCTTGATATTTTATGTACAGTATGTAATATATATTTACTGTACATTTTGATATTTTATTTATAATATATAAAATGTATTTGGTGTACTTTCAGTTAATATTATATGTACAATATATGAAATATACATCCTGTACATTTTGATATTTTATGAACAGTATATAAGATATATTTGGTGTCCATTTGTTATTTTATGTAAATTATATAATATATATTTGGTGTAGTTTTTGATATTTTACAGAGGGTGTGTAGTATATATTTACTGTCTTTTTTGATATTTTATTTACAGTATATAGTATACATTTGGTGTAATTTTTGATATTTTATATACAGTATATTAAATATAATTACTGTAGTTTTTGATAGTTTATTTACAGTATATATAACACATATTTGGTTTACTATTTTATATTTTATGAACTGTATTTAATATATATTTACTGTACTTTTTGATATTTTATTTACACTATATAAAATGTATTTGGTGTACTGTTAGTTAATATTATATGTACAATATATGAAATATATTTACTGTACTTTTTGACATTTTATGTACAGTATATAAGATATATTTGGTGTACTTTTCATATTTTATGTAAATTATATAATATATATTTTGTGTAGATTGTGATATTTTACATATGGTGTGTAATATATATTTACTGCACTTTATGATATTTTATTTACAGTATATAATATACATTTGGTGTAATTTTTCATATTTTATGTACAGTATATTAAATATAATTACTGTAGAATTTATAGTATATTTACAGTATATATAACACATATTTGGTGTAATTTTTGATATTTTATGTACAGTATGTAATACATATTTACTGTACTTTTGGATATTTTATTTACAGTATATAAAATGTATTTTGTGTACTTTTAGTTAATATTATATGTACAATATATGAAATACATTTACTGTAATTTTTGATATTTTATGTACAGTATAAAAGATATATTTGGTGTCCTTTTGATATTTTATGTAAATTATATAATATATATTTGGTGTAGTTATTGATATTTTACATAGGGTGTGTAATATATATTTACTGTACTATTGATATTTTATTTACAGTACATAATATTCATTTGGTGTAATTTTTGATATTTTATGTACAGTATATTAAATATAATTACAGTAGTTTTTGATAGTTTATGTACAGTATATATAACAAAAATTTGGTGTACATTTTGATATTTTATGTACAGTATGTAATATATATTTACTGTACTTTTTGATATTTTATTTACAGTATATAAAATGTATTTGGTGTACTTTTAGTTAATATTATATATACAATGTATGAAATATATTTAGTGTACTTTTTGATATTTATGTACAGTACATAACATATATTTGCTGTCGTTTTGATATTTTATGTAAATTATATAATATATATTTTGTGTGGTTTTTGATATTTTACATAGGGTGTGTAGTATATATTTACTGTCCTTTTTGATATTTTATTTACAGTTTATATTATACATTTGGTGTAATTGTTGATATTTTATGTACAGTATATTAAATATAAGTACTGTAGTTTTTGATAGTTTATTAAAAGTATATATAACACATATTTGGTGTACTTTTTGATATTTTATGTACAGTATGTAATACATATTTGCTGTACTATTTGATATTTTATTTACACTATATAAAATGTATTTGGTGTACTTTTAGTTAATATTATATGCACAATATATGAAATATATTTACTGTACTTTTTGATATTTTATGTACAGTATATAAGATATATTTGGCGTACTTTTTATATTTTATGTAAATTATGTAATATATATTTGGTGTAGATTGTGATATTTTACATATGGTGTGTAATATATATTTACTGTACTTTTTGATATTTTATTTACAGTACATAATATACATTTGGTGTAATTTTTGATATTTTATGTACAGAATATTAAATATAATTACTGTAGATTTTATAGTTTATTTACAGTATATATAACACATATTTGGTGCACTTTTTGATATTTTATGTACAGTATGTAATACATATTTACTGTAATTTTTGATATTTTATTTAGAGTATATAAAATGTATTTGGTGTACTGTTAGTTAATATAATATGTACAATATATGAAATATATTTACTGTACTTTTTGTTATTTTATGTATAGTATATAATACATATTTGTTCTCCTTTTGATATTTTATGTAAATTATATAATATATATTTGGTGTAGTTTTTGATATTTTACATAGGTTGCGTAATACATATTTACTGTCCCTTTTCATATTTTATTTAGAGTATATAATATACATTAGGTGTAATTTTTGATATTTTACGTACAGTATATTAAATGTAATTACTGTAGTTTTAATAATTTATTTACGGTATATATAACACATATTTGGTGTACTTTTTGATATTTTATCTATAGTATGTTATATGTATTTACTGTACATTTTGATATTTTATTTACAGTATATAAAATGTATTTGGTGTACTTTTAGTTAATATTATATGTACAATATATGAAATATATTTGCTGAATATTTTGATATTTTATGTAGAGTATATAAGATATATTTGGTGTCCTTTTGATATTTTAAGTAAATTATATAATATATATTTTTAGTTCTTGATATTTTACATGGAGTGTAATATATATTTACTGTCTTTTTGATATTTTATTTACAGTATATAATATACATTTGGTGTAATTTTTGATATTTTATGTACAGTATATTAAAAGTAATTACTGTAGTTTCTGATAGTTTATTCACAGTATATATAACACATATTTGGTGGACTTTTTGATATTTTATGTACAGTAGATAACATATACTTACTGTAATTTTTGATATTTTATTTACAGTATGTAAAATGTATTTGTTGTACTTTTAGTTAATATTATATGTACAATATATGAAATATATTTACAGTACTTTTTGATATTTTATGTACAGTATACAATATATATTTGGTGTACTTTTGATATTTTATGTAAATTATATAATATATATTTGGTGTAGTTTTTGATATTTTACATAGGGTGTAATATATATTTACTGTCCTTTTTGATATTTTATTTGGAGTGTATAATATACATTTGGTGTAATTTTTGATACTTTATGTACAGTATATTAAATATAATTACTGAAGATTTTGATAGTTTATTTACAGTATATATAACACATATTTGGTGTACTTTTTGATATTTTATGTACAGTAGATAATATAAACTTACTGTAATTTTTGATATTTTATTTACAGTATGTAAAATGTATTTGGTGTACTTTTAGTTAATACTTTATGTACAATATATGAAATATATTTACTGTACTTTTTGATATTTTATGTACAGTATATAATATATATTTGGTGTACTTTTGATATTTTATGTAAATTATATAATATATATTTGGTGTAGTTTTTGATATTTTACACAGACTCTAATTAATATTTACTGTCCTTTTTGATATTTTATTTAGAGTGTATAATATACATTTGGTGTAATTTTTGATATTTTATGAACAGTATATTAAATATAATTACTGAAGATTTTGATAGTTTATTTACAGTATATATAACACATATTTGGTGTACTTTTTGATATTTTATGTACAGTAGATAATATATACTTACTGTAATTTTTGATATTTTATTTAGAGTATGTAAAATGTATTTGGTGTACTTTTAGTTAATATTATATGTACAATATATGAAATATATTTACTGTACTTTTTGATATTTTATGTACAGTACATAATATATATTGGGTGTACTTTTGATATTTTATGTAAATTATATAATATATATTTGGTGTAGTTGTTGATATTTTACATAGAGTGCAATATATATTTACTGTCCTTCTTGATATTTTATTTACAGTGTATAAAATACATTTGGTGTAACTTCTGATATTTTATGAACAGTATATTAAATGTAATTACTGAAGATTTTTATAGTTTATTTACAGTATATATAACACATATTTGGGATACTTTTTGATATTTTATGTACAGTAGATAATATATACTTACTGTAATTTTTTATATTTTATTAACAGTATGTAAAATGTATTTGTGTACTTTTAGTTAATATTATATGTACAATATATGAAATATATTTACTGTACTTTTTGATATTTTATGTACAGTATATAATATATATTTGGTGTACTTTTGATATTTTATGTAAATTATATAATATATATTTGGTGTAGTTTTTGATATTTTACATAGAGTGTAATATATATTTACTGTACTTTTTGATATATTATTTAGAGTGTATAATATACATTTGGTGTAATTTTTGATATATTATGAGCAGTATAATAAATATAATTACTGAAGGTTTTGATAGTTTATTTACAGTATATATAACACATATTTGGTGTACTTTTTGATATTTTATGTACAGTAGATAATATATACTTACTGTAATTTTTTATATTTTATTTACAGTATGTAAAATGTATTTGGTGTAATTTTAGTTAATATTATATGTACAATATATGAAATATATTTACTGTACTGTTTGATATTTTATGTACAGTATATAATATATACTTACTGTAAATTTTTATGTTTTATTTACAGTATGTAAAATGTATTTGGTGTACTTTTAGTTAATATTATATGAACAATATATGAAATATATTTACTGTACTTTTTGATATTTTATGTACAGTATATAATATATATTTGGTGTACTTTTGATACTTTATGTAAATTATATAATATATATTTGGTGTAGATTTTCATATTTTACATAGAGTGTGAAATATATATTTACTGTACTTTTTGATATTTTATTTACAGTATAGTATACAATTGGTGTAATTTTTGATATTTTATGTACAGTATATTAAATATAATTATTGTAGTTTTTGATAGTTCATTTACAGTATATATAACACATATTTGGTGTACTTTTTGATATTTTATGTACAGTATGTAATATATATTTACTGTAATTGTTGGTATTTTATTTACAGTATATCAAATGTATTTGGTGTATTTTGTTTAATAATATATGTACAATATATGAAATATACTGTACTTTTTGATATTTTATGTACAGTATATAAGATATATTTGGTGTCCTATTGATATTTTATGTAAATTATATAATATATATTTGGTGTAGTTTTTGATATTTTACATAGGGTGTGTAGTATATATTTACTGTCCTTTTGATATTTTATTTACAGTATATAATTTATATTTGGTGTAATTTTTGATAATTTATATACAGTACATTGAATATAATTACTGTAATTTTTGATAATTACAGTATATACAACACATATTTGGTGTACCTTTTGATATTTTATGTACAGTATGTAATATATATTTACTGTAATTTTTGATAATTTATTAAAAGTATATAAAATGTATCTGTTGTACTTTTAGTTAATATTATATGTACAATATATGAAATATATTTACAGTAGTTTTTGATATTTTACGTACAGCATATAAGATATATTTGGTGTCCTTCCGATATTTTTTGTAAATTATATAATATATATTTGGTGTAAATTTGGATATTTTACATAGGGTTTGTAATATATATTTACTGTAGTTTGGATATTTTATTTACACCATATAATGTACATTTGGAGTAATTTTTGATATTTTATGTACAGTATAGTGAATATAATTACTGTAGATTTTGATACTTTATTTACAGTATATATAACACATATTTGGTGTACTTTTTGATATTTTATGTACAGTATGTAATATATATTTACTGTACTTTTTGATATTTTATTTACAGTATATACAATGTATTTGGTGTACTTTTAGTTAATATTATATGTACAATATATGAAATATATTTACTGTATTTTTTGATATTTTGCGTACAGTATATAGGATATATTTGGTGTCCTTTTGATATTTAATGTAAATTATATAATATATATTTGGTGTAGTTTTTGATATTTTACATAATGTGTGTCATATATATTCAGTGTCCTTTTTGATATTTTATTTACAGTATATAATATACATTTGGTGTGATTTTTGATATTTTATGTACAGCATATTATATATAATTACTGAAGTTTTTGATAGTTTACAGTATATATAACACATACTTGGTGTACTTTTTGATATTTTATGTACAGTATGTAATATATATTTACTGTAATTTTTGATATTTTATTTACAGTATATCAAATGTATTTGGTGTACTTTTAGTCAATAATATATGTACAATATAGGAAATATATATACTATACATTTTGTTATTTTATGTAGAGTATATAAGATATATTTGGTGTCCTTTTGATATTTTATGTAAATTATATAATATATATTTGGTGTAGTTTATGATATTTTACATAGGGTGTGTAGTATATATTTACTGTCCTTTTTGATATTTTATTTACAGTATATAATTTATATTTTGTGTAATTTTTGATAATTTTATACCGTACATTGAATATAATTAATGTAGTTTTGATAATTACAGTATATATAACACTTATTTGGTGTACTTTTTGATATTTTATGTGCAGTATGTAATATATATTTACTGTAATTTTTGATATTTTATTTACAGTATATAAAATGTATTTCGTGTACTTTCAGTCAATATTATATGTACAATATATGAAATATATTTACTGGAGTTTTTATTATTTTACGTACAGTATATAAGATAAATTTGGTGTCCTTCCGATATTTTTTGTAAATTATATAATATATATTTGGTGTAAATTTGGATATTTTACATAGTGTGTGTAATATATATTTACTGTATTTTGGATATTTTATTTACACTATATAATGTACATTTCAAGTAATTTTTGATATTTTATGTAGAGTATATTGAATATAATTACTGTAGTTTTTCATAGTTTATTTAAAGTATATATAACACATATTTGGTGAACTTTTTGATATTTTATGTACAGTATGTAATATATATTTAGTGTACTTTTCATATTTTATTTACAGTATATAAAATGTATTTGGTGTACTTTTAGTTAATATTATATGTACAATATATGAAATATATTTACTGTACTTTTTGATATTTTATGTACAGTATATAAGATATATTTGGTGTCCTTTTGATATTTTATGTAAATTATATAATATATATTTCGTGTAGTTTGTGATATTTTACATAGGGTGTGTAATATATATTTACTGTATTTTTGATATCTTATTTACAGTATATAATATACATTTGGTGTAATTTTTGATATTTTATGTACAGTATATTAAATATAATTACTGTAGTTTTTGATAGTTTACAGTATATATAACACATATTTGGTGTACTTTTTGATATTTTATGTACAGTATGTAATATATATTTACTGTAATTTTTGATATTTTATTTACAGTATATAAAATGTATTTGGTGTACTTTTAGTTAATGTTATATGTACAATATATGAAATATAGTTACTGTTCTTTTTTATATTTTATGTACAGCATATAAGATATACTTGGTGTCCTTTTGATATTTATTGTAAATTATATAATATATATTTGGAGTAGTTTTTGATATTTTACATAGTGTGTGTCATATATATTCACTGTCCTTTTTGATATTTTATTTACGGTATATAATATACATTTGGTGTGATTTTTGATATTTTATATACAGTATATTAAATATATTTACTGTACTTTTTGATAGTTTACAGTATATATAACACATATTTGGTGTACATTTTGATATTTTATGTACAGTATGTAATATATATTTAGTGTAATTTTTGATATTTTATTTACACTATATAAAATGTATTTGGTGTACTTTTAGTTAATATCATATTTACAATATATGAAATATATTTACTGTACTTTTTGATATT
Source organism: Pan paniscus (assembly GCF_029289425.2). NCBI lineage: Eukaryota > Metazoa > Chordata > Mammalia > Primates > Hominidae > Pan > Pan paniscus. The sequence continues at coordinate 11,387,159 of NC_073263.2, read as the reverse complement.
TTATGTACAGTATATAAGATATATTTGGTGTCCTTTTGATATTTTATGTAAATTATATAATATATATTTGGTGTAGTTTTTGATATTTTACATAGGGTGTGTAGTATGTATTTACTGTCCTTTTTGATATTTTATTTACAGTATATAATTTATATTTGGTGTAATTTTTGATAATTTATATACAGTACATTGAATATAATTACTGTAGTTTTTGATAATTACAGTATATACAACACATATTTGGTGTACTTTTTGATATTTTATGTACAGTATGTAATATATATTTACTGTAATTTTTGATATTTTATTAAAAGTATATAAAATGTTTTTGTTGTACTTTTAGTTAATATTATATGTACAATATATGAAATATATTTACTGTAGTTTTTGATATTTTACGTACAGTATATAAGATATATTTGTTGTCCTTCCGATATTTTTTGTAAATTATATAATATATATTTGGTGTAAATTTGGATATTTTACATAGGGTGTGTAATATATATTTACTGTATTTTGGATATTTTATTTACACCATATAATGTACATTTGGAGTAATTTTTGATATTTTATGAACAGTATATTGAATATAATTAGTGTAGATTTTGATGGTTTATTTACAGTATATATAACACATATTTGGTGTACTTTTTGATATTTTATGTACAGTATGTAATGTATATTTAGTGTACCTTCTAATATTTTATTTACAGTATATAAAATGTATTTGGTGTACTTTTAGTTAATATTATATGTACAATATTTGAAATATATTTACTGTAGTTTTGATATTTTATGTACAGTATATAAGATATATTTGGTGACCTTTTGATATTTGTTGTAAATTATATAATATATATTTGTTGTAGTTTTTGATATTTTACATAGTATGTGTCATATATATTCTCTGTCCTTTTTGATATTTTGTTTACAGTATATAATATACATTTCTGTGACTTTGATATTTTATGTACAGTATATTAAATATAATTACTGTAGTTTTTGATAGTTTACAGTATATATAACACATATTTGGTGTACTTTTTGGTATTTTATGTACAGTATGTAATATATATTTACTGTAATTTTTGATATTTTATTTACACTATATCAAATGTATTTGGTGTACTTTTAGTTAATAATATATGTACAATATATGAAATATATATACTGAACTTTTTTATGTTTTACGTACAGTATATAAGATAGATTTGGTGTCCTTTTGATATTTTATGTAAATTATATAATATGTATTTGGTGTAGTTTTTGATATTTTACATAGGGTGTGTAGCATATATTTACTGTCCTTTTTGATATTTTCTTTACAGTATATAATTTACATTTGGTGTAATTTTTGATAATTTATATACAGTACATTGAATATAATTACTGTAGTTTTTGATAATTACAGTATATACAACACATATTTGGTGTACTTTTTGATATTTTATGTACAGTATGTAATATATATTTACTGTAATTTTTGATATTTTATTAAAAGTATATAAAATGTATTTGTTGTACTTTTAGTTAATATTATATGTACAATATATGAAATATATTTACTGGAGTTTTTATTATTTTACGTACAGTATATAAGATATATTTGGTGTCCTTCCGATATTTTTTGTAAATTATATAATATATATTTGGTGTAAATTTGGATATTTTACATAGTGTGTGTAATATATATTTACTGTATTTTGGATATTTTATTTACACTATATAATGTACATTTCAAGTAATTTTTGATATTTTATGTACAGTATATTGAATATAATTACTGTAGTTTTTGATAGTTTGTTTACAGTATATATAACACATATTTGGTGAACTTTTTCATATTTTATGTACAGTATGTAATATATATTTAGTGTACTTTTCATATTTTATTTACAGTATATAAAATGTATTTGGTGTACTTTTAGTTAATATTATATGTACAATATATGAAATATATTTACTGTACTTTTTGATATGTTATGTACAGTATATAAGATATATTTGGTGTCCTTTTGATATTTTATGTAAATTATATAATATATATTTCGTGTAGTTTGTGATATTTTACATAGGGTGTGTAATATATATTTACTGTATTTTTGATATCTTATTTACAGTATATAATATACATTAGGTGTAATTTTTGATATTTTATGTACAGTATATTAAATATAATTACTGTAGTTTTTGATAGTTTACAGTATATATAACACATATTTGGTGTACTTTTTGATATTTTATGTACAGTATGTAATATATATTTACTGTAATTTTTGATATTTTATTTACAGTATATAAAATGTATTTGGTGTACTTTTAGTTAATAATATATGTACAATATATGAAATAGATATACTGTACTTTTTGATATTTTATGTACAATATATAAGATATATTTGGTGTCCTTTTGATATTTTATGTAATTTATACAATATATAATTTGTGTAGATTTTGATATTTTACATAGGGTGTGTAGTATATATTTACTGTACTTTTTGACAGCTTATTTACAATTTATAATATACATGTGGTGTAATTTTTGATATTTAATATACATTATATTAAATGTAATTTCTGTAGATTTTGATAGTTTATTTACCGTACATAGAACACATATTTGGTGTACTTTTTGATAGTTTATGTACAGAATGTAATATATATTTACTGTACTTTTTGACATTTTATTTTCAGTAGAAAAATGTATTTGGTGTACTTTTAGTTAGTCTTATATGTACAATATTTGTAATATATTTTCTGTTCTTTTTGATATTTTTTTGTACATTATATAAGATATATTTGGTTGCCTTTTGATATTTTATGTAAATTATATAATATATATTTGGTGCAGTTTTGGTATTTTACAAAAGGCGTGCAGTATATATTTACTGTACTTTTTGATATTTTATTTACAGTAAATATTATACATTCGGTGTAATTTTTGATATTTTACTTACAGTATATTAAATATAATTACTGTAGTTTTTGATAGTTTATTTACAGTATATATAACACATATTTGGTGTACTTTTTGATATTTTATATACAGTATGTAATATATATTTACTGTACTTTTTGATATATTATTTACAGTATATAAAATGTATTTGGTTTACTTTTAGTTATTATTATTTCTACAATATATGAAATATATTTACTGTACCTTTTGATATTTTATGTACAGTATATAAGATATATTTGGTGTCCTTTTGATATTTTATGTAAATTATATAATATATATTTGGTGTAGTTTTTGATATTTTTCATAGGGTGTGTCATATATATTTACTGTACTTTTTGATATTTTATTTACAGTATCAAATATACACTTGGTTTAATTTTTGATATTTTATGTAATATATATTAAACATTATTACTGTAGTATTTGATAGTTTATTTACTATATATATAACACAAACTTGGTGTACTTTTTGATATTTTATGTACAGTATGTAATATATATTCACTGTAATTTTTGATATTTTACTTACACTATATAAAATGTATTTGGTGTACTTTTAGTTAATATTATATGTACAATATATGAAATATATTTACTGTACTTTTGATATTTTATGTACAGTATATAAGATATATTTGGTGTCCTTTTGATATTTTATGTAAATTATATAATATGTATTTGGTGTAGATTGTGATATTTTACATATGGTGTGTAATATATATTTAGTGTACTTTTTGATATTTTATTTACAGTAAATAATATACTTTTGGTGTAATTTTTGATATTTTATGTACAGTATATTATATATAATTACTGTAGTTTTTGATAGTTTATTTACAGTATATATAACACATATTTGGTGTACTTTTTTATATTTTATGTACTGTATGTAATATATATTTACTGTATTTTTGATATTTTATTTACACTATATAAAACGTATTTCGTGTACTTTTAGTTAATATTATATGTACAATATATGAAATATATATACTGTACTTGTTGATATTTTATGTACTGTATATTAGATATATTTGGTGTCCTTTTGATATTTTATGTAAATTATATAATATATATTTGGTGTAGATTGTGATATTTTACATATGGTGTGTAATATATATTTACTGTACATTTTGGTATTTTATTTACAGTAAATAATATACATTTGGTGTAATTTTTGATATTTTATGTACAGTATATTAAATATAATTACTGTAGTTTTTGATAGTTTATTTACAGCATATATAACACACATTTGGTGTACTTTTTGATATTTTATGTACAGTATGTAGTATATATTCACTGTAATTTTTCATATTTTATTTACACTATATAAAGTTTTTTGGTGTACTTTTAGTTAATATTATATGTACAATATATGAAATATATTTACTGTACTTTTTGATATTTTATGTACAGTATATAGGATATATTTGGTGTCCTTTTGATATTATATGTAAATTATATAATATATATTTTGTGTAGATTGTGATATTTTACATATGGTGTCTAATATATATTTACTGTACTTTTTGAAATTTTATTTACACTATATAAAATGTATTTGGTGTACTTTTAGTTAATATTATATGTAGAATATATGAAATATATTTACTGTACTTTTTGGTATTTTATGTACAGTATATAAGATATGTTTGGTGTCCGTTTGATATTTTATGTAAATTATATAATATATATTTGGTGTAGATTGTGATATTTTTCATATGGTGTGTAATATATATTTACTGTACATTTTGATATTTTATTTACAGTAAATAATATACATTTGGTGTAATTTTTGATATTTTATGTACAGTATATTAAATTTAATTACTGTAGATTTTGATAGTTTATTTACAGTGTATATAACACATATTTGTTGTACTATTTGATATTTTATGTACATTATGTAATATAAATTTACTGTACTTTTTGATATTTTATTTATAGTATATAAAATGTATTTGGTGTACTTTTAGTTAATATTATATGTACAATATATGAAATATATTTACTGTACATTTTGGTATTTTATGTACAGTAGATAAGGTATATTTGGTGTCCTTTTGATATTTTATGTAAATTATATAATATATATTTGGTGTAGTTTGTGATATTTTACATAGGGTGTGTAATATATATTTACTGTACTTTTTGGTATTTTATTTACAGTAAATAATATACATTTGGTGTAATTTTTGATATTTTATATACAGTATATTAAATATAATTACTGTAGTTTTTGATAGTTTATTTACAGTATATATAACACATATTTGGTGTACTTTTTGATATTTTATGTACAGTATGTAATATATATTCACTGTAATTTTTGATATTTTATTTACACTATATAAAATGTATTTGGTGTACTTTTAGTAAATATTATATGTACAATATATGAAATATATTTACTGTACTTTTTGGTATTTTATGTACAGTATATAAGTTACATTTGGTGTACTTTTGATATCTTATGAAAATTATATAATATATATTTGGTGTAGATTGTGATATTTTACATATGGTGTGTAATGTATATTTACTGCACTTTTTGATATTTTATTTACTGTAAATAACATACATTTGGTGTAATTTTTTATATTTTATGTACAGTATATTAAATATAATTACTGTAGTTTTTGATAGTTTATTTAGAGTATATATAACACATATTTGGTGTACTTTTTGATAATATATGTACAGTATGTAATATATAGTTACTGTAATTTTTGATATTTTATTTACACTATATAAAATGTATTTGGTGTACTTTTAGTTAATATTATATGTACAATATATGAAATATATTTACTGTACTTTTTGATATTTTATGTACAGGATATAAGATATATTTGGTGTCCTTTTGATATTTATTGTAAATTTTATAATATATATTTGGTGTAGTTTTTGATATTTTACATAGTGTGTGTCATATATATTCACTGTCCTTTTTGATATTTTATTTACGGTATATAATATACATTTGGTGTGATTTTTGATATTTTATGTGCAGTATATTAAATATAATTACTGTAGTTTTTGATAGTTTACAGTATATATAACACATATTTGGTGTACTTTTTGATATTTTATGTACAGTATGTAATATATATTTACTGTAATTTTTGATATTTTATATACAGTATATAAAATGTATTTGGTGTACTTTTAGTTAATATTATATGTACAATATATGTAATATATTTACTGTACTTTCTTATATTTTATGTACAGTATATAAGATATATTTGGTGTTCTGTTGATATGTTATGTAAATTATATAATATGTATTTGGTGCAGTTTTTGATATTTTACATAGAGTGTAATATATATTTACTGTAATTTTCATATATTATTTACAGTATATAATTTACATTTGGTGTAATTTTTGATATTTTATGTACTGTATATTAAACATAATTACTGTAGTTTTTGATAGTTTATTTAGAGTATATAAAACACATATTTGGTGTACTTTTTGATATATTATGTACAGTATGGAATATATATTTACTGTAATTTTTGATATTTTATTTACAGTATATAAAATGTATTTGGTGTACTTTTAGTGAATAATATATGTACAATATATGAAATATATTTACTGTACTTTTTGATATTGTATGTAAAGTATAAAAGATATATTTGGTGTCCTTTTGATATTTTATGTAAATTATATAATATATATTTGGTGTAGTTTTTGATATTTTACATAGGGTGTGTAGTAAATATTTACGGTCCTTTTTGATATTTTATTTACAGTATATGATATTCATTAGCTGTAATTTTTGATATTTTTTGAAAAGTATATTAAATATAATTACTGTAGTTTTTGATAGCTTATTTACAGTATATATAACACATATTTGGTGTACTTTTTGATATTTTATGTACAGTATGTAATTTATATTTACTGTACTTTTTCATATTTTATTTACAGTATATAAAATGTATTTGGCGTACTTTTAGTTAATATTATATGTACAATGTATGAAATATATTTACTGTACTTTTTGATATTTATGCACAGTATATAACATATATTTGGTGTCGTTTTGATATTTTATGTAAATTTTATAATATATATTTGGTGTGGTTTTTGATATTTTACATAGGGTGTGTAGTATATATTTACTGTCCTTTTTGATATTTTATTTACAGTATATATTATACATTTGGTGTAATTTTTGATATTTTATGTACAGTATATTAAATATAAGTACTGTAGTTTTTGATAGTTTATTAACAGTATATATAACACATATTTGGTGTACTTTTTGATATTTTATGTACAGTATGTAATACATATTTACTGTACTATTTGATATTTTAATTACACTATATAAAATGTATTTGGTGTACTTTTAGTTAATATTATATGCACAATATATGAAATATCTTTACTGTACATTTTGATATTTTATGTACAGTATATAAGATATATTTGGCGTACATTTGATATTTTATGTAAATTATGTAATATATATTTGGTGTAGATTGTGATATTTTACATATGGTGTGTAATATATATTTACTGTACTTTTTGATATTTTATTTACAGTACATAATATACATTTGGTGTAATTTTTGATATTTTATGTACAGAATATTAAATATAATTACTGCAGATTTTATAGTTTATTTACAGTATATATAACATATTTGGTGTACTTTTTGATATTTTATGTACAGTATGTAATACATATTTACTGTAATTTTTGATATTTTATTTAGAGTATATAAAATGTATTGGGTGTACTTTTAGTTAATATTATATGTACAATATATGAAATATATTTACTGTAATTTTTGATATTTTATGTACAGTATATAAGATATTTGGTGTCCTTTTGATATTTTATGTAAATTATATAATATATATTTGGTGTAGATTGTGATATTTTACATATGGTGTGTAATATATATTTACTGTACTTTTTGATATTTTATTTACAGTATATAATATACATTTGGTGTAATATTTGATATTTTATGTACAGTACATTAAATATAATTAGTGTAGTTTTTCAAAGATTATTTACAGTATATATAACACATATTTGGGGTACTTTGTGATATTTTATATACAGTATGTAATATATATTTACTGTACTTTTTGATATTTTATTTACAGTATATAAAATGTATTTGGTGTACTTTTAGTTAATATTATATGTACAATATATGAAATATATTTCCTGTACATTTTGATATTTTATGTACAGTATATAAGACATATTTGGTGTCCTTTTGATATTTTATGTAAATTATATAATATATATTTGGTGTAGTTTTTGATATTTTACATAGGGTGTGTAGTATATATTTCCTGTCCTTTTTGATATTTTATTTACAGTAAATAATATACATTTTGTGTAATTTTTGATATTTTATTTAGAGTATATTAAATATAATTACTGTAGTTTTTGATAGTTTATTTACAGTATATATAACACATATTTGGTGTACTTTTTGATATTTTATGTACAGTATGTAATATATATTTACTGTAATTTTTGATATTTTATTTACAGTATATAAAATGTTTTTGGTGTACTTTTAGTTAATATTATATGTACAATATATGAAATATATTTACTGTACTTTTTAACATTTTATGTACAGTATATAAGATATATTTGGTGTCCTTTTGATATTTTATGTAAATTACATAATATATATTTGGTGTAGTTTGTGATAATTTACATAGGGTGTGTAATATATATTTACTGTATTTTTTATATTTTATTTACAGTATATTATACATTTGGTGTAATTTTTGATATTTTATGTACAGTATATTAAATATAATTATTGTAGTTTTTGATAGTTTATTTACAGTATATATAACAAATATTTGGTGTACTTTTTGATATTTTATTTACAGTATATAATATTCATTTGGTTTAATTTTTGATATTTTATGTGCAGTATATTAAATATAATTACAGTAGTTTTTGATAGTTTATGTACAGAATATATAAAACATATTTGGTGTACTTTTTGATATTTTATGTACAATATGTAATATATATTTACTGTACTTTTTGATATTTTATTTACAGTATATAAAATGTATTTGGTGTACTTTCAGTTAATATTATATGTACAATATATGAAATAAATTTACTGTACGTTTTGATATTTTATGTACAGTATATAAGGTATATTTGGTGTCCTTTTGATATCTTATGTAAATTATATAATATATATTTGGTGTAGATTGTGATATTTTACATATGGTGTGTAATATATATTTACTGTTCTTTTGATATTTTATTTACAGTATATAATGTACATTTGGTGTAATATTTGATATTTTATGTACAGTATATTAAATATAATTACTGTAGTTTTTCATAGTTTATTAACAGTATATATAACACATATTTGGGGTACTTTTGATATTTTCTGTACAGTATGTAATATAAATTTACTGTACTTTTTGATATTTTATTTACAGTATATAAAATGTATTTGGTGTACTTTTAGTTAATATTATATGTACAATATATGAAATATATTTCCTGTACTTTTTGATATTTTATGTACAGTATATAAGATATATTTAGTGTCCATTTGTTATTTTATGTAAATTATATAATATATTTTTGGTGTAGTTTTTGATATTTCACAGAGGGTGTGTAGTATATATTTACTGTCCTTTTTGATATTTTATTTACAGTATATAGTATACATTTGGTGTAATTTTTGATATTTTATATACAGTATATTAAATATAATTACTGTAGTTTTTGATAATTTATTTACAGTATATTTAACACATATTTGGTGTACTTTTTGATGTTTTATGTACATTATGTAATATATATTTACTGTACTTTTTATATTTTATTTACAGTATATAAAATGTATTTGGTGTACTGTTAGTTAATATTATATGTACAATATATGAAATATATTTACTGTACTTTTTGATATTTTATGTACAGTATATAAGATATATTTGGTGTACTTTTCATATTTTATGTAAATTATATAATATATATTTGGTGTAGATTGTGATATTTTACATATGGTGTGTAATATATATTTACTGTATTTATGATATTTTATTTACAGTATATAATATACATTTGGTGTAATTTTTCATATTTTATGTACAGTATATTAAATATAATTACTGTAGAATTTATAGTATATTTACAGTATATATAACACATATTTGGTGTAATTTTTGATATTTTATGTACAGTATGTAATACATATTTACTGTACTTTTTGATATTTTATTTACAGTATATAACATGTATTTTGTGTACTTTTAGTTAATATTATATGTACAATATATGAAATATATTTACTGTAATTTTTGATATTTTATGTACAGTATATAAGATATATTTGGTGTCCTTTTGATATTTAATGTAAATTATATAATATATATTTGGTGTAGTTATTGATATTTTACATAGTGTGTGTAATATATATTTACTGTACTTTTTGATATTTTATTTACAGTATATAATATTCATTTGGTGTAATTTTTGATATTTTTTGTACAGTATATTAAATATAATTACAGTAGTTTTTGATAGTTTATGTACAGTATATATAACACATATTTGGTGTACATTTTGATATTTTATGTACAGTATGTAATATATATTTACTGTAATTTTTGATAATTTATTAAAAGTATATAAAATGTATCTGTTGTACTTTTAGTTAATATTATATGTACAATATATGAAATATATTTACAGTAGTTTTTGATATTTTACGTACAGTATATAAGATATATTTGGTGTCCTTCCGATATTTTTTGTAAATTATATAATATATATTTGGTGTAAATTTGGATATTTTACATAGGGTTTGTAATATATATTTACTGTATTTTGGATATTTTATTTACACCATATAATGTACATTTGGAGTAATTTTTGATATTTTATGTACGGTATATTGAATATAATTACTGCAGATTTTGATAGTTTATTTACAGTATATATAACACATATTTGGTGTACTTTTTGATATTTTATGTACAGTATGTAATATATATTTACTGTACTTTTTGATATTTTATTTACAGTATATACAATGTATTTGGTGTACTTTTAGTTAATGTTATATGTACAATATATGAAGTATATTTACTGTATTTTTTGATATTTTGCGTACAGTATATAGGATATATTTGGTGTCCTTTTGATATTTAATGTAAATTATATAATATATATTTGGTGTAGTTTTTGATATTTTACATAATGTGTGTCATATATATTCAGTGTCCTTTTTGATATTTTATTTACAGTATATAATATACATTTGGTGTGATTTTTGATATTTTATGTACAGCATATTATATATAATTACTGAAGTTTTTGATAGTTTACAGTATATATAACACATATTTGGTGTACTTTTTGATATTTTATGTACAGTATGTAATATATATTTACTGTAATTTTTGATATTTTATTTACAGTATATCAAATGTATTTGGTGTACTTTTAGTCAATAATATATGTACAATATAGGAAATATATATACTGTACATTTTGTTATTTTATGTAGAGTATATAAGATATATTTGGTGTCCTTTTGATATTTTATGTAAATTATATAATATATATTTGGTGTAGTTTATGATATTTTACATAGGGTGTGTAGTATATATTTACTGTCCTTTTTGATATTTTATTTACAGTATATAATTTATATTTTGTGTAATTTTTGATAATTTTATACCGTACATTGAATATAATTAATGTAGTTTTGATAATTACAGTATATATAACACTTATTTGGTGTACTTTTTGATATTTTATGTACAGTATGTAATATATATTTACTGTAATTTTTGATATTTTTTTACAGTATATAAAATGTATTTCGTGTACTTTCAGTCAATATTATATGTACAATATATGAAATATATTTACTGGAGTTTTTATTATTTTACGTACATTATATAAGATATATTTGGTGTCCTTCCGATATTTTTTGTAAATTATATAATATATATTTGGTGTAAATTTGGATATTTTACATAGTGTGTGTAATATATATTTACTGTATTTTGGATATTTTATTTACACTATATAATGTACATTTCAAGTAATTTTTGATATTTTATGTAGAGTATATTGAATATAATTACTGTAGTTTTTGATAGTTTATTTAAAGTATATATAACACATATTTGGTGAACTTTTGATATTTTATGTACACTATGTAATATATATTTAGTGTACTTTTCATATTTTATTTACAGTATATAAAATGTATTTGGTGTACTTTTAGTTAATATTATATGTACAATATATGAAATATATTTACTGTACTTTTTGATATTTTATGTACAGTATATACGATATATTTGGTGTCCTTTTGATATTTTATGTAAATTATATAATATATATTTTGTGTACTTTGTGATATTTTACATAGGGTGTGTAATATATATTTACTGTATTTTTGATATCTTATTTACAGTATACAATATACATTTGGTGTAATTTTTGATATTTTATGTACAGTATATTAAATATAATTACTGTAGTTTTTGATAGTTTACAGTATATATAACACATATTTGGTGTACTTTTTGATATTTTATGTACAGTATGTAATATATACTTACTGTAATTTTTGATATTTTATTTACACTATATAAAATGTATTTGGTGTACTTTTAGTTAATATTATATGTACAATATATGAAATATAGTTACTGTTCTTTTTTATATTTTATGTACAGCATATAAGATATATTTGGTGTCCTTTTGATATTTATTGTAAATTATATAATATATATTTGGAGTAGTTTTTGATATTTTACATAGTGTGTGTCATATATATTCACTGTTCTTTTTGATATTTTATTTACGGTATATAATATACATTTGGTGTGATTTTTGATATTTTATATACAGTATATTATATATATTTACTGTACTTTTTGATAGTTTACAGTATATATAACACATATTTGGTGTACATTTTGATATTTTATGTACAGTATGTAATATATATTTAGTGTAATTTTTGATATTTTATTTACACTATATAAAATGTATTTGGTGTACTTTTAGTTAATATCATATTTACAATATATGAAATATATTTACTGTACTTTTTGATATTTTATGTACAGTATATAAGATATATTTGGTGTCCTTTTGCTATTTTATGTAAATTATATAATATATATTTGGTGTAGTTTTTGATATTTTACATAGGGTGTGTAGTATATATTTACTGTCCTTTTTGATATTTTATTTACAGTATATAATTTACATTTGGTGTAATTTTTGATAATTTATATACAGTATATTGAATATAATTACTGTAGTTTTTGATAATTACAGTATATACAACACACATTTGGTGTACTTTTTGATATTTTATGTACAGTATGTAATATATATTTACTGTAATTTTTGATATTTTATATACAGTATATAAAATGTATTTGTTGTACTTTTAGTTAATATTATATGTACAATATATGAAATATATTTACTGGAGTTCTTATTATTTTACGTACAGTATATAAGATATATTTGGTGTCCTTCCGATATTTTTTGTAAATTATATAATATATATTTGGTGTAAATTTGGATATTTTAAATAGTGTGTGTAATATATATTTACTGTATTTTGGATATTTTATTTACACTATATAATGTACATTTCAAGTAATTTTTGATATTTTATGTACAGTATATTGAATATAATTACTGTAGTTTTTGATAGTTTATTTACAGTATATATAACACATATTTGGTGAACTTTTTGATATTTTATGTACAGTATGTAATATATATTTAGTGTACTTTTCATATTTTATTTACAGTATATAAAATGTATTTGGTGTACTTTTAGTTAATATTATATGTACAATATATGAAATATATTTACTGTACGTTTTGATATTTTATGTACAGTATATACGATATATTTGGTGTCCTTTTGATATTTTATGTAAATTATATAATATATATTTCGTGTAGTTTGTGATATTTTACATAGGGTGTGTAATATATATTTACTGTATTTTTGATATCTTATTTACAGTATATAATATACATTAGGTGTAATTTTTGATATTTTATGTACAGTATATTAAATATAATTACTGTAGTTTTTGATAGTTTACAGTATATATAACACATATTTGGTGTACTTTTTGATATTTTATGTACAGTATTTAATATATATTTACTGTAATTTTTGATATTTTATTTACAGTATATAAAATGTATTTGGTGTACTTTTAGTTAATAATATATGTACAATATATGAAATAGATATACTGTACTTTTTGATATTTTATGTACAATATATAAGATATATTTGGTGTCCTTTTGATATTTTATGTAATTTATACAATATATAATTTGTGTAGATTTTGATATTTTACATAGGGTGTGTACTATATATTTACTGTCATTTTTGATATTTTATTTATAGTATATAATTTACATTTGGTGTAATTTTTGATAATTTATATATAGTACATTGAATATAATTACTGTAGTTTTTGATAATTACAGTATATATAACACATATTTGGTGTACTTTTTGATATTTTATGTACAGTATGTTATATATATTTACTGTAATTTTTGATATTTTATTTACAGTATATAAAAAGTATTTGGTGTACTTTTAGTTAATATTATATGTACAATATATGAAATATATTTACTGTAGTTTTTGATATTTTACGTACAGTATATAAGATATATTTGTTGTCCTTCCGATATTTTTTGTAAATTATATAATATATATTTGGTGTAAATTTGGATATTTTACATAGGGTGTGTAATATATATTTACTGTATTTTGGATATTTTATTTACAGTATATAATTTACATTTGGTGTAAATTTTGATATTTTATATACAGTACATTGAATATAATTACTGTAGTTTTTGATATTTACAGTATATATAACACATATTTGGTGTACTTTTTGATATTTTATGTACAGTATGTAATATATATTTACTGTACTTTTTGATATATTATTTACAGTATACAAAATGTATTTGGTGTACTTTTGGTTAATATTATATGTACAATATATGAAATATATTTACTGTACTTTTTGATATTTTATGTACATTATATAAGATATATTTGGTGTACTGTTGATATTTTATGTAAATTAAATAATATTTATTTGGTGCAGATTTGATATTTTACATAGAGTGTAATATATATTTACTGTAAATTTCATATTTTATTTACAGTATATAATATACATTAGGTGTAATTTTTGATATTTTATGTACTGTATATTAGACATAATTTCTGTAGTTTTTGATAGTTTATTTAGAGTATATATAACACATATTTGGTGTAATTTTTGATATATTATGTACAGTATGTAATGTATATTTACTGTAATTTTTGATATTTTATTTACAGTATATAAAATGTATTTGGTGTACTTTTAGTAAATATTATATGTACAATATATGAAATATATTTACTGTACTTTTTGATATTTTATGTAGCATATATAAGGTACACTTGGTGTCCTTTTGATATTTTATGTAAATTATATAATATATATTTTGTGTAGTTTTTGATAATTTACATAGAGTGTAATATATATTTACTGTCCTTTTTCGTATTTTATTTAGAGTATATAATATACATTTGGTGTAATTTTTGATATTTTAAGTACAGTATATTAAATATAATTACTGAAGTTTTTGATAGTTTATTTACAGTATATATAACACATATTTGTTGTACTTTTTGATATTTTATGTACTGTATGTAATATATATTTACTGAACTTTTGAAATTTTATTTACACTATATAAAATGTATTTGCTGTACTTTTAGTTAATATTATATGTACAATATATGAAACATATTTACTGTAGTTTTTGATATTTTATGTACAGTATATAAGATATATTTGGTGGCCTTTTGATATTTTATGTAAATTATATAATATATATTTGGTGTAGTTTTTGATATTTTACATAGGGTGTGTAATATATATTTACCGTCCTTTTTGATATTTTCTTTACACTATATAATATACATTTGGTGTAATTTTTGATATTTTATGTACAGTATATTAAATATATTTACTGTAGTTTTTGATATTTTACGTACAGTATATAGGATATATTTGGTGTCCTTCCGATATTTTTTGTAAATTATATAATATATATTTGGTGTAATATTTGATATTTTACATAGGGTGTGTAATATATATTTACTGTATTTTGGATATATTATTTACACTATATAATGTACATTTGGAGTAATTTTTGACATTTTATGTACAGTATATTAAATATAATTACTGTAGATTTTGATAGTTTATTTACAGTATATATAACAAGTTTGGTGTACTTTTTGATATTATATATACAGTATGCAATATATATTTACTGTATTTTTTGATAATTTATTTACAGTATACAAAATGTATTTGTTGTACTTTTAGTTAATATTATACGTACAATATATGAAATATATTTACTGTAGTTTTTGATATTTTATGTACAGTATATAAGATATATTTGGTGTCCTTCCGATATTTTTTGTAAAGTGTATAATATATATTTGGTGTAATTTTTGATATTTTACATAGGGTGTGTAATATATATTTACTGTATTTTGGATATATTATTTACACTATATAATGTACATTTGGAGTAATTTTTGATATTTTATGTACAGTATATTTAATATAATTACTGTAGTTTTTTATAGTTTATTTACAGTATATATAACACGTATTTGGTGTACTATTTGATATTTTATGTACAGTATGTAATATATATTTACTGTAATTTTTGATATTTTATTTACTGTATAGAAAATGTATTTGGTATACTTTTAGTTAATAATATATGTACAATATATGAAATATATATACTGTACTTTTTGATATTTTATGTACAGTATATAAGATATATTTGGTGTCCTTTTGATATTTTATGTAAATTATATAATCTATATTTGGTGTAGTTTTTCATATTTTACATAGGGTGTGTAGTATATATTTACTGTCCTTTTTGATATTTTATTTACAGTATATAATTTACATTTGGTGTAATTTTTGATAATTTATATACAGTACATTGAATATAATTACTGTAGTTTTTGATAATTACAGTATATATAACACATATTTGGTGTACTTTTTGATATTTTATGTACAGTATGTAATATATATTTACTGTAATTTTTGATATTTTATTTACAGTTTATAAAATGTATTTGGTGTACTTTTAGTTAATATTATATGTACAATATATGAAATATATTTACTGTAGTTTTTGATATTTTATGTACAGTATATAAGATATATTTAGTGTCCTTTTGATATATTATGTGAATTATATAATATATATTTGGTGTAGTTTTTGATATTTTACATAGGTTGTGTAATATATATTTACTGTACTTTTTGATATTTTATTTACAGTATATAATATACTTTTGGTGTAATTTTCGATATTTTATGTACAGTATATTAAATATAATTACTGTAGTATTTGATAGTATATTTACAGTATATATACCACATATTTGCTTTACTTTTTGATGTTTTAGGTACATTATGTAATATATATTTACTGTATATTTGGATATTTTATTTACAGTATATAAAATGAATTTGGTGTACTTTTAGTTAATATTATATGTACAATATATGAAATATATTTACTGTACTTTTTGATATTTTATGTAGAGTATATAAGATATATTTGGTGTACCTCTGATATTTTGTGTAAATTATAAAATATATATCTGGTGCAGTTTTTGATATTTTACATAGAGTGTAATATATATTTACTGTACTTTTTGATATTTTTTTACAGTATATAATATACATTTGGTGTAATTTTTGATATTTCATGTACAGTATATTAAATATAATTACTGTAGTTTTTGATAGTTTATTTACAGTATATATAACACATATATGGTGTACTTTTTGATATTTTATGTACAGTATGTAATAAATATTAACTGTAATTTTTGATATTTTATTTACACTATATAAAATGTATTTGGTGTACTTTTAGTAAATATTATATGTACAATATATGAAATATATTTACTGTACTTTTTGGTATTTTATGTACAGTATATAAGTTACATTTGGTGTACTTTTGATATCTTATGAAAATTATATAATATATATTTGGTGTAGATTGTGATATTTTACATATGGTGTGTAATGTATATTTACTGCACTTTTTGATATTTTATTTACTGTAAATAACATACATTTGGTGTAATTTTTTATATTTTATGTACAGTATATTAAATATAATTACTGTAGTTTTTGATAGTTTATTTAGAGTATATATAACACATATTTGATGTACTTTTTGATAATATATGTACAGTATGTAATATATAGTTACTGTAATTTTTGATATTTTATTTACACTATATAAAATGTATTTGGTGTACTTTTAGTTAATATTATATGTACAATATATGAAATATATTTACTGTACTGTTTGATATTTTATGTACAGGATATAAGATATATTTGGTGTCCTTTTGATATTTATTGTAAATTTTATAATATATATTTGGTGTAGTTTTTGATATTTTACATAGTGTGTGTCATATATATTCACTGTCCTTTTTGATATTTTATTTACGGTATATAATATACATTTGGTGTGATTTTTGATATTTTATGTACAGTATATTAAATATAATTACTGTAGTTTTTGATAGTTTACTGTATATATAACACATATTTGGTGTACTTTTTGATATTTTATATACAGTATGTAATATATATTTACTGTAATTTTTGATATTTTATATACAGTATATAAAATGTATTTGGTGTACTTTTAGTTAATATTATATGTACAATATATGTAATATATTTACTGTACTTTCTTATATTTTATGTACAGTATATAAGATATATTTGGTGTTCTGTTGATATGTTATGTAAATTATATAATATATATTTGGTGCAGTTTTTGATATTTTACATAGAGTGTAATATATATTTACTGTAATTTTCATATATTATTTACAGTATATAATTTACATTTGGTGTAATTTTTGATATTTTATGTACTGTATATTAAACATAATTACTGTAGTTTTTGATAGTTTATTTAGAGTATATAAAACACATATTTGGTGTACTTTTTGATATATTATGTACAGTATGGAATATATATTTACTGTAATTTTTGATATTTTATTTACAGTATATAAAATGTATTTGGTGTACTTTTAGTGAATAATATATGTACAATATATGAAATATATTTACTGTACTTTTTGATATTTTATGTACAGTATAAAAGATATATTTGGTGTCCTTTTGATATTTTATGTAAATTATATAATATATATTTGGTGTAGTTTTTGATATTTTACATAGGGTGTGTAGTAAATATTTACTGTCCTTTTTGATATTTTATTTACAGTATATGATATTCATTAGCTGTAATTTTTGATATTTTTTGAAAAGTATATTAAATATAATTACTGTAGTTTTTGATAGCTTATTTACAGTATATATAACACATATTTGGTGTACTTTTTGATATTTTATGTACAGTATGTAATTTATATTTACTGTACTTTTTCATATTTTATTTACAGTATATAAAATGTATTTGGCGTACTTTTAGTTAATATTATATGTACAATGTATGAAATATATTTACTGTACTTTTTGATATTTATGCACAGTATATAACATATATTTGGTGTCGTTTTGATATTTTATGTAAATTATATAATATATATTTGGTGTGGTTTTTGATATTTTACATAGGGTGTGTAGTATATATTTACTGTCCTTTTTGATATTTTATTTACAGTATATATTATACATTTGGTGTAATTTTTGATATTTTATGTACAGTATATTAAATATAAGTACTGTAGTTTTTGATAGTTTATTAACAGTATATATAACACATATTTGGTGTACTTTTTGATATTTTATGTACAGTATGTAATACATATTTACTGTACTATTTGATATTTTAATTACACTATATAAAATGTATTTGGTGTACTTTTAGTTAATATTATATGCACAATATATGAAATATATTTACTGTACATTTTGATATTTTATGTACAGTATATAAGATATATTTGGCGTACATTTGATATTTTATGTAAATTATGTAATATATATTTGGTGTAGATTGTGATATTTTACATATGGTGTGTAATATATATTTACTGTACTTTTTGATATTTTATTTACAGTACATAATATACATTTGGTGTAATTTTTGATATTTTATGTACAAAATATTAAATATAATTACTGCAGATTTTATAGTTTATTTACAGTATATATAACATATTTGGTGTACTTTTTGATATTTTATGTACAGTATGTAATACATATTTACTGTAATTTTTGATATTTTATTTAGAGTATATAAAATGTATTGGGTGTACTTTTAGTTAATATTATATGTACAATATATGAAATATATTTACTGTAATTTTTGATATTTTATGTACAGTATATAAGATATTTGGTGTCCTTTTGATATTTTATGTAAATTACATAATATATATTTGGTGTAGATTGTGATATTTTACATATGGTGTGTAATATATATTTACTGTACTTTTTGATATTTTATTTACACTATATAATATACATTTGGTGTAATATTTGATATTTTATGTACAGTACATTAAATATAATTAGTGTAGTTTTTCAAAGTTTATTTACAGTATATATAACACATATTTGGGGTACTTTGTGATATTTTATATACAGTATGTAATATATATTTACTGTATTTTTGATATTTTATTTACAGTATATAAAATGTATTTGGTGTACTTTTAGTTAATATTATATGTACAATATATGAAATATATTTCCTGTACATTTTGATATTTTATGTACAGTATATAAGACATATTTGGTGTCCTTTTGATATTTTATGTAAATTATATAATATATATTTGGTGTAGTTTTTGATATTTTACATAGGGTGTGTAGTATATATTTCCTGTCCTTTTTGATATTTTATTTACAGTAAATAATATACATTTTGTGTAATTTTTGATATTTTATTTAGAGTATATTAAATGTAATTACTGTAGTTTTTGATAGTTTATTTACAGTATATATAACACATATTTGGTGTACTTTTTGATATTTTATGTACAGTATGTAATATATATTTACTGTAATTTTTGATATTTTATTTACAGTATATAAAATGTTTTTGGTGTACTTTTAGTTAATATTATATGTACAATATATGAAATATATTTACTGTACTTTTTGACATTTTATGTACAGTATATAAGATATATTTGGTGTCCTTTTGATATTTTATGTAAATTACATAATATATATTTGGTGTAGTTTGTGATAATTTACATAGGGTGTGTAATATATATTTACTGTACTTTTTGATATTTTATTTACAGTATATTATACATTTGGTGTAATTTTTGATATTTTATGTACAGTATATTAAATATAATTATTGTAGTTTTTGATAGTTTATTTACAGTATATATAACAAATATTTGGTGTACTTTTTGATATTTTATTTACAGTATATAATATTCATTTGGTTTAATTTTTGATATTTTATGTGCAGTATATTAAATATAATTACAGTAGTTTTTGATAGTTTATGTACAGTATATATAAGACATATTTGGTGTAATTTTTGATATTTTATGTACAATATGTAATATATATTTACTGTACTTTTTGATATTTTATTTACAGTATATAAAATGTATTTGGTGTACTTTTAGTTAATATTATATGTACAATATATGAAATAAATTTACTGTACGTTTTGATATTTTATGTACAGTATATAAGGTATATTTGGTGTCCTTTTGATATCTTATGTAAATTATATAATATATATTTGGTGTAGATTGTGATATTTTACATATGGTGTGTAATATATATTTACTGTTCCTTTTGATATTTTATTTACAGTATATAATGTACATTTGGTGTAATATTTGATATTTTATGTACAGTATATTCAATATAATTACTGTAGTTTTCATAGTTTATTAACAGTATATATAACACATATTTGGGGTACTTTTGATATTTTCTGTACAGTATGTAATATAAATTTACTGTACTTTTTGATATTTTATTTACAGTATATAAAATGTATTTGGTGTACTTTTAGTTAATATTATATGTACAATATATGAAATATATTTCCTGTACTTTTTGATATTTTATGTACAGTATATAAGATATATTTAGTGTCCATTTGTTATTTTATGTAAATTATATAATATATTTTTGGTGTAGTTTTTGATATTTTACAGAGGGTGTGTAGTATATTTTTACTGTCCTTTTTGATATTTTATTTACAGTATATAGTATACATTTGGTGTAATTTTTGATATTTTATATACAGTACATTAAATATAATTACTGTAGTTTTTGATAGTTTATTTACAGTGTATTTAACACATATTTGGTGTACTTTTTGATGTTTTATGTACATTATGTAATATATATTTACTGTACTTTTTATATTTTATTTACAGTATATAAAATGTATTTGGTGTACTGTTAGTTAATATTATATGTACAATATATGAAATATATTTACTGTACTTTTTGATATTTTAGGTACAGTATATAAGATATATTTGGTGTACTTTTCATATTTTATGTAAATTATATAATATATATTTGGTGTAGATTGTGATATTTTACATATGGTGTGTAATATATATTTACTGTATTTATGATATTTTATTTACAGTATATAATATACATTTGGTGTAATTTTTCATATTTTATGTACAGTATATTAAATATAATTACTGTAGAATTTATAGTATATTTACAGTATATATAACACATATTTGGTGTAATTTTTGATATTTTATGTACAGTATGTAATACATATTTACTGTACTTTTTGATATTTTATTTACAGTATATAACATGTATTTTGTGTACTTTTAGTTAATATTATATGTACAATATATGAAATATATTTACTGTAATTTTTGATATTTTATGTACAGTATATAAGATATATTTGGTGTCCTTTTGATATTTAATGTAAATTATATAATATATATTTGGTGTAGTTATTGATATTTTACATAGTGTGTGTAATATATATTTACTGTACTTTTTGATATTTTATTTACAGTATATAATATTCATTTGGTGTAATTTTTGATATTTTATGTACAGTATATTAAATATAATTACAGTAGTTTTTGATAGTTTATGTACAGTATATATAACACATATTTGGTGTACTTTGTGATATTTTATGTACAGTATGTAATATATATTTACTGTAATTTTTGATAATTTATTAAATGTATATAAAATGTATCTGTTGTACTTTTAGTTAATATTATATGTACAATATATGAAATATATTTACAGTAGTTTTTGGTATTTTACGTACAGTATATAAGATATATTTGGTGTCCTTCCGATATTTTTTGTAAATTATATAATATATATTTGGTGTAAATTTGGATATTTTACATAGGGTTTGTAATATATATTTACTGTATTTTGGATATTTTATTTACACCATATAATGTACAATTGGAGTAATTTTTGATATTTTATGTACAGTATATTGAATATAATTACTGCAGATTTTGATAGTTTATTTACAGTATATATAACACATATTTGGTGTACTTTTTGATATTTTATGTACAGTATGTAATATATATTTACTGTACTTTTTGATATTTTATTTACAGTATATACAATGTATTTGGTGTACTTTTAGTTAATGTTATATGTACAATATATGAAATATATTTACTGTATTTTTTGATATTTTGCGTACAGTATATAGGATATATTTGGTGTCCTTTTGATATTTAATGTAAATTATATAATATATATTTGGTGTAGTTTTTGATATTTTACATAATGTGTGTCATATATATTCAGTGTCCTTTTTGATATTTTATTTACAGTATATAATATACATTTGGTGTGATTTTTGATATTTTATGTACAGCATATTATATATAATTACTGAAGTTTTTGATAGTTTACAGTATATATAACACATATTTGGTGTACTTTTTGATATTTTATGTACAGTATGTAATATATATTTACTGTAATTTTTGATATTTTATTTACAGTATATCAAATGTATTTGGTGTACTTTTAGTCAATAATATATGTACAATATAGGAAATATATATACTGTACATTTTGTTATTTTATGTAGAGTATATAAGATATACTTGGTGTCCTTTTGATATTTTATGTAAATTATATAATATATATTTGGTGTAGTTTATGATATTTTACATAGGGTGTGTAGTATATATTTACTGTCCTTTTTGATATTTTATTTACAGTATATAATTTATATTTTGTGTAATTTTTGATAATTTTATACCGTACATTGAATATAATTAATGTAGTTTTGATAATTACAGTATATATAACACTTATTTGGTGTACTTTTTGATATTTTATGTACAGTATGTAATATATATTTACTGTAATTTTTGATATTTTTTTACAGTATATAAAATGTATTTCGTGTACTTTCAGTCAATATTATATGTACAATATATGAAATATATTTACTGGAGTTTTTATTATTTTACGTACATTATATAAGATATATTTGGTGTCCTTCCGATATTTTTTGTAAATTATATAATATATATTTGGTGTAAATTTGGATATTTTACATAGTGTGTGTAATATATATTTACTGTATTTTGGATATTTTATTTACACTATATAATGTACATTTCAAGTAATTTTTGATATTTTATGTAGAGTATATTGAATATAATTACTGTAGTTTTTGATAGTTTATTTAAAGTATATATAACACATATTTGGTGAACTTTTTGATATTTTATGTACACTATGTAATATATATTTAGTGTACTTTTCATATTTTATTTGCAGTATATAAAATGTATTTGGTGTACTTTTAGTTAATATTATATGTACAATATATGAAATATATTTACTGTACTTTTTGATATTTTATGTACAGTATATAAGATATATTTGGTGTCCTTTTGATATTTTATGTAAATTATATAATATATATTTCGTGTACTTTGTGATATTTTACATAGGGTGGGTAATATATATTTACTGTATTTTTGATATCTTATTTACAGTATACAATATACATTTGGTGTAATTTTTGATATTTTATGTACAGTATATTAAATATAATTACTGTAGTTTTTGATAGTTTACAGTATATATAACACATATTTGGTGTACTTTTTGATATTTTATGTACAGTATGTAATATATAGTTACTGTAATTTTTGATATTTTATTTACAGTATATAAAATGTATTTGGTGTACTTTTAGTTAATATTATATGTACAATATATGAAATATAGTTACTGTTCTTTTTTATATTTTATGTACAGCATATAAGATATATTTGGTGTCCTTTTGATATTTATTGTAAATTATATAATATATATTTGGAGTAGTTTTTGATATTTTACATAGTGTGTGTCATATATATTCACTGTTCTTTTTGATATTTTATTTACGGTATATAATATACATTTGGTGTGATTTTTGATATTTTATATACAGTATATTAAATATATTTACTGTACTTTTTGATAGTATACAGTATATATAACACATATTTGGTGTACATTTTGATATTTTATGTACAGTATGTAATATATATTTAGTGTAATTTTTGATATTTTATTTACACTATATAAAATGTATTTGGTGTACTTTTAGTTAATATCATATTTACAATATATGAAATATATTTACTGTACTTTTTGATATTTTATGTACAGTATATAAGATATATTTGGTGTCCTTTTGATATTTTATGTAAATTATATAATATATATTTGGTGTAGTTTTTGATATTTTACATAGGGTGTGTAGTATATATTTACTGTCCTTTTTGATATTTTATTTACAGTATATAATTTACATTTGGTGTAATTTTTGATAATTTATATACAGTATATTGAATATAATTACTGTAGTTTTTGATAATTACAGTATATACAACACATATTTGGTGTACTTTTTGATATTTTATGTACAGTATGTAATATATATTTACTGTAATTTTTGATATTTTATATACAGTATATAAAATGTATTTGTTGTACTTTTAGTTAATATTATATGTACAATATATGAAATATATTTACTGGAGTTTTTATTATTTTACGTACAGTATATAAGATATATTTGGTGTCCTTCCGATATTTTTTGTAAATTATATAATATATATTTGGTGTAAATTTGGATATTTTAAATAGTGTGTGTAATATATATTTACTGTATTTTGGATATTTTATTTACACTATATAATGTACATTTCAAGTAATTTTTGATATTTTATGTACAGTATATTGAATATAATTACTGTAGTTTTTGATAGTTTATTTACAGTATATATAACACATATTTGGTGAACTTTTTGATATTTTATGTACAGTATGTAATATATATTTAGTGTACTTTTCATATTTTATTTACAGTATATAAAATGTATTTGGTGTACTTTTAGTTAATATTATATGTACAATATATGAAATATATTTACTGTACTTTTTGATATTTTATATACAGTATATAAGATATATTTGTTGCCCTTCTCATATTTTATGTAAATTATATAATATATATTTCGTGTAGTTTTTGATATTTTACATAGGGTGTGTCATATATATTTACTGTACTTTTTGATATTTTATTTACAGTATATAATATGCATTTTGTGTAATTTTTGTATTTTATGTACAGTATATTAAATATAAATACTGTAGTTTTTGATAGTTTATTTACAGTATATATAGCACATCTTTTGTGTACTTTTTGATATTTTATGTACAGTATGTAACATATATTAACTGTACATTTTGAAATTTTATTTACATTATATAAAATGTATTTGGTGTACTTTTAGTTAATATTATATGTACAATATATGAAATATATTTACTGTACTTTTTGATATCTTATGTACAGTATATAACATACATTTGGTGTCCTTTTCATATTTTATGTGAATCATATAATATATATTTGGTGTAGTTTTTGATAATTTACGTAGAGTGTAATATACATTTACTGTCCTTTATCATATTTTATTAAGACTATATAATATACATTTGGTGTAATTTTTGATATTTTATATACAGTATATTCAATATAATTACTGTAGTTTTTCATAGTTTATTTACAGTATACATAAAACATATTTGGTCTACTTTTTGATATTTTATGTACAGTATGTGATATAATTACTGTACTTTTTGATATTTTATTTACAGTATATAAAATGTATTTGGTGTACTTTTAGTTAATATTATATATACAGTATATGAAATACATTTACTGTACTTTTTGATATTTTATGTACAGTATATAAGATATATTTTGTGTCCTTTTGATATTTTATGTAAATTATATAATATATATTTGGTGTAGTATTTGATATTTTACATTGGGTGTGTCATATATATTTACTGTCCTTTTTGATATTTTATTTACAGTATATAATATATATTTGGTGTAATTTTGAATATTTTATGTACAGTATACTAAATATAATTACTGTAGTTTTTGATAGTTTATTTACAGTATATATAACACATATTTGGTATAGTTTTTGATATATTATATACAGTATGTAATATATATTTATTGTACTTTTTGATATTTTATTTAGAGTATATAAAATGTGCTTGGTGTACTTTTAGTTAATATTATATGTACAATATATGAAATGTATTTACTGTACTTTTTGATATTTTATGTACAGTATATAAGATATATTTGTTGGCCTTCTCATATTTTATGTAAATTATATAATATTATTTGGTGTAGTTTTTGATATTTTACATAGGGTGTGTACTATATATT
The DNA here is from genome assembly GCF_029289425.2 of Pan paniscus. Lineage (NCBI taxonomy): Eukaryota > Metazoa > Chordata > Mammalia > Primates > Hominidae > Pan > Pan paniscus. The sequence goes on along the minus strand of NC_073263.2, from coordinate 11,359,313 downwards.
TACTGTCATTTTTGATATTTTATTTATAGTATATAATTTACATTTGGTGTAATTTTTGATACTTTATATATAGTACATTGAATATAATTACTGTAGTTTTTGATAATTACAGTATATATAACACATATTTGGTGTACTTTTTGATATTTTATGTACAGTATGTTATACATATTTACTGTAATTTTTGATATTTTATTTACAGTATATAAAAAGTATTTGGTGTACTTTTAGTTAATATTATATGTACAATATATGAAATATATTTACTGTAGTTTTTGATATTTTACATACAGTATATAAGATATATTTGTTGTCCTTCCGATATTTTTTGTAAATTATATAATATATGTTCGGTGTAAATTTGGATATTTTACATAGGGTGTGTAATATATATTTACTGTATTTTGGATATTTTATTTACAGTATATAATTTACATTTGGTGTAATTTTTGATATTTTATATACAGTACATTGAATATAATTACTGTAGTTTTTGATATTTACAGTATATATAACAGATATTTGGTGTACATTTTGATATTTTATGTACAGTATGTAATATATATTTACTGTACTTTTTGATATATTATTTACAGTATATAAAATGTATTTGGTGTACTTTTAGTTAATATTATATGTACAGTATATGAAATATATTTACTGTACTTTTTGATATTTTGTACAGTATATAAGATATATTTGGTGTACTGTTGATATTTTATGTAAATTAAATAATATTTATTTGGTGCAGATTTGATATTTTACATAGAGTGTAATATATATTTACTGTAATTTTCATATTTTATTTACAGTATATAATATACATTAGGTGTAATTTTTGATATTTTATGTACTGTATATTAGACATAATTACTGTAGTTTTTGATAGTTTATTTAGAGTATATATAACACGTATTTGGTGTAATTTTTGATATATTATGTACAGTATGTAATGTAAATTTACTGTAATTTTTGATATTTTATTTACAGTATATAAAATGTATTTGGTGTACTTTTAGTAAATATTATATGTACAATATATGAAATATATTTACTGTACTTTTTGATATTTTATGTAGCATATATAAGGTACACTTGGTGTCCTTTTGATATTTTATGTAAATTATATAATATATATTTTGTGTAGTTTTTGATAATTTACATAGAGTGAAATATATATTTACTGTCCTTTTTCGTATTTTAGTTAGAGTATATAATATACATTTGGTGTAATTTTTGATATTTTAAGTACAGTATATTAAATATAATTACTGTAGTTTTTGATAGTTTATTTACAGTACATATAACACATATTTGGTGTACCTTTTGATATTTTATGTACTGTATGTAATATATATTTACTGAACTTTTGAAATTTTATTTACAGTATATAAAATGTATTTGCTGTACTTTTAGTTAATATATGTACAATATATGAAACATATTTACTGTAGTTTTTGATATTTTATGTACAGTATATAAGATATATTTGGTGGCCTTTTGATATTTTATGTAAATTATATAATATATATTTGGTGTAGTTTTTGATATTTTACATAGGGTGTGTAATATATATTTACCGTCCTTTTTGATATTTTCTTTACACTATATAATATACATTTGGTGTAATTTTTGATATTTTATGTACAGTATATTAAATATATTTACTGTAGATTTTGATATTTTACGTACAGTATATAGGATATATTTGGTGTCCTTCCGATATTTTTTGTAAATTATATAATATATATTTGGTGTAATATTTGATATTTTACATAGGGTGTGTAATATATATTTACTGTATTTTGGATATATTATTTACCCTATATAATGTACATTTGGAGTAATTTTTGACATTTTATGTACAGTATATTAAATATAATTACTGTAGTTTTTGATAGTTTATTTACAGTATATATAACACGTTTGGTGTACTTTTTGATATTATATGTACAGTATGCAATATATATTTACTGTAGTTTTTGATATTTTATTTACAGTATACAAAATGTATTTGTTGTAATTTTAGTTAATATTATATGTACAATATATGAAATATATTTACTGTAGTTTTTGATATTTTATGTACAGTATATAAGATATATTTGGTGTCCTTCCGATATTTTTTGTAAAGTGTATAATATATATTTGGTGTAATTTTTGATATTTTACATAGGGTGTGTAATATATACTTACTGTATTTTGGATATATTATTTACACTATATAATGTACATTTGGAGTAATTTTTGATATTTTATGTACAGTATATTTAATATAATTACTGTAGTTTTTTATAGTTTATTTACAGTATATATAACACGTATTTGGTGTACTATTTGATATTTTATGTACAGTATGTAATATATATTTACTGTAATTTTTGATATTTTATTTACTGTATAGAAAATGTATTTGGTGTACTTTTAGTTAATAATATATGTACAATATATGAAATATATATACTGTACTTTTTGATATTTTATGAACAGTATATAAGATATATTTGGTGTCCTTTTGATATTTTATGTAAATTATATAATCTATATTTGGTGTTGTTTTTTATATTTTACATAGGGTGTGTAGTATATATTTACTGTCCTTTTTGATATTTTATTTACAGTATATAATTTACATTTGGTGTAATTTTTGATAATTTATATACAGTACATTGAATATAATTACTGTAGTTTTTGATAATTACAGTATATATAACACATATTTGGTGTACTTTTTGATATTTTATGTACAGTATGTAACATATATTTACTGTAATTTTGATATTTCATTTACAGAATATAAAATGTATTTGGTGTACTTTTAGTTAATATTATATGTACAATATATGAAATATATTTACTGTACTATTTGATATTTTATGTAGAGTATATAAGATATATTTGGTGTCCTTTTGATATTTTATGTAAATTATATAATATACATTTAGTGTAGTTTTTGCTATTTTACATAGGGTGTGTCGTATATATTTACTATCCTATTTGATATTTTATTTACAGTTTATATTATACATTTGGTGTAATTTTTGATATTTTATGTACACTATATTAAATATAATTACTGTAGTTTCTGATAGTTTATTTAGAGTATATATAACACATATCTGGTGTACTTTTTGATATTTTATGTACAGTATGTAATATATATTTACTGTAATTTTTGATATTTTATTTACAGTATATAAAATGTATTTGGTGGACTTTTATTTAATATTATATGTACAATATATGTAATATATTTAGTGTACTTTTTGATATTTTACGTACAGTATATAAGATATATTTGGTGTCCTTCCGATATTTTTTGTAAATTATATAATATATATTTGGTGTAAATTTGTATATTTTACATAGGGTGGGTAATATATATTTACTGTATTTTGGATATTTTATTTACACTATATAATGTACATTTGGAGTAATTTTTGATATTTTATGAACAGTATATTGAATATAATTACTGTAGTTTTTGATGGTTTATTTACAGTATATATAACACATATTTGGTGTACTTTTTGATATTTTATGTACAGTATGTAATATAAATTTACTGTACTTTCTGATATTTAATTTACAGTATATAAAATGTATTTGGTGTACTTTTAGTTAATATTATATGTACAATATAGGAAATATATTTACTGTACTTTTTGATATTTTACGTACAGTATATAGGATATATTTGGTGTACTTTTGATATTTATTTTAAATTATATAATATATATTTGGTGTAGTTTTTGATATTTTACATAGTGTGTGTCATATATATTCACTGTCCTTTTTGATATTTTATTTACAGTATATAATATACATTTGGTGTGATTTTTGTTATTTTATGTACAGCATATTATATATAATTACTGAAGTTTTTGATAGTTTACAGTATATATAACACATATTTGGTGTACTTTTTGATATTTTATGTACAGTATGTAATATATATTTACTGTACTTTCTAATATTTTATTTACAGTATATAAAATGTATTTGGTGTACTTTTAGTTAATATTATATGTACAATATATGAAATATATTTACTGTAGTTTTTGATATTTTATGTACAGTATATAAGATATATTTGGTGTCCTTTTGATATTTATTGTAAATTATAAAATATATATTTGGTGTAGTTTTTGATATTTTACATAGTGTGTGTCATACATATTCTCTCTCCTTTTTGATATTTTATTTACAGTATATAATACACATTTGGTGTGATTTTTGATATTTTATGTACAGTATATTAAATATAATTACTGTAGTTTTTGATAGTTTACAGTATATATAACACATATTTGGTGTACTTTTTGATATTTTATGTACAGTATGTAATATATATTTACTGTAATTTTTGATATTTTATTTACAGTATATAAAATGTATTTGGTGTACTTTTAGTTAAAATTATATGTACAATATATGAAATATATTTACTGTAGTTTTTGATATTTTACGTACAGTATATAGGATATATTTGGTGTCCTTTTGATATTTATTGTAAATTATATAATATGTATTTGGTGTAGTTTTTGATAATTTACATAGTGTGTGTCATGTATATTCACTGTCCTTTTTGATATTTTATTTACAGTATATAATATACATTTGGTGTGATTTTTGATATTTTATGTACAGCATATTATACACAATTACTGAAGTTTTTGATAGTTTACAGTATATATAACACATATTTGGTGTACTTTTTGATAATTTATGTACAGTATGTAATATACATTTACTGTAATTTTTGATATTTTATTTACAGTATAAAAAATGTATTTGGTGTACTTTTAATTAATATTATATATACATTATAAGAAATATATTTACTGTACTTTTTGATATTTTATGTACAGTATATAAGATATATTTGGTGTCCTTTTGATATTTTATGTAAATTATATAATATATATTTGGTGTAGTTTGTGATATTTTACATAGGTTGTGTAATATATATTTACGGTATTTTTGATATCATATTTACAGTATATAATATACATTTGGTGTAATTTTTGATATTTTATGTACAGTATATTAAATATATTTACTGTAGTTTTCATAGTTTTTTTACAGTATATATGACACATATTTGGTGTACTTTTTGGTATTTTATGTACAGTATGTAATATATATTTACTGTAATTTTTGATATTTTATTTACAGTATATCAAATGTATTTGGTGTACTTTTGTTTAATAATATATGTACAATATATGAAACATACTGTACTTTTTGATATTTTATGTACAGTATATAAGATATATTTGGTGTCCTATTGATATTTTATGTAAATTATATAATATATATTTGGTGTAGTTTTTGATATTTTACATAGGGTGTGTAGTATGTATTTACTGTCCTTTTTGATATTTTATTTACACTATATAATTTACATTTGGTGTAATTTTTGATAATTTATATACAGTACATTGAATATAATTACTGTAGTTTTTGATAATTACAGGATATACAACAGATATTTGGTGTACTTTTTGATATTTTATGTAAAGTATGTAATATATATTTACTGTAATTTTTGATAATTTATTAAAAGTATATAAAATGTATCTGTTGTACTTTTAGTTAATATTATATGTACAATATATGAAATATATTTACTGTTGTTTTTGATATTTTACGTACATTATATAAGATATATTTGGTGTCCTTCCGATATTTTTTGTAAATTATATAATATATATTTGGTGTAAATTTGGATATTTTACATAGGGTGTGTAATATATATTTACTGTATTTTGGATATTTTATTTACACCATATAATGTACATTTGGAGTAATATTTGATATTTTATGTACAGTATATTGAATATAATTACTGTAGTTTTTGATAGTTTATTTACAGTGTATATAACACATATTTGGTGTACTTTTTGATATTTTATCTACAGTATGTAATATATATTTACTGTACTTTTTGATATTTTATTTACAGTATATAAAATGTATTTGGTGTACTTTTAGTTAATGTTATATGTACAATATATGAAATATATTTACTGTATTTTTTGATATTTTACGTACAGTATATAGGATATATTTGGTGTCCTTTTGATATTTAATGTAAATTATAAAATATATATTTGGTGTAGTTTTTGATATTTTACATAGTGTGTGTCATATATATTCAGTGTCCTTTTTGATATTTTATTTACAGTATATAATATATATTTGGTGTGATTTTTGATATTTTATGTACAGTATATTATATATAATTACTGAAGTTTTTGATAGTTTACAGTATATATAACACATATTTGGTGTACTTTTTGATATTTTATGTACAGTATGTAATATATATTTTCTGTAATTTTTGATATTTTAATTACAGTATATCAAATGTATTTGGTGTACTTTTAGTCAATAATATATGTACAATATATGAAATATATATACTGTACATTTTGATATTTTATGTAGAGTATATAAGATATATTTGGTGTCCTTTTGATATTTTATGTAAATTATAAAATATATATTTGGTGTAGTTTATGATATTTTACATAGGGTGTGTAGTATATATTTACTGTCCTTTTTGATATTTTATTTACAGTATATAATTTATATTTTGTGTAATTTTTGATAATTTTTATAACGTACATTGAATATAATTAATGTAGTTTTTGATAATTACAGTATATATAACACTTATTTGGTGTACTTTTTGATATTTTATGTACAGTATGTAATATATATTGACTGTAATTTTTGATATTTTATTTACAGTATATAAAATGTATTTGGTGTACTTTTAGTTAATATTATATGTACAATATATGAAATATATTTACTGGAGTTTTTATTATTTTACGTACAGTATATAAGATATATTTGGTGTCCTTCCGATATTTTTTGTAAATTATATAATATATATTTTGTGTAAATTTGGATATTTTACATAGTGTGTGTAATATATATTTACTGTATTTTGGATATTTTATTTACACTATATAATGTACATTTCAAGTAATTTTTGATATTTTATGCACAGTATATTGAATATAATTACTGTAGTTTTTGATAGTTTATTTACAGTATATATAACACATATTTGGTGAACTTTTTGATATTTTATGTACAGTATGTAATATATATTTAGTGTACTTTTCATATTTTATTTACAGTATATAAAATGTATTTGGTGTAATTTTAGTTAATATTAAATGTCCAGTATATGAAATATATTTACTGTACTTTTTGATATTTTATGTACAGTATATAAGATATATTTGGTGTCCTTTTGATATTTTATGTAAATTATATAATATATATTTGGTGTAGTTTTTGATATTTTACATAGTGTGTGTCATATATATTCACTGTCCTTTTTGATATTTTATTTACGGTATATAATATACATTTGGTGTGATTTTTGATATTTTATGTACAGTATATTAAATATAATTACTGTAGTTTTTGATAGTTTACAGTATATATAACACATATTTGGTGTACATTTTGATACTTTATGTACAGTATGTAATATATATTTAGTGTAATTTTTGATATTTTATATACAGTATATAAAATGTATTTGGTGTACTTTTAGTTAATATCATATGTACAATATATGAAATATATTTACTGTACATTTTGATATTTTATGTACAGTATATAAGATATATTTGGTGACCTTTTGATATTTTATGTAAATTATATAATATATATTTGGAGTAGTTTTTGATATTTTACATAGGGTGTGTAGTATATATTTACTGTCCTTTTTGATATTTTATTTACAGTATATAATTTACATTTGGTGTAATTTTTGATATTTTATATACAGTACATTGAATATAATTACTGTAGTTTTTGATATTTACAGTATATGTAACACATATTTGGTGTACTTATTGATATTTTATGTACAGTATGTAATATATATTTACTGTAATTTTTGATATTTTATTTACAGTATGTAAAATGTATTTGGTGTACTTTTAGTTAATATTATATGTACAATATATGAAATATATTTACTGTAGTTTTTGATATTTTACGTAAAGTATATAGGATATATTTGCTGTCCTTCCGATATTTTTTGTAAATTATGTAATATATATTTGGTGTAATTTTTGATATTTTACATAGGGTGTGTAATATATATTTACTGTATTTTGGATATTTTATTTACACTATATAATGTACATTTGGAGTAATTTTTGACACTTTATGTACAGTATATTAAATATAATTACTGTAGTTTTTGATAGATTATTTACAGTATATATAAAACATATTTGGTGTATTTTTGATATTTTATGTACAGTATGTAATGTATATTTACTGTACTTTTTGATATTTTATTTACAGTATATAAAATGTATTTGGTGTACTTTTAGTTAATATTATATGTACAATATATGAAATATATTTACTGTACTTTTTGATATTTTCTGTAGAGTATATAAGATATATTTGGTGTCCTTTTGATATTTATTGTAAATTATATAATATATATTTGGTGTAGTTTTTGATATTTTACATAATGTGTGTCATATATATTCACTGTCCTTTTTGATATTTTATTTACGGTATATAATATACATTTGGTGTTATTTTTGATATTTTATGTACAGTATATTGAATATAATAACTGTACTTTTTGATAGTTTACAGTATATATAACACATATTTGGTGTACATTTTGATATTTTATGTACAGTATGTAATATATATTTAGTGAAATTTTTGATATTTTATTTACACTATATAAAATGTATTTGGTGTACTTTTAGTTAATATCATATGTACAATATATGAAATATATTTACTGTACTTTTTGATATTTTATGTACAGTATATAAGATATATTTGGTGTACTTTTGATATTTTTTGTAAATTATATAATATATATTTGGTGTAAATTTGGATATTTTACATAGGGTGTGTAATATATATTTACTGTGTTTTGGATATTTTATTTACAGTATATAATGTACATTTGGAGTAATTTTTGATATTTTATATACAGTATATTGAATATAATTACTGTAGTTTTTGATGGTTTATTTACAGTATATATAACACATATTTGGTGTACTTTTTGATATTTTATGTACAGTATATTATATATAATTACTGAAGATTTTGATAGTTTACAGTATATATAACACATATTTGGTGTACTTTTTGATATTTTATGTACAGTATGTAATATATATTCACTGTAATTTTTGATATTTTATTTACAGTATATAAAATGTATTTGGTGTACTTTTAGTTAATCATATATGTACAATATATGAAATATATATACTGTACTTTTCGATATTTTATGTACAGCATATAAGATATATTAGGTGTCCTTTTGATATTTTATGTAAATTATATAATATATATTTGGTGTAGTTTTTGATATTTTACATAGGGTGTGTAGTATGTATTTATTGTCCTTTTTGATATTTTATTTACAGTATATAATTTACATTTGGTGTAATTTTTGATAATTTATATACAGTACATTGAATATAATTACTGTAGTTTTTGATAATTACACTATATATAACACATATTTGGTGTACTTTTTGATATTTTATGTACAGTATGTAATATATATTTACTGTAATTTTTGATATTTTATTTACAGTATATAAAATGTATTTGGTGTACTTTTAGTTAATATTATATGTACAATATATGAAATATATTTACTGTACTTTTTGATATTTTATGTACAGTATATGAGATATATTTGGTGTCCTTTGATATTTATTGTAAATTATAAAATATATACTTGGTGTAGTTTTTGATATTTTACATAGTGTGTGACATATATATTCACTGTCCTTTTTGATATTTTATTTACGGTATATAATATACATTTGGTGTGATTTTTGAAATTTTATGTACAGTATATTAAATATAATTACTGTAGTTTTTGATAGTTTACAGTATATATAACACATATTTGGTGTACTTTTTGATATTTTATGTACAGTATGTAATATATATTTACTGTAATTTTTGATATTTTATTTACAGTATATAAAATGTATTTGGTGTTCTTTTAGTTAATATTATATGTACAATATATGTAATATATTTACTGTACTTTTTGATATTTTACATACAGTATATAAGATATATTTGGTGACCTTCCGATATTTTTTGTAAATTATATAATATATATTTGGTGTAAATTTGGATATTTTACATAGGGTGTGTAATATATATTCACTGTATTTTGGATATTTTATTTACACCATATAATGTACATTTGGAGTAATTTTTGATATTTTATGTACAGTATATTGAATATAATTACTGTAGTTTTTAATAGTTTATTTACAGTATACATAACACATATTTGGTGTACTTTTTGATATTTTATGTATAGTATGTAATATATATTTACTGTAATTTTTGATATTTTATTTACAGTATATAAAATGTATTTGGTGTACTTTTAGTTAATATTATATGTACAATATATGAAATATATTTACTGTAGTTTTTGATATTTTACGTACAGTATATAGGATATATTTGGTGTCCTTCCGATATTTTTTGTAAATTATATAATGTATATTTGGTGTAATATTTGATATTTTACATAGGGTGAGTAATATATATTTACTGTATTTTGGATATATTATTTACACTATATAATGTACATTTGGAGTAATTTTTGACATTTTATGTACAGTATATTAAATATAATTACTGTAGTTTTTGATACTTTATTTACAGTATATATAACACATATTTGGTGTATTTTTGATATTTTATGTACAGTATGTAATGTATATTTACTGTATTTTTGATATTTTATTTACAGTATATAAAATGTATTTGGTGTACTTTTAGTTAATATTATATGTACAATATATGAAATATATTTACTGTACTTTTTGATATTTTATGTACAGTATATAAGATATATTTGGTGTCCTTTTGATATTTATTGTAAATTATATAATATATATTTTGTGTAGTTTTTGATATTTTACATAGTGTGTGTCATATATATTCACTGTCCTTTTTGATATTTTATTTACAGTATATAATATACATTTGGTGTGATTTTTGATATTTTATGTACAGTATATTATATATAATTACTGAAGTTTTCGATAATTTACAGTATATATAACACATATTTGGTGTACTTTTTGATATTTTATGTACAGTATGTAATATATATTTACTGTAATTTTTGATATTTTATTTACAGTATATAAAATGTATTTGGTGAACTTTTAGTTAATAATATATGTACAATATATGAAATATATATACTGTACTTTTCGATATTTTATGTACATCATATAAGATATACTTGGTGTCCTTTTGATATTTTATGTAAATTATATAATATATATTTGGTGTAGTTTTTGATATTTTACATAGGGTGTGTAGTATATATTTAATGTCCTTTTTGATATTTTATTTACAGTATATAATTTACATTTGGTGTAATTTTTGATAATTTATATACAGTACATTGAATATAATTACTGTAGTTTTTGATAATTACAGTATATATAACACATATTTGGTGTACTTTTTGATATTTTATGTACAGTATGTAATATATATTTACTGTATATTTGGATATTTTATTTACAGTATATAAAATGTATTTGGTGTACTTTTAGTTAATATTATATGTACAATATATGAAATATATTTACTGTACTTTTTGATATTTTATGTACACTATATAAGATATATTTGGTGTACTTTTCATATTTTGTGTAAATTATATAATATATATTTGGTGCAGTTTTTGATATTTTACATAGGGTGTAATATATATTTACTGTACTTTTTGATATTTTTTTACAGTATATAATATACATTTGGTGTAATTTTTGATATTTCATGTACAGTATATTAAATATAATTACTGTAGTTTTTGATAGTTTATTTACAGTATATATAACACATACTTGGTGTACTTTTTGGTATTTTATGTACTGTATGTAATATATATTTACTGTAGTTTTTGATATTTTATTTACAGTATATAAAATGTATTTGGTGTACTTTTAGTTAATATTATATGTACAATATATGAAATATATTTACTGTACTTTTTGATATGTTATGTACAGTATATAAGATATATTTGGTGTACTGTTGATATTTTATGCAAATTATATAATATATATTTTGTGTAGTTTTTGATAATTTACATAGAGTGTAATATATATTTACTGTCCTTTTTCATATTTTATTTAGAGTATATAATATACATTTGGTGTAATTTTTGATATTTTATGTACACTATATTAAATATAATTACTGTAGTTTTTGATAGTTTTTTTACAGTATATATAACAAATATTTGGTGTATTTTTTGATATTTTATGTACAGTATGTAATATATATTTACTGAATTTTTGAAATTTTATTTACAGTATATAAAATGTATTTGCTGTACTTTTAGTTAATATTATATGTACAATATAAGAAACAGATTTACTGTAGTTTTTGATATTTTATGTACAGTATATACGATATATTTGGTGTCCTTTTGATATTTTATGTAAATTATATAATATATATTTGGTGTAGTTTTTGATATTTTACATGGGGTGTGTAATATATATTTACTGTATTTTGGATATATTACACACCCTATGTAAAATATCCAAATTTACACCAAATATATATTATATAATTTACAAAAAATATCGGAAGGTCACCAAATATATCTTATATACTGTATGTAAAATATCAAAAATTACAGTAAATATATTACATATATTGTACATATAATATTAACTAAAAGTACACCAAATACATTTTATATACGGTAAATAAAATATCAAAAATTACAGTAAATATATATTACATACTGTACATAAAATATCAAAAAGTACACCAAATATGTGTTATATATACTGTAAACTATCAAAAACTACAGTAATTATATTTAATATACTGTACATAAAATTTCAAAAATCACACCAAATGTATATTATATACCGTAAATAAAATATCAAAAAGGACAGTGAATATATATGACACACACTATGTAAAATATCAAAAACTACACCAAGTATATATTTTATAATTTACAATAAATATCAAAGGACACCAAATGTATCTCATATACTGTACATAAAATATCAAAAAGTACAGTAAATATATTTCATATATTGTACATATAATATTAACTAAAAGTACACAAAATACATTTTATATGCTGTAAATAAAATATCAAAAAGTAGAGTAAATATATATTACATACTGTACATAAAATACCAAAAATTACACCAAACATGTGTTATATATACTGTAAATAAACTATCAAATACTACAGTAATTATATTTAATATACTGTACATAAAATGTCAAAAATTACTCCAAATGTACATTATATAGTGTAAATAATATATCCAAAATACAGTAAATATATATTACACACCCTATGTGTGTAATATAACACATATTTGGTGTACATTTTGATACTTTATGTACAGTATGTTATATATATTTACTGCATTTTTGATATTTTATTTACAGTATATAAAATGTATTTGGTGTACTTTTAGTTAATATTATATGTACAATATATGAAATATATTTAATGTACTTTTTGATATTTTATGTACTGTATATAAGATATTTTTGGTGTCCTTTTCATGTTTTATGAAAATTATATAATATATATTTGGTGTAGTTTTTGATATTTTACATAGAGTGTAATATATATTTACTGTAATTTTTGATATTTTATTTACCTTATAATATATACATTTGGTGTAATTTTTGATATTTTATGTACTGTATATTAAACATAATTACTGTAGTTTTTTATAGTTTATTTACAGTATATATAACACATATTTGGTGTACTTTTTGATATATTTTGTACAGAATGTAATGTATTTTTACTGAAATTTTTGATATTTTATTTACAGTATATAAAATGTGTTTGGTGTACTTTTATTAAATATTATATGTACAATATATGAAATATCTTTACTGTACTTTTTGACATTTTATGTACAGTATATAAGATATATTTGGTGTCCTTTTGCTATTTTAAGTAAATTATATAATATATATTTTGTGTTCTTTTTGATAGTTTACATAGAGTGTAATATATATTTACTATCCTTTTTCATATTTTATTTAGAGTATATAATATACGTTTTGTGTAATTTTTTATATTTCATGTACAGTATATTAATATAATTACTGTAGTTTTTGATAGTTTTTTTAAAGTATATATAACACATATTTGGTATACTTTTTGATATTTTATGTACAGTACATTATATATATTTACTGTACTTTTTGATATTTTATTTACGGTATATAAAATGCATTTGTTGTACTTTTAGTTAATATTATATGTACAATATATGAAATATATTTACTCTACGATTTGATATTTTATGTAGAGTATATAAGATATATTTGGTGTCCTTTTGATATTTTATGTAAATTACATAATATATATTTGGTGTTGTTTTTGATATTTTACATAGGGTGAGTCATATATATGTACTATCCTTTTTGATATTTTATTTACAGTCTTTAATATACATTTGGTGTAATTTTTGATATTTTACATACAGAATATTAAATATAATTACTGTAGTTTTTGATAGTTTATTAAAAATATATATAACACATATTTGGTGTACTTTTTTATATTTTATGTACTGTATGTAATGTATATTTACTGTATTTGTTGATTTTTTTTTACAGTATATAAAATGTATTTGGTGTACATTTACTTAATATTATATGTACAATATATGAACCATATTTACTGTACTTTTTGATATTTTATGTACAGTATATAATATATATTTGCTGTACTTTTGATATTTTATGTAAATTATATAATTCATATTTGGTGTAGATTTTGATATTTTCCATAGTGTGTGTAATATATATTTACTGTAATTTTTGATATTTTATTCACAGTATATAATATACATTTGGTGTAATTTTTGATATTTAATGTACAGTATATTAAACATAATTACTGTAGCTTTTGATAGTTCATTTACAGTATATATAACCGATATTTGGTGTACTTTTGATATATTATGTACAGTATGTAATGTATATTTACTGAAATTTTTGATATTTTATTTACAGTATAGAAAATGTATTTGGTGTACTTTTAGTTAATATTATATGTTCAATATATGAAATATATTTACTGTACTTTTTGATATTTTATGTACAGTATATAAGATATATTTGGTGTCCCTTTGATATTTTATGTAAATTATATAATATATATTTGGTGTAGTTTTTGATAATTTAAATAGAGTGTAATACATATTTACTGTCTTTTTCATATTTTATTTAGAGTATATTATATATATTTGGTGTAATTTCTGATATTATATGTACAGTATATTAAATATAATTACTGTAGTTTTTCATAGTTTATTTACAGTATATATAACACATATTTGGTGTACTTTTTGATATTTTATGTACAGTATGTCATATATATTTACGGAACATTTTGAAATTTTATTTACAGTATATAAAATGTATTAGCTGTTCTTTTAGTTAATATTATATGTTCAATATATGAAACATATTTACTGTACTTTTTGATATTTTATGTACAGTAGATAAGATATATTTTGTGTCCTTTTGATATTTTATGTAAATTGTATAATATATATTTGGTGTAGTTTTTGATATTTTACATAGGGTGTGTAATATATAATTACCGTCCTTTTTGATATTTTCTTTACACTATATAATATACATTTGGTGTAATTTTTGATATTTTATGTACAGTATATTAAATAAAATTACTATAGTTTTTGATAGTTTATTTACAATATATATAACACATATTTGGTGTACATTTGGATATTTTATGTACAGTATGTAATATATATTTACTGTACTTTTTGATGTTTTATTTACACTATATAAAATGTATTTGGTGTACTTTTAGTTAATATTACACGTACAATATATGAAATATATTTACTCTAATATTTGATATTTTATGTACAGTATTTAAGATATATTTGGTGTCCTTTTGATATTTTATGTAAATTATATAATATATATTTGGTGTAGTTTGTGATATTTTACCTAGGATGTGTAATATATATTTACTGTACTTTTTGATATTTTTTTACAGTATATAATATACGTTTGGTGTAATTTTTGATATTTTATGTACAGTATATTAAATATAATTACTATAGTTTTTGATAGTTTATTTATACTATATATAACACATATTTGGTGTACTTTTTGATATTTTATGTACATTATGTAATATATATTTACTGTACTTTTTGATATTTTATTTACAGTATATAAAATGTATTTGGTGTACTTTTAGTTAATATTATATGTACAATATATAAAATATATTTACAGTACTTTTTGATATTTTATGTACAGTATATAGGATATATTTGGTGTACTTTTGATATTTTATGTAAATTATATAATATATATTTGGTGTAGTTTTTGATATTTTACATAGAGTGTAATATATATTTACTGTATTTTTCATATTTTATTTACAGTATATAATATACATTTGGTGTAATTTTTGATATTTAATGTAAAGTATATTAAACATAATTACTGTAGTTTTTGATGGTTTATTTACAGTATATATAACACATATTTGGTGTACTTTTTGATGTTTTATGTACAGTATGTAATATATATTTACTGTAATTTTTGATATTTATTTACACTGTATAAAATGTATTTGGTGTACTTTTAGTTAATATTATATCTACAATATATGAAATATATTTTCTGTATTTTGATATTTTATGTACAGTATATAAGATATATTTGGTGTCCTTTTGATATTTTATGCCAATTATATAATATATATTTGGTGTAGATTGTGATATTTTACCTATGGTGTGTAATATATATTTACTGTACTTTTTGATATTTTATTTACACTTAATAATATACATTTGGTGTAATTTTTGATATTTTATGTACAGTATATTAAATATAATTACTGTAGTTTTTGATAGTTTATTTTCAGAATATATAACACATATTTGGTGTACTTTTTGCTATTTTATGTACAGTATGTAATATATATTTACTGTAATTTTTGATATTTTATTTACAGTATATAAAATGTATTTGGGGTTCTTTTAGTTAATATTATATGTACAATATATGAAATATATTTACTGTACATTTTGAAATTTTATGTACCGTATATAAGATATATTTGGTGTCCTTTTGATAAATTATGTAAATTATATAATATATATTTGGTGTAGTTTGTGATAATTTACATAGGGTGTGTAAAATATATTTACTATACTTTTTGATATTTTATTTACAGTTTATTGTACATTTGGTGTAATTTTTTATATTTTATTTACAGTATATTATATATAATTATTGTAGTATTTGATAATTTATTTACAGTATATATAACACATATTTGGTGTACTTTTTGATATTTTATGTACAGTATGTAATATATATTTACTGTACTTTTTGATATTTTATTTACAGTACATAAAATGTATTTGGTGTACTTTTAGTTAATAATATATGAACAATATATGAAATATATTTACTGTACTTTTTGATATTTTATGTACAGTATATAAGATATATATGGTTTCCTTTTGATATTTTATGTAAATTATATAATATATATTTGGTGTAGTTTTTGATATTTTACATAGGGTGTGTAGTATATATTTACTGTCATTTTATAATTTATTTACAGTAAATGATATACATTTGGTGTAATTTTTGATATTTTATTTACAGTATATTAAATATAATTACTGTAGTTTTTGATAGTTTGTTTAGAGTATATACAACACATATTTGGTGTACTTTTTGATGTTTTATTTACAGTATGTAATATATATTTACTGTAATTTTTGATATTTTATTTACACTGTATAAAATGTATTTGGTGTACTTTTAGTTAATATTATATCTACAATACATGAAATATATTTACTGTATTTTGATATTTTATGTACAGTATATAAGATATATTTGGTGTCCTTTTGATATTTTATGCAAGTTATATAATATATATTTGGTGTAGATTGTGATATTTTACCTATGGTGTGTAATATATATTTACTGTACTTTTTGATATTTTATTTACACTAAATAATATACAATTGGTGTAATTTTTGATATTTTATGTACAGTATATTAAATATAATTACTGTAGTTTTTGATGGTTTATTTACAGTATATATAACACATATTTGTTGTACTTTTTGATATTTTATATACACTATGTAATATATACTTACTGTAATTTTTGATATTTTATTTACAGTACATAAAATGTATTTGGTGTACTTTTAGTTAATAATATATGAACAATATATGAAATATATTTACTGTACTTTTTGATATTTGATGTACAGTATATAAGATATATTGGGTGTCCTTTTGATATTTTATGTGAGTTATATAATATATATTTGGTGTAGTTTTTGATATTTTACATAGGGTGTGTAATATATATTTACTGTCCTTTTTGATATTTTATTTACAGTAAATAATATACATTTGGTGTTATTTTTGATATTTTATTTACAGTATACGAAATATAATTACTGTAGTTTTTGATAGTTTACTTACAGTATATATAACACGAATTTGGTGTACTTTTTGATATTTTATGTACAGTATGTAATATATATTTACTGTAATTTTTGATATTTTATTTACTCTATATAAAATGTATTTGGTGTACTTTTAGTTAATATTATATATACAATATATGAAATATATTTACTGTACTTTTTGATATTTTATGTAGAGTATATAAGATATATTTGGTGTCCTTTTGATATTTTATGTAAATTATATAATATATATTTGGTGTAGATTGTGATATTTTACATATGGTGTGTAATATATATTTACTGTACTTTATGATTTTTTTTACAGTAAATAATGTACATTTGGTGTAATTTTTGATATTTTATGTACAGTATATTAAATATAATTACTGTAGATATGATAGTTTATTTACAGTCTATATAACACATATTTGGTGTACTTTTTGATATTTTATATACAGTATGTAATATATATTTACTGTAATTTTTGGTATTTTATTTACAGTATATAGAATGTATTTGGGGTACTTTTAGTTAATATTATATGTACAATATATGAAATATATTTACTGTACATTTTGAAATTTTATGTACAGTATATAAGATATATTTGGTGTCCTTTAGATATTTTATGTAAATTATATAATATATATTTGGTGTAGTTTGTGATAATTTACATAGGGTGTGTAATATATATTTACTGTACTTTTTGATATTTTATTTACAGTATATTATACATTTGGTGAAATTTTTTATATTTTATGTACAGTATATTAAATATAATTATTTTAGTTTTTGATAGTTTATTTACACTATATATAATACATATTTGGTGTACTTTTCGATATTTTATGTTCAGTATGTTCTATATTTACTGTACTTTTTGATATTCTATTTACAGTACATAAAATGTATTTGGTGTAATTTTAGTTAATATTATATGCACAATATATGAAATATATTTACTGTACTTTTTGCTATTTTATATACAGTATATAAGATATATTTAGTGTCCTTTTGATATTTTATGAAAATTATATAATATATATTTGGTGTAGTTTTTGATATTTTACATAGGGTGTGTAGTGTATATTTACTGTCCTTTTGATATTTTATTTACAGTATATAATATACATTTGGTGTAATTTTTGATATTTCATATACTGTATATTAAATATAATTACTGTAGTTTTTGATAGTATATTTACAGTATATATAACACATATTTGGTGTACTTTTTTATATTTTATGTACTGTAAGTAATATATATTTGCTGTACATTTTGATATTTTATTTACAGTATATAAAATGTATTTGGTGTACTTTTAGTTAATATTATATGTACAATATATGAAATATATTAACTGTACTTTTTGATAGTTTATGTAGAGTATATAATATATATTTGTTGTACTTTTGATATTTTATGTAAATTATATAATATATATTTGCTGTAGATTGTGATATTTTACATATGGTGTGTAAGATATATTTACTGTACTTTTTGATATTTTATTTACAGTAAATAATATACATTTGGTGTAATTTTTGATATTTTATGTACCGTATATTAAATATAATTACTGCAGTTTTTGATAGTTTATTTCCTGTACACATAACACATATTTGGTGTACTTTTCGATATTTTATGTACAGTATGTAATATATATTCACTGTAATTTTTGATATTTTATTTACACTATATAAAATGTATTTGGTGTACTTTTAGTTAATATTATATGTACAAGATATGAAATATATTTACTGTACATTTTGATGTTTTATATACAGTATATAAGGTATATTTGGTGTCCTTCTGTTATTTTATGTAAGTTATATAATATATATTTGGTGTAGTTTGTGATATTTTACATAGGGCGTGTAATATATGTTTACTGTACTTTTTCGTATTTTATTTACATTAAATAATATACATTTGGTGTAATTTTTGATATTTTATGTACAGTATATTAAATATAATTACTGTAGTTTTTGATAGTTTATTTACAGTATATATAACACATATTTGGTGTACTTTTTGATATTTTATGTACAGTATGTAATATATATTCACTGTAATTTTTGATATTTTATTTACAGTATATAAAATGTATTTGGTGTACTTTTAGTTAATATTATATGTACAATATATGAAATATATTTACTCTACCTTTTGATATTTTATGTACAGTATATAAGATATATTTGGTGTCCTTTTGATATTTTATGTAAATTATATAATATATACTTGGTGTAGATTGTGATAGTTTACATATGGTGTGTAATATATATTTAATGTACATTTTGATATTTTATTTACACTATATAAAATGTATTTGGTGTACTTTTAGTTAATAATATATGTACAATATATGAAATATATTTTCTGTACTTTTGATATTTTATGTACAGTATATAAGATATATTTGGTGTCCTTTTGATATTTTATGTAAATTTAATAATATATATTTGGTGTAGATTGTGATATTTTACATATGGTGTGTAATATATATTTACTGTACTTTTTGAGATTTTATTTACGGTAAATAATATACAATTGGTGTAATTTTTGATATTTTATGTACAGTATATTAAATATAATTACTGTAGTTTTTGATAGTTTATTTACAGTATATATAACACATATTTGGTGTACTTTTTGATATTTTATATACACTATGTAATATATACTTACTGTAATTTTTGATATTTTATTTACAGTACATAAAATGTATTTGGTGTACTTTTAGTTAATAATATATGAACAATATATGAAATATATTTACTGTACTTTTTGATATTTGATGTACAGTATATAAGATATATTGGGTGTCCTTTTGATATTTTATGTGAGTTATATAATATATATTTGGTGTAGTTTTTGATATTTTACATAGGGTGTGTAATATATATTTACTGTCCTTTTTGATATTTTATTTACAGTAAATAATATACATTTGGTGTTATTTTTGATATTTTATTTACAGTATACGAAATATAATTACTGTAGTTTTTGATAGTTTACTTACAGTATATATAACACGAATTTGGTGTACTTTTTGATATTTTATGTACAGTATGTAATATATATTTACTGTAATTTTTGATATTTTATTTACTCTATATAAAATGTATTTGGTGTACTTTTAGTTAATATTATATATACAATATATGAAATATATTTACTGTACTTTTTGATATTTTATGTAGAGTATATAAGATATATTTGGTGTCCTTTTGATATTTTATGTAAATTATATAATATATATTTGGTGTAGATTGTGATATTTTACATATGGTGTGTAATATATATTTACTGTACTTTATGATTTTTTTACAGTAAATAATGTACATTTGGTGTAATTTTTGATATTTTATGTACAGTATATTAAATATAATTACTGTAGATATGATAGTTTATTTACAGTCTATATAACACATATTTGGTGTACTTTTTGATATTTTATATACAGTATGTAATATATATTTACTGTAATTTTTGGTATTTTATTTACAGTATATAGAATGTATTTGGGGTACTTTTAGTTAATATTATATGTACAATATATGAAATATATTTACTGTACATTTTGAAATTTTATGTACAGTATATAAGATATATTTGGTGTCCTTTAGATATTTTATGTAAATTATATAATATATATTTGGTGTAGTTTGTGATAATTTACATAGGGTGTGTAATATATATTTACTGTACTTTTTGATATTTTATTTACAGTATATTATACATTTGGTGAAATTTTTTATATTTTATGTACAGTATATTAAATATAATTATTTTAGTTTTTGATAGTTTATTTACACTATATATAACACATATTTGGTGTACTTTTCGATATTTTATGTTCAGTATGTTCTATATTTACTGTACTTTTTGATATTCTATTTACAGTACATAAAATGTATTTGGTGTAATTTTAGTTAATATTATATGCACAATATATGAAATATATTTACTGTACTTTTTGCTATTTTATGTACAGTATATAAGATATATTTAGTGTCCTTTTGATATTTTATGAAAATTATATAATATATATTTGGTGTAGTTTTTGATATTTTACATAGGGTGTGTAGTGTATATTTACTGTCCTTTTGATATTTTATTTACAGTATATAATATACATTTGGTGTAATTTTTGATATTTCATATACTGTATATTAAATATAATTACTGTAGTTTTTGATAGTATATTTACAGTATATATAACACATATTTGGTGTACTTTTTTATATTTTATGTACTGTAAGTAATATATATTTGCTGTACATTTTGATATTTTATTTACAGTATATAAAATGTATTTGGTGTACTTTTAGTTAATATTATATGTACAATATATGAAATATATTAACTGTACTTTTTGATAGTTTATGTAGAGTATATAATATATATTTGTTGTACTTTTGATATTTTATGTAAATTATATAATATATATTTGCTGTAGATTGTGATATTTTACATATGGTGTGTAAGATATATTTACTGTACTTTTTGATATTTTATTTACAGTAAATAATATACATTTGGTGTAATTTTTGATATTTTATGTACCGTATATTAAATATAATTACTGCAGTTTTTGATAGTTTATTTACTGTACATATAACACATATTTGGTGTACTTTTCGATATTTTATGTACCGTATGTAATATATATTCACTGTAATTTTTGATATTTTATTTACACTATATAAAATGTATTTGGTGTACTTTTAGTTAATATTATATGTACAAGATATGAAATATATTTACTGTACATTTTGATGTTTTATATACAGTATATAAGGTATATTTGGTGTCCTTCTGTTATTTTATGTAAGTTATATAATATATATTTGGTGTAGTTTGTGATATTTTACATAGGGCGTGTAATATATGTTTACTGTACTTTTTGGTATTTTATTTACATTAAATAATATACATTTGGTGTAATTTTTGATATTTTATGTACAGTATATTAAATATAATTACTGTAGTTTTTGATAGTTTATTTACAGTATATATAACACATATTTGGTGTACTTTTTGATATTTTATGTACAGTATGTAATATATATTCACTGTAATTTTTGATATTTTATTTACAGTATATAAAATGTATTTGGTGTACTTTTAGTTAATATTATATGTACAATATATGAAATATATTTACTCTACCTTTTGATATTTTATGTACAGTATATAAGATATATTTGGTGTCCTTTTGATATTTTATGTAAATTATATAATATATACTTGGTGTAGATTGTGATAGTTTACATATGGTGTGTAATATATATTTAATGTACATTTTGATATTTTATTTACACTATATAAAATGTATTTGGTGTACTTTTAGTTAATAATATATGTACAATATATGAAATATATTTTCTGTACTTTTGATATTTTATGTACAGTATATAAGATATATTTGGTGTCCTTTTGATATTTTATGTAAATTTAATAATATATATTTGGTGTAGATTGTGATATTTTACATATGGTGTGTAATATATATTTACTGTACTTTTTGAGATTTTATTTACGGTAAATAATATACATTTGATGTAATATTTGATATTTTATATACAGTATATTAAATATAATTACTGTAGTTTTTTATAGTTTATTTACACTATATATAACACATATTTGGTGTACTTTTTGGTATTTTATGTACAGTATGTAATATATATTTACTGTAATTTTTGATATTTTATTTACAGAATATAAAATGTATTTGTTGTACTTTTAGTTAATATTATATGTACAATATATGAAATATATTTACTGTACTTTTTGATATTTTATGTACAGTATATAAGGAATATTTGGTGTCCTTTTGGTATTTTATGTAAATTATATAATATATATTTGGTGTAGTTTGTGATATTTTACATAGGGTGTGTAGTATATGTTTGCTTACTAAACATAAAGTATGAAAACGTACACCAAATATGTGTTATATATCCATCAAAAACTACAGTAATTATATTTTATATACTCTACATAAAATATCAAACACTACACCAAATGTATATTATATACTGTAAATAAATATCAAAAAGGACAGTAAATATATATTACACACTGTACATAAAATATCAAAAACTACACCAAATACATATTATATAATTTACATAAAATATCAAAAGGACAGCAAATATATCTTATATACTGTACATAAAATATCAAAAATACAGTAAATATATTTCATATATTGTATACGTAATATTAACTAAAAGTACACCAAATACATTTTATATACTGTAAATAAAATATCAAAAAGAACAGTAAATATATATTACATCCTGTACTTAAAATATCAAAAAGTACACCGAATATGTGTAATATACACCGTAAGTTTACTATCAAAAACTACAGTAATTATATTTAATATACTGTACATAAAATATCAAAAATTACACCAAATGTATATTATATACTGTAAATAAATATCAAAAAGGACAGTAAATATATATTACACACTGTACATAAAATATCAAAAACTACACCAAATACATATTATATAATTTACATAATATAGCAAAAGTACACCAAATATATATTATATAGTGTACATAAAATATCAAAAAGTACAGTAAATATATTTCATATATTGTACATATAATATTAACTAAAGCTACACCAAATACAGTCTATATACTGTAAATAAATTATCAAAATGTACAGTAAATATATGTTACATACTGTACATAAAATATCCATAAGTACACCAAATATGTGTTATATATACTGTAAATATACTATCAAAAACTACAGTAATTATATTTAATATACTGTACATAAAATATCAAAAATTACACCAAATGTATATTATATACTGTAAATAAAATATGAAAAAGTCAGTAAATATACATTACACACCCTATGTAATATATAAAAACTACACCAAATATATATTATATAATTTACATAAAATATCAAAAGGACACAAATTATCTCTTATATACTGTATATAAAATATCAAAAAGTGCAGTAAATATGTTTTATATAGTGTACATATAATATTAACTAAAAGTACACCAAATACATTTTATATAGTGTAAATAAAATATCAAAAATTACAGTACATATTTATTACATACTATACATAAAATATGAAAAAGTACACCAAATATATGTTATATATACTGTAAATAAACTATCAAAAACTACAGTAATTATATTTAATATACTGTACATAAAATATCAAAAATAACACCAAATGTACATTATATACTGTAAATAAAATATCAAAAAGTACAGTAAATATATATTACGCACCCTATTTAAAATATCAAAAACTACACCAAATATATATTATATAATTTACATACAATATCAAAAGGACACCAAATACATCTTATATACTGTACATAATATATCAAAATTTACAGTAAATATAATTCATATATTGTACATATAATATTAACTAAAAGTACACCAAATACATTTTATATACTGTAAATAAAACCTCAAAAATTACAGAAAACATATATTACACACTGTACATAAATCATCAAAAAGTAAACCAAATATGTGTTATATATACTGTAAACAAAATAACAAAAAATACAGTTATTATATTTAATATACTGTACATAAAATATCAAACATTACACCAAATGTATATTATAAACTGTACATAAATATCAAAAAGGACAGTAATTATATATTACACACTGTACATAAAATATCAAAAATTACACCAAATACATATTATATAAGTTACATAAAATATCAAACGGACAGCAAATATATCTTATATACTGTACATAAAATGTCAAAAATACAGTAAATATATTTCATGTATTGTATACGTAATATTAACTAAAAGTACACCAAACACATTTTATATACTGTAAATAAAATATCAAAAAGAACAGAAAATATATATTACATCATGTACTTAAAATATCAAAAAGTACACCGAATATGTGTAATATATACCGTAAGTTTACTATCAAATCTACAGTAATTATACTTAATATACTGTACATAAAATATCAAAAATTACAGCAAATGTATATTTTATACTCTAAATAAAATATCAAAAAGGAAACGAAATATATATTACACACCCTATGTAAAATATCAAAAACTACACCAAATATATATTATATAATTTATATAAAATATCAAAAGGACACCAAATATATCTTATGTACTGTACATAAAATATCAAAAAGTACAGTAAATATATTTCATATAATGTACATATAATATTAACTAAAAGTACACCAAACACATTTTATATACTGTAAATACACTATCAAAATGTACAGTAAATATATATTACATACTGTACTTAAAATATCAAAAAGTACACCAAATATGTGATGTATACACTGTAAATAAACTATCAAAATCTACAGTAATTATGTTTAATATACTGTACATAAAATATCAAAAATATCACCAAATGTACATTATATACTGTAAAAAAATATCAAAAAGTATACTCAATATATATTGCACATTCTATGTAAAATATGAAAAACTACACCAAATATATATTATATAATTTACATAAAATATCAAAAGGACACCAAGTATATATTATATACTGTACATAAAATATCAAAAATTACAGTAAATATATTTCATATATTGTACATATAAAATTAACTAAAAGTACACCACATACATTTTATATACTGTAAATAAAATATCAAAAAGTACAGTAAATATATATTACATACTGTACATAAAATATCAGAAAGTACACCAAATATGTGTTATATATACCATAAGTTTACTATCAAAAACTACAGTAATTATATTTAATATACTGTACATAAAAAATCAAAAATTACAACAAATATATATTTTATACTGTAAATAAAATATCAGAAATTACAGTAAATATATATTACACACCCTATGTAAAATATGAAAAACTACACCAAATATATATTATATAATTTACTTAATATATCAAAGGACAGCAAATATATCTTATATACTGTACATAAATTATCAAAAAGTACAGTAAATATATTTCATATAGAGTACATATAATATTAACTAAAAGTACACCAAATACATATTATATACTGTACATAAAATATCAAAAATTACAGTACATATATTTACAGTATGTAAAATGTATTTGGTGTAACTTTAGTTAATATTATATGTACAATATATGAAATATATTTACTGTACTTTTTGATATTTTATGTACAGTATATAATATATATTTGGTGTACTTTTGATATTTTATGTAAATTATAGAATATATATTTGGTGTAGTTTTTGATATTTTACATAGAGTGTAATATATATTTACTGTCATTTTTGAAATTTTATTTAGAGTGTATAATATACCTTTGGTGTAATTATTGATATTTTATGTACAGTATATTAAATATAATTACTGAAGATTTTGATAGTTTATTTACAGTATATATTACGCATATTTGGTGTACTTTTTGATATTTTATGTACAGTAGATAATATATATTTTCTGTAATTTTTGATATTTTATTTACAGTATGTAAAATATATTTCGTGTACTTTTAGTTAATATTATATGTACAATATATGAAATATATTTACTGTACTTTCTGATATTTTATGTACAGTATATAATATATATTTGGTGTACTTTTGATATTTTATGTAAATTATATAATATATATTTGGTGTAGTTTTTGATATTTTACATAGAGTGTAATATATATTTACTGTCATTTTTGATATTTTATTTAGAGTGTATAATATACCTTTGGTGTAATTATTGATATTTTATGTACAGTATATTAAATATAGTTACTGAAGGTTTTGATAGTTTATTTACAGTATATATTACACATATTTGGTGTAATTTTGATATTTTATGTTCAGTAGATACTATATACTTACTGTAATTTTTGATAATTTATTTACAGTATGTAAAATATATTTGGTGTACTTTTAGTTAATATTATATGTACAATATATGAAATATATTTACTGTACTTTTTGATATTTTATGTACAGTGTATAATATATATTTGGTGTACTTTTGATATTTAATGTAAATTATATAATATATATTTTGTGTAGTTTTTGATATTTTACATAGAGTGTAATATATATTTACTGTCTTTTTTGATATTTTATTTGGAGTGTATAATATACATTTGGTGTAATTATTGATATTTTATGTACAGTTTATTAAATATAATTGCTGAAGATTTTGATAGTTTATTTAGACTATATATAACACATATTTGCTGTACTTTTTGATATTTTATGTACAGTAGATAATATATACTTACTGTAAATTTTCATATTTTATTTACAGTATGTAAAATGTATTTGGTGTACTCTTAGTTAATATTATATGTACAATATATGAAATATATTTACTGTACTTTTTGATATTTTATGTACAGTATATATTTGGTGTACTTTTGATATATTATGTAAATTATATAATATATATTTGGTGTAGTTTTTGATATTTTACATAGGGTGTGTAATATATATTTACTGTCCTTTTTGATATTTTATTTAGAGTGTATAATATACATTTGGTGTAATTTTTGATATTTTATGTACAGTATATTAAATATAATTACTGAAGATTTTGATAGTTTATTTACAGTATATATAACACATATTTGGTTTACTTTTTGATATTTTATGTACGGTAGATAATATATACTTAGTGTAATTTTTGATATTTTATTTACAGTATGTAAAATGTATTTGTTGTTCTTTTAGTTAATATTATATGTACATTATATGAAACATATTTACTGTACTTTTTGATATTTTATGTACATTATATAATATATATTTGTTGTACTTTTGTTATTTTATGTAAATTATATAATATATATTTGGTGTAGTTTTTGATATTTTACATAGAGTGTAATATATATTTACTTTCCTTTTTGATATTTTATTTAGAATGTATAATATACATTTGGTGTAATTATTGATATTTTATGTACAGTATATTAAATATAATTACTGAAGATTTTGATAGTTTATTTACAGTATATATAACACATATTTGGTGTACTGTTAGATATTTTATGTACAGTAGATAATATATACTTACTGTAATTTTTGATATTTTATTTACAGTATGTAAAATGTATTTGGTGTACTTTTAGTTAATATTATATGTACAATATATGAAATATATTTTCTGTACTTTTTGATATTTTATGTACAGTATGTAATATATATTTGGTGTACTTTTGATATTTTATGTAAATTATATAATATATATTTGGTGTAGATTTTGATATTTTACATAGAGTGTAATATATATTTACTGTCCTTTTTGATATTTTATTTAGAGTGTATAATATACATTTGGTGTAATTTTTGATATTTTATGTACAGTATATTAAATATAATTACTGAAGATTTTGATAGTTTATTTAAAGTATATATAACACATATTTGGTGTACTTTTTGATATTTTATGTTCAGTAGATAATATATACTTACTGTAATTTTTGATATTTTATTTACAGTATGTAAAATGTATTTGGTGTAGTTTTAGTTAATAGTATATGTACAAAATATGAAATATATTTACTGTACTTTTTGATATTTTATGTACAGTATATAATATATATTTGGTGTACTTTTGATATTTTATGTAAATTATATAATATATACGGTGTAGTTTTTGATATTTTACATAGGGTGTAATATATATTTACTGTCCTTTTTGATATTTTATTTAGAGTGTATAGTATACATTTGGTGTAATTATTGATATTTTATGTACAGTATATTAAATATAATTACTGAAGATTTTTATAGATTATTTACAGTATATATAACACATATTTGGTGTACTTTTTGATATTTTATGTACAGTAGATAATATATACTTACTGTAGTTTTTGATATTTTATTTACAGTATATAAAATGCATTTGGTGTAGTTTTAATTAATATTATTTGTACAATATATGAAATATATTTACTGTACTTTTTGATATTTTATGTACATTATATAATATATATTTGGTGTACTTTTGATATTTTATGTAAATTATATAATATATATTTGGTGTAGTTTTTGATATTTTACATAGAGTATAATATATATTTACTGTCCTTTTTGATATTTTATTTAGAGTGTATAATATACATTTGGTGTAATTTTTGATATTTTATGTACAGTATATTAAATATAATTACTGATGATTTTGATAGTTTATTTACAGTATATATAACACATATTTGGTGTACTTTTTGATATTTTATGTACGGTAGATAATATATACTTAGTGTAATTTTTGATATTTTATTTACAGTATGCAAAATGTATTTGTTGTTCTTTTAGTTAATATTATATGTACATTATATGAAATATATTTACTGTACTTTTTGATATTTTATGTACATTATATAATATATATTTGTTGTACTTTTGATATTTTATGTAAATTATATAATATATATTTGGTGTAGTTTTTGATATTTTACAAAGAGTGTAATATATATTTACTTTCCTTTTTGATATTTTATTTAGAATGTATAATATACATTTGGTGTAATTATTGATATTTTATGTACAGTATATTAAATATAATTACTGAAGATTTTGATAGTTTATTTACAGTAAATATAACACGTATTTGGTGTACTTTTAGATATTTTATGTACAGTAGATAATATATACTTACTGTAATTTTTGATATTTTATTTACAGTATATAAAATGTATTTGGTGTAGTTTTAGTTAATATTATATGTACAATATATGAAATATATTTACTGTACTTTTTGATATTTTAGGTACAGTATATAATATATATTTGGTGTACTTTTCATATTTTATGTAAGTTATATAATATATATTTGGTGTAGTTTTTGATATTTCACATAGGGTGTGTAATATATATTTACTTTCTTTTTTGATATTTTATTTAGAGTATATAATATACATTTTGTGTAATTTTTTGTATTTTATGTACAGTATATTAAATGTAATTACTGTAGTATTTGATAGTAAACTTACGGTATGTATTACACATATTTGGTGTACTTTTTGATATTTTATGTACAGTATGTAATATATATTTTCTGTTCTTTTTGATATTTTATTTACAGTATACAAAATGTATTTGGTGTACTGTTTGTTAATATTAAGTATACAATATATGAAATATATTTACTGTACGTTTTGATATTTTATGTAAAATATATAAGATATATTTGCTGACCTTTTGATATTTTATGTAAATTATATAATATATATTTGGTGTAGTTTTTGATATTTTACATAGAGTGTAATATATATTTACTGTCGTTTTTGATATTTTATTTAGAGTGTATAATATGCATTTGGTGCAATTTTTGATATTTTATGTACAGTATATTAAATATAATTACTGAATATTTTGATTGTTTATTTACAGTATTTATAACACATATTTGGTGTTCTTTTTGATATTTTATGTACAGTAGATAATATATACTTACTGAAATTTTTGATATGTTATTTACAGTATGTAAAATGTATTTGGTGTACTTTTAGTTAATATTATATGTACAATATATGAAACATATTTACTGTACTTTTTGATATTTTATGTACAGTATATAATATATATTTGGTGTACTTTTGATATTTTAGGTAAATTATATAATATATATTTGGTGTAGTTTTTGATATTTTACATAGAGTGTAATATATATTTACTGTCCTTTTTGTTATTTTATTTGGAGTGTATAATATACATTTGGAGTAATTTTTGATATTTTATGTACAGTATATTAAATATAATTACTGAAGATTTTGATAGTTTATTTACAGTATATATTACGCATATTTGGTGTACTTTTTGATATTTTATGTACAGTAGATAATATATACTTACTGTAATTTTTCATATTTTATTTACAGTATGTAAAATGTATTTGGTGTACTTTTAGTTAATATTATATGTACAATATATGAAACATATTTACTGTACTTTTTGATATTTTATGTACAGTATACAATATATATTTGGTGTACTTTCGATATTTTATGTAAATTATATAATATATATTTGGTGTAGTTTTTGATATTTTACATAGAGTGTAATATATATTTACTATCATTTTTGATATTTTATTTAGAGTGTATAATATACCTTTGGTGTAATTATTGATATTTTATGTACAGTATATTAAATATAATTACTGAAGATTTTGATAGTTTATTTACAGTATATATTACGCATATTTGGTGTACTTTTTGATATTTTATGTACAGTAGATAATATATGTTTACTGTAATTTTTGATAATTTATTTACAATATGTAAAATATATTTCGTGTACTTTTAGTTAATATTATATGTACAATATATGAAATATATTTACTGTACTTTCTGATATTTTATGTACAGTATATAATATATATTTGGTGTACTTTTGATATTTTATGTAAATAATATAATATATATTTGTTGTAGTTTTTGATATTTTACATAGAGTGTAATATATATTTACTGTTCTTTTTGATATTTTATTTAGAGTGCATAATATACATTTGTTGTAATTATTGATATTTT
Organism: Pan paniscus; assembly: GCF_029289425.2. Taxonomy (NCBI): domain Eukaryota; kingdom Metazoa; phylum Chordata; class Mammalia; order Primates; family Hominidae; genus Pan; species Pan paniscus. The sequence continues at coordinate 11,326,203 of NC_073263.2, read as the reverse complement.
ATGTACAGTATATTAAATATAATTACTGAAGATTTTGATAGTTTATTTACAGTATATATAACACATATTTGGTGTACTTTTTGATATTTTATGTACAGTAGATAATATATACTTACTGTAATTTTTCATATTTTATTTACAGTATGTAAAATGTATTTGGTGTACTTTTAGTTAATATTATATGAACAATATATGAAATATATTTACTGTACATTTTGATATTTTATGTACTGTATATAATATATATTTGGTGTACTTTTGATATTTTATGTAAATTATATAATATATATTTGGTGTAATTTTTGATATTTTACATAGGGTGTGTAATATATATTTACTGTACTTTTTGATATTTTCTTTACAGTATATAATATACATTTGGTGTAATTTTTGATATTTTATGTACATTATGTAATATATATTTACTGTACTTTTTGATATATTATTTACTGTATAGAAAATGTATTGTGTGTAGTTTTAGTTAATATTATATCTACAATATATGAAATAAAGTTACTGTACTTTCTGATATTTAATGTACAGTATATAATAAATATTTGGTGTACTTTTGATATTTTACGTACAGTATGTAATATATATTTACTGTACTTTTTGATATTTTATTTACAGTATATAAAATGTATTTGGTGTACTTTTAGTTAATATTATATATACAAAATATGAAATATATTTACTGTACTTTTTGATATTTTATGTACAGTATACAAGATATATTTGCTGTCCTTTTGATATTTTATATAAATTATATAATATATATTTGGTGTAGTTTTTGATGTTTTACATAGGGTGTGTAATATATATTTAATGTACTTTTTGATATTTTATTTACAGTATATAAAATGTATTTGGTGTAGTTTTAGTTAATATTATATGTACAATATATGATATATATTTACTGTACTTTTTGATATTTTATGTACAGTATATAATATATGTTTGGTGTACTTTTGATATTTTATGTAAATTATATAATATATATTTGGTGTAGTTTTTGATATTTTACATAGAGTGTAATATATATTTACTGTCAATTTTGATATTTTATTTAGGGTGTATAATATACATTTGGTGTAATTTTTGATATTTTATGTACAGTTTATTAAATATAATTACTGAAGATTTTGATAGTTTATTTACAGTATATATAACACATATTTGGTGTACTTTTTGATATTTTATGTACAGTAGATAATATATACTTACTGTAAATTTTTATATTTTATTTACCGTATGTAAAATGTATTTGTTGTACTTTTAGTTAATATTATATGTACAATACATGAAATATATTTACTGTACTTTTTGATATTTTATGTACAGTATATAATGTATATTTGGTGTACTTTTGATATTTTATGTAAATTATATAATATATATTTGGTGTAGTTTTTGATATTTTACATAGAGTGTAATATATATTTACTGTCCTTTTTGATATTTTATTTAGAGTGTATAATATACATTTGGTGTAATTTTTGATATTTTATGTACAGTATATTAAATATAATTACTGAAGATTTTGATAGTTTATTTACAGTATATATAACACATATTTGGTGTACTTTTTGATATTTTATGTACAGTAGATACTATATACTTACTGTAATTTTTGATATTTTATTTACAGTCTGTAAAGTGTATTTGGTGTAGTTTTAGTTAATATTATATGTACAATATATGAAATATATTTACTGTACTTTTTGATATTTTATGTACAGTATGTAATATATATTTGGTGTACTTTTGATATTTTATGTAAATTATATAAACTATACTAGGTGTAGTTTTTGATATTTTACATAGAGTGTAATATATATTTACTGTCTTTTTGATATTTTATTTAGAGTGTATAATATACATTTGGTGTAATTATTGATATTTTATGTACAGTATATTAAATATAATTACTGAAGGTTTTGATAGTTTATTTACAGTATATATAACACATATTTGGTGCACTTTTTGATATTTTATGTTCAGTAGATAATATATACTTACTGTAATTTTTGATATTTTATTTACAGTATGTAAAATGTATTTGGTGTAGTTTTAGTTAATAGTATATGTACAAAATATGAAATATATTTACTGTACTTTTTGATATTTTATGTACAGTATATAATATATATTTGGTGTACTTTTGATATTTTATGTAAATTATATAATATATACGGTGTAGTTTTTGATATTTTACATAGAGTGTAATATATATTTACCGTCCTTTTTGATATTTTATTTAGAGTGTATAATATACATTTGGTGTAATTATTGATATTTTATGTACAGTATATTAAATATAATTACTGAAGATTTTGATAGTTTATTTACAGTATATATAACACATATTTGGTGTACTTTTTATATTTTATGTACAGTAGATAATATATACTTACTGTAGTTTTTGATATTTTATTTACAGTATATAAAATGCATTTGTTGTAGTTTTAATTAATATTATATGTACAATATATGAAATATATTTACTGTACTTTTTGATATTTTATGTACATTATATAATATATATTTGTTGTACTTTTGATATTTTATGTAAATTATATAATATATATTTGGTGTAGTTTTTGATATTTTACATAGAGTGTAATATATATTTACTTTCCTTTTTGATATTTTATTTAGAATGTATAATATACATTTGGTGTAATTATTGATATTTTATGTACAGTATATTAAATATAATTACTGAAGATTTTGATAGTTTATTTACAGTATATATAACACATATTTGGTGTACTTTTAGATATTTTATACAGTAGATAATATATACTTACTGTAATTTTTGATATTTTATTTACAGTATATAAAATGTATTTGGTGTAGTTTTAGTTAATATTATATGTACAATATATGAAATATATTTACTGTACTTTTTGATATTTTAGGTACAGTATATAATATATATTTGGTGTACTTTTCATATTTTATGTAAGTTATATAATATATATTTGGTGTAGTTTTTGATATTTCGCATAGGGTGTGTAATATATATTTACTTTCTTTTTTGATATTTTATTTAGAGTATATAATATACATTTGGTGTAATTTTTGATATTTTATGTACAGTATATTAAATATAATTACTGTAGTATTTGATAGTAAACTTACGGTATGTATTACACATATTTGGTGTACTTTTTGATATTTTATGTACAGTATGTAATATATATTTTCTGTTCTTTTTGATATTTTATTTACAGTATACAAAATGTATTTGGTGTACTGTTTGTTAATATTAAGTATACAATATATGAAATATATTTACTGTACGTTTTGATATTTTATGTAAAATATATAAGATATATTTGCTGACCTTTTGATATTTTATGTAAATTATATAATATATATTTGGTGTAGTTTTTGATATTTTACATAGAGTGTAATATATATTTACTGTCGTTTTTGATATTTTATTTAGAGTGTATAATATGCATTTGGTGCAATTTTTGATATTTTATGTACAGTATATTAAATATAATTACTGAAGATTTTGATTATTTATAGTATTTATAACACATATTTGGTGTTCTTTTTGATATTTTATGTACAGTAGATAATATATACTTACTGTAATTTTTTATATTTTATTTACCGTATGTAAAATGTATTTGTTGTACTTTTAGTTAACATTATATGTACAATATATGAAATATATTTACTGTACTTTTTGATATTTTATGTACAGTATATAATGTATATTTGGTGTACTTTTGATATTTTATATAAATTATATAATATATATTTGGTGTAGTTTTTGATATTTTACATAGAGTGTAATACATATTTACTGTCCTTTTTGATATTTTATTTAGAGTGTATAATATACATTTGTTGTAATTTTTGACATTTTATGAACAGTATATTAAATATAATTACTGAAGATTTTGATAGTTTATTTACACTATATATAACTCATATTTCGTGTACTTTTTGATATTTTATGTACAGTAGATAATATATACTTACTGTAATTTTTGATATTTTATTTACAGTATGTAAAATGTATTTGGTGTACTTTTAGTTATTATTATATGTACAATATATGAAATATATTTACTGTACTTTTTGATATTTTATGTACAGTATATAATATATATTTGGTGTACTTTTGATATTTTATGTAAATTAAATAATATATATTTGGTGTAGTTTTTGATATTTTACATAGAGTGTAATATATATTTACTGTCCTTTTTGATATTTTATTTAGAGTGTATAATATACATTTGGTGTAATTTTTGATATTTTATGTACAGTATATTAAATATAATTACTGAAGATTTTGATAGTTTATTACAGTATATATATATCCCATATTTGGTGTACTTTTTGATATTTTATGTACAGTAAATAATATATACTTACTGTAATTTTTGATATTTTATTTACAGTATGTAAAATGTACTTGGTGTAGTTTTAGTTAATATTATATGTACAATATATGAAATATATTTACTGTACTTTTTGATATTTTATGTACAGTATATAATATATATTTGGTGTACTTTTGATATTTTATGTAAATTAAATAATATATATTTGGTGTAGTTTTTGATATTTTACATAGAGTGTAATATATATTTACTGTCCTTTTTGATATTTTATTTAGAGTGTATAATATACATTTGGTGTAATTTTTGATATTTTATGAACAGTATATTAAATATAATTACTGAAGATTTGGATAGTTCATTTACAGTATATATAACACCTATTTGGTGTACTTTTTGATATTTTATGTACAGTAGATTATATATACTTACTGGAATTTTTTATATTTTATTTACAGTATGTAAAATGTATTTGGTGTAATTTTAGTTAATATTATATGTACAATATATGAAATATATTTACTGTACTTTTTGATATTTAATGTACAGTAGATAATATATACTTACTGTAATTTTTTATATTTTATTAACAGTATGAAAAATGTATTTGGCGTACTTTTAGTTAATATTACATGTACAATATATGAAATATATTTACTGTACTTTTTGATATTTTATGTAGAGTATATAATATATATTTGGTGTACTTTTTATATTTTATGTAAATTATATAATATATATTTGGTGTAGTTTTTGATATTTTACATAGAGTGTAATATATATTTACTGTCTTTTTGCTGCTTTATTTAGAGTGCATAATATACGTTTGGTGTAATTTTTGATATTTTATGAACAGTATATTAAATATAATTATTGAAGATTTTGATAGTTTATTTACAGTATATATAACACATATTTGGTGTGCTTTTTGATATTTTATGTACAGTAGATAATATATACATTCTGTAAATTTTATATTTTATTTACACTATGTAAAATGTATTTGGTGTACTTTTAGTTAATATTACATGTACAATATATGAAATGTATTTACTGTACTTTTTGTTATTTTATGTACAGTACATAATATATATTTGGTGTACTTTTGATGTTTTATGTAAATTATATAATATATATTTGGTGTAGTTTTTGATATTTTACATAGAGTGTAATATATATTTACTGTCATTTTTGATATTTTATTTAGAATGTATAATATACATTTGGTGTAATTTTTGATATTTTATGTACAGTATGTTAAATATAATTACTGAAGATTTTGATAATTTATTTACAGTATATATAACACATATTTGTTGTACTTTTTGATATTTTATGTACAGTAGATAATATAAACTTACTGTAATTTTTGATATTTTATTTACAGTATGTAAAATGTATTTGGTGTGCTTTTAGTTAATATTACATGTACAATCTATGAAATATATTTACTGTACTTTTTGATATTTTATGTACAGTATATAATATATATTTCGTGTATATTTGATATTTTATGTAAATTATATAATATATATTTGGTGTAGTTTTTGATATTTTACATAGAGTGTAATATATATTTACTGTCCTTTTTGATATTTTATTTAGAGTGTATAATATACATTTGTTGTAATTTTTGATATTTTATGAACAGTATATTAAATATAATTACTGAAGATTTTGATAGTTTATTTACAGTATATATAACACATATTTGGTGTACTTTTTGATATTTTATGTACAGTAATAATATATATTTACTGTAATTTTTGATAATTTATTTACAGTATGTAAAATGTATTTGGTGTACTTTTAGTTATTATTATATGTACAATATATGAAATATATTTACTGTACTTTTTGATATTTTATGTACAGTATATAATATATATTTGGTGTACTTTTGATATTTTTTGTAAATTAAATAATATATATTTGGTGTAGTTTTTGATATTTTACATAGAGTGTAATATATATTTACTGTCCTTTTTGATATTTTATTTAGAGTGTATAATATACATTTGGTGTAATTTTTGATATTTTATGTACAGTATATTAAATATAATTACTGAAGATTTTGATAGTTTATTACAGTATATATATATCCCATATTTGGTGTACATTTTGATATTTTATGTACAGTAGATAATATATACTTACTGTAATTTTTGATATTTTATTTACAGTATGTAAAATGTATTTGGTGCACTTTTAGTTAATATTATATGTACAATATATGAAATATATTTACTGTACTTTTTGATATTTTATGTACAGTATATAATATATATTTGGTGTACTTTTGATATTTTATGTAAATTAAATAATATATATTAGGTGTAGTTTTTGATATTTTACATAGAGTGTAATATATATTTACTGCCATTTTTGATATTTTATTTAGAGTGTATAATATACATTTGGTGTAATTTTTTATATTTTGTGTACAGTATAATAAATATAATTACTGAAGATATTGATAGTTTATTTACGGTATATATAACACATATTTGGTGTACTTTTTGATATTTTATGTACAGTAGATAATATATACTTACTGTAATTTTTGATATTTTATTTACTCTACGCAAAATATATTTGTTGTACTTTTAGTTAATATTATATGTACAATATATGAAATATATTTACTGTACTTTTTGATATTTTATGTACAGTATATAATATATATTTGGTGTACTTTTGATATTTTATGTAAATTATATAATATATATTTGGTGTAGTTTTTGATATTTTACATAGAGTGAAATATATATTTACTGTCCTTTTTGATATTTTATTTAGAGTGTATAATATACATTTGGTGTAATTTTTGATATTTTATGAACAGTATATTAAATATAATTTCTGAAGATTTTGATAGTTCATTTACAGTATATATAACACCTATTTGGTGTACTTTTTGATATTTTATGTACAGTAGATTATATATACTTACTGGAATTTTTATATTTTATTTACAGTATGTAAAATGTATTTGGTGCAATTTTAGTTAATATTTATGTACAATATATGAAATATATTTACTGTACTTTTTGATATTTAATGTACAGTAGATAATATATACTTACTGTAATTTTTTATATTTTATTTACAGTATGTAAAATGTATTTGGTGTACTTTTAGTTAATATTACATGTACAATATATGAAATATATTTACTGTACTTTTGATATTTTATGTACAGTATATAATATATATTTGGTGTACTTTTGATATTTTATGTACATTATATAATATATATTTCGTGTAGTTTTTGATATTTTACATAGAGTGTAATATATATTTACTGTCATTTTTGATATTTTATTTAGAATGTATAATATACATTTGGTGTAATTTTTGATATTTTATGTACAGTATGTTAAATATAATTACTGAAGATTTTGATAGTTTATTTACAGTATATATAACACATATTTGTTGTACTTTTTTATATTTTATGTACAGTAGATAATATATACTTACTGTAATTTTTGATATTTTATTTACAGTATGTAAAATGTATTTGGTGTGCTTTTAGTTAATATTACATGTACAATCTATGAAATATATTTACTGTACTTTTTGATATTTTATGTACAGTATATAATATATATTTCGTGTACATTTGATATTTTATGTAAATTATATAATATATATTTGGTGTAGTTTTTGATATTTTACATAGAGTGTAATATATATTTACTGTCCTTTTTGATATTTTATTTAGAGTGTATAATATACATTTGTTGTAATTTTTGATATTTTATGAACAGTATATTAAATATAATTACTGAAGATTTTGATAGTTTATTTACAGTATATATAACACATATTTGGTGTACTTTTTGATATTTTATGTACAGTAGATAATATATACTTACTGTAATTTTTGATATTTTATTTACAGTATGTAAAATGTATTTGGTGTACTTTTAGTTATTAATATATGTACAATATATGAAATATATTTACTGTACTTTTTGATATTTTCTGTACAGTATATAATATATATTTGGTGTACTTTTGATATTTTATGTAAATTAAATAATATATATTTGGTGTAGTTTTTGATATTTTACATAGAGTGTAATATATATTTACTGTCCTTTTTCATATTTTATTTAGAGTGTATAATATACATTTGGTGTAATTTTTGATATTTTATGTACAGTATATTAAATATAATTACTGAAGATTTTGATAGTTTATTACAGTATATATATATCCCATACTTGGTGTACTTTTTGATATTTTATGTACAGTAGATAATATATAATTACTGTAATTTTTGATATTTTATTTACAGTATGTAAAATGTATTTGGTGTACTTTTAGTTAATATTATATGTACAATATTTGAAATATATTTACTGTACTTTTTGATATTCTATGTACAGTATATAATATATATTTGGTGTACTTTTGATATTTTATGTAAATTAAATAATATATATTTGGTGTAGTTTTTGATATTTTACATAGAGTGTAATATATATTTACTCTCATTTTTGATATTTTATTTAGAGTGTATAATATACATTTGGTGTAATTTTTTATATTTTATGTACAGTATAATAAATATAATTACAGAAGATTTTGATAGTTTATTTACAGTATATATAACACATATTTGGTGTACTTTCTGATATTTTATGTACAGTAGATAATATAAACTTACTGTAATTTTTGATATTTTATTTACTATATGCAAAATGTATTTGGTGTACTTTTAGTTAATATTATATGTACAATATATGAAATATATTTACTGTACTTTTTGATATTTTATGTACAGTATATAATATATATTTGGTGTACTTATGATATTTTATGTAAATTATATAATATATATTTGGTGTAGTTTTTGATATTTTACATAGAGTGTAATATATATTTACTGTCCTTTTTGATATTTTATTTAGAGTGTATAATATACGTTTGGTGTAATTTTTGATATTTTATGAACAGTATATTAAATATAATTACTGAAGATTTTGATAGTTTATTTACAGTATATATAACACATATTTGGTGTGCTTTTTGATATTTTATGTACAGTAGATAATATATACTGACTGTAAATTTTATATTTTATTTACAGTATGTAAAATGTATTTGGTGTAATTTTAGTTAATATTATATGTACAATATATGAAATATATTTACTGTAATATTTGATGTTCTATGTACAGTAGATAATATATACTTATTGTAATTTTTGATATTTTATTTACAGTATGTAAAATGTATTTGGTGTACTTTTAGTTATTATTATATGTACAATATATGAAATATATTTACTGTACTTTTTGATATTTTATGTACAGTATATAATATATATTTGGTGTACTTTTGATATTTTATGTAAATTAAATAATATATATTTGGTGTAGTTTTTGATATTTTACATAGTGTATAATATATATTTACTGTCCATTTTGATATTTTATTTAGAGTGTATAATATACATTTGGTGTAATTTTTGATATTTTATGTACAGTATATTAAATATAATTACTGAAGATTTTGATAGTTTATTACAGTATATATATATCCCATATTTGGTGTACTTTTTGATATTTTATGTACAGTAGATGATATGTACTTACTGTAATTTTTGATATTTTATTTACAGTATGTAAAATGTATTTGGTGTACTTTTAGTTAATATTATATGTACAATAAATGAAATATATTTACTGTACTTTTTGATATTTTATGTACAGTATATAATATATATTTGGTGTACTTTTGATATTTTATGTAAATTAAATAATATATATTTGTTGTAGTTTTTGATATTTTACATAGAGTGTAATATATATTTACTGTCATTTTTGATATTTTATTTAGAGTGTATAATATACATTTGGTGTAATTTTTTATATTTTATGTACAGTATAATAAATATAATTACTGAAAATTTTGATAGTTTATTTACAGTATATATAACACATATTTGGTGTACTTTTTGATATTTTATGTACAGTAGATAATATATACTTACTGTAATTTTTGATATTTTATTTACTGTATGCAAAATGTATTTGGTGTACTTTTAGTTAATATTATATGTACAATATATGAAATATATTTACTGTACATTTTGATATTTTATGTACAGTATATAATATATATTTGGTGTACTTTTGATATTTTATGTAGATTATATAATATATATTTGGTGTAGTTTTTGATATTTTACATAGAGTGAAATATATATTTACTGTCCTTTTTGGTATTTTATTTAGAGTGTATAATATACATTTGGTGTAATTTTTGATATTTTATGAACAGTATATTAAATATAATTACTGAAGATTTTGATAGTTTATTTACAGTATATATAACACATATTTGGTGTGCTTTTTGATATTTTATGTACAGTAGATAATATATACTTACTGTAAATTTTATATTTTATTTACAGTATGTAAAATGTATTTGGTGTACTTTTAGTTAATATTATATGTACAATATATGAAATATATTTACTGTAATTTTTGATATTCTATGTACAGTAGATAATATATACTTACTGTAATTTTTTATATTTTATTTACAGTATGTAAAATGTATTTGGTGTACTTTTAGTTAATATTACATGTACAATATATGAAATATATTTACTGTACTTTTTGATATTTTATGTACAGTATATAATATATATTTGGTGTACTTTTGATATTTTATGTAAATTATATAATATATATTTGGTGTAGTTTTTGATATTTTACATAGAGTGTAATATATATTTACTGTCATTTTTGATATTTTATTTAGAATGTATAATATACATTTGGTGTAATTTTTGATATTTTATGTACAGTATGTTAAATATAATTACTGTAGATTTTGATAGTTTATTTACAGCATATATAACACATATTTGGTGTACTTTTTGGTATTTTATGTACAGTAGATAATATATACTTACTGTAATTTTTTATATTTTATTTACAGTATGTAAAATGTATTTGGTGTACTTTTAGTTAATATTATATGTACAATATATGAAATATATTTACTGTACTTTTTGATATATTATGTACAGTAGATAATATATACTTACTGTAATTTTTTATATTTTATTTACAGTATGTAAAATGTATTTGGTGTACTTTTAGTTAATATTATAGGTACAACATATGAAATATATTTACTAAACTTTTTGAAATTTTATGTACAGTATACAATATTTATTTGGTGTACTTTTGATATTTTATGTAAATTATATAATATATATTTGTTGTAGTTTTTGATATTTTACATAGAGTGTAATATATATTTTCTGTCCTTTTTGATATTTTATTTAGAGTGTATAATATACATTTGGTATAATTTTTGATATTTTATGAACAGTATATTAAATATAATTACTGAAGATTTTGATAGTTTATTTACAGTATATATAATACATATTTGGTGTACTTTTTGATATTTTATGTACAGTAGATAATATATACTTACTGTAATTTTTTATATTTTATTTACAGTATATAAAATGTATTTGGTGTACTTTTAGTTAATATTATATGTACAGTATGTGAAATATATTTACTGTACTTTTTGATATTTTATGTACAGTAGATAATATAAACTTACTGAAAGTTTTTATATTTTATTTACAGTATGTAAAATGTATTTGGTGTACTTCTAGTTAATATTATATGTACAACATATGAAATACATTTACTGTACTTTTTGATATTTTATGTACAGTATATAATATATATTTGGTGTACTTTTGATATTTTATGTAAATTATATAATATATAATTGGTTTAGTTTTTGATATTTTACATAGATTGTAATATATATTTACTGTCCTTTTTGATATTTAATTTAGAGTGTATAATATACATTTGGTGTAATTTTTGATATTTTATGTACAGTATATTAAATATAATTACTGAAGATTTTGACAGTTTATTTACAGTATATATAACACATATTAGGTGTACTTTTTCATATTTTTTGTACTGTTGATAATATATACTTACTGTAATTATTGATATTTTATTTACAGTATGTAAAATGTATTTGGTGTACTTTTAGTTAATATTATATGTACAATATATGAAATATATTTACTGTACTTTTTGATATTTTATGTACAGTATATAATATATATTTGGTGTACTTTTGATATTTTATGTAAATTATATAATATATATTTGGTGTAGTTTTTGATATTTTACATAGTGTGAAATATATATTTACTGTCCTTTTTGATATTTTATTTAGAGTGTATAATATACATTTGGTGTAATTTTTGATATTTTATGAACAGTATATTAAATATAATTACTGAAGAATTTGATAGTTCATTTACAGTATATATAACACCTATTTGGTGTACTTTTTGATATTTTATGTACAGTAGATTATATATACTTACTGTAATTTTTTATATTTTATTTACTGTATGTAAAATTTATTTGGTGTAATTTTAGTTAATATTATATGTACAATATATGAAATATATTTACTGTACTTTTTGATATTTAATGTACAGTAGATAATATATACTTACTGTAATTTTTTATATTTTATTTACAGTATGAAAAATGTATTTGGTGTACTTTTAGTTAATATTATATGTACAATCTATGAAATATATTTACTGTACTTTTTGATATTTTATGTACAGTATATAATATATATTTGGTGTACTTTTGATATTTTATGTAAATTATATAATATATATTTGGTGTAGTTTTTGATATTTTACATAGAGTGTAATATATATTTACTGTCCTTTTTGATATTTTATTTAGAGTGTATAATATACGTTTGGTGTAATTTTTGATATTTTATGAACAGTATATTAAATATAATTACCGAAGATTTTGATAGTTTATTTACAGTATATATAACACATATTTGGTGTACTTTTTGATATTTTATGTACAGTAGATAATATATACTTACTGTAAATTTTATATTTTATTTACAGTATGTAAAATGTATTTGGTTTACTTTTAGTTAATATTATATGTACAATATATGAAATATATTTACTGTAATTTTTGATATTCTATGTACAGTAGATATATATACTTACTGTAATTTTTTATATTTTATTTACAGTATGTAAAATGTATTTGGTGTACTCTTAGTTAATATTACATGTACAATATATGAAATATATTTAATGTACTTTTTGATATTTTATGTACAGTATATAATATATATTTGGTGTACTTTTGATATTTTATGTAAATTATATAATATATATTTGGTGTAGTTTTTGATATTTTACATAGAATGTAATATATATTTACTGTCATTTTTGATATTTTATTTAGAATGTATAATATATATTTGGTGTAATTTTTGATATTTTATGTACAGTATGTTAAATATAATTACTGTAGATTTTGATAGTTTATTTACAGCATATATAACACATATTTGGTGTACTTTTTGGTATTTTATGTACAGTAGATAATATATACTTACTGTAATTTTTTATATTTTATTTACAGTATGTAAAATGTATTTGGTGTACTTTTAGTTAATATTATATGTACAATATATGAAATATATTTACTGTACTTTTTGATATATTATGTACAGTAGATAATATATACTTACTGTAATTTTTTATATTTTATTTACAGTATGTAAAATGTATTTGGTGTACTTTTAGTTAATATTATAGGTACAACATATGAAATATATTTACTAAACTTTTTGAAATTTTATGTACAGTATACAATATTTATTTGGTGTACTTTTGATATTTTATGTAAATTATATAATATATATTTGTTGTAGTTTTTGATATTTTACATAGAGTGTAATATATATTTTCTGTCCTTTTTGATATTTTATTTAGAGTGTATAATATACATTTGGTATAATTTTTGATATTTTATGAACAGTATATTAAATATAATTACTGAAGATTTTGATAGTTTATTTACAGTATATATAATACATATTTGGTGTACTTTTTGATATTTTATGTACAGTAGATAATATATACTTACTGTAATTTTTTATATTTTATTTACAGTATATAAAATGTATTTGGTGTACTTTTAGTTAATATTATATGTACAGTATGTGAAATATATTTACTGTACTTTTTGATATTTTATGTACAGTAGATAATATAAACTTACTGAAAGTTTTTATATTTTATTTACAGTATGTAAAATGTATTTGGTGTACTTCTAGTTAATATTATATGTACAACATATGAAATACATTTACTGTACTTTTTGATATTTTATGTACAGTATATAATATATATTTGGTGTACTTTTGATATTTTATGTAAATTATATAATGTATAATTGGTTTAGTTTTTGATATTTTACATAGATTGTAATATATATTTACTGTCCTTTTTGATATTTAATTTAGAGTGTATAATATACATTTGGTGTAATTTTTGATATTTTATGTACAGTATATTAAATATAATTACTGAAGATTTTGACAGTTTATTTACAGTATATATAACACATATTAGGTGTACTTTTTCATATTTTTTGTACTGTTGATAATATATACTTACTGTAATTATTGATATTTTATTTACAGTATGTAAAATGTATTTGGTGTACTTTTAGTTAATATTATATGTACAATATATGAAATATATTTACTGTACTTTTTGATATTTTATGTACAGTATATAATATATATTTGGTGTACTTTTGATATTTTATGTAAATTATATAATATATATTTGGTGTAGTTTTTGATATTTTACATAGTGTGAAATATATATTTACTGTCCTTTTTGATATTTTATTTAGAGTGTATAATATACATTTGGTGTAATTTTTGATATTTTATGAACAGTATATTAAATATAATTACTGAAGAATTTGATAGTTCATTTACAGTATATATAACACCTATTTGGTGTACTTTTTGATATTTTATGTACAGTAGATTATATATACTTACTGTAATTTTTTATATTTTATTTACTGTATGTAAAATTTATTTGGTGTAATTTTAGTTAATATTATATGTACAATATATGAAATATATTTACTGTACTTTTAGATATTTAATGTACAGTAGATAATATATACTTACTGTAATTTTTTATATTTTATTTACAGTATGAAAAATGTATTTGGTGTACTTTTAGTTAATATTATATGTACAATCTATGAAATATATTTACTGTACTTTTTGATATTTTATGTACAGTATATAATATATATTTGGTGTACTTTTGATATTTTATGTAAATTATATAATATATATTTGGTGTAGTTTTTGATATTTTACATAGAGTGTAATATATATTTACTGTCCTTTTTGATATTTTATTTAGAGTGTATAATATACGTTTGGTGTAATTTTTGATATTTTATGAACAGTATATTAAATATAATTACCGAAGATTTTGATAGTTTATTTACAGTATATATAACACATATTTGGTGTACTTTTTGATATTTTATGTACAGTAGATAATATATACTTACTGTAAATTTTATATTTTATTTACAGTATGTAAAATGTATTTGGTTTACTTTTAGTTAATATTATATGTACAATATATGAAATATATTTACTGTAATTTTTGATATTCTATGTACAGTAGATATATATACTTACTGTAATTTTTTATATTTTATTTACAGTATGTAAAATGTATTTGGTGTACTCTTAGTTAATATTACATGTACAATATATGAAATATATTTAATGTACTTTTTGATATTTTATGTACAGTATATAATATATATTTGGTGTACTTTTGATATTTTATGTAAATTATATAATATATATTTGGTGTAGTTTTTGATATTTTACATAGAATGTAATATATATTTACTGTCATTTTTGATATTTTATTTAGAATGTATAATATATATTTGGTGTAATTTTTGATATTTTATGTACAGTATGTTAAATATAATTACTGAAGATTTTGATAGTTTATTTACAGTATATATAACACATATTTGGTGTACTTTTTGATATTTTATGTACAGTAGATAATATATACTTACTGTAATTTTTGATATTTTATTTACAGTATGTAAAATGTATTTGGTGTGCTTTTAGTTAATATTACATGTACAATCTATGAAATATATTTACTGTACTTTTTGATATTTTATGTACAGTATATAATATATATTTCGTGTACATTTGATATTTTATGTAAATTATATAATATAAATTTGGTGTAGTTTTTGATATTTTACATAGAGTGTAATATATATTTACTGTCCTTTTTGATATTTTATTTAGAGTGTATAATATACATTTGTTGTAATTTTTGATATATTATGAACAGTATATTAAATATAATTACTGAAGATTTTGATAGTTTATTTACAGTATATATAACACATATTCGGTGTACTTTTTGATATTTAATGTACAGTAGATAATATATACTTACTGTAATTTTTGATATTTTATTTACATTATGTAAAATGTATTTGGTGTACTTAGTTATTATTATATGTACAATATATGAAATATATTTACTGTACTTTTTGATATTTTATGTACAGTATAAAATATATATTTTGTGTACTTTTGATATTTTATGTAAATTATATAATATATATTTGGTGTAGTTTTTGATATTTTACATAGAGTGTAATATATATTTACTGTCCTTTTTGATATTTAATTTAGAGTGTATAATATACATTTGGTGTAATTTTTGATATTTTATGAACAGTATATTAAATATAATTACTGAAGATTTTGATAGTTTATTTACAGTATATATAACACATGTTTGGTGTACTTTTTCATATTTTATGTACAGTAGATAATATATACTTACTGTAATTTTTTATATTTTATTTACAGTATGTAAAATGTATTTGATGTACTTTTATTTAATATTATATGTACAATATATGAAATATATTTACTGTACTTTTTGATATTTTATGTAGAGTATATAATATGTATTTGGTGTACTTTTGATGTTTTATGAAAATTATATAATATGTATTTGGTATAGTTTTTGATATTTTACATAGAGTGTAATATATATTTTCTGTCCTTTTTGATATTTTATTTAGAGTGTATAATATACATTTGGTGTAATTTTTGATATTTTATGAACAGTATATTAAATATAATTACTGAAGATTTTGATAGTTTATTTACAGTATATATAACACATATTTGGTGTACTTTTTGATACTTTATGTACAGTAGATAATATATACTTACTGTAATTTTTTATATTTTATTTACAGTATGTAAAATGTATTTGGTGTACTTTTAGTTAATATTATATGTACAATATGTGAAATATATTTACTGTACTATTTGATATTTTATGTACAGGAGATAATATAAAATTACTGAATTTTTTTATATTTTATTTACAGTATGTAAAATGTATTTGGTGTACTTTTAGTTAATATTATATGTACAATATATGAAATATATTTACTGTACTTTTTGATATTTTATGTACAGTATATAATATATATTTGGTGTACTTTTGATATTTTATGTAAATTATATAATATATACTTGGTTTAGTTTTTGATACTTTACATAGAGTGTAATATATATTTTCTGTCCTTTTTGATATTTTATTTAGAGTGTATAATATACATTTGGTGTAATTTTTAATATTTTATGAACAGTATATTAAATATAATTACTGAAGATTTTGATAGTTTATTTACAGTATATATAACACATATTTGGTGTACTTTTTGATATTCTATGTACAGTAGATTATATGTACTTACTGTAATTTTTGATATTTTATTTACAGTATGTAAAATGTATTTGGTGTATTTTAGTTATTATTATATGTACAATATATGAAATATATTTACTGTACTTTTTGATATTTTATGTACAGTATATAATATATATTTGGTGTACTTTTGATATTTTATGTAAATTATATAATATATACTTGGTGTAGTTTTTGATATTTTACATAGAGTGTAATATATATTTACTGTCTTTTTGATATTTTATTTAGAGTGTATAATATACATTTGGTGTAATTTTTGGTATTTTATGAGCAGTATATTAAATATAATTACTGAAGATTTTGATAGTTTATTTACAGTATATATAACACATATTTGGTGTACTTTTTGATATTTTATGTACAGTAGATAATATATACTTACTGTAATTTTTTATATTTTATTTACAGTCTGTAAAATGTATTTGGTGTACTTTTAGTTAATATTATATGTACAATATATGAAATATATTTAATGTACTTTTTGATATTTTATTTACAGTATATAATATATATTTGGTGTACTTTTGATATTTTATGTAAGTTATATACTATATATTTGGTGTAGTTTTTGATATTTTACATAGAGTGTAATATATATTTACTGTCCTTTTTGATATTTTATTTAGAGTGTATAATATACATTTGGTGTAATTTTTGATATTTTATGAACAGTATATTAAATATAATTACTGAAGTTTTTGATAGTTTATTTACAGTATATATAACACATATTTGTTGTACTTTTTGATATTTTATGTACAGTAGATAATATATACTTACTGTAATTTTTGATATTTTATTTACAGTATGTAAAATGTATTTGTTGTACTTTTAGTTAATATTATATGTTCTATATATGAAATATATTTACTGTACTTTTTGATATTTTATGTACAGTATATAATATATATTTGGTGTACTTTTGATATTTTATGTAAATTATATAATACATATTTGGTGTAGTTTTTGATATTTTTCATAGAGTGTAATATATATTTACTGTCCTTTTTGTTATTTTATTTAGAGTGTATAATATACATTTGGTGTAATTTTTGATATTTTATGAACAGTATATTAAATATAATTACTGAAGATTTTGATAGTTTATTTACAGTATATATAACACATATTTGGTGTACTTTTTCATATTTTATGTACAGTAGATAATATATACTTACTGTAATTTTTTATATTTTATTTACAGTCTGTAAAATGTATTTGGTGTACTTTTAGTTAATATTATATGTACAATATGTGAAATATATTTACTGTACTATTTGATATTTTATTTACAGTAGATAATATAAACTTACTGTAATTTTTTATATTTTATTTACAGTATGTAAAATGTATTTGGTGTACTTTTAGTTAATATTATATGTACAACATATGAAATATATTTACTGTACTTTTTGATATATTTTGTACAGTATATAATATATATTTGGTGTACTTTTGATATTTTATATAAATTATATAATATATACTTGGTTTAGTTTTTGATATTTTACATAGAGTGTAATATATATTTACTGTCCTTTTTGATATTTAATTTAGAGTGTATAATATACATTTGGTGTAATTTTTGATATTTTATGAACAGTATATTAAATATAATTACTGAAGATTTTGATAGTTTATTTACAGTATATATAACACATATTTGGTGTACTTTTTCATATTTTTTGTACAGTAGATAATATATACTTACTGTAATTTTTGATATTTTATTTACAGTATGTAAAATGTATTTGGTGTACTTTTAGTTAATATTATATGTACAATATATGAAATATATTTACTGTACTTTTTGATATTTTATGTACAATATATAATATATATTTGGTGTACTTTTGATATTTTATGTAAATTATATAATATATATTTGGTGTAGTTTTTGATATTTTACATAGCGTGTAATATATATTTACTGTCCTTTTTGATATTTTATTTAGAGTGTATAATATACATTTGGTGTAATTTTTGACATTTTATGAACAGTATATTAAATATAATTACTGAAGATTTTGATAGTTTATTTACAGTATATATAACACATATTTGGTGTACTTTTTGATATTTTATGTACAGTAGATTATATATACTTACTGTAATTTTTGATATTTTATTTACAGTATGTAAAACGTTTTTGGTGTACTTTTAGTTATTATTATATGTACAATATATGAAATATATTTACTGTACTTTTTGATATTTTATGTACATTATATAATATATATTTGGTGTACTTTTGATATTTTATGTAAATTATATAATATATACTTTGTGTAGTTTTTGATATTTTACATAGTGTGTAATATATATTTACTGTCTTTTTGATATTTTATTTAGAGTGTATAATATACATTTGGTGTAATTTTTGGTATTTTATGAACAGTATATAAAATATAATTACTGAAGATTTTGATAGTTTATTTACAGTATATATAACACATATTTGGTGTACTTTTTGATATTTTATGTACAGTAGATAATATATACTTACTGTAATTTTTTATATTTTATTTACAGTCTGTAAAATGTATTTGGTGTACTTTTAGTTAATATTATATGTACAATATGTGAAATATATTTACTGTACTTTTTGATATTTTATGTACAGTAGATAATATAAACTTACTGTAATTTTTTATATGTTATTTACAGTATGTAAAATGTATTTGGTGTACTTTTAGTAAATATTATATGTACAACATATGAAATATATTTACTGTACTTTTTGATATTTTATGTACAGTATATAATATATATTTGGTGTACTTTTTATATTTTATGTAAATTATATAATATATATTTGGTGTAGTTTTTGATATTTTACATAGAGTGTAATATATATTTACTGTCCTTTTTGATATTTTATTTAGAGTGCATAATATACATTTGGTGTAATTTTTGATATTTTATGAACAGTATATTAAATATAATTACTGAAGATTTTGATAGTTTATTTACAGTATATATAACACATATTTGGTGTACTTTTTCATATTTTATGTACAGTAGATAATATATACTTACTGTAATTTTTTATATGTTATTTACACTATGTAAAATGTATTTGTTGTACTTTTAGTTAATATTATATGTACAATATATGAAATATATTTACTGTACTTTTTGATATTTTATATACAGTATATAATATGTATTTGGTGAACTTTTGATATTTTATGTAAATTATATAATATATATTTGGTGTAGTTTTTGATATTTTACATAGAGTGTAATATATATTTACTGTCCTTTTTGTTATTTTATTTGGAGTGTATAATATACATTTGGAGTAATTTTTGATATTTTATGTACAGTATATTAAATATAATTACTGAAGATTTTGATAGTTTATTTACAGTATATATAACACATATTTGGTGTACTTTTTGGTATTTTAAGTACAGTAGATAATATATACTTACTGTAATTTTTTATATTTTATTTACAGCATGTAAAATGTATTTGTTGTACTTTTAGTTAATATTATATGTCCAATATATCAAATATATTTACTGTACTTTTTGATATTTTATGTACGGTATATAATATATATTTGGTGTACTTTTGATATTTTATGTAAGTTATATAATATATATTTGGTGTAGTTTTTGATATTTTACATAGAGTGTAATATATATTTACTGTCCTTTTTGATATTTTATTTAGAGTGTATAATATACATTTGGTGTAATTTTTGATATTTTATGAACAGTATATTAAATATAATTACTGAAGATTTTGATAGTTTATTTACAGTATATATAACACATATTTGGTGTACTTTTTGATATTTTATGTACAGTAGATAATATATACTTACTGTAATTTTTGATATTTTATTTACAGTATGTAAAATGTATTTGGTGTACTTTTAGTTAATATTATATGTACTATATATGAAATATATTTACTGTACCTTTTGATATTTTATGTACAGTATATAATATATATTTGGTGTACTTTTGTTATTTTATGTAAATTATATAACACTTATTTGGTGTAGTTTTTGATATTTTTCATAGAGTGTAATATATATTTACTGTCCTTTTTGATATTTTATTTAGAGTGTATAATATACATTGTGTGTAATTTTTGATATATTATGAACAGTATATGAAATATAATTACTGAAGATTTTGATAGTTTATTTACAGTTTATATAACACATATTTGGTGTACTTTTTGATATTTTATTTACAGTAGATAATATATACTTACTGTAATTTTTGATATTTTATTTACAGTATGTAAAATGTATTTGGTGTAATTTTAGTTAATATTATATGTACAATATATGAAATATATTTACTGTACTTTTTGGTATTTTATGTACAGTATATAATATATATTTGGTGTACTTTTGATATTTTATGTAAATTATATAATATATATTTGGTGTAATTTTTGATATTTTCCATAGAGTGTAATATATATTTACTGTCCTTTTTGATATTTTATTTAGAGTGTATAATATACATTTGGTGTAATTTTTGATATTTTATGAACAGTATATTAAATATAATTACTGAGGATTTTCATAGTTTATTTACAGTATATATAACACATATTTGGTGTACTTTTTTATATTTTATGTACAGTAGATAATATATACTTACTGCAATTTTTATATTTTATTTACAGTATGTAAAATGTATTTGGTGTACTTTTAGTTAATATTATATGTACAATATATGAAATACATTTACTGTACTATTTGATATTTTATGTACAGTAGATAATATATACTTACTGTAATTTTTGATATTTTATTTACAGTATGTAAAATGTATTTGGTGGACTTTTAATTAATATTATATGTATAGTATATGAAATATATTTACTGTACTTTTTGATATTTTATGTACAGTATATAATATATATTTGGTGTACTTTTGATATTTTATGTAAATTATATAATATATATTTGGTGTAGTTTTTGATATTTTACATAGAGTGTAATATATATTTACTGTCATTTTTGATATATTATTTAGAGTGTATAATGTACATTTGGTGTAATTTTTGATATTTTATGTACAGTATATTAAATATAATTACTGAAGATATTGATAGTTTATTTACAGTATATATAACACATATTTGGTGTACTTTTTGATATTTTATGTACAGTAGATAATATATACTTACTGTAATTTTTTATATTTTATTTACAGTATGTAAAATGTATTTGTTGTACTTTTAGTTAATATTATATGTACAAAATATGAAATATATTTACTGTACTTTTTGATATTTTATGTACAGTAGTTAATATATACTTACTGTTATTTTTGATATTTTATTTACAGTATGTAAAATGTATTTGGTGTACTTTTAGATACTATTATATGTACAATATATGAAATATATTTACTGTATTTGATATTTTATGTACAGTATATAATATATATTTGGTGTACTTTTGATATTTTATGTAAATTATATAATATATACTTGGTGTAGTTTTTGATATTTTACATAGAGTGTAATATATAATTACTGTCCTTTTTGATATTTTATTTAGAGTGTATAATATACATTTGGTGTAATTTTTTATATTTTATGAACAGTATATTAAATATAATTACTGAAGATTTTGATAGTTTATTTACAATATATATAACACATATTTGGTGTACTTTTTGATAGTTTATGTACAGTAGATAATATATACTTACTGTAATTATTTATATTTTATTTACAGTATTTAAAATGTATTTGTTGTACTTTTAGTTAACATTATATGTACAATATATGAAATATATTTACTGTACTTTTTGATATTTCATGTACAGTAGATAATATATACTTACAGTAATTTTTGATATTTTATTTACAGTATGTAAAATGTATTTGGTGTACTTTTAGTTAATATTATATGTACAATATATGAAATATATTTACTGTACTTTTTGATACTTTATGTACAGTATATAATATATATTTGGTGTACTTTTCATATTTTATGTAAATTATATAATATATAATTGGTGTAGTTTTTCATATTTTACATAGAGTGTAATATATATTTACTGTCCTTTTTGATATTTTATTTACAGTGTATAATATACATTTGGTGTAATTTTTGATATTTTATGAACAGTATATTAAATATAATTACTGAAGATTTTGATAGTTTGTTTACAGTATATATAACACATATTTGGTGTACTTTTTGATATTTTATGTACAGTAGATAATATATACTTACTGTACTTTTTTATATTTTATTTACAGTATGTAAAATGCATTTGGTGTACTTTTAGTTAATATTATATGTACAATATATGAAATATATTTACTGTAATTTTTGATATTTTATGTACAGTATATAATATATATTTGGTGTACTTTTGATATTTTATGTAAATTATATAATATATATTTGGTGTAGTTTTTGATATTTTACATAGAGTGTAATATATATTTACGGTCATTTTTGATATTTTATTTTGAGTGTATAATATACATTGGGTGTAATTTTTGTTATTTTATGTACAGTATATTAAATATAATTACTGAAGATTTTGATAATTTATTTACAGTATATATAACACATATTTGGTGTAGTTTTTGATATTTTATGTACAGTAGATAATATATACTTACAGTAGTTTTTGATATTTTATTTACAGTATGTTAAATGTATTTGGTGTACTTTTAGTTAATATTATATGTACAATATATGAAATATATTTACTGTACTTTTTGATATTTTATGTACAGTATATAATATATATTTGGTGTACTTTTGATATTTTATGTAAATTATATAATATATATTTGGTGCAGTTTTTGATATTTTACATAGAGTGTAATATATATTTACTGTCCTTTTTGATATTTTATTTAGTGTGTATAATATACATTTGGTGTAATTTTTGATATTTAGTGAACAGTATATTAAATATAATTACTGAAGGTTTTGATAGTTTATTTACAGTATATATAACACATATTTGGTGTACTTTTTGGTATTTTATGTACAGTAGATAATATATACTTACTGTAATTTTTTATAATTTATTTACAGTGTGTAAAATGTATTTGTTGTACTTTTAGTTAATATTATATGTACAATACATGAAATATATTTACTGTACTTTTTGATATTTTATGGACAGTATGTAATATATATTTGGTGTACTTTTGATATTTTATGTAAATTATATAATATATATTTGGTGTAGTTTTTGCTATTTTACATAGTGTGTAATATATATTTACTGTCCTTTTTGATATTTTATTTAGAGTGTATAATACACATTTGGTGTAATTTTTGATATTTTATGAACAGTATATTAAATATAATTACTGAAGATTTTGATAGTTTATTTACAGTATATATAACACATATTTGGTGTACTTTTTGATATTTTATGTACAGTAGATAATATGTACTTAGTGTAATTTTTGATATTTTATTTACAGTATGTAAAATATATTTGGTGTACCTTTAGTTAATATTATATGTACAATATATCAAATATATTTACTGTACTTTTTGATATTTTATGTACAGTATATAATATATATTTGGTGTACTTTTGATATTTTATGTAAATTATATAATATATATTTGGTGTAGTTTTTGATATTTTACATAGAGTGTAATATATATTTACTGTCATTTTTGATATTTTATTTAGAGTGTATAATATACATTTGGTGGAATTATTGATATTTTATGTACAGTATCTTTAATATAATTACTGAAGGTTTTGATAGTTTATTTACAGTATATATAACACATGTTTGGTGTACTTTTTGATATTTTATGTACAGTAGATACTATATACTTACTGTAATTTTTGATATTTTATTTACAGTATGTAAAATATATTTGGTGTACCTTTATTTAATATTATATGTACAATATATGAAATATATTTACCGTACTTTTTGATATTTTATGTACAGTATATAATATATATTTGGTGTACTTTTGATATTTTATGTAAATTATAGAATATATATTTGGTGTAGTTTTTGATATTTTACATAGAGTGTAATATATATTTACTGTCATTTTTGATATTTTATTTAGAGTGTATAATATACCTTTGGTGTAATTATTGATATTTTATGTACAGTATATTAAATATAATTACTGAAGATTTTGATAGTTTATTTACAGTATATATTACGCATATTTGGTGTACTTTTTGATATTTTATGTACAGTAGATAATATATATTTACTGTAATTTTTGATATTTTATTTACAGTATGTAAAATATATTTCGTGTACTTTTAGTTAATATTATATGTACAATATATGAAATATATTTACTGTACTTTCTGATATTTTATGTACAGTATATAATATATATTTGGTGTACTTTTGATATTTTATGTAAATTATATAATATATATTTGTTGTAGTTTTTGATATTTTACATAGAGTGTAATATATATTTACTGTCCTTTTTGATATTTTATTTAGAGTGTATAATATAAATTTGGTGTAATTATTGATATTTTATGTACAGTATATTAAATATAATTACTGAAGATTTTGATAGTTTATTTACAGTATATATAACACATATTTGGTGTACTTTTTGATATTTTATGTACAGTAGATAATATATACTTACTGTAATTTTTCATATATTATTTACAGTATGTAAAATGTATTTGGTGTACTTTTAGTTAATATTATATGTACAATATATGAAATATATTTACTGTACATTTTGATATTTTATGTACTGTATATAATATATATTTGGTGTACTTTTGATATTTTATGTAAATTATATAATATATATTTGGTGTAGTTTTTGATATTTTACATAGGCTGTGTAATATATATTTACTGTACTTTTTGATATTTTCTTTACAGTATATAATATACATTTGGTTTAATTTTTGATATTTTATGTACATTATGTAATATATATTTACTGTACTTTTTGATATATTATTTACAGTATAGAAAATGTATTTTGTGTAGTTTTAGTTAATATTATAACTACAATATATGAAATAAAGTTACTGTACTTTTTGATATTTAATGTACAGTATATAATAAATATTTGGTGTACTTTTGATATTTTATGTACAGTATGTAATATATATTTACTGTACTTTTTGATATTTTATTTACAGTATATAAAATGTATTTGGTGTACTTTT
This sequence comes from Pan paniscus, assembly GCF_029289425.2. Taxonomy (NCBI): domain Eukaryota; kingdom Metazoa; phylum Chordata; class Mammalia; order Primates; family Hominidae; genus Pan; species Pan paniscus. The sequence goes on along the minus strand of NC_073263.2, from coordinate 11,298,949 downwards.
AGTTAATATTACATATACAATATATGAAATATATTTACTGTATTTTTGATATTTTATGTACAGTATACAAGATATATTTGCTGTCCTTTTGATATTTTATATAAATTATATAACATATATTTGGTGTAGTTTTTGATGTTTTACATAGGGTGTGTAATATATATTTAATGTACTTTTTGATATTTTGTTTACAGTATATAAAATGTATTTGGTGTAGTTTTAGTTAATATTATATGTACAATATATGAAATATATTTACTGTACTTTTTGATATTTTATGTACAATATATAATATATATTTGGTGTACTTTTGATATTTTATGAAAATTATATAATATATATTTGGTGTAGTATTTGATATTTTACATAGAGTGTAATATATATTTACTGTCCTTTTTGATATTTTATTTAGAGTGTATAATATACATTTGGTGTAATTTTTGATATTTAATGTACAGTTTATTAATATAATTACTGAAGATTTTGATAGTTTATTTACAGTATATATAACACATATTTGGTGTACTTTTTGATATTTCATGTACAGTAGATAATATATACTTACTGTAATTTTTTATATTTTATTTACCGTATGTAAAATGTATTTGTTGTACTTTTAGTTAACATTATATGTACAATATATGAAATATATTTACTGTACTTTTTGATATTTTATGTACAGTATATAATGTATATTTGGTGTACTTTTGATATTTTATGTAAATTATATAATATATATTTGGTGTAGTTTTTGATATTTTACATAGAGTGTAATATATATTTACTGTCCTTTTTGATATTTTATTTAGTGTGTATAATACACATTTGGTGTAATTTTTGATATTTTATGTACAGTATATTAAATATAATTACTGAAGATTTTGATAGTTTATTTACAGTATATATAACACATATTTGGTGTACATTTTGATATTTTATGTACGGTAGGTAATATATACTTACTGTAATTTTTGATATTTTATTTACAGTATGTAAAATGTATTTGTTGTTCTTGTAGTTAATGTTATATGTACAATATATGAAATATATTTACTGTACTTTTTGATATTTTATGTACAGTATATAATATATATGGTGTACTTTTGATATTTTATGTAAATTATATAATATATATTTGGTGTAGTTTTTGATATTTTACAAAGAATGTATTATATATTTACTGTCGTTTTTGATATTTTATTTAGAATGTATAATATACATTTGGTGTAATTTTTGATATTTTATGTACAGTATATTAAATATAATTACTGAAGATTTTGATAGTTTATTTACAGTATATATAACACATATTTGGTGTACATTTTGATATTTTATGTACGGTAGGTAATATATACTTACTGTAATTTTTGATATTTTATTTACAGTATGTAAAATGTATTTGTTGTTCTTGTAGTTAATATTATATGTACAATATATGAAATATATTTACTGTACTTTTTGATATTTTATGTACAGTATATAATATATATTTGGTGTACTTTTGATATTTTATGTAAATTATATAATATATATTTGGTGTAGTTTTTGATATTTTACAAAGAATGTATTATATATTTACTGTCGTTTTTGATATTTTATTTAGAATGTATAATATACATTTGGTGTAATTTTTGATATTTTATGTACAGTATATTAAATATAATTACTGAAGATTTTGATAGTTTATTTACAGTGTATATAACAGATATTTGGTGTACTTTTTGATATTTTATGTACAGTAGATAATATACATTTACTATAATTTTTGATATTTTCTATACAGTATATAAAATGTATTTGGTGTACTTTTAGTTAATATTATATGTACAATATAAGAAATATATTTTCTGTACTTTTTGATATTTTATGTACAGTATATAATATATATTTGGTGTACTTTTGATATTTCATGTAAATTATATAATATATATTTGGTGTAGTTTTTGATATTTTACATAGAGTGTAATATATCTTTACTGTCATTTTTGATATATTATTTAGACTGTATAATATACATTTGGTGTAATTTTTGATATTTTATGAACAGTATATTAAATATAATTACTGAAGATTTTGATAGTTTATTTACAGTATATATAACACATATTTGGTGTACTTTTTGATATTTTATGTACAGTAGATAATATATACTTACTGAAATTTTTCATATTTTATTTACAGTATGTAAAATGTATTTGGTGTACTTTTAGATAATATTATATGTACAATATTTGAAATATATTTACTGTACATTTTGATATTTTATGTAGAGTATATAATATATATTTGGTGTGCTTTTGATAATTTATGTAAATTATATAATATATATTTGGTGTAGTTTTTGATATTTTACATAGGGTGTGTAATATATATTTACTGTACTTTTTGATATTTTATTTACAGTATATAATATACATTTGGTGTAATTTTTGATATTTTATGTACATTATGTAATATATATTTACTGTACTTTTTGATATATTATTTACAGTATATAAAATGTATTTTGTGTAGTTTTAGTTAATATTATATGTACAATATATGAAATAAAGTTACTGTACTTTTTGATATATTATGTACAGTATATAATAAATATTTGGTGTACTTTTGATATTTTACATACAGTATGTAATATATATTTACTGTACTTTTTGATATTTTATTTACAGTATATAATATGTATATGGTGTACTTTTAGTTAATATTATATATACAATGTATGAAATATATTTACTGTACTGTTTGATATTTTATGTACAGTATACAAGATGTATTTGCTGTCCTTTTGATATTTTATGTAAATTATATAATATAAATTTGGTGTAGTTTTTGATGTTTTACATAGGGTGTGTAATATATATTTAATGTATTTTTGATATTTTATTTACAGTATATAAAATGTATTTGGTGTAGTTTTAGTTAATATTATATGTACAATATATGAAATATATTTACTGTACTTTTTGATATTTTATGTACTGTATATAATATATATTTGGTGTACTTTTGATATTTTATGTAAATTATATAATATATATTTGGTGTAGTTTTTGATATTTTACATAGAGTGTAATATATATTTACTGTCAATTTTGATATTTTATTTAGGGTGTATAATATACATTTGGTGTAATTTTTGATATTTTATGTACAGTTTATTAAATATAATTACTGAAGATATTGATAGTTTATTTACAGTATATATAACACATATTTGGTGTACTTTTTGATATTTTATGTACAGTAGATAATATATACTTACTGTAAATTTTTATATTTTATTTACCGTATGTAAAATGTATTTGTTGTACTTTTAGTTAATATTATATGTACAATATATGAAATATATTTACTGTACTTTTTGATATTTTATGTACAGTATATAATGTATATTTGGTGTACTTTTGATATTTTATGTAAATTATATAATATATATTTGGTGTAGTTTTTGATATTTTACATAGAGTGTAATATATATTTACTGTCCTTTTTGATATTTTATTTAGAGTGTATAATATACATTTGGTGTAATTTTTGATATTTTATGTACAGTATATTAAATATAATTACTGAAGATTTTGATAGTTTATTTACAGTATATATAACACATATTTGGTGTACTTTTTGATATTTTATGTACAGTAGATAATATATACTTACTGTAATTTTTGATATTTTATTTACAGTATATAAAATGTATTTGGTGTACTTTTAGTTAATATTATATGTACAATATAGGAAATATATTTACTGTACCTTTTGATATTTTATGTACAGTATATAATATATATTTGGTGTACTTTTGATATTTTATGTAAATTATATAATATATATTTGGTGTAGTTTTTGATATTTTACATAGAGTATAATATATATTTACTGTCCTTTTTGATATTTTATTTAGAGTGTATAATATACATTTGGTGTAATTTTTGATATTTTATGTACAGTATATTAAATATAATTACTGAAGATTTTGATAGTTTATTTACAGTATTTATAACACATATTTGGTGTACATTTTGATATTTTATGTACGGTAGATAATATATACTTACTGGAATTTTTGATATTTTACTTACAGTATGTAAAATGTATTTGTTGTTCTTTTAGTTAATATTATATGTACAATATATGAAATATATTTACTGTACTTTTTGATATTTTATGTACAGTATATAATATATATTTGGTGTTCTTTTGATATTTTATGTAAATTATATAATATATACTTGGTGTAGTTTTTGATATTTTACATAGAGTGTAATATATATTTACTGTCCTTTTTGATATTTTATTTAGAGTGTATAATACACATTTGGTGTAATTTTTGATATTTTATGAACAGTATATTAAATATAATTACTGAAGATTTTGATAGTTTATTTACAGTATATATAACACATATTTGGTGTACTTTTTGATAGTTTATGTACAGTAGATAATATATACTTACTGTAATTATTTATATTTTATTTACAGTATTTAAAATGTATTTGTTGTACTTTTAGTTAACATTATATGTACAATATATGAAATATATTTACTGTACTTTTTGATATTTCATGTACAGTAGATAATATATACTTACAGTAATTTTTGATATTTTATTTACAGTAAGTAAAATGTATTTGGTGTACTTTTAGTTAATATTATATGTACAATATATGAAATATATTTACTGTACTTTTTGATACTTTATGTACAGTATATAATATATATTTGGTGTACTTTTGATATTTTATGTAAATTATATAATATATAATTGGTGTAGTTTTTCATATTTTACATAGAGTGTAATATATATTTACTGTCCTTTTTGATATTTTATTTACAGTGTATAATATACATTTGGTGTAATTTTTGATATTTTATGAACAGTATATTAAATATAATTACTGAAGATTTTGATAGTTTGTTTACAGTATATATAACACATATTTGGTGTACTTTTTGATATTTTATGTACAGTAGATAATATATACTTACTGTACTTTTTTATATTTTATTTACAGTATGTAAAATGCATTTGGTGTACTTTTAGTTAATATTATATGTACAATATATGAAATATATTTACTGTAATTTTTGATATTTTATGTACAGTATATAATATATATTTGGTGTACTTTTGATATTTTATGTAAATTATATAATATATATTTGGTGTAGTTTTTGATATTTTACATAGAGTGTAATATATATTTACTGTCATTTTTGATATTTTATTTTGAGTGTATAATATACATTGGGTGTAATTTTTGTTATTTTATGTACAGTATATTAAATATAATTACTGAAGATTTTGATAATTTATTTACAGTATATATAACACATATTTGGTGTAGTTTTTGATATTTTATGTACAGTAGATAATATATACTTACAGTAGTTTTTGATATTTTATTTACAGTATGTTAAATGTATTTGGTGTACTTTTAGTTAATATTATATGTACAATATATGAAATATATTTACTGTACTTTTTGATATTTTATGTACAGTATATAATATATATTTGGTGTACTTTTGATATTTTATGTAAATTATATAATATATATTTGGTGCAGTTTTTGATATTTTACATAGAGTGTAATATATATTTACTGTCCTTTTTGATATTTTATTTAGTGTGTATAATATACATTTGGTGTAATTTTTGATATTTAGTGAACAGTATATTAAATATAATTACTGAAGGTTTTGATAGTTTATTTACAGTATATATAACACATATTTGGTGTACTTTTTGGTATTTTATGTACAGTAGATAATATATACTTACTGTAATTTTTTATAATTTATTTACAGTATGTAAAATGTATTTGTTGTACTTTTAGTTAATATTATATGTACAATACATGAAATATATTTACTGTACTTTTTGATATTTTATGGACAGTATGTAATATATATTTGGTGTACTTTTGATATTTTATGTAAATTATATAATATATATTTGGTGTAGTTTTTGCTATTTTACATAGTGTGTAATATATATTTACTGTCCTTTTTGATATTTTATTTAGAGTGTATAATACACATTTGGTGTAATTTTTGATATTTTATGAACAGTATATTAAATATAATTACTGAAGATTTTGATAGTTTATTTACAGTATATATAACACATATTTGGTGTACTTTTTGATATTTTATGTACAGTAGATAATATGTACTTAGTGTAATTTTTGATATTTTATTTACAGTATGTAAAATATATTTGGTGTACCTTTAGTTAATATTATATGTACAATATATCAAATATATTTACTGTACTTTTTGATATTTTATGTACAGTATATAATATATATTTGGTGTACTTTTGATATTTTATGTAAATTATATAATATATATTTGGTGTAGTTTTTGATATTTTACATAGAGTGTAATATATATTTACTGTCATTTTTGATATTTTATTTAGAGTGTATAATATACATTTGGTGGAATTATTGATATTTTATGTACAGTATCTTTAATATAATTACTGAAGGTTTTGATAGTTTATTTACAGTATATATAACACATGTTTGGTGTACTTTTTGATATTTTATGTACAGTAGATACTATATACTTACTGTAATTTTTGATATTTTATTTCCAGTATGTAAAATATATTTGGTGTACCTTTATTTAATATTATATGTACAATATATGAAATATATTTACCGTACTTTTTGATATTTTATGTACAGTATATAATATATATTTGGTGTACTTTTGATATTTTATGTAAATTATAGAATATATATTTGGTGTAGTTTTTGATATTTTACATAGAGTGTAATATATATTTACTGTCATTTTTGATATTTTATTTAGAGTGTATAATATACCTTTGGTGTAATTATTGATATTTTATGTACAGTATATTAAATATAATTACTGAAGATTTTGATAGTTTATTTACAGTATATATTACGCATATTTGGTGTACTTTTTGATATTTTATGTACAGTAGATAATATATATTTACTGTAATTTTTGATATTTTATTTACAGTATGTAAAATATATTTCGTGTACTTTTAGTTAATATTATATGTACAATATATGAAATATATTTACTGTACTTTCTGATATTTTATGTACAGTATATAATATATATTTGGTGTACTTTTGATATTTTATGTAAATTATATAATATATATTTGTTGTAGTTTTTGATATTTTACATAGAGTGTAATATATATTTACTGTCCTTTTTGATATTTTATTTAGAGTGTATAATATAAATTTGGTGTAATTATTGATATTTTATGTACAGTATATTAAATATAATTACTGAAGATTTTGATAGTTTATTTACAGTATATATAACACATATTTGGTGTACTTTTTTATATTTTATGTACAGTAGATAATATATACTTACTGTAATTTTTCATATTTTATTTACAGTATGTAAAATGTATTTGGTGTACTTTTAGTTAATATTATATGTACAATATATGAAATATATTTACTGTACATTTTGATATTTTATGTACTGTATATAATATATATTTGGTGTACTTTTGATATTTTATGTAAATTATATAATATATATTTGGTGTAGTTTTTGATATTTTACATAGGCTGTGTAATATATATTTACTGTACTTTTTGATATTTTCTTTACAGTATATAATATACATTTGGTTTAATTTTTGATATTTTATGTACATTATGTAATATATATTTACTGTACTTTTTGATATATTATTTACAGTATAGAAAATGTATTTTGTGTAGTTTTAGTTAATATTATAACTACAATATATGAAATAAAGTTACTGTACTTTTTGATATTTAATGTACAGTATATAATAAATATTTGGTGTACTTTTGATATTTTATGTACAGTATGTAATATATATTTACTGTACTTTTTGATATTTTATTTACAGTATATAAAATGTATTTGGTGTACTTTTAGTTAATATTACATATACAATATATGAAATATATTTACTGTATTTTTGATATTTTATGTACAGTATACAAGATATATTTGCTGTCCTTTTGATATTTTATATAAATTATATAACATATATTTGGTGTAGTTTTTGATGTTTTACATAGGGTGTGTAATATATATTTAATGTACTTTTTGATATTTTGTTTACAGTATATAAAATGTATTTGGTGTAGTTTTAGTTAATATTATATGTACAATATATGAAATATATTTACTGTACTTTTTGATATTTTATGTACAGTATATAATATATATTTGGTGTACTTTTGATATTTTATGAAAATTATATAATATATATTTGGTGTAGTATTTGATATTTTACATAGAGTGTAATATATATTTACTGTCCTTTTTGATATTTTATTTAGAGTGTATAATATACATTTGGTGTAATTTTTGATATTTAATGTACAGTTTATTAATATAATTACTGAAGATTTTGATAGTTTATTTACAGTATATATAACACATATTTGGTGTACTTTTTGATATTTCATGTACAGTAGATAATATATACTTACTGTAATTTTTTATATTTTATTTACCGTATGTAAAATGTATTTGTTGTACTTTTAGTTAACATTATATGTACAATATATGAAATATATTTACTGTACTTTTTGATATTTTATGTACAGTATATAATGTATATTTGGTGTACTTTTGATATTTTATGTAAATTATATAATATATATTTGGTGTAGTTTTTGATATTTTACATAGAGTGTAATATATATTTACTGTCCTTTTTGATATTTTATTTAGTGTGTATAATACACATTTGGTGTAATTTTTGATATTTTATGTACAGTATATTAAATATAATTACTGAAGATTTTGATAGTTTATTTACAGTATATATAACACATATTTGGTGTACTTTTTGATATTTTATGTACGGAAGATAATATATACTTACTGTAATTTTTGATATTTTATTTACAGTATGTAAAAAGTATTTGTTGTTCTTATAGTTAATATTATATGTACAATATATGAAATATATTTACTGTACTTTTTGATATTTTATGTACAGTATATAATATATATTTGGTGTAATTTTGATATTTTATGTAAATAATATAATATATATTTGGTGTAGTTTTTGATATTTTACATAGAGTGTAATATATATTTACTGTCCTTTTTTATATTTTATTTAGAATGTATAATATACATTTGGTGTAATTTTTGATATTTTATGTACCGTATATTATATATAATTACTGAAGATTTTGATAGTTTATTTACAGTATATATATATCCCATATTTGGTGTACTTTTTGATATTTTATATACAGTAGATAATATATACTTACTGTAATTTTTGATATTTTATTTACAGTATGTAAAATGTATTTGGTGTACTTTTAGTTAATATTATATGTACAATATATGAAATATATTTACTGTACTTTTTGATATTTTATGTACAGTATATAATATATATTTGGTGTACTTTTGATATTTTATGTAAATTAAATAATATATATTTGGTGTAGTTTTTGATAATTTACATAGAGTGTAATATATATTTACTGTCATTTTTGATATTTTATTTAGATTGTATAATATACATTTGGTGTAATTTTTTATATTTTATGTACAGTATAATAAATATAATTACTGAAGATTTTGATAGTTTATTTACAGTATATATAACACATATTTGGTGTGCTTTTTGATATTTTATGTACAGTAGATAATATATACTTACTGTAATTTTTGATATTTTATTTACTGTATGCAAAATGTATTTGGTGTACTTTTAGTTAATGTTATATGTACAATATATGAAATATATTTACTGTACTTTTTGATATTTTATGTACAGTATATAATATATATTTGGTGTACTTTTGATATTTTATGTAAATTATATAATATATATTTGGTGTAGTTTTTGATATTTTACATAGAGTGAAATATATATTTGCTGTCCTTTTTGATATTTTATTTAGAGTGTATAATATACATTTGGTGTAATTTTTGATATTTTATGAACATTATATGAAATATAATTACTGAAGATTTTGATAGTTCATTTACAGTATATATAATGCCTATTTGGTGTACTTTTTGATATATTATGTACAGTAGATTATATATACTTACTGGAATTTTTTATATTTTATTTACAGTCTGTAAAATGTATTTGGTGTACTTTTAGTTAATATTATATGTACAATATATGAAATATATTTATTGTACTTTTTGATATTTAATATACAGTAGATAATATATACTTACTGTAATTTTTTATATTTTATTTACAGTATGTAAAATGTATTTGGTGTACTTTTAGTTAATATTACATGTAAAATATATGAAATATATTTACTGTACTTTATGATATTTTATGTACAGTATATAATATATATTTGGTGTACTTTTGATATTTTATGTAAATTATATAATATATATTTTGTGTAGTTTTTGATATTTTACATAGAGTGTAATATATATTTACTGTCCTTTTTGATATTTTATTTAGAGTGTATAATATACATTTGTTGTAATATTTGATATTTTATGAACAGTATATTAAATATAATTACTGAAGATTTTGATAGTTTATTTACAGTATATATAACACATATTTGGTGTACTTTTTGATATTTTATGTACAGTAGATAATCTATACTTACTGTAGTTTTTGATATTTTATTTACAGTATGTAAAATGTATTTGGTGTACTTTTAGTTAATATTATATGTACAATATATAAAATATATTTACTGTACTTTTTGATATTTTATGTACAGTATATAATATATATTTGGTGTACTTTTGATATTTTATATAAATTATAAAATATATATCTGGTGTAGTTTTTGATATTTTACATACAGTGTAATATATATTTACTGTCCTTTTTGATAGTTTATTTAGAGTGTATAATATACATTTGGTGTAATTTTTGATATTTTATGAACAGTATATTAAATATAACTACTGAAGATTTTGATAGTTTATTTACAGTATATATAACACATATTTGGTGTACTTTTTGATATTTTATGTACAGTAGATAATATAGACTTACTGTAATTTTTCATATTTTATTTACAGTATGTAAAATGTATTTGGTGTACTTTTAGTTAATATTATATGTACAATATATGAAATATATATACTGTACTTTTTGATATTTAATGTACAGTACATAATATATATTTGGTGTACTTTTGATATTTTATGTAAATTATATAATATATATTTGGTGTAGTTTTTGATATTTTACATAGAGTGTAATATATATTTACTGTCCTTTTTGATATTTTATTTAGAGTGTATAATATACATTTGGTGTAATTTTTGATATTTTATGTACAGTATATTATATATAATTACTGAAGATTTTGATAGTTTATTTACAGTATATATATCCCATATTTGGTGTACTTTTTGATATTTTATGTACAGTAGATAATATATACTTACTGTAATTATTGATATTTTATTTACAGTATGTAAAATGTATTTGGTGTACTTTTAGTTAATATTATATGTACAATATATGAAATATATTTACTGTACTTTTTGATATTTTATGTACAGTATATAATATATATTTGGTGTACTTTTGATATTTTATGTAAATTAAATAATATATATTTGGTGTAGTTTTGATAATTTACATAGAGTGTAATATATATTTACTGTCATTTTTGATATTTTATTTAGAGTGTATAATATACATTTGGTGTAATTTTTTATATTTTATGTACAGTATAATAAATATAATTACTGGAGATTTTGATAGTTTATTTACAGTATATATAACACATATTTGGTGTTCTTTTTGATATTTTATGTACAGTAGATAATATATACTTACTGAAATTTTTGATATTTTATTTACTGTATGCAAAATGTATTTGGTGTACTTTTAGTTAATGTTATATGTACAATATATGAAATATATTTACTGTACTTTTTGATATTTTATGTACAGTATATAATATATATTTGGTGTACTTTTGATATTTTATGTAAATTATATAATATATATTTGGTGTAGTTTTTGATATTTTACATAGAGTGAAATATATATTTACTGTCCTTTTTGATATTTTATTTAGAGTGTATAATATACATTTGGTGTAATTTTTTATATTTTATGAACATTATATGAAATATAATTACTGAAGATTTTGATAGTTCATTTACAGTATATATAACGCCTATTTGGTGTACTTTTTGATATATTATGTACAGTAGATTATATGTACTTACTGGAATTTTTTATATTTTATTTACAGTATGTAAAATGTATTTGGTGTACTTTTAGTTAATATTATATGTACAATATATGAAATATATTTACTGTACTTTTTGATATTTAATGTACAGTAGATAATATATACTTACTGTAATTTTTTATATTTTATTTACAGTATGTAAAATGTATTTGGTGTACTTTTAGTTAATATTACATGTACAATATATGCAATATATTTGCTGTACTTTTTGATATTTTATGTACAGTATATAATATATATTTGGTGTACTTTTGATATTTTATGTAAATTATATAATATATATTTGGTGTAGTTTTGATATTTTACATAGAGTGTAATATATATTTACTGTCCTTTTTGATATTTTATTTAGAGTGTATAATATACATTTGCTGTAATTTTTGATATTTTATGTACAGTATATTAAATATAATTACTGAAGATTTTGATAGTTTATTACACTATATATATATCCCATATTTGGTGTACTTTTTGATATTTTATGTACAGTAGATAATATATACGTACTGTAATTTTTGATATTTTATTTACAGTATGTAAAATGTATTTGGTGTACTTTTAGTTAATATTATATGTACAATATATGAAATATATTTACTGTACTTTTTGATATTTTATGTACAGTATATAATATGTATTTGGTGTACTTTTGATATTTTATGAAAATTATATAATATACATTTTGTGTAGTTTTTGATATTTTACATAGAGTGTAATATATATTTTCTGTCCTTTTTGATATTTTATTTAGAGTGTATAATATACATTTGGTGTAATTTTTGATATTTTATGAACAGTATATTAAATATAATTACTGAAGATTTTGATAGTTTATTTACAGCATATATAACACATATTTGGTGTACTTTTTGGTATTTTATGTACAGTAGATAATATATACTTAGTGTAATTTTTCATATTTTATTTACAGTATGTAAAATGTATTTGGTGTACTTTTAGTAAATATATGCACAATATATGAAATATATTTACTGTACTTTTTGATATTTTATGTACAGTATACAATATATATTTGGTGTACTTTTGATATTTTATGTAAATTATATAATATATATTTGGTGTAGTTTTTGATATTTTACATAGAGTGTAAGACATATTTTCTGTCCTTTTTGATATTTTATTTAGAGTGTATAATATACATTTGGTGTAATTTTTGATATTTTATGAACAGTATATTAAATATAATTACTGAAGATTTTGATAGTTTATTTACAGTATAGATAACACATATTTGGTGTACTTTTTCATATTTTATGTACACTAGATAATATATACTTACTGTAATTTTTTATATTTTATTTACAGTATGTAAAATGTATTTGTTGTACTTTTAGTTAATATTATATGTACAATGTATGAAATATATTTACTGTACTTTTTGATATCTTATATACAGTATATAATATGTATTTGGTGTACTTTTGATATTTTATGTAAATTATATAATATATATTTGGTGTAGTTTTTGATATTTTACATAGAGTGAAATATATATTTACTGTCCTTTTTGATATTTTATTTAGAGTGTATAATATACATTTGGTGTAATTTTTGATATTTTATGAACAGTATATTAAATATAATTACTGAAGATTTTGATAGTTCATTTACAGTATATATAACACCTATTTGGTGTACTTTTTGATATTTTATGTACAGTAGATTATATATACTTACTGGAATATTTTATATTTTATTTACAGTATGTAAAATGTATTTGGTGTACTTTTAGTTAATATTATATGTACAATATATGAAATACCTTTACTGTAATTTTTGATATTCTATGTACAGTAGATAATATATACTTACTGTAATTTTTTATATTTTATTTACAGTATGTAAAATGTATTTGGTGTACTTTTAGTTAATATTACATGTACAATATATGAAATATATTTACTGTACTTTTTGATATTTTATGTACAGTATATTATATATATTTGGTGTACTTTTGATATTTTATGTAAATTATATAATATATATTTGTTGTAGTATTTGATATTTTACATAGAGTGTAATATATATTTACTGTCCTTTTTGATATTTTATTTAGAGTGTATAATATACATTTGGTGTTATTTTTGATATTTCATGTACAGTATATGAAATATAATTACTGAAGATTTTGATAGTTTATTACAGTATATATATATCCCATATTTGGTGTACTTTTTGATATTTTATGTACAGTAGATAATATATACTTACTGTAATTTTTGATATTTTATTTACAGTATGTAAAATGTATTTGGTGTACTTTTAGTTAATATTATATATACAATATATGAAATATATTTACTGTACTTTTTGATATTTTATGTACAGTATATAATATATATTTGGTGTACTTTTGATATTTTATGTAAATTATATAATATATATTTGGTGTAGTTTTTGATATTTTACATAGTGTGAAATATATATTTACTGTCCTTTTTGATATTTTATTTAGAGTGTATAATATACATTTGGTGTAATTTTTGATATTTTATGTAAAGTATATTAAATATAATTACGGAAGTTTTTGATAGTGTATTTACAGTATATATAACACATATTTGGTGTACTTTTTGATATTTTATGTACAGTAGATAATATATACTTACTGTAATTTTTCATATTTTATTTACAGTATGTAAAATGTATTTGGTGTACTTTTAGTTAATATTATATGTACAATATATGAAATATATTTACTGTACTTTTTGATATTTTATGTACATTATATAATATATATTTGGTGTACTTTTGATATTTTATGTAAATTATATACTATATATTTGGTGTAGTTTTTGATATTTTACATAGAGTGTAATATATATTTACTGTCCTTTTTGATATTTTATTTTGAGTGTATAATATACATTTGGTGTAATTTTTGATATTTTATGTACAGTATATTAAATATAATTACTGAAGATTTTGATAGTTTATTTACAGTATATATAACACATATTTGGTGTACTTTTTGATATTTTATGTACATTAGATAATATATACTTACTGTAATTTTTGATATTTTTTTTACAGTATGTAAAATGTATTTGGTGTACTTTTAGTTAATATTATATGTACAACATATGAAATATATTTACTGTACTTTTTGATATTTTATGTACAGTATATAATATATATTTGGTGTACATTTGATATTTTATGTAAATTATATAATATATATTTGGTGTAGTTTTTGATATTTTACATAGAGTGTAATATATATTTACTGTCCTTTTTGATATTTTATTTAGAGTGTATAATATACATTTGGTGTAATTTTTGATATTTTATGAACAGTATATTAAATATAATTACTGAAGTTTTTGATAGTTTATTTACAGTATATATAACACATATTTGGTGTACTATTTTATAGTTTATGTACAGAAGATAATATATACTTACTGTAATTTTTGATATTTTATTTACAGTATGTAAAATGTATTTGGTGTAGTTTTAGTTAATATTATATGTACAATATATGAAATATATTTACTGTACTTTTTGATATATTATGTACAGTATATAATATATATTTGGTGTACTTTTGATATTTTATGTAAATTATATAATATATATTTGGTGTAGTTTTTGATATTTTACATAGAGTGTAATATATATTTACTATCATTTTTGATATTTTATTTAGAGTGTATAATATATATTTGGTGTAATTTTTGATATTTTATGTACAGTATATTAAATATAATTACTGAAGATTTTGATAGTTTATTTACAGTATATATAACCCATCTTTGGTGTACTTTTTGATATTTTATGTACAGTAGATAATATATACTTACTTTAATTTTTTTATATTTTATTTACCGTATGTAAAATGTATTTGGTGTACCTTTAGTTAACATTATCTGTACAATATATGAAATATATTTACTGTACTTTTTGATACTTTATGTACTGTATATAATATATATTTGCTGTACTTTTGATATTTTATGTAAATTATATAATATATATTTGGTGTAGTTTTTGATATTTTACATAGAGTGTAATATATATTTACTGTCCTTTTTGATATTTTATTTAGAGTGTATAATATACATTTGGTGTAATTTTTATATTTTATGTACAGTATATTAAATATAATTACTGAATATTTTGATAGTTTATTTACAGTATATATAACACATATTTGGTGTACTTTTTGATATTTTATGTACAGTAGATAATATATTCTTCCTGTAATTTTTGATATTTTATTTACAGTATGTAAAATGTATTTGGTGTAATTTTAGTTAATATTATATGTACAATATATGAAATATATTTACTGTACTTTTTGATATTTTATATACACTATATAAGATATATTTGGTGTACTTTTGATACTTTATGTAAATTATATAATATATATTTGGTGTAGTTTTTGATATTTTACATAGAGTGTAATATATATTTACTGTCCTTTTTGATATTTTATTTAGAGTGTATAATATACATTTGTGGTAATTTTTGATATTTTATGTACAGTATATTAAATATAATTACTGAAGTTTTTGATAGTTTATTTACAGTCTATATAACACATATTTGGTGTTCTTTGTGATATTTTATGTACAGTAGATAATATATACTTACTGTAACTTTTGATATTTTATTTACAGTATGTAAAATGTATTTGGCGTAGTTTTAGTTAATATTATATGTACAATATATGAAATATATTTACTGTACATTTTGATATTTTATGTACAGTATATAATATATATTTGGTGTACTTTTGATATTTTATGTAAATTATATAATATATATTTGGTGTAGTTTTTGATATTTTACATAGTGTGTAATATATATTTACTGTCCTTTTTGATATTTTATTTAGAGTGTATAATGTACATTTGGTGTACTTTTTGATATTTTATGAACAGTATATTAAATATAATTACTGAAGGTTTTGATAGTTTATTTACAGTATATATAACACATATTTGGTGTACTTTTAGATATTTTATGTACAGTAGATAATATATACTTACTGTAATTTTTGATATTTTATTTACAGTATATAAAATATATTTGGTGTAGTTTTAGTTAATATTATATGTACAATATATGAAATATATTTACTGTACTTTTTGATATTTTATGTACAGTATATAATATATATTTGGTGTACTTTTGATATTTTATGTAAATTATATACTATATATTTGGTGTAGTTTTTGATATTTTACATAGAGTGTAATATATATTTACTGTCATTTTTGATATTTTATTTTGAGTGTATAATATACATTTGGTGTAATTTTTGATATTTAATGTACAGTATATTAAATATAATTACTGAAGATTTTCATAGTTTATTTAAAGTATATATAACACATATTTGGTGTACTTTTTGATATTTTATGTACAGTCGATAATATATACTTACGGTAATTTTTTTTTTATTTACAGTACGTAAAATGTATTTGGTGTACTTTTAGTTAATATTATATGTACAACATATGAAATATATTTACTGTACTTTTTGATATTTTATGTACAGTATATAATATATATTTGGTGTACTTTTGATATTTTATGTAAATTATATAATATATATTTGGTGTAGTTTTTGATATTTTACATAGAGTGTAATACATATTTACTGTCCTTTTTGATATTTTATTTACAGTGTATAATATACATTTGGTGTAATTTTTGATATTTTATGAACAGTATATTAAATATAATTAATGAAAATTTTGATAGTTTATTTACAGTATATATAACACATATTTGGTGTACTTTTTTATATTTTATGTACAGTAGATAATATATACTTACTGTAATTTTTGATATTTTATTTACAGTATGTAAAATGTATTTGGTGTAGTTTTAGTTAATATTATATGTACAATATATGAAATATATTTACTTTACTTTTTGATATTTTGTGTACAGTATATAATATATATTTGGTGTACTTTTGATATTTTATGTAAATTATATAATATATATTTGGTGTAGTTTTTGATATTTTACATAGAGTGTAATATATATTTACTGTCCTTTTTGATATTTTATTTAGAGTGTATAATATACATTTGGTGTAATTTTTGATATTTTATGAACAGTATATTAAATATAATTACTGAAGATTTTGATAGTTTATTTACAGTATATATAACACATATTTGGTGTACTTTTTGATATTTTATGTACAGTAGATAATATATACCTACTGTAATTTTTGATACTTTATTTAGAGTATGTAAAATGTATTTGGTGTACTTTTAGTTAATATTATATGTACAATATATGAAATATATTTACTGTACTTTTTGATATTTTATATACACTCTATAAGATATATTTGGTGTACTTTTGATACTTTATGTAAATTATATAATATATATTTGGTGTAGTTTTTGATATTTTACATAGAGTGTAATATATATTTACTGTCCTTTTTGATATTTTATTTAGAGTGTATAATATACATTTGGTGTAATTTTTGATATTTTATGTACAGTATATTAAATATAATTACTGAATATTTTGATAGTTTATTTACAGTATATATAACACATATTTGGTGTACTTTTTAATAGTTTATGTACAGTAGACAATATATACCTACTGTAATTTTTGATATTTTATTTACAGTTTGTAAAATATATTTGGTGTACTTTTAGTTAATATTATATGTACAATATATGAAATATATTTACTGTCCTTTTTTATATTTAATGTACAGGATATAATATATATTTGGTGTACTTTTGATATTTTATGTAAATTATATAATATATATTTGGTGTAGTTTTTGATATTTAACATAGAGTGTAATATATATTTACTGTCATTTTTGATATTTTATTTAGAGTGTATAATATACATTTGTGGTAATTTTTGATATTTTATGTACAGTATATTAAATATAATTACCGAAGATTTTGATAGTTTATTTACAGTATATATAACACATATTTGGTGTACTTTGTGATATTTTATGTACAGTAGATAATATATACTTACTGTAATTTTTGATATTTTATTTACAGTATGTAAAATGTATTTGGTGTAGTTTTAGTTAATATTATATGTACAATATATGAAATATATTTACTGTACATTTTGATATTTTATGTACAGTATATAATATATATTTGGTGTACTTTTGATATTTTATGTAAATTATATAATATATATTTGGTGTAGTTTTTGATATTTTACATAGAGTGTAATGTATATTTACTGTCCTTTTTGATATTTTATTTAGAGTGTATAATGTACATTTGGTGTACTTTTTGATATTTTATGAACAGTATATTAAATATAATTACTGAAGGTTTTGATAGTTTATTTACAGTATATATAACACATATTTGGTGTACTTTTTGATATTTTATGTACAGTAGATAATATATACTTACTGTAATTTTTGATATTTTATTTACAGTATATAAAATATATTTGGTGTAGTTTTAGTTAATATTATATGTACAATATATGAAATATATGTACTGTACTTTTTGATATTTTATGTACAGTATATAATATATATTTGGTGTACTTTTGATATTTTATGTAAATTATATACCATATATTTGGTGTAGTTTTTGATATTTTACATAGAGTGTAATATATATTTACTGTCCTTTTTGATATTTTATTTACAGTGTATAATATACATTTGGTGTAATTTTTGATATTTTATGAACAGTATATTAAATATAATTACTGAAGATTTTGATAGTTTATTTACAGTATATATAACACATATTTGGTGTACTTTTTGATATTTTATGTACAGTAGATAATATATACTTACTGTAATTTTTGATATTTTATTTACAGTATGTAAAATGTATTTGGTGTACTTTTAGTTAATATTATATGTACAATATATGAAATATATTTACTGTACTTTTTGATATTTTATGTACAGTATATAATATATATTTAGTGTACTTTTGATATTTTATGTAAATTATATAATATATATTTGGTGTAGTTTTTGATATTTTACATAGAGTGTAACATATATTTACTGTCCTATTTGATATTTTATTTAGAGTGTATAATATACATTTGGTGTAATTTTTGATATTTTTTGAACAGTATATTAAATATAATTACTGTAGTTTTTGATAGTAAACTTACGGTATGTATTAGACATATTTGGTGTACTTTTTGATATTTTATGTACACTATGTAATATATATTTACTGTTCTTTTTGATATTTTATTTACAGTATATAAAATGTATTTGGTGTACTTTTAGTTAATATTAAGTATACAATATATGAAATGTATTTACTGTACGTTTTGATATTTTATGTACAATATATAAGATATATTTGCTGGCCTTTTGATATTTTATGTAAATTATATAATATATATTTGGTGTAGTTTTTGATATTTTACATAGAGTGTAATATATATTTACTGTCGTTTTTGATATTTTATTTAGAGTGTATAATATACATTTGTTGTAATTTTTTATATTTTATGTACAGTATATTAAATATAATTACTGAAGCTTTTGATAGTTTATTTACAGTATTTATAACACATATTTGGTGTTCTTTTTGATATTTTATGTACAGTAGATATATATACTTACTGTAATTTTTGATATTTTATTTACAGTATGTAAAATGTATTTGGTGTACTTTTAGTTAATATTATATGTACAATATATGAATCATATTTACTGTACTTTTTGATATTTTATGTACAGTATATAATATATATTTGGTGTACATTTGATATTTTATGCAAATTATATAACATATATTTGGTGTAGTTTTTGATATTTTACATAGAGTGTAATATATATTTACTGTCATTTTTGATATTTTATTTGGAGTGTATAATATATATTTGGTGTAATTTTTGATATTTTATGTACAGTATATTAAATATAATTCCTGAAGATTTTGATAGTATATTTACAGTATATATAACACATATTTGGTGTACTTTTTTATATTTTATGTACAGTAGATAATATATACTTGCTGTAATTTTTGATATTTTATTTACAGTATGTAAAATGTATGTGGTGTACTTTTAGTTAATATTATATGTACAATATATGAAATATATTTACTGTACTTTTTGATATTTTATCTACAGTATATAATATATATTTGGTGTACTTTTGATATTTTATGTAAATTATGCAATATATATTTGGTGTAGTATTTGATATTTTACATAGAGTGTAATATATATTTACTGTCATTTTTGATATTTTATTTATAGTGTATAATATACATTTCGTGTAATTATTGATATTTTATGTACAGTATATTAAATATAATTACTGAAGCTTTTGACAGTTTATTTACAGTATATATAACACATATTTGGTGTACTTTTTGATATTTTATGTACAGTAGATAATATTTACTTACTGTAATGATTTATATTTTATTTACAGTCTGTAAAATGTATTTGGTGTACTTTTAGTTAATATTATACGTACAATATGTGAAATATATTTACTGTACTTTTTGATATTTTATGTACAGTAGATAATATAAACTTACTGTAATTTTTTATATGTTATTTACAGTATGTAAAATGTATTTGGTGTAATTTTACTTAATATTATATGTACAATATATGAAATATATTTACTGTACTTTTTGATATTTTATGTACAGTATATAATATATATTTGGTGTACTTTTGATATTTTATGTAAATTATATAATATATATTTGGTGTAGTTTTTCATATTTTACATAGAGTGTAATATATATTTACTGTCCTTTTTGGTATTTTATTTAGAATGTATAATATACATTTGGTGTAATTTTTGATATTTTATGAACAGTATATTAAATATAATTACTGAAGATTTTGATAGTTTATTTACAGTATATATAACACATATTTGGTGTACTTTTTCATATTTTATGTACAGTAGATAATATATACTTACTGTAATTTTTTATATTTTATTTACAGTATGTAAAATGGATTTGTTGTACTTTTAGTTAACATTATATGTACAATATATGAAATATATTTACTGTACTTTTTGATATTTTATATACAGTAAATAATATGTATTTGGTGTACTTTTGATATTTTATGTAAATTATATAATATATATTTGGTGTAGTTTCTGATATTTTACATAGAGTGTAATATATATTTACTGTCCTTTTTGATATTTTACTTAGAGTGTATAATATACATTTGGTGTAATTTTTGATATATTATGAACAGTATATTAAATATAATACTGAAGATTTTAATAGTTTATTTACAGTATATATAACACATATTTGGTGTACTTTTTGATATTTTATGTACAGTAGATTATATATACTTACTGGAATTTTTTATATTTTATTTACAGTATGTAAAATGTATTTGGTGTACTTTTAGTTAATATTATATGTACAATATATGAAATATATTTACTGTACTTTTTGATATTTAATGTACAGTAGATAATATATACTTACTGTAATATTTATATTTTATTTACCGTATGAAAAATGTATTTGGTGTACTTTTAGTTAATATTATATGTACAATATATGAAATATATTTACTGTACTTTTTGATATTTTATGTAGAGTATATAATATATATTTGGTGTACTTTTGATATTTTATGTAAATTATATAATATATATTTGGTGTAGTTTTTGATATTTTACATAGAGTGTAATATATATTTACTGTCCTTTTTGATAGTTTATTTAGAGTGCATAATATACGTTTGGTATAATTTTTGATATTTTATGAACAGTATATTAAATATAATTACTGAAGATTTTGATAGTTTATTTACAGTATATATAACATATTTGGTGTACTTTTTGATATTTTATGTACAGTAGATAATATATACTTACTGTAAATTTTATATTTTATTTACAGTATGTAAAATGTATTTGGTGTACTTTTAGTTAATATTATATGTACAATATATGAAATATATTTACTGTAATTTTTGATATTCTATGTACAGTAGATAATATATACTTACTGTAATTTTTATATTTTATTTACAGTATGTAAAATGTATTTGGTGTACTTTTAGTTAATATTACATGTACAATATATGAAATATATTTACTGTACTTTTTGATATTTTATGTACAGTATATAATATATATTTGGTGTACTTTTGATATTTTATGTAAATTATACAATATATATTTGGTGTAGTTTTTGATATTTTACATAGAGTGTAATATATATTTACTGTCATTTTTGATATTTTATTTAGAATGTATAATATACATTTGGTGTAATTTTTGATATTTTATGTACAGTATGTTAAATAAAATTACTGAAGATTTTGATAGTTTATTTACAGTATATATAACACATATTTGTAGTACTTTTTGATATTTTATGTACAGTAGATAATATATACTTACTGTAATTTTTGATATTTTATTTACAGTATGTAAAATGTATTTGGTGTGCTTTTAGTTAATATTACATGTACAATCTATGAAATATATTTACTGTACTTTTTGATATTTTATGTAATGTATATAATATATATTTCGTGTACATTTGATATTTTATGTAAATTATATAATATATATTTGGTGTAGTTTTTGATATTTTACATAGAGTGTAATATATATTTACTGTCTTTTTGATATTTTATTTAGAGTGTATAATATACATTTGTTGTAATTTTTGATATTTTATGAACAGTATATTAAATATAATTACTGAAGATTTTGATAGTTTATTTACAGTATATATAACACATATTTGGTGTACTTTTTGATATTTTATGTACAGTAGATAATATATACTTACTGTAATTTTTGATACTTTGTTTACAGTATGTAAAATGTATTTGGTGTTCTTTTAGTTATTATTATATGTACAATATATGAAATATATTTACTGTACTTTTTGATATTTTATGTACAGTATATAATATATATTTGGTGTACTTTTGATATTTTATGTAAATTATATAATATATATTTGGTGTAGTTTTTGATATTTTACATACAGTGTAATATATATTTACTGTCCTTTTTGATATTTTATTTAGAGTGTATAATATACATTTGGTGTAATTTTTGATATTTTATGAACAGTATATTAAATATAATTACTGAAGATTTTGATAGTTTATTTACAGTATATATAACACATGTTTGGTGTACTTTTTCATATTTTATGTACAGTAGATAATATATACTTACTATAATTTTTTATATTTTATTTACAGTTTGTAAAATGTATTTGTTGTAGTTTTATTTAATATTATATGTACAATATATGAAATATATTTACTGTACTTTTTGATATTTTATATACAGTATATAATATGTATTTGGTGTACTTTTGATATTTTATGTAAATTATATAATATATATTTGGTGTAGTTTTTGATATTTTACATAGAGTGTAATATATATTTACTGTCATTTTTGATATTTTATTTAGAGTGTAGAATATACATTTGGTGTAATATTTGATATTTTATGTACAGTATATTAAATATAATTACTGAATATTTTGGTAGTTTATTTACAGTATATATAACACATATTTGGTGTACTTTTTGATATTTTATGTACAGTAGATAATATATACTTACTGTAATTTTTGATATTTTATTTACAGTATGTAAAATGTATTTGGTGTAGTTTTAGTTAATATTATATGTACAATATATGAAATATATTTACTGTACTTTTTGATATTTTATGTACAGTATATAATATATATTTGGTGTACTTTTGATATTTTATGTAAATTATATACTATATATTTGGTGTAGTTTTTGATATTTTACATAGAGTGTAATATATATTTACTGTCATTTTTGATATTTTATTTAGAGTGTATAATATACATTTGGTGTAATTTTTGATATTTTATGTACAGTATATTAAATATAATTACTGAAGAATTTGATAGTTTATTTACAGTATATATAACACATATTTGGTGTACTTTTTGATATTTTATGTACAGTAGATAATATATACTTACTGTAATTTTTTATATTTTATTTACCGTATGTAAAATGTATTTGGTGTACTTTAGTTAATATTATATGTACAACATATGAAATATATTTACTGTACTTTTTGACATTTTATGTACAGTGTATAATATATATTTGGTGTACTTTTGATATTTTATGTAAATTATATAATATATATTTGGTGTAGTTTTTGATATTTTACATAGAGTGTAATATGTATTTACTGTCCTTTTTGATATTTTATTTAGAGTGTATAATATACATTTGGTGTAATTTTTGATATTTTATGTACAGTATATTAAATATAATTACTGAAGATTTTGATAGTTTATTTACAGTATATATAACACATATTTGGTGTACTTTTTGATATTTTATGTACAGTAGATAATATATACTTACTGTAATTTTTGATATTTTATTTACAGTATGTAAAATGTATTTGGTGTAGTTTTAGTTAATATTATATGTACAATATATGAAATATATTTACTGTACTTTTTGATATTTTATGTACAGTATATAATATATATTTGGTGTACTTTTGATATTTTATGTAAATTATATAATATATATTTGGTGTAGTTTTTGATATTTTACATAGAGTGTAATATATATTTACTGTCCTTTTTGATATTTTATTTAGAGTGTATAATATACATTTGGTGTAATTTTTGATATTTTATGAACAGTATATTAAATATAATTACTGAAGATTTTGATAGTTTATTTACAGTATATATAACACATATTTGGTGTACTTTTTGATATTTTATGTACAGTAGATAATATATACCTACTGTAATTTTTGATACTTTATTTACAGTATGTAAAATGTATTTGGTGTACTTTTAGTTAATATTATATGTACAATATATGAAATATATTTACTGTACTTTTTGATATTTTATATACACTATATAAGATATATTTGGTGTACTTTTGATACTTTATGTAAATTATATAATATATATTTGGTGTAGTTTTTGATATTTTACATAGAGTGTAATATATATTTACTGTCCTTTTTGATATTTTATTTAGAGTGTATAATATACATTTGGTGTAATTTTTGATATTTTATGTACAGTATATTAAATATAATTACTGAATATTTTGATAGTTTTTTTACAGTATATATAACACATATTTGGTGTACTTTTTAATAGTTTATGTACAGTAGACAATATATACTTACTGTAATTTTGATATTTTATTTACAGTTTGTGAAATGTATTTGGTGTACTTTTAGTTAATATTATATGTACAATATATGAAATATATTTACTGTACTTTTTGATATTTAATGTACAGTATATAATATATATTTGGTGTACTTTTGATATTTTATGTAAATTATATAATATATATTTGGTGTAGTTTTTGATATTTTACATAGAGTGTAATATATATTTACTGTCATTTTTGATATTTTATTTAGAGTGTATAATATACATTTGTGGTAATTTTTGATATTTTATGTACAGTATATTAAATATAATTACTGAAGTTTTTGATAGTTTATTTACAGTCTATATAACACATATTTGGTGTTCTTTGTGATATTTTATGTACAGTAGATAATATATACTTACTGTAACTTTTGATATTTTATTTACAGTATGTAAAATGTATTTGGTGTAGTTTTAGTTAATATTATATGTACAATATATGAAATATATTTACTGTACATTTTGATATTTTATGTACAGTATATAATATATATTTGGTGTACTTTTGATATTTTATGTAAATTATATAATATATATTTGGTGTAGTTTTTGATATTTTACATAGAGTGTAATATATATTTACTGTCCTTTTTGATATTTTATTTAGAGTGTATAATGTACATTTGGTGTACTTTTTGATATTTTATGAACAGTATATTAAATATAATAACTGAAGATTTTGATAGTTTATTTACAGTATATATAACACATATTTGGTGTACTTTTTGATATTTTATGTACAGTAGATAATATATACTTACTGTAAATTTTGATATTTTATTTACAGTATATAAAATATATTTGGTGTAGTTTTAGTTAATATTATATGTACAATATATGAAATATATTTACTGTACTTTTTGATATTTTATGTACAGTATATAATATATATTTGGTGTACTTTTGATATTTTATGTAAATTATATACTATATATTTGGTGTAGTTTTTGATATTTTACATAGAGTGTAATACATATTTACTGTCCTTTTTGATATTTTATTTAGAGTGTATAATATACATTTGGTGTAATTTTTGATATTTTATGTACATTATATTAAATATAATTTCGGAAGATTTTGATAGTTTATTTACAGTATATATAACACATATTTGGTTTACTTTTTGATATTTTATGTACAGTAGATAATATATACTGACTGTAATTTTTGATATTTTATTTACAGTATGTAAAATGTATTTGGTGTACTTTTAGTTAGTATTATATGTACAATATATGAAATATATTTACTGTACTTTTTGATATTTTATGTACAGTATATAATATATATTTGGTGTACTTTTGATATTTTATATAAATTATATAATATATATTTGGTGTAGTTTTTGATATTTTACATAGAGTGTAATATATATTTACTGTCCTTTTTGATATTTTATTTACAGTGTATAATATACATTTGGTGTAATTTTTGATATTTTATGAACAGTATATTAAATATAATTAATGAAGATTTTGATAGTTTATTTACAGTATATATAACACATATTTGGTGTACTTTTTTATATTTTATGTACAGTAGATAATATATACTTACTGTAATTTTTGATATTTTATTTACAGTATGTAAAATGTATTTGGTGTAGTTTTAGTTAATATTATATGTACAATATATGAAATATATTTACTTTACTTTTTGATATTTTGTGTACAGTATATAATATATATTTGGTGTACTTTTGATATTTTATGTAAATTATATAATATATATTTGGTGTAGTTTTTGATATTTTACATAGAGTGTAATATATATTTACTGTCCTTTTTGATATTTTATTTAGAGTGTATAATATACATTTGGTGTAATTTTTGATATTTTATGAACAGTATATTAAATATAATTACTGAAGATTTTGATAGTTTATTTACAGTATATATAACACATATTTGGTGTACTTTTTGATATTTTATGTACATTAGATAATATATACCTACTGTAATTTTTGATACTTTATTTACAGTATGTAAAATGTATTTGGTGTACTTTTAGTTAATATTATATGTACAATATATGAAATATATTTACTGTACTTTTTGATATTTTATATACACTCTATAAGATATATTTGGTGTACTTTTGATACTTTATGTAAATTATATAATATATATTTGGTGTAGTTTTTGATATTTTACATAGAGTGTAATATATATTTACTGTCCTTTTTGATATTTTATTTAGAGTGTATAATATACATTTGGTGTAATTTTTGATATTTTATGTACAGTATATTAAATATAATTACTGAATATTTTGATAGTTTATTTACAGTATATATAACACATATTTGGTGTACTTTTTAATAGTTTATGTACAGTAGACAATATATACTTACTGTAATTTTTGATATTTTATTTACAGTTTGTAAAATGTATTTGGTGTACTTTTAGTTAATATTATATGTACAATATATGAAATATATTTACTGTCCTTTTTTATATTTAATGTACAGTATATAATATATATTTGGTGTACTTTTGATATTTTATGTAAATTACATAATATATATTTGGTGTAGTTTTTGATATTTTACATAGAGTGTAATATATATTTACTGTCATTTTTGATATTTTATTTAGAGTGTATAATATACATTTGTGGTAATTTTTGATATTTTATGTACAGTATATTAAATATAATTACTGAAGATTTTGATAGTTTATTTACAGTATATATAACACATATTTGGTGTACTTTGTGATATTTTATGTACAGAAGATAATATATACTTACTGTAATTTTTGATATTTTATTTACAGTATGTAAAATGTATTTGGTGTAGTTTTAATTAATATTATATGTACAATATATGAAATATATTTACTGTACATTTTGATATTTTATGTACAGTATATAATATATATTTGGTGTACTTTTGATATTTTATGTAAATTATATAATATATATTTGGTGTAGTTTTTGATATTTTACATAGAGTGTAATATATATTTACTGTCCTTTTTGATATTTTATGTAGAGTGTATAATATACATTTGGTGTAATTTTTGATATTTTATGAACTGTATATTAAATATAATTACTGAAGATATTGATAGTTTATTTACAGTATATATAACACATATTTGGTGTACTTTTTGATATTTTATGTACAGTAGATAATATATACCTACTGTAATTTTTGATACTTTATTTACAGTATGTAAAATGTATTTGGTGTACTTTTAGTTAATATTACATGTACAATATATGAAATATATTTACTGTACTTTTTGATATTTTATATACACTCTATAAGATATATTTTGTGTACTTTTGATACTTTATGTAAATTATATAATATATATTTGGTGTAGTTGTTGATATTTTACATAGAGTGTAATATATATTTACTGTCCTTTTTGATATTTTATTTAGAGTGTATAATATACATTTGGTGTAATTTTTGATATTTTATGTACAGTATATTAAATATAATTACTGAATATTTTGATAGTTTATTTACAGTATATATAACACATATTTGGTGTACTTTTTAATAGTTTATGTACAGTAGACAATATATACGTACTGTAATTTTTGATATTTTATTTACAGTTTGTAAAATGTATTTGGTGTACTTTTAGTTAATAATATATGTACAATATATGAAATATATTTACTGTCCTTTTTTATATTTAATGTACAGTATATAATATATATTTGGTGTACTTTTGATATTTTATGTAAATTATATAATATATATTTGGTGTAGTTTTTGATATTTAACATAGAGTGTAATATATATTTACTGTCATTTTTGATATTTTATTTAGAGTGTATAATATACATTTGTGGTAATTTTTGATATTTTATGTACAGTATATTAAATATAATTACCGAAGATTTTGATAGTTTATTTACAGTATATATAACACATATTTGGTGTACTTTGTGATATTTTATGTACAGTAGATAATATATACTTACTGTAATTTTTGATATTTTATTTACAGTATGTAAAATGTATTTGGTGTAGTTTTAGTTAATATTATATGTACAATATATGAAATATATTTACTGTACATTTTGATATTTTATGTACAGTATATAATATATATTTGGTGTACTTTTGATATTTTATGTAAATTATATAATATATATTTGGTGTAGTTTTTGATATTTTACATAGAGTGTAATGTATATTTACTGTCCTTTTTGATATTTTATTTAGAGTGTATAATGTACATTTGGTGTACTTTTTGATATTTTATGAACAGTATATTAAATATAATTACTGAAGGTTTTGATAGTTTATTTACAGTATATATAACACATATTTGGTGTACTTTTTGATATTTTATGTACAGTAGATAATATATACTTACTGTAATTTTTGATATTTTATTTACAGTATATAAAATATATTTGGTGTAGTTTTAGTTAATATTATATGTACAATATATGAAATATATTTACTGTACTTTTTGATATTTTATGTACAGTATATAATATATATTTGGTGTACTTTTGATATTTTATGTAAATTATATACCATATATTTGGTGTAGTTTTTGATATTTTACATACTGTGTAATATATATTTACTGTCATTTTTGATATTTTATTTCGAGTGTATAATATACATTTGGTGTAATTTTTGATGTTTAATGTACAGTATATTAAATATAATTACTGAAGATTTTGATAGTTTATTTACAGTATATATAACACATATTTGGTGTACTTTTTGATATTTTATGTACAGTAGATAATATATACTTACGGTAATTTTTTTTTTATTTACAGTATGTAAAATGTATTTGGTGTACTTTTAGTTATTATTATATGTACAACATATGAAATATATTTACTGTACTTTTTGATATTTTATGTACAGTATATAATATATATTTGGTGTACTATTGATATTTTATGTAAATTATATAATATATATTTGGTGTAGTTTTTGATATTTTACATAGAGTGTAATACATATTTGCTGTCCTTTTTGATATTTTATTTAGAGTGTATAATATACATTTGGTGTAATTTTTGATATTTTATGTACATTATATTAAATATTATTTCTGAAGATTTTGATAGTTTATTTACAGTATATATAACACATATTTGGTGTACTTTTTGATATTTTATGTACAGTAGATAATATATACTGACTGTAATTTTTGATATTTTATTTACAGTATGTAAAATGTATTTGGTGTACTTTTAGTTAATATTATATGTACAATATATGAAAT
The DNA here is from genome assembly GCF_029289425.2 of Pan paniscus. Classification (NCBI taxonomy): domain Eukaryota; kingdom Metazoa; phylum Chordata; class Mammalia; order Primates; family Hominidae; genus Pan; species Pan paniscus. The sequence goes on along the minus strand of NC_073263.2, from coordinate 11,267,302 downwards.
ATATTTACTGTACTTTTTGATATTTTATGTACAGTATATAATATATATTTGGTGTACTTTTGATATTTTATATAAATTATATAATATATATTTGGTGTAGTTTTTGATATTTTACATAGAGTGTAATATATATTTACTGTCCTTTTTGATATTTTATTTACAGTGTATAATATACATTTGGTGTAATTTTTGATATTTTATGAACAGTATATTAAATATAATTACTGAAGATTTTGATAGTTTATTTACAGTATATATAACACATATTTGGTGTACTTTTTGATATTTTATGTACAGTAGATAATATATACTTACTGTAATTTTTGATATTTTATTTACAGTATGTAAAATGTATTTGGTGTACTTTTAGTTAATATTATAAGTACAATATATGAAATATATTTACTGTACTTTTTGATATTTTATGTACAGTATATAATATATATTTAGTGTACTTTTGATATTTTATGTAAATTATATAATATATATTTGGTGTAGTTTTTGATATTTTACATAGAGTGTAATATATATTTACTGTCCTTTTTGATATTTTATTTAGAGTGTATAATATACATTTGGTGTAATTTTTGATATTTTTTGAACAGTATATTAAATATAATTACTGTAGTTTTTGATAGTAAACTTACGGTATGTATTAGACATATTTGGTGTACTTTTTGATATTTTATGTACAGTATGTAATATATATTTACTGTTCTTTTTGATATTTTATTTACAGTATATAAAATGTATTTGGTGTACTTTTAGTTAATATTAAGTATACAATATATGAAATGTATTTACTGTACGTTTTGATATTTTATGTACAATATATAAGATATATTTGCTGGCCTTTTGATATTTTATGTAAATTATATAATATATATTTGGTGTAGTATTTGATATTTTACATAGAGTGTAATATATATTTACTGTTGTTTTTGATATTTTATTTAGAGTGTATAATATACATTTGTTGTAATTTTTTATATTTTATGTACAGTATATTAAATATAATTACTGAAGCTTTTGATAGTTTATTTACAGTATTTATAACACATATTTGGTGTTCTTTTTGATATTTTATGTACAGTAGATATATATACTTACTGTAATTTTTGATATTTTATTTACAGTATGTGAAATGTATTTGGTGTACTTTATTTAATATTATATGTGCAATATATGAATCATATTTACTGTACTTTTTGATATTTTATGTACAGTATATAATATATATTTGGTGTGCATTTGATATTTTATGCAAATTATATAACATATATTTGGTGTAGTATTTGATATTTTACATAGAGTGTAATATATATTTACTGTCATTTTTGATATTTTATTTGGAGTGTATAATATATATTTGGTGTAATTTTTGATATTTTATGTACAGTATATTAAATATAATTACTGAAGATTTTGATAGTATATTTACAGTATATATAACACATATTTGGTGTACTTTTTTATATTTTATGTACAGTAGATAATATATACTTGCTGTAATTTTTGATATTTTATTTACAGTATGTAAAATGTATTTGGTGTACTTTTAGTTAATATTATATGTACAATATATGAAATATATTTACTGTACTTTTTGATATTTTATCTACAGTATATAATATATATTTGGTGTACTTTTGATATTTTATGTAAATTATGCAATATATATTTGGTGTAGTATTTGATATTTTACATAGAGTGTAATATATATTTACTGTCATATTTGATATTTTATTTAGAGTGTATAATATACATTTCGTGTAATTATTGATATTTTATGTACAGTATATTAAATATAATTACTGAATCTTTTGATAGTTTATTTACAGTATATATAACACATATTTGGTGTACTTTTTGATATTTTATGTACAGTAGATAATATTTACTTACTGTAATTTTTTATATTTTATTTACAGTCTGTAAAATGTATTTGGTGTACTTTTAGTTAATATTATACGTACAATATGTGAAATATATTTACTGTACTTTTTGATATTTTATGTACAGTAGATAATATAAACTTACTGTAATTTTTTATATGTTATTTACAGTATGTAAAATGTATTTGGTGTAATTTTACTTAATATTATATGTACAATATATGAAATATATTTACTGTACTTTTTGATATTTTATGTACAGTATATAATATATATTTGGTGTACTTTTGATATTTTATGTAAATTATATAATATATATTTGGTGTAGTTTTTCATATTTTACATAGAGTGTAATATATATTTACTGTCCTTTTTGGTATTTTATTTAGAGTGTATAATATACATTTGTGGTAATTTTTGATATTTTATGAACAGTATATTAAATATAATTACTGAAGATTTTGATAGTTTATTTACAGTATATATAACACATATTTGGTGTACTTTTTCATATTTTATGTACAGTAGATAATATATACTTACTGTAATTTTTTATATTTTATTTACAGTATGTAAAATGGATTTGTTGTACTTTTAGTTAACATTATATGTACAATATATGAAATATATTTACTGTACTTTTTGATATTTTATATACAGTAAATAATATGTATTTGGTGTACTTTTGATATTTTATGTAAATTATATAATATATATTTGGTGTAGTTTTTGATATTTTCACATAGAATGTAATATATATTTACTGTCCTTTTTGATATTTTACTTAGAGTGTATAATATACATTTGGTGTAATTTTTGATATATTATGAACAGTATATTAAATATAATACTGAAGATTTTAATAGTTTATTTACAGTATATATAACACATATTTGGTGTACTTTTTTATATATTATATACAGTAGATAACATATACTTACTGTAATTTTTTATATTTTATTTACAGTATGTAAAATGTATTTGGTGTACTTTTAGTTAATATTATATGTACAGTATATGAAATATATTTACTGTACTTTTTGATATTTTATGTACAGTATATAATATGTATTTGGTGTACTTTTGATATTTTATGAAAATTATATAATATATATTTGGTGTAGTTTTTGATATTTTACATAGAGTGTAATATATATTTTCTATACTTTTTGATATTTTATTTAGAGTGTATAATATTCATTTGGTGTAATTTTCGATATTATATGCACAGTATATTAAATATAATTACTGAAGTTTTTGAAAGTTTATTTACAGTATATATAACACATATTTGGTTTACTTTTTGATATTTTATGTACAGTAGATAATATATACTTACTGTAATTTTTTATATTTTATTTACAGTCTGTAAAATGCATTTGGTGTACTTTTAGTTAATATTATATGTACAATATATGAAATATATTTACTGTACTTTTTGATATTTTATGTACAGTATATAATATATATTTGGTGTACTTTTGATATTTTATGTAAATTATATAATACATATTTGGTGTAGTTTTTGATATTTTTCATAGAGTGTAATATATATTTACTGTCCTTTTTGTTATTTAATTTAGAGTGTATAATATACATTTGGTGTAATTTTTGATATTTTATGAACAGTATATTAAATATAATTACTGAAGAATTTGATAGTTTTTTTACAGTATATATAAGACATATTTGGTGTACTTTTTGATATTTTATGTACAGTAGATAATATATACTTACTGTAATTTTTTATATTTTATTTACAGTCTGTAAAATGTATTTGGTGTACTTTTAGTTAATATTATATGTACAATATGTGAAATATATTTACTGTACTTTTTGATATTTTATGTACAGTAGATAATATAAAGTTACTGTAATTTTTTATATGTTATTTACAGTATGTAAAATGTATTTGGTGTACTTTTAGTTAATATTACATGTACAACATATGAAATATATTTACTGTACTTTTTGATATATTTTGTACAGTATATAATATATATTTGGTGTACTTTTGATATTTTATGTAAATTATATAATGTATACTTGGTTTAGTTTTTGATATTTTACATAGAGTGTAATATATATTTACTGTCCTTTTTGATTTTTAATTTAGAGTGTATAATATACATTTGGTGTAATTTTTGATATTTTATGAACAGTATATTAAATATAATTACTGAAGATTTTGATAGTATATTTACAGTATATATAACACATATTTGGTGTACTTTTTCATATTTTATGTACAGTAGATTATATATACTTACTGTAATATTTGATATTTGATTTACAGTATGTAAAATGTATTTGGTGTACTTTTAATTATTATATGTACAATATATGAAATATAGTTACTGTACTTTTTGATATTTTATGTACAGTATATAATATATATTTGGTGTAATTTTGATATTTTATGTAAATTATATAATATATACTTCGTGTAGTTTTTCGTATTTTACATAGTGTGTAATATATATTTACTGTCTTTTTGATATTTTATTTAGAGTGTATAATATACATTTGGTGTAATTTTTGGTATTTTATGAACAGTATATTAAATATAATTACTGAATATTTTGATAGTTTATTTACAGTATATATAACACATATCTGGTGTACTTTTTGATATTTTATGTACAGTAGATAATATATACTTACTGTAATTTTTTATATTTTATTTACAATCTGTAAAATGTATTTGGTGTACTTTTAGTTAATATTATACGTACAATATGTGAAATATATTTACTGTACTTTTTGATATTTTATGTACAGTACATAATATAAACTTACTGTAATTTTTTATATGTTATTTACAGTATGTAAAATGTATTTGGTGTAATTTTACTTAATATTATATGTACAATATATGAAATATATTTACTGTACTTTTTGATATTTTATGTAGAGTATATAATATATATTTGGTGTACTTTTGATATTTTATGTAAATTATATAATATATATTTGGTGTAATTTTTGATATTTTACATAGAGTGTAATATATATTTACTGTCCTTTTTGATATTTTATTTAGAGTGTATAATATACATTTGGTGTAATTTTTGATATTTTATGAACAGTATATTAAATATAATTACTGAGGATTTTCATAGTTTATTTACAGTATATATAACACATATTTGGTGTACTTTTTGATATTTTATGTACAGTAGATAATATATACTTACTGTAATTTTTATATTTTATTTACAGTATGTAAAATGTATTTGGTGTACTTTTAGTTAATATTATATGTACAATATATGAAATATATTTACTGTACTATTTGATATTTTATGTACAGTAGATAATATATACTTACTGTAATTTTTGATAATTTATTTACAGTATGTAAAATGTATTTGGTGGACTTCTAATTAATATTATATGTACAGTATATGAAATATATTTACTGTACCTTTTGATATTTTATGTACAGTATATAATATATATTTGGTGTACTTTTGATATTTTATGTAAATTATATAATATATATTTGGTGTAGTTTTTGAAATTTTACATAGAGTGTAATATATATTTACTGTCATTTTTGATATATTATTTAGAGTGTATAATGTACATTTGGTGTAATTTTTGATATTTTATGTACAGTATATTAAATATAATTACTGAAGATTTTGATAGTTTATTTACAGTATATATAACACATATTTGGTGTACTTTTTGATATTATATGTACAGTAGATAATATATACTTACTGTAATTTTTGATATTTTATTTACAGTATGTAAAATGTATTTGGTGTACTTTTAGATAATATTATATGTACAATATATGAAATATATTTACTGTACTTTTTGATAATTTATGTACGGTAGGTAATATATACTTACTGTAATTTTTGATATTTTATTTACAGTATGTAAAATGTATTTGGTGTACTTTTAGTTAATATTATATGTACAATATATGAAATATATTTACTGTACTTTTTGATATTTTATGTACAGTATATAATATATATTTGGTGTACTTTTGATATTTTATGTAAATTATATAATATATACTTGGTGTAGTTTTTGATATTTTACATAGAGTGTAATATATATTTACTGTCATTTTTGATATTTTATTTAGAGTGTATAATATACATTTGGTGTAATTTTTGATATTTTATGAACAGTACATTAAATATAATTACTGAAGATTTTGATAGTTTATTTACAGTATATATAACACATATTTGGTGTACTTTTTTATAGTTTATGTACAGTAGATAATATATACTTACTGTAATTTTTTGTATTTTATTTACAGTATGTAAAATGTATTTGTTGTACTTTTCGGTAATATTATATGTACAATATATGAAATATATTTACTGTACTTCTTGATATTTTATGTACAGTATATAATATATATTTGGGGTACTTTTGATATTTTATGTAAATTATATAATATATATTTGGTGTAGTTTTTGATATTTTACATAGAGTGTAATATATATTTAATGTCGTTTTTGATATTTTATTTAGAGTGTATAATATACATTTGGTGTAATTTTTCATATTTTATGTACAGTATATTAAATATAATTACTGAAGATTTTGATAGTTTATTTACAGTATATATAACACATATTTGGTGTACTTTTTGATATTTTATGTACAGTAGATAATATATACTTACTGTAATCTTTGATATTTTATTTAGAGTATGTAAAATGTATTTGGTGTACTTTTAGTTAATATTATATGTAAAATATATGAAATATATTTACTGTACTTTTTGATATTTTATGTACATTATATAATATATATTGGTGTACTTTTGATATTTTATGTAATTTATATAATATATATTTGGTGTAGTTTTTGATATTTTACATAGAGTGTAATATGTATTTACTGTCATTTTTGTTATTTTGTTTAGAGTGTATAATATACATTTGGTGTAATTTTTGATATTTTATGAACAGTATATTAAATATAATTACTGAAGATTTTGATAGTTTATTTACAGTATATATAACACATATTTGGGGTACTTTTTGATATTTTATGTACAGTAGATAATATGTACTTACTGTAATTTTTGATATTTTATTTACAGTATGTAAAATGTATTTGGTGTACTTTTAGTTAATATTATATGTACAATATATGAAATATATTTACTGTACTTTTTGATATTTTATGTACAGTATATAATATATACTTGGTGTAATTTTGATATTTTATGTAAATTATATAATATATATTTGGTGTAGTTTTTGATATTTTACATAGAGTGTAATATATATTTACTGTCCTTTTTGATATTTTATTTAGAATGTATAATATACATTGTGTGTAATTTTTGATATATTATGAACAGTATATTAAATATAATTACTGAAGATTTTGATAGTTTATTTACAGTATATATAACACATATTTGGTGTACTTTTTGATATTTTATGTACAGTAGATAATATATACTTACTGTAATTTTTTATATTTTATTTACAGTATGTAAAATGTATTTGTTGTACTTTTAGTTACTATTATATGTACAATATATGAAATATATTTACTGTATTATTTGATATTTTATGTACATTAGATAATACATACTTACTGTAATTTTTGATATTTTATTTACAGTTTGTAAAATGTATTTGGTGTACTTTTACTTAATATTATATGTACAATATATGAAATATATTTACTGTACTTTTTGATATTTTATGTACAGTATATAATATATATTTGGTGTACGTTTGATATTTTATGTAAATTATATAATATATACTTGGTGTAGTTTTTGATATTTTACATAGAGTGTAATATATATTTACTGTCCTTTTTGATATTTTATTTACAGTGTATAGTATACATTTGGTATAATTTTTAATATTTTATGAAGAGTATATTAAATATAATTACTGAAGATTTTGATAGTTGATTTACAGTATATATAACACATATTTGGTGTAGTTTTTGATATTTTATGTACAGTAGATAAAATATACTTACTGTAATTTTTTATATTTTATTTACAGTATGTAAAATCTATTTGGTGTACTTTTAGTTAATATTATATGTACAATATATGAAATATATTTACTGTAATATTTGATATTTTATGTACAGTATATAATATATATTTGGTGTACTTTTGATATTTTATGTAAATTATATAATATATATTTGGTGTAATTTTTGATAATTTACAAAGTTGTAATATATATTTACTGTCCTTTTTGATATTTTATTTAGAGTGTATAATATACATTGTGTGTAATTTTTGATATATTATGAACAGTATATTAAATATAATTAATGAAGATTTTGATAGTTTATTTACAGTATATATAACACATATTTGGTGTACTATTTGATATTTTATTTACAGTAGATAATATATACTTACTGTAATTTTTGATATTTTATTTACAGTATGTAAAATGTATTTGGTGTAATTTTAGTTAATATTATATGTACAATATATGAAATATATTTACTGTACTTTTTGATATTTTATGTAGAGTATATAATATGTATTTGGTGTACTTTTGATATTTTATGTAAATTATATAATATATATTTGGTGTAATTTTTGATATTTTACATAGAGTGTAATATATATTTACTGTCCTTTTTGATATTTTATTTAGAGTGTATAATATACATTTGGTGTAATTTTTGATATTTTATGAACAGTATATTAAATATAATTACTGAGGATTTTCATAGTTTATTTACAGTATATATAACACATATTTGGTGTACTTTTTGATATTTTATGTACAGTAGATAATATATACTTACTGTAATTTTTTATATTTTATTTACAGTATGTAAAATGTATTTGTTGTACTTTTAGTTACTATTATATGTACAATATATGAAATATATTTACTGTATTATTTGATATTTTATGTACATTAGATAATACATACTTACTGTAATTTTTGATATTTTATTTACAGTGTGTAAAATGTATTTGGTGTACTTTTACTTAATATTATATGTACAATATATGAAATATATTTACTGTACTTTTTGATATTTTATGTACAGTATATAATATATATTTGGTGTACGTTTGATATTTTATGTAAATTATATAATATATACTTGGTGTAGTTTTTGATATTTTACATAGAGTGTAATATATATTTACTGTCCTTTTTGATATTTTATTTACAGTGTATAGTATACATTTGGTATAATTTTTAATATTTTATGAAGAGTATATTAAATATAATTACTGAAGATTTTGATAGTTGATTTACAGTATATATAACACATATTTGGTGTAGTTTTTGATATTTTATGTACAGTAGATAAAATATACTTACTGTAATTTTTGATATTTTATTTACAGTATGTAAAATGTATTTGGTGTAATTTTAGTTAATATTATATGTACAATATATGAAATATATTTACTGTACTTTTTGATATTTTATGTAGAGTATATAATATGTATTTGGTGTACTTTTGATATTTTATGTAAATTATATAATATATATTTGGTGTAATTTTTGATATTTTACATAGAGTGTAATATATATTTACTGTCCTTTTTGATATTTTATTTAGAGTGTATAATATACATTTGGTGTAATTTTTGATATTTTATGAACAGTATATTAAATATAATTACTGAGGATTTTCATAGTTTATTTACAGTATATATAACACATATTTGGTGTACTTTTTGATATTTTATGTACAGTAGATAATATATACTTACTGTAATTTTTATATTTTATTTACAGTATGTAAAATGTATTTGGTGTACTTTTAGTTAATATTATATGTACAATATATGAAATATATTTACTGTACTATTTGATATTTTATGTACAGTAGATAATATATACTTACTGTAATTTTTGATATTTTATTTACAGTATGTAAAATGTATTTGGTGGAATTTAATTAATATTATATGTACAGTATATGAAATATATTTACTGTACCTTTTGATATTTTATGTACAGTATATAATATATATTTGGTGTACTTTTGATATTTTATGTAAATTATATAATATATATTTGGTGTAGTTTTTGAAATTTTACATAGAGTGTAATATATATTTACTGTCATTTTTGATATTTTATTTAGAGTGTATAATGTACATTTGGTGTAATTTTTGATATTTTATGTACAGTATATTAAATATAATTACTGAAGATTTTGATAGTTTATTTACAGTATATATAACACATATTTGGGGTACTTTTTGATATTTTATGTACAGTAGATAATATGTACTTACTGTAATTTTTGATATTTTATTTACAGTATGTAAAATGTATTTGGTGTACTTTTAGTTAATATTATATGTACAATATATGAAATATATTTACTGTACTTTTTGATATTTTATGTACAGTATATAATATATACTTGGTGTAATTTTGATATTTTATGTAAATTATATAATATATATTTGGTGTAGTTTTTGATATTTTACATAGTGTGTAATATATATTTACTGTCCTTTTTGATATTTTATTTAGAGTGTATAATATACATTTGGTGTAATTTTTGATATTTTATGTACAGTATATTAAATATAATTACTGAAGATTTTGATAGTTTATTTACAGTATATATAACACATATTTGGTGTACTTTTTGATATTTTATGTACAGTAGATAATATATACTTACTGTAATTTTTTATATTTTATTTACAGTATGTAAAGTGTATTTGGTGTAATTTTAGTTAATATTATATGTACAATATATGAAATATATTTACTGTACTTTTTGATATTTTATGTACAGTATATAATATATATTTGGTGTACTTTTTTATTTTATGTAAATTATATAATATATAATTGTTGTAGTTTTTGATATTTTACATAGAGTGTAATATATATTTACTGTCCTTTTTGATATTTTATTTAGAATGTATAATATACATTTGGTGTAATTTTTGATATTTTATGAACAGTATATTAAATATAATTACTGAAGATTTTGATAGTTTATTTACAGTATATATAACACATATTTGGTGTACTTTTTGATATTTTATGTACAGTAGATAATATATACTTACTGTAATTTTTCATATTTTATTTACAGTATGTAAAATGTATTTGTTGTACTTTTAGTTACTATTATATGTACAATATATGAAATATATTTACTGTATTATTTGATATTTTATGTACAGTAGATAATATATACTTACTGTAATTTTTGATATTTTATTTACAGTGTGTAAAATGTATTTGGTGTACTTTTACTTAATATTATATGTACAATATATGAAATATATTTACTGTACTTTTTGATATTTTATGTACAGTATATAATATATATATGGTGTACGTTTGATATTTTATGTAAATTATATAATATATACTTGGTGTAGTTTTTGATATTTTACATAGAGTGTAATATATATTTACTGTCCTTTTTGATATTTTATTTACAGTGTATAATATACATTTGGTGTAATTTTTAATATTTTATGAACAGTATATTAAATATATTTACTGAAGATTTTGATAGTTGATTTACAGTATATATAACACATATTTGGTGTAGTTTTTGATATTTTATGTACAGTAGATAATATATACTTACTGTAATTTTTTATATTTTATTTACAGTATGTAAAATCCATTTGGTGTACTTTTAGTTAATATTATATGTACAATATATGAAATATATTTACTGTAATATTTGATATTTTATGTACAGTATATAATATATATTTGGTGTACTTTTGATATTTTATGTAAATTATATAATATATATTTGGTGTAATTTTTGATAATTTACAAAGAGTGTAATATATATTTACTGTCATTTTTGATATTTTATTTTGTGTGTATAATATACATTTGGTATAATTTTTGTTTTTTTATGTACAGTATATTAAATATAATTACTGAAGATTTTGATAATTTATTTACAGTATATATAACACATATTTGGTGTAGTTTTTGATATTTTATGTACAGTAGATAATATATACTTACTGTAGTTTTTGATATTTTATTTACAGTATGTAAAATGTATTTGGTGTACTTTTAGTTAATATTATATGTACAATATATGAAATATATTTACTGTACTTTTTGATATTTTATATACAGTATATAATATATATTTGGTGTACTTTTGATATTTTATGTAAATTATATAATTTATACTTGGTGTAGTTTTTGATATTTTACATAGAGTGTAATATATATTTACTGTCCTTTTTGATATTTTATTTAGAGTGTATAATATACATTTGGTGTAATTTTTGATATTTAGTGAACAGTATATTAAATATAATTACTGAAGGTTTTGATAGTTTATTTACAGTACATATAACACATATTTGGTGTACTTTATGATATTTTATGTACAGTAGATAATATATACTTACTGTAATTTTTTATAATTTATTTACAGTATGTAAAATGTATTTGTTGTACATTTAGTTAATATTATATGTACAATATATGAAATATATTTACTGTACTTTTTGATATTTAATGTACAGTATATAATATATATTTGGTGTACTTTTGATATTTTATGTAAATTATATAATATATAATTGGTGTAGTTTTTGATATTTTACATAGAGTGTAATATATATTTACTGTCCCTTTTGATATTTTATTTAGAGTGTATAATATACATTTGGTGTAATTTTTGATATTTTATGTACAGTATATTAAATATAATTACTGAAGATTTTGATAGATTATTTACAGTATATATAACACATATTTGGTGTACTTTTTGATATTTTATGTACAGTAGATAATATATACTTACTGTAATTTTTGATATTTTATTTACAGTATGTAAAATGTATTTGGTGTACTTTTAGTTAATATTATATGTACAATATATGAAATATATTTACTGTACTTTTTGATATTTAATGAACAGTATATAATATATATTTGGTGTTCTTTTGATATTTTATGTAAATTATATAATATATATTTGGTGTAGATTTTATATTTTACATAGAGTGTAATATATCTTTACTGTCATTTTTGATATTTTATTTAGAGTATATAATATACATTTGTTGTAATTTTTGATATTTTATGTACAGTATATTACATATAATTACTGAAGATTTTGTTAGTTTATTTACAGTATATATAACACATTTTTGGTGTACATTTTGATATTTAATGTACAGTAGATAATATATACTTACTGTAATTTTTGATATTTTATTTACAGTATGTAAAATGTATTTGGTGTAGTTTTAGTTAATATTATAAGTACAATATATGAAATATATTTACTGTACTTTTTGATACTTTATGTACAGTATATAATATATATTTGGTGTAATTTTGATATTTTATGAAAATTATATAATATATATTTGGTGTAGTATTTGATATTTTACATAGAATGTAATATATATTTACTGTCCTTTTTGATATTATATTTACAGTGTATAATATACATTTGGTGTAATTTTTGATATTTTACGTGCAGTATATTAAATATAATTACTGAAGATTTTGATAGTTTATTTACAGTATATATAACACATATTTGGTGTACTTTTTGATATTTTATGTACAGTAGATATTATATACTTACTGTAACATTTGATATTTTATTTACAGTATGTAAAATGTATTTGGTGTAGTTTTAGTTAATATTATATGTACAATATATGAAATATATTTACTGTACTTTTTGATATTTTATGTACAGTATATAATATATATTTGGTGTACTTTTGATATTTTATGTAAATTAAATAATATATATTTGGTGTATTTTTTGATATTTTACATAGAGTGTAATATATATTTACTGTCCTATTTGATATTTTATTTAGAGTGTGTAATATACATTTGGTGTAATTTTTGATATTTTATGAACAGTATATTACATGTAATTACTGAATATTTTGATAGTTTATTTACACTATATATAACACATATTTGGTGTACTATTTGATATTTTATGTACACTAGATAATATATACTTACTGTAATTTTTGATATTTTATTTACAGTATGTAAAATGTATTTGGTGTAGTTTTAGTTAATATTATACGTACAATATATGAAGTATATTTACTGTACTTTTTGATATTTTATGTACAGTATATAATATATATTTTGTGTACTTTTGATATTTTATGTAAATTATATAATATATATTTGGTGTAGTTTTTGATATTTTACATACAGTGTAATATATATTTATTGTCTTTATTGATATTTTATTTAGAGTGTATAGTATACAATTGGTGTAATTTTTGATATTTTATGAACAGTATATTAAATATAATTACTGAGGATTTTCATAGTTTATTTACAGTATATATAACACATATTTGGTGTACTTTTTGATATTTTATGTACAGTAAATAATATATAGTTACTGTAATTTTTATATTTTATTTACAGTATGTAAAATGTATTTGGTGTACTTTTAGTTAATATTATATGTACAATATATGAAATATATTTACTGTACTATTTGATATTTTATGTACAGTAGATAATATATACTGACTGTAATTTTTGATATTTTATTTACAGTATGTAAAATGTATTTGTTGGACTTTTAATTAATATTATATGTACAGTATATGAAATATATTTACTGTCCTTTTTGATATTTTATGTACAGTATATAATATATATTTGGTGTACTTTTGATATTTTATGTAAATTATATAATATATATTTGGTGTAGTTTTTGAAATTTTACATAGAGTGTAATATATATTTACTGTCATTTTTGATATTTTATTTAGTGTGTATAATGTACATTTGGTGTAATTTTTGATATTTTATGTACAGTATATTAAATATAATTACTGAAGATTTTGATAGTTTATTTACAGTATATATAACACATATTTGGTGTACTTTTTTATAGTTTATGTACAGTAGATAATATATACTTACTGTAATTTTTTGTATTTTATTTACAGTATGTAAAATGTATTTGTTGTACTTTTCGGTAATATTATATGTACAATATATGAAATATATTTACTGTACTTCTTGATATTTTATGTACAGTATATAATATATATTTGGGGTACTTTTGATATTTTATGTAAATTTTATAATATATATTTGGTGTAGTTTTTGATATTTTACATAGAGTGTAATATATATTTACTGTCCTTTTTGATATTTTATTTAGAGTGTATAATATACATTTGGTGTAATTTTTGATATTTTATGTACAGTATATTAAATATAATTACTGAAGATTTTGATAGTTTATTTACAGTATATATAACACATATTTGGTGTACTTTTTGATATTTTATGTACAGTAGATAATATATACTTACTGTAATTTTTGATATTTTATTTAGAGTATGTAAAATGTATTTGGTGTACTTTTAGTTAATATTATATGTAAAATATATGAAATATATTTACTGTACTTTTTGATATTTTATGTACATTATATAATATATATTGGTGTACTTTTGATATTTTATGTAATTTATATAATATATATTTGGTGTAGTTTTTTATATTTTACATAGAGTGTAATATGTATTTACTGTCATTTTTGATATTTTGTTTAGAGTGTATAATATACATTTGGTGTAATTTTTGATATTTTATGAACAGTATATTAAATATAATTACTGAAGATTTTGATAGTTTATTTACAGTATATATAACACATATTTGGGGTACTTTTTGATATTTTATGTACAGTAGATAATATGTACTTACTGTAATTTTTGATATTTTATTTACAGTATGTAAAATGTATTTGGTGTACTTTTAGTTAATATTATATGTACAATATATGAAATATATTTACTGTACTTTTTGATATTTTATGTACAGTATATAATATATACTTGGTGTAATTTTGATATTTTATGTAAATTATATAATATATATTTGGTGTAGTTTTTGATATTTTACATAGTGTGTAATATATATTTACTGTCCTTTTTGATATTTTATTTAGAGTGTATAATATATATTTGGTGTAATTTTTGATATTTTATGTACAGTATATTAAATATAATTACTGAAGATTTTGATAGTTTATTTACAGTATATATAACACATATTTGGTGTACTTTTTGATATTTTATGTACAGTAGATAATATATACTTACTGAAATTTTTTATATTTTATTTACAGTATGTAAAGTGTATTTGGTGTACTTTTAGTTAATATTATATGTACAATATATGAAATATATTTACTGTACTTTTTGATATTTTATGTACAGTATATAATATATATTTGGTGTACTTTTTATATTTTATGTAAATTATATAATATATAATTGTTGTAGTTTTTGATATTTTACATAGAGTGTAATATATATTTACTGTCCTTTTTGATATTTTATTTAGAATGTATAATATACATTTGGTGTAATTTTTGATATTTTATGAACAGTATATTAAATATAATTACTGAAGATTTTGATAGTTTATTTACAGTATATATAACACATATTTGGTGTACTTTTTGATATTTTATGTACAGTAGATAATATATACTTACTGTAATTTTTTATATTTTATTTACAGTATGTAAAATGTATTTGTTGTACTTTTAGTTACTATTATATGTACAATATATGAAATATATTTACTGTATTATTTGATATTTTATGTACAGTAGATAATATATACTTACTGTAATTTTTGATATTTTATTTACAGTGTGTAAAATGTATTTGGTGTACTTTTACTTAATATTATATGTACAATATATGAAATATATTTACTGTACTTTTTGATATTTTATGTACAGTATATAATATATATTTGGTGTACGTTTGATATTTTATGTAAATTATATAATATATACTTGGTGTAGTTTTTGATATTTTACATAGAGTGTAATATATATTTACTGTCCTTTTTGGTATTTTATTTACAGTGTATAATATACATTTGGTGTAATTTTTAATATTTTATTAACAGTATATTAAATATAATTACTGAAGATTTTGATAGTTGATTTACAGTATATATAACACATATTTGGTGTAGTTTTTGATATTTTATGTACAGTAGATAATATATACTTACTGTAATTTTTTATATTTTATTTACAGTATGTAAAATCCATTTGGTGTACTTTTAGTTAATATTATATGTACAATATATGAAATATATTTACTGTAATTTTTGATATTTTATGTACAGTATATAATATATATTTGGTGTACTTTTGATATTTTATGTAAATTATATAATATATATTTGCTGTAATTTTTGATAATTTACAAAGAGTGTAATATATATTTACTGTCATTTTTGATATTTTATTTTGAGTGTATAATATACATTTGGTGTAATTTTTGTTTTTTTATGTACAGTATATTAAATATAATTACTGAAGATTTTGATAATTTATTTACAGTATATATAACACATATTTGGTGTACTTTTTGATATTTTATGTACAGTAGATAATATATACTTACTGTAGTTTTTGATATTTTATTTACAGTATGTAAAATGTATTTGGTGTACTTTTAGTTAATATTATATGTACAATATATGAAATATATTTACTGTACTTTTTGATATTTTATGTACAGTATATAATATATATTTGGTGTACTTTTGATATTTTATGTAAATTATATAATTTATACTTGGTGTAGTTTTTGATATTTTGCATAGAGTGTAATATATATTTACTATCCTTTTTGATATTTTATTTATGGTGTATAATATACATTTGGTGTAATTTTTGATATTTAGTGAACAGTATATTAAATATAATTACTGAAGGTTTTGATAGTTTATTTACAGTACATATAACACATATTTGGTGTACTTTTTGATATTTTATGTACAGTAGATAATATATACTTACTGTAATTTTTTATAATTTATTTACAGTATGTAAAATGTATTTGTTGTACTTTTAGTTAATATTATATGTACAATATATGAAATATATTTACTGTACTTTTTGATATTGAATGTACAGTATATAATATATATTTGGTGCACTTTTGATATTTTATGTAAATTATAGAATATATAATTGGTGTAGTTTTTGATATTTTACATAGAGTGTAATATATATTTACTGTCCCTTTTGATATTTTATTTAGAGTGTATAATATACATTTGGTGTAATTTTTGATATTTTATGTACAGTATATTAAATATAATTACTGAAGATTTTGATAGTTTATTTACAGTATATATAACACATATTTGGTGTACTTTTTGATATTTTATGTACAGTAGATAATATATACTTACTGTAATTTTTGATATTTTATTTACAGTATGTAAAATGTATTTGGTGTACTTTTAGTTAATATTATATGTACAATATATGAAATATATTTACCGTACTTTTTGATATTTAATGAACAGTATATAATATATATTTGGTGTACTTTTGATATTTTATGTAAATTATATAATATATATTTGGTGTAGTTTTTGATATTTTACATAGAGTGTAATATATCTTTATTGTCATTTTTGATATTTTATTTAGAGTGTATAATATACATTTGTTGTAATTTTTGATATTTTATGTACAGTATATTACATATAATTACTGAAGATTTTGTTAGTTTATTTACAGTATATATAACACATATTTGGTGTACATTTTGATATTTAATGTACAGTAGATAATATATACTTACTGTAATTTTTGATATTTTATTTACAGTATGTAAAATGTATTTGGTGTAGTTTTAGTTAATATTATATGTACAATATATGAAATATATTTACTGTACTTTTTGATATTTTATGTACAGTATATAATATATATTTGGTGTAATTTTGATATTTTATGAAAATTATATAATATATATTTGGTGTAGTTTTTGATATTTTACATAGAGTGTAATATATATTTACTGTCCTTTTTGATATTATATTTAGAGTGTATAATATACATTTGGTGTAATTTTTGATATTTTATGTGCAGTATATTAAATATAATTACTGAAGATTTTGATAGTTTATTTACAGTATATATAACACATATTTGGTGTACTTTTTGATATTTTATGTACAGTAGATAATATATACTTACTGTAACATTTGATATTTTATTTACAGTATGTAAAATGTATTTGGTGTAGTTTTAGTTAATATTATATGTACAATATATGAAATATATTTACTGTACTTTTTGATATTTTATGTACAGTATATAATATATATTTGGTGTACTTTTGATATTTTATGTAAATTAAATAATATATATTTGGTGTATTTTTTCATATTTTACATAGAGTGTAATATATATTTACTGTCCTTTTTGATATTTTATTTAAAGTGTGTAATATACATTTGGTGTAATTTTTGATATTTTATGAACAGTATATTACATGTAATTACTGAATATTTTGATAGTTTATTTACACTATATATAACACATATTTGGTGTACTATTTGATATTTTATGTACAGTAGATAATATATACTTACTGTAATTTTTGATATTTTATTTACAGTATGTAAAATGTATTTGGTGTAGTTTTAGTTAATATTATATGTACAATATATGAAGTATATTTACTGTACTTTTTGATATTTTATGTACAGTATATAATATATATTTGGTGTACTTTTGATATTTTATGTAAATTATATAATATATATTTGGTGTAGTTTTTGATATTTTACATACAGTGTAATATATATTTACTGTCCTTTTTGATATTTTATTTAGAGTGTATAGTATACATTTGGTGTAATTTTTGATATTTTATGAACAGTATATTAAATATAATTACTGAGGATTTTCATAGTTTATTTACAGTATATATAACACATATTTGGTGTACTTTTTGATATTTTATGTACAGTAGATAATATATACTTACTGTAATTTTTGATATTTTATTTACAGTATGTAAAATGTATTTGGTGTACTTTTAGTTAATATTATATGTACAATATATGAAATATATTTACTGTACTTTTTGATAATTTATGTACAGTAGATAATATATACTTACTGTAATTTTTGATATTGTATTTACAGTATGTAAAATGTATTTGGTGTACTTTTAGTTAATATTATATGTACAATATATGAAATATATTTACTGTACTATTTGATATTTTATGTACAGTATATAATATATATTTGGTGTACTTTTGATATTTTATGTAAATTATATAATATATATTTGGTGTAGTTTTTGATATTTTACATAGAGTGTAATATATATTTATTGTCATTTTTGATATTTATTTAGAGTGTATAATATACATTTGGTGTAATTTTTGATATTTTATGAACAGTACATTAAATATAATTACTGAAGATTTTGATAGTTTATTTACAGTATATATAACACATATTTGCTGTACTTTTTTATAGTTTAGGTACAGTAGATAATATATACTTACTGTAATTTTTTGTATTTTATTTACAGTATGTAAAATGTATTTGTTGTACTTTTCGGTAATATTATATGTACAATATATGAAATATATTTACTGTACTTCTTGATATTTTATGTACAGTATATAATATATATTTGGGGTACTTTTGATATTTTATGTAAATTTTATAATATATATTTGGTGTAGTTTTTGATATTTTACATAGAGTGTAATATATATTTACTGTCCTTTTTGATATTTTATTTAGAGTGTATAATATACATTTGTTGTAATTTTTGATATTTTATGTACAGTATATTAAATATAATTACTGAAGATTTTGATAGTTTATTTACAGTATATATAACACATATTTGGTGTACTTTTTGATATTTTATGTACAGTAGATAATATATACTTACTCTAATTTTTGATATATTATTTTCAGTATGCAAAATGTATTTGCTGTAGTTTTAGTTAATATTATATGTACAATACATGAAATATATTTACTGTACTTTTTGATATTTTATGTACAGTATATAATATATATTTGGTGTAATTTTGATATTTTATATAAATTATATAATATATATTTGGTGTAGTTTTTGATATTTTACATAGAGTGTAATATATATTTACTGTCCTTTTTGATGTTTTATTTAGAGTGTATAATATACATTTGGTGTAATTTTTGATATTTTATGTGCAGTATATTAAATATAATTACTGAAGATTTTGATAGTTTATTTACAGTATATATAACACATATTTGGTGTACTTTTTGATATTTTATGTACAGTAGATAATATATACTTACTGTAATTTTTGATATTTTATTTACAGTATGTAAAATGTATTTGGTGTAGTTTTAGTTAATATTATATGTACAATATATGAAATACATTTACTGTACTTTTTGATATTTTATGTACAGTACATAATATATATTTGGTGTACTTTTGATATTTTATGTAAATTAAATAATATATATTTGGTGTACTTTTTGATATTTTATGTACAGTAGATAATATATACTTACTGTAATTTTTCATATTTTATTTACAGTATGTAAAATGTATTTGTTGTACTTTTAGTTACTATTATATGTACAATATATGAAATATATTTACTGTATTATTTGATATTTTATGTACAGTAGATAATATATACTTACTGTAATTTTTGATATTTTATTTACAGTGTGTAAAATGTATTTGGTGTACTTTTACTTAATATTATATGTACAATATATGAAATATATTTACTGTACTTTTTGATATTTTATGTACAGTATATAATATATATATGGTGTACGTTTGATATTTTATGTAAATTATATAATATATACTTGGTGTAGTTTTTGATATTTTACATAGAGTGTAATATATATTTACTGTCCTTTTTGATATTTTATTTACAGTGTATAATATACATTTGGTGTAATTTTTAATATTTTATGAACAGTATATTAAATATATTTACTGAAGATTTTGATAGTTGATTTACAGTATATATAACACATATTTGGTGTAGTTTTTGATATTTTATGTACAGTAGATAATATATACTTACTGTAATTTTTTATATTTTATTTACAGTATGTAAAATCCATTTGGTGTACTTTTAGTTAATATTATATGTACAATATATGAAATATATTTACTGTAATATTTGATATTTTATGTACAGTATATAATATATATTTGGTGTACTTTTGATATTTTATGTAAATTATATAATATATATTTGGTGTAATTTTTGATAATTTACAAAGAGTGTAATATATATTTACTGTCATTTTTGATATTTTATTTTGTGTGTATAATATACATTTGGTATAATTTTTGTTTTTTTATGTACAGTATATTAAATATAATTACTGAAGATTTTGATAATTTATTTACAGTATATATAACACATATTTGGTGTAGTTTTTGATATTTTATGTACAGTAGATAATATATACTTACTGTAGTTTTTGATATTTTATTTACAGTATGTAAAATGTATTTGGTGTACTTTTAGTTAATATTATATGTACAATATATGAAATATATTTACTGTACTTTTTGATATTTTATATACAGTATATAATATATATTTGGTGTACTTTTGATATTTTATGTAAATTATATAATTTATACTTGGTGTAGTTTTTGATATTTTACATAGAGTGTAATATATATTTACTGTCCTTTTTGATATTTTATTTAGAGTGTATAATATACATTTGGTGTAATTTTTGATATTTAGTGAACAGTATATTAAATATAATTACTGAAGGTTTTGATAGTTTATTTACAGTACATATAACACATATTTGGTGTACTTTATGATATTTTATGTACAGTAGATAATATATACTTACTGTAATTTTTTATAATTTATTTACAGTATGTAAAATGTATTTGTTGTACATTTAGTTAATATTATATGTACAATATATGAAATATATTTACTGTACTTTTTGATATTTAATGTACAGTATATAATATATATTTGGTGTACTTTTGATATTTTATGTAAATTATATAATATATAATTGGTGTAGTTTTTGATATTTTACATAGAGTGTAATATATATTTACTGTCCCTTTTGATATTTTATTTAGAGTGTATAATATACATTTGGTGTAATTTTTGATATTTTATGTACAGTATATTAAATATAATTACTGAAGATTTTGATAGATTATTTACAGTATATATAACACATATTTGGTGTACTTTTTGATATTTTATGTACAGTAGATAATATATACTTACTGTAATTTTTGATATTTTATTTACAGTATGTAAAATGTATTTGGTGTACTTTTAGTTAATATTATATGTACAATATATGAAATATATTTACTGTACTTTTTGATATTTAATGAACAGTATATAATATATATTTGGTGTTCTTTTGATATTTTATGTAAATTATATAATATATATTTGGTGTAGATTTTATATTTTACATAGAGTGTAATATATCTTTACTGTCATTTTTGATATTTTATTTAGAGTATATAATATACATTTGTTGTAATTTTTGATATTTTATGTACAGTATATTACATATAATTACTGAAGATTTTGTTAGTTTATTTACAGTATATATAACACATTTTTGGTGTACATTTTGATATTTAATGTACAGTAGATAATATATACTTACTGTAATTTTTGATATTTTATTTACAGTATGTAAAATGTATTTGGTGTAGTTTTAGTTAATATTATAAGTACAATATATGAAATATATTTACTGTACTTTTTGATACTTTATGTACAGTATATAATATATATTTGGTGTAATTTTGATATTTTATGAAAATTATATAATATATATTTGGTGTAGTATTTGATATTTTACATAGAATGTAATATATATTTACTGTCCTTTTTGATATTATATTTACAGTGTATAATATACATTTGGTGTAATTTTTGATATTTTACGTGCAGTATATTAAATATAATTACTGAAGATTTTGATAGTTTATTTACAGTATATATAACACATATTTGGTGTACTTTTTGATATTTTATGTACAGTAGATATTATATACTTACTGTAACATTTGATATTTTATTTACAGTATGTAAAATGTATTTGGTGTAGTTTTAGTTAATATTATATGTACAATATATGAAATATATTTACTGTACTTTTTGATATTTTATGTACAGTATATAATATATATTTGGTGTACTTTTGATATTTTATGTAAATTAAATAATATATATTTGGTGTATTTTTTGATATTTTACATAGAGTGTAATATATATTTACTGTCCTATTTGATATTTTATTTAGAGTGTGTAATATACATTTGGTGTAATTTTTGATATTTTATGAACAGTATATTACATGTAATTACTGAATATTTTGATAGTTTATTTACACTATATATAACACATATTTGGTGTACTATTTGATATTTTATGTACACTAGATAATATATACTTACTGTAATTTTTGATATTTTATTTACAGTATGTAAAATGTATTTGGTGTAGTTTTAGTTAATATTATACGTACAATATATGAAGTATATTTACTGTACTTTTTGATATTTTATGTACAGTATATAATATATATTTGGTGTACTTTTGATATTTTATGTAAATTATATAATATATATTTGGTGTAGTTTTTGATATTTTACATACAGTGTAATATATATTTATTGTCCTTATTGATATTTTATTTAGAGTGTATAGTATACAATTGGTGTAATTTTTGATATTTTATGAACAGTATATTAAATATAATTACTGAGGATTTTCATAGTTTATTTACAGTATATATAACACATATTTGGTGTACTTTTTGATATTTTATGTACAGTAAATAATATATAGTTACTGTAATTTTTATATTTTATTTACAGTATGTAAAATGTATTTGGTGTACTTTTAGTTAATATTATATGTACAATATATGAAATATATTTACTGTACTATTTGATATTTTATGTACAGTAGATAATATATACTGACTGTAATTTTTGATATTTTATTTACAGTATGTAAAATGTATTTGTTGGACTTTTAATTAATATTATATGTACAGTATATGAAATATATTTACTGTCCTTTTTGATATTTTATGTACAGTATATAATATATATTTGGTGTACTTTTGATATTTTATGTAAATTATATAATATATATTTGGTGTAGTTTTTGAAATTTTACATAGAGTGTAATATATATTTACTGTCATTTTTGATATTTTATTTAGTGTGTATAATGTACATTTGGTGTAATTTTTGATATTTTATGTACAGTATATTAAATATAATTACTGAAGATTTTGATAGTTTATTTACAGTATATATAACACATATTTGGTGTACTTTTTTATAGTTTATGTACAGTAGATAATATATACTTACTGTAATTTTTTGTATTTTATTTACAGTATGTAAAATGTATTTGTTGTACTTTTCGGTAATATTATATGTACAATATATGAAATATATTTACTGTACTTCTTGATATTTTATGTACAGTATATAATATATATTTTGGGTACTTTTGATATTTTATGTAAATTATATAATATATATTTGGTGTAGTTTTTGATATTTTACATAGAGTGTAATATATATTTACTGTCCTTTTTGATATTTTATTTAGAGTGTATAATATACATTTGGTGTAATTTTTGATATTTTATGTACAGTATATTAAATATAATTACTGAAGATTTTGATAGTTTATTTACAGTATATATAACACATATTTGGTGTACTTTTTGATATTTTATGTACAGTAGATAATATATACTTACTGTAATTTTTGATATTTTATTTAGAGTATGTAAAATGTATTTGGTGTACTTTTAGTTAATATTATATGTAAAATATATGAAATATATTTACTGTACTTTTTGATATTTTATGTACATTATATAATATATATTGGTGTACTTTTGATATTTTATGTAATTTATATAATATATATTTGGTGTAGTTTTTTATATTTTACATAGAGTGTAATATGTATTTACTGTCATTTTTGATATTTTGTTTAGAGTGTATAATATACATTTGGTGTAATTTTTGATATTTTATGAACAGTATATTAAATATAATTACTGAAGATTTTGATAGTTTATTTACAGTATATATAACACATATTTGGGGTACTTTTTGATATTTTATGTACAGTAGATAATATGTACTTACTGTAATTTTTGATATTTTATTTACAGTATGTAAAATGTATTTGGTGTACTTTTAGTTAATATTATATGTACAATATATGAAATATATTTACTGTACTTTTTGATATTTTATGTACAGTATATAATATATACTTGGTGTAATTTTGATATTTTATGTAAATTATATAATATATATTTGGTGTAGTTTTTGATATTTTACATAGTGTGTAATATATATTTACTGTCCTTTTTGATATTTTATTTAGAGTGTATAATATATATTTGGTGTAATTTTTGATATTTTATGTACAGTATATTAAATATAATTACTGAAGATTTTGATAGTTTATTTACAGTATATATAACACATATTTGGTGTACTTTTTGATATTTTATGTACAGTAGATAATATATACTTACTGAAATTTTTTATATTTTATTTACAGTATGTAAAGTGTATTTGGTGTACTTTTAGTTAATATTATATGTACAATATATGAAATATATTTACTGTACTTTTTGATATTTTATGTACAGTATATAATATATATTTGGTGTACTTTTTATATTTTATGTAAATTATATAATATATAATTGTTGTAGTTTTTGATATTTTACATAGAGTGTAATATATATTTACTGTCCTTTTTGATATTTTATTTAGAATGTATAATATACATTTGGTGTAATTTTTGATATTTTATGAACAGTATATTAAATATAATTACTGAAGATTTTGATAGTTTATTTACAGTATATATAACACATATTTGGTGTACTTTTTGATATTTTATGTACAGTAGATAATATATACTTACTGTAATTTTTTATATTTTATTTACAGTATGTAAAATGTATTTGTTGTACTTTTAGTTACTATTATATGTACAATATATGAAATATATTTACTGTATTATTTGATATTTTATGTACAGTAGATAATATATACTTACTGTAATTTTTGATATTTTATTTACAGTGTGTAAAATGTATTTGGTGTACTTTTACTTAATATTATATGTACAATATATGAAATATATTTACTGTACTTTTTGATATTTTATGTACAGTATATAATATATATTTGGTGTACGTTTGATATTTTATGTAAATTATATAATATATACTTGGTGTAGTTTTTGATATTTTACATAGAGTGTAATATATATTTACTGTCCTTTTTGGTATTTTATTTACAGTGTATAATATACATTTGGTGTAATTTTTAATATTTTATTAACAGTATATTAAATATAATTACTGAAGATTTTGATAGTTGATTTACAGTATATATAACACATATTTGGTGTAGTTTTTGATATTTTATGTACAGTAGATAATATATACTTACTGTAATTTTTTATATTTTATTTACAGTATGTAAAATCCATTTGGTGTACTTTTAGTTAATATTATATGTACAATATATGAAATATATTTACTGTAATTTTTGATATTTTATGTACAGTATATAATATATATTTGGTGTACTTTTGATATTTTATGTAAATTATATAATATATATTTGCTGTAATTTTTGATAATTTACAAAGAGTGTAATATATATTTACTGTCATTTTTGATATTTTATTTTGAGTGTATAATATACATTTGGTGTAATTTTTGTTTTTTTATGTACAGTATATTAAATATAATTACTGAAGATTTTGATAATTTATTTACAGTATATATAACACATATTTGGTGTACTTTTTGATATTTTATGTACAGTAGATAATATATACTTACTGTAGTTTTTGATATTTTATTTACAGTATGTAAAATGTATTTGGTGTACTTTTAGTTAATATTATATGTACAATATATGAAATATATTTACTGTACTTTTTGATATTTTATGTACAGTATATAATATATATTTGGTGTACTTTTGATATTTTATGTAAATTATATAATTTATACTTGGTGTAGTTTTTGATATTTTGCATAGAGTGTAATATATATTTACTATCCTTTTTGATATTTTATTTATGGTGTATAATATACATTTGGTGTAATTTTTGATATTTAGTGAACAGTATATTAAATATAATTACTGAAGGTTTTGATAGTTTATTTACAGTACATATAACACATATTTGGTGTACTTTTTGATATTTTATGTACAGTAGATAATATATACTTACTGTAATTTTTTATAATTTATTTACAGTATGTAAAATGTATTTGTTGTACTTTTAGTTAATATTATATGTACAATATATGAAATATATTTACTGTACTTTTTGATATTGAATGTACAGTATATAATATATATTTGGTGCACTTTTGATATTTTATGTAAATTATAGAATATATAATTGGTGTAGTTTTTGATATTTTACATAGAGTGTAATATATATTTACTGTCCCTTTTGATATTTTATTTAGAGTGTATAATATACATTTGGTGTAATTTTTGATATTTTATGTACAGTATATTAAATATAATTACTGAAGATTTTGATAGTTTATTTACAGTATATATAACACATATTTGGTGTACTTTTTGATATTTTATGTACAGTAGATAATATATACTTACTGTAATTTTTGATATTTTATTTACAGTATGTAAAATGTATTTGGTGTACTTTTAGTTAATATTATATGTACAATATATGAAATATATTTACCGTACTTTTTGATATTTAATGAACAGTATATAATATATATTTGGTGTACTTTTGATATTTTATGTAAATTATATAATATATATTTGGTGTAGTTTTTGATATTTTACATAGAGTGTAATATATCTTTATTGTCATTTTTGATATTTTATTTAGAGTGTATAATATACATTTGTTGTAATTTTTGATATTTTATGTACAGTATATTACATATAATTACTGAAGATTTTGTTAGTTTATTTACAGTATATATAACACATATTTGGTGTACATTTTGATATTTAATGTACAGTAGATAATATATACTTACTGTAATTTTTGATATTTTATTTACAGTATGTAAAATGTATTTGGTGTAGTTTTAGTTAATATTATATGTACAATATATGAAATATATTTACTGTACTTTTTGATATTTTATGTACAGTATATAATATATATTTGGTGTAATTTTGATATTTTATGAAAATTATATAATATATATTTGGTGTAGTTTTTGATATTTTACATAGAGTGTAATATATATTTACTGTCCTTTTTGATATTATATTTAGAGTGTATAATATACATTTGGTGTAATTTTTGATATTTTATGTGCAGTATATTAAATATAATTACTGAAGATTTTGATAGTTTATTTACAGTATATATAACACATATTTGGTGTACTTTTTGATATTTTATGTACAGTAGATAATATATACTTACTGTAACATTTGATATTTTATTTACAGTATGTAAAATGTATTTGGTGTAGTTTTAGTTAATATTATATGTACAATATATGAAATATATTTACTGTACTTTTTGATATTTTATGTACAGTATATAATATATATTTGGTGTACTTTTGATATTTTATGTAAATTAAATAATATATATTTGGTGTATTTTTTCATATTTTACATAGAGTGTAATATATATTTACTGTCCTTTTTGATATTTTATTTAAAGTGTGTAATATACATTTGGTGTAATTTTTGATATTTTATGAACAGTATATTACATGTAATTACTGAATATTTTGATAGTTTATTTACACTATATATAACACATATTTGGTGTACTATTTGATATTTTATGTACAGTAGATAATATATACTTACTGTAATTTTTGATATTTTATTTACAGTATGTAAAATGTATTTGGTGTAGTTTTAGTTAATATTATATGTACAATATATGAAGTATATTTACTGTACTTTTTGATATTTTATGTACAGTATATAATATATATTTGGTGTACTTTTGATATTTTATGTAAATTATATAATATATATTTGGTGTAGTTTTTGATATTTTACATACAGTGTAATATATATTTACTGTCCTTTTTGATATTTTATTTAGAGTGTATAGTATACATTTGGTGTAATTTTTGATATTTTATGAACAGTATATTAAATATAATTACTGAGGATTTTCATAGTTTATTTACAGTATATATAACACATATTTGGTGTACTTTTTGATATTTTATGTACAGTAGATAATATATACTTACTGTAATTTTTGATATTTTATTTACAGTATGTAAAATGTATTTGGTGTACTTTTAGTTAATATTATATGTACAATATATGAAATATATTTACTGTACTTTTTGATAATTTATGTACAGTAGATAATATATACTTACTGTAATTTTTGATATTGTATTTACAGTATGTAAAATGTATTTGGTGTACTTTTAGTTAATATTATATGTACAATATATGAAATATATTTACTGTACTATTTGATATTTTATGTACAGTATATAATATATATTTGGTGTACTTTTGATATTTTATGTAAATTATATAATATATATTTGGTGTAGTTTTTGATATTTTACATAGAGTGTAATATATATTTATTGTCATTTTTGATATTTATTTAGAGTGTATAATATACATTTGGTGTAATTTTTGATATTTTATGAACAGTACATTAAATATAATTACTGAAGATTTTGATAGTTTATTTACAGTATATATAACACATATTTGCTGTACTTTTTTATAGTTTAGGTACAGTAGATAATATATACTTACTGTAATTTTTTCTATTTTATTTACAGTATGTAAAATGTATTTGTTGTACTTTTCGGTAATATTATATGTACAATATATGAAATATATTTACTGTACTTCTTGATATTTTATGTACAGTATATAATATATATTTGGGGTACTTTTGATATTTTATGTAAATTTTATAATATATATTTGGTGTAGTTTTTGATATTTTACATAGAGTGTAATATATATTTACTGTCCTTTTTGATATTTTATTTAGAGTGTATAATATACATTTGTTGTAATTTTTGATATTTTATGTACAGTATATTAAATATAATTACTGAAGATTTTGATAGTTTATTTACAGTATATATAACACATATTTGGTGTACTTTTTGATATTTTATGTACAGTAGATAATATATACTTACTCTAATTTTTGATATATTATTTTCAGTATGCAAAATGTATTTGCTGTAGTTTTAGTTAATATTATATGTACAATACATGAAATATATTTACTGTACTTTTTGATATTTTATGTACAGTATATAATATATATTTGGTGTAATTTTGATATTTTATATAAATTATATAATATATATTTGGTGTAGTTTTTGATATTTTACATAGAGTGTAATATATATTTACTGTCCTTTTTGATGTTTTATTTAGAGTGTATAATATACATTTGGTGTAATTTTTGATATTTTATGTGCAGTATATTAAATATAATTACTGAAGATTTTGATAGTTTATTTACAGTATATATAACACATATTTGGTGTACTTTTTGATATTTTATGTACAGTAGATAATATATACTTACTGTAATTTTTGATATTTTATTTACAGTATGTAAAATGTATTTGGTGTAGTTTTAGTTAATATTATATGTACAATATATGAAATACATTTACTGTACTTTTTGATATTTTATGTACAGTACATAATATATATTTGGTGTACTTTTGATATTTTATGTAAATTAAATAATATATATTTGGTGTAGTTTTTGATATTTTACATAGAGTGTAATATATATTTACTGTCCTTTTTGATATTTTATTTAGAGTGTATAATATACATGTGGTGTAATATTTGATATTTTATGAACAGTATATTAAATAAAATTACTGAATATTTTGATAGTTTATTTACACTATATATAACACATATTTGGTGTACTTTTTGATATTTTATGTACAGTAGATAATATATACTTACTGTAATTTTTGATATTTTATTTACAGTCTGTAAAATGTATCTGGTGTAGTTTTAGTTAATATTATATGTACAATATATGAAATATATTTACTCTACTTTTTATATTTCATGTACAGTATATAATATATATGGTGTACTTTTGATATTTTATGTAAATTATATACTGTATATTTGGTGTAGTTTTTGATATTTTACATAGAGTGTAATATAAATTTACTGTCCTTTTTGATATTTTATGTAGAGTGTATAATATACATTTGGTGTAATTTTTGATATTTTATGTACAGTATATTAAATATAATTACTGAAGATTTTGATAGTTTATTTACAGTATATATAACTCATATTTGGTGTACTTTTTGATATTTTATGTACAGTAGATAATATATACTTACTGTAATTTTTGATATTTTATTTACAGTCTGTAAAATGTATTTGGTGTAGTTTTAGTTAATATTATATGTACAATATATGAAATATATTTACTGTACTTTTTGATATTTTATGTACAGTATATAATATATATTTGGTGTACTTTTGATATTTTATGTAAATTATATAATATATACTTGGTGTAGTTTTTGATATTTTACATAGAGTGTAATATATATTTACTGTCCTTTTTGATATTTTATTTACAGTGTATAATATACATTTGGTGTAATTTTTAATATTTTATGAACAGTATATTAAATATATTTACTGAAGATTTTGATAGTTGATTTACAGTATATATAACACATATTTGGTGTAGTTTTTGATATTTTATGTACAGTAGATAATATATACTTACTGTAATTTTTTATATTTTATTTACAGTATGTAAAATCCATTTGGTGTACTTTTAGTTAATATTATATGTACAATATATGAAATATATTTACTGTAATATTTGATATTTTATGTACAGTATATAATATATATTTGGTGTACTTTTGATATTTTATGTAAATTATATAATATATATTTGGTGTAATTTTTGATAATTTACAAAGAGTGTAATATATATTTACTGTCATTTTTGATATTTTATTTTGAGTGTATAATATACATTTGGTATAATTTTTGTTTTTTTATGTACAGTATATTAAATATAATTACTGAAGATATTGATAATTTATTTACAGTATATATAACACATATTTGGTGTAGTTTTTGATATTTTATGTACAGTAGATAATATATACTTACTGTAGTTTTTGATATTTTATTTACAGTATGTAAAATGTATTTGGTGTACTTTTAGTTAATATTATATGTACAATATATGAAATATATTTACTGTACTTTTTGATATTTTATATACAGTATATAATATATATTTGGTGTACTTTTGATATTTTATGTAAATTATATAATTTATACTTGGTGTAGTTTTTGATATTTTACATAGAGTGTAATATATATTTACTGTCCTTTTTGATATTTTATTTAGAGTGTATAATATACATTTGGTGTAATTTTTGATATTTAGTGAACAGTATATTAAATATAATTACTGAAGGTTTTGATAGTTTATTTACAGTATATATAACACATATTTGGTGTACTATATGATATTTTATGTACAGTAGATAATATATACTTACTGTAATTTTTTATAATTTATTTACAGTATGTAAAATGTATTTGTTGTACATTTAGTTAATATTATATGTACAATATATGAAATATATTTACTGTACTTTTTGATATTTAATGTACAGTATATAATATATATTTGGTGCACTTTTGATATTTTATGTAAATTATATAATATATAATTGGTGTAGTTTTTGATATTTTACATAGAGTGTAATATATATTTACTGTCCCTTTTGATATTTTATTTAGAGTGTATAATATACATTTGGTGTAATTTTTGATATTTTATGTACAGTATATTAAATATAATTACTGAAGGTTTTGATAGATTATTTACAGTATATATAACACATATTTGGTGTACTTTTTGATATTTTATGTACAGTAGATAATATATACTTACTGTAATTTTTGATATTTTATTTACAGTATGTAAAATGTATTTGGTGTACTTTTAGTTAATATTATATGTACAATATATGAAATATATTTACTGTACTTTTTGATATTTAATGAACAGTATATAATATATATTTGGTGTTCTTTTGATATTTTATATAAATTATATAATATATATTTGGTGTAGATTTTATATTTTACATAGAGTGTAATATATCTTTACTGTCATTTTTGATATTTTATTTAGAGTATATAATATACATTTGTTGTAATTTTTGATATTTTATGTACAGTATATTACATATAATTACTGAAGATTTTGTTAGTTTATTTACAGTATATATAACACATTTTTGGTGTACATTTTGATATTTAATGTACAGTAGATAATATATACTTACTGTAATTTTTGATATTTTATTTACAGTATGTAAAATGTATTTGGTGTAGTTTTAGTTAATATTATATGTACAATATATGAAATATATTTACTGTACTTTTTGATATTTTATGTACAGTATATAATATATATTTGGTGTAATTTTGATATTTTATGAAAATTATATAATATATATTTGGTGTAGTATTTGATATTTTACATAGAGTGTAATATATATTTACTGTCCTTTTTGATATTATATTTACAGTGTATAATATACATTTGGTGTAATTTTTGATATTTTACGTGCAGTATATTAAATATAATTACTGAAGATTTTGATAGTTTATTTACAGTATATATAACACATATTTGGTGTACTTTTTGATATTTTATGTACAGTAGATATTATATACTTACTGTAACATTTGATATTTTATTTACAGTATGTAAAATGTATTTGGTGTAGTTTTAGTTAATATTATATGTACAATATATGAAATATATTTACTGTACTTTTTGATATTTTATGTACAGTATATAATATATATTTGGTGTACTTTTGATATCTTATGTAAATTAAATAATATATATTTGGTGTATTTTTTGATATTTTACATAGAGTGTAATATATATTTACTGTCCTATTTGATATTTTATTTAGAGTGTGTAATATACATTTGGTGTAATTTTTGATATTTTATGAACAGTATATTACATGTAATTACTGAATATTTTGATAGTTTATTTACACTATATATAACACATATTTGGTGTACTATTTGATATTTTATGTACACTAGATAATATATACTTACAGTAATTTTTGATATTTTATTTACAGTATGTAAAATGTATTTGGTGTAGTTTTAGTTAATATTATATGTACAATATATGAAGTATATTTACTGTACTTTTTGATATTTTATGTACAGTATATAATATATATTTGGTGTACTTTTGATATTTTATGTAAATTATATAATATATATTTGGTGTAGTTTTTGATATTTTACATACAGTGTAATATATATTTATTGTCCTTATTGATATTTTATTTAGAGTGTATAGTATACATTTGGTGTAATTTTTGATATTTTATGAACAGTATATTAAATATAATTACTGAGGATTTTCATAGTTTATTTACAGTATATATAACACATATTTGGTGTACTTTTTGATATTTTATGTACAGTAAATAATATATACTTACTGTAATTTTTATATTTTATTTACAGTATGTAAAATGTATTTGGTGTACTTTTAGTTAATATTATATGTACAATATATGAAATATATTTACTGTACTATTTGATATTTTATGTACAGTAGATAATATATACTGACTGTAATTTTTGATATTTTATTTACAGTATGTAAAATGTATTTGTTGGACTTTTAATTAATATTATATGTACAGTATATGAAATATATTTACTGTCCTTTTTGATATTTTATGTACAGTATATAATATATATTTGGTGTACTTTTGATATTTTATGTAAATTATATAATATATATTTGGTGTAGTTTTTGAAATTTTACATAGAGTGTAATATATATTTACTGTCATTTTTGATATTTTATTTAGTGTGTATAATGTACATTTGGTGTAATTTTTGATATTTTATGTACAGTATATTAAATATAATTACTGAAGATTTTGATAGTTTATTTACAGTATATATAACACATATTTGTTGTACTTTTTTATAGTTTATGTACAGTAGATAATATATACTTACTGTAATTTTTTGTATTTTATTTACAGTATGTAAAATGTATTTGTTGTACTTTTCGGTAATATTATATGTACAATATATGAAATATATTTACTGTACTTCTTGATATTTTATGTACAGTATATAATATATATTTTGGGTACTTTTGATATTTTATGTAAATTATATAATATATATTTGGTGTAGTTTTTGATATTTTACATAGAGTGTAATATATATTTACTGTCCTTTTTGATATTTTATTTAGAGTGTATAATATACATTTGGTGTAATTTTTGATATTTTATGTACAGTATATTAAATATAATTACTGAAGATTTTGATAGTTTATTTACAGTATATATAACACATATTTGGTGTACTTTTTGATATTTTATGTACAGTAGATAATATATACTTACTGTAATTTTTGATATTTTATTTAGAGTATGTAAAATGTATTTGGTGTACTTTTAGTTAATATTATATGTAAAATATATGAAATATATTTACTGTACTTTTTGATATTTTATGTACATTATATAATATATATTGGTGTACTTTTGATATTTTATGTAATTTATATAATATATATTTGGTGTAGTTTTTTATATTTTACATAGAGTGTAATATGTATTTACTGTCATTTTTGATATTTTGTTTAGAGTGTATAATATACATTTGGTGTAATTTTTGATATTTTATGAACAGTATATTAAATATAATTACTGAAGATTTTGATAGTTTATTTACAGTATATATAACACATATTTGGGGTACTTTTTGATATTTTATGTACAGTAGATAATATGTACTTACTGTAATTTTTGATATTTTATTTACAGTATGTAAAATGTATTTGGTGTACTTTTAGTTAATATTATATGTACAATATATGAAATATATTTACTGTACTTTTTGATATTTTATGTAAAGTATATAATATATACTTGGTGTAATTTTGATATTTTATGTAAATTATATAATATATATTTGGTGTAGTTTTTGATATTTTACATAGTGTGTAATATATATTTACTGTCCTTTTTGATATTTTATTTAGAGTGTATAATATATATTTGGTGTAATTTTTGATATTTTATGTACAGTATATTAAATATAATTACTGAAGATTTTGATAGTTTATTTACAGTATATATAACACATATTTGGTGTACTTTTTGATATTTTATGTACAGTAGATAATATATACTTACTGAAATTTTTTATATTTTATTTACAGTATGTAAAGTGTATTTGGTGTACTTTTAGTTAATATTATATGTACAATATATGAAATATATTTACTGTACTTTTTGATATTTTATGTACAGTATATAATATATATTTGGTGTACTTTTTATATTTTATGTAAATTATATAATATATAATTGTTGTAGTTTTTGATATTTTACATAGAGTGTAATATATATTTACTGTCCTTTTTGATATTTTATTTAGAATGTATAATATACATTTGGTGTAATTTTTGATATTTTATGAACAGTATATTAAATATAATTACTGAAGATTTTGATAGTTTATTTACAGTATATATAACACATATTTGGTGTACTTTTTGATATTTTATGTACAGTAGATAATATATACTTACTGTAATTTTTTATATTTTATTTACAGTATGTAAAATGTATTTGTTGTACTTTTAGTTACTATTATATGTACAATATATGAAATATATTTACTGTATTATTTGATATTTTATGTACAGTAGATAATATATACTTACTGTAATTTTTGATATTTTATTTACAGTGTGTAAAATGTATTTGGTGTACTTTTACTTAATATTATATGTACAATATATGAAATATATTTACTGTACTTTTTGATATTTTATGTACAGTATATAATATATATTTGGTGTACGTTTGATATTTTATGTAAATTATATAATATACACTTGGTGTAGTTTTTGATATTTTACATAGAGTGTAATATATATTTACTGTCCTTTTTGGTATTTTATTTACAGTGTATAATATACATTTGGTGTAATTTTTAATATTTTATTAACAGTATATTAAATATAATTACTGAAGATTTTGATAGTTGATTTACAGTATATATAACACCTATTTGGTGTAGTTTTTGATATTTTATGTACAGTAGATAATATATACTTACTGTAATTTTTTATATTTTATTTACAGTATGTAAAATCCATTTGGTGTACTTTTAGTTAATATTATATGTACAATATATGAAATATATTTACTGTAATTTTTGATATTTTATGTACAGTATATAATATATATTTGGTGTACTTTTATATTTTATGTAAATTATATAATATATATTTGCTGTAATTTTTGATAATTTACAAAGAGTGTAATATATATTTACTGTCCTTTTTGATATTTTATTTTGAGTGTATAATATACATTTGGTGTAATTTTTGTTTTTTTATGTACAGTATATTAAATATAATTACTGAAGATTTTGATAATTTATTTACAGTATATATAACACATATTTGGTGTACTTTTTGATATTTTATGTACAGTAGATAATATATACTTACTGTAGTTTTTGATATTTTATTTACAGTATGTAAAATGTATTTGTTGTACTTTTAGTTAATATTATATGTACAATATATGAAATATATTTACTGTACTTTTTGATATTTTATGTACAGTATATAATATATATTTGGTGTACTTTTGATATTTTATGTAAATTATATAATTTATACTTGGTGTAGTTTTTGATATTTTGCATAGAGTGTAATATATGTTTACTGTCCTTTTTGATATTTTATTTATGGTGTATAATATACATTTGGTGTAATTTTTGATATTTAGTGAACAGTATATTAAATATAATTACTGAAGGTTTTGATAGTTTATTTACAGTACATATAACACATATTTGGTGTACTTTTTGATATTTTATGTACAGTAGATAATATATACTTACTGTAATTTTTTATAATTTATTTACAGTATGTAAAATGTATTTGTTGTACTTTTAGTTAATATTATATGTACAATATATGAAATATATTTACTGTACTTTTTGATATTGAATGTACAGTATATAATATATATTTGGTGCACTTTTGATATTTTATGTAAATTATAGAATATATAATTGGTGTAGTTTTTGATATTTTACATAGAGTGTAATATATATTTACTGTCCCTTTTGATATTTTATTGAGTGTATAATATACATTTGGTGTAATTTTTGATATTTTATGTACCGTATATTAAATATAATTACTGCAGATTTTGATAGTTTATTTACAGTATATATAACACATATTTGGTGTACTTTTTGATATTTTATGTACAGTAGATAATATATACTTACTGTAATTTTTGATATTTTATTTACAGTATGTAAAATGTATTTGGTGTACTTTTAGTTAATATTATATGTACAATATATGAAATATATTTACCGTACTTTTTGATATTTAATGAACAGTATATAATATATATTTGGTGTACTTTTGATATTTTATGTAAATTATATAATATATATTTGGTGTAGTTTTTGATATTTTACATAGAGTGTAATATATCTTTATTGTCATTTTTGATATTTTATTTAGAGTGTATAATATACATTTGTTGTAATTTTTGATATTTTATGTACAGTATATTACATATAATTACTGAAGATTTTGTTAGTTTATTTACAGTATATATAACACATATTTGGTGTACATTTTGATATTTAATGTACAGTAGATAATATATACTTACTGTAATTTTTGATATTTTATTTACAGTATGTAAAATGTATTTGGTGTAGTTTTAGTTAATATTATATGTACAATATATGAAATATATTTACTGTACTTTTTGATATTTTATGTACAGTATATAATATATATTTGGTGTAATTTTGATATTTTATGAAAATTATATTATATATATTTGGTGTAGTTTTTGATATTTTACATAGAGTGTAATATATATTTACTGTCCTTTTTGATATTATATTTAGAGTGTATAATATACATTTGGTGTAATTTTTGATATTTTATGTGCAGTATATTAAATATAATTACTGAAGATTTTGATAGTTTATTTACAGTATATATAACACATATTTGGTGTACTTTTTGATATTTTATGTACAGTAGATAATATATACTTACTGTAACATTTGATATTTTATTTACAGTATGTAAAATGTATTTGGTGTAGTTTT
Source organism: Pan paniscus (assembly GCF_029289425.2). Taxonomy (NCBI): domain Eukaryota; kingdom Metazoa; phylum Chordata; class Mammalia; order Primates; family Hominidae; genus Pan; species Pan paniscus. The sequence goes on along the minus strand of NC_073263.2, from coordinate 11,227,297 downwards.
AGTTAATATTATATGTACAATATATGAAATATATTTACTGTACTTTTTGATATTTTATGTACAGTATATAATATATATTTGGTGTACTTTTGATATTTTATGTAAATTAAATAATATATATTTGGTGTATTTTTTCATATTTTACATAGAGTGTAATATATATTTACTGTCCTTTTTGATATTTTATTTAAAGTGTGTAATATACATTTGGTGTAATTTTTGATATTTTTTGAACAGTATATTACATGTAATTACTGAATATTTTGATAGTTTATTTACACTATATATAACACATATTTGGTGTACTATTTGATATTTTATGTACAGTAGATAATATATACTTACTGTAATTTTTGATATTTTATTTACAGTATGTAAAATGTATTTGGTGTAGTTTTAGTTAATATTATATGTACAATATATGAAGTATATTTACTGTACTTTTTGATATTTTATGTACAGTATATAATATATATTTGGTGTACTTTTGATATTTTATGAAAATTATATAATATATATTTGGTGTAGTTTTTGATATTTTACATACAGTGTAATATATATTTACTGTCCTTTTTGGTATTTTATTTAGAGTGTATAGTATACATTTCGTGTAATTTTTGATATTTTATGAACAGTATATTAAATATAATTACTGAGGATTTTCATAGTTTATTTACAGTATATATAACACATATTTGGTGTACTTTTTGATATTTTATGTACAGTAGATAATATATACTTACTGTAATTTTTGATATTTTATTTACAGTATGTAAAATGTATTTGGTGTACTTTTAGTTAATATTATATGTACAATATATGAAATATATTTACTGTACTTTTTGATAATTTATGTACAGTAGATAATATATACTTACTGTAATTTTTGATATTGTATTTACAGTATGTAAAATGTATTTGGTGTACTTTTAGTTAATATTATATGTACAATATATGAAATATATTTACTGTACTATTTGATATTTTATGTACAGTATATAATATATATTTGGTGTACTTTTGATATTTTATGTAAATTATATAATATATATTTGGTGTAGTTTTTGATATTTTACATAGAGTGTAATATATATTTACTATCCTTTTTGATATTTTATTTAGAGTGTATAATATACATTTGGTGTAATTTTTGATATTTTATGAACAGTACATTAAATATAATTACTGAAGATTTTGATAGTTTATTTACAGTATATATAACACATATTTGCTGTACTTTTTTATAGTTTAGGTACAGTAGATAATATATACTTACTGTAATTTTTTGTATTTTATTTACAGTATGTAAAATGTATTTGTTGTACTTTTCGGTAATATTATATGTACAATATATGAAATATATTTACTGTACTTCTTGATATTTTATGTACAGTATATAATATATATTTGGGGTACTTTTGATATTTTATGTAAATTTTATAATATATATTTGGTGTAGTTTTTGATATTTTACATAGAGTGTAATATATATTTACTGTCCTTTTTGATATTTTATTTAGAGTGTATAATATACATTTGTTGTAATTTTTGATATTTTATGTACAGTATATTAAATATAATTACTGAAGATTTTGATAGTTTATTTACAGTATATATAACACATATTTGGTGTACTTTTTGATATTTTATGTACAGTAGATAATATATACTTACTCTAATTTTTGATATATTATTTTCAGTATGCAAAATGTATTTGCTGTAGTTTTAGTTAATATTATATGTACAATACATGAAATATATTTACTGTACTTTTTGATATTTTATGTACAGTATATAATATATATTTGGTGTAATTTTGATATTTTATATAAATTATATAATATATATTTGGTGTAGTTTTTGATATTTTACATAGAGTGTAATATATATTTACTGTCCTTTTTGATGTTTTATTTAGAGTGTATAATATACATTTGGTGAAATTTTTGATATTTTATGTGCAGTATATTAAATATAATTACTGAAGGTTTTGATAGTTTATTTACAGTATATATAACACATATTTGGTGTACTTTTTGATATTTTATGTACAGTAGATAATATATACTTACTGTAATTTTTGATATTTTATTTACAGTATGTAAAATGTATTTGGTGTAGTTTTAGTTAATATTATATGTACAATATATGAAATACATTTACTGTACTTTTTGATATTTTATGTACAGTACATAATATATATTTGGTGTACTTTTGATATTTTATGTAAATTAAATAATATATATTTGGTGTAGTTTTTGATATTTTACATAGAGTGTAATATATATTTACTGTCCTTTTTGATATTTTATTTAGAGTGTATAGTATACATGTGGTGTAATATTTGATATTTTATGAACAGTATATTAAATAAAATTACTGAATATTTTGATAGTTTATTTACACTATATATAACACATATTTGGTGTACTTTTTGATATTTTATGTACAGTAGATAATATATACTTACTGTAATTTTTGATATTTTATTTACAGTCTGTAAAATGTATCTGGTGTAGTTTTAGTTAATATTATATGTACAATATATGAAATATATTTACTGTACTTTTTATATTTCATGTAAAGTATATAATATATATGGTGTACTTTTGATATTTTATGTAAATTATATACTGTATATTTGGTGTAGTTTTTGATATTTTACATAGAGTGTAATATAAATTTACTGTCCTTTTTGATATTTTATGTAGAGTGTATAATATACATTTGGTGTAATTTTTGATATTTTATGTACAGTATATTAAATATAATTACTGAAGGTTTTGATAGTTTATTTACAGTATATATAACTCATATTTGGTGTACTTTTTGATATTTTATGTACAGTAGATAATATATACTTACTGTAATTTTTGATATTTTATTTACAGTCTGTAAAATGTATTTGGTGTAGTTTTAGTTAATATTATATGTACAATATATGAAATATATTTACTGTACTTTTTGATATTTTATGTACAGTATATAATATATATTTGGTGTACTTTTGATATTTTATGTAAATTATATAATATATATTTGGTGTAGTTTTTGATATTTTACATAGTGTGTAATATATATTTACTGTCCTTTTTGATATTTTACTTAGAGTGTATAATATACATTTGGTGTAATTTTTGATATTTTATGTACAGTACATTAAATATAATTACTGAAGGTTTTGATAGTTTATTTACAGTATATATAACACATATTTGGTGTACTTTTTGACATTTTGTTTACAGTAGATAATATATACTTACTGTAGTTTTTGATATTTTATTTACAGTATATAAAATGCTTTTGGTGTAGTTTTAATTAATATTATATGTACAATATATGAAATATATTTACTGTACTTTTTGATATTTTATGTACATTATATAATATATATTGGTGTACTTTTGATATTTTATGTAAATTATATAATATATATTTGGTGTAGTTTTTGGTATTTTACATAGAGTGTAATATATATTTACTGTCCTTTTTGATATTTTATTTAGAGTGTATAATATACATTTGGTGTCATTTTTGATATTTTATGTACAGTATATTAAATATAATTACTTAAGAATTTGATAGTTTATTTACAGTATATATAACACATATTTGGTGTACTTTTTGATAATTTATGTACAGTAGATAATATATACCTACTGTAATTTTTGATATTTTATTTAGAGTATGTAAAATGTATTTGGTGTACTTTTAGTTAATATTATATGTACAATATATGAAATACATTTACTGTACTTTTTGATATTTTATGTACAGTATATAATATATATTTGGTGTACTTTTGATATTTTATGTAAATTATATAATATATACTTGGTGTAGTTTTTCATATTTTACATAGTGTGTAATATATATTTACTGTCGTTTTTGATATTTTATTTAGAGTATATAATATACATTTGGTGTAATTTTTGATATTTTATGTACAGTATATTAAATATAATTACTGAAGATTTTGATAGTTTATTTACAGTATATATAACACATATTTGGTGTACTTTTTGATATTTTATGTACAGTAGATAATATATACTTAGTGTAATTTTTGATATTTTATTTACAGTATGTAAAATGTATTTGGTGTAGTTTTAGTTAATATTATATGTACAACATACGAAATATATTTACTGTACTTTTTGATATTTTATGTACATTTTATAATATATATTTGGTGTACTTTTGATATTTTATGTAAATTATATAATATATATTTGGTGTAGTTTTTCAAATTTTACATAGAGTGTAATATATATTTACTGTCCTTTTTGATATTTTATTTAGAGTGTATAATATACATTTGGTGTAATTTTTGATATATTATGAACAGTATATTAAATATAATTACTGAAGGTTTTGATAGTTTATTTACAGTATATATAACACATATTTGGCGTACTTTTTGATATTTTATGTACAGTAGATAATATATACTTACTGTAATTTTTGATATTTTATTTACAGTATGTAAAATATATTTGGTGTAGTTTTAGTTAGTATTATATGTACAATATATGGAATATATTTACTGTACTTTTTGATATTTTATGTACAGTATATAATATATATTTGGTGAACTTTTGATATTTTATGTAAATTATATAATATATATTTGGTGTAGTTTTTGATATTTTACATAGAGTGTAATATATATTTACTGTCCTTTTTGATATTTTATTAAGAGTGTATAATATACATTTGGTGTAATTTTTGATATTTTATGAACAGTATATTAAATATAATTACTGAATATTTTGATAGTTTATTTACACTATATATAACACATATTTGGTGTACTTTTTGATATTTTATGTACAGTAGATGATATATACTTACTGTAATTTTTGATATTTTATTTACAGTATGTAAAATGTATTTGGTGTAGTTTTAGTTAATATTATATGTACAATATATGAAATATATTTACTGTACTTTTTGATATTTTATGTACAGTATATAATATATATTTGGTGTACTTTTGATATTTTATGTAAATTATATACTCTATATTTGGTGTAGTTTTTGATATTTTACATAGAGTGTAATATATATTTACTGTCCTTTTTTATATTTTATTTAGAGTGTATAATATACATTTGGTGTAATTTTTGATATTTTATGTACAGTATATTAAATATAATTACTGAAGATTTTGATAGTTTATTTACAGTATATATAACACATATTTGGTGTACTTTTTGATATTTTATGTACAGTAGATAATATATACTTACTGTAATTTTTGATATTTTATTTACAGTATGTAAAATGTATTTGGTGTAGTTTTAGTTAATATTATATGTACAATGTATGAAATATATTTACTGTACTTTTTGATAGTTTATGTAAAGTATATAATATATATTTGGTGTACTTTTGATATTTTATGTAAATTATAAAATATATATTTGGTGTAGTTTTTGATATTTTACATAGAGTGTAATATATATTTACTGTCCTTTTTGATATTTTATTTAGAGTGTATAATATACATTTGGTGTAATTTTTGATATTTTATGTACAGTATATTAAATATAATTACTGAAGATTTTGATAGTTTATTTACAGTATATATAACACATATTTGGTGTACTTTTTGATATTTTATGTTCAGTAGATAATATATACTTACTGTAATTTTTGATATTTTATTTACAGTATGTAAAATGTATTTGGTGTAGTTTTAGTTAATAGTATATGTACAAAATATGAAATATATTTACTGTACTTTTTGATATTTTATGTACAGTATATAATATATATTTGGTGTACTTTTGATATTTTATGTAAATTATATAATATATACGGTGTAGTTTTTGATATTTTACATAGAGTGTAATATATATTTACTGTCCTTTTTGATATTTTATTTAGAGTGTATAATATACATTTGGTGTAATTATTGATATTTTATGTACAGTATATTAAATATAATTACTGAAGATTTTGATATTTTATTTACAGTATATATAACACATATTTGGTGTACTTTGTGATATTTTATGTACAGTAGATAATATATACTTACTGTAATTTTTTATATTTTATTTACAGTATGTAAAATGTATTTGGTGTACTTTTAGTTAATATTATATGTACAATATATGAAATATATTTACTGTACTTTTTGATATTCTATGTACAGTATATAAGATATATTTGGTGTACTTTTGATATTTTATGTAAATTATATAATATATATTTGGTGTAGATTTTGATATTTTACATAGAGTGTAATATATATATACTGTCCTTTTTTGATATTTTATTTAGAGTGTATAATATACATTTGGTGTAATTTTTGATATTTTATGTACAGTACATTAAATATAATTACTGAAGATTTTGATAGTTTATTTACAGTATATATAACACATATTTGGTGTACTTTTTGATAATTTATGTACAGTAGATAATATATACGTACTGTAATTTTTGATATTTTATTTAGAGTATGTAAAATGTATTTGGTGTACTTTTAGTTAATATTATATGTACAATATATGAAATACATTTACTGTACTTTTTGATATTTTATGTACAGTATATAATATATATTTGGTGTACTTTTGATATTTTATGTAAATTATATAATATATATTTGGTGTAGTTTTTGATATTTTACATAAAGTGTAATATATATTTACTGTCCTTTTTGATATTTTATTTAGAGTGTATAATATACATTTGTTGTAATTTTTGATATTTTATATACAGTACATTAAATATAATTACTGAAGGTTTTGATAGTTTATTTACACTATATATAACACATATTTTGTGTACTTTTTGATATTTTGTGTACAGTAGAAAATATATACTTACTGAAATTTTTGATGTTTTATTTACAGTATGTAAAATGTATTTGGTGTAGTTTTAGTTAATATTATATGTACAATATATGAAATATATTTACTGTACTTTTTGATATTTTATGTACAGTATGTAATATATATTTGGTGTACTTTTGATATTTTATGTAAATTATATAATATATATTTGGTGTAGTTTTTATATTTTACATAGAGTGTAATATATATTTACTGTCCTTTTTGATATTTTATTTAGAGTGTATAATATACATTTGGTGTAATTTTTGATATTTTATGTGCAGTATATTAAATATAATTACTGAAGGTTTTGATAGTTTATTTACAGTATATATAACACATATTTTGTGTACTTTTTGATATTTTAATGACAGTAGATAATATATACTTACTCTCACTTTTGATATTTTATTTACAGTATGTAAAATGTATTTGGTGTAGTTTTAGTTATTATTATATGTACAATATATGAAATATATTTACTGTACTTTTTGATATTTTATGTACAGTACGTAATATATATTTGGTGTACTTTTGATATTTTATGTAAATTAAATAATATATATTTGGTGTAGTTTTTGATATTTTACATAGATTGTAATATATATTTACTGTCCTTTATGATATTTATTTAGAGTGTAGAATATACATTTGGTGTAATTTTTGATATTTTATGTACAGTATATTAAATATAATTACTGAAGATTTTGATAGTTTATTTACAGTATATATAACACATATTTGGTGTACTTTTTGATATTTTATGTACAGTAGATAATATATACTTACTGTAATTTTTGATATTTTATTTACAGTATGTAAAATGTATTTGGTGTAGTTTTAGTTAATATTATATGTACAATATATGAAATATATTTACTGTACTTTTTGATATTTTATGTAAAGTATATAATATATATTTGGTGTACTTTTGATATTTTATGTAAATTATCAAATATATATTTGGTGTAGTTTTTGATATTTTACATAGAGTGTAATATATATTTACTGTCCTTTTTGATATTTTATTTAGAGTGTATAATATACATTTGGTGTAATTTTTGATATTTTATGTACAGTATATTAAATATAATTACTGAAGATTTTGATAGTTTATTTACAGTATATATAACACATATTTGGTGTACTTTTTGTTATTTTATGTTCAGTAGATAATATATACTTACTGTAATTTTTGATATTTTATTTACAGTATGTAAAATGTATTTGGTGTAGTTTTAGTTAATAGTATATGTACAAAATATGAAATATATTTACTGTACTTTTTGATATTTTATGTACAGTATATAATATATATTTGGTGTACTTTTGATATTTTATGTAAATTATATAATATATACGGTGTAGTTTTTGATATTTTACATAGAGTGTAATATATATTTACTGTCCTTTTTGATATTTTATTTAGAGTGTATAATATACATTTGGTGTAATTATTGATATTTTATGTACAGTATATTAAATATAATTACTGAAGATTTTGATATTTTATTTACAGTATATATAACACATATTTGGTGTACTTTTTGATATTTTATGTACAGTAAATAATATATATTTACTGTAATTTTTTATATATTATTTACAGTATGTAAAATGTATTTGGTGTACTTTTAGTTAATATTATATGTACAATATATGAAATATATTTACTGTACTTTTTGATATTTTATGTACAGTATATAAGATATATTTGGTGTACTTTTGATATTTTATGTAAATTATATAATATATATTTGGTGTAGATTTTGATATTTTACATAGAGTGTAATATATATATACTGTCCTTTTTTGATATTTTATTTAGAGTGTATAATATACATTTGGTGTAATTTTTGATATTTTATGTACAGTACATTAAATATAATTACTGAAGATTTTGATAGTTTATTTACAGTATATATAACACATATTTGGTGTACTTTTTGACATTTTGTTTACAGTAGATAATATATACTTACTGTAGTTTTTGATATTTTATTTACAGTATATAAAATGCATTTGGTGTAGTTTTAATTAATATTATATGTACAATATATGAAATATATTTACTGTACTTTTTGATATTTTATGTACATTATATAATAAATATTTGGTGTGCTTTTGATATTTTATATAAATTATATAATATATATTTGGTGTAGTTTTTGATATTTACATAGAGTGTAATATATATTTACTGTCCTTTTTGATATTTTATTTAGGGTGTATAATATACATTTGGTGTAATTTTTGATATTTTATGTACAGTATATTAAATATAATTACTTAAGAATTTGATAGTTTATTTACAGTATATATAACACATATTTGGTGTACTTTTTGATATTTTATGTACAGTAGATAATATATACCTACTGTAATTTTTGATATTTTTTTAGAGTATGTAAAATGTATTTGGTGTACTTTTAGTTAATATTATATGTACAATATATGAAATACATTTACTGTACTTTTTGATATTTTATGTACAGTATATAATATATATTTGGTGTACTTTTGATATTTTATGTAAATTATATAATATATATTTGGTGTAGTTTTTGATATTTTACATAGAGTGTAATATATATTTACTGTCCTTTTTGATATTTTATTTAGAGTGTATAATATACATTTGGTGTAATTTTTGATATTTTATGTACAGTACATTAAATATAATTACTGAAGATATTGATAGTTTATTTACAGTATATATAACACATATTTGGTGTACTTTTTGATATTTTATGTACAGTAGATAATATATACTTACTGTAATTTTTGATATTTTATTTACAGTATGTAAAATGGATTTGGTGTAGTTTTAGTTAATATTATATGTACAATATATGAAATATATTTACTGTACTTTTTGATATTTTATGTACAGTTTATAATATATATTTGGTGTACTTTTGATATTTTATGTAAATTATATAATATATATTTGGTGTAGTTTTTCAAATTTTACATAGAGTGTAATATATATTTACTGTCCTTTTTGATATTTTATTTAGAGTGTATAATATACATTTGGTGTAATTTTTGATATTTTATGAACAGTATATTAAATATAATTACTGAAGATTTTGATAGTTTATTGACAGTATATATAACACATATTTGGCGTACTTTTTGATATTGTATGTACAGTAGATAATATATACTTACTGTAATTTTTGATATTTTATTTACAGTATGTAAAATGTATTTGGTGTAGTTTTAGTTAGTATTATATGTACAATATATGGAATATATTTACTGTACTTTTTGATATTTTATGTACAGTATATAATATATATTTGGTGTACTTTTGATATTTTATGTAAATTATATAATATATATTTGGTGTAGTTTTTGATATTTTACATAGAGTGTAATATATATTTACTGTCCTTTTTGATATTTTATTTAGAGTGTATAATATACATTTGGTGTAATTTTTGATATTTTATGTACAGTATATTAAATATAATTACTGAAGATTTTGATAGTTTATTTAGAGTATATATAACACATCTTTGGTGTACTTTTTGATATTTTATGTACAGTAGATAATATATACTTACTGTAATTTTTGATATTTTATTTACCGTATGTAAAATGTATTTGGTGTACTTTTAGTTAATATTATATGTACAATATATGAAATATATTTACTGTACTTTTTGATATTTTATGTAGAGTATATAATATATATTTGGTGTACTTTTGATATTTTATGTAAATTATATAATATATATTTGGTGTAGTTTATGATATTTTACATAGAGTGTAATATATATTTACTGTCCTTTTTGATATTTTATTTAGAGTGTATAATATACATTTGGTGTAATTTTTGATATTTTATGTACAGTATATTAAATATAATTACTGAAGATTTTGATAGTTTATGTACAGTATATATAACACATATTTGGTGTACTTTTTGATATTTTATGTACAGTAGATAATATATACTTACTGTAATTTTTGATATTTTATTTACAGTATGTAAAATGTATTTCGTGTACTTTTAGTTAATATTATATGTACAATATATGAAATATATTTACTGTACTTTTTGATATTTAATGAACAGTATATAATATATATTTGGTGTACCTTTGATATTTTATGTAAATTATATAATATATATTTGGTGTAGTTTTTGATATTTTACATACAGTGTAATATATATTTACTGTCATTTTTGATATTTTATTTAGAGTGTATAATATACATTTGGTGTAATTTTTGATATTTTATGTGCAGTATATTAAATATAATTACTGAAGATTTTGATAGTTTATTTACAGTATATATAACACATATTTTGTGTACTTTTTGATATTTTATGTACAGTAGATAATATATACTTACTGTAACTTTTGATATTTTATTTACAGTATGTAAAATGTATTTGGTGTAGTTTTAGATAATATTATATGTACAATATATGAAATATATTTACTGCACTTTTTGATATTTTATGTACAGTATATAATATATATTTGGTGTACTTTTGATATTTTATGTAAATTAAATAATATATATTTGGTGTAGTTTTTGATATTTTACATAGATTGTAATATATATTTACTGTCCTTTATGATATTTTATTTAGAGTGTATAATATACATTTGGTGTAATTTTTGATATTTTATGAACAGTATATTAAATATAATTACTGAATATTTTGATAGTTTATTTACACTATATATAACACATATTTGGTGTACTTTTTGATATTTTATGTACAGTAGATAATATATACGTACTGTAATTTTTGATATTTTATTTAGAGTATGTAAAATGTATTTGGTGTAGTTTTAGTTAATATTATATGTACATTATATGAAATATATTTACTGTACTTTTTGATATTTTATGTACAGTATATAATATATATTTGGTGTACTTTTGATATTTTATGTAAATTATATACTGTATATTTGGTGTAGTTTTTGATATTTTACATAGAGTGTAATATATATTTACTGTCCTTTTTGATATTTTATTTAGAGTGTAGAATATACATTTGGTGTAATTTTTGATATTTTATGTACAGTATATTAAATATAATTACTGAAGATTTTGATAGTTTATTTACAGTATATATAACACATATTTGGTGTACTTTTTGATATTTTATGTACAGTAGATAATATATACTTACTGTAATTTTTGATATTTTATTTACAGTATGTAAAATGTATTTGGTGTAGTTTTAGTTAATATTACATGTACAATATATGAAATATATTTACTGTACTTTTTGATATTTTATGTAAAGTATATAAGATATATTTGGTGTACTTTTGATATTTTATGTAAATTATATAATATATATTTGGTGTAGTTTTTGATATTTTACATACAGTGTAATATATATTTATTGTCCTTATTGATATTTTATTTAGAGTGTATAGTATACATTTGGTGTAATTTTTGATATTTTATGAACAGTATATTAAATATAATTACTGAGGATTTTCATAGTTTATTTACAGTATATATAACACATATTTGGTGTACTTTTTGATATTTTATGTACAGTAAATAATATATACTTACTGTAATTTTTATATTTTATTTACAGTATGTAAAATGTATTTGGTGTACTTTTAGTTAATATTATATGTACAATATATGAAATATATTTACTGTACTATTTGATATTTTATGTACAGTAGATAATATATACTGACTGTAATTTTTGATATTTTATTTACAGTATGTAAAATGTATTTGTTGGACTTTTAATTAATATTATATGTACAGTATATGAAATATATTTACTGTCCTTTTTGATATTTTATGTACAGTATATAATATATATTTGGTGTACTTTTGATATTTTATGTAAATTATATAATATATATTTGGTGTAGTTTTTGAAATTTTACATAGAGTGTAATATATATTTACTGTCATTTTTGATATTTTATTTAGTGTGTATAATGTACATTTGGTGTAATTTTTGATATTTTATGTACAGTATATTAAATATAATTACTGAAGATTTTGATAGTTTATTTACAGTATATATAACACATATTTGTTGTACTTTTTTATAGTTTATGTACAGTAGATAATATATACTTACTGTAATTTTTTGTATTTTATTTACAGTATGTAAAATGTATTTGTTGTACTTTTCGGTAATATTATATGTACAATATATGAAATATATTTACTGTACTTCTTGATATTTTATGTACAGTATATAATATATATTTTGGGTACTTTTGATATTTTATGTAAATTATATAATATATATTTGGTGTAGTTTTTGATATTTTACATAGAGTGTAATATATATTTACTGTCCTTTTTGATATTTTATTTAGAGTGTATAATATACATTTGGTGTAATTTTTGATATTTTATGTACAGTATATTAAATATAATTACTGAAGATTTTGATAGTTTATTTACAGTATATATAACACATATTTGGTGTACTTTTTGATATTTTATGTACAGTAGATAATATATACTTACTGTAATTTTTGATATTTTATTTAGAGTATGTAAAATGTATTTGGTGTACTTTTAGTTAATATTATATGTAAAATATATGAAATATATTTACTGTACTTTTTGATATTTTATGTACATTATATAATATATATTGGTGTACTTTTGATATTTTATGTAATTTATATAATATATATTTGGTGTAGTTTTTTATATTTTACATAGAGTGTAATATGTATTTACTGTCAGTTTTGATATTTTGTTTAGAGTGTATAATATACATTTGGTGTAATTTTTGATATTTTATGAACAGTATATTAAATATAATTACTGAAGATTTTGATAGTTTATTTACAGTATATATAACACATATTTGGGGTACTTTTTGATATTTTATGTACAGTAGATAATATGTACTTACTGTAATTTTTGATATTTTATTTACAGTATGTAAAATGTATTTGGTGTACTTTTAGTTAATATTATATGTACAATATATGAAATATATTTACTGTACTTTTTGATATTTTATGTAAAGTATATAATATATACTTGGTGTAATTTTGATATTTTATGTAAATTATATAATATATATTTGGTGTAGTTTTTGATATTTTACATAGTGTGTAATATATATTTACTGTCCTTTTTGATATTTTATTTAGAGTGTATAATATATATTTGGTGTAATTTTTGATATTTTATGTACAGTATATTAAATATAATTACTGAAGATTTTGATAGTTTATTTACAGTATATATAACACATATTTGGTGTACTTTTTGATATTTTATGTACAGTAGATAATATATACTTACTGAAATTTTTTATATTTTATTTACAGTATGTAAAGTGTATTTGGTGTACTTTTAGTTAATATTATATGTACAATATATGAAATATATTTACTGTACTTTTTGATATTTTATGTACAGTATATAATATATATTTGGTGTACTTTTTATATTTTATGTAAATTATATAATATATAATTGTTGTAGTTTTTGATATTTTACATAGAGTGTAATATATATTTACTGTCCTTTTTGATATTTTATTTAGAATGTATAATGTACATTTGGTGTAATTTTTGATATTTTATGAACAGTATATTAAATATAATTACTGAAGATTTTGATAGTTTATTTACAGTATATATAACACATATTTGGTGTACTTTTTGATATTTTATGTACAGTAGATAATATATACTTACTGTAATTTTTTATATTTTATTTACAGTATGTAAAATGTATTTGTTGTACTTTTAGTTACTATTATATGTACAATATATGAAATATATTTACTGTATTATTTGATATTTTATGTACAGTAGATAATATATACTTACTGTAATTTTTGATATTTTATTTACAGTGTGTAAAATGTATTTGGTGTACTTTTACTTAATATTATATGTACAATATATGAAATATATTTACTGTACTTTTTGATATTTTATGTACAGTATATAATATATATTTGGTGTACGTTTGATATTTTATGTAAATTATATAATATACACTTGGTGTAGTTTTTGATATTTTACATAGAGTGTAATATATATTTACTGTCCTTTTTGGTATTTTATTTACAGTGTATAATATACATTTGGTGTAATTTTTAATATTTTATTAACAGTATATTAAATATAATTACTGAAGATTTTGATAGTTGATTTACAGTATATATAACACCTATTTGGTGTAGTTTTTGATATTTTATGTACAGTAGATAATATATACTTACTGTAATTTTTTATATTTTATTTACAGTATGTAAAATCCATTTGGTGTACTTTTAGTTAATATTATATGTACAATATATGAAATATATTTACTGTAATTTTTGATATTTTATGTACAGTATATAATATATATTTGGTGTACTTTTATATTTTATGTAAATTATATAATATATATTTGCTGTAATTTTTGATAATTTACAAAGAGTGTAATATATATTTACTGTCCTTTTTGATATTTTATTTTGAGTGTATAATATACATTTGGTGTAATTTTTGTTTTTTTATGTACAGTATATTAAATATAATTACTGAAGATTTTGATAATTTATTTACAGTATATATAACACATATTTGGTGTACTTTTTGATATTTTATGTACAGTAGATAATATATACTTACTGTAGTTTTTGATATTTTATTTACAGTATGTAAAATGTATTTGTTGTACTTTTAGTTAATATTATATGTACAATATATGAAATATATTTACTGTACTTTTTGATATTTTATGTACAGTATATAATATATATTTGGTGTACTTTTGATATTTTATGTAAATTATATAATTTATACTTGGTGTAGTTTTTGATATTTTGCATAGAGTGTAATATATGTTTACTGTCCTTTTTGATATTTTATTTATGGTGTATAATATACATTTGGTGTAATTTTTGATATTTAGTGAACAGTATATTAAATATAATTACTGAAGGTTTTGATAGTTTATTTACAGTACATATAACACATATTTGGTGTACTTTTTGATATTTTATGTACAGTAGATAATATATACTTACTGTAATTTTTTATAATTTATTTACAGTATGTAAAATGTATTTGTTGTACTTTTAGTTAATATTATATGTACAATATATGAAATATATTTACTGTACTTTTTGATATTGAATGTACAGTATATAATATATATTTGGTGCACTTTTGATATTTTATGTAAATTATAGAATATATAATTGGTGTAGTTTTTGATATTTTACATAGAGTGTAATATATATTTACTGTCCCTTTTGATATTTTATTTAGAGTGTATAATATACATTTGGTGTAATTTTTGATATTTTATGTACCGTATATGAAATATAATTACTGCAGATTTTGATAGTTTATTTACAGTATATATAACACATATTTGGTGTACTTTTTGATATTTTATGTACAGTAGATAATATATACTTACTGTAATTTTTGATATTTTATTTACAGTATGTAAAATGTATTTGGTGTACTTTTAGTTAATATTATATGTACAATATATGAAATATATTTACCGTACTTTTTGATATTTAATGAACAGTATATAATATATATTTGGTGTACTTTTGATATTTTATGTAAATTATATAATATATATTTGGTGTAGTTTTTGATATTTTACATAGAGTGTAATATATCTTTATTGTCATTTTTGATATTTTATTTAGAGTGTATAATATACATTTGTTGTAATTTTTGATATTTTATGTACAGTATATTACATATAATTACTGAAGATTTTGTTAGTTTATTTACAGTATATATAACACATATTTGGTGTACATTTTGATATTTAATGTACAGTAGATAATATATACTTACTGTAATTTTTGATATTTTATTTACAGTATGTAAAATGTATTTGGTGTAGTTTTAGTTAATATTATATGTACAATATATGAAATATATTTACTGTACTTTTTGATATTTTATGTACAGTATATAATATATATTTGGTGTAATTTTGATATTTTATGAAAATTATATTATATATATTTGGTGTAGTTTTTGATATTTTACATAGAGTGTAATATATATTTACTGTCCTTTTTGATATTATATTTAGAGTGTATAATATACATTTGGTGTAATTTTTGATATTTTATGTGCAGTATATTAAATATAATTACTGAAGATTTTGATAGTTTATTTACAGTATATATAACACATATTTGGTGTACTTTTTGATATTTTATGTACAGTAGATAATATATACTTACTGTAACATTTGATATTTTATTTACAGTATGTAAAATGTATTTGGTGTAGTTTTAGTTAATATTATATGTACAATATATGAAATATATTTACTGTACTTTTTGATATTTTATGTACAGTATATAATATATATTTGGTGTACTTTTGATATTTTATGTAAATTAAATAATATATATTTGGTGTATTTTTTCATATTTTACATAGAGTGTAATATATATTTACTGTCCTTTTTGATATTTTATTTAAAGTGTGTAATATACATTTGGTGTAATTTTTGATATTTTTTGAACAGTATATTACATGTAATTACTGAATATTTTGATAGTTTATTTACACTATATATAACACATATTTGGTGTACTATTTGATATTTTATGTACAGTAGATAATATATACTTACTGTAATTTTTGATATTTTATTTACAGTATGTAAAATGTATTTGGTGTAGTTTTAGTTAATATTATATGTACAATATATGAAGTATATTTACTGTACTTTTTGATATTTTATGTACAGTATATAATATATATTTGGTGTACTTTTGATATTTTATGAAAATTATATAATATATATTTGGTGTAGTTTTTGATATTTTACATACAGTGTAATATATATTTACTGTCCTTTTTGATATTTTATTTAGAGTGTATAGTATACATTTCGTGTAATTTTTGATATTTTATGAACAGTATATTAAATATAATTACTGAGGATTTTCATAGTTTATTTACAGTATATATAACACATATTTGGTGTACTTTTTGATATTTTATGTACAGTAGATAATATATACTTACTGTAATTTTTGATATTTTATTTACAGTATGTAAAATGTATTTGGTGTACTTTTAGTTAATATTATATGTACAATATATGAAATATATTTACTGTACTTTTTGATAATTTATGTACAGTAGATAATATATACTTACTGTAATTTTTGATATTGTATTTACAGTATGTAAAATGTATTTGGTGTACTTTTAGTTAATATTATATGTACAATATATGAAATATATTTACTGTACTATTTGATATTTTATGTACAGTATATAATATATATTTGGTGTACTTTTGATATTTTATGTAAATTATATAATATATATTTGGTGTAGTTTTTGATATTTTACATAGAGTGTAATATATATTTACTATCCTTTTTGATATTTTATTTAGAGTGTATAATATACATTTGGTGTAATTTTTGATATTTTATGAACAGTACATTAAATATAATTACTGAAGATTTTGATAGTTTATTTACAGTATATATAACACATATTTGCTGTACTTTTTTATAGTTTAGGTACAGTAGATAATATATACTTACTGTAATTTTTTGTATTTTATTTACAGTATGTAAAATGTATTTGTTGTACTTTTCGGTAATATTATATGTACAATATATGAAATATATTTACTGTACTTCTTGATATTTTATGTACAGTATATAATATATATTTGGGGTACTTTTGATATTTTATGTAAATTTTATAATATATATTTGGTGTAGTTTTTGATATTTTACATAGAGTGTAATATATATTTACTGTCCTTTTTGATATTTTATTTAGAGTGTATAATATACATTTGTTGTAATTTTTGATATTTTATGTACAGTATATTAAATATAATTACTGAAGATTTTGATAGTTTATTTACAGTATATATAACACATATTTGGTGTACTTTTTGATATTTTATGTACAGTAGATAATATATACTTACTCTAATTTTTGATATATTATTTTCAGTATGCAAAATGTATTTGCTGTAGTTTTAGTTAATATTATATGTACAATACATGAAATATATTTACTGTACTTTTTGATATTTTATGTACAGTATATAATATATATTTGGTGTAATTTTGATATTTTATATAAATTATATAATATATATTTGGTGTAGTTTTTGATATTTTACATAGAGTGTAATATATATTTACTGTCCTTTTTGATGTTTTATTTAGAGTGTATAATATACATTTGGTGAAATTTTTGATATTTTATGTGCAGTATATTAAATATAATTACTGAAGGTTTTGATAGTTTATTTACAGTATATATAACACATATTTGGTGTACTTTTTGATATTTTATGTACAGTAGATAATATATACTTACTGTAATTTTTGATATTTTATTTACAGTATGTAAAATGTATTTGGTGTAGTTTTAGTTAATATTATATGTACAATATATGAAATACATTTACTGTACTTTTTGATATTTTATGTACAGTACATAATATATATTTGGTGTACTTTTGATATTTTATGTAAATTAAATAATATATATTTGGTGTAGTTTTTGATATTTTACATAGAGTGTAATATATATTTACTGTCCTTTTTGATATTTTATTTAGAGTGTATAGTATACATGTGGTGTAATATTTGATATTTTATGAACAGTATATTAAATAAAATTACTGAATATTTTGATAGTTTATTTACACTATATATAACACATATTTGGTGTACTTTTTGATATTTTATGTACAGTAGATAATATATACTTACTGTAATTTTTGATATTTTATTTACAGTCTGTAAAATGTATCTGGTGTAGTTTTAGTTAATATTATATGTACAATATATGAAATATATTTACTGTACTTTTTATATTTCATGTAAAGTATATAATATATATGGTGTACTTTTGATATTTTATGTAAATTATATACTGTATATTTGGTGTAGTTTTTGATATTTTACATAGAGTGTAATATAAATTTACTGTCCTTTTTGATATTTTATGTAGAGTGTATAATATACATTTGGTGTAATTTTTGATATTTTATGTACAGTATATTAAATATAATTACTGAAGATTTTGATAGTTTATTTACAGTATATATAACTCATATTTGGTGTACTTTTTGATATTTTATGTACAGTAGATAATATATACTTACTGTAATTTTTGATATTTTATTTACAGTCTGTAAAATGTATTTGGTGTAGTTTTAGTTAATATTATATGTACAATATATGAAATATATTTACTGTACTTTTTGATATTTTATGTACAGTATATAATATATATTTGGTGTACTTTTGATATTTTATGTAAATTATATAATATATATTTGGTGTAGTTTTTGATATTTTACATAGTGTGTAATATATATTTACTGTCCTTTTTGATATTTTACTTAGAGTGTATAATATACATTTGGTGTAATTTTTGATATTTTATGTACAGTACATTAAATATAATTACTGAAGGTTTTGATAGTTTATTTACAGTATATATAACACATATTTGGTGTACTTTTTGACATTTTGTTTACAGTAGATAATATATACTTACTGTAGTTTTTGATATTTTATTTACAGTATATAAAATGCTTTTGGTGTAGTTTTAATTAATATTATATGTACAATATATGAAATATATTTACTGTACTTTTTGATATTTTATGTACATTATATAATATATATTGGTGTACTTTTGATATTTTATGTAAATTATATAATATATATTTGGTGTAGTTTTTGGTATTTTACATAGAGTGTAATATATATTTACTGTCCTTTTTGATATTTTATTTAGAGTGTATAATATACATTTGGTGTCATTTTTGATATTTTATGTACAGTATATTAAATATAATTACTTAAGAATTTGATAGTTTATTTACAGTATATATAACACATATTTGGTGTACTTTTTGATAATTTATGTACAGTAGATAATATATACCTACTGTAATTTTTGATATTTTATTTAGAGTATGTAAAATGTATTTGGTGTACTTTTAGTTAATATTATATGTACAATATATGAAATATATTTACTGTACTTTTTGATATTTTATGTACAGTATATAATATATATTTGGTGTACTTTTGATATTTTATGTAAATTATATAATATATACTTGGTGTAGTTTTTCATATTTTACATAGTGTGTAATATATATTTACTGTCGTTTTTGATATTTTATTTAGAGTATATAATATACATTTGGTGTAATTTTTGATATTTTATGTACAGTATATTAAATATAATTACTGAAGATTTTGATAGTTTATTTACAGTATATATAACACATATTTGGTGTACTTTTTGATATTTTATGTACAGTAGATAATATATACTTAGTGTAATTTTTGATATTTTATTTACAGTATGTAAAATGTATTTGGTGTAGTTTTAGTTAATATTATATGTACAACATACGAAATATATTTACTGTACTTTTTGATATTTTATGTACAGTTTATAATATATATTTGGTGTACTTTTGATATTTTATGTAAATTATATAATATATATTTGGTGTAGTTTTTCAAATTTTACATAGAGTGTAATATATATTTACTGTCCTTTTTGATATTTTATTTAGAGTGTATAATATACATTTGGTGTAATTTTTGATATATTATGAACAGTATATTAAATATAATTACTGAAGGTTTTGATAGTTTATTTACAGTATATATAACACATATTTGGCGTACTTTTTGATATTTTATGTACAGTAGATAATATATACTTACTGTAATTTTTGATATTTTATTTACAGTATGTAAAATATATTTGGTGTAGTTTTAGTTAGTATTATATGTACAATATATGGAATATATTTACTGTACTTTTTGATATTTTATGTACAGTATATAATATATATTTGGTGAACTTTTGATATTTTATGTAAATTATATAATATATATTTGGTGTAGTTTTTGATATTTTACATAGAGTGTAATATATATTTACTGTCCTTTTTGATATTTTATTAAGAGTGTATAATATACATTTGGTGTAATTTTTGATATTTTATGAACAGTATATTAAATATAATTACTGAATATTTTGATAGTTTATTTACACTATATATAACACATATTTGGTGTACTTTTTGATATTTTATGTACAGTAGATGATATATACTTACTGTAATTTTTGATATTTTATTTACAGTATGTAAAATGTATTTGGTGTAGTTTTAGTTAATATTATATGTACAATATATGAAATATATTTACTGTACTTTTTGATATTTTATGTACAGTATATAATATATATTTGGTGTACTTTTGATATTTTATGTAAATTATATACTCTATATTTGGTGTAGTTTTTGATATTTTACATAGAGTGTAATATATATTTACTGTCCTTTTTTATATTTTATTTAGAGTGTATAATATACATTTGGTGTAATTTTTGATATTTTATGTACAGTATATTAAATATAATTACTGAAGATTTTGATAGTTTATTTACAGTATATATAACACATATTTGGTGTACTTTTTGATATTTTATGTACAGTAGATAATATATACTTACTGTAATTTTTGATATTTTATTTACAGTATGTAAAATGTATTTGGTGTAGTTTTAGTTAATATTATATGTACAATGTATGAAATATATTTACTGTACTTTTTGATAGTTTATGTAAAGTATATAATATATATTTGGTGTACTTTTGATATTTTATGTAAATTATAAAATATATATTTGGTGTAGTTTTTGATATTTTACATAGAGTGTAATATATATTTACTGTCCTTTTTGATATTTTATTTAGAGTGTATAATATACATTTGGTGTAATTTTTGATATTTTATGTACAGTATATTAAATATAATTACTGAAGATTTTGATAGTTTATTTACAGTATATATAACACATATTTGGTGTACTTTTTGATATTTTATGTTCAGTAGATAATATATACTTACTGTAATTTTTGATATTTTATTTACAGTATGTAAAATGTATTTGGTGTAGTTTTAGTTAATAGTATATGTACAAAATATGAAATATATTTACTGTACTTTTTGATATTTTATGTACAGTATATAATATATATTTGGTGTACTTTTGATATTTTATGTAAATTATATAATATATACGGTGTAGTTTTTGATATTTTACATAGAGTGTAATATATATTTACTGTCCTTTTTGATATTTTATTTAGAGTGTATAATATACATTTGGTGTAATTATTGATATTTTATGTACAGTATATTAAATATAATTACTGAAGATTTTGATATTTTATTTACAGTATATATAACACATATTTGGTGTACTTTGTGATATTTTATGTACAGTAGATAATATATACTTACTGTAATTTTTTATATTTTATTTACAGTATGTAAAATGTATTTGGTGTACTTTTAGTTAATATTATATGTACAATATATGAAATATATTTACTGTACTTTTTGATATTCTATGTACAGTATATAAGATATATTTGGTGTACTTTTGATATTTTATGTAAATTATATAATATATATTTGGTGTAGATTTTGATATTTTACATAGAGTGTAATATATATATACTGTCCTTTTTTGATATTTTATTTAGAGTGTATAATATACATTTGGTGTAATTTTTGATATTTTATGTACAGTACATTAAATATAATTACTGAAGATTTTGATAGTTTATTTACAGTATATATAACACATATTTGGTGTACTTTTTGATAATTTATGTACAGTAGATAATATATACGTACTGTAATTTTTGATATTTTATTTAGAGTATGTAAAATGTATTTGGTGTACTTTTAGTTAATATTATATGTACAATATATGAAATACATTTACTGTACTTTTTGATATTTTATGTACAGTATATAATATATATTTGGTGTACTTTTGATATTTTATGTAAATTATATAATATATATTTGGTGTAGTTTTTGATATTTTACATAAAGTGTAATATATATTTACTGTCCTTTTTGATATTTTATTTAGAGTGTATAATATACATTTGTTGTAATTTTTGATATTTTATATACAGTACATTAAATATAATTACTGAAGGTTTTGATAGTTTATTTACACTATATATAACACATATTTTGTGTACTTTTTGATATTTTGTGTACAGTAGAAAATATATACTTACTGAAATTTTTGATGTTTTATTTACAGTATGTAAAATGTATTTGGTGTAGTTTTAGTTAATATTATATGTACAATATATGAAATATATTTACTGTACTTTTTGATATTTTATGTACAGTATGTAATATATATTTGGTGTACTTTTGATATTTTATGTAAATTATATAATATATATTTGGTGTAGTTTTTGATATTTTACATAGAGTGTAATATATATTTACTGTCCTTTTTGATATTTTATTTAGAGTGTATAATATACATTTGGTGTAATTTTTGATATTTTATGTGCAGTATATTAAATATAATTACTGAAGGTTTTGATAGTTTATTTACAGTATATATAACACATATTTTGTGTACTTTTTGATATTTTAATGACAGTAGATAATATATACTTACTCTCACTTTTGATATTTTATTTACAGTATGTAAAATGTATTTGGTGTAGTTTTAGTTATTATTATATGTACAATATATGAAATATATTTACTGTACTTTTTGATATTTTATGTACAGTACGTAATATATATTTGGTGTACTTTTGATATTTTATGTAAATTAAATAATATATATTTGGTGTAGTTTTTGATATTTTACATAGATTGTAATATATATTTACTGTCCTTTATGATATTTATTTAGAGTGTAGAATATACATTTGGTGTAATTTTTGATATTTTATGTACAGTATATTAAATATAATTACTGAAGATTTTGATAGTTTATTTACAGTATATATAACACATATTTGGTGTACTTTTTGATATTTTATGTACAGTAGATAATATATACTTACTGTAATTTTTGATATTTTATTTACAGTATGTAAAATGTATTTGGTGTAGTTTTAGTTAATATTATATGTACAATATATGAAATATATTTACTGTACTTTTTGATATTTTATGTAAAGTATATAATATATATTTGGTGTACTTTTGATATTTTATGTAAATTATCAAATATATATTTGGTGTAGTTTTTGATATTTTACATAGAGTGTAATATATATTTACTGTCCTTTTTGATATTTTATTTAGAGTGTATAATATACATTTGGTGTAATTTTTGATATTTTATGTACAGTATATTAAATATAATTACTGAAGATTTTGATAGTTTATTTACAGTATATATAACACATATTTGGTGTACTTTTTGTTATTTTATGTTCAGTAGATAATATATACTTACTGTAATTTTTGATATTTTATTTACAGTATGTAAAATGTATTTGGTGTAGTTTTAGTTAATAGTATATGTACAAAATATGAAATATATTTACTGTACTTTTTGATATTTTATGTACAGTATATAATATATATTTGGTGTACTTTTGATATTTTATGTAAATTATATAATATATACGGTGTAGTTTTTGATATTTTACATAGAGTGTAATATATATTTACTGTCCTTTTTGATATTTTATTTAGAGTGTATAATATACATTTGGTGTAATTATTGATATTTTATGTACAGTATATTAAATATAATTACTGAAGATTTTGATATTTTATTTACAGTATATATAACACATATTTGGTGTACTTTTTGATATTTTATGTACAGTAAATAATATATATTTACTGTAATTTTTTATATATTATTTACAGTATGTAAAATGTATTTGGTGTACTTTTAGTTAATATTATATGTACAATATATGAAATATATTTACTGTACTTTTTGATATTTTATGTACAGTATATAAGATATATTTGGTGTACTTTTGATATTTTATGTAAATTATATAATATATATTTGGTGTAGATTTTGATATTTTACATAGAGTGTAATATATATATACTGTCCTTTTTTGATATTTTATTTAGAGTGTATAATATACATTTGGTGTAATTTTTGATATTTTATGTACAGTACATTAAATATAATTACTGAAGATTTTGATAGTTTATTTACAGTATATATAACACATATTTGGTGTACTTTTTGACATTTTGTTTACAGTAGATAATATATACTTACTGTAGTTTTTGATATTTTATTTACAGTATATAAAATGCATTTGGTGTAGTTTTAATTAATATTATATGTACAATATATGAAATATATTTACTGTACTTTTTGATATTTTATGTACATTATATAATAAATATTTGGTGTGCTTTTGATATTTTATATAAATTATATAATATATATTTGGTGTAGTTTTTGATATTTACATAGAGTGTAATATATATTTACTGTCCTTTTTGATATTTTATTTAGGGTGTATAATATACATTTGGTGTAATTTTTGATATTTTATGTACAGTATATTAAATATAATTACTTAAGAATTTGATAGTTTATTTACAGTATATATAACACATATTTGGTGTACTTTTTGATATTTTATGTACAGTAGATAATATATACCTACTGTAATTTTTGATATTTTTTTAGAGTATGTAAAATGTATTTGGTGTACTTTTAGTTAATATTATATGTACAATATATGAAATACATTTACTGTACTTTTTGATATTTTATGTACAGTATATAATATATATTTGGTGTACTTTTGATATTTTATGTAAATTATATAATATATATTTGGTGTAGTTTTTGATATTTTACATAGAGTGTAATATATATTTACTGTCCTTTTTGATATTTTATTTAGAGTGTATAATATACATTTGGTGTAATTTTTGATATTTTATGTACAGTACATTAAATATAATTACTGAAGATATTGATAGTTTATTTACAGTATATATAACACATATTTGGTGTACTTTTTGATATTTTATGTACAGTAGATAATATATACTTACTGTAATTTTTGATATTTTATTTACAGTATGTAAAATGGATTTGGTGTAGTTTTAGTTAATATTATATGTACAATATATGAAATATATTTACTGTACTTTTTGATATTTTATGTACAGTTTATAATATATATTTGGTGTACTTTTGATATTTTATGTAAATTATATAATATATATTTGGTGTAGTTTTTCAAATTTTACATAGAGTGTAATATATATTTACTGTCCTTTTTGATATTTTATTTAGAGTGTATAATATACATTTGGTGTAATTTTTGATATTTTATGAACAGTATATTAAATATAATTACTGAAGATTTTGATAGTTTATTGACAGTATATATAACACATATTTGGCGTACTTTTTGATATTGTATGTACAGTAGATAATATATACTTACTGAAATTTTTGATATTTTATTTACAGTATGTAAAATGTATTTGGTGTAGTTTTAGTTAGTATTATATGTACAATATATGGAATATATTTACTGTACTTTTTGATATTTTATGTACAGTATATAATATATATTTGGTGTACTTTTGATATTTTATGTAAATTATATAATATATATTTGGTGTAGTTTTTGATATTTTACATAGAGTGTAATATATATTTACTGTCCTTTTTGATATTTTATTTAGAGTGTATAATATACATTTGGTGTAATTTTTGATATTTTATGTACAGTATATTAAATATAATTACTGAAGATTTTGATAGTTTATTTAGAGTATATATAACACATCTTTGGTGTACTTTTTGATATTTTATGTACAGTAGATAATATATACTTACTGTAATTTTTGATATTTTATTTACCGTATGTAAAATGTATTTGGTGTACTTTTAGTTAATATTATATGTACAATATATGAAATATATTTACTGTACTTTTTGATATTTTATGTAGAGTATATAATATATATTTGGTGTACTTTTGATATTTTATGTAAATTATATAATATATATTTGGTGTAGTTTATGATATTTTACATAGAGTGTAATATATATTTACTGTCCTTTTTGATATTTTATTTAGAGTGTATAATATACATTTGGTGTAATTTTTGATATTTTATGTACAGTATATTAAATATAATTACTGAAGATTTTGATAGTTTATGTACAGTATATATAACACATATTTGGTGTACTTTTTGATATTTTATGTACAGTAGATAATATATACTTACTGTAATTTTTGATATTTTATTTACAGTATGTAAAATGTATTTCGTGTACTTTTAGTTAATATTATATGTACAATATATGAAATATATTTACTGTACTTTTTGATATTTAATGAACAGTATATAATATATATTTGGTGTACCTTTGATATTTTATGTAAATTATATAATATATATTTGGTGTAGTTTTTGATATTTTACATACAGTGTAATATATATTTACTGTCATTTTTGATATTTTATTTAGAGTGTATAATATACATTTGGTGTAATTTTTGATATTTTATGTGCAGTATATTAAATATAATTACTGAAGATTTTGATAGTTTATTTACAGTATATATAACACATATTTTGTGTACTTTTTGATATTTTATGTACAGTAGATAATATATACTTACTGTAACTTTTGATATTTTATTTACAGTATGTAAAATGTATTTGGTGTAGTTTTAGATAATATTATATGTACAATATATGAAATATATTTACTGCACTTTTTGATATTTTATGTACAGTATATAATATATATTTGGTGTACTTTTGATATTTTATGTAAATTAAATAATATATATTTGGTGTAGTTTTTGATATTTTACATAGATTGTAATATATATTTACTGTCCTTTATGATATTTTATTTAGAGTGTATAATATACATTTGGTGTAATTTTTGATATTTTATGAACAGTATATTAAATATAATTACTGAATATTTTGATAGTTTATTTACACTATATATAACACATATTTGGTGTACTTTTTGATATTTTATGTACAGTAGATAATATATACGTACTGTAATTTTTGATATTTTATTTAGAGTATGTAAAATGTATTTGGTGTAGTTTTAGTTAATATTATATGTACATTATATGAAATATATTTACTGTACTTTTTGATATTTTATGTACAGTATATAATATATATTTGGTGTACTTTTGATATTTTATGTAAATTATATACTGTATATTTGGTGTAGTTTTTGATATTTTACATAGAGTGTAATATATATTTACTGTCCTTTTTGATATTTTATTTAGAGTGTAGAATATACATTTGGTGTAATTTTTGATATTTTATGTACAGTATATTAAATATAATTACTGAAGATTTTGATAGTTTATTTACAGTATATATAACACATATTTGGTGTACTTTTTGATATTTTATGTACAGTAGATAATATATACTTACTGTAATTTTTGATATTTTATTTACAGTATGTAAAATGTATTTGGTGTAGTTTTAGTTAATATTACATGTACAATATATGAAATATATTTACTGTACTTTTTGATATTTTATGTAAAGTATATAAGATATATTTGGTGTACTTTGGATATTTTATGTAAATTATCAAATATATATTTGGTGTGGTTTTTGATATTTTACATAGAGTGTAATATATATTTACTGTCCTTTTTGATATTTTATTTAGAGTGTATAATATACATTTGGTGTAATTTTTGATATTTTATGTACAGTATATTAAATATAATTACTGAAGATATTGATAGTTTATTTACAGTATATATAACACATATTTGGTGTACTTTGTGATATTTTATGTACAGTAGATAATATATACTTACTGAAATTTTTTATATTTTATTTACAGTATGTAAAATGTATTTGGTGTAGTTTTAGTTAATATTATATGTACAATATATGAAATATATTTACTGTACTTTTTGATATTTTATGTACAGTATATAATATATATTTGGTGTACTTTTGATATTTTATGTAAATTATATAATATATATTTGGTGTAGATTTTGATATTTTACATAGAGTGTAATATATATATACTGTCCTTTTTTGATATTTTATTTAGAGTGTATAATATACAATTGGTGTAATTTTTGATATTTTATGTACAGTACATTAAATATAATTACTGAAGATTTTGATAGTTTATTTACAGTATATATAACACATATTTGGTGTACTTATTGACATTTTGTTTACAGTAGATAATATATACTTACTGTAGTTTTTGATATTTTATTTACAGTATATAAAATGCATTTGGTGTAGTTTTAATTAATATTATATGTACAATATATGAAATATATTTACTGTACTTTTTGATATTTTATGTACATTATATAATATATATTTGGCGTACTTTTGATATTTTATGTAAATTATATAATATATATTTGGTGTAGTTTTTGATATTTTACATAGAATGTAATATATATTTACTGTCCTTTTTGATATTTTATTTAGAGTGTATAATATACATTTGGTGTAATTTTTGATATTTTATGTACAGTATATTAAATATAATTACTTAAGAATTTGATAGTTTATTTACAGTATATATAACACATATTTGGTGTACTTTTTGATATTTTATGTACAGTAGATAATATATACCTACTGTAATTTTTGATATTTTATTTAGAGTATGTAAAAAGTATTTGGTGTACTTTTAGTTAATATTATATGTACAATATATGAAATACATTTACTGTACTTTTTGATATTTTATGTACAGTATATAATATATATTTGGTGTACTTTTGATATTTTATGTAAATTATATAATATATATTTGGTGTAGTTTTTGATATTTTACATAGAGTGTAATATATATTTACTGTCCTTTTTGATATTTTATTTAGAGTGTATAATATATATTTGGTGTAATTTTTGATATTTTATGTACAGTATATTAAATATAATTACTGAAGATATTGATAGTTTATTTACAGTATATATAACACATATTTGGTGTACTTTTTGATATTTTATGTACAGTAGATAATATATACTTACTGTAATTTTTGATATTTTATTTACAGTATGTAAAATGTATTTGGTGTAGTTTTAGTTAATATTATATGTACAATATATGAAATATATTTACTGTACTTTTTGATATTTTATGTACAGTTTATAATATATATTTGGTGTACTTTTGATATTTTATGTAAATTATATAATATATATTTGGTGTAGTTTTTCAAATTTTACATAGAGTGTAATATATATTTACTGTCCTTTTTGATATTTTATTTACAGTGTATAATATACATTTGGTGTAATTTTTGATATTTTATGAACAGTATATTAAATATAATTACTGAAGATTTTGATAGTTTATTTACAGTATATATAACACATATTTGGCGTACTTTTTGATATTTTATGTACAGTAGATAATATATACTTACTGTAATTTTTGATATTTTATTTACAGTATGTAAAATGTATTTGGTGTAGTTTTAGTTAGTATTATATGTACAATATATGGAATATATTTACTGTACTTTTTGATATTTTATGTACAGTATATAATATATATTTGGTGTACTTTTGATATTTTATGTAAATTATATAATATATATTTGGTGTAGTTTTTGATATTTTACATAGAGTGTAATATATATTTACTGTCCTTTTTGAAATTTTATTTAGAGTGTATAATATACATTTGGTGTAATTTTTGATATTTTATGTACAGTATATTAAATATAATTACTTAAGAATTTGATAGTTTATTTACAGTATATATAACATATATTTGGTGTAGTTTTTGATAATTTATGTACAGTAGATAATATATACCTACTGTAATTTTTGATATTTTATTTAGAGTATGTAAAATGTATTTGGTGTACTTTTAGTTAATATTATATGTACAATATATGAAATACATTTACTGTACTTTTTGATATTTTATGTACAGTATATAATATATATTTGGTGTACTTTTGATATTTTACGTAAATTATATAATATATATTTGGTGTAGTTTTTGATATTTTACATAGAGTGTAATATATATTTACTGTCCTTTTTGATATTTTATTTAGAGTGTATAATATGCATTTGGTGTAATTTTTGATATTTTATGTACAGTATATAAAATATAATTACTGAAGGTATTGATAGTTTATTTACACTATATATAACACATATTTTATGTACTTTTTGATATTTTATGTACAGTAGATAATATATAATTACTGTAATTTTTGATATTTTATTTACAGTATGTAAAATGTATTTGGTGTAGTTTTAGTTAATATTATATGTACAATATATGAAATATATTTACTGTACTTTTTGATATTTTATGTACAGTTTATAATATATATTTGGTGTACTTTTGATATTTTATGTAAATTATATAATATATATTTGGTGTAGTTTTTCAAATTTTACATAGAGTGTAATATATATTTACTGTCCTTTTTGATATTTTATTTAGAGTGTGTAATATACATGTGGTGTAATTTTTGATATTTTATGAACAGTATATTAAATATAATTACTGAAGATTTTGATAGTTTATTTACAGTATATATAACACATATTTGGCGTACTTTTTGATATTTTATGTACAGTAGATATATACTTACTGTAATTTTTGATATTTTATTTACAGTATGTAAAATGTATTTGGTGTAGTTTTAGTTAGTATTATATGTACAATATATGGAATATATTTACTGTACTTTTTGATATTTTATGTACAGTATATAATATATATTTGGTGTACTTTTGATATTTTATGTAAATTATATAATATATATTTGGTGTAGTTTTTCAAATTTTACATAGAGTTTAATATATATTTACTGTCCTTTTTGATATTTTATTTAGAGTGTATAATATACATTTGGTGTAATTTTTGATATTTTATGAACAGTATATTAAATATAATTACTGAAGATTTTGATAGTTTATTTACAGTATATATAACACATCTTTTGTGTACTTTTTGATATTTTATGTACAGTAGATAATATATACTTACTGTAATTTTTGATATTTTATTGACCGTATGTAAAATGTATTTAGTGTACTTTTAGTTAATATTATATGTACAATATATGAAATATATTTACTGTACTTTTTGATATTTTATGTAACGTATATAATATATATTTGGTGTACTTTTGATATTTTATGTAAATTATATAATATATATTTGGTGTAGTTTATGATATTTTACATAGAGTGTAATATATATTTACTGTCCTTTTTGATATTTTATTTAGAGTGTATAATATACATTTGGTGTAATTTTTGATATTTTATGTACAGTATATTAAATATAATTACTGAAGATTTTGATAGTTTATTTACAGTATATATAACACATATTTGGTGTACTTTTTGATATTTTATGTACAGTAGATAATATATACTTACTGTAATTTTTGATATTTTATTTACAGTATGTAAAATGTATTTCGTGTACTTTTAGTTAATATTATATGTACAATATATGAAATATATTTACTGTACTTTTTGATATTTAATGAACAGTATATAATATATATTTGGTGTACTTTTGATATTTTATGTAAATTATATAATATATATTTGGTGTAATTTTTGATATTTTACATACAGTGTAATATATATTTACTGTCATTTTTGATATTTTATTTAGAGTGTATAATATACATTTGGTGTAATTTTTGATATTTTATGTGCAGTATATTAAATATAATTACTGAAGATTTTGATAGTTTATTTACAGTATATATAACACATATTTTGTGTACTTTTTGATATTTTATGTACAGTAGATAATATATACTTACTGTAACTTTGATATTTTATTTACAGTATGTAAAATGTATTCGGTGTAGTTTTAGATAATATTATATGTACAATATATGAAATATATTTACTGTAATTTTGGTATTTTATGTACAGTATATAATATATATTTGGTGTACTTTTGATATTTTATGTAAATTAAATAATATATATTTGGTGTAGTTTTTGATATTTTACATAGATTGTAATATATATTTACTGTCCTTTATGATATTTTATTTAGAGTGTATAATATACATTTGGTGTAATTTTTGATATTTTATGAACAGTATATTAAATATAATTACTGAATATTTTGATAGTTTATTTACACTATATATAACACATATTTGGTGTACTTTTTGTAATTTTATGTACAGTAGATAATATATACTTACTGTAATTTTTGATATTTTATTTACAGTATGTAAAATGTATTTGGTGTAGTTTTAGTTAATATTATATGTACAATATATGAAATATATTTACTGTACTTTTTGATATTTTATGTACAGTATATAATATATATTTGTTGTACTTTTGATATTTTATGTAAATTATATACTGTATATTTGGTGTAGTTTTTGATATTTTACATAGAGTGTAATATATATTTAGTGTCCTTTTTGATATTTTATTTAGTGTGTAGAATATACATTTGGTGTAATTTTTGATATTTTATGTACAGTATATTAAATATAATTACTGAAGATTTTGATAGTTTATTTACAGTATATATAAAAAATATTTGGTGTACTTTTTGATATTTTATGTACAGTAGATAATATATACTTACTGTAATTTTTGATATTTTATTTACAGAATGTAAAATGTATTTGGTGTAGTTTTAGTTAATATTATATGTACTATATATGAAATATATTTACTGTACTTTTTGATATTTTATGTAAAGTATATAATATATATTTGGTGTACTTTTGATATTTTATGTAAATTATCAAGTATATATTTGGTGTAGTTTTTGATATTTTACATAGAGTGTAATATATATTTACTGTCCTTTTTGATATTTTATTTAGAGTGTATAATATACATTTGGTGTAATTATTGATATTTTATGTACAGTATATTAAATATAATTACTGAAGATTTTGATAGTTTATTTACAGTATATATAACACATATTTGGTGTACTTTTTGATATTTTATGTACAGTAGATAATATATACTTACTGAAATTTTTTATATTTTATTTACAGTATGTAAAATGTATTTGGTGTACTTTTAGTTAATATTATATGTACAATATATGAAATATATTTACTGGACTTTTTGATATTTTATGTACAGTATATAATATATATTTGGTGTACTTTTGATATTTTATGTAAGTTATATAATATATATTTGGTGTAGATTTTGATATTTTACATAGAGTGTAATATATATTTACTGTCCTTTTTGATATTTTATTTAGAGTGTATAATATACATTTGGTGTAATTTTTGATATTTTATGTACAGTATATTAAATATAATTACTGAAGATATTGATAGTTTATTTACAGTATATATAACACATATTTGGTGTACTTTTTGATATTTTATGTACAGTAGATAATATATACTTACTGTAATTTTTGATATTTTATTTACAGTATGTAAAATGTATTTGGTGTAGTTTTAGTTAATATTATATGTACAATATATGAAATATATTTACTGTACTTTTTGATATTTTATGTACAGTTTATAATATATATTTGGTGTACTTTTGATATTTTATGTAAATTATATAATATATATTTGGTGTAGTTTTTCAAATTTTACATAGAGTGTAATATATATTTACTGTCCTTTTTGATATTTTATTTAGAGTGTATAATATACATTTGGTGTAATTTTTGATATTTTATGAACAGTATATTAAATATAATTAGTGAAGATTTTGATAGTTTATTTACAGTATATATAACACATATTTGGCGTACTTTTTGATATTTTATGTACAGTAGATAATATATACTTACTGTAATTTTTGATATTTTATTTACAGTATGTAAAATATATTTGGTGTAGTTTTAGTTAGTATTATATGTACAATATATGGAATATATTTACTGTACTTTTTGATATTTTATGTACAGTATATAATATATATTTGGTGTACTTTTGATATTTTATGTAAATTATATAATATATATTTGGTGTAGTTTTTGATATTTTACATAGAGTGTAATATATATTTACTGTCCTTTTTGATATTTTATTTAGAGTGTATAATATACATTTGGTGTAATTTTTGATATTTTATGTACAGTATATTAAATATAATTACTGAAGGTTTTGATAGTTTATTTACAGTATATATAACACATCTTTGGTGTACTTTTTGATATTTTATGTACAGTAGATAATATATACCTACTGTAATTTTTGATATTTTATTTACCGTATGTAAAATGTATTTGGTGTACTTTTAGTTAATATTATATGTACAATATATGAAATATATTTACTGTACTTTTTGATATTTTATGTACAGTATATAATATATATTTGGTGTACTTTTGATATTTTATGTAAATTATATAATATATATTTGGTGTAGTTTTTGATATTTTACATAGAGTGTAATATATATTTACTGTCCTTTTTGAAATTTTATTTAGAGTGTATAATATACATTTGGTGTAATTTTTGATATTTTATGTACAGTATATTAAATATAATTACTGAAGTTATTGATAGTTTATTTACAGTATATATAACACATATTTGGTGTGCTTTTTGATATT
Source organism: Pan paniscus (assembly GCF_029289425.2). Taxonomy (NCBI): domain Eukaryota; kingdom Metazoa; phylum Chordata; class Mammalia; order Primates; family Hominidae; genus Pan; species Pan paniscus. The sequence goes on along the minus strand of NC_073263.2, from coordinate 11,191,044 downwards.
TTATGTACAGTAGATAATATATACTTACTGTAATTTTTGATATTTTATTTACAGTATGTAAAATGTATTTGGTGTAGTTTTAGTTAATATTATATGTACAATATATGAAATATATTTACTGTACTTTTTGATATTTTATGTACAGTTTATAATATATATTTGGTGTACTTTTGATATTTTATGTAAATTATATAATATATATTTGGTGTAGTTTTTCAAGTTTTACATAGAGTGTAATATATATTTACTGTCCTTTTTGATATTTTATTTAGAGTGTGTAATATACATTTGGTGTAATTTTTGATATTTTATGAACAGTATATTAAATATAATTACTGAAGATTTTGATAGTTTATTTACAGTATATATAACACATATTTGGCGTACTTTTTGATATTTTATGTACAGTAGATATATACTTACTGTAATTTTTGATATTTTATTTACAGTATGTAAAATGTATTTGGTGTAGTTTTAGTTAGTATTATATGTAGAATATATGGAATATATTTACTGTACTTTTTGATATTTTATGTACAGTATATAATATATATTTGGTGTACTTTTGATATTTTATGTAAATTATATAATATATATTTGGTGTAGTTTTTGATATTTTACATAGTGTGTAATATATATTTACTGTCCTTTTTGATATTTTATTTAGAGTGTATAATATACATTTGGTGTAATTTTTGATATTTTATGTACAGTATATTAAATATAATTACTGAAGATTTTGATAGTTTATTTACAGTATATATAACACATCTTTGGTGTACTTTTTGATATTTTATGTACAGTAGATAATATATACTTAGTGTAATTTTTCATATTTTATTTACCGTATGTAAAATGTATTTGGTGTACTTTTAGTTAATATTATATGTACAATATATGAAATATATTTACTGTACTTTTTGATATTTAATGAACAGTATATAATATATATTTGGTGTACTTTTGATATTTTATGTAAATTATATAATATATATTTGGTGTAGTTTTTGATATTTTACATACAGTGTAATATATATTTACTGTCATTTTTGATATTTTATTTAGAGTGTATAATATACATTTGGTGTAATTTTTGATATTTTATGTGCATTATATTAAATATAATTACTGAAGATTTTGATAGTTTATTTACAGTATATATAACACATATTTTGTGTACTTTTTGATATTTTATGTACAGTAGATAATATATACTTACTGTAACATTTGATATTTTATTTACAGTATGTAAAATGTATTTGGTGTACTTTTAGTTAATATTATATGTACAATTTGTGAAATATATTTACTGTACTTTTTGATATTTAATGAACAGTATATAATATATATTTGGTGTACTTTTGATATTTTATGTAAATTATATAATATATATTTGGTGTAGTTTTTGATATTTTACATAGAGTGTAATATATATTTACTGTCATTTTTGATATTTTATTTAGAGTGTATAATATACATTTGTTGTAATTTTTTATATTTTATGTACAGTATATTAAATATAAATACTGAAGATTTTGATAGTTTATTTACACTATATATAACACATATTTTGTGTACTTTTTGATATTTTATTTACAGTAGATAATATATAATTACTGAAATTTTTGATGTTTTATTTACAGTATGTAAAATGTATTTGGTGTAGTTTTAGTTAATATTATATGTACAATATATGAAATATATTTACTGTACTTTTTGATATTTTATGTACAGTATATAATATATATTTGGTGTACTTTTGATATTTTATGTAAATTATATAATATATATTTGGTGTAGTTTTTGATATTTTACATAGAGTGTAATATATATTTACTGTCCTTTTTGATATTTTATTTAGAGTGTATAATATACATTTGGTGTAATTTTTGATATTTTATGAACAGTATATTAAATATAATTACTGAATATTTTGATAGTTTATTTACACTATATATAACACATATTTGGTGTACTTTTTGATATTTTATGTACAGTAGATAATATATACTTACTGTAATTTTTGATATTTTATTTACAGTATGTAAAATGTATTTGGTGGAGTTTTAGTTAATATTATATGTACAATATATGAAATATATTTACTGTACTTTTTGATATTTTATGTACAGTATATAATATATATTTGGTGTACTTTTGATATTTTATGTAAATTATATACTGTATATTTGGTGTAGTTTTTGATATTTTACATAGAGTGTAATATATATTTACTGTCCTTTTTGATATTTTATTTAGAGTGTAGAATATACATTTGGTGTAATTTTTGATATTTTATGTACAGTATATTAAATATAATTACTGAAGATTTTGATAGTTTATTTACAGTATATATAACACATATTTGGTGTACTTTTTGATATTTTATGTACAGTAGATAATATATACTTACTGAAATTTTTGATATTTTATTTACAGTATGTAAAATGTATTTGGTGTAGTTTTAGTTAATATTATATGTACAATATATGAAATATATTTACTGTACTTTTTGATATTTTATGTAAAGTATATAATATATATTTGGTGTACTTTTGATATTTTATGTAAATTATAAAATATATATTTGGTGTAGTTTTTGATATTTTACATAGAGTGTAATATATATTTACTGTCCTTTTTGATATTTTATTTAGAGTGTATAATATACATTTGGTGTAATTTTTGATATTTCATGTACAGTATATTAAATATAATTACTGAAGATTTTGATAGTTTATTTACAGTATATATAACACATATTTGGTGTACTTTTTGATATTTTATGTTCAGTAGATAATATATACTTACTGTAATTTTTGATATTTTATTTACAGTATGTAAAATGTATTTGGTGTAGTTTTAGTTAATAGTATATGTACAAAATATGAAATATATTTACTGTACTTTTTGATATTTTATGTACAGTATATAATATATATTTGGTGTACTTTTGATATTTTATGTACAGTATGTAATATATATTTGGTGTACTTTGATATTTTATGTAAATTATATAATATATATTTGGTGTAGTTTTTGATATTATACATAGAGTGTAATATATATTTACAGTCCTTTTTGATATTTTATTTAGAGTGTATAATATACATTTGATGTAATTTTTGATATTTTATGTACAGTATATTAAATATAATTACTGAAGATTTTGATAGTTTATTAACAGTATAAATAACACATATTTGGTGTACTTTTTGATATTTTATGTACAGTAGATAATATATACATACTGAATTTTTGATATTTTATTTACAGTATGTAAAATGTATTTGGTGTAGTTTTAGTTAATAGTATATGTACAAAATATGAAATATATTTACTGTACTTTTTGATATTTTATGTACAGTATATAATATATACTTGGTGTACTTTTGATATTTTATGTAAATTATATAATATATACGGTGTAGTTTTTGATATTTTACATAGAGTGTAATATATATTTACTGTCCTTTTTGATATTTTATTTAGAGTGTATAATATACATGTGTTGTAATTTTTGATATTTTATGTACAGTATATTAAATATAATTACTGAAGACATTGATACTTTATTTACAGTATATATAACACATATTTGGTGTACTTTTTGATATTTTATGTACAGTAGACTATATATACTTACTGTAATTTTTGATATTTTATTTACCGTATATAAAATGTATTTGGTGTAGTTTTAGTTAATATAATATGTACAATATATGAAATACATTTACTGTACTTTTTGATATTTTATGTACAGTATATAATATATATTTGGTGTACTTTTGATATTTTATGTAAATTATATAATATATATTTGGTGTAGTTTTTGATATTTTACATAGAGTGTAATATATATTTACTGTGCTTTTTGATATTTTATTTACAGTGTATAATATACATTTGGTGTAATTTTTGATATTTTATGTACAGTATATTAAATATAATTACTGAAGGTTTTGATAGTTTATTTACAGTATATATAACACATATTTGGTGTACTTTCTGATATTTTATGTACAGTAGATAATATACACTTACTGTAATTTTTGATATTTTATTTACAGTATGTAAAATGTATTTGGTGTAGTTTTAGTTAATATTATATGTACAATATATGAATCATATTTACTGTACTTTTTGATATTTTATGTACAGTTTATAATATATATTTGGTGTACTTTTGATATTTTATATAAATTATATAATATATATTTGGTGTAGTTTTTCATATTTTACAATGAGTGTAATATATATTTACTGTCCTTTTTGATATTTTATTTAGAGTGTATAATATACATTTGGTGTAATTTTTGATATTTTATGTGCAGTATATTAAATATAATTACTGAAGATTTTGATAGTTTATTTACAGTATATATAACACATATTTGGCTTACTTTTTGATATTTTATGTACAGTAGATAATATATACTTACTGTAATTTTAGATATTTTATTTACAGTATGTAAAATGTATTTGGTGTAGTTTTAGCTAGTATTATATGTACAATATATGAAATATATTTACTGTAGTTTTTGATATTTTATGTACAGTATATAATATATATTTGGTGTACTTTTGATATTTTATGTAAATTATATAATATATATTTTGTGTAGTTTTTGATATTTTACATAGAGTGTAATATATATTTACTGTCCTTTTTGATATTTTATTTAGAGTGTATAATATACATTTGGTGTAATTTTTGATATTTTATGTACAGTATATTATATATAATTACTGAAGATTTTGATAGTTTATTTACAGTATATATATATCCCATATTTGGTGTACTTTTTGATATTTTATGTACAGTAGATAATATATACTTACTGTAATTTTTGATATTTTATTTACAGTATGTAAAATGTATTTGGTGTACTTTTAGTTAATATTATATGTACAATATATGAAATATATTTACTGTACTTTTTGATATTTTATGTACAGTATATAATATATATTTGGTGTACTTTTGATATTTTATGTAAATTAAATAATATATATTTGGTGTAGTTTTGATAATTTACATAGAGTGTAATATATATTTACTGTCATTTTTGATATTTTATTTAGAGTGTATAATATACATTTGGTGTAATTTTTTATATTTTATGTACAGTATAATAAATATAATTACTGAAGATTTTGATAGTTTATTTACAGTATATATAACACATATTTGGTGTTCTTTTTGATATTTTATGTACAGTAGATAATATATACTTACTGTAATTTTTGATATTTTATTTACTGTATGCAAAATGTATTTGGTGTACTTTTAGTTAATGTTATATGTACAATATATGAAATATATTTACTGTACTTTTTGATATTTTATGTACAGTATATAATATATATTTGGTGTACTTTTGATATTTTATGTAAATTATATAATATATATTTGGTGTAGTTTTTGATATTTTACATAGAGTGAAATATATATTTACTGTCCTTTTTGATATTTTATTTAGAGTGTATAATATACATTTGGTGTAATTTTTGATATTTTATGAACATTATATGAAATATAATTACTGAAGATTTTGATAGTTCATTTACAGTATATATAACGCCTATTTGGTGTACTTTTTGATATATTATGTACAGTAGATTATATGTACTTACTGGAATTTTTTATATTTTATTTACAGTATGTAAAATGTATTTGGTGTACTTTTAGTTAATATTATATGTACAATATATGAAATATATTTACTGTACTTTTTGATATTTAATGTACAGTAGATAATATATACTTACTGTAATTTTTTATATTTTATTTACAGTATGTAAAATGTATTTGGTGTACTTTTAATTAATATTACATGTACAATATATGCAATATATTTGCTGTACTTTTTGATATTTTATGTACAGTATATAATATATATTTGGTGTACTTTTGATATTTTATATAAATTATATAATATATATTTGGTGTAGTTTTGATATTTTACATAGAGTGTAATATATATTTACTGTCCTTTTTGATATTTTATTTAGAGTGTATAATATACATTTGGTGTAATTTTTGATATTTTATGTACAGTATATTAAATATAATTACTGAAGATTTTGATAGTTTATTACACTATATATATATCCCATATTTGGTGTACTTTTTGATATTTTATGTACAGGAGATAATATATACTTACTGTAATTTTTGATATTTTATTTACAGTATGTAAAATGTATTTGGTGTACTTTTAGTTAATATTATATGTACAATATATGAAATATATTTACTGTACTTTTTGATATTTTATGTACAGTATATAATATATATTTGGTGTACTTTTGATATTTTATGAAAATTATATAATATATATTTTGTGTAGTTTTTGATATTTTACATAGAGTGTAATATATATTTTCTGTCCTTTTTGATATTTTATTTAGAGTGTATAATATACATTTGGTGTAATTTTTGATATTTTATGAACAGTATATTAAATATAATTACTGAAGATTTTGATAGTTTATTTACAGCATATATAACACATATTTGGTGTACTTTTTGGTATTTTATGTACAGTAGATAATATATACTTAGTGCAATTTTTCATACTTTATTTACAGTATGTAAAATGTATTTGGTGTACTTTTAGTAAATATTATATGCACAATATATGAAATATATTTACTGTACTTTTTGATATTTTATGTACAGTATACAATATATATTTGGTGTACTTTTGATATTTTATGTAAATTATATAATATATATTTGGTGTAGTTTTTGATATTTTACATAGAGTGTAATACATATTTTCTGTCCTTTTTGATATTTTATTTAGAGTGTATAATATACATTTGGTGTAATTTTTGATATTTTATGAACAGTATATTAAATATAATTACTGAAGATTTTGGTAGTTTATTTACACTATAGATAACACATATTTGGTGTACTTTTTCATATTTTATGTACAGTAGATAATATATACTTACTGTAATTTTTTATATTTTATTTACAGTATGTAAAATGTATTTGTTGTACTTTTAGTTAATATTATATGTACAATATATGAAATATATTTACTGTACTTTTTGATATCTTATATATAGTATATAATATGTATTTGGTGTACTTTTGATATTTTATGTAAATTATATAATATATATTTGGTGTAGTTTTTGATATTTTACATAGAGTGAAATATATATTTACTGTCCTTTTTGATATTTTATTTAGAGTGTATAATATACATTTGGTGTAATTTTTGATATTTTATGAACAGTATATTAAATATAATTACTGAAGATTTTGATAGTTCATTTACAGTATATATAACACCTATTTGGTGTACTTTTTGATATTTTATGTACAGTAGATTATATATACTTACTGGAATTTTTTATATTTTATTTACAGTATGTAAAATGTATTTGGTGTTGTTTTAGTTAATATTATATGTACAATATATGAAATATATTTACTGTACTTTTTCATATTTTATGTAAAGTATATAATATATATTTGGTGTACTTTTGATATTTTATGTAAATTATAAAATATATATTTGGTGTAGTTTTTGATATTTTACATAGAGTGTAATATATATTTACTGTCCTTTTTGATATTTTATTTAGAGTGTATAATATACATTTGGTGTAATTTTTGATATTTTATGTACAGTATATTAAATATAATTACTGAAGATTTTGATAGTTTATTTACAGTATATATAACACATATTTGGTGTACTTTTTGATATTTTATGTTCAGTAGATAATATATACTTACTGTAAATTTTGATATTTTATTTACAGTATGTAAAATGTATTTGGTGTAGTTTTAGTTAATAGTATATGTACAAAATATGAAATATATTTACTGTACTTTTTGATATTTTATGTACAGTATATAATATATATTTGGTGTACTTTTGATATTTTATGTACAGTATGTAATATATATTTGGTGTACTTTGATATTTTATGTAAATTATATAATATATATTTGGTGTAGTTTTTGATATTATACATAGAGTGTAATATATATTTACAGTCCTTTTTGATATTTTATTTAGAGTGTATAATATATATTTGATGTAATTTTTGATATTTTATGTACAGTATATTAAATATAATTACTGAAGATTTTGATGGTTTATTAACAGTATAAATAACACATATTTGGTGTACTTTTTGATATTTTATGTACAGTAGATAATATATACATACCGAATTTTTGATATTTTATTTACAGTATGTAAAATGTATTTGGTGTACTTTTAGTTAATAGTATATGTACAAAATATGAAATATATTTACTGTACTTTTTGATATTTTATGTACAGTATATAATATATACTTGGTGTACTTTTGATATTTTATGTAAATTATAAAATATATACGGTGTAGTTTTTGATATTTTACATAGAGTGTAATATATATTTACTGTCCTTTTTGATATTTTATTTAGAGTGTATAATATACATGTGTTGTAATTTTTGATATTTTATGTACAGTATATTAAATATAATTACTGAAGACATTGATACTTTATTTACAGTATATATAACACATATTTGGTGTACTTTTTGATATTTTATGTACAGTAGACAATATATACTTACTGTAATTTTTGATATTTTATTTACAGTATATAAAATGTATTTGGTGTAGTTTTAGTTAATATAATATGTACAATATATGAAATACATTTACTGTACTTTTTGATATTTTATGTACAGTATATAATATATATTTGGTGTACTTTTGATATTTTATGTAAATTATATAATATATATTTGGTGTAGTTTTTGATATTTTACATAGAGTGTAATATATATTTACTGTGCTTTTTGATATTTTATTTACAGTGTATAATATACATTTGGTGTAATTTTTGATATTTTATGTACAGTATATTAAATATAATTACTGAAGGTTTTGATAGTTTATTTACAGTATATATAACACATATTTGGTGTACTTTCTGATATTTTATGTACAGTAGATAATATACACTTACTGTAATTTTTGATATTTTATTTACAGTATGTAAAATGTATTTGGTGTAGTTTTAGTTAATATTATATGTACAATATATGAAATATATTTACTGTACTTTTTGATATTTTATGTACAGTTTATAATATATATTTGGTGTACTTTTGATATTTTATATAAATTATATAATATATATTTGGTGTAGTTTTTCATATTTTACAATGAGTGTAATATATATTTACTGCCCTTTTTGATATTTTATTTAGAGTGTATAATATACATTTGGTGTAATTTTTGATATTTTATGTGCAGTATATTAAATATAATTACTGAAGATTTTGATAGTTTATTTACAGTATATATAACACATATTTGGCTTACTTTTTGATATTTTATGTACAGTAGATAATATATACTTACTGTAATTTTAGATATTTTATTTACAGTATGTAAAATGTATTTGGCGTAGTTTTAGCTAGTATTATATGTACAATATATGAAATATATTTACTGTAGTTTTTGATATTTTATGTACAGTATATAATATATATTTGGTGTACTTTTGATATTTTATGTAAATTATATAATATATATTTTGTGTAGTTTTTGATATTTTACATAGAGTGTAATATATATTTACTGTCCTTTTTGATATTTTATTTAGAGTGTATAATATACATTTGGTGTAATTATTGATATTTTATGTACAGTATATTATATATAATTACTGAAGATTTTGATAGTTTATTTACAGTATATATATATCCCATATTTGGTGTACTTTTTGATATTTTATGTACAGTAGATAATATATACTTACTGTAATTTTTGATATTTTATTTACAGTATGTAAAATGTATTTGGTGTACTTTTAGTTAATATTATATGTACAATATATGAAATATATTTACTGTACTTTTTGATATTTTATGTACAGTATATAATATATATTTGGTGTACTTTTGATATTTTATGTAAATTAAATAATATATATTTGGTGTAGTTTTGATAATTTACATAGAGTGTAATATATATTTACTGTCATTTTTGATATTTTATTTAGAGTGTATAATATACATTTGGTGTAATTTTTTATATTTTATGTACAGTATAATAAATATAATTACTGAAGATTTTGATAGTTTATTTACAGTATATATAACACATATTTGGTGTTCTTTTTGATATTTTATGTACAGTAGATAATATATACTTACTGTAATTTTTGATATTTTATTTACTGTATGCAAAATGTATTTGGTGTACTTTTAGTTAATGTTATATGTACAATATATGAAATATATTTACTGTACTTTTTGATATTTTATGTACAGTATATAATATATATTTGGTGTACTTTTGATATTTTATGTAAATTATATAATATATATTTGGTGTAGTTTTTGATATTTTACATAGAGTGAAATATATATTTACTGTCCTTTTTGATATTTTATTTAGAGTGTATAATATACATTTGGTGTAATTTTTGATATTTTATGAACATTATATGAAATATAATTACTGAAGATTTTGATAGTTCATTTACAGTATATATAACGCCTATTTGGTGTACTTTTTGATATTTTATGTACAGTAGATAATATATACTTACTGTAAATTTTATATTTTATTTACAGTATGTAAAATGTATTTGGTGTACTTTTAGTTAATATTATATGTACAATATATGAAATATATTTACTGTAATTTTTGATATTCTATGTACAGTAGATAATATATATTTACTGTAATTTTTATATTTTATTTACAGTATGTAAAATGTATTTGGTGTACTTTTAGTTAATATTACATGTACAATATATGAAATATATTTACTGTACTTTTTGATATTTTATGTACAGTATATAATATATATTTGGTGTACTTTTGATATTTTATGTAAATTATACAATATATATTTGGTGTAGTTTTTGATATTTTACATAGAGTGTAATATATATTTACTGTCATTTTTGATATTTTATTTAGAATGTATAATATATATTTGGTGTAATTTTTGATATTTTATGTACAGTATGTTAAATAAAATTACTGAAGATTTTGATAGTTTATTTACAGTATGTATAACACATATTTGTAGTACTTTTTGATATTTTATGTACAGTAGATAATATATACTTACTGTAATTTTTGATATTTTATTTACAGTATGTAAAATGTATTTGGTGTGCTTTTAGTTAATATTACATGTACAATCTATGAAATATATTTACTGTACTTTTTGATATTTTATGTACAGTATATAATATATATTTCGTGTACATTTGATATTTTATGTAAATTATATAATATATATTTGGTGTAGTTTTTGATATTTTACATACAGTGTAATATATATTTACTGTCTTTTTGATATTTTATTTAGAGTGTATAATATACATTTGTTGTAATTTTTGATATTTTATGAACAGTATATTAAATATAATTACTGAAGATTTTGATAGTTTATTTACAGTATATATAACACATATTTGGTGTACTTTTTGATATTTTATGTACAGTAGATAATATATACTTACTGTAATTTTTGATACTTTGTTTACAGTATGTAAAATGTATTTGGTGTACTTTTAGTTATTATTATATGTACAATATATGAAATATATTTACTGTACTTTTTGATATTTTATGTACAGTATATAATATATATTTGGTGTACTTTTGATATTTTATGTAAATTATATAATATATATTTGGTGTAGTTTTTGATATTTTACATACAGTGTAATATATATTTACTGTCCTTTTTGATATTTTATTTAGAGTGTATATTATACATTTGGTGTAATTTTTGATATTTTATGAACAGTATATTAAATATAATTACTGAAGATTTTGATAGTTTATTTACAGTATATATAACACATGTTTGGTGTACTTTTTCATATTTTATGTACAGTAGATAATATATACTTACTATAATTTTTTATATTTTATTTACAGTTTGTAAAATGTATTTCTTGTAGTTTTATTTAATATTATATGTACAATATATGAAATATATTTACTGTACTTTTTGATATTTTATATACAGTATATAATATGTATTTGGTGTACTTTTGATATTTTATGTAAATTATATAATATATATTTGGTGTAGTTTTTGATATTTTACATAGAGTGTAATATATATTTACTGTTCTTTTTGATATTTTATTTATAGTGTATAATATACATTTGGTGTAATTATTGATATTTTATGAACAGTATATTAAATATAATTACTGAAGATTTTAATAGTTTATTTACAGTATATATAACACATATTTGGTGTACTTTTTGATATTTTATGTACAGTAGATAATATATACTTACTGTAATTTTTGATATTTTATTTACAGTATATAAAATGTATTTGGTGTACTTTTAGTTAATATTATATGTACAATATAGGAAATATATTTACTGTACTTTTTGATATTTTATGTACAGTATATAATATATATTTGGTGTACTTTTGATATTTTATGTAAATTATATAATATATATTTGGTGTAGTTTTTGATATTTTACATAGAGTATAATATATATTTACTGTCCTTTTTGATATTTTATTTAGAGTGTATAATATACATTTGGTGTAATTTTTTATATTTTATGTACAGTATATTAAATATAATTACTGAAGATTTTGATAGTTTATTTACAGTATATATAACACATATTTGGTGTACATTTTGATATTTTATGTACGGTAGATAATATATACTTACTGGAATTTTTGATATTTTACTTACAGTATGTAAAATGTATTTGGTGTACTTTTAGTTAATATTATATGTACAATATATGAAATATATTTACTGTACTTTTTGATAATTTATGTACAGTAGATAATATATACTTACTGTAATATTTGATATTTTATTTACAGTATGTAAAATGTATTTGGTGTACTTTTAGTTAATATTATATGTACAATATATGAAATATATTTACTGTACTATTTGATATTTTATGTACAGTATATAATATATATTTGGTTTACTTTTGATATTTTATGTAAATTATATAATATATATTTGGTGTAGTTTTTGATATTTTACATAGAGTGTAATATATATTTATTGTCATTTTTGATATTTTATTTAGAGTGTATAATATACATTTGGTGTAATTTTTGATATTTTATGAAGAGTACATTAAATATAATTACTGAAGATTTTGATAGATTATTTACAGTATATATAACACATATTTGGTGTACTTTTTTATAGTTTAGGTACAGTAGATAATATATACTTACTGTAATTTTTTGTATTTTATTTACAGTATGTAAAATGTATTTGTTGTACTTTTCGGTAATATTATATGTACAATATATGAAATATATTTACTGTACTTCTTGATATTTTATGTACAGTATATAATATATATTTGGGGTACTTTTGATATTTTATGTAAATTATATAATATATATTTGGTGTAGTTTTTGATATTTTACATAGAGTGTAATATATATTTACTGTCCTTTTTGATATTTTATTTAGAGTGTATAATATACATTTGTTGTAATTTTTGATATTTTATGTAGAGTATATTAAATATAATTACTGAAGATTTTGATAGTTTATTTACAGTATATATAACACATATTTGGTGAACTTTTTGATATTTTATGTACAGTAGATAATATATACTTACTCTAATTTTTGATATTTTATTTTCAGTATGTAAAATGTATTTGGTGTAGTTTTAGTTAATATTATATGTACAATATATGAAATATATTTACTGTACTTTTTGGTATTTTATGTACAGTATATAATATATATTTGGTGTAATTTTGATATTTTATATAAATTATATAATATATATTTGGTGTAGTTTTTGATATTTTACATAGAGTGAAATATATATTTACTGTCCTTTTTGATATTTTATTTAGAGTGTATAATATACATTTGGTGTAATTTTTGATATTTTATGTGCAGTATATTAAATATAATTACTGAAGATTTTGATAGTTTATTTACAGTATATATAACACATATTTGGTGTACTTTTTGATATTTTATGTACAGTAGATAATATATACTTACTGTAATTTTTGATATTTTATTTACAGTATGTAAAATGTATTTGGTGTAGTTTTAGTTAATATTATATGTACAATATATGAAATACATTTACTGTACTTTTTGATATTTTATGTACAGTACATAATATATATTTGGTGTACTTTTGATATTTTATGTAAATTAAATAATATATATTTGGTGTAGTTTTTGATATTTTACAGAGAGTGTAATATATATTTACTGTCCTTTTTGATATTTTATTTAGAGTGTATAATATACATTTGGTGTAATTTTTGATATTTTATGTACAGTATATTAAATATAATTACTGAAGATTTTGATAGTTTATTTACAGTATATATAACTCATATTTGGTGTACTTTTTGATATTTTATGTACAGTAGATAATATATACTTACTGTAATTTTTGATATTTTATTTACAGTCTGTAAAATGTATTTGGTGTAGTTTTAGTTAATATTATATGTACAATATATGAAATATATTTACTGTACTTTTTGATATTTTATGTACAGTATATAATATATATTTGGTGTACTTTTGATATTTTATGTAAATTATATAATATATATTTGGTGTAGTTTTTGATATTTTACATAGAGTGTAATATATATTTACTGTCCTTTTTGATATTTTACTTAGAGTGTATAATATACATTTGGCGTAATTTTTGATATTTTATGTACAGTACATTAAATATAATTACTGAAGATTTTGATAGTTTATTTACAGTATATATAACACATATTTGGTGTACTTTTTGACATTTTGTTTACAGTAGATAATATATACTTACTGTAGTTTTTGATATTTTATTTACAGTATATAAAATGCTTTTGGTGTAGTTTTAATTAATATTATATGTACAATATATGAAATATATTTACTGTACTTTTTGATATTTTATGTACATTATATAATATATATTGGTGTACTTTTGATATTTTATGTAAATTATATAATATATATTTGGTGTAGTTTTTGATATTTTACATAGAGTGTAATATATATTTACTGTCCTTTTTGATATTTTATTTAGAGTGTATAATATACATTTGGTGTCATTTTTGATATTTTATGTACAGTATATTAAATATAATTACTTAAGAATTTGATAGTTTATTTACAGTATATATAACACATATTTGGTGTACTTTTTGATAATTTATGTACAGTAGATAATATATACCTACTGTAATTTTTGATATTTTATTTAGAGTATGTAAAATGTATTTGGTGTACTTTTAGTTAATATTATATGTACAATATATGAAATACATTTACTGTATTTTTTGATATTTTATGTACAGTATATAATATATATTTGGTGTACTTTTGATATTTTATGTAAATTATATAATATATACTTCGTGTAGTTTTTCATATTTTACATAGAGTGTAATATATATTTACTGTCCTTTTTGATATTTTATTTAGAGTGTATAATATACCTTTGGTGTAATTTTTGATATTTTATGTACAGTATATTAAATATAATTACTGAAGATTTTGATAGTTTATTTACAGTATATATAACACATATTTGGTGTACTTTTTGATATTTTATGTACAGTAGATAATATATACTTAGTGTAATTTTTGATATTTTATTTACGGTATGTAAAATATATTTGGTGTAGTTTTAGTTAGTATTATATGTAAAATATATGGAATATATTTACTGTAGTTTTTGATATTTTATGTACAGTATATAATATATATTTGGTGAACTTTTGATATTTTATGTAAATTATATAATATATATTTGGTGTAGTTTTTGATATTTTACATAGAGTGTAATATATATTTACTGTCCTTTTTGATATTTTATTAAGTGTGTATAATATACATTTGGTGTAATTTTTGATATTTTATGAACAGTATATTAAATATAATTACTGAATATTTTGATAGTTTATTTACACTATATATAACAGATATTTGGTGTACTTTTTGATATTTTATGTACAGTAGATAATATATACTTACTGTAATTTTTGATATTTTATTTACCGTATGTAAAATGTATTTGGTGTACTTTTAGTTAATATTATATGTACAATATATGAAATATATTTACTGTACTTTTTGATATTTTATGTACAGTATATAATATATATTTGGTGTACTTTTGATATTTTATGTAAATTATATAATATATATTTGGTGTAGTTTTTGATATTTTACATAGAGTGTAATATATATTTACTCTCCTTTTTGATATTTTATTTAGAGTGTATAATATACATTTGGTGTAATTTTTGATATTTTATGTACAGTATATTAAATATAATTACTGAAGATTTTGATAGTTTATTTACAGTATATATAACACATATTTGGTGTACTTTTTGATATTTTATGTACAGTAGATAATATATACTTAGTGTAATTTTTCATATTTTATTTACAGTATGTAAAATGTATTTCGTGTACTTTTAGTTAATATTATATGTACAGTATATGAAATATATTTACTGTACTTTTTGATATTTAATGAACAGTATATAATATATATTTGGTGTACTTTTGATATTTTATGTAAATTATATAATATATATTTGGTGCAGTTTTTGATATTTTACATACAGTGTAATATATATTTACTGTCATTTTTGATATTTTATTTAGAGTGTATAATATACATTTGGTGTAATTTTTGATATTTTATGTGCAGTATATTAAATATAATTACTGAAGATTTTGATAGTTTATTTACAGTATATAAAACACATATTTTGTGTACTTTTTGATATTTTATGTACAGTAGATAATATATACTTACTGTAACTTTGATATTTTATTTACAGTATGTAAAATGTATTTGTTGTAGTTTTAGATAATATTATATGTACAATATATGAAATATATTTACTGTACTTTTTGATATTTTATGTAGAGTATATAATATATATTTGGTGTACTTTTGATATTTTATGTAAATTAAATAATATATATTTGGTGTAGTTTTTGATATTTTACATAGATTGTAATATATATTTACTGTCCTTTATGATATTTTATTTAGAGTGTATAATATACATTTGGTGTAATTTTTGATATTTTATGAACAGTATATTAAATATAATTACTGAATATTTTGATAGTTTATTTACACTATATATAACACATATTTGGTGTACTTTTTGATATTTTATGTACAGTAGATAATATATACTTACTGTAATTTTTGATATTTTATTTACAGTATGTAAAATGTATTTGGTGTAGTTTTAGTTAATATTATATGTACAATATATGAAATATATTTACTGTACATTTGATATTTTATGTACAGTATATAATATATATTTGGTGTACTTTTGATATTTTATGTAAATTATATACTGTATATTTGGTGTAGTTTTTGATATTTTACATAGAGTGTAATATATATTTACTGTCCTTTTTGATATTTTATTTAGAGTGTAGAATATACATTTGGTGTAATTTTTGATATTTTATGTACAGTATATTAAATATAATTACTGAAGATTTTGATAGTTTATTTACAGTATATATAACACATATTTGGTGTACTTTTTGATATTTTATGTACAGTAGATAATATACACTTACTGTAATTTTTGATATTTTATTTACAGTATGTAAAATGTATTTGGTGTAGTTTTAGTTAATATTATATGTACAATATATGAAATATATTTACTGTACTTTTTGATATATTATGTGAAGTATATAATATATATTTGGTGTACTTTTGATATTTTATGTAAATTATAAAATATATATTTGGTGTAGTTTTTGATATTTTACATAGAGTGTAATATATATTTACTGTCCTTTTTGATATTTTATTTAGAGTGTATAATATACATTTGGTGTAATTTTTGATATTTTATGTACAGTATATTAAATATAATTACTGAAGATTTTGATAGTTTATTTACAGTATATATAACACATATTTGGTGTACTTTTTGATATTTTATGTTCAGTAGATAATATATACTTACTGTAATTTTTGATATTTTATTTACAGTATGTAAAATGTATTTGGTGTAGTTTTAGTTAATAGTATATGTACAAAATACGAAATATATTTACTGTACTTTTTGATATTTTATGTACAGTATATAATATATATTTGGTGTACTTTTGATATTTTATGTAAATTATATAATATATACGGTGTAGTTTTTGATATTTTACATAGAGTGTAATATATATTTACTGTCGTTTTTGATATATTATTTAGAGTGTATAATATACATTTGGTGTAATTATTGATATTTTATGTACAGTATATTAAATATAATTACTGAAGATTTTGATAGTTTATTTACCATATATATAACACATATTTGGTGTCCTTTTTAATATTTTATGTACAGTAGATAATATATACTTACTGTAATTTTTTATATTTTATTTACAGTATGTAAAATGTATTTGGTGTACTTTTAGTTAATATTATATGTACAATATATGAAATATATTTACTGTACTTTTTGATATTTTATGTACAGTATATAATATATATTTGGTGTACTTTTGATATTTTATGTAAATTATATAATATATATTTGGTGTAGATTTTGATATTTTACATAGAGTGTAATATATATATACTGTCCTTTTTTGATATTTTATTTAGAGTGTATAATATACATTTGGTGTAATTTTTGATATTTTATGTACAGTACATTAAATATAATTACTGAAGATTTTGATAGTTTATTTACAGCATATATAACACATATTTGGTGTACTTTTTGATAATTTATGTACAGTAGATAATATATACGTACTGTAATTTTTGATATTTTATTTAGAGTATGTAAAATGTATTTGGTGTACTTTTAGTTAATATTATATGTACAATATATGAAATACATTTACTGTACTTTTTGATATTTTATGTACAGTATATAATATATATTTGGTGTACTTTTGATATTTTATGTAAATTAAATAATATATATTTGGTGTAGTTTTTGATATTTTACATAGAGTGTAATATATATTTACTGTCGTTTTTGATATTTTATTTTGAGTGTATAATATACATTTGTTGTAATTTTTGATATTTTATGTACAGTATATTAAATATAATTACTGAAGATATTGATAGTTTATTTACAGTATATATAACACATATTTGGTGTACTTTTTGATATTTTATGTACAGTAGATAATATATACTTACTGTAATTTTTGATATTTTATTTACAGTATGTAAAATGTATTTGGTGTAGTTTTAGATAGTATTATATGTACAATATATGGAATATATTTACTGTACTTTTTGATATTTTATGTACAGTATATAATATATATTTGGTGTACTTTTGATATTTTATGTAAATTATATAATATATGTTTGGTGTAGTTTTTGATATTTTACATAGAGTGTAATATATATTTACTGTCCTTTTTGATATTTTATTTAGAGTGTATAATATACATTTGGTGTAATTGTTGATATTTTATGTACAGTATATTAAATATAATTACTGAAGATTTTGATAGTTTATTTACAGTATATATAACACATATTTGGTGTACTTTTAGATATTTTATGTACAGTAGATAATATATACTTACTGTAATTTTTGATATTTTATTTACCGTATGTAAAATGTATTTGGTGTACTTTTAGTTAATATTATATGTACAATATATGAAATATATTTACTGTACTTTTTGATATTTTATGTACAGTATATAATATATATTTGGTGTACTTTTGATATTTTATGTAAATTAAATAATATATATTTGGTGTAGTTTATGATATTTTACATAGAGTGTAATATATATTTACTGTCCTTTTTGATATTTTATTTAGCGTGTATAATATACATTTGGTGCAATTTTTGATATTTTATGTACAGTATATTAAATATAATTACTGAAGATTTTGATAGTTTATTTACAGTATATATAACACAGATTTGGTGTACTTTTTGATATTTTATGTACAGTAGATAATATATACTTACTGTAATTTTTGATATTTTATTTACAGTATGTAAAATGTATTTCGTGTACTTTTAGTTAATATTATATGTACAATATATGAAATATATTTACTGTAATTTTTGATATTTAATGAAGAGTATATAATATATATTTGGTGTACTTTTGATATTTTATGTAAATTATATAATATATATTTGGTGTAGTATTTGATATTTTACATAGAGTGTAATATATATTTACTGTCATTTTTGATGTTTTATTTAGAGTGTATAATATACATTTGTTGTAATTTTTGATATTTTATGTACAGTATATTAAATATAATTACTGAAGATTTTGATAGTTTATTTACACTATATATAACACACATTTTGTGTACTTTTTGATATTTTGTGTACAGTAGATAATATATACTTACTGAAATTTTTGATGTTTTATTTACAGTATGTAAAATGTATTTGGTGTAGTTTTAGTTAATAGTATATGTACAAAATATGAAATATATTTACTGTACTTTTTGATATTTTATGTACAGTATATAATATATATTTGGTGTACTTTTGATATTTTATGTAAATTATATAATATATACGGTGTAGTTTTTGATATTTTACATAGAGTGTAATATATATTTACTGTCCTTTTTGATATTTTATTTAGAGTGTATAATATACATTTGGTGTAATTATTGATATTTTATGTACAGTATATTAAATATAATTACTGAAGAATTTGATATTTTATTTACAGTATATATAACACATATTTGGTGTACTTTTTGATATTTTATGTACAGTAGATAATATATACTTACTGTAATTTTTTATAAATTATTTACAGTATATAAAATGTATTTGGTGTACTTTTAGTTAATATTATATGTACAATATATGAAATATATTTACTGTACTTTTTGATATTTTATGTACAGTATATAATATATATTTGGTGTACTTTTGATATTTTATGTAAATTATATAATATATATTTGGTGTAGATTTTGATATTTTACATAGAGTGTAATATATATATACTGTCCTTTTTTGATATTTTATTTAGAGTGTATAATATACATTTGGTGTAATTTTTGATATTTCATGTACAGTACATTAAATATAATTACTGAAGATTTTGATAGTTTATTTACAGTATGTATAACACATATTTGGTGTACTTTTTGACATTTTGTTTACAGTAGATAATATATACTTACTGTAGTTTTTGATATTTTATTTACAGTATATAAAATGCATTTGGTGTAGTTTTAATTAATATTATATGTACAATATATGAAATATATTTACTGTACTTTTTGATATTTTATGTACATTATATAATATATATTTGGTGTGCTTTTGATATTTTATGTAAATTATATAATATATATTTGGTGTAGTTTTTGATATTTTACATAGAGTGTAATATATATTTACTGTCTTTTTGATATTTTATTTAGGGTGTATAATATACATTTGGTGTAATTTTTGATATTTTATGTACAGTATATTAAATATAATTACTTAAGAATTTGATAGTTTATTTACAGTATATTTAACACATATTTGGTGTACTTTTTGATATTTTATGTACAGTAGATTATATATACCTACTGTAATTTTTGATATTTTTTTAGAGTATGTAAAATGTATTTGGTGTACTTTTAGTTAATATTATATGTACAATATATGAAATACATTTACTGTACTTTTTGATATTTTATGTACAGTATATAATATATATTTGGTGTACTTTTGATATTTTATGTAAATTATATAATATATATTTGGTGTAGTTTTTGATATTTTACATAGAGTGTAATATATATTTACTGTCCTTTTTGATATTTTATTTAGAGTGTATAATATACATTTGGTGTAATTTTTGATATTTTATGTACAGTATATTAAATATAATTACTGAAGATATTGATAGTGTATTTACAGTATATATAACACATATTTGGTGTACTTTTTGATATTTTATGTACAGTAGATTATATATACTTACTGTAATTTTTGATATTTTATTTACAGTATGTAAAATGAATTTGGTGTAGTTTTAGTTAATATTATATGTACAATATATGAAATATATTTACTGTACTTTTTGATATTTTATGTACAGTTTATAATATATATTTGGTGTACTTTTGATATTTTATGTAAATTATATAATATATATTTGGTGTAGTTTTTCAAATTTTACATAGAGTGTAATATATATTTACTGTCCTTTTTGATATTTTATTTAGAGTGTATAATATACATTTGGTGTAATTTTTGATATTTTATGAACAGTATATTAAATATAATTACTGAAGATGTTTCTAGTTTATTTACAGTATATATAACACATATTTGGCGTACTTTTTGATATTTTATGTACAGTAGATAATATATACTTACTGTAATTTTTGATATTTTATTTACAGTATGTAAAATGTATTTGGTGTAGTTTTAGTTAGTATTATATGTACAATATATGGAATATATTTACTGTACTTTTTGATATTTTATGTACAGTATATAATATATATTTGGTGTACTTTTGATATTTTATGTAAATTATATAATATATATTTGGTGTAGTTTTTGATATTTTACATAGAGTGTAATATATATTTACTGTACTTTTTGATATTTTATTTAGAGTGTATAATATACATTTGGTGTAATTTTTGATATTTTATGTACAGTATATTAAATATAATTACTGAAGATTTTGATAGTTTATTTACAGTATATATAACACAGATTTGGTGTACTTTTTGATATTTTATGTACAGTAGATAATATATACTTACTGTAATTTTTGATATTTTATTTACAGTATGTAAAATGTATTTCGTGTACTTTTAGTTAATATTATATGTACAATATATGAAATATATTTACTGTACTTTTTGATATTTAATGAAGAGTATATAATATATATTTGGTGTACTTTTGATATTTTATGTAAATTATATAATATATATTTTGTGTAGTTTTTGATATTTTACATAGAGTGTAATATATATTTACTGTCATTTTTGATATTTTATTTAGAGTGTATAATATACATTTGTTGTAATTTTTGATATTTTATGTACAGTATATTAAATATAATTACTGAAGGTTTTGATAGTTTATTTACACTATATATAACCCATATTTTGTGTACTTTTTGATATTTTGTGTACAGTAGATAATATATACTTACTGAAATTTTTGATGTTTTATTTACAGTATGTAAAATGTATTTGGTGTAGTTTTAGTTAATAGTATATGTACAAAATATGAAATATATTTACTGTACTTTTTGATATTTTATGTACAGTATATAATATATATTTGGTGTACATTTGATATTTTATGTAAATTATATAATATATACGGTGTAGTTTTTGATATTTTACATAGAGTGTAATATATATTTACTGTCCTTTTTGATATTTTATTTAGAGTGTATAATATACATTTGGTGTAATTATTGATATTTTATGTACAGTATATTAAATATAATTACTGAAGATTTTGATATTTTATTTACAGTATATATAACACATATTTGGTGTACTTTTTGATATTTTACGTACAGTAGATAATATATACTTACTGTAATTTTTTATAAATTATTTACAGTATGTAAAATGTATTTGGTGTACTTTTAGTTAATATTATATGTACAATATATGAAATATATTTACTGTACTTTTTGATATTTTATGTACAGTATATAATATATATTTGGTGTACTTTTGATATTTTATGTAAATTATATAATATATATTTGGTGTAGATTTTGATATTTTACATAGAGTGTAATATATATATACTGTCCTTTTTTGATATTTTATTTAGAGTGTATAATATACATTTGGTGTAATTTTTGATATTTTATGTACAGTACATTAAATATACTTACTGAAGATTTTGATAGTTTATTTACAGTATATATAACACATATTTGGTGTACTTTTTGACATTTTGTTTACAGTAGATAATATATACTTACTGTAGTTTTTGATATTTTATTTACAGTATATAAAATGCATTTGGTGTAGTTTTAATTAATATTATATGTACAATATATGAAATATATTTACTGTACTTTTTGATATTTTATGTACATTATATAATATATATTTGGTGTGCTTTTGATATTTTATGTAAATTATATAATATATATTTGGTGTAGTTTTTGATATTTTACATAGAGTGTAATATATATTTACTGTCTTTTTGATATTTTATTTAGGGTGTATAATATACATTTGGTGTAATTTTTGATATTTTATGTACAGTATATTAAATATAATTACTTAAGAATTTGATAGTTTATTTACAGTATATATAACACATATTTGGTGTACTTTTTGATATTTTATGTACAGTAGATTATATATACCTACTGTAATTTTTGATATTTTTTTAGAGTATGTAAAATGTATTTGGTGTACTTTTAGTTAATATTATATGTACAATATATGAAATACATTTACTGTACTTTTTGATATTTTATGTACAGTATATAATATATATTTGGTGTACTTTTGATATTTTATGTAAATTATATAATATATATTTGGTGTAGTTTTTGATATTTTACATAGAGTGTAATATATATTTACTGTCCTTTTTGATATTTTATTTAGAGTGTATAATATACATTTGGTGTAATTTTTGATATTTTATGTACAGTACATTAAATATAATTACTGAAGATATTGATAGTTTATTTACAGTATATATAACACATATTTGGTGTACTTTTTGATATTTTATGTACAGTAGATAATATATACTTACTGTAATTTTTGATATTTTATTTACAGTATGTAAAATGGATTTGGTGTAGTTTTAGTTAATATTATATGTACAATATATGAAATATATTTACTGTACTTTTTGATATTTTATGTAGAGTTTATAATATATATTTGGTGTACTTTTGATATTTTATGTAAATTATATAATATATATTTTGTGTAGTTTTTCAAATTTTACATAGAGTGTAATATATATTTACTGTCCTTTTTGATATTTTATTTAGAGTGTATAATATACATTTGGTGTAATTTTTGATATTTTATGAACAGTATATTAAATATAATTACTGAAGATTTTGATAGTTTATTGACAGTATATATAACACATATTTGGCGTACTTTTTGATATTTTATGTACAGTAGATAATATATACTTACTGTAATTTTTGATATTTTATTTACAGTATGTAAAATGTATTTGGTGTAGTTTTAGTTAGTATTATATGTACAATATATGGAATATATTTACTGTACTTTTTGATAATTTATGTACAGTATATAATATATATTTGGTGTACTTTTGATATTTTATGTAAATTATATAATATATATTTGGTGTAGTTTTTGATATTTTACATAGAGTGTAATATATATTTACTGTCCTTTTTGATATTTTATTTACAGTGTATAATATACATTTGGTGTAATTTTTGATATTTTATGTACAGTATATTAAATATAATTACTGAATATTTTGATAGTTTATTTACAGTATATATAACACATCTTTGGTGTACTTTTTGATATTTTATGTACAGTAGATAATATATACTTACTGTAATTTTTGATATTTTATTTACCGTATGTAAAATGTATTTGGTGTACTTTTAGTTAATATTATATGTACAATATATGAAATATATTTACTGTACTTTTTGATATTTTATGTAGAGTATATAATATATATTTGGTGTACTTTTGATATTTTATGTAAATTATATAATATATATTTGGTGTAGTTTATGATATTTTACATAGAGTGTAATATATATTTACTGTCCTTTTTGATATTTTATTTAGAGTGTATAATATACATTTGGTGTAATTTTTGATATTTTATGTACAGTATATTAAATATAATTACTGAAGATTTTGATAGTTTATGTACAGTATATATAACACATATTTGGTGTACTTTTTGATATTTTATGTACAGTAGATAATATATACTTACTGTAATTTTTGATATTTTATTTACAGTATGTAAAATGTATTTCGTGTACTTTTAGTTAATATTATATGTACAATATATGAAATATATTTACTGTACTTTTTGATATTTAATGAACAGTATATAATATATATTTGGTGTACTTTTGATATTTTATGTAAATTATATAATATATATTTGGTGTAGTTTTTGATATTTTACATACAGTGTAATATATATTTACTGTCATTTTTGATATTTTATTTAGAGTGTATAATATACATTTGGTGTAATTTTTGATATTTTATGTGCAGTATATTAAATATAATTACTGAAGATTTTGATAGTTTATTTACAGTATATATAACACATATTTTGTGTACTTTTTGATATTTTATGTACAGTAGATAATATATACTTACTGTAACTTTTGATATTTTATTTACAGTATGTAAAATGTATTTGGTGTAGTTTTAGATAATATTATATGTACAATATATGAAATATATTTACTGCACTTTTTGATATTTTATGTACAGTATATAATATATATTTG
The DNA here is from genome assembly GCF_029289425.2 of Pan paniscus. Taxonomy (NCBI): domain Eukaryota; kingdom Metazoa; phylum Chordata; class Mammalia; order Primates; family Hominidae; genus Pan; species Pan paniscus. The sequence goes on along the minus strand of NC_073263.2, from coordinate 11,164,543 downwards.
GTGTACTTTTGATATTTTATGTAAATTAAATAATATATATTTGGTGTAGTTTTTGATATTTTACATAGATTGTAATATATATTTACTGTCCTTTATGATATTTTATTTAGAGTGTATAATATACATTTGGTGTAATTTTTGATATTTTATGAACAGTATATTAAATATAATTACTGAATATTTTGATAGTTTATTTACACTATATATAACACATATTTGGTGTACTTTTTGATATTTTATGTACAGTAGATAATATATACGTACTGTAATTTTTGATATTTTATTTAGAGTATGTAAAATGTATTTGGTGTAGTTTTAGTTAATATTATATGTACAATATATGAAATATATTTACTGTACTTTTTGATATTTTATGTACAGTATATAATATATATTTGGTGTACTTTTGATATTTTATGTAAATTATATACTGTATATTTGGTGTAGTTTTTGATATTTTACATAGAGTGTAATATATATTTACTGTCCTTTTTGATATTTTATTTAGAGTGTAGAATATACATTTGGTGTAATTTTTGATATTTTATGTACAGTATATTAAATATAATTACTGAAGATTTTGATAGTTTATTTACAGTATATATAACACATATTTGGTGTACTTTTTGATATTTTATGTACAGTAGATAATATATACTTACTGTAATTTTTGATATTTTATTTACAGTATGTAAAATGTATTTGGTGTAGTTTTAGTTAATATTACATGTACAATATATGAAATATATTTACTGTACTTTTTGATATTTTATGTAAAGTATATAAGATATATTTGGTGTACTTTGGATATTTTATGTAAATTATCAAATATATATTTGGTGTGGTTTTTGATATTTTACATAGAGTGTAATATATATTTACTGTCCTTTTTGATATTTTATTTAGAGTGTATAATATACATTTGGTGTAATTTTTGATATTTTATGTACAGTATATTAAATATAATTACTGAAGATATTGATAGTTTATTTACAGTATATATAACACATATTTGGTGTACTTTGTGATATTTTATGTACAGTAGATAATATATACTTACTGAAATTTTTTATATTTTATTTACAGTATGTAAAATGTATTTGGTGTAGTTTTAGTTAATATTATATGTACAATATATGAAATATATTTACTGTACTTTTTGATATTTTATGTACAGTATATAATATATATTTGGTGTACTTTTGATATTTTATGTAAATTATATAATATATATTTGGTGTAGATTTTGATATTTTACATAGAGTGTAATATATATATACTGTCCTTTTTTGATATTTTATTTAGAGTGTATAATATACAATTGGTGTAATTTTTGATATTTTATGTACAGTACATTAAATATAATTACTGAAGATTTTGATAGTTTATTTACAGTATATATAACACATATTTGGTGTACTTATTGACATTTTGTTTACAGTAGATAATATATACTTACTGTAGTTTTTGATATTTTATTTACAGTATATAAAATGCATTTGGTGTAGTTTTAATTAATATTATATGTACAATATATGAAATATATTTACTGTACTTTTTGATATTTTATGTACATTATATAATATATATTTGGTGTACTTTTGATATTTTATGTAAATTATATAATATATATTTGGTGTAGTTTTTGATATTTTACATAGAATGTAATATATATTTACTGTCCTTTTTGATATTTTATTTAGAGTGTATAATATACATTTGGTGTAATTTTTGATATTTTATGTACAGTATATTAAATATAATTACTTAAGAATTTGATAGTTTATTTACAGTATATATAACACATATTTGGTGTACTTTTTGATATTTTATGTACAGTAGATAATATATACCTACTGAAATTTTTGATATTTTATTTAGAGTATGTAAAAAGTATTTGGTGTACTTTTAGTTAATATTATATGTACAATATATGAAATACATTTACTGTACTTTTTGATATTTTATGTACAGTATATAATATATATTTGGTGTACTTTTGATATTTTATGTAAATTATATAATATATATTTGGTGTAGTTTTTGATATTTTACATAGAGTGTAATATATATTTACTGTCCTTTTTGATATTTTATTTAGAGTGTATAATATACATTTGGTGTAATTTTTGATATTTTATGTACAGTATATTAAATATAATTACTGAAGATATTGATAGTTTATTTACAGTATATATAACACATATTTGGTGTACTTTTTGATATTTTATGTACAGTAGATAATATATACTTACTGTAATTTTTGATATTTTATTTACAGTATGTAAAATGTATTTGGTGTAGTTTCAGTTAATATTATATGTACAATATATGAAATATATTTACTGTACTTTTTGATATTTTATGTACAGTTTATAATATATATTTGGTGTACTTTTGATATTTTATGTAAATTATATAATATATATTTGGTGTAGTTTTTCAAATTTTACATAGAGTGTAATATATATTTGCTGTCCTTTTTGATATTTTATTTAGAGTGTATAATATACATTTGGTGTAATTTTTGATATTTTATGAACAGTATATTAAATATAATTACTGAAGATTTTGATAGTTTATTTACAGTATATATAACACATATTTGGCGTACTTTTTGATATTTTATGTACAGTAGATAATATATACTTACTGTAATTTTTGATATTTTATTTACAGTATGTAAAATGTATTTGGTGTAGTTTTAGTTAGTATTATATGTACAATATATGGAATATATTTACTGTACTTTTTGATATTTTATGTAGAGTATATAATATATATTTGGTGTACTTTTGATATTTTATGTAAATTATATAATATATATTTGGTGTAGTTTTTGATATTTTACATAGAGTGTAATATATATTTACTGTCCTTTTTGAAATTTTATTTAGAGTGTATAATATACATTTGGTGTAATTTTTGATATTTTATGTACAGTATATTAAATATAATTACTTAAGAATTTGATAGTTTATTTACAGTATATATAACATATATTTGGTGTAGTTTTTGATAATTTATGTACAGTAGATAATATATACCTACTGTAATTTTTGATATTTTATTTAGAGTATGTAAAATGTATTTGGTGTACTTTTAGTTAATATTATATGTACAATATATGAAATACATTTACTGTACTTTTTGATATTTTATGTACAGTATATAATATATATTTGGTGTACTTTTGATATTTTACGTAAATTATATAATATATATTTGGTGTAGTTTTTGATATTTTACATAGAGTGTAATATATATTTACTGTCCTTTTTGATATTTTATTTAGAGTGTATAATATGCATTTGGTGTAATTTTTGATATTTTATGTACAGTATATAAAATATAATTACTGAAGGTATTGATAGTTTATTTACACTATATATAACACATATTTTATGTACTTTTTGATATTTTATGTACAGTAGATAATATATAATTACTGTAATTTTTGATATTTTATTTACAGTATGTAAAATGTATTTGGTGTAGTTTTAGTTAATATTATATGTACAATATATGAAATATATTTACTGTACTTTTTGATATTTTATGTACAGTTTATAATATATATTTGGTGTACTTTTGATATTTTATGTAAATTATATAATATATATTTGGTGTAGTTTTTCAAATTTTACATAGAGTGTAATATATATTTACTGTCCTTTTTGATATTTTATTTAGAGTGTGTAATATACATGTGGTGTAATTTTTGATATTTTATGAACAGTATATTAAATATAATTACTGAAGATTTTGATAGTTTATTTACAGTATATATAACACATATTTGGCGTACTTTTTGATATTTTATGTACAGTAGATATATACTTACTGTAATTTTTGATATTTTATTTACAGTATGTAAAATGTATTTGGTGTAGTTTTAGTTAGTATTATATGTACAATATATGGAATATATTTACTGTACTTTTTGATATTTTATGTACAGTATATAATATATATTTGGTGTACTTTTGATATTTTATGTAAATTATATAATATATATTTGGTGTAGTTTTTCAAATTTTACATAGAGTTTAATATATATTTACTGTCCTTTTTGATATTTTATTTAGAGTGTATAATATACATTTGGTGTAATTTTTGATATTTTATGAACAGTATATTAAATATAATTACTGAAGATTTTGATAGTTTATTTACAGTATATATAACACATCTTTTGTGTACTTTTTGATATTTTATGTACAGTAGAAAATATATACTTACTGTAATTTTTGATATTTTATTTACCGTATGTAAAATGTATTTAGTGTACTTTTAGTTAATATTATATGTACAATATATGAAATATATTTACTGTACTTTTTGATATTTTATGTAAAGTATATAATATATATTTGGTGTACTTTTGATATTTTATGTAAATTATATAATATATATTTGGTGTAGTTTATGATATTTTACATAGAGTGTAATATATATTTACTGTCCTTTTTGATATTTTATTTAGAGTGTATAATATACATTTGGTGTAATTTTTGATATTTTATGTACAGTATATTAAATATAATTACTGAAGATTTTGATAGTTTATTTACAGTATATATAACACATATTTGGTGTACTTTTTGATATTTTATGTACAGTAGATAATATATACTTACTGTAATTTTTGATATTTTATTTACAGTATGTAAAATGTATTTCGTGTACTTTTAGTTAATATTATATGTACAATATATGAAATATATTTACTGTACTTTTTGATATTTAATGAACAGTATATAATATATATTTGGTGTACTTTTGATATTTTATGTAAATTATATAATATATATTTGGTGTAATTTTTGATATTTTACATACAGTGTAATATATATTTACTGTCATTTTTGATATTTTATTTAGAGTGTATAATATACATTTGGTGTAATTTTTGATATTTTATGTGCAGTATATTAAATATAATTACTGAAGATTTTGATAGTTTATTTACAGTATATATAACACATATTTTGTGTACTTTTTGATATTTTATGTACAGTAGATAATATATACTTACTGTAACTTTTGATATTTTATTTACAGTATGTAAAATGTATTTGGTGTAGTTTTAGATAATATTATATGTACAATATATGAAATATATTTACTGTACTTTTTGATATTTTATGTACAGTATATAATATATATTTGGTGTACTTTTGATATTTTATGTACAGTATGTAATATATATTTGGTGTACTTTGATATTTTATGTAAATTATATAATATATATTTGGTGTAGTTTTTGATATTATACATAGAGTGTAATATATATTTACAGTCCTTTTTGATATTTTATTTAGAGTGTATAATATACATTTGATGTAATTTTTGATATTTTATGTACAGTATATTAAATATAATTACTGAAGATTTTGATGGTTTATTAACAGTATAAATAACACATATTTGGTGTACTTTTTGATATTTTATGTACAGTAGATAATATATACATACCGAATTTTTGATATTTTATTTACAGTATGTAAAATGTATTTGGTGTACTTTTAGTTAATAGTATATGTACAAAATATGAAATATATTTACTGTACTTTTTGATATTTTATGTACAGTATATAATATATACTTGGTGTACTTTTGATATTTTATGTAAATTATATAATATATACGGTGTAGTTTTTGATATTTTACATAGAGTGTAATATATATTTACTGTCCTTTTTGATATTTTATTTAGAGTGTATAATATACATGTGTTGTAATTTTTGATATTTTATGTACAGTATATTAAATATAATTACTGAAGACATTGATACTTTATTTACAGTATATATAACACATATTTGGTGTACTTTTTGATATTTTATGTACAGTAGACAATATATACTTACTGTAATTTTTGATATTTTATTTACAGTATATAAAATGTATTTGGTGTAGTTTTAGTTAATATAATATGTACAATATATGAAATACATTTACTGTACTTTTTGATATTTTATGTACAGTATATAATATATATTTGGTGTACTTTTGATATTTTATGTAAATTATATAATATATATTTGGTGTAGTTTTTGATATTTTACATAGAGTGTAATATATATTTACTGTGCTTTTTGATATTTTATTTACAGTGTATAATATACATTTGGTGTAATTTTTGATATTTTATGTACAGTATATTAAATATAATTACTGAAGGTTTTGATAGTTTATTTACAGTATATATAACACATATTTGGTGTACTTTCTGATATTTTATGTACAGTAGATAATATACACTTACTGTAATTTTTGATATTTTATTTACAGTATGTAAAATGTATTTGGTGTAGTTTTAGTTAATATTATATGTACAATATATGAAATATATTTACTGTACTTTTTGATATTTTATGTACAGTTTATAATATATATTTGGTGTACTTTTGATATTTTATATAAATTATATAATATATATTTGGTGTAGTTTTTCATATTTTACAATGAGTGTAATATATATTTACTGTCCTTTTTGATATTTTATTTAGAGTGTATAATATACATTTGGTGTAATTTTTGATATTTTATGTGCAGTATATTAAATATAATTACTGAAGATTTTGATAGTTTATTTACAGTATATATAACACATATTTGGCTTACTTTTTGATATTTTATGTACAGTAGATAATATATACTTACTGTAATTTTAGATATTTTATTTACAGTATGTAAAATGTATTTGGTGTAGTTTTAGCTAGTATTATATGTACAATATATGAAATATATTTACTGTAGTTTTTGATATTTTATGTACAGTATATAATATATATTTGGTGTACTTTTGATATTTTATGTAAATTATATAATATATATTTTGTGTAGTTTTTGATATTTTACATAGAGTGTAATATATATTTACTGTCCTTTTTGATATTTTATTTAGAGTGTATAATATACATTTGGTGTAATTATTGATATTTTATGTACAGTATATTATATATAATTACTGAAGATTTTGATAGTTTATTTACAGTATATATATATCCCATATTTGGTGTACTTTTTGATATTTTATGTACAGTAGATAATATATACTTACTGTAATTTTTGATATTTTATTTACAGTATGTAAAATGTATTTGGTGTACTTTTAGTTAATATTATATGTACAATATATGAAATATATTTACTGTACTTTTTGATATTTTATGTACAGTATATAATATATATTTGGTGTACTTTTGATATTTTATGTAAATTAAATAATATATATTTGGTGTAGTTTTGATAATTTACATAGAGTGTAATATATATTTACTGTCATTTTTGATATTTTATTTAGAGTGTATAATATACATTTGGTGTAATTTTTTATATTTTATGTACAGTATAATAAATATAATTACTGAAGATTTTGATAGTTTATTTACAGTATATATAACACATATTTGGTGTTCTTTTTGATATTTTATGTACAGTAGATAATATATACTTACTGTAATTTTTGATATTTTATTTACTGTATGCAAAATGTATTTGGTGTACTTTTAGTTAATGTTATATGTACAATATATGAAATATATTTACTGTACTTTTTGATATTTTATGTACAGTATATAATATATATTTGGTGTACTTTTGATATTTTATGTAAATTATATAATATATATTTGGTGTAGTTTTTGATATTTTACATAGAGTGAAATATATATTTACTGTCCTTTTTGATATTTTATTTAGAGTGTATAATATACATTTGGTGTAATTTTTGATATTTTATGAACATTATATGAAATATAATTACTGAAGATTTTGATAGTTCATTTACAGTATATATAACGCCTATTTGGTGTACTTTTTGATATTTTATGTACAGTAGATAATATATACTTACTGTAAATTTTATATTTTATTTACAGTATGTAAAATGTATTTGGTGTACTTTTAGTTAATATTATATGTACAATATATGAAATATATTTACTGTAATTTTTGATATTCTATGTACAGTAGATAATATATATTTACTGTAATTTATATATTTTATTTACAGTATGTAAAATGTATTTGGTGTACTTTTAGTTAATATTACATGTACAATATATGAAATATATTTACTGTACTTTTTGATATTTTATGTACAGTATATAATATATATTTGGTGTACTTTTGATATTTTATGTAAATTATACAATATATATTTGGTGTAGTTTTTGATATTTTACATAGAGTGTAATATATATTTACTGTCATTTTTGATATTTTATTTAGAATGTATAATATATATTTGGTGTAATTTTTGATATTTTATGTACAGTATGTTAAATAAAATTACTGAAGATTTTGATAGTTTATTTACAGTATGTATAACACATATTTGTAGTACTTTTTGATATTTTATGTACAGTAGATAATATATACTTACTGTAATTTTTGATATTTTATTTACAGTATGTAAAATGTATTTGGTGTGCTTTTAGTTAATATTACATGTACAATCTATGAAATATATTTACTGTACTTTTTGATATTTTATGTACAGTATATAATATATATTTCGTGTACATTTGATATTTTATGTAAATTATATAATATATATTTGGTGTAGTTTTTGATATTTTACATAGAGTGTAATATATATTTACTGTCTTTTTGATATTTTATTTAGAGTGTATAATATACATTTGTTGTAATTTTTGATATTTTATGAACAGTATATTAAATATAATTACTGAATATTTTGATAGTTTATTTACACTATATATAACAGATATTTGGTGTACTTTTTGATATTTTATGTACAGTAGATAATATATACTTACTGTAATTTTTGATATTTTATTTACCGTATGTAAAATGTATTTGGTGTACTTTTAGTTAATATTATATGTACAATATATGAAATATATTTACTGTACTTTTTGATATTTTATGTACAGTATATAATATATATTTGGTGTACTTTTGATATTTTATGTAAATTATATAATATATATTTGGTGTAGTTTTTGATATTTTACATAGAGTGTAATATATATTTACTCTCCTTTTTGATATTTTATTTAGAGTGTATAATATACATTTGGTGTAATTTTTGATATTTTATGTACAGTATATTAAATATAATTACTGAAGATTTTGATAGTTTATTTACAGTATATATAACACATATTTGGTGTACTTTTTGATATTTTATGTACAGTAGATAATATAAACTTAGTGTAATTTTTCATATTTTATTTACAGTATGTAAAATGTATTTCGTGTACTTTTAGTTAATATTATATGTACAGTATATGAAATATATTTACTGTACTTTTTGATATTTAATGAACAGTATATAATATATATTTGGTGTACTTTTGATATTTTATGTAAATTATATAATATATATTTGGTGTAGTTTTTGATATTTTACATACACTGTAATATATATTTACTGTCCTTTTTGATATTTTATTTAGAGTGTATAATATACATTTGGTGTAATTTTTGATATTTTATGTGCAGTATATTAAATATAATTACTGAAGATTTTGATAGTTTATTTACAGTATATAAAACACATATTTTGTGTACTTTTTGATATTTTATGTACAGTAGATAATATATACTTACTGTAACTTTGATATTTTATTTACAGTATGTAAAATGTATTTGGTGTAGTTTTAGATAATAGTATATGTACAAAATATGAAATATATTTACTGTACTTTTTGATATTTTATGTACAGTATATAATATATATTTGGTGTACTTTTGATATTTTATGTACAGTATGTAATATATATTTGGTGTACTTTGATATTTTATGTAAATTATATAATATATATTTGGTGTAGTTTTTGATATTATACATAGAGTGTAATATATATTTACAGTCCTTTTTGATATTTTATTTAGAGTGTATAATATACATTTGATGTAATTTTTGATATTTTATGTACAGTATATTAAATATAATTACTGAAGATTTTGATGGTTTATTAACAGTATAAATAACACATATTTGGTGTACTTTTTGATATTTTATGTACAGTAGATAATATATACATACCGAATTTTTGATATTTTATTTACAGTATGTAAAATGTATTTGGTGTACTTTTAGTTAATAGTATATGTACAAAATATGAAATATATTTACTGTACTTTTTGATATTTTATGTACAGTATATAATATATACTTGGTGTACTTTTGATATTTTATGTAAATTATATAATATATACGGTGTAGTTTTTGATATTTTACATAGAGTGTAATATATATTTACTGTCCTTTTTGATATTTTATTTAGAGTGTATAATATACATGTGTTGTAATTTTTGATATTTTATGTACAGTATATTAAATATAATTACTGAAGACATTGATACTTTATTTACAGTATATATAACACATATTTGGTGTACTTTTTGATATTTTATGTACAGTAGACAATATATACTTACTGTAATTTTTGATATTTTATTTACAGTATATAAAATGTATTTGGTGTAGTTTTAGTTAATATAATATGTACAATATATGAAATACATTTACTGTACTTTTTGATATTTTATGTACAGTATATAATATATATTTGGTGTACTTTTGATATTTTATGTAAATTATATAATATATATTTGGTGTAGTTTTTGATATTTTACATAGAGTGTAATATATATTTACTGTGCTTTTTGATATTTTATTTACAGTGTATAATATACATTTGGTGTAATTTTTGATATTTTATGTACAGTATATTAAATATAATTACTGAAGGTTTTGATAGTTTATTTACAGTATATATAACACATATTTGGTGTACTTTCTGATATTTTATGTACAGTAGATAATATACACTTACTGTAATTTTTGATATTTTATTTACAGTATGTAAAATGTATTTGGTGTAGTTTTAGTTAATATTATATGTACAATATATGAAATATATTTACTGTACTTTTTGATATTTTATGTACAGTTTATAATATATATTTGGTGTACTTTTGATATTTTATATAAATTATATAATATATATTTGGTGTAGTTTTTCATATTTTACAATGAGTGTAATATATATTTACTGTCCTTTTTGATATTTTATTTAGAGTGTATAATATACATTTGGTGTAATTTTTGATATTTTATGTGCAGTATATTAAATATAATTACTGAAGATTTTGATAGTTTATTTACAGTATATATAACACATATTTGGCTTACTTTTTGATATTTTATGTACAGTAGATAATATATACTTACTGTAATTTTAGATATTTTATTTACAGTATGTAAAATGTATTTGGTGTAGTTTTAGCTAGTATTATATGTACAATATATGAAATATATTTACTGTAGTTTTTGATATTTTATGTACAGTATATAATATATATTTGGTGTACTTTTGATATTTTATGTAAATTATATAATATATATTGTGTAGTTTTTGATATTTTACATAGAGTGTAATATATATTTACTGTCCTTTTTGATATTTTATTTAGAGTGTATAATATACATTTGGTGTAATTATTGATATTTTATGTACAGTATATTATATATAATTACTGAAGATTTTGATAGTTTATTTACAGTATATATATATCCCATATTTGGTGTACTTTTTGATATTTTATGTACAGTAGATAATATATACTTACTGTAATTTTTGATATTTTATTTACAGTATGTAAAATGTATTTGGTGTACTTTTAGTTAATATTATATGTACAATATATGAAATATATTTACTGTACTTTTTGATATTTTATGTACAGTATATAATATATATTTGGTGTACTTTTGATATTTTATGTAAATTAAATAATATATATTTGGTGTAGTTTTGATAATTTACATAGAGTGTAATATATATTTACTGTCATTTTTGATATTTTATTTAGAGTGTATAATATACATTTGGTGTAATTTTTTATATTTTATGTACAGTATAATAAATATAATTACTGAAGATTTTGATAGTTTATTTACAGTATATATAACACATATTTGGTGTTCTTTTTGATATTTTATGTTCAGTAGATAATATATACTTACTGTAATTTTTGATATTTTATTTACTGTATGCAAAATGTATTTGGTGTACTTTTAGTTAATGTTATATGTACAATATATGAAATATATTTACTGTACTTTTTGATATTTTATGTACAGTATATAATATATATTTGGTGTACTTTTGATATTTTATGTAAATTATATAATATATATTTGGTGTAGTTTTTGATATTTTACATAGAGTGAAATATATATTTACTGTCCTTTTTGATATTTTATTTAGAGTGTATAATATACATTTGGTGTAATTTTTGATATTTTATGTACAGTATATTAAATATAATTACTGAAGATTTTGATAGTTTATTACACTATATATATCCCATATTTGGTGTACTTTTTGATATTTTATGTACAGTAGATAATATATACTTACTGTAAATTTTATATTTTATTTACAGTATGTAAAATGTATTTGGTGTACTTTTAGTTAATATTATATGTACAATATATGAAATATATTTACTGTAATTTTTGATATTCTATGTACAGTAGATAATATATATTTACTGTAATTTTTATATTTTATTTACAGTATGTAAAATGTATTTGGTGTACTTTTAGTTAATATTACATGTACAATATATGAAATATATTTACTGTACTTTTTGATATTTTATGTACAGTATATAATATATATTTGGTGTACTTTTGATATTTTATGTAAATTATACAATATATATTTGGTGTAGTTTTTGATATTTTACATAGAGTGTAATATATATTTACTGTCATTTTTGATATTTTATTTAGAATGTATAATATATATTTGGTGTAATTTTTGATATTTTATGTACAGTATGTTAAATAAAATTACTGAAGATTTTGATAGTTTATTTACAGTATGTATAACACATATTTGTAGTACTTTTTGATATTTTATGTACAGTAGATAATATATACTTACTGTAATTTTTGATATTTTATTTACAGTATGTAAAATGTATTTGGTGTGCTTTTAGTTAATATTACATGTACAATCTATGAAATATATTTACTGTACTTTTTGATATTTTATGTACAGTATATAATATATATTTCGTGTACATTTGATATTTTATGTAAATTATATAATATATATTTGGTGTAGTTTTTGATATTTTACATAGAGTGTAATATATATTTACTGTCTTTTTGATATTTTATTTAGAGTGTATAATATACATTTGTTGTAATTTTTGATATTTTATGAACAGTATATTAAATATAATTACTGAAGATTTTGATAGTTTATTTACACTATATATAACAGATATTTGGTGTACTTTTTGATATTTTATGTACAGTAGATAATATATACTTACTGTAATTTTTGATATTTTATTTACCGTATGTAAAATGTATTTCGTGTACTTTTAGTTAATATTATATGTACAATATATGAAATATATTTACTGTACTTTTTGATATTTTATGTACAGTATATAATATATATTTGGTGTACTTTTGATATTTTATGTAAATTATATAATATATATTTGGTGTAGTTTTTGATATTTTACATAGAGTGTAATATATATTTACTCTCCTTTTTGATATTTTATTTAGAGTGTATAATATACATTTGGTGTAATTTTTGATATTTTATGTACAGTATATTAAATATAATTACTGAAGATTTTGATAGTTTATTTACAGTATATATAACACATATTTGGTGTACTTTTTGATATTTTATGTACAGTAGATAATATATACTTAGTGTAATTTTTCATATTTTATTTACAGTATGTAAAATGTATTTCGTGTACTTTTAGTTAATATTATATGTACAGTATATGAAATATATTTACTGTACTTTTTGATATTTAATGAACAGTATATAATATATATTTGGTGTACTTTTGATATTTTATGTAAATTATATAATATATATTTGGTGTAGTTTTTGATATTTTACATACAGTGTAATATATATTTACTGTCATTTTTGATATTTTATTTAGAGTGTATAATATACATTTGGTGTAATTTTTGATATTTTATGTGCAGTATATTAAATATAATTACTGAAGATTTTGATAGTTTATTTACAGTATATAAAACACATATTTTGTGTACTTTTTGATATTTTATGTACAGTAGATAATATATACTTACTGTAACTTTGATATTTTATTTACAGTATGTAAAATGTATTTGGTGTGCTTTTAGTTAATATTACATGTACAATATATGAAATATATTTACTGTACTTTTTGATATTTTATGTAGAGTATATAATATATATTTGGTGTACTTTTGATATTTTATGTAAATTAAATAATATATATTTGGTGTAGTTTTTGATATTTTACATAGAGTGTAATATATATTTACTGTCCTTTATGATATTTTATTTAGAGTGTATAATATACATTTGGTGTAATTTTTGATATTTTATGAACAGTATATTATATATAATTACTGAAGATTTTGATAGTTTATTTACACTATATATAACACATATTTGGTGTACTTTTTGATATTTTATGTACAGTAGATAATATATACTTACTGTAATTTTTGATATTTTATTTACAGTATGTAAAATGTATTTGGTGTAGTTTTAGTTAATATTATATGTACAATATATGAAATATATTTACTGTACATTTGATATTTTATGTACAGTATATAATATATATTTGGTGTACTTTTGATATTTTATGTAAATTAAATAATATATATTTGGTGTAGTTTTGATAATTTACATAGAGTGTAATATATATTTACTGTCATTTTTGATATTTTATTTAGAGTGTATAATATACATTTGGTGTAATTTTTTATATTTTATGTACAGTATAATAAATATAATTACTGAAGATTTTGATAGTTTATTTACAGTATATATAACACATATTTGGTGTTCTTTTTGATATTTCATGTACAGTAGATAATATATACTTACTGTAATTTTTGATATTTTATTTACTGTATGCAAAATGTATTTGGTGTACTTTTAGTTAATGTTATATGTACAATATATGAAATATATTTACTGTACTTTTTGATATTTTATGTACAGTATATAATATATATTTGGTGTACTTTTGATATTTTATGTAAATTATATAATATATATTTGGTGTAGTTTTTGATATTTTACATAGAGTGAAATATATATTTACTGTCCTTTTTGATATTTTATTTAGAGTGTATAATATACATTTGGTGTAATTTTTGATATTTTATGAACATTATATGAAATATAATTACTGAAGATTTTGATAGTTCATTTACAGTATATATAACGCCTATTTGGTGTACTTTTTGATATTTTATGTACAGTAGATAATATATACTTACTGTAAATTTTATATTTTATTTACAGTATGTAAAATGTATTTGGTGTACTTTTAGTTAATATTATATGTACAATATATGAAATATATTTACTGTAATTTTTGATATTCTATGTACAGTAGATAATATATATTTACTGTAATTTTTATATTTTATTTACAGTATGTAAAATGTATTTGGTGTACTTTTAGTTAATATTACATGTACAATATATGAAATATATTTACTGTACTTTTTGATATTTTATGTACAGTATATAATATATATTTGGTGTACTTTTGATATTTTATGTAAATTATACAATATATATTTGGTGTAGTTTTTGATATTTTACATAGAGTGTAATATATATTTACTGTCATTTTTGATATTTTATTTAGAATGTATAATATATATTTGGTGTAATTTTTGATATTTTATGTACAGTATGTTAAATAAAATTACTGAAGATTTTGATAGTTTATTTACAGTATGTATAACACATATTTGTAGTACTTTTTGATATTTTATGTACAGTAGATAATATATACTTACTGTAATTTTTGATATTTTATTTACAGTATGTAAAATGTATTTGGTGTGCTTTTAGTTAATATTACATGTACAATCTATGAAATATATTTACTGTACTTTTTGATATTTTATGTACAGTATATAATATATATTTCGTGTACATTTGATATTTTATGTAAATTATATAATATATATTTGGTGTAGTTTTTGATATTTTACATAGAGTGTAATATATATTTACTGTCTTTTTGATATTTTATTTAGAGTGTATAATATACATTTGTTGTAATTTTTGATATTTTATGAACAGTATATTAAATATAATTAGTGAATATTTTGATAGTTTATTTACACTATATATAACAGATATTTGGTGTACTTTTTGATAATTTATGTACAGTAGATAATATATACTTACTGTAATTTTTGATATTTTATTTACCGTATGTAAAATGTATTTGGTGTACTTTTAGTTAATATTATATGTACAATATATGAAATATATTTACTGTACTTTTTGATATTTTATGTACAGTATATAATATATATTTGGTGTACTTTTGATATTTTATGTAAATTATATAATATATATTTGGTGTAGTTTTTGATATTTTACATAGAGTGTAATATATATTTACTGTCCTTTTTGATATTTTATTTAGAGTGTATAATATACATTTGGTGTAATTTTTGATATTTTATGTACAGTATATTAAATATAATTACTGAAGATTTTGATAGTTTATTTACAGTATATATAACACATATTTGGTGTACTTTTTGATATTTTATGTACAGTAGATAATATATACTTAGTGTAATTTTTCATATTTTATTTACAGTATGTAAAATGTATTTCGTGTACTTTTAGTTAATATTATATGTACAGTATATGAAATATATTTACTGTACTTTTTGATATTTAATGAACAGTATATAATATATATTTGGTGTACTTTTGATATTTTATGTAAATTATATAATATATATTTGGTGTAGTTTTTGATAATTTACATACAGTGTAATATATATTTACTGTCATTTTTGATATTTTATTTAGAGTGTATAATATACATTTGGTGTAATTTTTGATATTTTATGTGCAGTATATTAAATATAATTACTGAAGATTTTGATAGTTTATTTACAGTATATAAAACACATATTTTGTGTACTTTTTGATATTTTATGTACAGTAGATAATATATACTTACTGTAACTTTGATATTTTATTTACAGTATGTAAAATGTATTTGGTGTAGTTTTAGATAATATTATATGTACAATATATGAAATATATTTACTGTACTTTTTGATATTTTATGTAGAGTATATAATATATATTTGGTGTACTTTTGATATTTTATGTAAATTAAATAATATATATTTGGTGTAGTTTTTGATATTTTACATAGATTGTAATATATATTTACTGTCCTTTATGATATTTTATTTAGAGTGTATAATGTACATTTGGTGTAATTTTTGATATTTTATGAACATTATATGAAATATAATTACTGAATATTTTGATAGTTTATTTACACTATATATAACACATATTTGGTGTACTTTTTGATATTTTATGTACAGTAGATAATATATACTTACTGTAATTTTTGATATTTTATTTACAGTATGTAAAATGTATTTGGTGTAGTTTTAGTTAATATTATATGTACAATATATGAAATATATTTACTGTACATTTGATATTTTATGTACAGTATATAATATATATTTGGTGTACTTTTGATATTTTATGTAAATTAAATAATATATATTTGGTGTAGTTTTGATAATTTACATAGAGTGTAATATATATTTACTGTCATTTTTGATATTTTATTTAGAGTGTATAATATACATTTGGTGTAATTTTTTATATTTTATGTACAGTATAATAAATATAATTACTGAAGATTTTGATAGTTTATTTACAGTATATATAACACATATTTGGTGTTCTTTTTGATATTTTATGTACAGTAGATAATATATACTTACTGTAATTTTTGATATTTTATTTACTGTATGCAAAATGTATTTGGTGTACTTTTAGTTAATGTTATATGTACAATATATGAAATATATTTACTGTACTTTTTGATATTTTATGTACAGTATATAATATATATTTGGTGTACTTTTGATATTTTATGTAAATTATATAATATATATTTGGTGTAGTTTTTGATATTTTACATAGAGTATAATATATATTTACTGTCCTTTTTGATATTTTATTTAGAGTGTATAATATACATTTGGTGTAATTTTTTATATTTTATGTACAGTATATTAAATATAATTACTGAAGATTTTGATAGTTTATTTACAGTATATATAACACATATTTGGTGTACATTTTGATATTTTATGTACGGTAGATAATATATACTTAGTGGAATTTTTGATATTTTACTTACAGTATGTAAAATGTATTTGGTGTACTTTTAGTTAATATTATATGTACAATATATGAAATATATTTACTGTACTTTTTGATAATTTATGTACAGTAGATAATATATACTTACTGTAATTTTTGATATTTTATTTACAGTATGTAAAATGTATTTGGTGTACTTTTAGTTAATATTATATGTACAATATATGAAATATATTTACTGTACTATTTGATATTTTATGTACAGTATATAATATATATTTGGTTTACTTTTGATATTTTATGTAAATTATATAATATATATTTGGTGTAGTTTTTGATATTTTACATAGAGTGTAATATATATTTATTGTCATTTTTGATATTTTATTTAGAGTGTATAATATACATTTGGTGTAATTTTTGATATTTTATGAACAGTACATTAAATATAATTACTGAAGATTTTGATAGATTATTTACAGTATATATAACACATATTTGGTGTACTTTTTTATAGTTTAGGTACAGTAGATAATATATACTTACTGTAATTTTTTGTATTTTATTTACAGTATGTAAAATGTATTTGTTGTACTTTTCGGTAATATTATATGTACAATATATGAAATATATTTACTGTACTTCTTGATATTTTATGTACAGTATATAA
The DNA here is from genome assembly GCF_029289425.2 of Pan paniscus. Taxonomy (NCBI): domain Eukaryota; kingdom Metazoa; phylum Chordata; class Mammalia; order Primates; family Hominidae; genus Pan; species Pan paniscus. The sequence goes on along the minus strand of NC_073263.2, from coordinate 11,145,646 downwards.
TATATATTTGGGGTACTTTTGATATTTTATGTAAATTATATAATATATATTTGGTGTAGTTTTTGATATTTTACATAGAGTGTAATATATATTTACTGTCCTTTTTGATATTTTATTTAGAGTGTATAATATACATTTGTTGTAATTTTTGATATTTTATGTAGAGTATATTAAATATAATTACTGAAGATTTTGATAGTTTATTTACAGTATATATAACACATATTTGGTGAACTTTTTGATATTTTATGTACAGTAGATAATATATACTTACTCTAATTTTTGATATTTTATTTTCAGTATGTAAAATGTATTTGGTGTAGTTTTAGTTAATATTATATGTACAATATATGAAATATATTTACTGTACTTTTTGGTATTTTATGTACAGTATATAATATATATTTGGTGTAATTTTGATATTTTATATAAATTATATAATATATATTTGGTGTAGTTTTTGATATTTTACATAGAGTGAAATATATATTTACTGTCCTTTTTGATATTTTATTTAGAGTGTATAATATACATTTGGTGTAATTTTTGATATTTTATGTGCAGTATATTAAATATAATTACTGAAGATTTTGATAGTTTATTTACAGTATATATAACACATATTTGGTGTACTTTTTGATATTTTATGTACAGTAGATAATATATACTTACTGTAATTTTTGATATTTTATTTACAGTATGTAAAATGTATTTGGTGTAGTTTTAGTTAATATTATATGTACAATATATGAAATACATTTACTGTACTTTTTGATATTTTATGTACAGTACATAATATATATTTGGTGTACTTTTGATATTTTATGTAAATTAAATAATATATATTTGGTGTAGTTTTTGATATTTTACAGAGAGTGTAATATATATTTACTGTCCTTTTTGATATTTTATTTAGAGTGTATAATATACATTTGGTGTAATTTTTGATATTTTATGTACAGTATATTAAATATAATTACTGAAGATTTTGATAGTTTATTTACAGTATATATAACTCATATTTGGTGTACTTTTTGATATTTTATGTACAGTAGATAATATATACTTACTGTAATTTTTGATATTTTATTTACAGTCTGTAAAATGTATTTGGTGTAGTTTTAGTTAATATTATATGTACAATATATGAAATATATTTACTGTACTTTTTGATATTTTATGTACAGTATATAATATATATTTGGTGTACTTTTGATATTTTATGTAAATTATATAATATATATTTGGTGTAGTTTTTGATATTTTACATAGAGTGTAATATATATTTACTGTCCTTTTTGATATTTTACTTAGAGTGTATAATATACATTTGGTGTAATTTTTGATATTTTATGTACAGTACATTAAATATAATTACTGAAGATTTTGATAGTTTATTTACAGTATATATAACACATATTTGGTGTACTTTTTGACATTTTGTTTACAGTAGATAATATATACTTACTGTAGTTTTTGATATTTTATTTACAGTATATAAAATGCTTTTGGTGTAGTTTTAATTAATATTATATGTACAATATATGAAATATATTTACTGTACTTTTTGATATTTTATGTACATTATATAATATATATTGGTGTACTTTTGATATTTTATGTAAATTATATAATATATATTTGGTGTAGTTTTTGATATTTTACATAGAGTGTAATATATATTTACTGTCCTTTTTGATATTTTATTTAGAGTGTATAATATACATTTGGTGTCATTTTTGATATTTTATGTACAGTATATTAAATATAATTACTTAAGAATTTGATAGTTTATTTACAGTATATATAACACATATTTGGTGTACTTTTTGATAATTTATGTACAGTAGATAATATATACCTACTGTAATTTTTGATATTTTATTTAGAGTATGTAAAATGTATTTGGTGTACTTTTAGTTAATATTATATGTACAATATATGAAATACATTTACTGTATTTTTTGATATTTTATGTACAGTATATAATATATATTTGGTGTACTTTTGATATTTTATGTAAATTATATAATATATACTTGGTGTAGTTTTTCATATTTTACATAGAGTGTAATATATATTTACTGTCCTTTTTGATATTTTATTTAGAGTGTATAATATACATTTGGTGTAATTATTGATATTTTATGTACAGTATATTATATATAATTACTGAAGATTTTGATAGTTTATTTACAGTATATATATATCCCATATTTGGTGTACTTTTTGATATTTTATGTACAGTAGATAATATATACTTACTGTAATTTTTGATATTTTATTTACAGTATGTAAAATGTATTTGTTGTACTTTTAGTTAATATTATATGTACAATATATGAAATATATTTACTGTACTTTTTGATATTTTATGTACAGTATATAATATATATTTGGTGTACTTTTGATATTTTATGTAAATTAAATAATATATATTTGGTGTAGTTTTGATAATTTACATAGAGTGTAATATATATTTACTGTCATTTTTGATATTTTATTTAGAGTGTATAATATACATTTGGTGTAATTTTTTATATTTTATGTACAGTATAATAAATATAATTACTGAAGATTTTGATAGTTTATTTACAGTATATATAACACATATTTGGTGTTCTTTTTGATATTTTATGTACAGTAGATAATATATACTTACTGTAATTTTTGATATTTTATTTACTGTATGCAAAATGTATTTGGTGTACTTTTAGTTAATGTTATATGTACAATATATGAAATATATTTACTGTACTTTTTGATATTTTATGTACAGTATATAATATATATTTGGTGTACTTTTGATATTTTATGTAAATTATATAATATATATTTGGTGTAGTTTTTGATATTTTACATAGAGTGAAATATATATTTACTGTCCTTTTTGATATTTTATTTAGAGTGTATAATATACATTTGGTGTAATTTTTGATATTTTATGAACATTATATGAAATATAATTACTGAAGATTTTGATAGTTCATTTACAGTATATATAACGCCTATTTGGTGTACTTTTTGATATTTTATGTACAGTAGATAATATATACTTACTGTAAATTTTATATTTTATTTACAGTATGTAAAATGTATTTGGTGTACTTTTAGTTAATATTATATGTACAATATATGAAATATATTTACTGTAATTTTTGATATTCTATGTACAGTAGATAATATATATTTACTGTAATTTTTATATTTTATTTACAGTATGTAAAATGTATTTGGTGTACTTTTAGTTAATATTACATGTACAATATATGAAATATATTTACTGTACTTTTTGATATTTTATGTACAGTATATAATATATATTTGGTGTACTTTTGATATTTTATGTAAATTATACAATATATATTTGGTGTAGTTTTTGATATTTTACATAGAGTGTAATATATATTAACTGTCATTTTTGATATTTTATTTAGAATGTATAATATATATTTGGTGTAATTTTTGATATTTTATGTACAGTATGTTAAATAAAATTACTGAAGATTTTGATAGTTTATTTACAGTATGTATAACACATATTTGTAGTACTTTTTGATATTTTATGTACAGTAGATAATATATACTTACTGTAATTTTTGATATTTTATTTACAGTATGTAAAATGTATTTGGTGTGCTTTTAGTTAATATTACATGTACAATCTATGAAATATATTTACTGTACTTTTTGATATTTTATGTACAGTATATAATATATATTTCGTGTACATTTGATATTTTATGTAAATTATATAATATATATTTGGTGTAGTTTTTGATATTTTACATAGAGTGTAATATATATTTACTGTCTTTTTGATATTTTATTTAGAGTGTATAATATACATTTGTTGTAATTTTTGATATTTTATGAACAGTATATTAAATATAATTACTGAAGATTTTGATAGTTTATTTACAGTATATAAAACACATATTTTGTGTACTTTTTGATATTTTATGTACAGTAGATAATATATACTTACTGTAACTTTGATATTTTATTTACAGTATGTAAAATGTATTTGGTGTAGTTTTAGATAATATTATATGTACAATATATGAAATATATTTACTGTACTTTTTGATATTTTATGTAGAGTATATAATATATATTTGGTGTACTTTTGATATTTTATGTAAATTAAATAATATATATTTGGTGTAGTTTTTGATATTTTACATAGATTGTAATATATATTTACTGTCCTTTATGATATTTTATTTAGAGTGTATAATATACATTTGGTGTAATTTTTGATATTTTATGAACAGTATATTAAATATAATTACTGAATATTTTGATAGTTTATTTACACTATATATAACACATATTTGGTGTACTTTTTGATATTTTATGTACAGTAGATAATATATACTTACTGTAATTTTTGATATTTTATTTACAGTATGTAAAATGTATTTGGTGTAGTTTTAGTTAATATTATATGTACAATATATGAAATATATTTACTGTACATTTGATATTTTATGTACAGTATATAATATATATTTGGTGTACTTTTGATATTTTATGTAAATTAAATAATATATATTTGGTGTAGTTTTGATAATTTACATAGAGTGTAATATATATTTACTGTCATTTTTGATATTTTATTTAGAGTGTATAATATACATTTGGTGTAATTTTTTATATTTTATGTACAGTATAATAAATATAATTACTGAAGATTTTGATAGTTTATTTACAGTATATATAACACATATTTGGTGTTCTTTTTGATATTTTATGTACAGTAGATAATATATACTTACTGTAATTTTTGATATTTTATTTACTGTATGCAAAATGTATTTGGTGTACTTTTAGTTAATGTTATATGTACAATATATGAAATATATTTACTGTACTTTTTGATATTTTATGTACAGTATATAATATATATTTGGGGTACTTTTGATATTTTATGTAAATTATATAATATATATTTGGTGTAGTTTTTGATATTTTACATAGAGTATAATATATATTTACTGTCCTTTTTGATATTTTATTTAGAGTGTATAATATACATTTGGTGTAATTTTTTATATTTTATGTACAGTATATTAAATATAATTACTGAAGATTTTGATAGTTTATTTACAGTATATATAACACATATTTGGTGTACATTTTGATATTTTATGTACGGTAGATAATATATACTTACTGGAATTTTTGATATTTTACTTACAGTATGTAAAATGTATTTGGTGTACTTTTAGTTAATATTATATGTACAATATATGAAATATATTTACTGTACTTTTTGATAATTTATGTACAGTAGATAATATATACTTACTGTAATTTTTGATATTTTATTTACAGTATGTAAAATGTATTTGGTGTACTTTTAGTTAATATTATATGTACAATATATGAAATATATTTACTGTACTATTTGGTATTTTATGTACAGTATATAATATATATTTGGTTTACTTTTGATATTTTATGTAAATTATATAATATATATTTGGTGTAGTTTTTGATATTTTACATAGATTGTAATATATATTTATTGTCATTTTTGATATTTTATTTAGAGTGTATAATATACATTTGGTGTAATTTTTGATATTTTATGAACAGTACATTAAATATAATTACTGAAGATTTTGATAGATTATTTACAGTATATATAACACATATTTGGTGTACTTTTTTATAGTTTAGGTACAGTAGATAATATATACTCACTGTAATTTTTTGTATTTTATTTACAGTATGTAAAATGTATTTGTTGTACTTTTCGGTAATATTATATGTACAATATATGAAATATATTTACTGTACTTCTTGATATTTTATGTACAGTATATAATATATATTTGGGGTACTTTTGATATTTTATGTAAATTATATAATATATATTTGGTGTAGTTTTTGATATTTTACATAGAGTGTAATATATATTTACTGTCCTTTTTGATATTTTATTTAGAGTGTATAATATACATTTGTTGTAATTTTTGATATTTTATGTAGAGTATATTAAATATAATTACTGAAGATTTTGATAGTTTATTTACAGTATATATAACACATATTTGGTGAACTTTTTGATATTTTATGTACAGTAGATAATATATACTTACTGTAAATTTTATATTTTATTTACAGTATGTAAAATGTATTTGGTGTACTTTTAGTTAATATTATATGTACAATATATGAAATATATTTACTGTAATTTTTGATATTCTATGTACAGTAGATAATATATATTTACTGTAATTTTTATATTTTATTTACAGTATGTAAAATGTATTTGGTGTACTTTTAGTTAATGTTATATGTACAATATATGAAATATATTTACTGTAATTTTTGATATTTTATGTACAGTATATAATATATATTTGGTGTACTTTTGATATTTTATGTAAATTATATAATATATATTTGGTGTAGTTTTTGATATTTTACATAGAGTGAAATATATATTTACTGTCCTTTTTGATATTTTATTTAGAGTGTATAATATACATTTGGTGTAATTTTTTATATTTTATGAACATTATATGAAATATAATTACTGAAGATTTTGATAGTTCATTTACAGTATATATAACGCCTATTTGGTGTACTTTTTGATATTTTATGTACAGTAGATAATATATACTTACTGTAAATTTTATATTTTATTTACAGTATGTAAAATGTATTTGGTGTACTTTTAGTTAATATTATATGTACAATATATGAAATATATTTACTGTAATTTTTGATATTCTATGTACAGTAGATAATATATATTTACTGTAATTTTTATATTTTATTTACAGTATGTAAAATGTATTTGGTGTACTTTTAGTTAATATTACATGTACAATATATGAAATATATTTACTGTACTTTTTGATATTTTATGTACAGTATATAATATATATTTGGTGTACTTTTGATATTTTATGTAAATTATACAATATATATTTGGTGTAGTTTTTGATATTTTACATAGAGTGTAATATATATTTACTGTCATTTTTGATATTTTATTTAGAATGTATAATATATATTTGGTGTAATTTTTGATATTTTATGTACAGTATGTTAAATAAAATTACTGAAGATTTTGATAGTTTATTTACAGTATGTATAACACATATTTGTAGTACTTTTTGATATTTTATGTACAGTAGATAATATATACTTACTGTAATTTTTGATATTTTATTTACAGTATGTAAAATGTATTTGGTGTGCTTTTAGTTAATATTACATGTACAATCTATGAAATATATTTACTGTACTTTTTGATATTTTATGTACAGTATATAATATATATTTCGTGTACATTTGATATTTTATGTAAATTATATAATATATATTTGGTGTAGTTTTTGATATTTTACATAGAGTGTAATATATATTTACTGTCTTTTTGATATTTTATTTAGAGTGTATAATATACATTTGTTGTAATTTTTGATATTTTATGAACAGTATATTAAATATAATTACTGAAGATTTTGATAGTTTATTTACAGTATATAAAACACATATTTTGTGTACTTTTTGATATTTTATGTACAGTAGATAATATATACTTACTGTAACTTTGATATTTTATTTACAGTATGTAAAATGTATTTGGTGTAGTTTTAGATAATATTATATGTACAATATATGAAATATATTTACTGTACTTTTTGATATTTTATGTAGAGTATATAATATATATTTGGTGTACTTTTGATATTTTATGTAAATTAAATAATATATATTTGGTGTAGTTTTTGATATTTTACATAGATTGTAATATATATTTACTGTCCTTTATGATATTTTATTTAGAGTGTATAATATACATTTGGTGTAATTTTTGATATTTTATGAACAGTATATTAAATATAATTACTGAATATTTTGATAGTTTATTTACACTATATATAACACATATTTGGTGTACTTTTTGATATTTTATGTACAGTAGATAATATATACTTACTGTAATTTTTGATATTTTATTTACAGTATGTAAAATGTATTTGGTGTAGTTTTAGTTAATATTATATGTACAATATATGAAATATATTTACTGTACATTTGATATTTTATGTACAGTATATAATATATATTTGGTGTACTTTTGATATTTTATGTAAATTAAATAATATATATTTGGTGTAGTTTTGATAATTTACATAGAGTGTAATATATATTTACTGTCATTTTTGATATTTTATTTAGAGTGTATAATATACATTTGGTGTAATTTTTTATATTTTATGTACAGTATAATAAATATAATTACTGAAGATTTTGATAGTTTATTTACAGTATATATAACACATATTTGGTGTTCTTTTTGATAATTTATGTACAGTAGATAATATATACTTACTGTAATTTTTGATATTTTATTTACAGTATGTAAAATGTATTTGGTGTACTTTTAGTTAATATTATATGTACAATATATGAAATATATTTACTGTACTATTTGATATTTTATGTACAGTATATAATATATATTTGGTTTACTTTTGATATTTTATGTAAATTATATAATATATATTTGGTGTAGTTTTTGATATTTTACATAGAGTGTAATATATATTTATTGTCATTTTTGATATTTTATTTAGAGTGTATAATATACATTTGGTGTAATTTTTGATATTTTATGAACAGTACATTAAATATAATTACTGAAGATTTTGATAGATTATTTACAGTATATATAACACATATTTGGTGTACTTTTTTATAGTTTAGGTACAGTAGATAATATATACTTACTGTAATTTTTTGTATTTTATTTACAGTATGTAAAATGTATTTGTTGTACTTTTCGGTAATATTATATGTACAATATATGAAATATATTTACTGTACTTTTTGATATTTTATGTACAGTATATAATATATATTTGGTGTACTTTTGATATTTTATGTAAATTAAATAATATATATTTGGTGTAGTTTTGATAATTTACATAGAGTGTAATATATATTTACTGTCATTTTTGATATTTTATTTAGAGTGTATAATATACATTTGGTGTAATTTTTTATATTTTATGTGCAGTATAATAAATATAATTACTGAAGATTTTGATAGTTTATTTACAGTATATATAACACATATTTGGTGTTCTTTTTGATATTTTATGTACAGTAGATAATATATACTTACTGTAATTTTTGATATTTTATTTACTGTATGCAAAATGTATTTGGTGTACTTTTAGTTAATGTTATATGTACAATATATGAAATATATTTACTGTACTTTTTGATATTTTATGTACAGTATATAATATATATTTGGTGTACTTTTGATATTTTATGTAAATTATATAATATATATTTGGTGTAGTTTTTGATATTTTACATAGAGTGAAATATATATTTACTGTCCTTTTTGATATTTTATTTAGAGTGTATAATATACATTTGGTGTAATTTTTGATATTTTATGAACATTATATGAAATATAATTACTGAAGATTTTGATAGTTCATTTACAGTATATATAACGCCTATTTGGTGTACTTTTTGATATTTTATGTACAGTAGATAATATATACTTACTGTAAATTTTATATTTTATTTACAGTATGTAAAATGTATTTGGTGTACTTTTAGTTAATATTATATGTACAATATATGAAATATATTTACTGTAATTTTTGATATTCTATGTACAGTAGATAATATATATTTACTGTAATTTTTATATTTTATTTACAGTATGTAAAATGTATTTGGTGTACTTTTAGTTAATATTACATGTACAATATATGAAATATATTTACTGTACTTTTTGATATTTTATGTACAGTATATAATATATATTTGGTGTACTTTTGATATTTTATGTAAATTATACAATATATATTTGGTGTAGTTTTTGATATTTTACATAGAGTGTAATATATATTTACTGTCATTTTTGATATTTTATTTAGAATGTATAATATATATTTGGTGTAATTTTTGATATTTTATGTACAGTATGTTAAATAAAATTACTGAAGATTTTGATAGTTTATTTACAGTATGTATAACACATATTTGTAGTACTTTTTGATATTTTATGTACAGTAGATAATATATACTTACTGTAATTTTTGATATTTTATTTACAGTATGTAAAATGTATTTGGTGTGCTTTTAGTTAATATTACATGTACAATCTATGAAATATATTTACTGTACTTTTTGATATTTTATGTACAGTATATAATATATATTTCGTGTACATTTGATATTTTATGTAAATTATATAATATATATTTGGTGTAGTTTTTGATATTTTACATAGAGTGTAATATATATTTACTGTCTTTTTGATATTTTATTTAGAGTGTATAATATACATTTGTTGTAATTTTTGATATTTTATGAACAGTATATTAAATATAATTACTGAAGATTTTGATAGTTTATTTACACTATATATAACAGATATTTGGTGTACTTTTTGATATTTTATGTACAGTAGATAATATATACTTACTGTAATTTTTGATACTTTGTTTACAGTATGTAAAATGTATTTGGTGTAGTTTTAGTTAATATTATATGTACAATATATGAGATATATTTACTGTACATTTGATATTTTATGTACAGTATATAATATATATTTGGTGTACTTTTGATATTTTATGTAAATTAAATAATATATATTTGGTGTAGTTTTGATAATTTACATAGAGTGTAATATATATTTACTGTCATTTTTGATATTTTATTTAGAGTGTATAATATACATTTGGTGTAATTTTTTATATTTTATGTACAGTATAATAAATATAATTACTGAAGATTTTGATAGTTTATTTACAGTATATATAACACATATTTGGTGTTCTTTTTGATATTTTATGTACAGTAGATAATATATACTTACTGTAATTTTTGATATTTTATTTACAGTATGTAAAATGTATTTGGTGTACTTTTAGTTAATATTATATGTACAATATATGAAATATATTTACTGTACTATTTGATATTTTATGTACAGTATATAATATATATTTGGTTTACTTTTGATATTTTATGTAAATTATATAATATATATTTGGTGTAGTTTTTGATATTTTACATAGAGTGTAATATATATTTATTGTCATTTTTGATATTTTATTTAGAGTGTATAATATACATTTGGTGTAATTTTTGATATTTTATGAACAGTACATTAAATATAATTACTGAAGATTTTGATAGATTATTTACAGTATATATAACACATATTTGGTGTACTTTTTTATAGTTTAGGTACAGTAGATAATATATACTTACTGTAATTTTTTGTATTTTATTTACAGTATGTAAAATGTATTTGTTGTACTTTTCGGTAATATTATATGTACAATATATGAAATATATTTACTGTACTTCTTGATATTTTATGTACAGTATATAATATATATTTGGTGTACTTTTGATATTTTATGTAAATTAAATAATATATATTTGGTGTAGTTTTGATAATTTACATAGAGTGTAATATATATTTACTGTCATTTTTGATATTTTATTTAGAGTGTATAATATACATTTGGTGTAATTTTTTATATTTTATGTACAGTATAATAAATATAATTACTGAAGATTTTGATAGTTTATTTACAGTATATATAACACATATTTGGTGTTCTTTTTGATATTTTATGTACAGTAGATAATATATACTTACTGTAATTTTTGATATTTTATTTACTGTATGCAAAATGTATTTGGTGTACTTTTAGTTAATGTTATATGTACAATATATGAAATATATTTACTGTACTTTTTGATATTTTATGTACAGTATATAATATATATTTGGTGTACTTTTGATATTTTATGTAAATTATATAATATATATTTGGTGTAGTTTTTGATATTTTACATAGAGTGAAATATATATTTACTGTCCTTTTTGATATTTTATTTAGAGTGTATAATATACATTTGGTGTAATTTTTGATATTTTATGAACATTATATGAAATATAATTACTGAAGATTTTGATAGTTCATTTACAGTATATATAACGCCTATTTGGTGTACTTTTTGATATTTTATGTACAGTAGATAATATATACTTACTGTAAATTTTATATTTTATTTACAGTATGTAAAATGTATTTGGTGTACTTTTAGTTAATATTATATGTACAATATATGAAATATATTTACTGTAATTTTTGATATTCTATGTACAGTAGATAATATATATTTACTGTAATTTTTATATTTTATTTACAGTATGTAAAATGTATTTGGTGTACTTTTAGTTAATATTACATGTACAATATATGAAATATATTTACTGTACTTTTTGATATTTTATGTACAGTATATAATATATATTTGGTGTACTTTTGATATTTTATGTAAATTATACAATATATATTTGGTGTAGTTTTTGATATTTTACATAGAGTGTAATATATATTTACTGTCATTTTTGATATTTTATTTAGAATGTATAATATATATTTGGTGTAATTTTTGATATTTTATGTACAGTATGTTAAATAAAATTACTGAAGATTTTGATAGTTTATTTACAGTATGTATAACACATATTTGTAGTACTTTTTGATATTTTATGTACAGTAGATAATATATACTTACTGTAATTTTTGATATTTTATTTACAGTATGTAAAATGTATTTGGTGTGCTTTTAGTTAATATTACATGTACAATCTATGAAATATATTTACTGTACTTTTTGATATTTTATGTACAGTATATAATATATATTTCGTGTACATTTGATATTTTATGTAAATTATATAATATATATTTGGTGTAGTTTTTGATATTTTACATAGAGTGTAATATATATTTACTGTCTTTTTGATATTTTATTTAGAGTGTATAATATACATTTGTTGTAATTTTTGATATTTTATGAACAGTATATTAAATATAATTACTGAAGATTTTGATAGTTTATTTACACTATATATAACAGATATTTGGTGTACTTTTTGATATTTTATGTACAGTAGATAATATATACTTACTGTAATTTTTGATATTTTATTTACAGTATGTAAAATGTATTTGGTGTAGTTTTAGTTAATATTATATGTACAATATATGAAATATATTTACTGTACATTTGATATTTTATGTACAGTATATAATATATATTTGGTGTACTTTTGATATTTTATGTAAATTAAATAATATATATTTGGTGTAGTTTTGATAATTTACATAGAGTGTAATATATATTTACTGTCATTTTTGATATTTTATTTAGAGTGTATAATATACATTTGGTGTAATTTTTTATATTTTATGTACAGTATAATAAATATAATTACTGAAGATTTTGATAGTTTATTTACAGTATATATAACACATATTTGGTGTTCTTTTTGATAATTTATGTACAGTAGATAATATATACTTACTGTAATTTTTGATATTTTATTTACAGTATGTAAAATGTATTTGGTGTACTTTTAGTTAATATTATATGTACAATATATGAAATATATTTACTGTACTATTTGATATTTTATGTACAGTATATAATATATATTTTGTTTACTTTTGATATTTTATGTAAATTATATAATATATATTTGGTGTAGTTTTTGATATTTTACATAGAGTGTAATATATATTTATTGTCATTTTTGATATTTTATTTAGAGTGTATAATATACATTTGGTGTAATTTTTGATACTTTATGAACAGTACATTAAATATAATTACTGAAGATTTTGATAGATTATTTACAGTATATATAACACATATTTGGTGTACTTTTTTATAGTTTAGGTACAGTAGATAATATATACTTACTGTAATTTTTTGTATTTTATTTACAGTATGTAAAATGTATTTGTTGTACTTTTAGTTAATGTTATATGTACAATATATGAAATATATTTACTGTACTTTTTGATATTTTATGTACAGTATATAATATATATTTAGTGTACTTTTGATATTTTATGTAAATTATATAATATATATTTGGTGTAGTTTTTGATATTTTACATAGAGTGAAATATATATTTACTGTCCTTTTTGATATTTTATTTAGAGTGTATAATATACATTTGGTGTAATTTTTGATATTTTATGAACATTATATGAAATATAATTACTGAAGATTTTGATAGTTCATTTACAGTATATATAACGCCTATTTGGTGTACTTTTTGATATTTTATGTACAGTAGATAATATATACTTACTGTAAATTTTATATTTTATTTACAGTATGTAAAATGTATTTGGTGTACTTTTAGTTAATATTATATGTACAATATATGAAATATATTTACTGTAATTTTTGATATTCTATGTACAGTAGATAATATATATTTACTGTAATTTTTATATTTTATTTACAGTATGTAAAATGTATTTGGTGTACTTTTAGTTAATATTACATGTACAATATATGAAATATATTTACTGTACTTTTTGATATTTTATGTACAGTATATAATATATATTTGGTGTACTTTTGATATTTTATGTAAATTATACAATATATATTTGGTGTAGTTTTTGATATTTTACATAGAGTGTAATATATATTTACTGTCATTTTTGATATTTTATTTAGAATGTATAATATATATTTGGTGTAATTTTTGATATTTTATGTACAGTATGTTAAATAAAATTACTGAAGATTTTGATAGTTTATTTACAGTATGTATAACACATATTTGTAGTACTTTTTGATATTTTATGTACAGTAGATAATATATACTTACTGTAATTTTTGATATTTTATTTACAGTATGTAAAATGTATTTGGTGTGCTTTTAGTTAATATTACATGTACAATCTATGAAATATATTTACTGTACTTTTTGATATTTTATGTACAGTATATAATATATATTTCGTGTACATTTGATATTTTAGGTAAATTATATAATATATATTTGGTGTAGTTTTTGATATTTTACATAGAGTGTAATATATATTTACTGTCTTTTTGATATTTTATTTAGAGTGTATAATATACATTTGTTGTAATTTTTGATATTTTATGAACAGTATATTAAATATAATTACTGAAGATTTTGATAGTTTATTTACACTATATATAACAGATATTTGGTGTACTTTTTGATATTTTATGTACAGTAGATAATATATACTTACTGTAATTTTTGATATTTTATTTACAGTATGTAAAATGTATTTGGTGTAGTTTTAGTTAATATTATATGTACAATATATGAAATATATTTACTGTACATTTGATATTTTATGTACAGTATATAATATATATTTGGTGTACTTTTGATATTTTATGTAAATTAAATAATATATATTTGGTGTAGTTTTGATAATTTACATAGAGTGTAATATATATTTACTGTCATTTTTGATATTTTATTTAGAGTGTATAATATACATTTGGTGTAATTTTTTATATTTTATGTACAGTATAATAAATATAATTACTGAAGATTTTGATAGTTTATTTACAGTATATATAACACATATTTGGTGTTCTTTTTGATAATTTATGTACAGTAGATAATATATACTTACTGTAATTTTTGATATTTTATTTACAGTATGTAAAATGTATTTGGTGTACTTTTAGTTAATATTATATGTACAATATATGAAATATATTTACTGTACTATTTGATATTTTATGTACAGTATATAATATATATTTGGTTTACTTTTGATATTTTATGTAAATTATATAATATATATTTGGTGTAGTTTTTGATATTTTACATAGAGTGTAATATATATTTATTGTCATTTTTGATATTTTATTTAGAGTGTATAATATACATTTGGTGTAATTTTTGATATTTTATGAACAGTACATTAAATATAATTACTGAAGATTTTGATAGATTATTTACAGTATATATAACACATATTTGGTGTACTTTTTTATAGTTTAGGTACAGTAGATAATATAT
This sequence comes from Pan paniscus, assembly GCF_029289425.2. Taxonomy (NCBI): domain Eukaryota; kingdom Metazoa; phylum Chordata; class Mammalia; order Primates; family Hominidae; genus Pan; species Pan paniscus. The sequence goes on along the minus strand of NC_073263.2, from coordinate 11,129,738 downwards.
ACTTACTGTAATTTTTTGTATTTTATTTACAGTATGTAAAATGTATTTGTTGTACTTTTCGGTAATATTATATGTACAATATATGAAATATATTTACTGTACTTCTTGATATTTTATGTACAGTATATAATATATATTTGGGGTACTTTTGATATTTTATGTAAATTATATAATATATATTTGGTGTAGTTTTTGATATTTTACATAGAGTGTAATATATATTTACTGTCCTTTTTGATATTTTATTTAGAGTGTATAATATACATTTGTTGTAATTTTTGATATTTTATGTAGAGTATATTAAATATAATTACTGAAGATTTTGATAGTTTATTTACAGTATATATAACACATATTTGGTGAACTTTTTGATATTTTATGTACAGTAGATAATATATACTTACTGTAAATTTTATATTTTATTTACAGTATGTAAAATGTATTTGGTGTACTTTTAGTTAATATTATATGTACAATATATGAAATATATTTACTGTAATTTTTGATATTCTATGTACAGTAGATAATATATATTTACTGTAATTTTTATATTTTATTTACAGTATGTAAAATGTATTTGGTGTACTTTTAGTTAATGTTATATGTACAATATATGAAATATATTTACTGTACTTTTTGATATTTTATGTACAGTATATAATATATATTTGGTGTACTTTTGATATTTTATGTAAATTATATAATATATATTTGGTGTAGTTTTTGATATTTTACATAGAGTGAAATATATATTTACTGTCCTTTTTGATATTTTATTTAGAGTGTATAATATACATTTGGTGTAATTTTTGATATTTTATGAACATTATATGAAATATAATTACTGAAGATTTTGATAGTTCATTTACAGTATATATAACGCCTATTTGGTGTACTTTTTGATATTTTATGTACAGTAGATAATATATACTTACTGTAAATTTTATATTTTATTTACAGTATGTAAAATGTATTTGGTGTACTTTTAGTTAATATTATATGTACAATATATGAAATATATTTACTGTAATTTTTGATATTCTATGTACAGTAGATAATATATATTTACTGTAATTTTTATATTTTATTTACAGTATGTAAAATGTATTTGGTGTACTTTTAGTTAATATTACATGTACAATATATGAAATATATTTACTGTACTTTTTGATATTTTATGTACAGTATATAATATCTATTTGGTGTACTTTTGATATTTTATGTAAATTATACAATATATATTTGGTGTAGTTTTTGATATTTTACATAGAGTGTAATATATATTTACTGTCATTTTTGATATTTTATTTAGAATGTATAATATATATTTGGTGTAATTTTTGATATTTTATGTACAGTATGTTAAATAAAATTACTGAAGATTTTGATAGTTTATTTACAGTATGTATAACACATATTTGTAGTACTTTTTGATATTTTATGTACAGTAGATAATATATACTTACTGTAATTTTTGATATTTTATTTACAGTATGTAAAATGTATTTGGTGTGCTTTTAGTTAATATTACATGTACAATCTATGAAATATATTTACTGTACTTTTTGATATTTTATGTACAGTATATAATATATATTTCGTGTACATTTGATATTTTATGTAAATTATATAATATATATTTGGTGTAGTTTTTGATATTTTACATAGAATGTAATATATATTTACTGTCTTTTTGATATTTTATTTAGAGTGTATAATATACATTTGTTGTAATTTTTGATATTTTATGAACAGTATATTAAATATAATTACTGAAGATTTTGATAGTTTATTTACACTATATATAACAGATATTTGGTGTACTTTTTGATATTTTATGTACAGTAGATAATATATACTTACTGTAATTTTTGATACTTTATTTACAGTATGTAAAATGTATTTGGTGTAGTTTTAGTTAATATTATATGTACAATATATGAAATATATTTACTGTACATTTGATATTTTATGTACAGTATATAATATATATTTGGTGTACTTTTGATATTTTATGTAAATTAAATAATATATATTTGGTGTAGTTTTGATAATTTACATAGAGTGTAATATATATTTACTGTCATTTTTGATATTTTATTTAGAGTGTATAATATACATTTGGTGTAATTTTTTATATTTTATGTACAGTATAATAAATATAATTACTGAAGATTTTGATAGTTTATTTACAGTATATATAACACATATTTGGTGTTCTTTTTGATATTTTATGTACAGTAGATAATATATACTTACTGTAATTTTTGATATTTTATTTACTGTATGCAAAATGTATTTGGTGTACTTTTAGTTAATGTTATATGTACAATATATGAAATATATTTACTGTACTTTTTGATATTTTATGTACAGTATATAATATATATTTGGTGTACTTTTGATATTTTATGTAAATTATATAATATATATTTGGTGCAGTTTTTGATATTTTACATAGAGTATAATATATATTTACTGTCCTTTTTGATATTTTATTTAGAGTGTATAATATACATTTGGTGTAATTTTTTATATTTTATGTACAGTATATTAAATATAATTACTGAAGATTTTGATAGTTTATTTACAGTATATATAACACATATTTGGTGTACATTTTGATATTTTATGTACGGTAGATAATATATACTTACTGGAATTTTTGATATTTTACTTACAGTATGTAAAATGTATTTGGTGTACTTTTAGTTAATATTATATGTACAATATATGAAATATATTTACTGTACTTTTTGATAATTTATGTACAGTAGATAATATATACTTACTGTAATTTTTGATATTTTATTTACAGTATGTAAAATGTATTTGGTGTACTTTTAGTTAATATTATATGTACAATATATGAAATATATTTACTGTACTATTTGATATTTTATGTACAGTATATAATATATATTTGGTTTACTTTTGATATTTTATGTAAATTATATAATATATATTTGGTGTAGTTTTTGATATTTTACATAGAGTGTAATATACATTTATTGTCATTTTTGATATTTTATTTAGAGTGTATAATATACATTTGGTGTAATTTTTGATATTTTATGAACAGTACATTAAATATAATTACTGAAGATTTTGATAGATTATTTACAGTATATATAACACATATTTGGTGTACTTTTTTATAGTTTAGGTACAGTAGATAATATATACTTACTGTAATTTTTTGTATTTTATTTACAGTATGTAAAATGTATTTGTTGTACTTTTCGGTAATATTATATGTACAATATATGAAATATGTTTACTGTACTTCTTGATATTTTATGTACAGTATATAATATATATTTGGGGTACTTTTGATATTTTATGTAAATTATATAATATATATTTGGTGTAGTTTTTGATATTTTACATAGAGTGTAATATATATTTACTGTCCTTTTTGATATTTTATTTAGAGTGTATAATATACATTTGTTGTAATTTTTGATATTTTATGTAGAGTATATTAAATATAATTACTGAAGATTTTGATAGTTTATTTACAGTATATATAACACATATTTCGTGAACTTTTTGATATTTTATGTACAGTAGATAATATATACTTACTGTAAATTTTATATTTTATTTACAGTATGTAAAATGTATTTGGTGTTCTTTTAGTTAATATTATATGTACAATATATGAAATATATTTACTGTAATTTTTGATATTCTATGTACAGTAGATAATATATATTTACTGTAATTTTTATATTTTATTTACAGTATGTAAAATGTATTTGGTGTACTTTTAGTTAATATTACATGTACAATATATGAAATATATTTACTGTACTTTTTGATATTTTATGTACAGTATATAATATATATTTGGTGTACTTTTGATATTTTATGTAAATTATACAATATATATTTGGTGTAGTTTTTGATATTTTACATAGAGTGTAATATATATTTACTGTCATTTTTGATATTTTATTTAGAATGTATAATATATATTTGGTGTAATTTTTGATATTTTATGTACAGTATGTTAAATAAAATTACTGAAGATTTTGATAGTTTATTTACAGTATGTATAACACATATTTGTAGTACTTTTTGATATTTTATGTACAGTAGATAATATATACTTACTGTAATTTTTGATATTTTATTTACAGTATGTAAAATGTATTTGGTGTGCTTTTAGTTAATATTACATGTACAATCTATGAAATATATTTACTGTACTTTTTGATATTTTATGTACAGTATATAATATATATTTCGTGTACATTTGATATTTTTATAAATTATATAATATATATTTGGTGTAGTTTTTGATATTTTACATAGAGTGTAATATATATTTACTGTCTTTTTGATATTTTATTTAGAGTGTATAATATACATTTGTTGTAATTTTTGATATTTTATGAACAGTATATTAAATATAATTACTGAAGATTTTGATAGTTTATTTACAGTATATAAAACACATATTTTGTGTACTTTTTGATATTTTATGTACAGTAGATAATATATACTTACTGTAACTTTGATATTTTATTTACAGTATGTAAAATGTATTTGGTGTAGTTTTAGATAATATTATATGTACAATATATGAAATATATTTACTGTACTTTTTGATATTTTATGTAGAGTATATAATATATATTTGGTGTACTTTTGATATTTTATGTAAATTATATAATATATATTTGGTGTAGTTTTTGATATTTTACATAGATTGTAATATATATTTACTGTCCTTTATGATATTTTATTTAGAGTGTATAATATACATTTGGTGTAATTTTTGATATTTTATGAACAGTATATTAAATATAATTACTGAATATTTTGATAGTTTATTTACACTATATATAACACATATTTGGTGTACTTTTTGATATTTTATGTACAGTAGATAATATATACTTACTGTAATTTTTGATATTTTATTTACAGTATGTAAAATGTATTTGGTGTAGTTTTAGTTAATATTATATGTACAATATATGAAATATATTTACTGTACATTTGATATTTTATGTACAGTATATAATATATATTTGGTGTACTTTTGATATTTTATGTAAATTAAATAATATATATTTGGTGTAGTTTTGATAATTTACATAGAGTGTAATATATATTTACTGTCATTTTTGATATTTTATTTAGAGTGTATAATATACATTTGGTGTAATTTTTTATATTTTATGTACAGTATAATAAATATAATTACTGAAGATTTTGATAGTTTATTTACAGTATATATAACACATATTTGGTGTTCTTTTTGATATTTTATGTACAGTAGATAATATATACTTACTGTAATTTTTGATATTTTATTTACTGTATGCAAAATGTATTTGGTGTACTTTTAGTTAATGTTATATGTACAATATATGAAATATATTTACTGTACTTTTTGATATTTTATGTACAGTATATAATATATATTTGGTGTACTTTTGATATTTTATGTAAATTATATAATATATATTTGGTGTAGTTTTTGATATTTTACATAGAGTATAATATATATTTACTGTCCTTTTTGATATTTTATTTAGAGTGTATAATATACATTTGGTGTAATTTTTTATATTTTATGTACAGTATATTAACTATAATTACTGAATATTTTGATAGTTTATTTACAGTATATATAACACATATTTGGTGTACATTTTGATATTTTATGTACGGTAGATAATATATACTTACTGGAATTTTTGATATTTTACTTACAGTATGTAAAATGTATTTGGTGTACTTTTAGTTAATATTATATGTACAATATATGAAATATATTTACTGTACTTTTTGATAATTTATGTACAGTAGATAATATATACTTACTGTAATTTTTGATATTTTATTTACAGTATGTAAAATGTATTTGGTGTACTTTTAGTTAATATTATATGTACAATATATGAAATATATTTACTGTAATTTTTGATATTCTATGTACCGTAGATAATATATATTTACTGTAATTTTTATATTTTATTTACAGTATGTAAAATGTATTTGGTGTACTTTTAGTTAATATTACATGTACAATATATGAAATATATTTACTGTACTTTTTGATATTTTATGTACAGTATATAATATATATTTGGTGTACTTTTGATATTTTATGTAAATTATACAATATATATTTGGTGTAGTTTTTGATATTTTACATAGAGTGTAATATATATTTACTGTCATTTTTGATATTTTATTTAGAATGTATAATATATATTTGGTGTAATTTTTGATATTTTATGTACAGTATGTTAAATAAAATTACTGAAGATTTTGATAGTTTATTTACAGTATGTATAACACATATTTGTAGTACTTTTTGCTATTTTATGTACAGTAGATAATATATACTTACTGTAATTTTTGATATTTTATTTACAGTATGTTAAATGTATTTGGTGTGCTTTTAGTTAATATTACATGTACAATCTATGAAATATATTTACTGTACTTTTTGATATTTTATGTACAGTATATAATATATATTTCGTGTACATTTGATATTTTATGTAAATTATATAATATATATTTGGTGTAGTTTTTGATATTTTACATAGAGTGTAATATATATTTACTGTCTTTTTGATATTTTATTTAGAGTGTATAATATACATTTGTTGTAATTTTTGATATTTTATGAACAGTATATTAAATATAATTACTGAAGATTTTGATAGTTTATTTACACTATATATAACAGATATTTGGTGTACTTTTTGATATTTTATGTACAGTAGATAATATATACTTACTGTAATTTTTGATATTTTATTTACAGTATGTAAAATGTATTTGGTGTAGTTTTAGTTAATATTATATGTACAATATATGAAATATATTTACTGTACATTTGATATTTTATGTACAGTATATAATATATATTTGGTGTACTTTTGATATTTTATGTAAATTAAATAATATATATTTGGTGTAGTTTTGATAATTTACATAGAGTGTAATATATATTTACTGTCATTTTTGATATTTTATTTAGAGTGTATAATATACATTTGGTGTAATTTTTTATATTTTATGTACAGTATAATAAATATAATTACTGAAGATTTTGATAGTTTATTTACAGTATATATAACACATATTTGGTGTTCTTTTTGATAATTTATGTACAGTAGATAATATATACTTACTGTAATTTTTGATATTTTATTTACAGTATGTAAAATGTATTTGGTGTACTTTTAGTTAATATTATATGTACAATATATGAAATATATTTACTGTACTATTTGATATTTTATGTACAGTATATAATATATATTTGGTTTACTTTTGATATTTTATGTAAATTATATAATATATATTTGGTGTAGTTTTTGATATTTTACATAGAGTGTAATATATATTTATTGTCATTTTTGATATTTTATTTAGAGTGTATAATATACATTTGGTGTAATTTTTGATATTTTATGAACAGTACATTAAATATAATTACTGAAGATTTTGATAGATTATTTACAGTATATATAACACATATTTGGTGTACTTTTTTATAGTTTAGGTACAGTAGATAATATATACTTACTGTAATTTTTTGTATTTTATTTACAGTATGTAAAATGTATTTGTTGTACTTTTCGGTAATATTATATGTACAATATATGAAATATATTTACTGTACTTCTTGATATTTTATGTACAGTATATAATATATATTTGGGGTACTTTTGATATTTTATGTAAATTATATAATATATATTTGGTGTAGTTTTTGATATTTTACATAGAGTGTAATATATATTTACTGTCCTTTTTGATATTTTATTTAGAGTGTATAATATACATTTGTTGTAATTTTTGATATTTTATGTAGAGTATATTAAATATAATTACTGAAGATTTTGATAGTTTATTTACAGTATATATAACACATATTTCGTGAACTTTTTGATATTTTATGTACAGTAGATAATATATACTTACTGTAAATTTTATATTTTATTTACAGTATGTAAAATGTATTTGGTGTACTTTTAGTTAATATTATATGTACAATATATGAAATATATTTACTGTAATTTTTGATATTCTATGTACAGTAGATAATATATATTTACTGTAATTTTTATATTTTATATACAGTATGTAAAATGTATTTAGTGTACTTTTAGTTAATATTACATGTACAATATATGAAATATATTTACTGTACTTTTTGATATTTTATGTACAGTATATAATATATATTTGGTGTACTTTTGATATTTTATGTAAATTATACAATATATATTTGGTGTAGTTTTTGATATTTTACATAGAGTGTAATATATATTTACTGTCATTTTTGATATTTTATTTAGAATGTATAATATACATTTGGTGTAATTTTTGATATTTTATGTACAGTATGTTAAATAAAATTACTGAAGATTTTGATAGTTTATTTACAGTATGTATAACACATATTTGTAGTACTTTTTGATATTTTATGTACAGTAGATAATATATACTTACTGTAATTTTTGATATTTTATTTACAGTATGTAAAATGTATTTGGTGTGCTTTTAGTTAATATTACATGTACAATCTATGAAATATATTTACTGTACTTTTTGATATTTTATGTACAGTATATAATATATATTTCGTGTACATTTGATATTTTATGTAAATTATATAATATATATTTGGTGTAGTTTTTGATATTTTACATAGAGTGTAATATATATTTACTGTCTTTTTGATATTTTATTTAGAGTGTATAATATACATTTGTTGTAATTTTTGATATTTTATGAACAGTATATTAAATATAATTACTGAAGATTTTGATAGTTTATTTACACTATATATAACAGATATTTGGTGTACTTTTTGATATTTTATGTACAGTAGATAATATATACTTACTGTAATTTTTGATATTTTATTTACCGTATGTAAAATGTATTTGGTGTACTTTTAGTTAATATTATATGTACAATATATGAAATATATTTACTGTACTTTTTGATATTTTATGTACAGTATATAATATATATTTGGTGTACTTTTGATATTTTATGTAAATTATATAATATATATTTGGTGTAGTTTTTGATATTTTACATAGAGTGTAATATATATTTACTCTCCTTTTTGATATTTTATTTAGAGTGTATAATATACATTTGGTGTAATTTTTGATATTTTATGTACAGTATATTAAATATAATTACTGAAGATTTTGATAGTTTATTTACAGTATATATAACACATATTTGGTGTACTTTTTGATATTTTATGTACAGTAGATAATATATACTTAGTGTAATTTTTCATATTTTATTTACAGTATGTAAAATGTATTTCGTGTACTTTTAGTTAATATTATATGTACAGTATATGAAATATATTTACTGTACTTTTTGATATTTAATGAACAGTATATAATATATATTTGGTGTACTTTTGATATTTTATGTAAATTATATAATATATATTTGGTGTAGATTTTGATATTTTACATACAGTGTAATATATATTTACTGTCATTTTTGATATTTTATTTAGAGTCTATAATATACATTTGGTGTAATTTTTGATATTTTATGTGCAGTATATTAAATATAATTACTGAAGATTTTGATAGTTTATTTACAGTATATAAAACACATATTTTGTGTACTTTTTGATATTTTATGTACAGTAGATAATATATACTTACTGTAACTTTGATATTTTATTTACAGTATGTAAAATGTATTTGGTGTAGTTTTAGATAATATTATATGTACAATATATGAAATATATTTACTGTACTTTTTGATATTTTATGTAGAGTATATAATATATATTTGGTGTACTTTTGATATTTTATGTAAATTAAATAATATATATTTGGTGTAGTTTTTGATATTTTACATAGAGTGTAATATATATTTACTGTCCTTTATGATATTTTATTTAGAGTGTATAATATACATTTGGTGTAATTTTTGATATTTTATGAACAGTATATTAAATATAATTACTGAATATTTTGATAGTTTATTTACACTATATATAACACATATTTGGTGTACTTTTTGATATTTTATGTACAGTAGATAATATATACTTACTGTAATTTTTGATATTTTATTTACAGTATGTAAAATGTATTTGGTGTAGTTTTAGTTAATATTATATGTACAATATATGAAATATATTTACTGTACATTTGATATTTTATGTACAGTATATAATATATATTTGGTGTACTTTTGATATTTTATGTAAATTAAATAATATATATTTGGTGTAGTTTTGATAATTTACATAGAGTGTAATATATATTTACTGTCATTTTTGATATTTTATTTAGAGTGTATAATATACATTTGGTGTAATTTTTTATATTTTATGTACAGTATAATAAATATAATTACTGAAGATTTTGATAGTTTATTTACAGTATATATAACACATATTTGGTGTTCTTTTTGATATTTTATGTACAGTAGATAATATATACTTACTGTAATTTTTGATATTTTATTTACTGTATGCAAAATGTATTTGGTGTACTTTTAGTTAATGTTATATGTACAATATATGAAATATATTTACTGTACTTTTTGATATTTTATGTACAGTATATAATATATATTTGGTGTACTTTTGATATTTTATGTAAATTATATAATATATATTTGGTGTAGTTTTTGATATTTTACATAGAGTATAATATATATTTACTGTCCTTTTTGATATTTTATTTAGAGTGTATAATATACATTTGGTGTAATTTTTTATATTTTATGTACAGTATATTAAATATAATTACTGAAGATTTTGATAGTTTATTTACAGTATATATAACACATATTTGGTGTACATTTTGATATTTTATGTACGGTAGATAATATATACTTACTGGAATTTTTGATATTTTACTTACAGTATGTAAAATGTATTTGGTGTACTTTTAGTTAATATTATATGTACAATATATGAAATATATTTACTGTACTTTTTGATATTTTATGTACAGTATATAATATATATTTGCTGTACTTTTGATATTTTATGTAAATTATATAATATATATTTGGTGTAGTTTTTGATATTTTACATAGAGTATAATATATATTTACTGTCCTTTTTAATATTTTATTTAGAGTGTATAATATACATTTGGTGTAATTTTTGATATTTTATGTACAGTATATTAAATATAATTATTGAAGATTTTGATAGTTTACAGTATATATAACACATACTTGGTGTACTTTTTGATATTTGATGTACGGTAGATAATATATACTTACTGTAATTTTTGATATTTTATTTACAGTATGTAAAATGTATTTGTTGTTCTTTTAGTTAATATTATATGTACAATATATGAAATATATTTACTGTACTTTTTGATATTTTATGTACAGTATATAATATATATTTGGTGTACTTTGATATTTTATGTAAATTATATAATATGTATTTGGTGTAGTTTTTGATATTTTACATAGAGTGTAATATATATTTACTGTCCTTTTTGATATTTTATTTAGAATGTATAGTATACATTTGGTGTAATTATTGATATTTAATGTACAGTATATTAAATATAATTACTGAAGATTTTGATAGTTTATTTACAGTATATATAACACATATTTGGTGTACTTTTTGATATTTTATGTACAGTAGATAATATATACTTACTGTAATTTTTGATATTTTATTTACAGTATGTAAAATGTATTTGGTGTACTTTTAGTTAATATTATATGTACAATATATTAAATATATTTACTGTACTTTTTGATATTTTATGTACAGTATATAATATATATTTGGTGTACTTTTGATATTTTATGTAAATTATATAATATATATTTGGTGTAGTTTTTGATATTTTACATAGAGTGTAATATATATTTACTGTCCTTTTTGATATTTTATTTAGAGTGTATAATATACATTTGGTGTAATTTTTGATATTTTATGTACAGTATATTAAATATAATTACTGAAGATTTTGATAGTTTATTTACAGTATATATAACACATATTTGGTGTACTTTTTGATATTTTATGTACAGTAGATAATACATACTTACTGTAATTTTTGATATTTTATTTACAGTATGTAAAATGTATTTGGTGTAGTTTCAGTTAATATTATATGTACAATATATGAAATACATTTACTGTACTTTTTGATATTTTATGTACAGTATATAATATATATTTGGTGTACTTTTGATATTTTATGTAAATTATACAATATATATTTGGTGTAGTTTTTGATGTTTTACATTGGGTGTGTAATATATATTTAATGTATTTTTGATATTTTATTTACAGTATATAAAATATATTTGGTGTAGTTTTAGTTAGTATTATATGTACAATATATGAAATATATTTACTGTACTTTTTGATAATTTATGTACAGTATATAATATATATTTGGTGTACTTTTGATATTTTATGTAAATTATATAATATATATTTGGTGTAGTTTTTGATATTTTACATAGAGTGTAATATATATTTACTATCCTTTTTGATATTTTATTTAGAGTGTATAATATACATTTGGTGTAATTTTTGATATTTTATGTACAGTATATTAAATATAATTACTGAAGATTTTGATAATTTATTTACAGAATATATAACACATATTTGGTGTACTTTTTGATATTTTATGTACAGTAGATAATATATATTTACTGTAATTTTTGATATTTTATTTACAGTATATAAAATGTATTTGGTGTACTTTTAGCTAATATTATATGTACAATATATGAAATATATTTACCGTACTTTTTGATATTTTATGTACAGTATATAATATATATTTGGTGTACTTTTGATATTTTATGTAAATTATATAATATATATTTGGTGTAGTTTTTGATATTTTACATAGTGTATAATATATATTTACTGTCCTTTTTGATATTTTATTTAGAATGTATAATATACATTTGGTGTAATTTTTGATATTTTATGTACAGTATATTAAATATAATTACTGAAGATTTTGATAGTTTATTTACAGTATATATAACACATATTTGGTGTACATTTTGATATTTTATGTACGGTAGATAATATATACTTACTGGAATTTTTGATATTTTACTTACAGTATGTAAAATGTATTTGTTGTTCTTTTAGTTAATATTATACGTACAATATATGAAATATATTTACTGAACTTTTTGATATTTTATGTACAGTACATAATATATATTTGGTGTTCTTTTGATATTTTATGTAAATTATATAATATATACTAGGTGTAGTTTTTGATGTTTTACATCGAGTGTAATATATATTTACTGTCATTTTTGATATTTTATTTAGAATGTATAATATACATTTGGTGTAATTATTGATATTTTATGTACAGTATATTAAATATAATTACTGAAGATTTTGATAGTTTATTTACAGTATATATAACACATATTTGGTGTACTTTTTGATATTTTATATACAGTAGATAATATATACTTACTGTAATTTTTGATACTTTATTTACAGTATATAAAATGTATTTGGTGTAGTTTTAGTTAATATTATATGTACAATATATGAAATATATTTACTGTACTTTTTGATATTTTATGTACAGTATATATTATATATTTGGTGTACTTTTGATATTTTATGTAAATTATATAATATATATTTGGTGTAGTTTTTGATATTTTACATAGAGTATAATATATATTTACTGTCCTTTTTGATATTTTATTTAGAGTGTATAATATACATCTGGTGTAATTTTTGATATTTTATGTACAGTATATTAAATATAATTACTGAAGATTTTGATAGTTTATTTACAGTATATATAACACATATTTGGTGTACTTTTTGATATTTTATGTACGGTAGAGAATATATACTTACTGGAATTTTTGATACTTTATTTACACTATGTAAAATGTATTTGTTGTTCTTTTAGTTAATATTATATGTACAATATATGAAATATATTTACTGTACTTTTTGATATTTTATGTACAGTATATAATATATATTTGGTGTTCTTTTGATATTTTATGTAAATTATATAATATATATTTGGTGTAGTTATTGATATTTTACATACAGTGTAATATATATTTACTGTCATTTTTGATATTTTATTTAGAATGTATAATATACATTTGGTGTAATTATTGATATTTTATGTACAGTATATTAAATATAATTACTGAAGTTTTGATAGTTTATTTACAGTATATATAACACATATTTGGTGTACTTTTTGATATTTTATGTACAGTAGATATTATATATTTACTGTAATTTTTGATATTTTATTTACAGTATATAAAATGTATTTGGTGTACTTTTAGTTAATATTATATGTACAATATATGAAATATATTTACTGTACTTTTTGATATTTTAGGTACAGTATATAATATATATTTGGTGTACTTTTGATATTTTATATAAATTATATAATATATATTTGGTGCAGTTTTTGATATTTTACATAGAGTGTAATATATATTTACTGTCGTTTTTGATATTTTATTTAGAGTGAATAATATACATTTGGTGTAACTTTTGATATTTTATGTACAGTATATTAAATGTAATTACTGAAGATTTTGATAGTTTATTTACAGTATATATAACACATATTTGGTGTACTTTTTGATATTTTATGTACAGTAGATAATATATACTTACTGTAATTTTTGATATTTTATTTGCAGTATGTAAAATGTATTTGGTGTACTTTTAGTTAATATTATATGTACAATATATGAAATACATTTACTGTACTTTTTGATATTTTATGTACAGTATATAATATATATTTGGTGTACTTTTGATATTTTATGTAAATTATAGAATATAAATTTGGTGTAGTTTTTGATATTTTACATAGAGTGTAATATATATTTACTGTCCTTTTTGATATTTTATTTAGAGTGTATAATATACATTTGGTGTAATTTTTGATATTTTATGTACAGTATATTAAATATAATTACTGAAGATTTTGATAGTTTATTTACAGTATATATAACACATATTTGGTGTACTGTTTGATATTTTATGTACAGTAGATAATATATACTTACTGTAATTTTTGATATTTTATTTACAGTATGTAAAATGTATTTGGTGAAGTTTTAGTTAATATTATATGTACAATATATGAAATACATTTACTGTACTTTTTGATATTTTATGTACAGTATATAATATATATTTGGTGTACTTTTGATATTTTATGTAAATTATATAATATATATTTGGTGTAGTTTTTGATATTTTACATAGAGTATAATATATATTTACTGTCCTTTTTGATATTTTATTTAGAGTGTATAATATACATTTGGTGTAATTTTTGATATTTTATGTACAGTATATTAAATATAATTACTGAAGATTTTGATAGTTTATTTACAGTATATATAACACATATTTGGTGTACTTTTTGATATTTTATGTACGGTAGATAATATATACTTACTGGAATTTTTGATATTTTATTTACAGTTTGTAAAATGTATTTGTTGTTCTTTTAGTTAATATTATATATACAATATATGAAATATATTTACTGTACTTTTTGATATTTTATGTACAGTATATAATATATATTTGGTGTTCTTTTCATATTTTATGTAAATTATATAATATATATTTGGTGTAGTTTTTGATATTTTACATAGAGTGTAATATATATTTACTGTCATTTTTGATATTTTATTTTGAGTGTATAATATACATTTGGTGTAACTTTTGATATTTTATGTACAGTATATTAAATGTAATTACTGAAGATTTTGATAGTTTATTTACAGTATATATAACACATATTTGGTGTACTTTTTGATATTTTAGGTGCAGTAGATAATATACATTTACTATAATTTTTGATATTTTATTTACAGTATATAAAATGTATTTGGTGTACTTTTAGTTAATATTATATGTACAATATATGAAATATATTTACTGTACTTTTTGATATTTTATGTACAGTATATAATATATATTTGGTGTACTTTTGATATTTTATGTAAATTATATAATATATATTTGGTGTAGTTTTTGATATTTTACAAAGAGTGTAATATATATTTACTGTCATATTTGATATTTTATTTAGACTGTATAATATACATTTGGTGTAATTTTTGATATTTTATGAACAGTATATTAAATATAATTACTGAAGATTTTGATAGTTTATTTACAGTATATATAACACATATTTGGTGTACTTTTTGATATTTTATGTACAGTAGATATTATATATTTACTGTAATTTTTGATATTTTATTTACAGTATATAAAATGTATTTGGTGTACTTTTAGTTAATATTATATGTACAATATATGAAATATATTTACTGTACTTTTTGATATTTTGTGTACAGTATATAATATATATTTGGTGTACTTTTTATATTTTATGTAAATTATATAATATATATTTGGTGTAGTTTTTGATATTTTACATAGAGTATAATATATATTTACTGTCCTTTTTAATATTTTATTTAGAGTGTATAATATACATTTGGTGTAATTTTTGATATTTTATGTACAGTATATTAAATATAATTACTGAAGATTTTGATAGTTTATTTACAGTATATATAACACATATTCGGTGTACTTTTTGATATTTTATGTACGGAAGATAATATATACTTACTGTAATTTTTGATATTTTATTTACAGTATGTAAAATGTATTTGTTGTTCTTATAGTTAATATTATATGTACAATATATGAAATACATTTACTGTACTTTTTGATATTTTATGTACAGTATATAATATATATTTGGTGTACTTTTGATATTTTATGTAAATTATAGAATATAAATTTGGTGTAGTTTTTGATATTTTACATAGAGTGTAATATATATTTACTGTCCTTTTTGATATTTTATTTAGAGTGTATAATATACATTTGGTGTAATTTTTGATATTTTATGTACAGTATATTAAATATAATTACTGAAGATTTTGATAGTTTATTTACAGTATATATAACACATATTTGGTGTACTTTTTGATATTTTATGTACAGTAGATAATATATACTTACTGTAATTTTTGATATTTTATTTACAGTATGTAAAATGTATTTGGTGAAGTTTTAGTTAATATTATATGTACAATATATGAAATACATTTACTGTACTTTTTGATATTTTATGTACAGTATATAATATATATTTGGTGTACTTTTGATATTTTATGTAAATTATATAATATATATTTGGTGTAGTTTTTGATATTTTACATAGAGTATAATATATATTTACTGTCCTTTTTGATATTTTATTTAGAGTGTATAATATACATTTGGTGTAATTTTTGATATTTTATGTACAGTATATTAAATATAATTACTGAAGATTTTGATAGTTTATTTACAGTATATATAACACATATTTGGTGTACTTTTTGATATTTTATGTACGGTAGATAATATATACTTACTGGAATTTTTGATATTTTATTTACAGTTTGTAAAATGTATTTGTTGTTCTTTTAGTTAATATTATATGTACAATATATGAAATATATTTACTGTACTTTTTGATATTTTATGTACAGTATATAATATATATTTGGTGTTCTTTTCATATTTTATGTAAATTATATAATATATATTTGGTGTAGTTTTTGATATTTTACATAGAGTGTAATATATATTTACTGTCATTTTTGATATTTTATTTTGAGTGTATAATATACATTTGGTGTAACTTTTGATATTTTATGTACAGTATATTAAATGTAATTACTGAAGATTTTGATAGTTTATTTACAGTATATATAAAACATATTTGGTGTACTTTTTGATATTTTAGGTGCAGTAGATAATATACATTTACTATAATTTTTGATATTTTATTTACAGTATATAAAATGTATGTGGTGTACTTTTAGTTAATATTATATGTACAATATATGAAATATATTTACTGTACTTTTTGATATTTTATGTACAGTATATAATATATATTTGGTGTACTTTGATATTTTATGTAAATTATATAATATATATTTGGTGTAGTTTTTGATATTTTACATAGAGTGTAATATATATTTACTGTCCTTTT
Source organism: Pan paniscus (assembly GCF_029289425.2). Taxonomy (NCBI): domain Eukaryota; kingdom Metazoa; phylum Chordata; class Mammalia; order Primates; family Hominidae; genus Pan; species Pan paniscus. Next base: position 11,111,652 of record NC_073263.2, on the reverse strand, counting down.
TTATATTTTATTTAGAATGTATAACATACATTTGGTGTAATTATTGATATTTAATGTACAGTATATTAAATATAATTACTGAAGATTTTGATAGTTTATTTACAGTATATATAACACATATTTGGTGTACTTTTTGATATTTTATGTACGGTAGATAATATATACTTACTGGAATTTTTGATATTTTATTTACAGTTTGTAAAATGTATTTGTTGTTCTTTTAGTTAATATTATATGTACAATATATGAAATATATTTACTGTACTTTTTGATATTTTATGTACAGTATATAATATATATTTGGTGTACTTTGATATTTTATGTAAATTATATAATATGTATTTGGTGTAGTTTTTGATATTTTACATAGAGTGTAATATATATTTACTGTCCTTTTTGATATTTTATTTAGAATGTATAATATACATTTGGTGTAATTATTGATATTTAATGTACAGTATATTAAATATAATTACTGAAGATTTTGATAGTTTATTTACAGTATATATAACACATATTTGGTGTACTTTTTGATATTTTATGTACAGTAGATAATATATACTTACTGTAATTTTTGATATTTTATTTACAGTATGTAAAATGTATTTGGTGTACTTTTAGTTAATATTATATGTACAATATATGAAATATATTTACTGTACTTTTTGATATTTTATGTAGAGTATATAATATATATTTGGTGTACTTTTGATATTTTATGTAAATTATATAATATATATTTGGTGTAGTTTTTGATATTTTACATAGAGTGTAATATATATTTACTGTCCTTTTTGATATTTTATTTAGAGTGTATAATATACATTTGGTGTAATTTTTGATATTTTATGTACAGTATATTAAATATAATTACTGAAGATTTTGATAGTTTATTTACAGTATATATAACACATATTTGGTGTACTTTTTGATATTTTATGTACAGTAGATAATACATACTTACTGTAATTTTTGATATTTTATTTACAGTATGTAAAATGTATTTGGTGTAGTTTCAGTTAATATTATATGTACAATATATGAAATACATTTACTGTACTTTTTGATATTTTATGTACAGTATATAATATATATTTGGTGTACTTTTGATATTTTATGTAAATTATACAATATATATTTGGTGTAGTTTTTGATGTTTTACATAGGGTGTGTAATATATATTTAATGTATTTTTGATATTTTATTTACAGTATATAAAATATATTTGGTGTAGTTTTAGTTAATATTATATGTACAATATATGAAATATATTTACTGTACTTTTTGATAATTTATGTACAGTATATAATATATATTTGGTGTACTTTTGATATTTTATATAAATTATATAATATATATTTGGTGTAGTTTTTGATATTTTACATAATGTGTAATATATATTTACTATCCTTTTTGATATTTTATTTAGAGTGTATAATATACATTTGGTGTAATTTTTGATATTTTATGTACAGTATATTAAATATAATTACTGAAGATTTTGATAATTTATTTACAGTATATATAACACATATTTGGTGTACTTTTTGATATTTTATGTACAGTAGATAATATATATTTACTGTAATTTTTGATATTTTATTTACAGTATATAAAATGTATTTGGTGTACTTTTAGTTAATATTATATGTACAATATATGAAAAATATTTACCGTACTTTTTGATATTTTATGTACAGTATATAATATATATTTGGTGTACTTTTGATATTTTATGTAAATTATATAATATATATTTGGTGTAGTTTTTGATATTTTACATAGTGTATCATATATATTTACTGTCCTTTTTGATATTTTATTTAGAATGTATAATATACATTTGGTGTAATTTTTGATATTTTATGTACAGTATATTAAATATAATTACTGAAGATTTTGATAGTTTATTTACAGTATATATAACACATATTTGGTGTACATTTTGATATTTTATGTACGGTAGATAATATATACTTACTGGAATTTTTGATATTTTACTTACAGTATGTAAAATGTATTTGTTGTTCTTTTAGTTAATATTATACGTACAATATATGAAATATATTTACTGAACTTTTTGATATTTTATGTACAGTACATAATATATATTTGGTGTTCTTTTGATATTTTATGTAAATTATATAATATATACTAGGTGTAGTTTTTGATGTTTTACATCGAGTGTAATATATATTTACTGTCATTTTTGATATTTTATTTAGAATGTATAATATACATTTGGTGTAATTATTGATATTTTATGAACAGTATATTAAATATAATTACTGAAGTTTTGATAGTTTATTTACAGTATATATAACACATATTTGGTGTACTTTTTGATATTTTATGTACAGTAGATATTATATATTTACTGTAATTTTTGATATTTTATTTACAGTATATAAAATGTATTTGGTGTACTTTTAGTTAATATTATATGTACAATATATGAAATATATTTACTGTACTTTTTGATATTTTATGTACAGTATATCATATATATTTGGTGTACTTTTGATATTTTATGTAAATTATATAATATATATTTGGTGCAGTTTTTGATATTTTACATAGAGTGTAATATTTATTTACTGTCGTTTTTGATATTTTATTTAGAGTGTATAATATACATTTGGTGTAATTTTTGATATTTTATGTACAGTTTATTAAATATAATTACTGAAGATTTTGATAGTTTATTTACAGTATATATAACACATATTTGGTGTACTTTTTGATATTTTATGTACGGTAGATAATATATACTTACTGGAATTTTTGATATTTTATTTACAGTATGTAAAATGTATTTGTTGTTCTTTTAGTTAATATTATATGTACAATATATGAAATATATTTACTGTACTTTTTGATATTTTATGTACAGTATATAATATATATTTGGTGTTCTTTTCATATTTTATCTAAATTATATAATATATATTTGGTGTAGTTTTTGATATTTTACATAGAGTGTAATATATATTTACTGTCATTTTTGATATTTTATTTAGAGTGTATAATATACATTTGGTGAAACTTTTGATATTTTATGTACAGTATATTAAATGTAATTACTGAAGATTTTGATAGTTTATTTACAGTATATATAACACATATTTGGTGTACTTTTTGATATTTTATGTACAGTAGATAATATACATTTACTATAATTTTTGATATTTTATTTACAGTATATAAAATGTATTTGGTGTACTTTTAGTTAATATTATATGTACAATATATGAAATATATTTACTGTACTTTTTGATATTTTATGTACAGTATATAATATATATTTTGTGTACTTTTGATATTTTATGTAAATTATATAATATATATTTGGTGTAGTTTTTGATATTTTACAAAGAGTGTAATATATATTTACTGTCATATTTGATATTTTATTTAGACTGTATAATATACATTTGGTGTAATTTTTGATATTTTATGAACAGTATATTAAATATAATTACTGAAGATTTTGATAGTTTATTTACAGTATATAACACATATTTGGTGTACTTTTTGATATTTTATGTACAGTAGATATTATATATTTACTGTAATTTTTGATATTTTATTTACAGTATATAAAATGTATTTGGTGTACTTTTAGTTAATATTATATGTACAATATATGAAATATATTTACTGTACTTTTTGATATTTTGTGTACAGTATATAATATATATTTGGTGTACTTTTGATATTTTATGTAAATTATATAATATATGTTTGGTGTAGTTTTTGATATTTTACATAGAGTATAATATATATTTACTGTCCTTTTTAATATTTTATTTAGAGTGTATAATATACATTTGGTGTAATTTTTGATATTTTATGTACAGTATATTAAATATAATTACTGAAGATTTTGATAGTTTATTTACAGTATATATAACACATATTCGGTGTACTTTTTGATATTTTATGTACGGAAGATAATATATACTTACTGTAATTTTTGATATTTTATTTACAGTATGTAAAATGTATTTGTTGTTCTTATAGTTAATATTATATGTACAATATATGAAATATATTTACTGTACTTTTTGATATTTTATGTACAGTATATAATATATATTTGGTGTACTTTTGATATTTTATGTAAATTATATAATATATATTTGGTGTAGTTTTTGATATTTTACATAGAGTGTAATATATATTTACTGTCCTTTTTTATATTTTATTTAGAATGTATAACATACATTTGGTGCAATTATTGATATTTAATGTACAGTATATTAAATATAATTACTGAAGATTTTGATAGTTTATTTACAGTATATATAACACATATTTGGTGTACTTTGTGATATTTTATGTACAGTAGATAATATATACTTACTGTAATTTTTGATATTTTATTTGCAGTATGTAAAATGTATTTGGTGTACTTTTAGTTAATATTATATGTACAATATATGAAATACATTTACTGTACTTTTTGATATTTTATGTACAGTATATAATATATATTTGGTGTACTTTTGATATTTTATGTAAATTATAGAATATAAATTTGGTGTAGTTTTTGATATTTTACATAGAGTGTAATATATATTTACTGTCCTTTTTGATATTTTATTTAGAGTGTATAATATACATTTGGTGTAATTTTTGATATTTTATGTACAGTATATTAAATATAATTACTGAAGATTTTGATAGTTTATTTACAGTATATATAACACATATTTGGTGTACTTTTTGATATTTTATGTACAGTAGATAATATATACTTACTGTAATTTTTGATATTTTATTTACAGTATGTAAAATGTATTTGGTGAAGTTTTAGTTAATATTATATGTACAATATATGAAATACATTTACTGTACTTTTTGATATTTTATGTACAGTATATAATATATATTTGGTGTACTTTTGATATTTTATGTAAATTATATAATATATATTTGGTGTAGTTTTTGATATTTTACATAGAGTATAATATATATTTACTGTCCTTTTTGATATTTTATTTAGAGTGTATAATATACATTTGGTGTAATTTTTGATATTTTATGTACAGTATATTAAATATAATTACTGAAGATTTTGATAGTTTATTTACAGTATATATAACACATATTTGGTGTACTTTTTGATATTTTATGTACGATAGATAATATATACTTACTGGAATTTTTGATATTTTATTTACAGTTTGTAAAATGTATTTGTTGTTCTTTTAGTTAATATTATATGTACAATATATGAAATATATTTACTGTACTTTTTGATATTTTATGTACAGTATATAATATATATTTGGTGTTCTTTTCATATTTTATGTAAATTATATAATATATATTTGGTGTAGTTTTTGATATTTTACATAGAGTGTAACATATATTTACTGTCATTTTTGATATTTTATTTTGAGTGTATAATATACATTTGGTGTAACTTTTGATATTTTATGTACAGTATATTAAATGTAATTACTGAAGATTTTGATAGTTTATTTACAGTATATATAACACATATTTGGTGTACTTTTTGATATTTTAGGTGCAGTAGATAATATACATTTACTATAATTTTTGATATTTTATTTACAGTATATAAAATGTATTTGGTGTACTTTTAGTTAATATTATATGTACAATATATGAAATATATTTACTGTACTTTTTGATATTTTATGTACAGTATATAATATATATTTGGTGTACTTTGATATTTTATGTAAATTATATAATATATATTTGGTGTAGTTTTTGATATTTTACATAGAGTGTAATATATATTTACTGTCCTTTTTTATATTTTATTTAGAATGTATAACATACATTTGGTGTAATTATTGATATTTAATATACAGTATATTAAATATAATTACTGAAGATTTTGATAGTTTATTTACAGTATATATAACACATATTTGGTGTACTTTTTGATATTTTATGTACAGTAGATAATATATACTTACTGTAATTTTTGATATTTTATTTGCAGTATGTAAAATGTATTTGGTGTACTTTTAGTTAATATTATATGTACAATATATGAAATACATTTACTGTACTTTTTGATATTTTATGTACAGTATATAATATATATTTGGTGTACTTTTGATATTTTATGTAAATTATAGAATATAAATTTGGTGTAGTTTTTGATATTTTACATAGAGTGTAATATATATTTACTGTCCTTTTTGATATTTTATTTAGAGTGTATAATATACATTTGGTGTAATTTTTGATATTTTATGTACAGTATATTAAATATAATTACTGAAGATTTTGATAGTTTATTTACAGTATATATAACACATATTTGGTGTACTTTTTGATATTTTATGTACAGTAGATAATATATACTTACTGTAATTTTTGATATTTTATTTACAGTATGTAAAATGTATTTGGTGAAGTTTTAGTTAATATTATATGTACAATATATGAAATACATTTACTGTACTTTTTGATATTTTATGTACAGTATATAATATATATTTGGTGTACTTTTGATATTTTATGTAAATTATATAATATATATTTGGTGTAGTTTTTGATATTTTACATAGAGTATAATATATATTTACTGTCCTTTTTGATATTTTATTTAGAGTGTATAATATACATTTGGTGTAATTTTTGATATTTTATGTACAGTATATTAAATATAATTACTGAAGATTTTGATAGTTTATTTACAGTATATATAACACATATTTGGTGTACTTTTTGATATTTTATGTACGATAGATAATATATACTTACTGGAATTTTTGATATTTTATTTACAGTTTGTAAAATGTATTTGTTGTTCTTTTAGTTAATATTATATGTACAATATATGAAATATATTTACTGTACTTTTTGATATTTTATGTACAGTATATAATATATATTTGGTGTTCTTTTCATATTTTATGTAAATTATATAATATATATTTGGTGTAGTTTTTGATATTTTACATAGAGTGTAACATATATTTACTGTCATTTTTGATATTTTATTTTGAGTGTATAATATACATTTGGTGTAACTTTTGATATTTTATGTACAGTATATTAAATGTAATTACTGAAGATTTTGATAGTTTATTTACAGTATATATAACACATATTTGGTGTACTTTTTGATATTTTAGGTGCAGTAGATAATATACATTTACTATAATTTTTGATATTTTATTTACAGTATATAAAATGTATTTGGTGTACTTTTAGTTAATATTATATGTACAATATATGAAATATATTTACTGTACTTTTTGATATTTTATGTACAGTATATAATATATATTTGGTGTACTTTGATATTTTATGTAAATTATATAATATATATTTGGTGTAGTTTTTGATATTTTACATAGAGTGTAATATATATTTACTGTCCTTTTTTATATTTTATTTAGAATGTATAACATACATTTGGTGTAATTATTGATATTTAATATACAGTATATTAAATATAATTACTGAAGATTTTGATAGTTTATTTACAGTATATATAACACATATTTGGTGTACTTTTTGATATTTTATGTACAGTAGATAATATATACTTACTGTAATTTTTGATATTTTATTTGCAGTATGTAAAATGTATTTGGTGTACTTTTAGTTAATATTATATGTACAATATATGAAATACATTTACTGTACTTTTTGATATTTTATGTACAGTATATAATATATATTTGGTGTACTTTTGATATTTTATGTAAATTATAGAATATAAATTTGGTGTAGTTTTTGATATTTTACATAGAGTGTAATATATATTTACTGTCCTTTTTGATATTTTATTTAGAGTGTATAATATACATTTGGTGTAATTTTTGATATTTTATGTACAGTATATTAAATATAATTACTGAAGATTTTGATAGTTTATTTACAGTATATATAACACATATTTGGTGTACTTTTTGATATTTTATGTACAGTAGATAATATATACTTACTGTAATTTTTGATATTTTATTTACAGTATGTAAAATGTATTTGGTGAAGTTTTAGTTAATATTATATGTACAATATATGAAATACATTTACTGTACTTTTTGATATTTTATGTACAGTATATAATATATATTTGGTGTACTTTTGATATTTTATGTAAATTATATAATATATATTTGGTGTAGTTTTTGATATTTTACATAGAGTATAATATATATTTACTGTCCTTTTTGATATTTTATTTAGAGTGTATAATATACATTTGGTGTAATTTTTGATATTTTATGTACAGTATATTAAATATAATTACTGAAGATTTTGATAGTTTATTTACAGTATATATAACACATATTTGGTGTACTTTTTGATATTTTATGTACGATAGATAATATATACTTACTGGAATTTTTGATATTTTATTTACAGTTTGTAAAATGTATTTGTTGTTCTTTTAGTTAATATTATATGTACAATATATGAAATATATTTACTGTACTTTTTGATATTTTATGTACAGTATATAATATATATTTGGTGTTCTTTTCATATTTTATGTAAATTATATAATATATATTTGGTGTAGTTTTTGATATTTTACATAGAGTGTAACATATATTTACTGTCATTTTTGATATTTTATTTTGAGTGTATAATATACATTTGGTGTAACTTTTGATATTTTATGTACAGTATATTAAATGTAATTACTGAAGATTTTGATAGTTTATTTACAGTATATATAACACACATTTGGTGTACTTTTTGATATTTTAGGTGCAGTAGATAATATACATTTACTATAATTTTTGATATTTTATTTACAGTATATAAAATGTATTTGGTGTACTTTTAGTTAATATTATATGTACAATATATGAAATATATTTACTGTACTTTTTGATATTTTATGTACAGTATATAATATATATTTGGTGTACTTTGATATTTTATGTAAATTATATAATATATATTTGGTGTAGTTTTTGATATTTTACATAGAGTGTAATATATATTTACTGTCCTTTTTTATATTTTATTTAGAATGTATAACATACATTTGGTGTAATTATTGATATTTAATATACAGTATATTAAATATAATTACTGAAGATTTTGATAGTTTATTTACAGTATATATAACACATATTTGGTGTACTTTTTGATATTTTATGTACAGTAGATAATATATACTTACTGTAATTTTTGATATTTTATTTGCAGTATGTAAAATGTATTTGGTGTACTTTTAGTTAATATTATATGTACAATATATGAAATACATTTACTGTACTTTTTGATATTTTATGTACAGTATATAATATATATTTGGTGTACTTTTGATATTTTATGTAAATTATAGAATATAAATTTGGTGTAGTTTTTGATATTTTACATAGAGTGTAATATATATTTACTGTCCTTTTTGATATTTTATTTAGAGTGTATAATATACATTTGGTGTAATTTTTGATATTTTATGTACAGTATATTAAATATAATTACTGAAGATTTTGATAGTTTATTTACAGTATATATAACACATATTTGGTGTACTTTTTGATATTTTATGTACAGTAGATAATATATACTTACTGTAATTTTTGATATTTTATTTACAGTATGTAAAATGTATTTGGTGAAGTTTTAGTTAATATTATATGTACAATATATGAAATACATTTACTGTACTTTTTGATATTTTATGTACAGTATATAATATATATTTGGTGTACTTTTGTTATTTTATGTAAATTATATAATATATATTTGGTGTAGTTTTTGATATTTTACATAGAGTATAATATATATTTACTGTCCTTTTTGATATTTTATTTAGAGTGTATAATATACATTTGGTGTAATTTTTGATATTTTATGTACAGTATATTAAATATAATTACTGAAGATTTTGATAGTTTATTTACAGTATATATAACACATATTTGGTGTACTTTTTGATATTTTATGTACGATAGATAATATATACTTACTGGAATTTTTGATATTTTATTTACAGATTGTAAAATGTATTTGTTGTTCTTTTAGTTAATATTATATGTACAATATATGAAATATATTTACTGTACTTTTTGATATTTTATGTACAGTATATAATATATATTTGGTGTTCTTTTCATATTTTATGTAAATTATATAATATATATTTGGTGTAGTTTTTGATATTTTACATATAGTGTAATATATATTTACTGTCATTTTTGATATTTTATTTTGAGTGTATAATATACATTTGGTGTAACTTTTGATATTTTATGTACAGTATATTGAATGTAATTACTGAAGATTTTGATAGTTTATTTACAGTATATATAACACATATTTGGTGTACTTTTTGATATTTTAGGTGCAGTAGATAATATACATTTACTATAATTTTTGATATTTTATTTACAGTATATAAAATGTATTTGGTGTACTTTTAGTTAATATTATATGTACAATATATGAAATATATTTACTGTACTTTTTGATATTTTATGTACAGTATATAATATATATTTGGTGTACTTTGATATTTTATGTAAATTATATAATATATATTTGGTGTAGTTTCTGATATTTTACATAGAGTGTATTATATATTTACTGTCATTTTTGATATTTTATTTAGACTGTAGAATATACATTTGGTGTAATTTTTGATATTTTATGAACAGTATGTTAAATATAATTACTGAAGATTTTGATAGTTTATTTACAGTATATATAACACATATTTGGTGTACTTTTTGATATTTTATGTACGGAAGATAATATATACTTACTGTAATTTTTGATATTTTATTTACACTATGTAAAAAGTATTTGTTGTTCTTATAGTTAATATTATATGTACAATATATGAAATATATTTACTGTACTTTTTGATATTTTATGTACAGTATATAATATATATTTGGTGTAATTTTGATATTTTATGTAAATAATATAATATATATTTGGTGTAGTTTTTGATATTTTACATAGAGTGTAATATATATTTACTGTCCTTTTTTATATTTTATTTAGAATGTATAATATACATTTGGTGTAATTATTGATATTTAATGTACAGTATATTAAATATAATTACTGAAGATTTTGATAGTTTATTTACAGTATATATAACACATATTTGGTGTACTTTTTGATATTTTATGTACAGTAGATAATATATACTTACTGTAATTTTTGATATTTTATTTGCAGTATGTAAAATGTATTTGGTGTACTTTTAGTTAATATTATATGTACAATATATGAAATACATTTACTGTACTTTTTGATATTTTATGTACAGTATATAATATATATTTGGTGTACTTTTGATATTTTATGTAAATTATAGAATATAAATTTGGTGCAGTTTTTGATATTTTACATAGAGTGTAATATATATTTACTGTCCTTTTTGATATTTTATTTAGAGTGTATAATATACATTTGGTGTAATTTTTGATATTTTATGTACAGTATATTAACTATAATTACTGAAGATTTTGATAGTTTATTTACAGTATATATAACACATATTTGGTGTACTTTTTGATATTTTATGTACAGTAGATAATATATACTTACTGTAATTTTTGATATTTTATTTACAGTATGTAAAATGTATTTGGTGAAGTTTTAGTTAATATTATATGTACAATATATGAAATACATTTACTGTACTTTTTGATATTTTAGGTACAGTATATAATATATATTTGGTGTACTTTTGATATTTTATGTAAATTATACAATATATATTTCGTGTAGTTTTTGATATTTTACATAGAGTGTAATATATATTTACTGTCCTTTTTGATATTTTATTTAGAGTGTATAATATACATTTGGTGTAATTTTTCATATTTTATGTAGAGTATATTAAATATAATTACTGAAGTTTTTGATAGTGTATTTACAGTATATATAACACATATTTGGTGTACTTTTTGATATTTTATGTACAGTAGATAATATAGACTTACTGTAATTTTTCATATTTTATTTACAGTATGTAAAATGTATTTGGTGTACTTTTAGTTAATATTATATGTACAGTATATGAAATATATATACTGTACTTTTTGATATTTAATGTACAGTACATAATATATATTTGGTGTACTTTTGATATTTTATGTAAATTATATAATATATATTTGGTGTAGTTTTTGATATTTTACATAGAGTGTAATATATATTTACTGTCCTTTTTGATATTTTATTTAGAGTGTATAATATACATTTGGTGTAATTTTTGATATTTTATGTACAGTATATTATATATAATTACTGAAGATTTTGATAGTTTATTTACAGTATATATATATCCCATATTGGTGTACTTTTTGATATTTTATGTACAGTAGATAATATATACTTACTGTAATTTTTGATATTTTATTTACAGTATGTAAAATGTATTTGGTGTACTTTTAGTTAATATTATATGTACAATATATGAAATATATTTACTGTACTTTTTGATATTTTATGTACAGTATATAATATATATTTGGTGTACTTTTGATATTTTATGTAAATTATATAATGTAAATTTGGTGTAGTTTTTGATATTTTACATAGAGTGTAATATATATTTACTGTCCTTTTTGATATTTTATTTAGAGTGTATAATATACATTTGGTGTAATTTTTGATATTTTATGTACAGTATATTAAATATAATTACTGAAGATATTGATAGTTTATTTACAGTATATATAACACATATTTGGTGTACTTTTTGATATTTTATGTACAGTAGATAATACATACTTACTGTAATTTTTGATATTTTATTTACAGTATGTAAAATGTATTTGGTGTAGTTTCAGTTAATATTATATGTACAATATATGAAATACATTTACTGTACTTTTTGATATTTTATGTACAGTATATAATATATATTTGGTGTACTTTTGATATTTTATGTAAATTATACAATATATATTTGGTGTAGTTTTTGATGTTTTACATAGGGTGTGTAATATATATTTAATGTATTTTTGATATTTTATTTACAGTATATAAAATATATTTGCTGTAGTTTTAGTTAATATTATATGTACAATATATGAAATATATTTACTGTACTTTTTGATAATTTATGTACAGTATATAATATATATTTGGTGTACTTTTGATATTTTATGTAAATTATATAATATATATTTGGTGTAGTTTTTGATATTTTACATAAAGTGTAATATATATTTACTATCCTTTTTGATATTTTATTTAGAGTGTATAATATACATTTGGTGTAATTTTTGATATTTTATGTACAGTATATTAAATATAATTACTGAAGATTTTGATAATTTATTTACAGTATATATAACACATATTTGGTGTACTTTTTGATATTTTATGTACACTAGATAATATATACTTACTGTAATTTTTGATATTTTATTTACTGTATGTAAAATGTATTTGGTGTACTTTTAGTTAATATTATATGTACAATATATGAAATATATTTACTGTACTTTTTGATATTTTATGTACAGTATATAATATATATTTGGTGTACTTTTGATATTTTATGTAAATTATATAATATATATTTGGTGTAGTTTTTGATATTTTACATAGGGTGAAATATATATTTACTGTCCTTTTTGATATTTTATTTAGAGTGTATAATATACATTTGGTGTAATTTTTGATATTTTATGTAAAGTATATTAAATATAATTACTGAAGTTTTTGATAGTGTATTTACAGTATATATAACACATATTTGGTGTACTTTTTGATATTTTATGTACAGTAGATAATATATACTTACTGTAATTTTTCATATTTTATTTACAGTATGTAAAATGTATTTGGTGTACTTTTAGTTAATATTATATGTACAATATATGAAATATATTTACTGTACTTTTTGATATTTTATGTACATTATATAATATATATTTGGTGTACTTTTGATATTTTATGTAAATTATATACTATATATTTGGTGTAGTTTTTGATATTTTACATAGAGTGTAATATATACTTACTGTCCTTTTTGATATTTTATTTTGAGTGTATAATATACATTTGGTGTAATTTTTGATATTTTATGTACAGTATATTAAATATAATTACTGAAGATTTTGATAGTTTATTTACAGTATATATAACACATATTTGGTGTACTTTTTGATATTTTATGTACAGTAGATAATATATACTTACTGTAATTTTTGATATTTTTTTACAGTATGTAAAATGTATTTGGTGTACTTTTAGTTAATATTATATGTACAACATATGAAATATATTTACTGTACTTTTTGATATTTTATGTACAGTATATAATATATATTTGGTGTACATTTGATATTTTATGTAAATTATATAATATATATTTGGTGTAGTTTTTGATATTTTACATAGAGTGTAATATATATTTACTGTCCTTTTTGATATTTTATTTAGAGTGTATAATATACATTTGGTGTAATTTTTGATATTTTATGAACAGTATATTAAATATAATTACTGAAGATTTTGATAGTTTATTTACAGTATATATAACACATATTTGGTGTACTATATTATAGTTTATGTACAGAAGAGAATATATACTTACTGTAATTTTTGATATTTTATTTACAGTATGTAAAATGTATTTGGTGTAGTTTTAGTTAATATTATATGTACAATATATGAAATATATTTACTGTATTTTTTGATATATTATGTACAGTATATAATATATATTTGGTGTACTTTTGATATTTTATGTAAATTATATAATATATATTTGCTGTAGTTTTTGATATTTTACATAGGGTGTAATATATATTTACTGTCATTTTTGATATTTTATTTAGAGTGTATAATATATATTTGGTGTAATTTTTGATATTTTATGTACAGTATATTAAATATAATTACTGAAGATTTTGATAGTTTATTTACAGTATATATAACACATCTTTGGTGTACTTTTTGATATTTTATGTACAGTAGATAATATATACTTACTTTAATTTTTTTATATTTTATTTACCGTATGTAAAATGTATTTGGTGTACCTTTAGTTAACATTATCTGTACAATATATGAAATATATTTACTGTACTTTTTGATACTTTATGTACTGTATATAATATATATTTGCTGTACTTTTGATATTTTATGTAAATTATATAATATATATTTGGTGTAGTTTTTCATATTGTACAATGAGTGTAATATATATTTACTGTCCTTTTTGATATTTTATTTAGAGTGTATAATATACATTTGGTGTAATTTTTGATATTTTATGTGCAGTATATTAAATATAATTACTGAAGATTTTGATAGTTTATTTACAGTATATATAACACATATTTGGCTTACTTTTTGATATTTTATGTACAGTAGATAATATATACTTACTGTAATTTTAGATATTTTATTTACAGTATGTAAAATGTATTTGGTGTAGTTTTAGCTAGTATTATATGTACAATATATGAAATATATTTACTGTAGTTTTTGATATTTTATGTACAGTATATAATATATATTTGGTGTACTTTTGATATTTTATGTAAATTATATAATATATATTTTGTGTAGTTTTTGATATTTTACATAGAGTGTAATATATATTTACTGTCCTTTTTGATATTTTATTTAGAGTGTATAATATACATTTGGTGTAATTTTTGATATTTTATGTACAGTATATTATATATAATTACTGAAGATTTTGATAGTTTATTTACAGTATATATATATCCCATATTTGGTGTACTTTTTGATATTTTATGTACAGTAGATAATATATACTTACTGTAATTTTTGATATTTTATTTACAGTATGTAAAATGTATTTGGTGTACTTTTAGTTAATATTATATGTACAATATATGAAATATATTTACTGTACTTTTTGATATTTTATGTACAGTATATAATATATATTTGGTGTACTTTTGATATTTTATGTAAATTAAATAATATATATTTGGTGTAGTTTTGATAATTTACATAGAGTGTAATATATATTTACTGTCATTTTTGATATTTTATTTAGGGTGTATAATATACATTTGGTGTAATTTTTTATATTTTATGTACAGTATAATAAATATAATTACTGAAGATTTTGATAGTTTATTTACAGTATATATAACACATATTTGGTGTTCTTTTTGATATTTTATGTACAGTAGATAATATATACTTACTGTAATTTTTGATATTTTATTTACTGTATGCAAAATGTATTTGGTGTACTTTTAGTTAATGTTATATGTACAATATATGAAATATATTTACTGTACTTTTTGATATTTTATGTACAGTATATAATATATATTTGGTGTACTTTTGATATTTTATGTAAATTATATAATATATATTTGGTGTAGTTTTTGATATTTTACATAGAGTGAAATATATATTTACTGTCCTTTTTGATATTTTATTTAGAGTGTATAATATACATTTGGTGTAATTTTTGATATTTTATGAACATTATATGAAATATAATTACTGAAGATTTTGATAGTTCATTTACAGTATATATAACGCCTATTTGGTGTACTTTTTGATATATTATGTACAGTAGATTATATGTACTTACTGGAATTTTTTATATTTTATTTACAGTATGTAAAATGTATTTGGTGTATTTTTAGTTAATATTATATGTACAATATATGAAATATATTTACTGTACTTTTTGATATTTAATGTACAGTAGATAATATATACTTACTGTAATTTTTTATATTTTATTTACAGTATGTAAAATGTATTTGGTGTACTTTTAATTAATATTACATGTACAATATATGCAATATATTTGCTGTACTTTTTGATATTTTATGTACAGTATATAATATATATTTGGTGTACTTTTGATATTTTATGTAAATTATATAATATATATTTGGTGTAGTTTTGATATTTTACATAGAGTGTAATATATATTTACTGTCCTTTTTGATATTTTATTTAGAGTGTATAATATACATTTGGTGTAATTTTTGATATTTTATGTACAGTATATTAAATATAATTACTGAAGATTTTGATAGTTTATTACACTATATATATATCCCATATTTGGTGTACTTTTTGATATTTTATGTACAGTAGATAATATATACTTACTGTAATTTTTGATATTTTATTTACAGTATGTAAAATGTATTTGGTGTACTTTTAGTTAATATTATATGTACAATATATGAAATATATTTACTGTACTTTTTGATATTTTATGTACAGTATATAATATGTATTTGGTGTACTTTTGATATTTTATGAAAATTATATAATATATATTTTGTGTAGTTTTTGATATTTTACATAGAGTGTAATATATATTTTCTGTCCTTTTTGATATTTTATTTAGAGTGTATAATATACATTTGGTGTAATTTTTGATATTTTATGAACAGTATATTAAATATAATTACTGAAGATTTTGATAGTTTATTTACAGCATATATAACACATATTTGGTGTACTTTTTGGTATTTTATGTACAGTAGATAATATATACTTAGTGTAATTTTTCATATTTTATTTACAGTATGTAAAATGTGTTTGGTGTACTTTTAGTAAATATTATATGCACAATATATGAAATATATTTACTGTACTTTTTGATATTTTATGTACAGTATACAATATATATTTGGTGTACTTTTGATATTTTATGTAAATTATATAATATATATGGTGTAGTTTTTGATATTTTACATAGAGTGTAATACATATTTTCTGTCCTTTTTGATATTTTATTTAGAGTGTATAATATACATTTGGTGTAATTTTTGATATTTTATGAACAGTATATTAAATATAATTACTGAAGATTTTGGTAGTTTATTTACAGTATAGATAACACATATTTGGTGTACTTTTTCATATTTTATGTACAGTAGATAATATATACTTACTGTAATTTTTTATATTTTATTTACAGTAGGTAAAATGTATTTGTTGTACTTTTAGTTAATATTATATGTACAATATATGAAATATATTTACTGTACTTTTTGATATCTTATATACAGTATATAATATGTATTTGGTGTACTTTTGATATTTTATGTAAATTATATAATATATATTTGGTGTAGTTTTTGATATTTTACATAGAGTGAAATATATATTTACTGTCCTTTTTGATATTTTATTTAGAGTGTATAATATACATTTGGTGTAATTTTTGATATTTTATGAACAGTATATTAAATATAATTACTGAAGATTTTGATAGTTCATTTACAGTATATATAACACCTATTTGGTGTACTTTTTGATATTTTATGTACAGTAGATTATATATACTTACTGGAATTTTTTATATTTTATTTACAGTATGTAAAATGTATTTGGTGTTGTTTTAGTTAATATTATATGTACAATATATGAAATATATTTACTGTACTTTTTGATATTTTATGTAAAGTATATAATATATATTTGGTGTACTTTTGATATTTTATGTAAATTATAAAATATATATTTTGTGTAGTTTTTGATATTTTACATAGAGTGTAATATATATTTACTGTCCTTTTTGATATTTTATTTAGAGTGTATAATATACATTTGGTGTAATTTTTGATATTTTATGTACAGTATATTAAATATAATTACTGAAGATTTTGATAGTTTATTTACAGTATATATAACACATATTTGGAGTACTTTTTGATATTTTATGTTCAGTAGATAATATATACTTACTGTAATTTTGATATTTTATTTACAGTATGTAAAATGTATTTGGTGTAGTTTTAGTTAATAGTATATGTACAAAATATGAAATATATTTACT
The DNA here is from genome assembly GCF_029289425.2 of Pan paniscus. Classification (NCBI taxonomy): domain Eukaryota; kingdom Metazoa; phylum Chordata; class Mammalia; order Primates; family Hominidae; genus Pan; species Pan paniscus. The sequence goes on along the minus strand of NC_073263.2, from coordinate 11,092,913 downwards.
GTACTTTTTGATATTTTATGTACAGTATATAATATATATTTGGTGTACGTTTGATATTTTATGTACAGTATGTAATATATATTTGGTGTACTTTGATATTTTATGTAAATTATATAATATATATTTGGTGTAGTTTTTGATATTATACATAGAGTGTAATATATATTTACAGTCCTTTTTGATATTTTATTTAGAGTGTATAATATACATTTGATGTAATTTTTGATATTTTATGTACAGTATATTAAATATAATTACTGAAGATTTTGATGGTTTATTAACAGTATAAATAACACATATTTGGTGTACTTTTTGATATTTTATGTACAGTAGATAATATATACATACCGAATTTTTGATATTTTATTCACAGTATGTAAAATGTATTTGGTGTACTTTTAGTTAATAGTATATGTACAAAATATGAAATATATTTACTGTACTTTTTGATATTTTATGTACAGTATATAATATATACTTGGTGTACTTTTGATATTTTATGTAAATTATATAATATATACGGTGTAGTTTTTGATATTTTACATAGAGTGTAATATATATTTACTGTCCTTTTTGATATTTTATTTAGAGTGTATAATATACATGTGTTGTAATTTTTGATATTTTATGTACAGTATATTAAATATAATTACTGAAGACATTGATACTTTATTTACAGTATATATAACACATATTTGGTGTACTTTTTGATATTTTATGTACAGTAGACAATATATACTTACTGTAATTTTTGATATTTTATTTACAGTATATAAAATGTATTTGGTGTAGTTTTAGTTAATATAATATGTACAATATATGAAATACATTTACTGTACTTTTTGATATTTTATGTACAGTATATAATATATATTTGGTGTACTTTTGATATTTTATGTAAATTATATAATATATATTTGGTGTAGTTTTTGATATTTTACATAGAGTGTAATATATATTTACTGTGCTTTTTGATATTTTATTTACAGTGTATAATATACATTTGGTGTAATTTTTGATATTTTATGTACAGTATATTAAATATAATTACTGAAGGTTTTGATAGTTTATTTACAGTATATATAACACATATTTGGTGTACTTTCTGATATTTTATGTACAGTAGATAATATACACTTACTGTAATTTTTGATATTTTATTTACAGTATGTAAAATGTATTTGGTGTAGTTTTAGTTAATATTATATGTACAATATATGAAATATATTTACTGTACTTTTTGATATTTTATGTACAGTTTATAATATATATTTGGTGTACTTTTGATATTTTATATAAATTATATAATATATATTTGGTGTAGTTTTTCATATTTTACAATGAGTGTAATATATATTTACTGTCCTTTTTGATATTTTATTTAGAGTGTATAATATACATTTGGTGTAATTTTTGATATTTTATGTGCAGTATATTAAATATAATTACTGAAGATTTTGATAGTTTATTTACAGTATATATAACACATATTTGGCTTACTTTTTGATATTTTATGTACAGTAGATAATATATACTTACTGTAATTTTAGATATTTTATTTACAGTATGTAAAATGTATTTGGTGTAGTTTTAGCTAGTATTATATGTACAATATATGAAATATATTTACTGTAGTTTTTGATATTTTATGTACAGTATATAATATATATTTGGTGTACTTTTGATATTTTATGTAAATTATATAATATATATTTTGTGTAGTTTTTGATATTTTACATAGAGTGTAATATATATTTACTGTCCTTTTTGATATTTTATTTAGAGTGTATAATATACATTTGGTGTAATTATTGATATTTTATGTACAGTATATTATATATAATTACTGAAGATTTTGATAGTTTATTTACAGTATATATATATCCCATATTTGGTGTACTTTTTGATATTTTATGTACAGTAGATAATATATACTTACTGTAATTTTTGATATTTTATTTACAGTATGTAAAATGTATTTGGTGTACTTTTAGTTAATATTATATGTACAATATATGAAATATATTTACTGTACTTTTTGATATTTTATGTACAGTATATAATATATATTTGGTGTACTTTTGATATTTTATGTAAATTAAATAATATATATTTGGTGTAGTTTTGATAATTTACATAGAGTGTAATATATATTTACTGTCATTTTTGATATTTTATTTAGAGTGTATAATATACATTTGGTGTAATTTTTTATATTTTATGTACAGTATAATAAATATAATTACTGAAGATTTTGATAGTTTATTTACAGTATATATAACACATATTTGGTGTTCTTTTTGATATTTTATGTACAGTAGATAATATATACTTACTGTAATTTTTGATATTTTATTTACTGTATGCAAAATGTATTTGGTGTACTTTTAGTTAATGTTATATGTACAATATATGAAATATATTTACTGTACTTTTTGATATTTTATGTACAGTATATAATATATATTTGGTGTACTTTTGATATTTTATGTAAATTATATAATATATATTTGGTGTAGTTTTTGATATTTTACATAGAGTGAAATATATATTTACTGTCCTTTTTGATATTTTATTTAGAGTGTATAATATACATTTGGTGTAATTTTTGATATTTTATGAACATTATATGAAATATAATTACTGAAGATTTTGATAGTTCATTTACAGTATATATAACGCCTATTTGGTGTACTTTTTGATATTTTATGTACAGTAGATAATATATACTTACTGTAAATTTTATATTTTATTTACAGTATGTAAAATGTATTTGGTGTACTTTTAGTTAATATTATATGTACAATATATGAAATATATTTACTGTAATTTTTGATATTCTATGTACAGTAGATAATATATATTTACTGTAATTTTTATATTTTATTTACAGTATGTAAAATGTATTTGGTGTACTTTTAGTTAATATTACATGTACAATATATGAAATATATTTACTGTACTTTTTGATATTTTATGTACAGTATATAATATATATTTGGTGTACTTTTGATATTTTATGTAAATTATACAATATATATTTGGTGTAGTTTTTGATATTTTACATAGAGTGTAATATATATTTACTGTCATTTTTGATATTTTATTTAGAATGTATAATATACATTTGGTGTAATTTTTGATATTTTATGTACAGTATGTTAAATAAAATTACTGAAGATTTTGATAGTTTATTTACAGTATGTATAACACATATTTGTAGTACTTTTTGATATTTTATGTACAGTAGATAATATATACTTACTGTAATTTTTGATATTTTATTTACAGTATGTAAAATGTATTTGGTGTGCTTTTAGTTAATATTACATGTACAATCTATGAAATATATTTACTGTACTTTTTGATATTTTATGTACAGTATATAATATATATTTCGTGTACATTTGATATTTTATGTAAATTATATAATATATATTTGGTGTAGTTTTTGATATTTTACATAGAGTGTAATATATATTTACTGTCTTTTTGATATTTTATTTAGAGTGTATAATATACATTTGTTGTAATTTTTGATATTTTATGAACAGTATATTAAATATAATTATTGAAGATTTTGATAGTTTATTTACAGTATATATAACACATATTTGGTGTACTTTTTGATATTTTATGTACAGTAGATAATATATACTTACTGTAATTTTTGATACTTTGTTTACAGTATGTAAAATGTATTTGGTGTACTTTTAGTTATTATTATATGTACAATATATGAAATATATTTACTGAACTTTTTGATATTTTATGTACAGTATATAATATATATTTGGTGTACTTTTGATATTTTATGTAAATTATATAATATATATTTGGTGTAGTTTTTGATATTTTACATACAGTGTAATATATATTTACTGTCCTTTTTGATATTTTATTTAGAGTGTATAATATACATTTGGTGTAATTTTTGATATTTTATGAACAGTATATTAAATATAATTACTGAAGATTTTGATAGTTTATTTACAGTATATATAACACATGTTTGGTGTACTTTTTCATATTTTATGTACAGTAGATAATATATACTTACTATAATTTTTTATATTTTATTTACAGTTTGTAAAATGTATTTGTTGTAGTTTTATTTAATATTATATGTACAATATATGAAATATATTTACTGTACTTTTTGATATATTATATACAGTATATAATATGTATTTGGTGTACTTTTGATATTTTATGTAAATTATATAATATATATTTGGTGTAGTTTTTGATATTTTACATAGAGTGTAATATATATTTACTGTTCTTTTTGATATTTTATTTATAGTGTATAATATACATTTGGTGTAATTATTGATATTTTATGAACAGTATATTAAATATAATTACTGAAGGTTTTAATAGTTTATTTACAGTATATATAACACATATTTGGTGTACTTTTTGATATTTTATGTACAGTAGATAATATATACTTACTGTAATTTTTGATATTTTATTTACAGTATATAAAATGTATTTGGTGTACTTTTAGTTAATATTATATGTACAATATAGGAAATATATTTACTGTACTTTTTGATATTTTATGTACAGTATATAATATATATTTGGTGTACTTTTGATATTTTATGTAAATTATATAATATATATTTGGTGTAGTTTTTGATATTTTACATAGAGTATAATATATATTTACTGTCCTTTTTGATATTTTATTTAGAGTGTATAATATATATTTGGTGTAATTTTTTATATTTTATGTACAGTATATTAAATATAATTACTGAAGATTTTGATAGTTTATTTACAGTATATATAACACATATTTGGTGTACATTTTGATATTTTATGTACGGTAGATAATATATACTTACTGGAATTTTTGATATTTTACTTACAGTATGTAAAATGTATTTGTTGTTCTTTTAGTTAATATTATACGTACAATATATGAAATATATTTACTGAACTTTTTGATATTTTATGTACAGTACATAATATATATTTGGTGTTCTTTTGATATTTTATGTAAATTATATAATATATACTAGGTGTAGTTTTTGATGTTTTACATCGAGTGTAATATATATTTACTGTCATTTTTGATATTTTATTTAGAATGTATAAAATACATTTGGTGTAATTATTGATATTTTATGTACAGTATATTAAATATAATTACTGAAGATTTTGATAGTTTATTTACAGTATATATAACACATATTTGGTGTACTTTTTGATATTTTATATACAGTAGATAATATATACTTACTGTAATTTTTGATACTTTATTTACAGTATATAAAATGTATTTGGTGTAGTTTTAGTTAATATTATATGTACAATATATGAAATATATTTACTGTACTTTTTGATATTTTATGTACAGTATATATTATATATTTGGTGTACTTTTGATATTTTATGTAAATTATATAATATATATTTGGTGTAGTTTTTGATATTTTACATAGAGTATAATATATATTTACTGTCCTTTTTGATATTTTATTTAGAGTGTATAATATACATCTGGTGTAATTTTTGATATTTTATGTACAGTATATTAAATATAATTACTGAAGATTTTGATAGTTTATTTACAGTATATATAACACATATTTGGTGTACTTTTTGATATTTTATGTACGGTAGAGAATATATACTTACTGGAATTTTTGATATTTTATTTACACTATGTAAAATGTATTTGTTGTTCTTTTAGTTAATATTATATGTACAATATATGAAATATATTTACTGTACATTTTTGATATTTTATGTACAGTATATAATATATATTTGGTGTTCTTTTGATATTTTATGTAAATTATATAATATATATTTGGTGTAGTTATTGATATTTTACATACAGTGTAATATATATTTACTGTCATTTTTGATATTTTATTTAGAATGTATAATATACATTTGGTGTAATTATTGATATTTTATGTACAGTATATTAAATATAATTACTGAAGATTTTGATAGTTTATTTACAGTATATATAACACATATTTGGTGTACTTTTTGATATTTTATGTACAGTAGATAATATATACTTACTGTAATTTTTGATATTTTATTTACAGTATATAAAATGTATTTGGTGGAGTTTTAGTTAATATTATATGTACAATATATGAAATATATTTACTGTACTTTTTGATATTTTAGGTACAGTATATAATATATATTTGGTGTACTTTTGATATTTTATATAAATTATATAATATATATTTGGTGCAGTTTTTGATATTTTACATAGAGTGTAATATATATTTACTGTCGTTTTTGATATTTTATTTAGAGTGAATAATATACATTTGGTGTAACTTTTGATATTTTATGTACAGTATATTAAATGTAATTACTGAAGATTTTGATAGTTTATTTACAGTATATATAACACATATTTGGTGTACTTTTTGATATTTTATGTACAGTAGATAATATACATTTACTATAATTTTTGATATTTTATTTACAGTATATAAAATGTATGTGGTGTACTTTTAGTTAATATTATATGTACAATATATGAAATATATTTACTGTACTTTTTGATATTTTATGTACAGTATATAATATATATTTGGTGTACTTTTGATATTTTATGTAAATTATATAATATATATTTGGTGTAGTTTTTGATATTTTACAAAGAGTGTAATATATATTTACTGTCATATTTGATATTTTATTTAGACTGTATAATATACATTTGGTGTAATTTTTGATATTTTATGAACAGTATATTAAATATAATTACTGAAGTTTTGATAGTTTATTTACAGTATATATAACACATATTTGGTGTACTTTTTGATATTTTATGTACAGTAGATATTATATATTTACTGTAATTTTTGATATTTTATTCACAGTATATAAAATGTATTTGGTGTACTTTTAGTTAATATTATATGTACAATATATGAAATATATTTACTGTACTTTTTGATATTTTATGTACAGTATATAATATATATTTGGTGTACTTTTGATATTTTATGTAAATTATATAATATATATTTGGTGCAGTTTTTGATATTTTACATAGAGTGTAATATATATTTACTGTCGTTTTTGATATTTTATTTAGAGTGTATAATATACATTTGGTGTAATTTTTGATATTTTATGTACAGTTTATTAAATATAATTACTGAAGGTTTTGATAGTTTATTTACAGTATATATAACACATATTTGGTGTACTTTTTGATATTTTATGTACGGTAGATAATATATACTTACTGGAATTTTTGATATTTTATTTACAGTATGTAAAATGTATTTGTTGTTCTTTTAGTTAATATTATATGTACAATATATGAAATATATTTACTGTACTTTTTGATATTTTATGTACAGTATATAATATGTATTTGGTGTTCTTTTCATATTTTATCTAAATTATATAATATATATTTGGTGTAGTTTTTGATATTTTACATAGAGTGTAATATATATTTACTGTCATTTTTGATATTTTATTTAGAGTGTATAATATACATTTGGTGTAACTTTTGATATTTTATGTACAGTATATTAAATGTAATTACTGAAGATTTTGATAGTTTATTTACAGTATATATAACACATATTTGGTGTACTTTTTGATATTTTATGTACAGTAGATAATATACATTTACTATAATTTTTGATATTTTATTTACAGTATATAAAATGTATTTGGTGTACTTTTAGTTAATATTATGTGTACAATATATGAAATATATTTACTGTACTTTTTGATAATTTATGTACAGTATATAATATATATTTTGTGTACTTTTGATATTTTATGTAAATTATATAATATATATTTGGTGTAGTTTTTGATATTTTACAAAGAGTGTAATATATATTTACTGTCATATTTGATATTTTATTTAGACTGTATAATATACATTTGGTGTAATTTTTGATATTTTATGAACAGTATATTAAATATAATTACTGAAGATTTTGATAGTTTATTTACAGTATATATAACACATATTTGGTGTACTTTTTGATATTTTATGTACAGTAGATATTATATATTTACTGTAATTTTTGATATTTTATTTACAGTATATAAAATGTATTTGGTGTACTTTTAGTTAATATTATATGTACAATATATGAAATATATTTACTGTACTTTTTGATATTTTGTGTACAGTATATAATATATATTTGGTGTACTTTTGATATTTTATGTAAATTATATAATATATATTTGGTGTAGTTTTTGATATTTTACATAGAGTATAATATATATTTACTGTCCTTTTTAATATTTTATTTAGAGTGTATAATATACATTTGGTGTAATTTTTGATATTTTATGTACTGTATATTAAATATAATTACTGAAGATTTTGATAGTTTATTTACAGTATATATAACACATATTCGGTGTACTTTTTGATATTTTATGTACGGAAGATAATATATACTTACTGTAATTTTTGATATTTTATTTACAGTATGTAAAATGTATTTGTTGTTCTTATAGTTAATATTATATGTACAATATATGAAATATATTTACTGTACTTTTTGATATTTTATGTACAGTATATAATATATATTAGGTGTACTTTTGATATTTTATGTAAATTATATAATATATATTTGGTGTAGTTTTTGATATTTTACATAGAGTGTAATATATATTTACTGTCCTTTTTTATATTTTATTTAGAATGTATAACATACATTTGGTGTAATTATTGATATTTAATGTACAGTATATTAAATATAATTACTGAAGATTTTGATAGTTTATTTACAGTATATATAACACATATTTGGTGTACTTTGTGATATTTTATGTACAGTAGATAATATATACTTACTGTAATTTTTGATATTTTATTTGCAGTATGTAAAATGTATTTGGTGTACTTTTAGTTAATATTATATGTACAATATATGAAATACATTTACTGTACTTTTTGATATTTTATGTACAGTATATAATATATATTTGGTGTACTTTTGATATTTTATGTAAATTATAGAATATAAATTTGGTGTAGTTTTTGATATTTTACATAGAGTGTAATATATATTTACTGTCCTTTTTGATATTTTATTTAGAGTGTATAATATACATTTGGTGTAATTTTTGATATTTTATGTACAGTATATTAAATATAATTACTGAAGATTTTGATAGTTTATTTACAGTATATATAACACATATTTGGTGTACTTTTTGATATTTTATGTACAGTAGATAATATATACTTACTGTAATTTTTGATATTTTATTTACAGTATGTAAAATGTATTTGGTGAAGTTTTAGTTAATATTATATGTACAATATATGAAATACATTTACTGTACTTTTTGATATTTTATGTACAGTATATAATATATATTTGGTGTACTTTTGATATTTTATGTAAATTATATAATATATATTTGGTGTAGTTTTTGATATTTTACATAGAGTATAATATATATTTACTGTCCTTTTTGATATTTTATTTAGAGTGTATAATATACATTTGGTGTAATTTTTGATATTTTATGTACAGTATATTAAATATAATTACTGAAGATTTTGATAGTTTATTTACAGTATATATAACACATATTTGGTGTACTTTTTGATATTTTATGTACGGTAGATAATATATACTTACTGGAATTTTTGATATTTTATTTACAGTTTGTAAAATGTATTTGTTGTTCTTTTAGTTAATATTATATGTACAATATATGAAATATATTTACTGTACTTTTTGATATTTTATGTACAGTATATAATATATATTTGGTGTTCTTTTCATATTTTATGTAAATTATATAATATATATTTGGTGTAGTTTTTGATATTTTACATAGAGTGTAATATATATTTACTGTCATTTTTGATATTTTATTTTGAGTGTATAATATACATTTGGTGTAACTTTTGATATTTTATGTACAGTATATTAAATGTAATTACTGAAGATTTTGATAGTTTATTTACAGTATATATAACACATATTTGGTGTACTTTTTGATATTTTAGGTGCAGTAGATAATATACATTTACTATAATTTTTGATATTTTATTTACAGTATATAAAATGTATTTGGTGTACTTTTAGTTAATATTATATGTACAATATATGAAATATATTTACTGTACTTTTTGATATTTTATGTACAGTATATAATATATATTTGGTGTACTTTGATATTTTATGTAAATTATATAATATATATTTGGTGTAGTTTTTGATATTTTACATAGAGTGTAATATATATTTACTGTCCTTTTTTATATTTTATTTAGAATGTATAACATACATTTGGTGTAATTATTGACATTTAATATACAGTATATTAAATATAATTACTGAAGATTTTGATAGTTTATTTACAGTATATATAACACATATTTGGTGTACTTTTTGATATTTTATGTACAGTAGATAATATATACTTACTGTAATTTTTGATATTTTATTTGCAGTATGTAAAATGTATTTGGTGTACTTTTAGTTAATATTATATGTACAATATATGAAATACATTTACTGTACTTTTTGATATTTTATGTACAGTATATAATATATATTTGGTGTACTTTTGATATTTTATGTAAATTATAGAATATAAATTTGGTGTAGTTTTTGATATTTTACATAGTGTGTAATATATATTTACTGTCCTTTTTGATATTTTATTTAGAGTGTATAATATACATTTGGTGTAATTTTTGATATTTTATGTACAGTATATTAAATATAATTACTGAAGATTTTGATAGTTTATTTACAGTATATATAACACATATTTGGTGTACTTTTTGATATTTTATGTACAGTAGATAATATATACTTACTGTAATTTTTGATATTTTATTTACAGTATGTAAAATGTATTTGGTGAAGTTTTAGTTAATATTATATGTACAATATATGAAATACATTTACTGTACTTTTTGATATTTTATGTACAGTATATAATATATATTTGGTGTACTTTTGATATTTTATGTAAATTATATAATATATATTTGGTGTAGTTTTTGATATTTTACATAGAGTATAATATATATTTACTGTCCTTTTTGATAATTTATTTAGAGTGTATAATATACATTTGGTGTAATTTTTGATATTTTATGTACAGTATATTAAATATAATTACTGAAGATTTTGATAGTTTATTTACAGTATATATAACACATATTTGGTGTACTTTTTGATATTTTATGTACGATAGATAATATATACTTACTGGAATTTTTGATATTTTATTTACAGTTTGTAAAATGTATTTGTTGTTCTTTTAGTTAATATTATATGTACAATATATGAAATATATTTACTGTACTTTTTGATATTTTATGTACAGTATATAATATATATTTGGTGTTCTTTTCATATTTTATGTAAATTATATAATATATATTTGGTGTAGTTTTTGATATTTTACATAGAGTGTAATATATATTTACTGTCATTTTTGATATTTTATTTTGAGTGTATAATATACATTTGGTGTAACTTTTGATATTTTATGTACAGTATATTAAATGTAATTACTGAAGATTTTGATAGTTTATTTACAGTATATATAACACATATTTGGTGTACTTTTTGATATTTTAGGTGCAGTAGATAATATACATTTACTATAATTTTTGATATTTTATTTACAGTATATAAAATGTATTTGGTGTACTTTTAGTTAATATTATATGTACAATATATGAAATATATTTACTGTACTTTTTGATATTTTATGTACAGTATATAATATATATTTGGTGTACTTTGATATTTTATGTAAATTATATAATATATATTTGGTGTAGTTTTTGATATTTTACATAGAGTGTAATATATATTTACTGTCCTTTTTTATATTTTATTTAGAATGTATAACATACATTTGGTGTAATTATTGATATTTAATATACAGTATATTAAATATAATTACTGAAGATTTTGATAGTTTATTTACAGTATATATAACACATATTTGGTGTACTTTTTGATATTTTATGTACAGTAGATAATATATACTTACTGTAATTTTTGATATTTTATTTGCAGTATGTAAAATGTATTTGGTGTACTTTTAGTTAATATTATATGTACAATATATGAAATACATTTACTGTACTTTTTGATATTTTATGTACAGTATATAATATATATTTGGTGTACTTTTGATATTTTATGTAAATTATAGAATATAAATTTGGTGTAGTTTTTGATATTTTACATAGAGTGTAATATATATTTACTGTCCTTTTTGATATTTTATTTAGAGTGTATAATATACATTTGGTGTAATTTTTGATATTTTATGTACAGTATATTAAATATAATTACTGAAGATTTTGATAGTTTATTTACAGTATATATAACACATATTTGGTGTACTTTTTGATATTTTATGTACAGTAGATAATATATACTTACTGTAATTTTTGATATTTTATTTACAGTATGTAAAATGTATTTGGTGAAGTTTTAGTTAATATTATATGTACAATATATGAAATACATTTACTGTACTTTTTGATATTTTATGTACAGTATATAATATATATTTGGTGTACTTTTGATATTTTATGTAAATTATATAATATATATTTGGTGTAGTTTTTGATATTTTACATAGAGTATAATATATATTTACTGTCCTTTTTGATATTTTATTTAGAGTGTATAATATACATTTGGTGTAATTTTTGATATTTTATGTACAGTATATTAAATATAATTACTGAAGATTTTGATAGTTTATTTACAGTATATATAACACATATTTGGTGTACTTTTTGATATTTTATGTACGATAGATAATATATACTTACTGGAATTTTTGATATTTTATTTACAGTTTGTAAAATGTATTTGTTGTTCTTTTAGTTAATATTATATGTACAATATATGAAATATATTTACTGTACTTTTTGATATTTTATGTACAGTATATAATATATATTTGGTGTTCTTTTCATATTTTATGTAAATTATATAATATATATTTGGTGTAGTTTTTGATATTTTACATAGAGTGTAATATATATTTACTGTCATTTTTGATATTTTATTTTGAGTGTATAATATACATTTGGTGTAACTTTTGATATTTTATGTACAGTATATTAAATGTAATTACTGAAGATTTTGATAGTTTATTTACAGTATATATAACACATATTTGGTGTACTTTTTGATATTTTAGGTGCAGTAGATAATATACATTTACTATAATTTTTGATATTTTATTTACAGTATATAAAATGTATTTGGTGTACTTTTAGTTAATATTATATGTACAATATATGAAATATATTTACTGTACTTTTTGATATTTTATGTACAGTATATAATATATATTTGGTGTACTTTGATATTTTATGTAAATTATATAATATATATTTGGTGTAGTTTTTGATATTTTACATAGAGTGTATTATATATTTTCTGTCATTTTTGATATTTTATTTAGACTGTAGAATATACATTTGGTGTAATTTTTGATATTTTATGAACAGTATGTTAAATATAATTACTGAAGATTTTGATAGTTTATTTACAGTATATATAACACATATTTGGTGTACTTTTTGATATTTTATGTACGGAAGATAATATATACTTACTGTAATTTTTGATATTTTATTTACAGTATGTAAAAAGTATTTGTTGTTCTTATAGTTAATATTATATGTACAATATATGAAATATATTTACTGTACTTTTTGATATTTTATGTACAGTATATAATATATATTTGGTGTAATTTTGATATTTTATGTAAATAATATAATATATATTTGGTGTAGTTTTTGATATTTTACATAGAGTGTAATATATATTTACTGTCCTTTTTTATATTTTATTTAGAATGTATAATATACATTTGGTGTAATTATTGATATTTAATGTACAGTATATTAAATATAATTACTGAAGATTTTGATAGTTTATTTACAGTATATATAACACATATTTGGTGTACTTTTTGATATTTTATGTACAGTAGATAATATATACTTACTGTAATTTTTGATATTTTATTTGCAGTATGTAAAATGTATTTGGTGTACTTTTAGTTAATATTATATGTACAATATATGAAATACATTTACTGTACTTTTTGATATTTTATGTACAGTATATAATATATATTTGGTGTACTTTTGATATTTTATGTAAATTATAGAATATAAATTTGGTGCAGTTTTTGATATTTTACATAGAGTGTAATATATATTTACTGTCCTTTTTGATATTTTATTTAGAGTGTATAATATACATTTGGTGTAATTTTTGATATTTTATGTACAGTATATTAACTATAATTACTGAAGATTTTGATAGTTTATTTACAGTATATATAACACATATTTGGTGTACTTTTTGATATTTTATGTACAGTAGATAATATATACTTACTGTAATTTTTGATATTTTATTTACAGTATGTAAAATGTATTTGGTGAAGTTTTAGTTAATATTATATGTACAATATATGAAATACATTTACTGTACTTTTTGATATTTTAGGTACAGTATATAATATATATTTGGTGTACTTTTGATATTTTATGTAAATTATACAATATATATTTCGTGTAGTTTTTGATATTTTACATAGAGTGTAATATATATTTACTGTCCTTTTTGATATTTTATTTAGAGTGTATAATATACATTTGGTGTAATTTTTGATATTTTATGTAGAGTATATTAAATATAATTACTGAAGTTTTTGATAGTGTATTTACAGTATATATAACACATATTTGGTGTACTTTTTGATATTTTATGTACAGTAGATAATATAGACTTACTGTAATTTTTCATATTTTATTTACAGTATGTAAAATGTATTTGGTGTACTTTTAGTTAATATTATATGTACAGTATATGAAATATATATACTGTACTTTTTGATATTTAATGTACAGTACATAATATATATTTGGTGTACTTTTGATATTTTATGTAAATTATATAATATATATTTGGTGTAGTTTTTGATATTTTACATAGAGTGTAATATATATTTACTGTCCTTTTTGATATTTTATTTAGAGTGTATAATATACATTTGGTGTAATTTTTGATATTTTATGTACCGTATATTATATATAATTACTGAAGATTTTGATAGTTTATTTACAGTATATATATATCCCATATTTGGTGTACTTTTTGATATTTTATGTACAGTAGATAATATATACTTACTGTAATTTTTGATATTTTATTTACAGTATGTAAAATGTATTTGGTGTACTTTTAGTTAATATTATATGTACAATATATGAAATATATTTACTGTACTTTTTGATATTTTATGTACAGTATATAATATATATTTGGTGTACTTTTGATATTTTATGTAAATTAAATAATATATATTTGGTGTAGTTTTTGATAATTTACATAGAGTGTAATATATATTTACTGTCATTTTTGATATATATTTAGATTGTATAAAATACATTTGGTGTAATTTTTTATATTTTATGTACAGTATAATAAATATAATTACTGAAGATTTTGATAGTTTATTTACAGTATATATAACACATATTTGGTGTTCTTTTTGATATTTTATGTACAGTAGATAATATATACTTACTGTAATTTTTGATATTTTATTTACTGTATGCAAAATGTATTTGGTGTACTTTTAGTTAATGTTATATGTACAATATATGAAATATATTTACTGTAATTTTTGATATTTTATGTACAGTATATAATATATATTTGGTGTACTTTTGATATTTTATGTAAATTATATAATATATATTTGGTGTAGTTTTTGATATTTTACATAGAGTGAAATATATATTTACTGTCCTTTTTGATATTTTATTTAGAGTGTATAATATACATTTGGTGTAATTTTTGATATTTTATGAACATTATATGAAATATAATTACTGAAGATTTTGATAGTTCATTTACAGTATATATAACGCCTATTTGGTGTACTTTTTGATATATTATGTACAGTAGATTATATATACTTACTGGAATTTTTTATATTTTATTTACAGTATGTAAAATGTATTTGGTGTACTTTTAGTTAATATTATATGTACAATATATGAAATATATTTACTGTACTTTTTGATATTTAATGTACAGTAGATAATATATACTTACTGTAATTTTTTATATTTTATTTACAGTATGTAAAATGTATTTGGTGTACTTTTAGTTAATATTACATGTACAATATATGAAATATATTTACTGTACTTTATGATATTTTATGTACAGTATATAATATATATTTGGTGTACTTTTGATATTTTATGTAAATTATATAATATATATTTTGTGTAGATTTTGATATTTTACATAGAGTGTAATATATATTTACTGTCCTTTTTGATATTTTATTTAGAGTGTATAATATACATTTGTTGTAATATTTGATATTTTATGAACAGTATATTAAATATAATTACTGAAGATTTTGATAGTTTACTTACAGTATATATAACACATATTTGGTGTACTTTTTGATATTTTATGTACAGTAGATAATATATACTTACTGTAATTTTTGATATTTTATTTACAGTATGTAAAATGTATTTGGTGTACTTTTAGTTAATATTATATGTACAATATATAAAATATATTTACTGTACTTTTTGATATTTTATGTACAGTATATAATATATATTTGGTGTACTTTTGATATTTTATATAAATTATAAAATATATATCTGGTGTAGTTTTTGATATTTTACATACAGTGTAATATATATTTACTGTCCTTTTTGATAGTTTATTTAGAGTGTATAATATACATTTGGTGTAATATTTGATATTTTATGAACAGTATATTAAATATAATTACTGAAGATATTGATAGTTTATTTACAGTATATATAACACATATTTGGTGTACTTTTTGATATTTTATGTACAGTAGATAATATAGACTTACTGTAATTTTTCATATTTTATTTACAGTATGTAAAATGTATTTGGTGTACTTTTAGTTAATATTATATGTACAATATATGAAATATATATACTGTACTTTTTGATATTTAATGTACAGTACATAATATATATTTGGTGTACTTTTGATATTTTATGTAAATTATATAATATATATTTGGTGTAGTTTTTGATATTTTACATAGAGTGTAATATATATTTACTGTCCTTTTTGATATTTTATTTAGAGTGTATAATATACATTTGGTGTAATTTTTGATATTTTATGTACAGTATATTATATATAATTACTGAAGATTTTGATAGTTTATTTACAGTATATATATATCCCATATTTGGTGTACTTTTTGATATTTTATGTACAGTAGATAATATATACTTACTGTAATTTTTGATATTTTATTTACAGTATGTAAAATGTATTTGGTGTACTTTTAGTTAATATTATATGTACAATATATGAAATATATTTACTGTACTTTTTGATATTTTATGTACAGTATATAATATATATTTGGTGTACTTTTGATATTTTATGTAAATTAAATAATATATATTTGGTGTAGTTTTGATAATTTACATAGTGTGTAATATATATTTACTGTCATTTTTGATATTTTATTTAGAGTGTATAATATACATTTGGTGTAATTTTTTATATTTTATGTACAGTATAATAAATATAATTACTGAAGATTTTGATAGTTTATTTACAGTATATATAACACATATTTGGTGTTCTTTTTGATATTTTATGTACAGTAGATAATATATACTTACTGTAATTTTTGATATTTTATTTACTGTATGCAAAATGTATTTGGTGTACTTTTAGTTAATGTTATATGTACAATATATGAAATATATTTACTGTAATTTTTGATATTTTATGTACAGTATATAATATATATTTGGTGTACTTTTGATATTTTATGTAAATTATATAATATATATTTGGTGTAGTTTTTGATATTTTACATAGAGTGAAATATATATTTACTGTCCTTTTTGATATTTTATTTAGAGTGTATAATATACATTTGGTGTAATTTTTGATATTTTATGAACATTATATGAAATATAATTACTGAAGATTTTGATAGTTCATTTACAGTATATATAACGCCTATTTGGTGTACTTTTTGATATATTATGTACAGTAGATTATATGTACTTACTGGAATTTTTTATATTTTATTTACAGTATGTAAAATGTATTTGGTGTACTTTTAGTTAATATTACATGCACAATATATGCAATATATTTGCTGTACTTTTTGATATTTTATGTACAGTATACAATATATATTTGGTGTACATTTGATATTTTATGTAAATTATATAATATATATTTGGTGTAGTTTTGATATTTTACATAGAGTGTAATATTTATTTACTGTCCTTTTTGATATTTTATTTAGAGTGTATAATATACATTTGGTGTAATTTTTGATATTTTATGTACAGTATATTAAATATAATTACTGAAGATTTTGATAGTTTATTACACTATATATATATCCCATATTTGGTGTACTTTTTGATATTTTATGTACAGTAGATAATGTATACTTACTGTAATTTTTGATATTTTATTTACAGTATGTAAAATGTATTTGGTGTACTTTTAGTTAATATTATATGTACAATATATGAAATATATTTACTGTACATTTTGATATTTTATGTACAGTATATAATATGTATTTGGTGTACTTTTGATATTTTATGAAAATTATATAATATATATTTTGTGTAGTTTTTGATATTTTACATAGAGTGTAATATATATTTTCTGTCCTTTTTGATATTTTATTTAGAGTGTATAATATACATTTGGTGTAATTTTTGATATTTTATGAACAGTATATTAAATATAATTACTGAAGATTTTGATAGTTTATTTACAGCATATATAACACATATTTGGTGTACTTTTTGGTATTTTATGTACAGTAGATAATATATACTTAGTGTAATTTTTCATATTTTATTTACAGTATGTAAAATGTATTTGGTGTACTTTTAGTAAATATTATATGCACAATATATGAAATATATTTACTGTACTTTTTGATATTTTATGTACAGTATACAATATATATTTGGTGTACTTTTGATATTTTATGTAAATTATATAATATATATTTGGTGTAGTTTTTGATATTTTACATAGAGTGTAATACATATTTTCTGTCCTTTTTGATATTTTATTTAGAGTGTATAATATACATTTGGTGTAATTTTTGATATTTTATGAACAGTATATTAAATATAATTACTGAAGATTTTGATAGTTTATTTACAGTATAGATCACACATATTTGGTGTACTTTTTCATATTTTATGTACAGTAGATAATATATACTTACTGTAACTTTTTATATTTTATTTACAGTATGTAAAATGTATTTGTTGTACTTTTAGTTAATATTATATGTACAATATATGAAATATATTTACTGTACTTTTTGATATCTTATATACAGTATATAATATGTATTTGGTGTACTTTTGATATTTTATGTAAATTATATAATATATATTTGGTGTAGTTTTTGATATTTTACATAGAGTGAAATATATATTTACTGTCCTTTTTGATATTTTATTTAGAGTGTATAATATACATTTGGTGTAATTTTTGATATTTTATGAACAGTATATTAAATATAATTACTGAAGATTTTGATAGTTCATTTACAGTATATATAACACCTATTTGGTGTACTTTTTGATATTTTATGTAAAGTAGATTATATATACTTACTGGAATTTTTTATATTTTATTTACAGTATGTAAAATGTATTTGGTGTACTTTTAGTTAATATTATATGTACAATATATGAAATATATTTACTGTAATTTTTGATATTCTATGTACAGTAGATAATATATACTTACTGTAATTTTTTATATTTTATTTACAGTATGTAAAATGTATTTGGTGTACTTTTAGTTAATATTACATGTACAATATATGAAATATATTTACTGTACTTTTTGATATTTTATGTACAGTATATAATATATATTTGGTGTACTTTTGATATTTTATGTAAATTATATAATATATATTTGTTGTAGTTTTTGATATTTTACATAGAGAGTAATATATATTTACTGTCCTTTTTGATATTTTATTTAGAGTGTATAATATACATTTGGTGTTATTTTTGATATTTCATGTACAGTATATGAAATATAATTACTGAAGATTTTGATAGTTTATTACAGTATATATATATCCCATATTTGGTGTACTTTTTGATATTTTATGTACAGTAGATAATATATACTTACTGTAATTTTTGATATTTTATTTACAGTATGTAAAATGTATTTCGTGTACTTTTAGTTAATATTATATGTACAATATATGAAATATATTTACTGTACTTTTTGATATTTTATGTACAGTATATAATATATATTTGGTGTACTTTTGATATTTTATGTAAATTAAATAATATATATTTGGTGTAGTTTTTGATATTTTACATAGAGTGTAATATATATTTACTGTCCTTTTTGATATTTTATTTAGAGTGTATAATATACATTTGGTGTAATTTTTGATATTTTATGAACAGTATATTAAATATAATTACTGAAGATTTTGATAGTTCATTTACAGTATATATAACACCTATTTGGTGTACTTTTTGATATTTTATGTACAGTAGATTATATATACTTACTGGAATTTTTTATATTTTATTTACAGTATGTAAAATGTATTTGGTGTACTTTTAGTTAATATTATATGTACAATATATGAAATATATTTACTGTACTTTTTGATATTTAACGTACAGTAGATAATGTATACTTACTCTAATTTTTATATTTTATTTACAGTATGTAAAATGTATTTGGTGTACTTTTAGTTAATATTACATGTACAATATATGAAATATATTTACTGTACTTTTTGATATTTTATGTACAGTATATAATATATATTTGGTGTACTTTTGATATTTTATGTAAATTATACAATATATATTTGGTGTAGTTTTTGATATTTTACATAGAGTGTAATATATATTTACTGTCATTTTTGATATTTTATTTAGAATGTATAATATACATTTGGTGTAATTTTTGATATTTTATGTACAGTATGTTAAATAAAATTACTGAAGATTTTGATAGTTTATTTACAGTATATATAACACATATTTGTAGTACTTTTTGATATTTTATGTACAGTAGATAATATATACTTACTGTAATTTTTGATATTTTATTTACAGTATGTAAAATGTATTTGGTGTGCTTTTAGTTAATATTACATGTACAATCTATGAAATATATTTACTGTACTTTGTGATATTTTATGTACAGTATATAATATATATTTCGTGTACATTTGATATTTTATGTAAATTATATAATATATATTTGGTGTAGTTTTTGATATTTTACATAGAGTGTAATATATATTTACTGTCTTTTTGATATTTTATTTAGAGTGTATAATATACATTTGTTGTAATTTTTGATATTTTATGAACAGTATATTAAATATAATTACTGAAGATATTGATAGTTTATTTACAGTATATATAACACATATTTGGTGTACTTTTTGATATTTTATGTACAGTATATAATATATACTTACTGTAATTTTTGATACTTTGTTTACAGTATGTAAAATGTATTTGGTGTACTTTTTGTTATTATTATATGTACAATATATGAAATATATTTACTGTACTTTTTGATATTTTATGTACAGTATATAATATATATTTGGTGTACTTTTGATATTTTATGTAAATTATATAATATTTATTTGGTGTAGTTTTTGATATTTTACATACAGTGTAATATATATTTACTGTCCTTTTTGATATTTTATTTAGAGTGTATAATATACATTTGGTGTAATTTTTGATATTTTATGAACAGTATATTAAATATAATTACTGAAGATTTTGATAGTTTATTTACAGTATATATAACACATGTTTGGTGTACTTTTTCATATTTTATGTACAGTAGATAATATATACTTACTATAATTTTTTATATTTTATTTACAGTTTGTAAAATGTATTTGTTGTAGTTTTATTTAATATTATATGTACAATATATGAAATATATTTACTGAACTTTTTGATATTTTATATACAGTATATAATATGTATTTGGTGTACTTTTGATATTTTATGTAAATTATATAATATATATTTGGTGTAGTTTTTGATATTTTACATAGAGTGTAATATATATTTACTGTTCTTTTTGATATTTTATTTATAGTGTATAATATACATTTGGTGTAATTATTGATATTTTATGAACAGTATATTAAATATAATTACTGAAGATTTTAATAGTTTATTTACAGTATATATAACACATATTTGGTGTACTTTTTGATATTTTATGTACAGTAGATAATATATACTTACTGTAATTTTTTATATTTTATTTACAGTATGTAAAATGTATTTGTTGTACTTTTAGTTAATATTATATCTACAATATATGAAATATATTTACTGTACTTTTTGATATTTTATGTAGAGTATATAATATGTATTTGGTGTACTTTTGATATTTTATGAAAATTATATAATATATATTTGGTGTAGTTTTTGATACTTTACATAGAGTGTAATATATATTTTCTGTCCTTTTTGATATTTTATTTAGAGTGTATAATATACATTTGGTGTAATTTTTGATATTTTATGAACAGTGCATTAAATATAATTACTGAAGGTTTTGATAGTTTATTTACAGTATATATAACACATATTTGGTGTACTTTTTGGTATTTTATGTACAGTAGATAATATATACTTACTGTAATTTTTTATATTTTATTTACAGTATGTAAAATGTATTTCGTGTACTTTTAGTTAATATTATATGTACAATATATGAAATATATTTACTGTACTTTTTGATATATTATGTACAGTAGATAATATATACTTACTGTAATTTTTTATATTTTATTTACAGTATGTAAAATGTATTTGGTGTACTTTTAGTTAATATTATATGTACAATATAGGAATTATATTTACAGTACTTTTTGAAATTTTATGTACAGTATACAATATATATTTGGTGTACTTTTGATATTGTATGTAAATTATATAATATGTATTTGGTGTAGTTTTTGATATTTTACATAGAGTGTAATATATATTTTCTGTCCTTTTTGATATTTTATTTAGAGTGTATAATATACATTTGGTGTAATTTTTGATATTTTATGAACAGTCTATTAAATATAATTACTGAAGATTTTGATAGTTTATTTACAGTATATATAACACAAATTTGGTGTACTTTTTGATATTTTATGTACAGTAGATTATATATACTTACTGTAATTTTTTGTATTTTATTTACAGTATGTAAAATGTATTTGGTGTACTTTTAGTTAATATTATATGTACAATATGTGAAATATATTTACTGTACTTTTTGATATTTTATGTACAGTAGATAATATAAACTTACTGAAATTTTTTATATTTTGTTTACAGTATGTAAAATGTATTTGGTGTACTTTTAGTTAATATTATATGTACAACATATGAAATACATTTACTGTACTTTTTGATATTTTATGTACAGTATATAATATATATTTGGTGTACTTTTGATATTTTATGTAAATTATATAATATACACTTGGTTTAGTTTTTGATATTTTACACAGAGTGTAATATATATTTACTGTCCTTTTTGATATTTAATTTAGAGTGTATAATATACATTTGGTGTAATTTTTGATAATTTATGTACAGTATATTAAATATAATTACTGTAGATTTTGATAGTTTATTTACAGTATATATAACACATATTTGGTGTACTTTTTGATATTTTATGTACACTAGATAATATATACTTACTGTAATTTTTGATATTTTATTTACTGTATGTAAAATGTATTTGGTGTACTTTTAGTTAATATTATATGTACAATATATGAAATATATTTACTGTACTTTTTGATATTTTATGTACAGTATATAATATATATTTGGTGTACTTTTGATATTTTATGTAAATTATATAATATATATTTGGTGTAGTTTTTGATATTTTACATAGAGTGAAATATATATTTACTGTCCTTTTTGATATTTTATTTAGAGTGTATAATATACATTTGGTGTAATTTTTGATATTTTATGTAAAGTATATTAAATATAATTACTGAAGTTTTTGATAGTGTATTTACAGTATATATAACACATATTTGGTGTACTTTTTGATATTTTATGTACAGTAGATAATATATACTTACTGTAATTTTTCATATTTTATTTACAGTATGTAAAATGTATTTGGTGTACTTTTAGTTAATATTATATGTACAATATATGAAATATATTTACTGTACTTTTTGATATTTTATGTACATTATATAATATATATTTGGTGTACTTTTGATATTTTATGTAAATTATATACTATATATTTGGTGTAGTTTTGATATTTTACATAGAGTGTAATATATACTTACTGTCCTTTTTGATATTTTATTTTGAGTGTATAATATACATTTGGTGTAATTTTTGATATTTTATGTACAGTATATTAAATATAATTACTGAAGATTTTGATAGTTTATTTACAGTATATATAACACATATTTGGTGTACTTTTTGATATTTTATGTACAGTAGATAATATATACTTACTGTAATTTTTGATATTTTTTACAGTATGTAAAATGTATTTGGTGTACTTTTAGTTAATATTATATGTACAACATATGAAATATATTTACTGTACTTTTTGATATTTTATGTACAGTATATAATATATATTTGGTGTACATTTGATATTTTATGTAAATTATATAATATATATTTGGTGTAGTTTTTGATATTTTACATAGAGTGTAATATATATTTACTGTCCTTTTTGATATTTTATTTAGAGTGTATAATATACATTTGGTGTAATTTTTGATATTTTATGAACAGTATATTAAATATAATTACTGAAGATTTTGATAGTTTATTTACAGTATATATAACACATATTTGGTGTACTATTTTATAGTTTATGTACAGAAGATAATATATACTTACTGTAATTTTTGATATTTTATTTACAGTATGTAAAATGTATTTGGTGTAGTTTTAGTTAATATTATATGTACAATATATGAAATATATTTACTGTATTTTTTGATATATTATGTACAGTATATAATATATATTTGGTGTACTTTTGATATTTTATGTAAATTATATAATATATATTTGCTGTAGTTTTTGATATTTTACATAGGGTGTAATATATATTTACTGTCATTTTTGATATTTTATTTAGAGTGTATAATATATATTTGGTGTAATTTTTGATATTTTATGTACAGTATATTAAATATAATTACTGAAGATTTTGATAGTTTATTTACAGTATATATAACACATCTTTGGTGTACTTTTTGATATTTTATGTACAGTAGATAATATATACTTACTTTAATTTTTTTATATTTTATTTACCGTATGTAAAATGTATTTGGTGTACCTTTAGTTAACATTATCTGTACAATATATGAAATATATTTACTGTACTTTTTGATACTTTATGTACTGTATATAATATATATTTGCTGTACTTTTGATATTTTATGTAAATTATATAATATATATTTGGTGTAGTTTTTGATATTTTACATAGAGTGTAATATATATTTACTGTCCTTTTTGATATTTTATTTAGAGTGTATAATATACATTTGGTGTAATTTTTGATATTTTATGTACAGTATATTAAATATAATTACTGAATATTTTGATAGTTTATTTACAGTATATATAACACATATTTGGTGTACTTTTTGATATTTTATGTACAGTAGATAATATATTCTTACTGTAATTTTTGATATTTTATTTACAGTATGTAAAATGTATTTGGTGTACTTTTAGTTAATATTATATGTACAATATATGAAATATATTTACTGTACTTTTTGATATTTAATGTACAGTATATAATATATATTTGGTGTACTTTTGATATTTTATGTAAATTATATAATATATATTTGGTGTAGTTTTTGATATTTTACATAGAGTGTAATATATATTTACTGTCATTTTTGATATTTTATTTAGAGTGTAGAATATACATTTGGTGTAATTTTTGATATTTTATGTACAGTATATTAAATATAATTACTGAATATTTTGATAGTTTATTTGCAGTATATATAACACATATTTGGTGTACTTTTTGATATTTTATGTAGAGTAGATAATATATACTTACTGTAATTTTTGATATTTTATTTACAGTATGTAAAATGTATTTGGTGTAGTTATAGTTAATATTATATGTACAATATATGAAATATATTTACTGTACTTTTTGATATTTTATGTACAGTATATAATATATATTTGGTGTACTTTTGATATTTTATGTAAATTATATACTATATATTTGGTGTAGTTTTTGATATTTTACATAGAGTGTAATATATATTTACTGTCATTTTTGATATTTTATTTAGAGTGTATAATATACATTTGGTGTAATTTTTGATATTTTATGTACAGTATATTAAATATAATTACTGAAGAATTTGATAGTTTATTTACAGTATATATAACACATATTTGGTGTACTTTTTGATATTTTATGTACAGTAGATAATATATACTTACTGTAATTTTTTATATTTTATTTACCGTATGTAAAATGTATTTGGTGTACTTTTAGTTAATATTATATGTACAACATATGAAATATATTTACTGTACTTTTTGACATTTTATGTACAGTGTATAATATATATTTGGTGTACTTTTGATATTTTATGTAAATTATATAATATATATTTGGTGTAGTTTTTGATATTTTACATAGAGTGTAATATGTATTTACTGTCCTTTTTGATATTTTATTTAGAGTGTATAATATACATTTGGTGTAATTTTTGATATTTTATGTACAGTATATTAAATATAATTACTGAAGATTTTGATAGTTTATTTACAGTATATATAACACATATTTGGTGTACTTTTTGATATTTTATGTACAGTAGATAATATATACTGACTGTAATTTTTGATATTTTATTTACAGTATGTAAAATGTATTTGGTGTAGTTTTAGTTAATATTATATGTACAATATATGAAATATATTTACTGTACTTTTTGATATTTTATGTACAGTATATAATATATATTTGGTGTACTTTTGATATTTTATGTAAATTATATAATATATACTTGGTGTAGTTTTTGATATTTTACATAGAGTGTAATATATATTTACTGTCCTTTTTGATATTTTATTTAGAGTGTATAATATACATTTGGTGTAATTTTTGATATTTTATGAACAGTATATTAAATATAATTACTGAAGATTTTGATAGTTTATTTACAGTATATATAACACATATTTGGTGTACTTTTTGATATTTTATGTAGAGTAGATAATATATACCTACTGTAATTTTTGATACTTTATTTACAGTATGTAAAATGTATTTGGTGTACTTTTAGTTAATATTATATGTACAATATATGAAATATATTTACTGTACTTTTTGATATTTTATATACACTATATAAGATATATTTGGTGTACTTTTGATACTTTATGTAAATTATATAATATATATTTGGTGTAGTTTTTGATATTTTACATAGAGTGTAATATATATTTACTGTCCTTTTTGATATTTTATTTAGAGTGTATAATATACATTTGGTGTAATTTTTGATATTTTATGTACAGTATATTAAATATAATTACTGAATATTTTGATAGTTTATTTACAGTATATATAACACATATTTGGTGTACTTTTTAATAGTTTATGTACAGTAGACAATATATACTTACTGTAATTTTGATATTTTATTTACAGTTTGTAAAATGTATTTGGTGTACTTTTAGTTAATATTATATGTACAATATATGAAATATATTTACTGTCCTTTTTTATATTTAATGTACAGTATATAATATATATTTGGTGTACTTTTGATATTTTATGTAAATTATATAATATATATTTGGTGTAGTTTTTGATATTTTACATAGAGTGTAATATATATTTACTGTCATTTTTGATATTTTATTTAGAGTGTATAATATACATTTGTGGTAATTTTTGATATTTTATGTACAGTATATTAAATATAATTACTGAAGATTTTGATAGTTTATTTACAGTCTATATAACACATATTTGGTGTTCTTTGTGATATTTTATGTACAGTAGATAATATATACTTACTGTAACTTTTGATATTTTATTTACAGTATGTAAAATGTATTTGGTGTAGTTTTAGTTAATATTATATGTACAATATATGAAATATATTTACTGTACATTTTGATATTTTATGTACAGTATATAATATATATTTGGTGTACTTTTGATATTTTATGTAAATTATGTAATATATATGTGGTGTAGTTTTTGATATTTTACATAGAGTGTAATATATATTTACTGTCCTTTTTGATATTTTATTTAGAGTGTATAATGTACATTTGGTGTACTTTTTGATATTTTATGAACAGTATATTAAATATAATTACTGAAGATTTTGATAGTTTATTTACAGTATATATAACACATATTTGGTGTACTTTTTGATATTTTATGTACAGTAGATAATATATACTTACTGTAATTTTTGATATTTTATTTACAGTATATAAAATATATTTGGTGTAGTTTTAGTTAATATTATATGTACAATATATGAAATATATTTACTGTACTTTTTGATATTTTATGTACAGTATATAATATATATTTGGTGTACTTTTGATATTTTATGTAAATTATATACTATATATTTGGTGTAGTTTTTGATATTTTACATAGAGTGTAATATATATTTACTGTCATTTTTGATATTTTATTTTGAGTGTATAATATACATTTGGTGTAATTTTTGATATTTAATGTACAGTATATTAAATATAATTACTGAAGATTTTGATAGTTTATTTACAGTATATATAACACATATTTGGTGTACTTTTTGATATTTTATGTACAGTAGATAATATATACTTACGGTAATTTTTTTTTTTTTACAGTATGTAAAATGTATTTGGTGTACTTTTAGTTAATATTATATGTACAACATATGAAATATATTTACTGTACTTTTTGATATTTTATGTACAGTATATAATATATATTTGGTGTACTATTGATATTTTATGTAAATTATATAATATATATTTGGTGTAGTTTTTGATATTTTACATAGAGTGTAATACATATTTGCTGTCCTTTTTGATATTTTATTTAGAGTGTATAATATACATTTGGTGTAATTTTTGATATTTTATGTACATTATATTAATTATTATTTCTGAAGATTTTGATAGTTTATTTACAGTATATATAACACATATTTGGTGTACTTTTTGATATTTTATGTACAGTAGATAATATATACTGACTGTAATTTTTGATATTTTATTTACAGTATGTAAAA
The DNA here is from genome assembly GCF_029289425.2 of Pan paniscus. Taxonomy (NCBI): domain Eukaryota; kingdom Metazoa; phylum Chordata; class Mammalia; order Primates; family Hominidae; genus Pan; species Pan paniscus. Next base: position 11,063,476 of record NC_073263.2, on the reverse strand, counting down.
TGTATTTGCTGTACTTTTAGTTAATATTATATGTACAATATATGAAATATAGTTACTGTACTTTTTGATATTTTATGTACAGTATATAATATATATTTGGTGTACTTTTGAAATTTTATATAAATTATATAATATATATTTGGTGTAGTTTTTTATATTTTACATAGAGTGTAATATATATTTACTGTCCTTTTTGATATTTTATTTACAGTGTATAATATACATTTGGTGTAATTTTTGATATTTTATGAACAGTATATTAAATATAATTACTGAAGATTTTGATAGTTTATTTACAGTATATATAACACATATTTGGTGTACTTTTTGATATTTTATGTACAGTAGATAATATAAACTTACTGTAATTTTTGATATTTTATTTACAGTATGTAAAATGTATTTGGTGTACTTTTAGTTAATATTATATGTACAATATATGAAATATATTTACTGTACTTTTTGATATTTTATGTACAGTATATAATATATATTTAGTGTACTTTTGATATTTTATGTAAATTATATAATATATATTTGGTGTAGTTTTTGATATTTTACATAGAGTGTAATATATATTTACTGTCCTATTTGATATTTTATTTAGAGTGTATAATATACATTTGGTGTAATTTTTGACATTTTTTGAACAGTATATTAAATATAATTACTGTAGTTTTTGATAGTAAACTTACGGTATGTATTAGACATATTTGGTGTACTTTTTGATATTTTATGTACAGTATGTAATATATATTTACTGTTCTTTTTGATATTTTATTTACAGTATATAAAATGTATTTGGTGTACTTTTAGTTAATATTAAGTGTACAATATATGAAATGTATTTACTGTACGTATTGATATTTTATGTACAATATATAAGATATATTTGCTGGCCTTTTGATATTTTATGTAAATTATATAATATATATTTGGTGTAGTTTTTGATATTTTACATAGAGTGTAATATATATTTACTGTCGTTTTTGATATTTTATTTAGAGTGTATAATATACATTTGTTGTAATTTTTTATATTTTATGTACAGTATATTAAATATAATTACTGAAGCTTTTGATAGTTTATTTACAGTATTTATAACACATATTTGGTGTTCTTTTTGATATTTTATGTACAGTAGATATATCTACTTACTGTAATTTTTGATATTTTATTTACAGTATGTAAAATGTATTTGGTGTACTTTTAGTTAATATTATATGTACAATATATGAATCATATTTACTGTACTTTTTGATATTTTATGTACAGTATATAATATATATTTGGTGTACATTTGATATTTTATGCAAATTATATAATATATATTTGGTGTAGTTTTTGATATTTTACATAGAGTGTAATATATATTTACTGTCATTTTTGATATTATATTTGGAGTGTATAATATATATTTGGTGTAATTTTTGATATTTTATGTACAGTATATTAAATATAATTACTGAAGATTTTGATAGTATATTTACAGTATATATAACACATAATTGGTGTACTTTTTTATATTTTATGTACAGTAGATAATATATACTTGCTGTAATTTTTGATATTTTATTTACAGTATGTAAAATGTATTTGGTGTACTTTTAGTTAATATTATATGTACAATATATGAAATATATTTACTGTACTTTTTGATATTTTATCTACAGTATATAATATATATTTGGTGTACTTTTGATATTTTATGTAAATTATGCAATATATATTTGGTGTAGTATTTGATATTTTACATAGAGTGTAATATATATTTACTGTCATTTTTGATATATTATTTAGAGTGTATAATATACATTTCGTGTAATTATTGATATTTTATGTACAGTATATTAAATATAATTACTGAAGCTTTTGATAGTTTATTTACAGTATATATAACACATATTTGGTGTACTTTTTGATATTTTATGTACAGTAGATAATATTTACTTACTGTAATTTTTTATATTTTATTTACAGTCTGTAAAATGTATTTGGTGTACTTTTAGTTAATATTATACGTACAATATGTGAAATATATTTACTGTACTTTTTGATATTTTATGTACAGTAGATAATATAAACTTACTGTAATTTTTTATATGTTATTTACAGTATGTAAAATGTATTTGGTGTAATTTTACTTAATATTATATGTACAATATATGAAATATATTTACTGTACTTTTTGATATTTTATGTACAGTATATAATATATATTTGGTGTACTTTTGATATTTTATGTAAATTATATAATATATATTTGGTGTAGTTTTTCATATTTTACATAGAGTGTAATATATATTTACTGTCCTTTTTGGTATTTTATTTAGAGTGTATAATATACATTTGGTGTAATTTTTGATATTTTATGAACAGTATATTAAATATAATTACTGAAGATTTTGATAGTTTATTTACAGTATATATAACACATATTTGGTGTACTTTTTCATATTTTATGTACAGTAGATAATATATACTTACTGTAATTTTTTATATTTTATTTACAGTATGTAAAATGGATTTGTTGTACTTTTAGTTAACATTATATGTACAATATATGAAATATATTTACTGTACTTTTTGATATTTTATATACAGTAAATAATATGTATTTGGTGTACTTTTGATATTTTATGTAAATTATATAATATACATTTGGTGTAGTTTTTGATATTTTACATAGAGTGTAATATATATTTACTGTCCTTTTTGATATTTTACTTAGAGTGTATAATATACATTTGGTGTAATTTTTGATATATTATGAACAGTATATTAAATATAATACTGAAGATTTTAATAGTTTATTTACAGTATATATAACACATATTTGGTGTACTTTTTTATATATTATATACAGTAGATAATATATACTTACTGTAATTTTTTATATTTTATTTACAGTATGTAAAATGTATTTGGTGTACTTTTAGTTAATATTATATGTACAGTATATGAAATATATTTACTGTACTTTTTGATATTTTATGTACAGTATATAATATGTATTTGGTGTACTTTTGATATTTTATGAAAATTATATAATATATATTTGGTGTAGTTTTTGATATTTTACATAGAGTGTAATATATATTTTCTGTACTTTTTGATATTTTATTTAGAGTGTATAATATACATTTGGTGTAATTTTTGATATTTTATGCACAGTATATTAAATATAATTACTGAAGGTTTTGATAGTTTATTTACAGTATATATAACACATATTTGGTTTACTTTTTGATATTTTATGTACAGTAGATAATATATACTTACTGTAATTTTTTATATTTTATTTACAGTCTGTAAAATGTATTTGGTGTACTTTTAGTTAATATTATATGTACTATATATGAAATATATTTACTGTACTTTTTGATATTTTATGTACAGTATATAATATATATTTGGTGTACTTTTGATATTTTATGTAAATTATATAATACATATTTGGTGTAGTTTTTGATATTTTACATAGAGTGTAATATATATTTACTGTCCTTTTTGTTATTTAATTTAGAGTGTATAATATACATTTGGTGTAATTTTTGATATTTTATGAACAGTATATTAAATATAATTACTGAAGATTTTGATAGTTTTTTTACAGTATATATAACACATATTTAGTGTACTTTTTGATATTTTATGTACAGTAGATAATATATACTTACTGTAATTTTTTATATTTTATTTACAGTCTGTAAAATGTATTTGGTGTACTTTTAGTTAATATTATATGTACAATATGTGAAATATATTTACTGTACTATTTGATATTTTATGTACAGTAGATAATATAAAGTTACTGTAATTTTTTATATGTTATTTACAGTATGAAAAATGTATTTGGTGTACTTTTAGTTAATAATATATGTACAACATATGAAATATATTTACTGTACTTTTTGATATATTTTGTACAGTATATAATATATATTTGGTGTACTTTTGATATTTTATGTAAATTATATAATATATACTTGGTTTAGTTTTTGATATTTTACATAGAGTGTAATATATATTTACTGTCCTTTTTGATTTTTAATTTAGAGTGTATAATATACATTTGGTGTAATTTTTGATATTTTATGAACAGTATATTAAATATAATTACTGAAGATTTTGATAGTATATTTACAGTATATATAACACATATTTGGTGTACTTTTTCATATTTTATGTACAGTAGATTATATATACTTACTGTAATTTTTGATAATTGATTTACAGTATGTAAAATGTATTTGGTGTACTTTAATTATTATTATATGTACAATATATGAAATATAGTTACTGTACTTTTTGATATTTTATGTACAGTATATAATATATATTTGGTGTAATTTTGATATTTTATGTAAATTATATAATATATACTTCGTGTAGTTTTTGGTATTTTACATAGTGTGTAATATATATTTACTGTCTTTTTGATATTTTATTTAGAGTGTATAATATACATTTGGTGTAATTTTTGGTATTTTATGAACAGTATATTAAATATAATTACTGAATATTTTGATAGTTTATTTACAGTATATATAACACATATTTGGTGTACTTTTTGATATTTTATGTACAGTAGATAATATATACTTACTGTAATTTTTTATATTTTATTTACAGTCTGTAAAATGTATTTGGTGTACTTTTAGTTATATTATACGTACAATATGTGAAATATATTTACTGTACTTTTTGATATTTTATGTACAGTAGATAATATAAACTTACTGTAATTTTTTATATGTTATTTACAGTATGTAAAATGTATTTGGTGTAATTTTACTTAATATTATATGTACAATATATGAAATATATTTACTGTACTTTTTGATATTTTATGTACAGTATATAATATATATTTGGTGTACTTTAATATTTTATGTAAATTATATGATATATATTTGGTGTAGTTTTTCATATTTTACATAGAGTGTAATATATATTTACTGTCCTTTTTGGTATTTTATTTAGAGTGTATAATATACATTTGGTGTAATTTTTGATATTTTATGAACAGTATATTAAATATAATTACTGAAGATTTTGATAGTTTATTTACAGTATATATAACACATATTTGGTGTACTTTTTCATATTTTATGTACAGTAGATAATATATACTTACTGTAATTTTTTATATTTTATTTACAGTATGTAAAATGGATTTGTTGTACTTTTAGTTAACGTTATATGTACAATATATGAAATATATTTACTGTACTTTTTGATATTTTATATACAGTAAATAATATGTATTTGGTGTACTTTTGATATTTTATGTAAATTATAAAATATATATTTGGTGTAGTTTTTGATATTTTACATAGAGTGTAATATATATTTACTGTCCTTTTTGATATTTTATTTAGAGTGTATAATATACATTTGGTGTAATTTTTGATATTTTATGAACAGTATATTAAATATAATACTGAAGATTTTAATAGTTTATTTACAGTATATATAACACATTTTTGGTGTACTTTTTTATATTTTATATACAGTAGATAATATATACTTACTGTAATTTTTTATATTTTATTTACAGTATGTTAAATGTATTTGGTGTACTTTTAGTTAATATTATATGTACAGTATATGAAATATATTTACTGTACTTTTTGATATTTTATGTACAGTATATAATATGTATTTGGTGTACTTTTGATATTTTATGAAAATTATATAGTATATATTTGGTGTAGTTTTTGATATTTTACATAGAGTGTAATATATATTTTCTGTCCTTTTTGATATTTTATTTAGAGTGTATAATATACATTTGGTGTAATTTTTGATATTTTATGAACAGTATATTAAATATAATTACTGAAGATTTTGATAGTTTATTTACAGTATATATAACACATATTTGGTGTACTTATTGGTATTTTATGTACAGTAGATAATATATGCTTACTGTAATATTTTGTATTTTATTTACAGTATGTAAAATGTATTTGGTGTAATTTTAGTTAATATTATATGTCCAATATATGAAATATATTTACTGTACTTTTTGATATATTATGTACAGTAGATAATATATACTTACTGCAATTTTTCATATTTTATTTACAGTATGTAAAATGTATTTGGTGTAATTTTAGTTAATATTAAATGTACAATATATGAAATATATTTACTGTACTTTTTGATATTTTATGTACAGTATACAATTTATATTTGGTGTACTTTTGATATTTTATGTAAATTATATAGTATGTATTTGGTGTAGATTTTGATATTTCACATAGAGTGTAATATATATTTACTGTCTTTTTGATATTTTATTTAGAGTGTATAATATACATTTGGTGTAATTATTGGTATTTTATGAACAGTATATTAAATATAATTACTGAAGATTTTGATAGTTTATTTACAGTATATATAACACATATTTGGTGTACTTTTTGGTATTTTATGTACAGTAGATAATATATTCTTACTGTAATTTTTTATGTTTTATTTACAGTCTGTAAAATGTATTTGGTGTACATTTAGTTAATATTATATGTACAATATGTGAAATATATTTACTGTACTTTTTGATATTTTATGTACAGTAGATAATATAAACTTACTGTAATTTTTTTATATTTTATTTACAGTATGTAAAATGTATTTGGTGTACTTTTAGTTAATATTATATGTACAACATATGAAATATATTTACTGTAGTTTTTGATATTTTATGTACAGTATATAATATATATTTGGTGTACTTTTGATATTTTATGTAAATTATATAATATATACTTGGTTTAGTTTTTGATATTTTACATAGAGTGTAATATATATTTACTGTCCTTTTTGATATTTAATTTAGAGTTTATAATATGTATTTGGTGTAATTTTTGATATTTTATGAACAGTATATTAAATATAATTACTGAAGATTTTGATAGTTTATTTACAGTATATATAACACATATTTGGTGTAATTTTTCATATTTTTTTACAGTAGATAATATATACTTACTGTAATTTTTGATATTTTATTTACAGTATGTAAAATGTATTTGGTGTACTTTTAGTTAATATTATATGTACAATATATGAAATATATTTACTGTACTTTTTGATATTTTATGTACAATATATAATATATATTTGGTGTACTTTTGATATTTAATGTAAATTATATAATATATATTTGGTGTAGTTTTTTATATTTTACATAGAGTGTAATATATATTTACTGTCCTTTTTGATATTTTATTTAGAGTGTATAATATACATTTGGTGTAATTTTTGATATTTTATGAACAGTATATTAAATATAATTACTGAAGATTTTGATAGTTTATTTACAGTATATATAACACATATTTGGTGTACTTTTTGATATTTTATGTACAGTAGATTATGTGTACTTACTGTAATATTTGATATTTTATTTACAGTATGTAAAATGTATTTGGTGTATTTTAGTTATTATTATATGTACAATATATGAAATATATTTACTGTACTTTTTGATATTTTATGTACAGTGTATAATATATATTTGGTGTACTTTTGATATTTTATGAAAATTATATAATATATACTTGGTGTAGTTTTTGATATTTTACATAGATTGTAATATATATTTACTGTCTTTTTGATATTTTATTTAGAGTGTATAATATACATTTGGTGTAATTTTTGGTATTTTATGCACAGTATATTAAATATAATTACTGAAGGTTTTGATAGTTTATTTACAGTATATATAACACATATTTGGTGTACTTTTTGATATTTTATGTACAGTAGATAATATATACGTACTGTAATTTTTTATATTTTATATACAGTCTGTAAAATGTATTTGGTGTACTTTTAGTTAATATTATATGTACAATATATGAAATATATTTACTGTACTTTTTGATATTTTATGTACAGTATATAATATATATTTGGTGTACTTTTGATATTTTATGTAAGTTATATAATATATATTTGGTGTAGTTTTTGATATTTTACATAGAGTGTAATATATATTTACTGTCCTTTTTGATATTTTATTTAGAGTGTATAATATACATTTGGTGTAATTTTTGATATTTTATGAACAGTATATTAAATATAATTACTGAAGATTTTGATAGTTTATTTACAGTATATATAACACATATTTGGTGTACTTTTTGATATTTTATGTACAGTAGATAATATATACTTACTGTAATTTTTTATATTTTATTTACAGTCTGTAAAATGTATTTGGTGTACTTTTAGTTAATATTATATGTACAACATGTGAAATATATTTACTGTACTTTTTGATATTTTATGTACAGTAGATAATATAAACTTACTGTAATTTTTTATATTTTATTTACAGTATGTAAAATGTATTTAGTGTACTTTTAGTTAATATTATATGTACAACATATGAAATATATTTACTGTACGTTTTGATATATTTTGTACAGTATATAATATATATTTGGTGTACTTTTGATATTTTATGTAAATTATATAATATATACTTGGTTTAGTTTTTGATATTTTACATAGAGTGTAATATATATTTACTGTCCTTTTTGATATTTAATTTAGAGTGTATAATATACATTTGGTGTAATTTTTGATATTTTATGAACAGTATATTAAATATAATTACTGAAGATTTTGATAGTTTATTTACAGTATATATAACACATATTTGGTGTACTTTTTCATATTTTTTGTACAGTAGATAATATATACTTACTGTAATTTTTGATATTTTATTTACAGTATGTAAAATGTATTTGGTGTACTTTTAGTTAATATTATATGTACAATATATGAAATATATTTACTGTACTTTTTGATATTTTATGTACAATATATAATATATATTTGGTGTACTTTTGATATTTTATGTAAATTATATAATATATATTTGGTGTAGTTTTTGATATTTTACATACTGTGTAATATATATTTACTGCCTTTTGATATTTTATTTAGAGTGTATAATATACATTTGGTGTAATTTTTGATATTTTATGAACAGTATATTAAATATAATTACTGAAGATTTTGATAGTTTATTTACAGTATATATAACACATATTTGGTGTACTTTTTGATATTTTATGTACAGTAGATAATATATAATTACTGTAATTTTTTATATTTTATTTACAGTCTGTAAAAGGTATTTGGTGTACTTTTAGTTAATATTATATGTACAACATGTGAAATATATTTACTGTACTTTTTGATATTTTATGTACAGTAGATAATATAAACTTACTGTAATTTTTTATATTTTATTTACAGTATGTAAAATGTATTTAGTGTACTTTTAGTTAATATTATATGTACAACATATGAAATATATTTACTGTACGTTTTGATATATTTTGTACAGTATATAATATATATTTGGTGTACTTTTGATATTTTATGTAAATTATATAATATATACTTGGTTTAGTTTTTGATATTTTACATAGAGTGTAATATATATTTACTGTCCTTTTTGATATTTAATTTAGAGTGTATAATATACATTTGGTGTAATTTTTGATATTTTATGAACAGTATATTAAATATAATTACTGAAGATTTTGATAGTTTATTTACAGTATATATAACACATATTTGGTGTACTTTTTCATATTTTTTGTACAGTAGATAATATATACTTACTGTAATTTTTGATATTTTATTTACAGTATGTAAAATGTATTTGGTGTACTTTTAGTTAATATTATATGTACAATATATGAAATATATTTACTGTACTTTTTGATATTTTATGTACAATATATAATATATATTTGGTGTACTTTTGATATTTTATGTAAATTATATAATATATATTTGGTGTAGTTTTTGATATTTTACATACTGTGTAATATATATTTACTGTCTTTTTGATATTTTATTTAGAGTGTATAATATACATTTGGTGTAATTTTTGATATTTTATGAACAGTATATTAAATATAATTACTGAAGATTTTGATAGTTTATTTACAGTATATATAACACATATTTGGTGTACTTTTTGATATTTTATGTACAGTAGATTATATATACTTACTGTAATTTTTGATATTTTATTTACAGTATGGAAAATGTTTTTGGTGTACTTTTAGTTATTACTATATGTACAATATATGAAATATATTTACTGTACTTTTTGATATTTTATGTACATTATATAATATATATTTGGTGTACTTTTGATATTTTATGTAAATTATATAATATATACTTTGTGTAGTTTTTGATATTTTACATAGTGTGTAATATATATTTACTGTCTTTTTGATATTTTATTTAGAGTGTATAATATACATTTGGTGTAATTTTTGATATTTTATGTACAGTTTATTAAATATAATTACTGAAGATTTTGATAGTTTATTTACAGTATATATAACACATATTTGGTGTACTTTTTGATAGTTTATGTACAGTAGATAATATATACTTACTGTAATTATTTATATTTTATTTACAGTATTTAAAATGTATTTGTTGTACTTTTAGTTAATATTATATGTACAATATATGAAATATATTTACTGTACTTTTTGATATTTTATGTACAGTAGATAATATATACTTACAGTAATTTTTGATATTTTATTTACAGTATGTAAAATGTATTTGGTGTACTTTTAGTTAATATTATATGTACAATATATGAAATATATTTACTGTACTTTTTGACACTTTATGTACAGTACATAATATATATTTTGTGTACTTTTGATATTTTATGTAAATTATATAATATATAATTGGTGTAGTTTTTCATATTTTACATAGAGTGTAATATATATTTACTGTCCTCTTTGATATTTTATTTACAGTGTATAATATACATTTGGTGTAATTTTTGATATTTTATGAACAGTATATTAAATATAATTACTGAAGATTTTGATAGTTTGTTTACAGTATATATAACACATATTTGGTGTACTTTTTGATATTTTATGTACAGTAGATAATATATACTTACTGTAATTCTTTATATTTTATTTACAGTATGTAAAATGCATTTGGTGTACTTTTAGTTAATATTATATGTACAATATATGAAATATATTTACTGTAATTTTTGATATTTTATGTACAGTATATAATATATATTTGGTGTACTTTTGATATTTTATGTAAATTAAATAATATATATTTGGTGTAGTTTTTGATATTTTACATAGAGTGTAATATATATTTACTGTCATTTTTGATATTTTATTTTGAGTGTATAATATACATTGGGTGTAATTTTTGTTATTTTATGTACAGTATATTAAATATAATTACTGAAGATTTTGATAATTTATTTACAGTATATATAACACATATTTGGTGTAGTTTTTGATATTTTATGTACAGTAGATAATATATACTTACAGTAGTTTTTGATATTTTATTTACAGTATGTTAAATGTATTTGGTGTACTTTATTTAATATTATATGTACAATATATGAAATATATTTACTGTACTTTTTGATATTTTATGTACAGTAGATAATATATACTTACTGTAATTTTTGATATTTTATTTACAGTGTGTGAAATGTATTTGGTGTACTTTATTTAATATTATATGTACAATATATGAAATATATTTACTGTACTTTTTGATATTTTATGTACAGTATATAATATATATTTGGTGTACTTTTGATATTTTATGTAAATTATATAATATATATTTGGTGTAGTTTTTGATATTTTACATAGAGTGTAATATATATTTACTTTCCTTTTTGATATTTTATTTAGAATGTATAATATACATTTGGTGTAATTTTTGATATTTTATGAACAGTATATTAAATATAATTACTGAAGATTTTGATAGTTTATTTACAGTATATATAACACATATTTGGAGTACTTTTTGATATTTTATGTACAGTAGATAATATATACTTAGTGTAATTTTTTATATTTTATTTACAGTATGTAAAATGTATTTGTTGTACTTTTAGTTAATATTATATGTACAAAATATGAAATATATTTACTGTACTTTTTGATATTTTATGTACAGTAGTTAATATATACTTACTGTAATTTTTGATATTTTATTTACAGTATGTAAAATGTATTTGGTGTACTTTTAGTTAATATTATATGTACAATATATGAAATATATTTACTGTACTTCTTGATATTTTATGTACAGTATATAATATATATTTGGTGTACTTTTGATATTTTATGTAAATTATATAATATATACTTGGTGTAGTTTTTGATATTTTACATAGAGTGTAATATATATTTACTGTCCTTTTTGATATGTTATTTAGAGTGTATAATATACATTTGGTGTAATATTTGATATTTTATGTACAGTATATTAAATATAATTACTGAAGATTTTGATAGTTTATTACAGTATATATACATCCCATATTTGGTGTACTTTTTGATATTTTATGTACAGTAGATGATATATACTTACTGTAATTTTTGATATTTTATTTACAGTATGTAAAATGTATTTGGTGTAATTTTAGTTAATATTATATGTACAATATATGAAATATATTTACTGTACTTTTTGGTATTTTATGTACAGTATATAATATATATTTGGTGTACTTTTGATATTTTACGTAAATTATATAATATATATTTGGTGTAATTTTTGATATTTTCCATAGAGTGTAATATATATTTACTGTCTTTTTGATATTTTATTTAGAGTGTATAATATACATTTGGTGTAATTTTTGATATTTTATGAACAGTATATTAAATATAATTACTGAGGATTTTGATAGTTTATTTACAGTATATATAACACATATTTGGTGTACTTTTTGATATTTTATGTACAGTAGATAATATATACTTACTGCAATATTTATATTTTATTTACAGTATGTAAAATGTATTTGGTGTACTTTTAGTTAATATTATATGTACAATATATGAAATACATTTACTGTACTATTTGATATTTTATGTACAGTAGATAATATATACTTACTGTAATTTTTGATATTTTATTTACAGTATGTAAAATGTATTTGGTGGACTTTTAATTAATATTATATGTACAGTATATGAAATATATTTACTGTACTTTTTGGTATTTTATGTACAGTATATAATATATATTTGGTGTACTTTTGATATTTTATGTAAATTATATAATATATATTTGGTGTAGTTTTTGATATTTTACATAGAGTGTAATATATATTTACTGTCATTTTTGATATATTATTTAGAGTGTATAATGTACATTTGGTGTAATTTTTGATATTTTATGTACAGTATATTAAATATAATTACTGAAGATATTGATAGTTTATTTACAGTATATATAACACATATTTGGTGTACTTTTTGATATTTTATGTACAGTAGATAATATATACTTACTGTAATTTTTGATATTTTATTTACAGTATGTAAAATGTATTCGGTGTACTTTATTTAATATTATATGTACAATATATGAAATATATTTACTGTACTTTTTGATATTTTATGTACAGTAGATAATATATACTTACTGTAATTTTTGATATTTTATTTACAGTGTGTGAAATGTATTTGGTGTACTTTATTTAATATTATATGTACAATATATGAAATATATTTACTGTACTTTTTGATATTTTATGTACAGTATATAATATATATTTCGTGTACTTTTGATATTTTATGTAAATTATATAATATATATTTGGTGTAGTTTTTGATATTTTACATAGAGTGTAATATATATTTACTTTCCTTTTTGATATTTTATTTAGAATGTATAATATACATTTGGTGTAATTTTTGATATTTTATGAACAGTATATTAAATATAATTACTGAAGATTTTGATAGTTTATTTACAGTATATATAACACATATTTGGAGTACTTTTTGATATTTTATGTACAGTAGATAATATATACTTACTGTAATTTTTTATATTTTATTTACAGTATGTAAAATGTATTTGTTGTACTTTTAGTTAATATTATATGTACAAAATATGAAATATATTTACTGTACTTTTTGATATTTTATGTACAGTAGTTAATATATACTTACTGTAATTTTTGATATTTTATTTACAGTATGTAAAATGTATTTGGTGTACTTTTAGTTAATATTATATGTACAATATATGAAATATATTTACTGTACTTCTTGATATTTTATGTACAGTATATAATATATATTTGGTGTACTTTTGATATTTTATGTAAATTATATAATATATACTTGGTGTAGTTTTTGATATTTTACATAGAGTGTAATATATAATTACTGTCCTTTTTGATATTTTATTTAGAGTGTATAATATACATTTGGTGTAATTTTTTATATTTTATGAACAGTATATTAAATATAATTACTGAAGATTTTGATAGTTTATTTACAGTATATATAACACATATTTGGTGTACTTTTTGATAGTTTATGTACAGTAGATAATATATACTTACTGTAATTATTTATATTTTATTTACAGTATTTAAAATGTATTTGTTGTACTTTTAGTTAATATTATATGTACAATATATGAAATATATTTACTGTACTTTTTGATATTTTATGTACAGTAGATAATATATACTTACAGTAATTTTTGATATTTTATTTACAGTATGTAAAATGTATTTGGTGTACTTTTAGTTAATATTATATGTACAATATATGAAATATATTTACTGTACTTTTTGATACTTTATGTACAGTATATAATATATATTTGGTGTACTTTTGATATTTTATGTAAATTATATAATATATAATTGGTGTAGTTTTTCATATTTTACATAGAGTGTAATATATATTTACTGTCCTTTTTGATATTTTATTTACAGTGTATAATATACATTTGGTGTAATTTTTGATATTTTATGAACAGTATATTAAATATAATTACTGAGGATTTTGATAGTTTATTTACAGTATATATAACACATATTTGGTGTACTTTTTGATATTTTATGTACAGTAGATAATATATACTTACTGTAATTTTTTATAATTTATTTACAGTATGTAAAATGTATTTGTTGTACTTTTAGTTAATATTATATGTACAATACATGAAATATATTTACTGTACTTTTTGATATTTTATGGACAGTATGTAATATATATTTGGTGTACTTTTGATATTTTATGTAAATTATATAATATATATTTGGTGTAGTTTTTGCTATTTTACATAGTGTGTAATATATATTTACTGTCCTTTTTGATATTTTATTTAGAGTGTATAATATACATTTGGTGTAATTTTTGATATTTTATGTACAGTATATTAAATATAATTACTGAAGCTTTTGATAGTTTATTTACAGTATATATAACACATATTTGGTGTACTTTTTGATATTTTATGTACAGTAGATAATATGTACTTAGTGTAATTTCTGATATTTTATTTACAGTATGTAAAATAAATTTGGTGTACCTTTAGTTAATATTATATGTACAATATATCAAATATATTTACTGTACTTTTTGATATTTTATGTAAAGTATATAATATATATTTGGTGTACTTTTGATATTTTATGTAAATTATATAATATATATTTGGTGTAGTTTTTGATATTTTACATAGAGTGTAATATATATTTACTGTCATTTTTGATATTTTATTTAGAGTGTATAATATACATTTGGTGTAATTATTGATATTTTATGTACAGTATATTTAATATAATTACTGAAGGTTTTGATAGTTTATTTACAGTATATATAACACATCTTTGGTGTACATTTGATATTTTATGTACAGTAGATACTATATACTTACTGTAATTTTTGATATTTTATTTACAGTATGTAAAATATATTTGGTGTACCTTTATTTAATATTATATGTACAATATATGAAATATATTTACCGTACTTTTTGATATTTTATGTACAGTATATAATATATATTTGGTGTACTTTTGATATTTTATGTAAATTATAGAATATATATTTGGTGTAGTTTTTGATATTTTACATAGAGTGTAATATATATTTACTGTCATTTTTGATATTTTATTTAGAGTGTATAATATACCTTTGGTGTAATTATTGATATTTAATGTACAGTATATTAAATATAATTACTGAAGATTTTGATAGTTTATTTACAGTATATATTACGCATATTTGGTGTACTTTTTGATATTTTATGTACAGTAGATAATATATACTTACTGTAATTTTTGATATTTTATTTACAGTATGTAATATGTATTTGTTGCACTTTTAGTTAATATTATATGTACAATATATGAAATATATTTACTGTACTTTTTGATATTTTATGTACAGTATATAATATATATTTGGTGTACCTTTGATATTTTATGTAAATTATATAATATATATTTGGTGTAGTTTTTGATATTTTACATAGAGTGTAATATATATTTACTCTCATTTTTGATATTTTATTTAGAGTGTATAATATACATTTGGTGTAATTATTGATATTTTATGTACAGTATATTTAATATAATTACTGAAGATTTTGATAGTTTATTTATAGTATATATAACACATATTTGGTGTACTTTTTGATATTTTATGTACAGTAGATAATATACACTTACTGTAATTTTTGATATTTTATTTACAGTATGTAAAATGTATTTGGTGTACTTTTAGTTAATATCATATGTACAATATATGAAATATATTTACTGTACATTTTGATATTTTATGTAGTGTATATAATATATATTTGGTGTACTTTTGATATTTTATGTAAATTATATAATATATATTTGGTGTAATTTTTGATATTTTACATAGGGTGTGTAATATATATTTACTGTACTTTTTGATATTTTCTTTACAGTATATAATATACATTTGGTTTAATTTTTGATATTTTATGTACATTATGTAATATATATTTACTGTATTTTTGATATATTATTTACAGTATAGAAAATGTATTTTGTGTAGTTTTAGTTAATATTATAACTACAATATATGAAATAAAGTTACTGTACTTTTTGATATTTAATGTACAGTATATAATAAATATTTGGTGTACTTTTGATATTTTACGTACAGTATGTAATATATATTTACTGTACTTTTTGATATTTTATTTACAGTATATAAAATGTATTTGGTGTACTTTTAGTTAATATTATATATACAATATATGAAATATATTTACTGTACTTTTTGATATTTTATGTACAGTATCCAAGATATATTTTCTGTCGTTTTGATATTTTATATAAATTATATAACATATATTTGGTGTAGTTTTTGATGTTTTACATAGGGTGTGTAATATATATTTAATGTACTTTTTGATATTTTATTTACAGTATATAAAATGTATTTGGTGTAGTTTTAGTTAATATTATATGTACAATATATGAAATATATTTACTGTACTTTTTGATATTTTATGTACAGTATATAATATATATTTGGTGTACATTTGATATTTTATGTAAATTATATAATATATATTTGGTGTAGTATTTGATATTTTACATAGAGTGTAATATATATTTACTGTCATTTTTGATATTTTATTTAGAGTGTATAATATACATTTGGTGTAATTTTTGTTATTTAATGTACAGTTTATTAATATAATTACTGAAGATTTTGATAGTTTATTTACAGTATATATAACACATATTTGGTGAACTTTTTGATATTTTATGTACAGTAGATAATATATACTTACTGTAATTTTTGATATTTTATTTACAGTATGTAATATGTATTTGTTGTACTTTTAGTTAATATTATATGTACAATATATGAAATATATTTACTGTACTTTTTGATATTTTATGTACAGTATATAATATATATTTGGTGTACCTTTGATATTTTATGTAAATTATATAATATATATTTGGTGTAGTTTTTGATATTTTACATAGAGTGTAATATATATTTACTCTCATTTTTGATATTTTATTTAGAGTGTATAATATACATTTGGTGTAATTATTGATATTTTATGTACAGTATATTTCATATAATTACTGAAGATTTTGATAGTTTATTTACAGTATATATAACACATGTTTGGTGTACTTTTTGATATTTTATGTACAGTAGATACTATATACTTACTGTAATTTTTGATATTTTATTTACAGTATGTAAAATGTATTTGCTGTACCTTTATTTAATATTATATGTACAATATATGAAATATATTTACCGTACTTTTTGATATTTTATGTACAGTATATAATATATATTTGGTGTACTTTTGATATTTTATGTAAATTATAGAATATATATTTGGTGTAGTTTTTGATATTTTACATCGAGTGTAATATATATTTACTGTCATTTTTGATATTTTATTTAGAGTGTATAATATACCTTTGGTGTAATTATTGATATTTTATGTACAGTATATTAAATATAATTACTGAAGATTTTGATAGTTTATTTACAGTATATATTACGCATATTTGGTGTACTTTTTGATATTTTATGTACAGTAGATAATATATATTTACTGTAATTTTTGATATTTTATTTACAGTATGTAAAATATATTTCGTGTACTTTTAGTTAATATTATATGTACAATATATGAAATATATTTACTGTACTTTCTGATATTTTTTGTAGAGTATATAATATATATTTGGTGTACTTTTGATATTTTATGTAAATTATATAATATATATTTGTTGTAGTTTTTGATATTTTACATAGAGTGTAATATATATTTACTGTCCTTTTTGATATTTTATTTAGAGTGTATAATATAAATTTGGTGTAATTATTGATATTTTATGTACAGTATATTAAATATAATTACTGAAGATTTTGATAGTTTATTTACAGTATATATAACACATATTTCGTGTACTTTTTGATATTTTATGTACAGTAGATAATATATACTTACTGTAATTTTTCATATTTTATTTACAGTATGTAAAATGTATTTGGTGTACTTTTAGTTAATATTATATGTACAATATATGAAATATATTTACTGTACATTTTGATATTTTATGTACTGTATATAATATATATTTGGTGTACTTTTGATATTTTATGTAAATTATATAATATATATTTGGTGTAATTTTTGATATTTTACATAGGGTGTGTAATATATATTTACTGTACTTTTTGATATTTTCTTTACAGTATATAATATACATTTGGTTTAATTTTTGATATTTTATGTACATTATGTAATATATATTTACTGTACTTTTTGATATATTATTTACAGTATAGAAAATGTATTTTGTGTAGTTTTAGTTAATATTATAACTACAACATATGAAATAAAGTTACTGTACTTTTTGATATTTAATGTACAGTATATAATAAATATTTGGTGTACTTTTGATATTTTATGTACAGTATGTAATATATATTTACTGTACTTTTTGATATTTCATTTACAGTATATAAAATGTATTTGGTGTACTTTTAGTTAATATTACATATACAATATATGAAATATATTTACTATATTTTTGATATTTTATGTACAGTATACAAGATATATTTGCTGTCCTTTTGATATTTTACATAAATTATATAACATATATTTGGTGTAGTTTTTGATGTTTTACATAGGGTATGTAATATATATTTAATGTACTTTTTGATATTTTGTTTACAGTATATAAAATGTATTTGGTGTAGTTTTAGTTAATATTATATGTACAATATATGAAATATATTTACTGTACTTTTTGATATTTTATGTACAGTATATAATATATATTTGGTGTACTTTTGATATTTTATGAAAATTATATAATATATATTTGGTGTAGTATTTGATATTTTACATAGAGTGTAATATATATTTACTGTCCTTTTTGATATTTTATTTAGAGTGTATAATATACATTTGGTGTAATTTTTGATATTTAATGTACAGTTTATTAATATAATTACTGAAGATTTTGATAGTTTATTTACAGTATATATAACACATATTTGGTGTACTTTTTGATATTTCATGTACAGTAGATAATATATACTTACTGTAATTTTTTATATTTTATTTACCGTATGTAAAATATATTTGTTGTACTTTTAGTTAACATTATATGTACAATATATGAAATATATTTTCTGTACTTTTTGATATTTTATGTACAGTACATAATGTTTATTTGGTGTACTTTTGATATTTTATGTAAATTATATAATATATATTTGGTGTAGTTTTTGATATTTTACATAGAGTGTAATATATATTTACTGTCCTTTTTGATATTTTATTTAGTGTGTATAATATACATTTGGTGTAATTTTTGATATTTTATGTACAGTATATTAAATATAATTACTGAAGATTTTGATAGTTTATTTACAGTATATATAACACATATTTGGTGTACATTTTGATATTTTATGTACGGTAGGTAATATATACTTACTGTAATTTTTGATATTTTATTTACAGTATGTAAAATGTATTTGTTGTTCTTGTAGTTAATATTATATGTACAATATATGAAATATATTTACTGTACTTTTTGATATTTTATGTACAGTATATAATATATATTTGGTGTACTTTTGATATTTTATGTAAATTATATAATATATATTTGGTGTAGTTTTTGATATTTTACAAAGAATGTATTATATATTTACTGTCGTTTTTCATATTTTATTTAGAATGTATAATATACATTTGGTGTAATTTTTGATATTTTATGAACAGTATATTAAATATAATTACTGAAGATTTTGATAGTTTATTTACAGTATATATAACACATATTTGGTGTACTTTTTGATATTTTATGTACAGTAGATAATATATACTTACTGAAATTTTTCATATTTTATTTACAGTATGTAAAATGTATTTGGTGTACTTTTAGTTAATATTATATGTACAATATTTGAAATATATTTACTGTACATTTTGATATTTTATGTACAGTATATAATATATATTTGGTGTGCTTTTGATATTTTATGTAAATTACATAATATATATTTGGTGTAGTTTTTGATATTTTACATATGGTGTGTAATATATATTTACTGTACTTTTTGATATTTTATTTACAGTATATAATATACATTTGGTGTAATTTTTGATATTTTATGTACATTATGTAATATATATTTACTGTACTTTTTGATATATTATTTACAGTATATAAAATGTATTTTGTGTAGTTTTAGTTAATATTATATGTACAATATATGAAATAAAGTTACTGTACTTTTTGATATATTATGTACAGTATATAATAAATATTTGGTGTACTTTTGATATTTTACATACAGTATGTAATATATATTTACTGTACTTTTTGATATTTTATTTACAGTATATAAAATGTATTTGGTGTACTTTTAGTTAATATTATATATACAATGTATGAAATATATTTACTGTACTGTTTGATATTTTATGTACAGTATACAAGATGTATTTGCTGTCCTTTTGATATTTTATGTAAATTATATAATATAAATTTGGTGTAGTTTTTGATGTTTTACATAGGGTGTGTAATATATGTTTAATGTACCTTTTGATATTTTATTTACAGTATATAATATGTATTTGGTGTAGTTTTAGTTAATATTATATGTACAATATATGAAATATATTTACTGTACTTTTTGATATTTTATGTACTGTATATAATATATATTTGGTGTACTTTTGATATTTTATGTAAATTATATAATATATATTTGGTGTAGTTTTTGATATTTTACATAGAGTGTAATATATATTTACTGTCAATTTTGATATTTTATTTAGGGTGTATAATATACATTTGGTGTAATTTTTGATATTTTATGTACAGTTTATTAAATATAATTACTGAAGATTTTGATAGTTTATTTACAGTATATATAACACATATTTGGTGTACTTTTTGATATTTTATGTACAGTAGATAATATATACTTACTGTAAATTTTTATATTTTATTTACCGTATGTAAAATGTATTTGTTGTACTTTTAGTTAATATTATATGTACAATATATGAAATATATTTACTGTACTTTTTGATATTTTATGTACAGTATATAATGTATATTTGGTGTACTTTTGATATTTTATGTAAATTATATAATATATATTTGGTGTAGTTTTTGATATTTTACATAGAGTGTAATATATATTTACTGTCCTTTTTGATATTTTATTTAGAGTGTATAATATACATTTGGTGTAATTTTTGATATTTTATGTACAGTATATTAAATATAATTACTGAAGATTTTGATAGTTTATTTACAGTATATATAACACATATTTGGTGTACTTTTTGATATTTTATGTACAGTAGATAATATATACTTACTGTAATTTTTGATATTTTATTTACAGTACATAAAATGTATTTGTTGTACTTTTAGTTAATATTATATGTACAATATAGGAAATATATTTACTGTACTTTTTGATATTTTATGTACAGTATATAATATATATTTGGTGTACTTTTGATATTTTATGTAAATTATATAATATATATTTGGTGTAGTTTTTGATATTTTACATAGAGTATAATATATATTTACTGTCCTTTTTGATATTTTATTTAGAGTGTATAATATACATTTGGTGTAATTTTTGATATTTTATGTACAGTATATTAAATATAATTACTGAAGATTTTGATAGTTTATTTACAGTATATATAACACATATTTGGTGTACATTTTGATATTTTATGTACGGTAGATAATATATACTTACTGGAATTTTTGATATTTTACTTACAGTATGTAAAATGTATTTGTTGTTCTTTTAGTTAATATATGTACAATATATGAAATATATTTACTGTACTTTTTGATATTTTATGTACACTATATAATATATATTTGGTGTTCTTTTGATATTTTATGTAAATTATATAATATATACTTGGTGTAGTTTTTGATATTTTACATAGAGTGTAATATATATTTACTGTCATTTTTGATATTTTATTTAGAATTTATAATATACATTTGGTGTAATTATTGTTATTTTATGTACAGTATATTAAATATAATTACTGAAGGTTTTGATAGTTTATTTACAGTATATATAACACATATTTGGTGTACTTTTTGATATTTTATGTACAGTAGATTATATATACTTACTGTAATTTTTGCTATTTTATTTACAGTATATAAAATGTATTTGGTGTAGTTTTAGTTAATATTATATGTACAATATATGAAATATATTTACTGTACTTTTTGATATTTTATGTACAATATATAATATATATTTGGTGTATTTTGATATTTTATGTAAATTATATAATATATATTTGGTGTAGTTTTTGATATTTTACATAGAGTGTAATATATATTTACTGTCCTTTTTGATATTTTATTTAGAGTGTATAATATACATTTGGTGTAATTTTTGATATTTTATGTACAGTTTATTATATATAATTACTGAAGATTTTGATAGTTTATTTACAGTATATATAACACATATTTGGTGTACTTTCTGATATTTTATGTACAGTAGATAATATATACTTACTGTAATTTTTTATATTTTATTTACCGTATGTAAAATGTATTTGTTGTACTTTTAGTTAATATTATATGTACAATATATGAAATATATTTACTGTACTTTTTGATATTTTATGTAGAGTATATAATGTATATTTGGTGTACCTTTGATATTTTATGTAAATTATATAATATATATTTGGTGTAGTTTTTGATATTTTACATAGAGTGTAATATATATTTACTGTCCTTTTTGATATTTTATTTAGAGTGTATAATATACATTTGGTGTAATTTTTGATATTTTATGTACAGTATATTATATATAATTACTGAAGATTTTGATAATTTATTTACAGTATATATAACACATATTTGGTGTACTTTTTGATATTTTATGTACAGTAGATAATATATATTTACTGTAATTTTTGATATTTTATTTACAGTATATAAAGTGTATTTGGTGTACTTTTAGTTAATATTATATGTACAATATATGAAATATATTTACTGTACTCTTTGATATGTTATGTACAGTATATAATATATATTTGGTGTTCTTTTGATATTTTATGTAAATTATATAATATATATTTGGTGTAGTTTTTGATATTTTACATACAGTGTAATATATATTTACTGTCGCTTTTGATATTTTATTTAGAATGTATAATATACATTTGGTGTAATTATTGATAATTTATGTACAGTATATTAAATATAATTACTGAAGATTTTGATAGTTTATTTACAGTATGTATAACACGTATTTGGTGTACTTTTTGATATTTTATGTACAGTAGATAATATATACTTACTGTAATTTTTGATATTTTATTTACAGTATATAAAATGTATTTGGTGTACTTTTAGTTAATATTATATGTACAATATATGAAATATATTTACTGTACTTTTTGATATTTTAGGTAAAGTATATAATATATATTTGGTGTACTTTTGATATTTTATGTAAATTATATAATATATATTTGGTGTAGATTTTGATATTTTACATAGAGTATAATATATATTTAGTGTCCTTTTTAATATTTTATTTAGAGTGTATAATATACATTTGGTGTAATTTTTGATATTTTATGTACAGTATATTAAATATAATTACTGAAGATTTTGATAGTTTACAGTATATATAACACATACTTGGTGTACTTTTTGATATTTGATGTACGGTAGATAATATATACTTACTGTAATTTTTGATATTTTATTTACAGTATATAAAATGTATTTGGCGTAGTTTTAGTTAATATTATATGTACAATATATGAAATATATTTACTGTACTTTTTGATATTTTAGGTACAGTATATAATATATATTTGGTGTACTTTTCATATTTTATGTAAGTTATATAATATATATTTGGTGTAGTTTTTGATATTTCGCATAGGGTGTGTAATATATATTTACTTTCTTTTTTGATATTTTATTTAGAGTATATAATATACATTTGGTGTAATTTTTGATATTTTATGTACAGTATATAAGATATATTTGGTGTACTTTTGATATTTTATGTAAATTATATAATATATATTTGGTGTAGTTTTTGATATTTTACATAGAGCGTAATATATATTTACTGTCATTTTTGATATTTTATTTAGAGTGTATAATATACCTTTGGTGTAATTATTGATATTTTATGTACAGTATATTAAATATAATTACTGAAGATTTTGATAGTTTATTTACAGTATATATTACGCATATTTGGTGTACTTTTTGATATTTTATGTACAGTAGATAATATATATTTACTGTAATTTTTGATATTTTATTTACAGTATGTAAAATATATTTCGTGTACTTTTAGTTAATATTATATGTACAATATATGAAATATATTTACTGTACTTTCTGATATTTTATGTACAGTATATAATATATATTTGGTGTACATTTGATATTTTATGTAAATTATATAATATATATTTGTTGTAGTTTTTGATATTTTACATAGAGTGTAATATATATTTACTGTCCTTTTTGATATTTTATTTAGAGTGTATAATATACATTTGTTGTAATTATTGATATTTTATGTACAGTATATTAAATATAATTACTGAAGATTTTGATAGTTTATTTACAGTATATATAACACATATTTCGTGTACTTTTTGATATTTTATGTACAGTAGATAATATATACTTACTGTAATTTTTCATATTTTATTTACAGTATGTAAAATGTATTTGGTGTACTTTTAGTTAATATTATAGGTACAATATATGAAATATATTTACTGTACATTTTGATATTTTATGTACTGTATATAATATATATTTGGTGTACTTTTGATATTTTATGTAAATTATATAATATATATTTGGTGTAATTTTTGATATTTTACATAGGGTGTGTAATATATATTTACTCTACTTTTTGATATTTTCTTTACAGTATATAATATACATTTGGTGTAATTTTTGATATTTTATGTACATTATGTAATATATATTTACTGTACTGTTTGATATATTATTTACTGTATAGAAAATGTATTTTGTGTAGTTTTAGTTAATATTATATCTACAATATATGAAATAAAGTTACTGTACTTTCTGATATTTAATGTACAGTATATAATAAATATTTGGTGTACTTTTGATATTTTACGTACAGTATGTAATATATATTTACTGTACTTTTTGATATTTTATTTACAGTATATAAAATGTATTTGGTGTACTTTAGTTAATATTATATATACAAAATATGAAATATATTTACTGTACTTTTTGATATTTTATGTACAGTATACAAGATATATTTGCTGTCCTTTTGATATTTTATATAAATTATATAATATATATTTGGTGTAGTTTTTGATATTTTACATAGGGTGTGTAGTATATATTTACTGTTTTTTGATATTTTATTTAGAGCATATAATATACATTTGGTGTAATTTTTGATATTTTATGTACAGTATATTAAATATAATTACTGTAGTTTTTGATAGTTTATTTACAGTATATATAACACATATTTGGTGTACTTTTTGATATTTTATGTACAGTATGTAATATATATTGAGTGTACATTTTATATTTTATTTACAGTATATAAAATATATTTGGTGTACTTTTAGTTACTATTATATGCACAATATATGAAATATATTTACTGTATTTTTGATATTTTATGTACAGTATATAATATATATTCGGGGTCCCTTTGATATTTTATGTAAATTATATAATATGTATTTGGTGTAGTTTTTGATATTTTACATAGCATTTAATTTATATTAACTAAACTTTTTGATATTTTATTTACAGTATATAATATACATTTGGTGTAATTTTTGATATTTTATGCACAGTATATTAAATACAATTACTGTAGTTTTTGATAGTTAATTTACAGTATATATAACACATATTTGGTGAAAATTGTGTTATTGTAACTATTTACCGCTATCTCTCTTTCACGGCTCTCCATCAGTTGTGAACATCTATTGGTTTATCCCAAGTCACTAAGCATATTTTTATTAGGTACACCTGTTTTTCCTTATACAGCTGTTTCTGGAGTATAGGGTCGCATACTCATAAACCCACTGTAACTCAGAAACGCATCTAATATTCCAATAATCCCATCATAACGTTGAAAAATCATAAATCAAACCACCGTAAGTCACGGTGTGTCCGTGGATATGGGCGTCATCAATTCCATTGTATTCAGTAATGCTGTACACCATTAACAATGGCAGACTGATTGGGAGTGGATATTGATAGCATTATAAGTGTCAGTTATTAGAGGGATACTTCTTTAACCTGACTGAAGAACTGATCTAATGGCTTTAGTACAGTGCATGATTATGTGAGATGTTTTGAGACAGAGTAGTACATTTGTGAATGAAGTTTTTTCACTTAGTAGGAACCATTGTGTGTGGAAAAGTGAGAAAATTGCTTTCTGCTGTAGAGTCTGGCATTCATTGTAGACTTAAGCTTATTTTTCTGTGAGCAAATCTTATTCAATAAAATACTACTCTTTCTACTAAAAAAC
This sequence comes from Pan paniscus, assembly GCF_029289425.2. NCBI lineage: Eukaryota > Metazoa > Chordata > Mammalia > Primates > Hominidae > Pan > Pan paniscus. The sequence goes on along the minus strand of NC_073263.2, from coordinate 11,036,000 downwards.
AGAAACAGTGGTGATGTGTGGTCATTATGCTCAGCAAACTAATCCAGGGAAAGAAAACCAAACGCCACATTCTCACTTATAATGAGAGCTGAAAAATGAGATCACATGGACACAGGAAGGGGAACAACACTCACTGGGGCCTTTCGGGAGGCAGAGCGTTAAGAAAAACAGCTACTGCATGCTGGGCTTAATACCTAGGTGATGGGTTGACAGGTGCAGCGAACCACCATGGCACACGTTTACCTTAGTAACAAATCTGCACATCCTGCACATATACCCCAGAACTTAGAAACGAAACGAAACAAAAGAAAACGAAAAAGCAATAGCAAAACGCTAAAGGCAAAATAAAGTTTCAAACTCAGAACGTGACAGACCAATGTTTGGTTCCAATCATGGTTCTCAACCCAGGTGCCATAAGGCCAGGATAAAGAATTTGATTACATATTGTAAATAAGACATGCAGCAAATGACCAGAAAGATTATTCTCAACATATGTGTGTCTTCTAATTCAATGGTGACGCTATCTACCGGGACATAGCTTTAGATTCCAAAGGGCCGAGTCCCGCCAGACAGGCCTCCCACACTAATAACAATGGGAAGCCCCACGTTGTTTTACCTGTGCTTCTCAGCAACTGGCTATAAATCAGGTTGCCACCACTCCCAGATTTAGTTGCATTCATTGGCTGGAAGAGCTCACAGCACGCAGGGAAACACTTACATTTGCCGTTGTATTTTAGCGGACTTTGCAAAAAGTTCAGAAATAAATGCGGGGCCCGGCGTGTGGGGAGGGGTGCACTACCTTCCAGGAAGTGTTATCCACAAGCTCTCTGAACCCAGTCCTTTTGGTTTTTATGGAGACCTCATTCTATAGGCATGACGGGTTAAACCATAGGCTATTGGTGATCAACTCCACCTGAGGCTCTCAACCCTCCCTGGAAATTGGGGTTGAGGCTTTGCCATTCTCAGTCTGACTAAAAGAATTTACCCAAACGGAATTTAAAAACAGATGAGCATAACTGGAATCTTAATTAGATGATTGGATTATCTGGAGCCACACCTTGATATTCCTAACCCGAGCACCCTCATCCAACGAATGCTCCTCCCAACTGGCTCCCAAGTCTCTACGTGGTTCCAGAGCAAAAGAATGTTTATACAACGCATATCTCCACCTTTTCTTCAAAGTCTTTTCCCTTACACGGAAAGACTCCTTAAACTGCCATGCATCCGGATCAGGGGGAGGTATGGTTACACCGCAGATCTGTGGATCTCCGGGGTTTGATTGTGGCAAGGATGCTGCTGGTGTCAAAACCACAACGTGGGAACCACAGAACCACTAGTTGGTTTTCAGTGTTTCAGTGCATACAATTCCTAATATATCTGGCCAAGAAAACTTGTAAGTTCTTAGATTGTCCCAAAGGTGGCGCATGAAATCAAAGCAGGAGAACAGTTTCCTAGGAGGTGTAGCCTGGGAAAGTTGGGGGTGACTGATGGAAAGGAGGAGTGAAGCTCCGCCCTTTCCGCTGCTAGGCTGCGCCCGAGGCTATTTAAACCCACCCTGGCTGGCCTGTACTCAGATCTTCGCGGAGCGGATCAGCGGCCGGAGCGGTTGGCGGACTCTGCGTTGACTTGGAGCTCACAGCGTCTTGCGACTTGGAAGCGGATTCAGAGGACAGGACAGAACACTTGGGCAAGTGAATCTCTGTCTGTCTGTCTGTCTGTCTGTCTGTCTGTCTGTCTCATTGGTTGGTTGATTTCCATTTCCTTAAGGGGCACATACCTCACACCGCACACACACACACACGCACACACACTCCTTCCTTCTGCGAGTTAGAAAATTAGTAGGGGCCCCTGGGAGCTGCAGGTTTCCTAATCATGTCTGCACCTAAGAACAGTAGGGTCTTGTCCGGCTCTTCTTATGAACGGTCCCCCAGCACGGACTCCCCAAGGTCCATGCGAGCCTCACCCAGCTTCTCCCTCTCCCCTCTCAGAAACTCAGGCTTCAGGGGAAGCTCCTCACCTGGGATCCGGAGCTACCATTCACCATCCCCTAGGGCTTCACCACACTCACCTCTGTCATCACCAGAATCCCACAAGCTCCCATTTCCCTGTCCTCACCGTGATGGGCAATCAATGAAGCCATTGGGCTCCCCTGTGTCCTCCTCTGAGGATTCCTCAGAGTCCCCACGTTCATCAATAATATACCACATGTTCTTACTGCCATCACCCAGCAGCTCACCCCCAGCTCTCGGGGGATCTCCTGTGTCTCCCAGCTACTCTCCAAACAACCCCAGATTTCAGCTGGAGTCAGCCCCCCACACCCGGGAATCACCTACAAACTCACGAGCCTCACGGTGCTCCACCCCTGTGTCTTTCATCTCTTCACCCCCAGGCCTCAGGGACTCTCCTGTGGCTCCCAGTTACTCTCCAGCCATCCCCAGGTTCCTGCGGGAGTCAGCCCCATGCACCCAGGAGTCCCCCAGAGACTCACACGTCTCGGGAGAATATGAGCGGTCCCCCAGCCCTGACTCCTCAAGATTCATGCCTGCCTCACCCAGCTTCTCCCTCTCCCCTCCCAGAAACTCAGACCCAAGGGGCAGCTCCTCACCAGGGATGTGGAAGTACTCTACATCACCCCGCAGGGCTTCACCACTCTCACATCCATCATCAACAGAATTCCACAACTTTACGTTTCCCTTTCCTAACCAAGCAGGACAGTCACTCATGTCATTGTGTTCTCCCGTGTCCTCCTCTGGAGATTCTTCACAGTCACCTCATTCATCAATAATATACCATATGTTCTTACTGCCATCATCCAGCAGCTCACCCCCAGCCACCCATGACTCTCCTGTCTGTCCCAGCTACTCTCCAACTACGCCCAGATTTCAGCGGGAGTCTATACCCCACACCCCAGAAACACCTACAAACTCACAGACCTCAGTGAGATCCTCGCCAGTCTCTCTCACGTCTTCACCCCCAGCCCTTACGGACCCTCCAGTCTGTCCCAGCTACTCTCCAACCACGCCCACATTTCAGCGCGGGTCAGTTCCAGGAACCCAGGGATCACCACCAAGCCCACCACTTTCACTGAGTTACTCCCCAGTCTCTAGCACGTCTTTATCTCCAACCCTCAGGGACTCGCCTGTCTGTCCCAGCTACTCTCCAAACACGCCCACACTTCAGCGGGAGTCCGTTGCAGGCACCCAGAAATCACCACCAAACTCACCAATTTCACTGCGTTACTCCCCAGTCTCTCTCATGTCTTCACCATCCCTCAGGGACTCTCCCGTCTGTCCCAGCTACTCTCCAACCACGCCCACATTTCAGCTGCAGTCAGCTCCAGGCACCCCGGAATCACCACCAAACTCCCCAATTTCACTCAGTTACTCCTCACTCTCTAGCACGTCTTTATCTCCAACCCTCAGGGACTCTCCTGTGTGTCCCAGCTACTCTCCAACCACGCCCACACTTCAGCGGGAGTCAGTCCCAGGCACCCAGGAAGCACCACCAAACTCACCAATTTCACTCACTTACTCTCCAGTCTCTCTCATGTCTTCAGCAGCCCTCAGGGACTCTCCTGTCTGTCCCAGCTACTCTCCAACCACGCACACATTTCAGCTGGAGTCAGTCCCAGGCACCCCGGAGTCACCACCAAACTCACCAGTTTCACTGAGGTACTCCCCGGTCTCTCTCATGTCTTCACCCCCAGCCCTCAGGGACTCTCCTGTGTGTCCCAGCTACTCTCCAACCATGCCCAGATTTCAGCGGGAGTCAGTTCCAGGCACCCAGGTATCACCACCAAACTCAGCAGTTTCGCTGAGTTACTCCCCAGTCTCTGTCATGTCTTCACCCCCAGCCCCCTGGGACTCTCCTGTCTGTCCCAGCTACTCTCCCACCACGCCCAGATTTCAGCGGCACTCAGCCTCCCACACTCCGGAATCACCTACAGACTCACAGACTTCACTGAGGTCCTCCCTGGTCTCTCTCAGGTCTTTGCCCTCAGCCCACAGGGACTCCTGTGTCTCTTTCAGCTACTCTCAAAACTTCGCTAGATTCCAGCTGGAGTCAGTTCCAGGCACCCACGATACACCACCGAACTCACGAATTTCACTGACTTACTCCCCAGTCTCCCTCATGTTCTCACCCCCAGCCCTCAAGGACTCTTCTGTCTCTCTCAGCTACACTCCGACCATCTCCAGATTTCACCTGGAGTCAGCTTCCCGCACCCAGGAATCACCTACAAACTCACGGACCTTACTGCAACCCTCCCCCATTTCTTTCACCTCTTCACCCCCTGCCTTCAGGGACTCTCCTGGGTCTCCCAGCTTCTCTCCAGCCTTCCCCACATTTCTGCCACAGTCAGCCCCAGGCACCCAGGACAACCCTAGACACTCACAGGCCTCACGAGACTATCTCCCTATGACCTGTACCTATACAGGGATGGCTCCCACGCATCCCTCAGTGACCCCAAACCCATCTCCACTTACACTCAGACACTCCCAGGGCCTGACAGCTACTCCCCGTTATTGTCCTTCAGTTCGAAGCCCTGGCCAATCTACTAGCCCACATGACGCAGTTACCTGGCCATTTCTCCACGGTTCCCGTGAGGGCCCCACACCCAGCCGCACAAGAGCCCCTCCTGCATTCCGTCCTCACACGCAGGCTTGTCCATCTACTTGCTACTGTCACACTCTTGCCAGCAGAAGAGGCCCCTGTAATGGGCGATATCACCACCCAGTCTATCCTCACCCCACAGCTGTGCAGCGGGACCCTCCTGCTGGCCCACGTGGCTGCCAGAGCCCATGCTGGCACGACGCTCCAGCAGGTCGGCGTCCCTGCGGGCCACACTACCGGTGACATGGCTAGCATGACCCTCCTTCCTGGCAGTGACACTGTTGATGTGAACCCCGGTTTCACATCTGTCATTTGTAAATAGGACCATTTTCCCTTTTCGCTCTCCCTTCCATTCACAGGGCTTCTCATTCTCTCTCTTTCTGCCTCCGTTTCAGATATTTACTCACCTTTTTCTCTCTCACTATGTCTGCCGTGGTCTCCATGAGAGTGCGCCACAGAAGATTCCCCCATTAAAAGTCATGAATTGAGTGGCTTTTAGTATACCTGTGGTGGTGCACATTCAATTTTAATTCGCAATCCATTGTAGAACGTCTTATCACCCCCGACCAGAGAAAAACCCTGTAGACATTAGTCACTCCTCATTCTGTCTCAAACCCTCTCCCTGACCCTCAGCCCTAGGTAGCAACTACCTAGTGCGATCAATCCCATATGCATAGATTTCCATATTGTGGACATTTCCTATCAACGGAATTGCACAATAGGTGAGCTGTTATGACTGACACAACACGTAGCACAATATTTTCAAGATTCATCCACATTGTAGGCTTACCCACAGGGGGAAACCATTTTTTGGGGGGTTTTAGTAACACCGGGTGTTTTCTCCTTCCTTTCGTCCTTCTTTCCTTCCTTCCTTCCTTCCTTCCTTCCTACCTTCCTTCTTTCTTTCCTTCCTTCCTTCCTTCCTCCTATTTCTCTCTTACTCCTTCTGCCCTCTCTCTTTCATATGCCTTAGGTGCATCCCACATTCTGCGTTTTTTGGGAGAAATCCTCGACAGGTGCAGGAAAATTGTGTTATTGTAACTATTTACCGCTATCTCTCTTTCACGGCTCTCCATCAGTTGTGAACATCTATTGGTTTATCCCAAGTCACTAAGCATATTTTTATTAGGTACACCTGTTTTTCCTTATACAGCTGTTTCTGGACTATAGGGTCGCATACTCATAAACCCACTGTAACTCAGAAACGCATCTAATATTCCAATAATCCCATCATAACGTTGAAAAATCATAAATCAAACCACCGTAAGTCACGGTGTGTCCGTGGATATGGGCGTCATCAATTCCATTGTATTCAGTAATGCTGTACACCATTAACAATGGCAGACTGATTGGGAGTGGATATTGATAGCATTATAAAAGTCAGTTATTAGAGGGATACTTCTTTAACCTGACTGAAGAACTGATCTAATGGCTTTAGTACAGTGCATGATTATGTGAGATGTTTTGAGACAGAGTAGTACATTTGTGAATGAAGTTTTTTCACTTAGTAGGAACCATTGTGTGTGGAAAAGTGAGAAAATTGCTTTCTGCTGTAGAGTCTGGCATTCATTGTAGACTTAAGCTTATTTTTCTGTGAGCAAATCTTATTCAATAAAATACTACTCTTTATACTAAAAAACAGAAACAGTGGTGATGTGTGGTCATTATGCTCAGCAAACTAATCCAGGGAAAGAAAACCAAACGCCACATTCTCACTTATAATGAGAGCTGAAAAATGAGATCACATGGACACAGGAAGGGGAACAACACTCACTGGGGCCTTTCGGGAGGCAGAGCGTTAAGAAAAACAGCTACTGCATGCTGGGCTTAATACCTAGGTGATGGGTTGACAGGTGCAGCGAACCACCATGGCACACGTTTACCTTAGTAACAAATCTGCACATCCTGCACATATACCCCAGAACTTAGAAACGAAACGAAACAAAAGAAAACGAAAAAGCAATAGCAAAACGCTAAAGGCAAAATAAAGTTTCAAACTCAGAACGTGACAGACCAATGTTTGGTTCCAATCATGGTTCTCAACCCAGGTGCCATAAGGCCAGGATAAAGAATTTGATTACATATTGTAAATAAGACATGCAGCAAATGACCAGAAAGATTATTCTCAACATATGTGTGTCTTCTAATTCAATGGTGACGCTATCTACCGGGACATAGCTTTAGATTCCAAAGGGCCGAGTCCCGCCAGACAGGCCTCCCACACTAATAACAATGGGAAGCCCCACGTTGTTTTACCTGTGCTTCTCAGCAACTGGCTATAAATCAGGTTGCCACCACTCCCAGATTTAGTTGCATTCATTGGCTGGAAGAGCTCACAGCACGCAGGGAAACACTTACATTTGCCGTTGTATTTTAGCGGACTTTGCCAAAAGTTCAGAAATAAATGCGGGGCCCGGCGTGTGGGGAGGGGTGCACTACCTTCCAGGAAGTGTTATCCACAAGCTCTCTGAACCCAGTCCTTTTGGGTTTTTATGGAGACCTCATTCTATAGGCATGACGGGTTAAACCATAGGCTATTGGTGATCAACTCCACCTGAGGCTCTCAACCCTCCCTGGAAATTGGGGTTGAGGCTTTGCCATTCTCAGTCTGACTAAAAGAATTTACCCAAACGGAATTTTAAAACAGATGAGCATAACTGGAATCTTAATTAGATGATTGGATTATCTGGAGCCACACCTTGATATTCCTAACCCGAGCACCCTCATCCAACGAATGCTCCTCCCAACTGGCTCCCAAGTCTCTACGTGGTTCCAGAGCAAAAGAATGTTTATACAACGCATATCTCCACCTTTTCTTCAAAGTCTTTTCCCTTACACGGAAAGACTCCTTAAACTGCCATGCATCCGGATCAGGGGGAGGTATGGTTACACCGCAGATCTGTGGATCTCCGGGGTTTGATTGTGGCAAGGATGCTGCTGGTGTCAAAACCACAACGTGGGAACCACAGAACCACTAGTTGGTTTTCAGTGTTTCAGTGCATACAATTCCTAATATATCTGGCCAAGAAAACTTGTAAGTTCTTAGATTGTCCCAAAGGTGGCGCATGAAATCAAAGCAGGAGAACAGTTTCCTACGAGGTGTAGCCTGGGAAAGTTGGGGGTGACTGATGGAAAGGAGGAGTGAAGCTCCGCCCTTTCCGCTGCTAGGCTGCGCCGGAGGCTATTTAAACCCACCCTGGCTGGCCTGTACTCAGATCTTCGCGGAGCGGATCAGCGGCCGGAGCGGTTGGCGGACTCTGCGTTGACTTGGAGCTCACAGCGTCTTGCGACTTGGAAGCGGATTCAGAGGACAGGACAGAACACTTGGGCAAGTGAATCTCTGTCTGTCTGTCTGTCTGTCTGTCTCATTGGTTGGTTGATTTCCATTTTCTTAAGGGGCACATACCTCACACCGCACACACACACACACACGCACACACACTCCTTCCTTCTGCGAGTTAGAAAATTAGTAGGGGCCCCTGGGAGCTGCAGGTTTCCTAATCATGTCTGCACCTAAGAACAGTAGGGTCTTGTCCGGCTCTTCTTATGAACGGTCCCCCAGCACGGACTCCCCAAGGTCCATGCGAGCCTCACCCAGCTTCTCCCTCTCCCCTCTCAGAAACTCAGGCTTCAGGGGAAGCTCCTCACCAGGGATCCGGAGCTACCATTCACCATCCCCTAGGGCTTCACCACACTCACCTCTGTCATCACCAGAATCCCACAAGCTCCCATTTCCCTGTCCTCACCGTGATGGGCAATCAATGAAGCCATTGGGCTCTCCCGTGTCCTCCTCTGAGGATTCCTCAGAGTCCCCACGTTCATCAATAATATACCACATGTTCTTACTGCCATCACCCAGCAGCTCACCCCCAGCTCTCGGGGGATCTCCTGTGTCTCCCAGCTACTCTCCAAACAACCCCAGATTTCAGCTGGAGTCAGCCCCCCACACCCGGGAATCACCTACAAACTCACGAGCCTCACGGTGCTCCACCCCTGTGTCTTTCATCTCTTCACCCCCAGGCCTCAGGGACTCTCCTGTGGCTCCCAGTTACTCTCCAGCCATCCCCAGGTTCCTGCGGGAGTCAGCCCCATGCACCCAGGAGTCCCCCAGAGACTCACACGTCTCGGGAGAATATGAGCGGTCCCCCAGCCCTGACTCCTCAAGATTCATGCCTGCCTCACCCAGCTTCTCCCTCTCCCCTCCCAGAAACTCAGACCCAAGGGGCAGCTCCTCACCAGGGATGTGGAAGTACTCTACATCACCCCGCAGGGCTTCACCACTCTCACATCCATCATCAACAGAATTCCACAACTTTACGTTTCCCTTTCCTAACCAAGCAGGACAGTCACTCATGTCATTGTGTTCTCCCGTGTCCTCCTCTGGAGATTCTTCACAGTCACCTCATTCATCAATAATATACCATATGTTCTTACTGCCATCATCCAGCAGCTCACCCCCAGCCACCCATGACTCTCCTGTCTGTCCCAGCTACTCTCCAACTACGCCCAGATTTCAGCGGGAGTCTCTACCCCACACCCCAGAAACACCTACAAACTCACAGACCTCAGTGAGATCCTCGCCAGTCTCTCTCACGTCTTCACCCCCAGCCCTTACGGACCCTCCAGTCTGTCCCAGCTACTCTCCAACCACGCCCACATTTCAGCGCGGGTCAGTTCCAGGAACCCAGGGATCACCACCAAGCCCACCACTTTCACTGAGTTACTCCCCAGTCTCTAGCACGTCTTTATCTCCAACCCTCAGGGACTCGCCTGTCTGTCCCAGCTACTCTCCAAACACGCCCACACTTCAGCGGGAGTCCGTTGCAGGCACCCAGAAATCACCACCAAACTCACCAATTTCACTGCGTTACTCCCCAGTCTCTCTCATGTCTTCACCATCCCTCAGGGACTCTCCCGTCTGTCCCAGCTACTCTCCAACCACGCCCACATTTCAGCTGCAGTCAGCTCCAGGCACCCCGGAATCACCACCAAACTCCCCAATTTCACTCAGTTACTCCTCACTCTCTAGCACGTCTTTATCTCCAACCCTCAGGGACTCTCCTGTGTGTCCCAGCTACTCTCCAACCACGCCCACACTTCAGCGGGAGTCAGTCCCAGGCACCCAGGAAGCACCACCAAACTCACCAATTTCACTCACTTACTCTCCAGTCTCTCTCATGTCTTCAGCAGCCCTCAGGGACTCTCCTGTCTGTCCCAGCTACTCTCCAACCACGCACACATTTCAGCTGGAGTCAGTCCCAGGCACCCCGGAGTCACCACCAAACTCACCAGTTTCACTGAGGTACTCCCCGGTCTCTCTCATGTCTTCACCCCCAGCCCTCAGGGACTCTCCTGTGTGTCCCAGCTACTCTCCAACCATGCCCAGATTTCAGCGGGAGTCAGTTCCAGGCACCCAGGTATCACCACCAAACTCAGCAGTTTCGCTGAGTTACTCCCCAGTCTCTGTCATGTCTTCACCCCCAGCCCCCTGGGACTCTCCTGTCTGTCCCAGCTACTCTCCCACCACGCCCAGATTTCAGCGGCACTCAGCCTCCCACACTCCGGAATCACCTACAGACTCACAGACTTCACTGAGGTCCTCCCTGGTCTCTCTCAGGTCTTTGCCCTCAGCCCACAGGGACTCCTGTGTCTCTTTCAGCTACTCTCAAAACTTCGCTAGATTCCAGCTGGAGTCAGTTCCAGGCACCCACGATACACCACCGAACTCACGAATTTCACTGACTTACTCCCCAGTCTCCCTCATGTTCTCACCCCCAGCCCTCAAGGACTCTTCTGTCTCTCTCAGCTACACTCCGACCATCTCCAGATTTCACCTGGAGTCAGCTTCCCGCACCCAGGAATCACCTACAAACTCATGGACCTTACTGCAACCCTCCCCCATTTCTTTCACCTCTTCACCCCCTGCCTTCAGGGACTCTCCTGGGTCTCCCAGCTTCTCTCCAGCCTTCCCCACATTTCTGCCACAGTCAGCCCCAGGCACCCAGGACAACCCTAGACACTCACAGGCCTCACGAGACTATCTCCCTATGACCTGTACCTATACAGGGATGGCTCCCACGCATCCCTCAGTGACCCCAAACCCATCTCCACTTACACTCAGACACTCCCAGGGCCTGACAGCTACTCCCCGTTATTGTCCTTCAGTTCGAAGCCCTGGCCAATCTACTAGCCCACATGACGCAGTTACCTGGCCATTTCTCCACGGTTCCCGAGAGGGCCCCACACCCAGCCGCACAAGAGCCCCTCCTGCATTCCGTCCTCACACGCAGGCTTGTCCATCTACTTGCTACTGTCACACTCTTGCCAGCAGAAGAGGCCCCTGTAATGGGCGATATCACCACCCAGTCTATCCTCACCCCACAGCTGTGCAGCGGGACCCTCCTGCTGGCCCACGTGGCTGCCAGAGCCCATGCTGGCACGACGCTCCAGCAGGTCGGCGTCCCTGCGGGCCACACTACCGGTGACATGGCTAGCATGACCCTCCTTCCTGGCAGTGACACTGTTGATGTGAACCCCGGTTTCACATCTGTCATTTGTAAATAGGACCATTTTCCCTTTTCGCTCTCCCTTCCATTCACAGGGCTTCTCATTCTCTCTCTTTCTGCCTCCGTTTCAGATATTTACTCACCTTTTTCTCTCTCACTATGTCTGCCGTGGTCTCCATGAGAGTGCGCCACAGAAGATTCCCCCATTAAAAGTCATGAATTGAGTGGCTTTTAGTATACCTGTGGTGGTGCACATTCAATTTTAATTCGCAATCCATTGTAGAACGTCTTATCACCCCCGACCAGAGAAAAACCCTGTAGACATTAGTCACTCCTCATTCTGTCTCAAACCCTCTCCCTGACCCTCAGCCCTAGGTAGCAACTACCTAGTGCGATCAATCCCATATGCATAGATTTCCATATTGTGGACATTTCCTATCAACGGAATTGCACAATAGGTGAGCTGTTATGACTGACACAACACGTAGCACAATATTTTCAAGATTCATCCACATTGTAGGCTTACCCACAGGGGGAAACCATTTTTTGGGGGGTTTTAGTAACACCGGGTGTTTTCTCCTTCCTTTCGTCCTTCTTTCCTTCCTTCTTTCCTTCCTTCCTTCCTTCCTTCCTTCCTTCCTACCTTCCTTCTTTCTTTCCTTCCTTCCTTCCTTCCTCCTATTTCTCTCTTACTCCTTCTGCCCTCTCTCTTTCATATGCCTTAGGTGCATCCCACATTCTGCGTTTTTTGGGAGAAATCCTCGACAGGTGCAGGAAAATTGTGTTATTGTAACTATTTACCGCTATCTCTCTTTCACGGCTCTCCATCAGTTGTGAACATCTATTGGTTTATCCCAAGTCACTAAGCATATTTTTATTAGGTACACCTGTTTTTCCTTATACAGCTGTTTCTGGACTATAGGGTCGCATACTCATAAACCCACTGTAACTCAGAAACGCATCTAATATTCCAATAATCCCATCATAACGTTGAAAAATCATAAATCAAACCACCGTAAGTCACGGTGTGTCCGTGGATATGGGCGTCATCAATTCCATTGTATTCAGTAATGCTGTACACCATTAACAATGGCAGACTGATTGGGAGTGGATATTGATAGCATTATAAAAGTCAGTTATTAGAGGGATACTTCTTTAACCTGACTGAAGAACTGATCTAATGGCTTTAGTACAGTGCATGATTATGTGAGATGTTTTGAGACAGAGTAGTACATTTGTGAATGAAGTTTTTTCACTTAGTAGGAACCATTGTGTGTGGAAAAGTGAGAAAATTGCTTTCTGCTGTAGAGTCTGGCATTCATTGTAGACTTAAGCTTATTTTTCTGTGAGCAAATCTTATTCAATAAAATACTACTCTTTATACTAAAAAACAGAAACAGTGGTGATGTGTGGTCATTATGCTCAGCAAACTAATCCAGGGAAAGAAAACCAAACGCCACATTCTCACTTATAATGAGAGCTGAAAAATGAGATCACATGGACACAGGAAGGGGAACAACACTCACTGGGGCCTTTCGGGAGGCAGAGCGTTAAGAAAAACAGCTACTGCATGCTGGGCTTAATACCTAGGTGATGGGTTGACAGGTGCAGCGAACCACCATGGCACACGTTTACCTTAGTAACAAATCTGCACATCCTGCACATATACCCCAGAACTTAGAAACGAAACGAAACAAAAGAAAACGAAAAAGCAATAGCAAAACGCTAAAGGCAAAATAAAGTTTCAAACTCAGAACGTGACAGACCAATGTTTGGTTCCAATCATGGTTCTCAACCCAGGTGCCATAAGGCCAGGATAAAGAATTTGATTACATATTGTAAATAAGACATGCAGCAAATGACCAGAAAGATTATTCTCAACATATGTGTGTCTTCTAATTCAATGGTGACGCTATCTACCGGGACATAGCTTTAGATTCCAAAGGGCCGAGTCCCGCCAGACAGGCCTCCCACACTAATAACAATGGGAAGCCCCACGTTGTTTTACCTGTGCTTCTCAGCAACTGGCTATAAATCAGGTTGCCACCACTCCCAGATTTAGTTGCATTCATTGGCTGGAAGAGCTCACAGCACGCAGGGAAACACTTACATTTGCCGTTGTATTTTAGCGGACTTTGCCAAAAGTTCAGAAATAAATGCGGGGCCCGGCGTGTGGGGAGGGGTGCACTACCTTCCAGGAAGTGTTATCCACAAGCTCTCTGAACCCAGTCCTTTTGGGTTTTTATGGAGACCTCATTCTATAGGCATGACGGGTTAAACCATAGGCTATTGGTGATCAACTCCACCTGAGGCTCTCAACCCTCCCTGGAAATTGGGGTTGAGGCTTTGCCATTCTCAGTCTGACTAAAAGAATTTACCCAAACGGAATTTTAAAACAGATGAGCATAACTGGAATCTTAATTAGATGATTGGATTATCTGGAGCCACACCTTGATATTCCTAACCCGAGCACCCTCATCCAACGAATGCTCCTCCCAACTGGCTCCCAAGTCTCTACGTGGTTCCAGAGCAAAAGAATGTTTATACAACGCATATCTCCACCTTTTCTTCAAAGTCTTTTCCCTTACACGGAAAGACTCCTTAAACTGCCATGCATCCGGATCAGGGGGAGGTATGGTTACACCGCAGATCTGTGGATCTCCGGGGTTTGATTGTGGCAAGGATGCTGCTGGTGTCAAAACCACAACGTGGGAACCACAGAACCACTAGTTGGTTTTCAGTGTTTCAGTGCATACAATTCCTAATATATCTGGCCAAGAAAACTTGTAAGTTCTTAGATTGTCCCAAAGGTGGCGCATGAAATCAAAGCAGGAGAACAGTTTCCTACGAGGTGTAGCCTGGGAAAGTTGGGGGTGACTGATGGAAAGGAGGAGTGAAGCTCCGCCCTTTCCGCTGCTAGGCTGCGCCGGAGGCTATTTAAACCCACCCTGGCTGGCCTGTACTCAGATCTTCGCGGAGCGGATCAGCGGCCGGAGCGGTTGGCGGACTCTGCGTTGACTTGGAGCTCACAGCGTCTTGCGACTTGGAAGCGGATTCAGAGGACAGGACAGAACACTTGGGCAAGTGAATCTCTGTCTGTCTGTCTGTCTGTCTGTCTCATTGGTTGGTTGATTTCCATTTTCTTAAGGGGCACATACCTCACACCGCACACACACACACACACGCACACACACTCCTTCCTTCTGCGAGTTAGAAAATTAGTAGGGGCCCCTGGGAGCTGCAGGTTTCCTAATCATGTCTGCACCTAAGAACAGTAGGGTCTTGTCCGGCTCTTCTTATGAACGGTCCCCCAGCACGGACTCCCCAAGGTCCATGCGAGCCTCACCCAGCTTCTCCCTCTCCCCTCTCAGAAACTCAGGCTTCAGGGGAAGCTCCTCACCAGGGATCCGGAGCTACCATTCACCATCCCCTAGGGCTTCACCACACTCACCTCTGTCATCACCAGAATCCCACAAGCTCCCATTTCCCTGTCCTCACCGTGATGGGCAATCAATGAAGCCATTGGGCTCTCCCGTGTCCTCCTCTGAGGATTCCTCAGAGTCCCCACGTTCATCAATAATATACCACATGTTCTTACTGCCATCACCCAGCAGCTCACCCCCAGCTCTCGGGGGATCTCCTGTGTCTCCCAGCTACTCTCCAAACAACCCCAGATTTCAGCTGGAGTCAGCCCCCCACACCCGGGAATCACCTACAAACTCACGAGCCTCACGGTGCTCCACCCCTGTGTCTTTCATCTCTTCACCCCCAGGCCTCAGGGACTCTCCTGTGGCTCCCAGTTACTCTCCAGCCATCCCCAGGTTCCTGCGGGAGTCAGCCCCATGCACCCAGGAGTCCCCCAGAGACTCACACGTCTCGGGAGAATATGAGCGGTCCCCCAGCCCTGACTCCTCAAGATTCATGCCTGCCTCACCCAGCTTCTCCCTCTCCCCTCCCAGAAACTCAGACCCAAGGGGCAGCTCCTCACCAGGGATGTGGAAGTACTCTACATCACCCCGCAGGGCTTCACCACTCTCACATCCATCATCAACAGAATTCCACAACTTTACGTTTCCCTTTCCTAACCAAGCAGGACAGTCACTCATGTCATTGTGTTCTCCCGTGTCCTCCTCTGGAGATTCTTCACAGTCACCTCATTCATCAATAATATACCATATGTTCTTACTGCCATCATCCAGCAGCTCACCCCCAGCCACCCATGACTCTCCTGTCTGTCCCAGCTACTCTCCAACTACGCCCAGATTTCAGCGGGAGTCTCTACCCCACACCCCAGAAACACCTACAAACTCACAGACCTCAGTGAGATCCTCGCCAGTCTCTCTCACGTCTTCACCCCCAGCCCTTACGGACCCTCCAGTCTGTCCCAGCTACTCTCCAACCACGCCCACATTTCAGCGCGGGTCAGTTCCAGGAACCCAGGGATCACCACCAAGCCCACCACTTTCACTGAGTTACTCCCCAGTCTCTAGCACGTCTTTATCTCCAACCCTCAGGGACTCGCCTGTCTGTCCCAGCTACTCTCCAAACACGCCCACACTTCAGCGGGAGTCCGTTGCAGGCACCCAGAAATCACCACCAAACTCACCAATTTCACTGCGTTACTCCCCAGTCTCTCTCATGTCTTCACCATCCCTCAGGGACTCTCCCGTCTGTCCCAGCTACTCTCCAACCACGCCCACATTTCAGCTGCAGTCAGCTCCAGGCACCCCGGAATCACCACCAAACTCCCCAATTTCACTCAGTTACTCCTCACTCTCTAGCACGTCTTTATCTCCAACCCTCAGGGACTCTCCTGTGTGTCCCAGCTACTCTCCAACCACGCCCACACTTCAGCGGGAGTCAGTCCCAGGCACCCAGGAAGCACCACCAAACTCACCAATTTCACTCACTTACTCTCCAGTCTCTCTCATGTCTTCAGCAGCCCTCAGGGACTCTCCTGTCTGTCCCAGCTACTCTCCAACCACGCACACATTTCAGCTGGAGTCAGTCCCAGGCACCCCGGAGTCACCACCAAACTCACCAGTTTCACTGAGGTACTCCCCGGTCTCTCTCATGTCTTCACCCCCAGCCCTCAGGGACTCTCCTGTGTGTCCCAGCTACTCTCCAACCATGCCCAGATTTCAGCGGGAGTCAGTTCCAGGCACCCAGGTATCACCACCAAACTCAGCAGTTTCGCTGAGTTACTCCCCAGTCTCTGTCATGTCTTCACCCCCAGCCCCCTGGGACTCTCCTGTCTGTCCCAGCTACTCTCCCACCACGCCCAGATTTCAGCGGCACTCAGCCTCCCACACTCCGGAATCACCTACAGACTCACAGACTTCACTGAGGTCCTCCCTGGTCTCTCTCAGGTCTTTGCCCTCAGCCCACAGGGACTCCTGTGTCTCTTTCAGCTACTCTCAAAACTTCGCTAGATTCCAGCTGGAGTCAGTTCCAGGCACCCACGATACACCACCGAACTCACGAATTTCACTGACTTACTCCCCAGTCTCCCTCATGTTCTCACCCCCAGCCCTCAAGGACTCTTCTGTCTCTCTCAGCTACACTCCGACCATCTCCAGATTTCACCTGGAGTCAGCTTCCCGCACCCAGGAATCACCTACAAACTCACGGACCTTACTGCAACCCTCCCCCATTTCTTTCACCTCTTCACCCCCTGCCTTCAGGGACTCTCCTGGGTCTCCCAGCTTCTCTCCAGCCTTCCCCACATTTCTGCCACAGTCAGCCCCAGGCACCCAGGACAACCCTAGACACTCACAGGCCTCACGAGACTATCTCCCTATGACCTGTACCTATACAGGGATGGCTCCCACGCATCCCTCAGTGACCCCAAACCCATCTCCACTTACACTCAGACACTCCCAGGGCCTGACAGCTACTCCCCGTTATTGTCCTTCAGTTCGAAGCCCTGGCCAATCTACTAGCCCATATGACGCAGTTACCTGGCCATTTCTCCACGGTTCCCGAGAGGGCCCCACACCCAGCCGCACAAGAGCCCCTCCTGCATTCCGTCCTCACACGCAGGCTTGTCCATCTACTTGCTACTGTCACACTCTTGCCAGCAGAAGAGGCCCCTGTAATGGGCGATATCACCACCCAGTCTATCCTCACCCCACAGCTGTGCAGCGGGACCCTCCTGCTGGCCCACGTGGCTGCCAGAGCCCATGCTGGCACGACGCTCCAGCAGGTCGGCGTCCCTGCGGGCCACACTACCGGTGACATGGCTAGCATGACCCTCCTTCCTGGCAGTGACACTGTTGATGTGAACCCCGGTTTCACATCTGTCATTTGTAAATAGGACCATTTTCCCTTTTCGCTCTCCCTTCCATTCACAGGGCTTCTCATTCTCTCTCTTTCTGCCTCCGTTTCAGATATTTACTCACCTTTTTCTCTCTCACTATGTCTGCCGTGGTCTCCATGAGAGTGCGCCACAGAAGATTCCCCCATTAAAAGTCATGAATTGAGTGGCTTTTAGTATACCTGTGGTGGTGCACATTCAATTTTAATTCGCAATCCATTGTAGAACGTCTTATCACCCCCGACCAGAGAAAAACCCTGTAGACATTAGTCACTCCTCATTCTGTCTCAAACCCTCTCCCTGACCCTCAGCCCTAGGTAGCAACTACCTAGTGCGATCAATCCCATATGCATAGATTTCCATATTGTGGACATTTCCTATCAACGGAATTGCACAATAGGTGAGCTGTTATGACTGACACAACACGTAGCACAATATTTTCAAGATTCATCCACATTGTAGGCTTACCCACAGGGGGAAACCATTTTTTGGGGGGTTTTAGTAACACCGGGTGTTTTCTCCTTCCTTTCGTCCTTCTTTCCTTCCTTCTTTCCTTCCTTCCTTCCTTCCTTCCTTCCTTCCTTCCTACCTTCCTTCTTTCTTTCCTTCCTTCCTTCCTTCCTCCTATTTCTCTCTTACTCCTTCTGCCCTCTCTCTTTCATATGCCTTAGGTGCATCCCACATTCTGCGTTTTTTGGGAGAAATCCTCGACAGGTGCAGGAAAATTGTGTTATTGTAACTATTTACCGCTATCTCTCTTTCACGGCTCTCCATCAGTTGTGAACATCTATTGGTTTATCCCAAGTCACTAAGCATATTTTTATTAGGTACACCTGTTTTTCCTTATACAGCTGTTTCTGGACTATAGGGTCGCATACTCATAAACCCACTGTAACTCAGAAACGCATCTAATATTCCAATAATCCCATCATAACGTTGAAAAATCATAAATCAAACCACCGTAAGTCACGGTGTGTCCGTGGATATGGGCGTCATCAATTCCATTGTATTCAGTAATGCTGTACACCATTAACAATGGCAGACTGATTGGGAGTGGATATTGATAGCATTATAAAAGTCAGTTATTAGAGGGATACTTCTTTAACCTGACTGAAGAACTGATCTAATGGCTTTAGTACAGTGCATGATTATGTGAGATGTTTTGAGACAGAGTAGTACATTTGTGAATGAAGTTTTTTCACTTAGTAGGAACCATTGTGTGTGGAAAAGTGAGAAAATTGCTTTCTGCTGTAGAGTCTGGCATTCATTGTAGACTTAAGCTTATTTTTCTGTGAGCAAATCTTATTCAATAAAATACTACTCTTTATACTAAAAAACAGAAACAGTGGTGATGTGTGGTCATTATGCTCAGCAAACTAATCCAGGGAAAGAAAACCAAACGCCACATTCTCACTTATAATGAGAGCTGAAAAATGAGATGACATGGACACAGGAAGGGGAACAACACTCACTGGGGCCTTTCGGGAGGCAGAGCGTTAAGAAAAACAGCTACTGCATGCTGGGCTTAATACCTAGGTGATGGGTTGACAGGTGCAGCGAACCACCATGGCACACGTTTACCTTAGTAACAAATCTGCACATCCTGCACATATACCCCAGAACTTAGAAACGAAACGAAACAAAAGAAAACGAAAAAGCAATAGCAAAACGCTAAAGGCAAAATAAAGTTTCAAACTCAGAACGTGACAGACCAATGTTTGGTTCCAATCATGGTTCTCAACCCAGGTGCCATAAGGCCAGGATAAAGAATTTGATTACATATTGTAAATAAGACATGCAGCAAATGACCAGAAAGATTATTCTCAACATATGTGTGTCTTCTAATTCAATGGTGACGCTATCTACCGGGACATAGCTTTAGATTCCAAAGGGCCGAGTCCCGCCAGACAGGCCTCCCACACTAATAACAATGGGAAGCCCCACGTTGTTTTACCTGTGCTTCTCAGCAACTGGCTATAAATCAGGTTGCCACCACTCCCAGATTTAGTTGCATTCATTGGCTGGAAGAGCTCACAGCACGCAGGGAAACACTTACATTTGCCGTTGTATTTTAGCGGACTTTGCCAAAAGTTCAGAAATAAATGCGGGGCCCGGCGTGTGGGGAGGGGTGCACTACCTTCCAGGAAGTGTTATCCACAAGCTCTCTGAACCCAGTCCTTTTGGGTTTTTATGGAGACCTCATTCTATAGGCATGACGGGTTAAACCATAGGCTATTGGTGATCAACTCCACCTGAGGCTCTCAACCCTCCCTGGAAATTGGGGTTGAGGCTTTGCCATTCTCAGTCTGACTAAAAGAATTTACCCAAACGGAATTTTAAAACAGATGAGCATAACTGGAATCTTAATTAGATGATTGGATTATCTGGAGCCACACCTTGATATTCCTAACCCGAGCACCCTCATCCAACGAATGCTCCTCCCAACTGGCTCCCAAGTCTCTACGTGGTTCCAGAGCAAAAGAATGTTTATACAACGCATATCTCCACCTTTTCTTCAAAGTCTTTTCCCTTACACGGAAAGACTCCTTAAACTGCCATGCATCCGGATCAGGGGGAGGTATGGTTACACCGCAGATCTGTGGATCTCCGGGGTTTGATTGTGGCAAGGATGCTGCTGGTGTCAAAACCACAACGTGGGAACCACAGAACCACTAGTTGGTTTTCAGTGTTTCAGTGCATACAATTCCTAATATATCTGGCCAAGAAAACTTGTAAGTTCTTAGATTGTCCCAAAGGTGGCGCATGAAATCAAAGCAGGAGAACAGTTTCCTACGAGGTGTAGCCTGGGAAAGTTGGGGGTGACTGATGGAAAGGAGGAGTGAAGCTCCGCCCTTTCCGCTGCTAGGCTGCGCCGGAGGCTATTTAAACCCACCCTGGCTGGCCTGTACTCAGATCTTCGCGGAGCGGATCAGCGGCCGGAGCGGTTGGCGGACTCTGCGTTGACTTGGAGCTCACAGCGTCTTGCGACTTGGAAGCGGATTCAGAGGACAGGACAGAACACTTGGGCAAGTGAATCTCTGTCTGTCTGTCTGTCTGTCTGTCTGTCTGTCTCATTGGTTGGTTGATTTCCATTTTCTTAAGGGGCACATACCTCACACCGCACACACACACACACGCACACACACTCCTTCCTTCTGCGAGTTAGAAAATTAGTAGGGGCCCCTGGGAGCTGCAGGTTTCCTAATCATGTCTGCACCTAAGAACAGTAGGGTCTTGTCCGGCTCTTCTTATGAACGGTCCCCCAGCACGGACTCCGCAAGGTCCATGCGAGCCTCACCCAGCTTCTCCCTCTCCCCTCTCAGAAACTCAGGCTTCAGGGGAAGCTCCTCACCAGGGATCCGGAGCTACCATTCACCATCCCCTAGGGCTTCACCACACTCACCTCTGTCATCACCAGAATCCCACAAGCTCCCATTTCCCTGTCCTCACCGTGATGGGCAATCAATGAAGCCATTGGGCTCCCCTGTGTCCTCCTCTGAGGATTCCTCAGAGTCCCCACGTTCATCAATAATATACCACATGTTCTTACTGCCATCACCCAGCAGCTCACCCCCAGCTCTCGGGGGATCTCCTGTGTCTCCCAGCTACTCTCCAAACAACCCCAGATTTCAGCTGGAGTCAGCCCCCCACACCCGGGAATCACCTACAAACTCACGAGCCTCACGGTGCTCCACCCCTGTGTCTTTCATCTCTTCACCCCCAGGCCTCAGGGACTCTCCTGTGGCTCCCAGTTACTCTCCAGCCATCCCCAGGTTCCTGCGGGAGTCAGCCCCATGCACCCAGGAGTCCCCCAGAGACTCACACGTCTCGGGAGAATATGAGCGGTCCCCCAGCCCTGACTCCTCAAGATTCATGCCTGCCTCACCCAGCTTCTCCCTCTCCCCTCCCAGAAACTCAGACCCAAGGGGCAGCTCCTCACCAGGGATGTGGAAGTACTCTACATCACCCCGCAGGGCTTCACCACTCTCACATCCATCATCAACAGAATTCCACAACTTTACGTTTCCCTTTCCTAACCAAGCAGGACAGTCACTCATGTCATTGTGTTCTCCCGTGTCCTCCTCTGGAGATTCTTCACAGTCACCTCATTCATCAATAATATACCATATGTTCTTACTGCCATCATCCAGCAGCTCACCCCCAGCCACCCATGACTCTCCTGTCTGTCCCAGCTACTCTCCAACTACGCCCAGATTTCAGCGGGAGTCTCTACCCCACACCCCAGAAACACCTACAAACTCACAGACCTCAGTGAGATCCTCGCCAGTCTCTCTCACGTCTTCACCCCCAGCCCTTACGGACCCTCCAGTCTGTCCCAGCTACTCTCCAACCACGCCCACATTTCAGCGCGGGTCAGTTCCAGGAACCCAGGGATCACCACCAAGCCCACCACTTTCACTGAGTTACTCCCCAGTCTCTAGCACGTCTTTATCTCCAACCCTCAGGGACTCGCCTGTCTGTCCCAGCTACTCTCCAAACACGCCCACACTTCAGCGGGAGTCCGTTGCAGGCACCCAGAAATCACCACCAAACTCACCAATTTCACTGCGTTACTCCCCAGTCTCTCTCATGTCTTCACCATCCCTCAGGGACTCTCCCGTCTGTCCCAGCTACTCTCCAACCACGCCCACATTTCAGCTGCAGTCAGCTCCAGGCACCCCGGAATCACCACCAAACTCCCCAATTTCACTCAGTTACTCCTCACTCTCTAGCACGTCTTTATCTCCAACCCTCAGGGACTCTCCTGTGTGTCCCAGCTACTCTCCAACCACGCCCACACTTCAGCGGGAGTCAGTCCCAGGCACCCAGGAAGCACCACCAAACTCACCAATTTCACTCACTTACTCTCCAGTCTCTCTCATGTCTTCAGCAGCCCTCAGGGACTCTCCTGTCTGTCCCAGCTACTCTCCAACCACGCACACATTTCAGCTGGAGTCAGTCCCAGGCACCCCGGAGTCACCACCAAACTCACCAGTTTCACTGAGGTACTCCCCGGTCTCTCTCATGTCTTCACCCCCAGCCCTCAGGGACTCTCCTGTGTGTCCCAGCTACTCTCCAACCATGCCCAGATTTCAGCGGGAGTCAGTTCCAGGCACCCAGGTATCACCACCAAACTCAGCAGTTTCGCTGAGTTACTCCCCAGTCTCTGTCATGTCTTCACCCCCAGCCCCCTGGGACTCTCCTGTCTGTCCCAGCTACTCTCCCACCACGCCCAGATTTCAGCGGCACTCAGCCTCCCACACTCCGGAATCACCTACAGACTCACAGACTTCACTGAGGTCCTCCCTGGTCTCTCTCAGGTCTTTGCCCTCAGCCCACAGGGACTCCTATGTCTCTTTCAGCTACTCTCAAAACTTCGCTAGATTCCAGCTGGAGTCAGTTCCAGGCACCCACGATACACCACCGAACTCACGAATTTCACTGACTTACTCCCCAGTCTCCCTCATGTTCTCACCCCCAGCCCTCAAGGACTCTTCTGTCTCTCTCAGCTACACTCCGACCATCTCCAGATTTCACCTGGAGTCAGCTTCCCGCACCCAGGAATCACCTACAAACTCACGGACCTTACTGCAACCCTCCCCCATTTCTTTCACCTCTTCACCCCCTGCCTTCAGGGACTCTCCTGGGTCTCCCAGCTTCTCTCCAGCCTTCCCCACATTTCTGCCACAGTCAGCCCCAGGCACCCAGGACAACCCTAGACACTCACAGGCCTCACGAGACTATCTCCCTATGACCTGTACCTATACAGGGATGGCTCCCACGCATCCCTCAGTGACCCCAAACCCATCTCCACTTACACTCAGACACTCCCAGGGCCTGACAGCTACTCCCCGTTATTGTCCTTCAGTTCGAAGCCCTGGCCAATCTACTAGCCCACATGACGCAGTTACCTGGCCATTTCTCCACGGTTCCCGTGAGGGCCCCACACCCAGCCGCACAAGAGCCCCTCCTGCATTCCGTCCTCACACGCAGGCTTGTCCATCTACTTGCTACTGTCACACTCTTGCCAGCAGAAGAGGCCCCTGTAATGGGCGATATCACCACCCAGTCTATCCTCACCCCACAGCTGTGCAGCGAGACCCTCCTGCTGGCCCACGTGGCTGCCAGAGCCCATGCTGGCACGACGCTCCAGCAGGTCGGCGTCCCTGCGGGCCACACTACCGGTGACATGGCTAGCATGACCCTCCTTCCTGGCAGTGACACTGTTGATGTGAACCCCGGTTTCACATCTGTCATTTGTAAATAGGACCATTTTCCCTTTTCGCTCTCCCTTCCATTCACAGGGCTTCTCATTCTCTCTCTTTCTGCCTCCGTTTCAGATATTTACTCACCTTTTTCTCTCTCACTATGTCTGCCGTGGTCTCCATGAGAGTGCGCCACAGAAGATTCCCCCATTAAAAGTCATGAATTGAGTGGCTTTTAGTATACCTGTGGTGGTGCACATTCAATTTTAATTCGCAATCCATTGTAGAACGTCTTATCACCCCCGACCAGAGAAAAACCCTGTAGACATTAGTCACTCCTCATTCTGTCTCAAACCCTCTCCCTGACCCTCAGCCCTAGGTAGCAACTACCTAGTGCGATCAATCCCATATGCATAGATTTCCATATTGTGGACATTTCCTATCAACGGAATTGCACAATAGGTGAGCTGTTATGACTGACACAACACGTAGCACAATATTTTCAAGATTCATCCACATTGTAGGCTTACCCACAGGGGGAAACCATTTTTTGGGGGGTTTTAGTAACACCGGGTGTTTTCTCCTTCCTTTCGTCCTTCTTTCCTTCTTTCCTTCCTTCCTTCCTTCCTTCCTTCTTTCTTTCCTTCCTTCCTTCCTTCCTCCTATTTCTCTCTTACTCCTTCTGCCCTCTCTCTTTCATATGCCTTAGGTGCATCCCACATTCTGCGTTTTTTGGGAGAAATCCTCGACAGGTGCAGGAAAATTGTGTTATTGTAACTATTTACCGCTATCTCTCTTTCACGGCTCTCCATCAGTTGTGAACATCTATTGGTTTATCCCAAGTCACTAAGCATATTTTTATTAGGTACACCTGTTTTTCCTTATACAGCTGTTTCTGGACTATAGGGTCGCATACTCATAAACCCACTGTAACTCAGAAACGCATCTAATATTCCAATAATCCCATCATAACGTTGAAAAATCATAAATCAAACCACCGTAAGTCACGGTGTGTCCGTGGATATGGGCGTCATCAATTCCATTGTATTCAGTAATGCTGTACACCATTAACAATGGCAGACTGATTGGGAGTGGATATTGATAGCATTATAAGTGTCAGTTATTAGAGGGATACTTCTTTAACCTGACTGAAGAACTGATCTAATGGCTTTAGTACAGTGCATGATTATGTGAGATGTTTTGAGACAGAGTAGTACATTTGTGAATGAAGTTTTTTCACTTAGTAGGAACCATTGTGTGTGGAAAAGTGAGAAAATTGCTTTCTGCTGTAGAGTCTGGCATTCATTGTAGACTTAAGCTTATTTTTCTGTGAGCAAATCTTATTCAATAAAATACTACTCTTTATACTAAAAAACAGAAACAGTGGTGATGTGTGGTCATTATGCTCAGCAAACTAATCCAGGGAAAGAAAACCAAACGCCACATTCTCACTTATAATGAGAGCTGAAAAATGAGATCACATGGACACAGGAAGGGGAACAACACTCACTGGGGCCTTTCGGGAGGCAGAGCGTTAAGAAAAACAGCTACTGCATGCTGGGCTTAATAGCTAGGTGATGGGTTGACAGGTGCAGCGAACCACCATGGCACACGTTTACCTTAGTAACAAATCTGCACATCCTGCACATATACCCCAGAACTTAGAAACGAAACGAAACAAAAGAAAACGAAAAAGCAATAGCAAAACGCTAAAGGCAAAATAAAGTTTCAAACTCAGAACGTGACAGACCAATGTTTGGTTCAAATCATGGTTCTCAACCCAGGTGCCATAAGGCCAGGATAAAGAATTTGATTACATATTGTAAATAAGACATGCAGCAAATGACCAGAAAGATTATTCTCAACATATGTGTGTCTTCTAATTCAATGGTGACGCTATCTACCGGGACATAGCTTTAGATTCCAAAGGGCCGAGTCCCGCCAGACAGGCCTCCCACACTAATAACAATGGGAAGCCCCACGTTGTTTTACCTGTGCTTCTCAGCAACTGGCTATAAATCAGGTTGCCACCACTCCCAGATTTAGTTGCATTCATTGGCTGGAAGAGCTCACAGCACGCAGGGAAACACTTACATTTGCCGTTGTATTTTAGCGGACTTTGCCAAAAGTTCAGAAATAAATGCGGGGCCCGGCGTGTGGGGAGGGGTGCACTACCTTCCAGGAAGTGTTATCCACAAGCTCTCTGAACCCAGTCCTTTTGGGTTTTTATGGAGACCTCATTCTATTGGCATGACGGGTTAAACCATAGGCTATTGGTGATCAATTCCACCTGAGGCTCTCAACCCTCCCTGGAAATTGGGGTTGAGGCTTTGCCATTCTCAGTCTGACTAAAAGAATTTACCCAAACGGAATTTTAAAACAGATGAGCATAACTGGAATCTTAATTAGATGATTGGATTATCTGGAGCCACACCTTGATATTCCTAACCCGAGCACCCTCATCCAACGAATGCTCCTCCCAACTGGCTCCCAAGTCTCTACGTGGTTCCAGAGCAAAAGAATGTTTATACAACGCATATCTCCACCTTTTCTTCAAAGTCTTTTCCCTTACACGGAAAGACTCCTTAAACTGCCATGCATCCGGATCAGGGGGAGGTATTGTTACACCGCAGATCTGTGGATCTCCGGGGTTTGATTGTGGCAAGGATGCTGCTGGTGTCAAAACCACAACGTGGGAACCACAGAACCACTAGTTGGTTTTCAGTGTTTCAGTGCATACAATTCCTAATATATCTGGCCAAGAAAACTTGTAAGTTCTTAGATTGTCCCAAAGGTGGCGCATGAAATCAAAGCAGGAGAACAGTTTCCTACGAGGTGTAGCCTGGGAAAGTTGGGGGTGACTGATGGAAAGGAGGAGTGAAGCTCCGCCCTTTCCGCTGCTAGGCTGCGCCGGAGGCTATTTAAACCCACCCTGGCTGGCCTGTACTCAGATCTTCGCGGAGCGGATCAGCGGCCGGAGCGGTTGGCGGACTCTGCGTTGACTTGGAGCTCACAGCGTCTTGCGACTTGGAAGCGGATTCAGAGGACAGGACAGAACACTTGGGCAAGTGAATCTCTGTCTGTCTGTCTGTCTGTCTGTCTCATTGGTTGGTTGATTTCCATTTTCTTAAGGGGCACATACCTCACACCGCACACACACACACACACGCACACACACTCCTTCCTTCTGCGAGTTAGAAAATTAGTAGGGGCCCCTGGGAGCTGCAGGTTTCCTAATCATGTCTGCACCTAAGAACAGTAGGGTCTTGTCCGGCTCTTCTTATGAACGGTCCCCCAGCACGGACTCCCCAAGGTCCATGCGAGCCTCACCCAGCTTCTCCCTCTCCCCTCTCAGAAACTCAGGCTTCAGGGGAAGCTCCTCACCAGGGATCCGGAGCTACCATTCACCATCCCCTAGGGCTTCACCACACTCACCTCTGTCATCACCAGAATCCCACAAGCTCCCATTTCCCTGTCCTCACCGTGATGGGCAATCAATGAAGCCATTGGGCTCTCCCGTGTCCTCCTCTGAGGATTCCTCAGAGTCCCCACGTTCATCAATAATATACCACATGTTCTTACTGCCATCACCCAGCAGCTCACCCCCAGCTCTCGGGGGATCTCCTGTGTCTCCCAGCTACTCTCCAAACAACCCCAGATTTCAGCTGGAGTCAGCCCCCCACACCCGGGAATCACCTACAAACTCACGAGCCTCACGGTGCTCCACCCCTGTGTCTTTCATCTCTTCACCCCCAGGCCTCAGGGACTCTCCTGTGGCTCCCAGTTACTCTCCAGCCATCCCCAGGTTCCTGCGGGAGTCAGCCCCATGCACCCAGGAGTCCCCCAGAGACTCACACGTCTCGGGAGAATATGAGCGGTCCCCCAGCCCTGACTCCTCAAGATTCATGCCTGCCTCACCCAGCTTCTCCCTCTCCCCTCCCAGAAACTCAGACCCAAGGGGCAGCTCCTCACCAGGGATGTGGAAGTACTCTACATCACCCCGCAGGGCTTCACCACTCTCACATCCATCATCAACAGAATTCCACAACTTTACGTTTCCCTTTCCTAACCAAGCAGGACAGTCACTCATGTCATTGTGTTCTCCCGTGTCCTCCTCTGGAGATTCTTCACAGTCACCTCATTCATCAATAATATACCATATGTTCTTACTGCCATCATCCAGCAGCTCACCCCCAGCCACCCATGACTCTCCTGTCTGTCCCAGCTACTCTCCAACTACGCCCAGATTTCAGCGGGAGTCTCTACCCCACACCCCAGAAACACCTACAAACTCACAGACCTCAGTGAGATCCTCGCCAGTCTCTCTCACGTCTTCACCCCCAGCCCTTACGGACCCTCCAGTCTGTCCCAGCTACTCTCCAACCACGCCCACATTTCAGCGCGGGTCAGTTCCAGGAACCCAGGGATCACCACCAAGCCCACCACTTTCACTGAGTTACTCCCCAGTCTCTAGCACGTCTTTATCTCCAACCCTCAGGGACTCGCCTGTCTGTCCCAGCTACTCTCCAAACACGCCCACACTTCAGCGGGAGTCCGTTGCAGGCACCCAGAAATCACCACCAAACTCACCAATTTCACTGCGTTACTCGCCAGTCTCTCTCATGTCTTCACCATCCCTCAGGGACTCTCCCGTCTGTCCCAGCGACTCTCCAACCACGCCCACACTTCAGCGGGAGTCAGTCCCAGGCACCCAGGAAGCACCACCAAACTCACCAATTTCACTCACTTACTCTCCAGTCTCTCTCATGTCTTCACCAGCCCTCAGGGACTCTCCTGTCTGTCCCAGCTACTCTCCAACCACGCACACATTTCAGCTGGAGTCAGTCCCAGGCACCCCGGAGTCACCACCAAACTCACCAGTTTCACTGAGGTACTCCCCGGTCTCTCTCATGTCTTCACCCCCAGCCCTCAGGGACTCTCCTGTGTGTCCCAGCTACTCTCCAACCATGCCCAGATTTCAGCGGGAGTCAGTTCCAGGCACCCAGGTATCACCACCAAACTCAGCAGTTTCGCTGAGTTACTCCCCAGTCTCTGTCATGTCTTCACCCCCAGCCCCCTGGGACTCTCCTGTCTGTCCCAGCTACTCTCCCACCACGCCCAGATTTCAGCGGCACTCAGCCTCCCACACTCCGGAATCACCTACAGACTCACAGACTTCACTGAGGTCCTCCCTGGTCTCTCTCAGGTCTTTGCCCTCAGCCCACAGGGACTCCTGTGTCTCTTTCAGCTACTCTCAAAACTTCGCTAGATTCCAGCTGGAGTCAGTTCCAGGCACCCACGATACACCACCGAACTCACGAATTTCACTGACTTACTCCCCAGTCTCCCTCATGTTCTCACCCCCAGCCCTCAAGGACTCTTCTGTCTCTCTCAGCTACACTCCGACCGTCTCCAGATTTCACCTGGAGTCAGCTTCCCGCACCCAGGAATCACCTACAAACTCACGGGCCTTACTGCAACCCTCCCCCATTTCTTTCACCTCTTCACCCCCTGCCTTCAGGGACTCTCCTGGGTCTCCCAGCTTCTCTCCAGCCTTCCCCAGATTTCTGCCACAGTCAGCCCCAGGCACCCAGGACAACCCTAGACACTCACAGGCCTCACGAGACTATCTCCCTATGACCTGTACCTATACAGGGATGGCTCCCACGCATCCCTCAGTGACCCCAAACCCATCTCCAGTTACACTCAGACACTCCCAGGGCCTGACAGCTACTCCCCGTTATTGTCCTTCAGTTCGAAGCCCTGGCCAATCTACTAGCCCACATGACGCAGTTACCTGGCCATTTCTCCACGGTTCCCGTGAGGGCCCCACACCCAGCCGCACAAGAGCCCCTCCTGCATTCCGTCCTCACACGCAGGCTTGTCCATCTACTTGCTACTGTCACACTCTTGCCAGCAGAAGAGGCCCCTGTAATGGGCGATATCACCACCCAGTCTATCCTCACCCCACAGCTGTGCAGCGGGACCCTCCTGCTGGCCCACGTGGCTGCCAGAGCCCATGCTGGCACGACGCTCCAGCAGGTCGGCGTCCCTGCGGGCCACACTACCGGTGACATGGCTAGCATGACCCTCCTTCCTGGCAGTGACACTGTTGATGTGAACCCCGGTTTCACATCTGTCATTTGTAAATAGGACCATTTTCCCTTTTCGCTCTCCCTTCCATTCACAGGGCTTCTCATTCTCTCTCTTTCTGCCTCCGTTTCAGATATTTACTCACCTTTTTCTCTCTCACTATGTCTGCCGTGGTCTCCATGAGAGTGCGCCACAGAAGATTCCCCCATTAAAAGTCATGAATTGAGTGGCTTTTAGTATACCTGTGGTGGTGCACATTCAATTTTAATTCGCAATCCATTGTAGAACGTCTTATCACCCCCGACCAGAGAAAAACCCTGTAGACATTAGTCACTCCTCATTCTGTCTCAAACCCTCTCCCTGACCCTCAGCCCTAGGTAGCAACTACCTAGTGCGATCAATCCCATATGCATAGATTTCCATATTGTGGACATTTCCTATCAACGGAATTGCACAATAGGTGAGCTGTTATGACTGACACAACACGTAGCACAATATTTTCAAGATTCATCCACATTGTAGGCTTACCCACAGGGGGAAACCATTTTTTGGGGGGTTTTAGTAACACCGGGTGTTTTCTCCTTCCTTTCGTCCTTCTTTCCTTCCTTCCTTCCTTCCTTCCTTCCTTCCTTCCTTCCTACCTTCCTTCTTTCTTTCCTTCCTTCCTTCCTTCCTCCTATTTCTCTCTTACTCCTTCTGCCCTCTCTCTTTCATATGCCTTAGGTGCATCCCACATTCTGCGTTTTTTGGGAGAAATCCTCGACAGGTGCAGGAAAATTGTGTTATTGTAACTATTTACCGCTATCTCTCTTTCACGGCTCTCCATCAGTTGTGAACATCTATTGGTTTATCCCAAGTCACTAAGCATATTTTTATTAGGTACACCTGTTTTTCCTTATACAGCTGTTTCTGGAGTATAGGGTCGCATACTCATAAACCCACTGTAACTCAGAAACGCATCTAATATTCCAATAATCCCATCATAACGTTGAAAAATCATAAATCAAACCACCGTAAGTCACGGTGTGTCCGTGGATATGGGCGTCATCAATTCCATTGTATTCAGTAATGCTGTACACCATTAACAATGGCAGACTGATTGGGAGTGGATATTGATAGCATTATAAGTGTCAGTTATTAGAGGGATACTTCTTTAACCTGACTGAAGAACTGATCTAATGGCTTTAGTACAGTGCATGATTATGTGAGATGTTTTGAGACAGAGTAGTACATTTGTGAATGAAGTTTTTTCACTTAGTAGGAACCATTGTGTGTGGAAAAGTGAGAAAATTGCTTTCTGCTGTAGAGTCTGGCATTCATTGTAGACTTAAGCTTATTTTTCTGTGAGCAAATCTTATTCAATAAAATACTACTCTTTATACTAAAAAACAGAAACAGTGGTGATGTGTGGTCATTATGCTCAGCAAACTAATCCAGGGAAAGAAAACCAAACGCCACATTCTCACTTATAATGAGAGCTGAAAAATGAGATCACATGGACACAGGAAGGGGAACAACACTCACTGGGGCCTTTCGGGAGGCAGAGCGTTAAGAAAAACAGCTACTGCATGCTGGGCTTAATAGCTAGGTGATGGGTTGACAGGTGCAGCGAACCACCATGGCACACGTTTACCTTAGTAACAAATCTGCACATCCTGCACATATACCCCAGAACTTAGAAACGAAACGAAACAAAAGAAAACGAAAAAGCAATAGCAAAACGCTAAAGGCAAAATAAAGTTTCAAACTCAGAACGTGACAGACCAATGTTTGGTTCCAATCATGGTTCTCAACCCAGGTGCCATAAGGCCAGGATAAAGAATTTGATTACATATTGTAAATAAGACATGCAGCAAATGACCAGAAAGATTATTCTCAACATATGTGTGTCTTCTAATTCAATGGTGACGCTATCTACCGGGACATAGCTTTAGATTCCAAAGGGCCGAGTCCCGCCAGACAGGCCTCCCACACTAATAACAATGGGAAGCCCCACGTTGTTTTACCTGTGCTTCTCAGCAACTGGCTATAAATCAGGTTGCCACCACTCCCAGATTTAGTTGCATTCATTGGCTGGAAGAGCTCACAGCACGCAGGGAAACACTTACATTTGCCGTTGTATTTTAGCGGACTTTGCCAAAAGTTCAGAAATAAATGCGGGGCCCGGCGTGTGGGGAGGGGTGCACTACCTTCCAGGAAGTGTTATCCACAAGCTCTCTGAACCCAGTCCTTTTGGGTTTTTATGGAGACCTCATTCTATAGGCATGACGGGTTAAACCATAGGCTATTGGTGATCAACTCCACCTGAGGCTCTCAACCCTCCCTGGAAATTGGGGTTGAGGCTTTGCCATTCTCAGTCTGACTAAAAGAATTTACCCAAACGGAATTTTAAAACAGATGAGCATAACTGGAATCTTAATTAGATGATTGGATTATCTGGAGCCACACCTTGATATTCCTAACCCGAGCACCCTCATCCAACGAATGCTCCACCCAACTGGCTCCCAAGTCTCTACGTGGTTCCAGAGCAAAAGAATGTTTATACAACGCATATCTCCACCTTTTCTTCAAAGTCTTTTCCCTTACACGGAAAGACTCCTTAAACTGCCATGCATCCGGATCAGGGGGAGGTATGGTTACACCGCAGATCTGTGGATCTCCGGGGTTTGATTGTGGCAAGGATGCTGCTGGTGTCAAAACCACAACGTGGGAACCACAGAACCACTAGTTGGTTTTCAGTGTTTCAGTGCATACAATTCCTAATATATCTGGCCAAGAAAACTTGTAAGTTCTTAGATTGTCCCAAAGGTGGCGCATGAAATCAAAGCAGGAGAACAGTTTCCTAGGAGGTGTAGCCTGGGAAAGTTGGGGGTGCCTGATGGAAAGGAGGAGTGAAGCTCCGCCCTTTCCGCTGCTAGGCTGCGCCCGAGGCCATTTAAACCCACCCTGGCTGGCCTGTACTCAGATCTTCGCGGAGCGGATCAGCGGCCGGAGCGGTTGGCGGACTCTGCGTTGACTTGGAGCTCACAGCGTCTTGCGACTTGGAAGCGGATTCAGAGGACAGGACAGAACACTTGGGCAAGTGAATCTCTGTCTGTCTGTCTGTCTGTCTGTCTGTCTGTCTGTCTCATTGGTTGGTTGATTTCCATTTTCTTAAGGGGCACATACCTCACACCGCACACACACACACACACGCACACACACTCCTTCCTTCTGCGAGTTAGAAAATTAGTAGGGGCCCCTGGGAGCTGCAGGTTTCCTAATCATGTCTGCACCTAAGAACAGTAGGGTCTTGTCCGGCTCTTCTTATGAACGGTCCCCCAGCACGGACTCCCCAAGGTCCATGCGAGCCTCACCCAGCTTCTCCCTCTCCCCTCTCAGAAACTCAGGCTTCAGGGGAAGCTCCTCACCAGGGATCCGGAGCTACCATTCACCATCCCCTAGGGCTTCACCACACTCACCTCTGTCATCACCAGAATCCCACAAGCTCCCATTTCCCTGTCCTCACCGTGATGGGCAATCAATGAAGCCATTGGGCTCTCCCGTGTCCTCCTCTGAGGATTCCTCAGAGTCCCCACGTTCATCAATAATATACCACATGTTCTTACTGCCATCACCCAGCAGCTCACCCCCAGCTCTCGGGGGATCTCCTGTGTCTCCCAGCTACTCTCCAAACAACCCCAGATTTCAGCTGGAGTCAGCCCCCCACACCCGGGAATCACCTACAAACTCACGAGCCTCACGGTGCTCCACCCCTGTGTCTTTCATCTCTTCACCCCCAGGCCTCAGGGACTCTCCTGTGGCTCCCAGTTACTCTCCAGCCATCCCCAGGTTCCTGCGGGAGTCAGCCCCATGCACCCAGGAGTCCCCCAGAGACTCACACGTCTCGGGAGAATATGAGCGGTCCCCCAGCCCTGACTCCTCAAGATTCATGCCTGCCTCACCCAGCTTCTCCCTCTCCCCTCCCAGAAACTCAGACCCAAGGGGCAGCTCCTCACCAGGGATGTGGAAGTACTCTACATCACCCCGCAGGGCTTCACCACTCTCACATCCATCATCAACAGAATTCCACAACTTTACGTTTCCCTTTCCTAACCAAGCAGGACAGTCACTCATGTCATTGTGTTCTCCCGTGTCCTCCTCTGGAGATTCTTCACAGTCACCTCATTCATCAATAATATACCATATGTTCTTACTGCCATCATCCAGCAGCTCACCCCCAGCCACCCATGACTCTCCTGTCTGTCCCAGCTACTCTCCAACTACGCCCAGATTTCAGCGGGAGTCTCTACCCCACACCCCAGAAACACCTACAAACTCACAGACCTCAGTGAGATCCTCGCCAGTCTCTCTCACGTCTTCACCCCCAGCCCTTACGGACCCTCCAGTCTGTCCCAGCTACTCTCCAACCACGCCCACATTTCAGCGCGGGTCAGTTCCAGGAACCCAGGGATCACCACCAAGCCCACCACTTTCACTGAGTTACACCCCAGTCTCTAGCACGTCTTCATCTCCAACCCTCAGGGACACGCCTGTCTGTCCCAGCTACTCTCCAAACACGCCCACACTACATTATATAAGATATATTTGGTATCCTTTTGATATTTTATGTAAATTATATAATATATATTTGGTGTAGTTTTTGATATTTTTCATAGGGTTGTAGTATATATTTACTGTACTTTTTGATATTTTATTTACAGTATATAATATACATTTGGTGTAATTTTTGGTATTTTGCGTACAGTATATTAAAAATAATTACTGTAGTGTTTGATAGTTTATTTACAGTATATATAACACATATTTGGTGTACTTTTTGATATTTTAAGTACAGTATGTAATATATATTTACTGTACTTTTTGATATTTTATTTACAGTATATAAAATGTATTTGGTGTACTTTTAGTTAATATTATATGTACAGTATATGAAATATATTTACTGTACATTTTGATATTTTATGTACATTATATAAGATATATTTGGTGTCCTTTTGATATTTTATGTAAATTATATAATATATATTTGGTGTAGTTTTTGATATTTTACATAGGGTGTGTCATATAGGTTTACTGTCCTTTTTGATATTTTATTTTCAGTATATAATATACATTTAGTGTCATTGTTGATATTTTATGTACAGTATATTAAATATAATTACTGTTGTTTTTGATAGTTTATTTACAGTACAAATAATACATATTTGGTGTACTTTTTGATATTTTATATACAGTATGTGATATATATTTACTGTAATTTTTGATATTTTATTTATAGTATGTAAAATGTATTTGGTGTACTTTTAGTTAATATTATATGTACAGTATATGAAATATATTTACTGTACTTTTTGATATTTTATTTATAGTAGATAAGATATATTTGGTGTCCTTTTGATATT
Source organism: Pan paniscus (assembly GCF_029289425.2). Lineage (NCBI taxonomy): Eukaryota > Metazoa > Chordata > Mammalia > Primates > Hominidae > Pan > Pan paniscus. The sequence goes on along the minus strand of NC_073263.2, from coordinate 11,000,863 downwards.
TTATGTAAATTATATAATATATATTTGGTGTAGTTTTTGATATTTTACATAGGGTGTATCATATATATTTACTGTCCTTTTTGATATTTTATTTACAGTATATAATATACATTTGGTGTAATTTTTGTATTTTATGTACAGCATATTAAATATAAGTACAGTAGTTTTTGATAGTTTATTTACAGTTTATATAGCACATAATTTGTGTACTTTTTGATATTTTATGTACAGTATGTAATATACATTTACTGTAATTTTTGATATTTTATTTACAGTATATAAAATGTATTTGGTGTGCTTTTAGTTAATAATATATGTACAATATATGAAATATATATACTGTACTTTTTTATATTTTATGTACAGTATATAAGATACATTTGGTGTCCTTTTGATATTTTATGTAAATTATATAATATATATTTGGTGTAGTTTTTGATGTTTTACATAGGGTGCGTAGTATATGTTTACTCTCCTTTTTGATATACTATTTACAGTATATAATTTACATTTGGTGTAATTTTTGATAATTTATATACAGTACATTGAATATAATTACTGTAGTTTCTGATATTTACAGTATATATAACACGTATTTGGTGTACTTTTTGATATTTTATATACAGTATGTAATATATATTTACTGTACTTTTTGATATTTTATTTACAGTGTACAAAATGTATTTGGTGTACTTTTAGTTAATATTATATGTACAATATATGAAATATATTTACTGTAGTTTTTGATATTTTACGTACAGTATATAAGATATATTTGGTGTCCTTCCGATATTTTTTGTAAATTATATAATATATATTTGGTGTAATTTTTGATAGTTTACATAGGGTGTGTAATATATATTTACTGTATTTTGGATATTTTGTTTACACTATATAATGTACATTTGGATTAATTTATGATATTTTATGTACAGTATATTAAATATAATTACTGTAGTTTTTGAAAGTTTATTTACAGTATATATAACACGTATTTGGTGTACATTTTGATATTTTCTGTACAGTATGTAATATATATTTACTGTAATTTTTGATATTTTATTTACAGTATATAATCTGTATTTGGTGTACTTTTAGTTAATATTATATGTACAATATATGAAATATATTTACTGTACATTTTGATATTTTATGTACAGTATATAAGATATAATTGGTGTCCTTTTTATATTTTATGTAAATTATATAATCTATATTTGGTGCAGTTTGTGATATTTTACATAGGGTGTGTTATATATATTTACTGTCCTTTTTGATATTTTATTTACAGTATATAATATACATTTGGTGAACTTTTTGATATTTTATGTACAGTATATTAAATATAATTACTGTAGTTTTTGATAGTTTATTTACAGTATATATAACACATATTTGGTGTACTTTTTGATATTTTATGTACCGTATGTAACATATATTTACTGTACATTTGATATTTTATTTACAGTATATAAAATGTATTTGGTGTACTTTTAGTTAATATTATATGTACAATATATGAAATATATTTACTGTACATTTGATATTTTATATACAGTATATAAGATATATTTGGTGTCCTTTTGATATTTTATGTGAATTATATAATATATAATAGGTGTAGTTTTTGATATTTTACATAGGGTGTGTCATATATATTTACTGTCCTTTTTGATATTTTATTTACAGTATATAATATTCATTTGGTTTAATTTTTGATAGTTTATGTACAGTATATCAAATATAATTATTGTAGTTTTTGGTAGTTTATTTACAGTATATATAACGGATATTTGGTGTACTTTTTGATATTTTATGTCCAGTATGTAATATATATTTACTGTAATTTTTGATATTTTATTTACAGTATATAAAATGTATTTGGTGTACTTTTAGTTAATAATATATGTACAATATATGAAATATATATACTGTACTTTTTGATATTTTATGTACACTATATAAGATACATTTGGTGTCCTTTTTATATTTTATGTAAATTATATAATATATATTTGGTGTAATTTTTGATATTTTACATAGGGTGTGTAGAATATATTTACTGTCCTTTTTGATTTTTTTTTACAGTATTTAATTTACATTTGGTGAAATTTTTGATATTTTATATACAGTACATTGAATATAATTACTGTAGTTTTTGATATTTACAGTATATATAACACATATTTGGTGTACTTTTTGATATTTTATGTACAGTATTTAATAAATATTTACTGTAATTTTTTATATTTTATTTACAGTATATAAAATGTATTTGGTGTACTTTTATGTAATATTATATGTACAATATATGAAATATATTTACTGTACTTTTTGTTATTTTATGTACAGTATACAAGATATATTTGGTGTCCTTTTGATATTATATGTGAATTTTATAATATATATTTGGTGTAGTTTTTGATATTTTACCTAGGGTGTGCAGTATATATTTACTGTCCTTTTTGTTATTTTATTTACAGTATATAATATACATTTGGTGTAATTTTTGATATTTTATGTACAGTATATTAAATATACTTATTGTAGTTTTTGATAGTTTATTTACTGTATATATAACACATATTTGGGGTACTTTTTATATTTTATGTACAGTATGTAATATATATTTACTGTACTTTTTGAAATTTTATTTACAGTATATAAAATGTATTTGTTGTACTTTTAGTTAATATTATATGTACAATATATGAAACGGATTTACTGTACTTTTCGATATTTTATGTACAGTATAAATGATATATGTGGTGTCCTTTTGATATTTTATGTAAATTATATAATATATATTTGGTGTAGTTTTTAATATTTTACATAGGGTTGTAGTATATATTTACTGTACTTTGATATTGTATTTACAGTATATAATATACGTTTGGTGTAATTTTTGGTATTTTATGTACAGTATATTAAAAATAATTACTGTAGTGTTTGATAGTTTATTTACAGTATATATAACACATATTTGGTGTACTTTTTGATATTTTAAGTACAGTATGTAATATATATTTACTGTACATTTTGATATTTTATTTACAGTATATAAAATGTATTTGGTGTACTTTTAGTTAATATTATATGTACAGTATATGAAATATATTTACTGTACTTTTTGATATTTTATGTACAGTATATAAGTTATATTTGGTGTCCTTTTGATATTTTATGTAAATTATATAATATATATTTGGTGTAGTTTTTTATATTTTACATAGGGTGTGTCATATAGGTTTACTGTCCTTTTTGATATTTTATTTACAGTATATAATCTACATTTGGTGTCATTGTTGATATTTTATGCACAGTGTATTAAATATAATTACTGTTGTTTTTGATAGTTTATTTACAGTACAAATAATACATATTTGGTGTACTTTTTGATATTTTATGTACAGTATGTGATATATATTTACTGTAATTTTTGATATTTTATTTACAGTATATAAAATGTATTTGGTGTACTTTTAGTTAATATTATATTTACAGTATATGAAATATATTTACTGTACTTTTTGATATTTTATTTATAGTAGATAAGATATATTTGGTGTCCTTTTGATATTTTATGTAAATTATATAATATATATTTGGTGTAGTTTTTGATATTTTACATAGGGTGTGTAGTACATATTTACTGTCCTTTTGATACTTTATTTACAGAATATAATATACATTTGGTGTAATTTTTTATATTTTATATACAGTATATTAAATATAATTACTGTAGTATTTGATAGTATATTTACATTATATATAACACATAATTGGTGTACTTTTTTATATTTTATGTACTGTATGTAATATATATTTACTGTACTTTTTGATATTTTATTTACAGCACATAAAATGTATTTGCTGTACTTTTAGTTACTATTATATGTACAATATATGAAATGTATTAACTGTACTTTCTGATAGGTTATGTACAGTATATAATAAATATTTTTTGTACTTTTGATATTTTATGTAAATTATATAATATATATTTGGTGTAGTTTTTGATATTTTACCTAGGGTGCGTAATATATATTTACTGTCCTTTTTCATATTTTATTTACAGTATATAATATTCATTTGGTGTAAATTTTGATATTTTATGTTAAGTATATTAAATGTAATTACTGTAATTTTTGATGGTTTATTTACATTATATATAACACATCTTTGGTGTACTTTTTGATATTTTATGTCTAGTATGTAATATATATTTACTGTATTTTTGATATTTTATTTACAGTATATAAAATGTATTTGGTGTACTTTTAGTTAATATTATATGTACAATATACGAAATATATTTACTGTATTATTTGATATTTTATGTACAGTATATAAGATATAATTTTTGTCCTTTTGATATTTTATGTAAATTTTATAATATATATTTGTAGTTTTTGATATTTTACATAGAGTGTAATATAAATTTACTATCCTTTTTGATATTTTATTTACAGTATATAATAAACATTTGGTGTAATTTTTGATATTTTATGTACAGTATAATAAATACAATTACTGTAGTTTTTTATACTTTATTTACAGTATATATAACACATATTTGGTGTACTTTTTGATATTTTATATACAGTATGTAATACATATTTACTGTAATTTTTGATATTTGATTTACACTATATAAAATGTATTTGGTGTACTTTTAGTTAATATTAAATGTACAATATATGAAATATATTTACTGTAACTTTGATATTTTATGTAGAGTATATAAGATATATTTGGTGTCCTTTTGATATTTTATGTAAATTATATAATATATATTTGGTGTACATTGTGATATTTTACATATGGTGTGTAATATATATTTACTGCACTTTTTGATATTTTATTTATTTTATATAATACATTTGGTGTAATTTTTGATATTTTATGTACAGTATATTAAATATAATTACTGTAGTTTTTGATAGTTTATTTAATGTATATATAACACATATTTGGTGTACTTTTTGATATTTTATGTACAGTATGTAATATATATTTACTGTGATTTTTGATATTTTATTTATAGTATATAAAATGTATTTGGTGTACTTTTAGTTAATATTATATGTACAATATATGAAATATATTTACTGTATATTTTGTTATTTTATGTACAGTATATAAGGTATATTTGGTGTCCTTTTGATATTTTATGTAAATTATATAATATATATTTGGTGTAGTTTGTGATATTTTACATAGCGTGTGTAATATATATTTACTGTACTTTTTGGTATTCGATTTATAGTAAATAGTATACATTTGGTGTAATTTTTGGTATTTTATGTACAGTATATTAAATATAATTACAGTAATTATTGATAGTTTATTTACAGTATATATAACACATATTTGGTGTACTTTTTGATATTTTATGTACAGTATGTAATATATATTTACTGTAATTTTTGATATTTTATTTACAGTATATAAAATGTATTCAGTGTACTTTTAGTTAATATTATATATACAATATATGAAATATATTTACTGTACATTTTGATATTTTATGTACAGTATATAAGGTATATTTGGTGTCCTTTTGATATTTTATGTAAATTATATAATATATATTTGGTGTAGTTTGTGATATTTTACATAGGGTGTGTAATATATATTTACTGTACGTTTTGGTATTTTATTGACAGTAAATAATATACATTTGGTGCAATTTTTGATATCTTATGTACAGTATACTAAATATAATTACTGTAGTTTTTGATAGTTTATTTACAGTATATATAACACATATTTGGTGTACTTTTTGATATTTTATGTACAGTATGTAATATATATTTACTGTAATTTTTGATATTTTAGTTACAGTATATAAAATGTATTTGGTGTACTTTTAGCTAATATTATATGTACAATATATGAAATATATTTACTGTAGATATTGGTATTTTATGTACAGTATATAAGTTACATTTTGTGTCCTTTTGATATTTTATGTAAATTATATAATATATATTTGGTGTAGATTGTGATATTTTACATATGGTGTGTAATATATATTTACTGTGTTTTTTGATATTTTATTTACAGTAAATAACATACATTTGGTGTAATTTTTGATATTTTATGTACAGTATATTAAATATAATTACTGTAGTTTTTGATAGTTTATTTAGAGTATATATAACACATATTTGGTGTGTTTTTGATAATTCATGTACAGTATGTAATATATATTTACTGTAATATTTGATACTTTATTTACAGTGTATAAAATGTATTCGATGTACTTTTAGATAATATTATATATACAATATATGAAATAAATTTACTGGACATTTTGAGATTTTATGTAGAGTGTATATGGTATATTTGGTGTCCTTTTGATATTTTATGTAAATTATATAATATATATTTGGTGTAGTTTGTGTTATTGTACATAGTGTGTGTAATATATATTTACTGTACTTTTTGATATTTTATTTACAGTATATAATATACATTTGGTGTAATTTTTGATATTTTATGTACAGTATATTAAATATAATTACTGTAGTTTTTGACTGGTTATTTACAGTATACATAACACATATTTGGTGTACTTTTTGATATTTTATGTACAGTATGTAATACCTATTTACTGTACTTTTTGATATTTTATTCACACTAAATAAAATGAATTTGGTGTACTTTTAGTTAATATTATATGTACAATATATGAAATATATTTACTGTACTTTTTGATATTTTATGTACAGTATATAAGATATATTTGGTGTCCTTTTGATATTTTATGTAAATTATATAATATATATTTGGTGTAGATTGTGATATTTTACATATGGTGTGCAATATATATTTACTGTATTTTTGATATTTTATTTACATTAAATAATATACATTTGGTGTAATTTTTGATATTTTATGTACAGTATATTAAGATAATTACTGTAGTTTTTGATAGTTTATTTACAGTATATATAAAAAATATTTGGTGTACATTTTGATATTTTATGTACAGTATGTGATATATATTCACTGTAATTTTTGATATTTTATTTAGACTATATAAAATGTATTTGGTGTACTTTTAGTTAATATTATATGTACAATATATGAAATATATTTACTGTACTTTTTGATATTTTATGTACAGTATATAAGATATATTTGGTGTCCTTCCGATATTTTTTGTAAATTATAAAATATATATTTGGTGTAATTTTTGTTATTTTACATAGGGTGTGTAGTATATATTTACTGTCCTTATTGATATTTTATTTACAGTATATAATATACATTTGGTTTAATTTTTGATATTTTATGTACATTATATTAAATATAATTAATGTATTTTTGATAGTTTATTTACAGTATATATAACACATATTTGGTTTCCTTTTGGTATTTTATGTACAGTATGCAATATATATTTACTGTAATTTTTGATATTTTATTTACAGTATATAAAATGTATTTGGTGTACTTTTAGTTAATATTATATGTACAATATATGAAATATATTTACTGTATATTTTGATATTTTATGTACAATATATCAGGTGTATTTGGTGTCCTTTTGATATTTTATGTAAATTATATAATATATCTTTGGTGTAGTTTGTGATATTTTACATAGTGTGTGTAATATATATTTACTGTACATTTTGGTATTTTATTTACAGTAAATAATATACATTTGGTGTAATTTTTGATATTTTATGTACAGTACATTAATATAATTACTGAAGTTTTTGATAGTTTATTTACAGTATATATAACACATATTTGGTGTAGTTTTTGATATTTTATGTTCAGTATGTGATATATATTCACTGGAATATTTGATATTTTATTTACACTAGATAAAATGTATTTGGTGTACTTTTAGTTAATATTATATGTACAATATATGAAATATATTTACTGTTCTTTTTCATATCTTATGTACAGTATACAAGATATTTTTGGTGTCCTTTTGATATTTTATGTAAATTATATAATATATATTTGGCGTAGATTGCGATATTTTACATATGGTGTGTAATATATATTTACTGTACTTTTTGATTTTTATTTACACTATATAAAATGTATTTGGTGTACTTTTAGTTAATATTATATGTACAATATATGATATATATTTACTGTAGTTTTGATATTTTATGTGCAGTATATAAGATATATTTGGTGTCCTTTTGATATTTTATGTAAATTATATAATATATATTTGGTGTAGATTGTGATATTTTACATATGCTGTGTAATATATATTAACTGTACTTTTTGATATTTTATTTACAGTAAATAATGTACATTTGGTGTAATTTTTGATATTTTATGTACAGTATATTAAATATAATTACTGTAGTTTTTGATAGTTTATTTACAGTATATATAACACATATTTGGTGTACATTTTGATGTTTTATGTACTGTATGTAATATATACTTACAGTAATTTTTTATATTTTATTTACAGTATATAAAATGTATTTGGTGTACATTTAGTTAATATTATATGTACAATATATGAAATATATTTACTGTACATTTTGATATTTTATGTACAGTATATAAGGTATATTTTGTGTGCTTTTAATATTTTATGTAAATTATATAATACATATTTGGTGTAGTTTCTGATATTTTACATAGGGTGTGTAATATACATTTACTGTTCTTTTTGATATTTTATTTACTGTAAATAATATACATTTGGTGTAATTATTGATATTTTATTTACAGTATATTAAATATAATTACTGTAGCTTTTGATAGTTTATTTAGGGTATATATAACACATATTTGGTGTACTATTTGTTATTTTATGTACAGTATGTAATATATATTTACTGTACTTTTTGATATTTAATTTACAGTATATAAAATGTATTTGGTGTACTTTTAGTTAATGTTACATGTACAATATATGAAATATATTTACTGTACTTTTTGATATTTTATGTACAGTATATAAGATACATTTGTTGTCCTGTTAATATTTTATGTAAATTTATAATATATATTTGGTGTAGATTGTGATATATTACATATGGTGTGTAATATATATTTACTGCATTTTTGATATTTTATTTACAGTAAATAACGTACATTTGGTGTAATTTTTGATATTTTATGTACAGTATATTAAATATAATTACTGTAGATTTTGATAGTTTATTTAGAGTATATATAACACATATTTGGGGTACTTTTTGATGTTTTATGTACAGTATGTAATATATATTTACTGTAATTTTTGATAATTTATTTACAGTATATAAAATGTATTCGGTGTACTTTTAGTTAATATTATATGTACAATATATGAAATATATTTACTGTACATTTTGATATTTTACGTACAGTATATAAGATATATTTGGTGTCCTTTTGATATTTTATGTAAATTATATAATATATATTTGGTGTATATTGTGATATTTTACATATGGTGTGTAATATATATTTACTGTACTTTTTGATATTTTATTTACACTATATAAAATGTATTTGGTGTACTTTTAGTTAGTATTATATGTACAATATATGAAGTACATTTACTGAACATTTTGATATTTTATGTACTGTATATAAGATATATTTGGGGTCCTTTTGATGTTTTATGTAAATTATATAATATATATTTGGTGTAGATTGTGATATTTTACATATGGTGTGTAATATATATTTACTATAATTTTTGATATTTTATTTACACTAAATAAAATGTACTTGGTGTACTTTTAGTTAATATTATATGTACAATATATGAAATATATTTACTGTACTTTTTGATATTTTATGTACAGTATATAAGATATATTTGGTGTCCTTTTGATATTTTATGTAATTTATATAATATATATTTGGTGTAGATTGTGATATTTTACATATGGTGTGTAATATATCTTTACTGTACTTTTTAATATTTTATTTACAGTAAATAAAATACATTTGGTGTAATTTTTGACATTTTATGTACAGTATATTAAATATAATTACTGTAGTTTTTGATAGTTTATTTAGAGTATATATAACACACATTTGGTGTACTTTTTGATATTTTATGTACTGTATGTAATATATATTTACTGTAATTTTTGATATTTTATTTACAGTATATAAAATGTATTTGGTGTACATTTAGTTAATATTATATGTACAATATATGAAATATATTTACTGTACATTTTGATATTTTATGTACAGTATGTAAGGTATATTTGCTGTCCTTTTGATATTTTATGTAAATTATCTAATATATATTTGGTGTAGTTTGAGATATTTTACATAGGGTGTGTAGTATATATTTACTGTACTTTTTGATATTTTATTTACAGAAAATAATATACATTTGGTGTAATTTTTGATATTTCATTTACAGTATATTAAATATAATTACTGTAGCTTTTGATAGTTTATTTAGTGTACACATAACACATATTTGGTGTACTTTTTGTTATTTTATGTACAGTATGTAAGATATATTTTCTGTACTTTTTGATATTTAATTTACAGTATATAAAATGTATTTGGTGTACTTTTAGTTAATGTTATATGTACAATATATGAAATATATTTACTGTACTTTTTGATATTTTACGTACAGTATATAAGATATATTTGGTGTCCTTTTAATATTTTATGTAAAGTATATAATATATATTTGGTGTAGATTTTGATATTTTACATATGGTGTGTAATATATATTTACTGTATTTTTGATATTTTATTTACAGTAAATAACGTACATTTGGTGTAATTTTTGATATTTTATGTATAGTATATTAAATATAATTACTGTAGTTTTTGATAGTTTATTTAGAGTATATATAACACATATTTGGTGTACTTTTTGATGTTTTATGTACAGTATGTAATATATATTTACTGTAATTTTTGATAATTTATTTACAGTATATAAAATGTATTCGGTGTACTTTTAGTTAATATTATATGTACAATATATGAAATATATTTACTGTACATTTTGATATTTTACGTACAGTATATAAGATATATTTGGTGTCCTTTTGATATGTTATGTAAATTATATAATATATATTTGGTGTAGTTTGTGATATTTTACATAGGTTGTGTAATATATATTTACTGTACTTTTTGGTATTTTATTTGCAGTATATTATACATTTGGTGTAATTTTTTATATTTTATGTACAGTATATTAAATATAATTATTGTAGTTTTTGATAGTTTATATACAGTATATATAACACATATTTGGTGTACTTTTTGATATTGTATGTACAGTATGTAATATATATTCACTGTAATTTTTGATATATTATTTACAGTATATAAAATGTATTTGGTGTACTTTTAGTTAATATTATATATACAATATATGAAATATATTTACTGTACTTTTTGATATTTTATGTACAGTATATAAGATATATATGGTGTCATTTTCATATTTTATGTAAATTATATAATGTATATTTGGTGTAGTTTTTCATATTTTACATAGGGTGTGTAGTATATATTTACTGTCTTTTTGATATTTTATTTACAGTATATATTATACATTTGGTGTAATTTTTGGCATTTTATGTACAGTATATTAAATATAATTACTGTAGATTTTGATAGTTTATTTACAGTATATATAACACATATTTAGTGTACTTTTTGATATTTTAAGAACAGTATGTTAAATATATTTACTGTAAGTTTTGATAGTTTATTTACAGTGTATAAAATGTGTTTGGTGTACTTTTAGATAATATTATGTGTACAATATATCAAATATATATACTGTACATTTTGATATTTTATGTACACTATATAAGATATATTTGGTGTCCTTTTGATATTTTATGTAAGTTATATAATATATATTTGGTGTAGTTTGTGATATTTTACATAGGGTGTGTAGTATATATTTACTGTCCTTTGTGATATTTTATTCACAGTATATAATATACATTTGGTGTAATTTTTGATATTTTATGTACAGTATATTAAATATAATTACAGTAGTTTTTGAGAGTTTATTTACAGTATATATAACACATATTTGGTGTACTTTTTGATATTTTAAGTACAGTATGTAATATATGTTTACTGTACATTTTGATATTTTATTTACAGTATATAAAATGTATTTGGTGTACTTTTAGATAATATTATATGTACAATATATGAAATATATTTACTGTACCTTTGATATTTTATGTACAGTATATAAGATATATTTGGTGTCGTTTTGATATTTTATGTAAATTATATAATATATATTTGGTGTAGTTTGTGATATTTTACATAGGGTGTGTAATATATATTTACTGTACTTTTTGGTATTTTATTTACAGTAAATAACATACATTTGGTGTAATTTTTGATATTTTATATACAGTACATTGAATATAATTAATGTAGTTTTTGATATTTACAGTATATATAACACATATGTGGTGTACTATTTGATATTTTATGTACAGTATGTAATATATATTTACTGTAATTTTTGCTAATTTACGTACAGTATAGAAAATGTATTCGGTGTACTTTCAGTTCATATTATATGTGCAATATATGAAACATATTTACTGCACTTTTTGATATTTTTTGTACAGTATATAAGATATATGTGGTGTCCTTTTGATATTTTATGTAAATTATATAATATATATCTGGTGTAGTTTTTGATATTTTACATAGGGTGTGTAATATATATTTAGCGTCCTTTTTGATATTTTCTTTACACTATATAATATACATTTTGTGTAATTTTTGATATTTTATGTGCAGTATATGAAATATAATTACTGTAGTTTTTGATATTTTATTTACAGTATATATAACACATATTTGGTGTACATTTTGATATTTTATGTACAGTATGTAATATATATTTACTGTACTTTTTGATATTTTATTTACAGTATATAAAATGTATTTGGTGTACTTTTAGTTAATATTCTATGTACAATATATGAAATATATTTACTCTACTATTTGATATTTTATGTACTGTATATAATATATATTTGGTGTCCTTTTGATATTTTATGTAAATTATATAATATATATTTGGTGTAGTTCTTGATATTTTACATAGGGTGTGTCATATATATTTACTGTCCTTTTTGATATTTTATTTACAGTATATAATATACATTTGGTGTAATTTTTGATATTTTATGTACAGTATATTAAATATAATTACTGTAGTTTTTGATAGTTTATTTACAGTATATATAACACATATTTGGTGTACTTTTTGATATTTTATGTACAGTATGTAATATATATTTACTGTACTTTTTGATATTTTATTTACACTATATAAAATGTATTTGGTGTACTTTCAGTTAATATTATATGTACAATATATGAAACATATTTACTGTATTTAGATATTTTATGTACAGTATATAAGATATATTTGGTGTCCTTATGATATTTTATGTAAATTATATAATATATATTTGGTGTAGCTTTTGATATTTTACATAGGGTGTGTAATATATATTTATTGTAATTTTGGATATTTTATTTACAGTACATAATATACATTTGGTGTAATTTTTGATATTTTATGTACAGTATATTAAATATAATTACTGTAGTTTTTGATAGTTTATTTACAGTATATATGACAAGTATTTGGTGTACTTTTTGATATTTTATGTACAGTATGTAATATATATTTACTGTATTTTTGATATTTTATTTACACTATGTAAAATGTATTTTGTGTACTTTTAGTTAATATTATATGTACAATATATGACATATATTTACTGTACTTTTTGATATTTTATGTACAGTATATAAGATATATTTGGTGTACTTTTGATATTTTATGTAAATTATATAATATATATTTGGTGTAGTTTCTGATATTTTATGATATTTTACATAGAGTGTGATGTATATTTACTGTACTTTTTCATATTTATTTTACAGTATATTATATGCATTTGGTGTAATTTTTGATATTTAATGTACAGTATATTAAACATAATTTCTGTAGTTTTTGATAGTTTATTTACAGTATATATAACACATATTTGGTGTACTTTTTGATATATTATGTAGAGCATGTAATGTATATTTACTGTACTTTTTGATATTTTACTTACAGTATATAAAATGTATTTGGTGTACTTTTAGTTAATATTATAAGTACAATATATGAAATATATTTACTCTACTTTTTGATATTTTATGTACAGTATATAAGATATATTTGGTGTCCTTTTGATATTTTATGTATATTATATAATATATATTTGGTGTAGTTTTTGATATTTTACATAGGGTGTGTCATATATATTTACTGTCCTTTTTGATATTTTATTTACAGTCTATAATATACATTTGGTGTAATTTTTGATATTTTATATACAGTATATTAAATATAATTGCTGTAGTTTTTGATAGTTTATTTACAGTATATATAACACATATTTGGTGTACATTTTTATATTTTATGTACTGTATGTAATATATATTTAGTGTACTTTTTGATATTTTATTTACAGTATATAAAATGTATTTGGTGTACTTTTAGTTAATATTATATGTACAATATATGAAATATATTTACTGTATTTTTGATATTTTATGTACAGTATATAAGATATATTTGGTGTCCTTTTGATATTTTATGTAAATTATATAATATATATTTGGTGTAGTTTTTGATATTTTACATAGGGTGTGTAGTATATATTTACTGTCTTTTTGATATTTTATTTACAGTATATATTATACATTTGTTGTAATTTTTGGTATTTTATGTACAGTATATTAAATATAATTACTGTAGATTTTGATAGTTTATTCACAGTATATATAACTCATATTTGGTGTACTTTTTGATATTTTATGTACAGTATGTAATGTATATTTACTGTACTTTTTGATATTTAATTTACAGTATATAAAATGTATTTGGTGTACTTTTAGTTAATATTATATGTACAATATATGAAATATATTTACTGTACTTTTTGATATTTTATGTACAGTATATAATATATATTTGGTGTCCTTTTGATATTTTATGTAAATTATATAATATATATTTGGTGTAGTTTTTGATATTTTACATAGTGTGTGTCATATATATTTACTGTCCTGTTTCATATTTTATTTACAGTATATAATATACATTTGGTGTAATTTTTGATATTTTATGTACAGTATATTAAATATAATTACTGTAGTTTTTGATAGTTTATTTACAGTATATATGATACATATTTGGTGTACTTTTTGATATTTGATGTACAGTATGTAATATATATTTACTGTAATTTTTGATATTTTACTTACAGTATATAAAATGTATTTGGTGTACTTTTAGTTAATATTATAAGTACAATATATGAAATATATTTACTCTACTTTTTGATATTTTATGTACAGTATATAAGATATATTTGGTGTCCTTTTGATATTTTATGTATATTATATAATATATATTTGGTGTAGTTTTTGATATTTTACATAGGGTGTGTCATATATTTTTACTGTCCTTTTTGATATTTTATTTACAGTCTATAATATACATTTGGTGTAATTTTTGATATTTTATATACAGTATATTAAATATAATTGCTGTAGTTTTTGATAGTTTATTTACAGTATATATAACACATATTTGGTGTACATTTTTATATTTTATGTACTGTATGTAATATATATTTAGTGTACTTTTTGATATTTTATTTATAGTATATAAAATGTATTTGGTGTACTTTTAGTTAATATTATATGTACAATATATGAAATATATTTACTGTATTTTTGATATTTTATGTACAGTATATAAGATATATTTGGTGTCCTTTTGATATTTTATGTAAATTATATAATATATATTTGGTGTAGTTTTTGATATTTTACATAGGGTGTGTAGTATATATTTACTGTCTTTTTGATATTTTATTTACAGTATATATTACACATTTGTTGTAATTTTTGGTATTTTATGTACAGTATATTAAATATAATTACTGTAGATTTTGATAGTTTATTCACAGTATATATAACTCATATTTGGTGTACTTTTTGATATTTTATGTACAGTATGTAATGTATATTTACTGTACTTTTTGATATTTAATTTACAGTATATAAAATGTATTTGGTGTACTTTTAGTTAATATTATATGTACAATATATGAAATATATTTACTGTACTTTTTGATATTTTATGTAGAGTATATAATATATATTTGGTGTCCTTTTGATATTTTATGTAAATTATATAATATATATTTGGTGTAGTTTTTGATATTTTACATAGTGTGTGTCATTTATATTTACTGTCCTGTTTCATATTTTATTTACAGTATATAATATACATTTGGTGTAATTTTTGATATTTTATGTACAGTATATTAAATATAATTACTGTAGTTTTTGATAGTTTATTTACAGTATATATGATACATATTTGGTGTACTTTTTGATATTTGATGTACAGTATGTAATATATATTTACTGTAATTTTTGATATTTTATTTACACTATAGAATATGTATTTGGTGTACTTTTAGTTAATATTATATCTACAATATATGAAATATATTTACTGTACTTTTTGATATTTTATGTACAGTATATAAGATATATTTGGTGTCCTTTTGATATTTAATGTAAATTATATAGTATATATATGGTGTAGATTGTGATATTTTACATATGGTGCGTAATATATAATTACTGTACTTTTTGATATTTTATTTACAGTATATAATATACATTGGGTGTAATTTTTGATATTTTATTTACAGTATATTAAATATAATTACTGTAGATTTTATAGTTTAGTTATAGTATATATAACACATCTTTGGTGTACTTTTTGATATTTTATGTACAGTATGTTATATATATTTACTGTACTTTTTGATATTTTAATTACAGTATATAAAATATATTTGGTGTACTTTTAGTTAATATATGTACAATATATGAAATATATTTACTGTACTTTTTGATATTTTATGTACAGTATATAAGTTATATTTGGTGTCCTTTTGATATTTTATGTAAATTATACAATATATATTTGGTGTAGTTTGTGATATTTTACATAGGGTGTGTAATATATATTTACTGTAATTTTTGATATTTTATTTAGAGTAAATAATATACATTTTGGGTAATTTTTGATATTTTATGTACAGTATATTAAATATAATTACTGTAGTTTTTGATAGTTTATTTACAGTATATATAACACATATTTAGTTTACTTTTTGATATTTTATGTACAGTATGTAATATATATTTACTGTGCTTTTGGATATTTTATTTACAGTATATAAAATGTATTTGGTGTACTTTCAGTTAATATTATATGTACAATATATGAAATAGATTTACTGTGAATTTTGATATTTTATGTACAATATATAATATATATTTGGTGTACTTTTGATATTTTATGTAAATTATATAACATATATTTGGTGTAGTTTTTGATATTTTACATAGAGTGTGTAATAAATATCTACGGTACTATTTGATATTTTATTTACAGTATATATTACACATTTGTTGTAATTTTTGGTATTTTATGTACAGTATATTAAATATAATTACTGTAGATTTTGATAGTTTATTCACAGTATATATAACTCATATTTGGTGTACTTTTTGATATTTTATGTACAGTATGTAATGTATATTTACTGTACTTTTTGATATTTAATTTACAGTATATAAAATGTATTTGGTGTACTTTTAGTTAATATTATATGTACAATATATGAAATATATTTACTGTACTTTTTGATATTTTATGTAGAGTATATAATATATATTTGGTGTCCTTTTGATATTTTATGTAAATTATATAATATATATTTGGTGTAGTTTTTGATATTTTACATAGTGTGTGTCATTTATATTTACTGTCCTGTTTCATATTTTATTTACAGTATATAATATACATTTGGTGTAATTTTTGATATTTTATGTACAGTATATTAAATATAATTACTGTAGTTTTTGATAGTTTATTTACAGTATATATGATACATATTTGGTGTACTTTTTGATATTTGATGTACAGTATGTAATATATATTTACTGTAATTTTTGATATTTTATTTACACTATAGAATATGTATTTGGTGTACTTTTAGTTAATATTATATCTACAATATATGAAATATATTTACTGTACTTTTTGATATTTTATGTACAGTATATAAGATATATTTGGTGTCCTTTTGATATTTAATGTAAATTATATAGTATATATATGGTGTAGATTGTGATATTTTACATATGGTGCGTAATATATAATTACTGTACTTTTTGATATTTTATTTACAGTATATAATATACATTGGGTGTAATTTTTGATATTTTATTTACAGTATATTAAATATAATTACTGTAGATTTTATAGTTTAGTTATAGTATATATAACACATCTTTGGTGTACTTTTTGATATTTTATGTACAGTATGTTATATATATTTACTGTACTTTTTGATATTTTAATTACAGTATATAAAATATATTTGGTGTACTTTTAGTTAATATATGTACAATATATGAAATATATTTACTGTACTTTTTGATATTTTATGTACAGTATATAAGTTATATTTGGTGTCCTTTTGATATTTTATGTAAATTATACAATATATATTTGGTGTAGTTTGTGATATTTTACATAGGGTGTGTAATATATATTTACTGTAATTTTTGATATTTTATTTAGAGTAAATAATATACATTTTGGGTAATTTTTGATATTTTATGTACAGTATATTAAATATAATTACTGTAGTTTTTGATAGTTTATTTACAGTATATATAACACATATTTAGTTTACTTTTTGATATTTTATGTACAGTATGTAATATATATTTACTGTGCTTTTGGATATTTTATTTACAGTATATAAAATGTATTTGGTGTACTTTCAGTTAATATTATATGTACAATATATGAAATAGATTTACTGTGAATTTTGATATTTTATGTACAATATATAATATATATTTGGTGTACTTTTGATATTTTATGTAAATTATATAACATATATTTGGTGTAGTTTTTGATATTTTACATAGAGTGTGTAATAAATATCTACGGTACTATTTGATATTTTATTTACAGTATATAATATGCATTTAGTGTAATTTTTGATATTTTAAGTACAGAATATTAAATATAATTACTGTAGTTTTTATAGTTTATTTACAGTATATATAACACATATTTGGTGTACATTTTGATATTTTATGTACACTATGTAATATATATTTACTGTACAATTGGATAGTTATTTACAGTATATAAAATGTATTTGGTGTACTTTAGTTTAATATTATATGTACATTATATGAAACATATTTACTGTACTTTTTGATGTTTTATGTACAGTATATAATATCTATTTGGTGTACTTTTGATATTTTATGTAAATTATATAATTCATATTTGGCGTAGTTTTTGATATTTTACATAGGGTGTGTAATATATATTTACTGTAATTTTAGATTTTTTTTACAGTGTATAGTACACATTTGGTGTAATTTTTGATATTTTAAGTACAGTATATTAAATATAATTACTGTAGTTTTTGATTGTTTATTTACAGTATATATAACACATATTTGGTGTACTTTTTGATATTTTATGTACAGTATGTAATATATATTTACTGTGCTTTTGGATATTTTATTTACAGTATATAAAATGTATTTGGTGTACTTTCACTTAATATTATATGTACAATATATGAAATAGATTTACTGTGCATTTTTATATTTTATGTACAGTATATAATATATATTTGGTGTTCTTTTGATATTTTATGTAAATTATATAACATATATTTGGTGTAGTTTTTGATATTTTACATAGAGTGTGTTATAAATATTTACTGTACTATTTGATATATTATTTACAGTATATAATATGCATTTAGTGTAATTTTAAATATTTTATGTACAGTATATTGAATATAATTACTGTAGTTTTTGATAGCTTATTTACAGTATATATAACACATATTTGGTGTACATTTGATATTTTATTTACAGTATGTAATATATATTTACTGTACTTTTGGATATTTTATTTACAGTATATAAAATGTATTTGGTGTACTTTATTTAATATTATATGTACACTATATGAAATATATGTACTGTACATTTTCATATGATATGTACAGTATATAAAATATATTAAGTGTACTTTTGATATTTTATGTAAATTATAAAATATATTTTCGGTATAGTTTTTGATATTTTAAATAGAATGTGTAATATATATTTACTGTAATTTTTGATATTTTATTTACAGTATATAATATACCTTTTGTGTAATTTTTGATATTTTATGTACAGTATATTAAATATAATTACTGTAGTTTTTATAGTTTATTTACAGTATATATAACACATATTTGTGATCTTTTTGATATTTTATGTACAGTATGTTATATATATTTACTGTACCTTTGGATATTTTATTACAGTATGTAAAATGTATTTGGTGTACTTTTAGTTAATATTATATGTACAATATTTGCAATATATTTACTGTACTTTTTGATATTTTATGTACAGTATATAATATATATTTGGTGTACATTTGATATTTTATGTAAATTATATAATATATATTTGGCGTAGTTTTTGATATTTTACATAGAGTGGGTAATATATATTTACTGTAATTTTAGATTTTTTTTACAGTATATAGTATACATTTCGTGTAATTTTTCATATTTTATGTACAGTATATAATATATATTTGGTGTACTTTTGATATTTTATGTAAATTATATAACATATATTTGGTGTAGTTTTTGATATTTTACATAGAATGTGTAATAAATATTTACTGTACTATTTGATATTTTATTTAACGTATAAAATATGCATTTAGTGTAATTTTTCATATTTTATGTACAGTGTATTAAATATAATTACTGTAGTTTTTATACTTTATTTACAGTATATATAACACATATTTGGTGTACTTTTTGATATTTTATGTACAGTATGTAATATATATTTACTGTACTATTGGATAATTTATTTACAGTATACAAAATGTATTTGGTGTACTTTTAGTTAATTTTATATGTACAATATATGAAATATATTTACTGTAGTTTTTGATATTTTGTGTACAGTATATAAGATATATTTGGTGTCCTTTTGATATTTTATATAAATTCTATAATATATATTTGGTGTAGATTGTGATATTTTACATATGGTGTGTAATATATATTTACTATACTTTTTGATATTTTCTTTACACTATATAAAATGTATTTGGTGTACTTTTAGTTAATATTATATGTACAATATATGAAATATATTTACTGTACATTTTGATATTTTATGTACAGTATATAAGATATATTTGGTGTCCTTTTGATATTTTATGTAAATTATATAATATATATTTGGTGTAGATTGTGATATTTTACATATGGTGTGTAATATATATGTACTGTACATTTTGATATATTATTTACAGTAAAGTATATACATTTGGTGTAATGTTTGATATTTTATGTACAGTATATTAAATATAATTACTGTAGTATTTGATAGTTTATTTACAGTATATATAACACATATTTGGTGTACTTTTTGATATTTTATGTACAGTATGTAATATATATTTACTGTAATTTTTGATATTTTATTTACAGTATATAAAATGTATTTGGTGTACTTTTAGTTAATATTATATGTACAATATATGAAATATATTTACTGTACATTTTGATATTTTATGTACAGTATATAAGGTATATTTGGTGTCCTTTTGATATTTTATGTAAATTATATAATATATATTTGGTGTAGTTTGTGATATTTTACAGAGGGTGTGTAATATATATTTACTGTAATTTTTGGAATTTTATTTACAGTAAATAATATACATTTGGTGTAATTTTTGATATTTTATGCTCAGTATATTAAATATAATTATTGTAGTTTTTGATAGTTTATTTACAGTATATATAACACATATTTGGTGTACTTTTTGATATTTTAAATACAGTATGTAATATATATTTACTGTAATTTTTGATATTTTATTTACACTATATAAAATGTATTTGGTGTACTTTTAGTTAATATTATATGTACAATATATGAAATATATTTACTGTACTTTTTGATATTTTATGTACAGTATATAAGATATATTTGGTGTCCTTTTGATATTTTATGTAAATTATATAATATATATTTGGTGTAGTTTTTGATATTTTACATAGGGTGCGTAATTTATATTTACTGTCCTTTTTCATATTTTATTTAGAGTATATAATATACATTTGGTGTCATTTATGATATTTTATGTACAGTATATTAAATGTAATTACTGTAGTTTTTGATAGAATATTTACAGTATATACAACACATATTTGGTGTACTTTGTGATATTTTATGTACAGTATGTAATATATATTTACTGGACTTTTTGATATTTTATTTACAGTATATAAAATGTATTTGGTGTACTTTTAGTTAATATTATATGTACAATATATGAAATATATATACTGTACTTTTTGATATTTATGTAAATTATATAATATATATTTTGTGTACTTTTTATATTTTATGTAAATTATATAAAATATTTTTGTAGTTTTTGATATTTACATAGAGTGTAATATATATTTACTGACTTTTTGATATTTTATTTACAGTGTATAATATACATTTGGTGTAATTTTTGATATTTATATACAGTATATTAAATATAATTACTGTAGTATTTCATAATTTATTAACAGTATATATAACACATATTTGGTGCACTTTTTGATATTTTATGTATAGTATGTAATATATATTAACTGTAATTTTTGATATTTTATTTACACTATATAAAATGTATTTGGTGTACTTTTAGTTAATATTATATGTACAATACATGAAATATATTTACTGTACATTTTGATATTTTATGTACAGTATATAAGATATATTTGGTGTCCTTTTGATATTTTATGTAAATTATATAATATATATTTGGTGTAGAATGTGATATTTTACATTTGGTGTGTAATATATATTTACTGTACTTTTTGATATTTTCTTTACACTATATAAAATGTATTTGGTGTGCTTTAGTAAATATTATATATACTATATATGAAATATATTTACTGTATTTTTGAAATTTTATGTACAGTATATAAGATATATTTGGCGTCCTTTTGATATTTTATGTAAATTATATAATATATATATTTGGTGTAGATTGTGATATTTTACATACGGTGTGTAATATATATTTACTGTACTTTCTGATATTTTATTTACAGTAAATAATATACATTTGGTGAAATTTTTGATATTTTATGTACAGTATATTAAATATAATTACTGTAGTTTTTGATAGTTTATTTACAGTATATATAACACATATTTGGTGTACATTTTGATATTTTATGTACAGTATGTAATACATATTTACTGTAATTTTTGATATTTTATTTACAGTATATAAAATGTATTTGGTGTACATTTCGTTAATATTATATATACAACATAAGAAATATATTTACTGTACATTTTGATATTTTATGTAGAGAATATAAGGTATATTTGGTGTCCTTTTGATATTTTATGTAAATTATATAATATATATTTGGTGTAGTTTGTGATATTTTACATAGGGTGTGTAATATATATTCACGGTACTTTTTGGTATTTTATTTACAGTAAATAATATACATTTGGTGTAATTTTTGATATTTTATGTACAGTATATTAATATAATTACTGTAGTATTTGAAAGTTTATTTACAGTATATATAACACATATTTGCTGTACATTTTGATATTTTATGTACAGTATGTGATATATATTCACTGTAATTTTTGATATTTTATTTACACTATATAAAATGTATTTGGTGTACTTTTAGTTAATATTATATGTACAATCTATGAAATATATTTACTGTACTTTTTGATATTTTATGTACAGTATATAAGATATATTTGGTGTCCTTTCGATATTTTATGTAAATTATATAATATAAATATTGTGTAGATTGTGATATTTTACAAAATGTGTGTCATATATATTTACTGTCCTTTTTGATATTTTATTTACAGTATATAATTTACATTTGGTGTAATTTTTGATATTTTATATACAGTATATTAAATATAATTACTGTAGTTTTTGATAGTATATTTACAGTATATATAACACATATTTGGTGTAATTATTTATATTTTATATACTGTATGTAATATATATTTACTGTACTTTTTGACATTTTATTTACAGTATAGAAAATGTATTTGGTGTACTTTTAGTTAATATTATATATACAATATATGAAATATATTTACTGTACTTTTTGAAATTTTATTTACAGTATATAATATATATTTGGTGTACTTTTGATATTTTATGTAAATTATATAATATATATTTGTTGTAGTTTTTGATATTTTACATAGGGTGCGTAATATAGATTTACTGTATTTTTTCATATTTTATTTAGAGTATATGATATACATTTGGTGTTATTTTTGATATTTTATATACAGTATATTAAATGTAATTACTGTAGTTTTTAATAGTTTATTTACAGTACATATAACACATATTTGGTGTACTTTTTGATATTTTCTGTACAGTATGTAATATATATTTACTGTACTTTTTGACATTTTATTTACAGTATATAAAATATATTTGGTGTACTTTTAGTTAATATTATATGTACAATATATGAAATATATTTACTGAACTTTTGATATTTTATCTACAGTATATAAGATATATTTGGTGTACTTTTGATATTTTATGTATATTATAAAATATATATTTGCAGTTTTGGATATTTTACATAGAGTGTAACATATATTCACTGTCCTTTTTGATATTTTTTTACAGTATATAATATACATTTGGTGTAATTTTTGATATTTTATGTACAGTATATTAAATATAATTACTGTAGTTGTTTATAGTTTATTTACAGTATATATAACACATATTTGGTGTACTTTTTGATATTTTATGTACAGTATGTAATACCTATTTACTGTAGTTTTTGATATTTTATTTACACTATATAAAATGTATTTGGTGTACTTTTAGTTAATGTTATATGTACAATATATGAAATATATTAACTGTAATTTTTGATTTTTTATGTACAGTATATAAGATATATTTGGTGTCCTTTTGATATTTTATGTAAATTATATAATATATATTTGGTGTAGATTGTGATATTTTACATATGGTGTGTAATATATATTTACTGTGTTTTTGATATTTTATTTATATTTAATAATAAACATTTCGTGTAATTTTTGATATTTTATGTACAGTATATTAAATATAATTACTGTAGTATTTGATAGTTTATTTACAGTATTTATAACACATATTTGGTGTACTTTTTCATATTTTAGGTACAGTATGTAATATATATTTACTGTAATTTTTGATATTTTATTTACAGTATATAAAATGTATTTGGTGTACTTTTAGTTAATATTATATGTACTATATATGAAATATCTTTACTGTACATTTTGACATTTTATGTACAGTATGTAAGATATATTTGGTGTCCTTTTGATATTTTATGTAAATTATATACTATATATTTGGTGTAGTTTGTGATATTTTACATAGGGTGTGTAATATATATTTACTGTAATTTTTGATATTTTATTTAGAGTAAATAATATATATTTGGTGTAATTTTTGATATTTTATGTACAGTATATTAAATATAATTACTGTAGTTTTTGATAGTTTATTTACCGTATATATAACACATATTTGGTATACTTTTTGATATTTTACGTACAGTATGTAATATATATTTACTGTAATTTTTGATATTGTATTTACAGTATAAAAAATGTATTTCGTGTACTTTTAGTTAATATTATATATACAATATATGAAATATTTTTACTGTATATTATGATATTTTATGTACACTATATAAGGTATATTTGGTGTCCTTTTGATATTTTATGTAAATTATATAATATATATTTGGTGTAGATTGATATTTTACATAGGGTGTGTAATATATATTTACTGTACTTTTTGATATTTTATTTACAGTAAATAATATACATTTGGTGTAAATTTTGATATTTTATTTACAGTATATTAAATATAATTACTGTAGTTTTTGATAGTTTATTTACAGTATATAAGATACATATTTGGTGTACTTCTTGATATTTTATGTACAGTATGTAATATATATTTACTGTAATTTTTGATATTTTATCTACACTATATAAAATGTATTTGTTGTACTTTTAGATAATATTATATGTACATTATATGAAACATATTTACTGTACTTTTTGATGTTTTATGTACAGTATATAATATCTATTTGGTGTACTTTTGATATTTTATGTAAATTATATAATACATATTTGGCGTAGTTTTTGATATTTTACATAGGGTGTGTAATATATATTTACTGTAATTTTAGATTTTTTTTTACAGTGTATAGTACACATTTCGTGTAATTTTTGATATTTTAAGTACAGTATATTAAATGTAATTACTGTAGTTTTTGATTGTTTATTTACAGTATATATAACACATATTTGGTGTACTTTTTGATATTTTATGTACAGTATGTAATATATATTTACTGTGCTTTTGGATATTTTATTTACAGTATATAAAATGTATTTGGTGTACTTTCAGTTAATATTATATGTACAATATATGAAATAGATTTACTGTAATTTTTGATATTTTATGTACAGTACATAAGACATATTTGGTGTCCTTTTGATATTTTATGTAAATCATATAATATATATTTGGTGTAGATTGTGATATTTTACATATGGTGTGTTATATATTTACTGTACATTTTGATATTTTATTTAAAGTAAAGAATATACATTTGGTGTAATGTTTGATATTTTATGTACAGTATATTAAATATAATTACTGCAGTTTTTGATAGTTTATTTACAGTATATATAACACATATTTGGTGTACTTTTTGATATTTTATGTACAGTATGTAATGTATATTTACTGTACTTTTTGATATTTTATTTGCACTATATTAAATGTATTTGGTGTACTTTTAGTTAATATTATATGTACAATATATGAAATATATTTACTGAATATTTTGATATTTTTTGTACAGTATATAAGATTTATTTGGTGTCCTTTTGATATTTTATATAAATTATATAATATATATTTGGTGTAGATTGTGATATTTTACATATGGTGTGTAATATATATGTACTGTACATTTTGATATATTATTTACAGTAAAGAATATACATTTGGTGTAATGTTTGATATTTTATGTACAGTATATTAAATATAATTACTGTAGTTTTTGATAGTTTATTTACAGTATATATAACACATATTTGGTGTACTTTTTAATATTTTATGTACAGTATGTAATATATATTTACTGTAATTTTTGATATTTTATTTACAGTATATAAAATGTATTTGGTGTACTTTTAGTTAATATTATATGTACAATATATGAAATATATTTACTGTACTTTTTGATATTTTATGTACAGTATATAAGGTATATTTGGTGTCCTTTTGATATTTTATGTAAATTAAATAATATATATTTGGTGTAGTTTGTGATATTTTACATAGGGTGTGTAATATATCTTTACTGTAATTTTTGGAATTTTATTTACAGTAAATAATATACATTTGGTGTAATTTTTGATATTTTATGCACAGTATATAAGATATATTTGGTGTCCTTTTGATATTTTATGTAAATTATATAATATATATTTGGTGTATATTGTGATATTTTACATATTGTGTGTAATATATATTTACTGTACTTTTTGATATTTTAATTACTCTATATACAATGTGTTTGGTGTACTTTTAGTTAGTATTATATGTACAATATATGAAATATATTTACTGTACATTTTGATATATTATGTACAGTATATAAGATATATTTGGTGTCCTTTTGATATTTTATGTAAATTATATAATATATATTTGGTGTATATTGTGATATTTTACATATTGTGTGTAATATATATTTACTGTACTTTTTGATATTTTAATTACTCTATATACAATGTATTTGGTGTACTTTTAGTTAGTATTATATGTACAATATATGAAATATATTTACTGTACATTTTGATATATTATGTACAGTATATAAGATATATTTGGTGTCCTTTTGATAATTTATGTAAATTATATAACATATATTTGGTGTAGATTGTGATATATTACATAAGGTGTGTAATATATATTTACTGTCCTTTTGGTATTTTATTTAGAATAAATAGTATACATTTGGTGTAATTTTTGATATTTTATGTACAGTATATTAAATATAATTACTGTAGTTTTTGATAGTTTATTAACAGTATATATAACACATATTTGGTTTACTTTTTGATATTTTATGAACAGTATGTAATATACATTTACTGTACTTTTTGATATTTTATTTATAGTATATAAAATGTATTTGGTGTACTTTTAGTTAATATTATATGTACAATATATGAAATATATTTACTGTACTTTTTGATATTTTATGTACAGTATATAAAATATATTTGGTGTACTTTTGATATTTTATGTAAATTATATAATATATATTTGGTGTAGTTTTTGATATTTTACATAGGGTGCGTAATTTATATTTACTGTCCTTTTTCATATTTTATTTAGAGTATATAATATACATTTGGTGTCATTTATGATATTTTATGTACAGTATATGAAATGTAATTACTGTAGTATTTGATAGAATATTTACAGTATATATAACACATATTTGGTGTACTTTGTGATATTTTATGTACAGTATGTAATATATATTTACTGGACTTTTTGATATTTTATTTACAGTATATAAAATGTATTTGGTGTACTTTTAGTTAATATTATATGTACAATATATGAAATATATATACTGTATTTTTTGATATTTTATGTAAAGTATATAATATATATTTTGTGTACTTTTTATATTTTATGTAAATTATATAAAATATTTTTGTAGTTTTTGATATTTTACATAGAGTGTAATATATATTTACTGTCTTTTTGATATTTTATTTACAGTGTATAATATACATATGGTGTAATTTTTGATATTTATATACAGTATATTAAATATAATTACTGTAGTATTTCATAATTTATTAACAGTATATATAACACATATTTGGTGCACTTTTTGATATTTTATGTACAGTATGTAATATATATTAACTGTAATTTTTGATATTTTATTTACACTATATGAAATGTATTTGGTGTACTTTTAGTTAATATTATATGTACAATACATAAAATATATTTACTGTACTTTTTGATATTTTATGTACAGTATATAAGACATATTTGGTGTCCTTTTGATATTTTATATAAATTATATAATATATATTTGGTGTAGATTGTGATATTCTACATTTGGTGTGTAATATATATTTACTGTACTTTTTGATATTTTCTTTACACTATATAAAATGTATTTGGTGTACTTTAGTAAATATTATATATAATATATATGAAATATAATTACTGTATTTTTGAAATTTTATGTACAGTATATAAGATATATTTGGCGTCCTTTTGATATTTTATGTAAATTATATAATATATATATTTGGTGTAGATTGTGATATTTTACATACGGTGTGTAATATATATTTACTGTACTTTCTGATATTTTATTTACAGTAAATAATATACATTTGGTGAAATTTTTGATATTTTATGTACAGTATATTAAATATAATTACTGTAGTTTCTGATAGTTTATTTACAGTATATATAACACATATTTGGTGTACTTTTTGATATTTTATGTACAGTATGTAATACATATTTACTGTAATTTTTGATATTTTATTTACAGTATATAAAATGTATTTGGTGTACTTTTAGTTAATATTATATGTACAACATATGAAATATATTTACTGTACATTTTGATATTTTATGTAGAGAATATAAGGTATATTTTGTGTCCTTTTGATATTTTGTGTAAATTATATAATATATATTTGCTGTAGTTTGTGATATTTTACATAGGGTGTGTAATATATATTCACGGTACTTTTTGGTATTTTATTTACAGTAAATAATATACATTTGGTGTAATTTTTGATATTTTATGTACAGTATATTAATATAATTACTGTAGTATTTGAAAGTTTATTTACAGTATATATAACACATATTTGGTGTACATTTTGATATTTTATGTACAGTATGTGATATATATTCACTGTAATTTTTGATATTTTATTTACACTATATAAAATGTATATGGTGTACTTTTAGTTAATATTATATGTACAATCTATGAAATATATTTACTGTACTTTTTGATATTTTATGTACAGTATATAAGATATATTTGGTGTCCTTTCGATATTTTATGTAAATTATATAATATATATTTTGTGTAGATTGTGATATTTTACAAAAGGTGTGTCATATATATTTACTGTCCTTCTTGATATTTTATTTACAGTATATAATTTACATTTGGTGTAATTTTTGATATTTTATATACAGTATATTAAATATAATTACTGTAGTTTTTGATAGTATATTTACAGTATATATAACACATATTTGGTGTAATTATTTATATTTTATATACTGTATGTAATATATATTTACTGTACTTTTTGACATTTTATTTACAGTATAGAAATTGTATTTGGTGTACTTTTAGTTAATATTATATATACAATATATGAAATATATTTACTGTACTTTTTGATATTTTATTTACAGTATATAATATATATTTGGTGTACTTTTGATATATTATGTAAATTATATAATATATATTTGTTGTAGTTTTTGATATTTTACATAGGGTGCGTAATATAGATTTACTGTACTTTTTCATATTTTATTTAGAGTATAAGATATACATTTGGTGTTATTTTTGATATTTTATATACAGTATATTAAATGTAATTACTGTAGTTTTTAATAGTTTATTTACAGTACATATAATACATATTTGGTGTGCTTTTTGATATTTTCTGTACAGTATGTAATATATATTTACTGTACTTTTTGACATTTTATTTACAGTATATAAAATATATTTGGTGTACTTTTAGTTAATATTATATGTACAATATATGAAATATATTTACTGAACTTTTGATATTTTATCTACAGTATATAAGATATATTTGGTGTACTTTTGATATTTTATGTATATTATAATATATATATTTGCAGTTTTTGATATTTTACATAGAGTGTAACATATATTCACTGTCCTTTTTGATATTTTTTTACAGTATATAATATACATTTGGTGTAATTTTTGATATTTTATGTACAGTATATTAAATATAATTACTGTAGTTGTTTATAGTTTATTTACAGTATATATAACACATATTTGGTGTACTTTTTGATATATTATGTACAGTATGTAATACCTATTTACTGTAGTTTTTGATATTTTATTTACACTATATAAAATGTATTTGGTGTACTTTTAGTTAATGTTATATGTACAATATATGAAATATATTTACTGTACTTTTTGATTTTTTATGTACAGTTTATAAGATATATTTGGTGTCCTTTTGATATTTTATGTAAATTATATAATATATATTTGGTGTAGATTGTGATATTTTACATATGGTGTGTAATATATATTTACTGTGTTTTTGATATTTTATTTATATTAAATAATAAACATTTCGTGTAATTTTTGATATTTTATGTACAGTATATTAAATATAATTACTGTAGTATTTGATAGTTTATTTACAGTATTTATAACACATATTTGGTGTACTTTTTCATATTTTAGGTACAGTATGTAATATATATTTACTGTAATTTTTGATATTTTATTTACAGTGTATAAAATGTATTTGGTGTACTTTTAGTTAATATTATATGTACAATATAGGAAATATATTTACTGTACATTTTGACATTTTATGTACAGTATGTAAGATATATTTGTTGTCCTTTTGATATTTTATGTAAATTATATAATATATATTTGGTGTAGTTTGTGATATTTTACATAGGGTGTGTAATATATATTTACTGTAATTTTAGATATTTTATTTAGTGTAAATAATATACATTTGGTGTAATTTTTGATATTTTATGTACAGTATATTAAATATAATTACTGTAGTTTTTGATAGTTTATTTACAGTATATATAACACATATTTGGTATACTTTTTGATATTTTACGTACAGTATGTAATATATATTTACTGTACTTTTTGATATTGTATTTACAGTATATAAAATGTATTTCGTGTACTTTTAGTTAATATTATATATACAATATATGAAATATTTTTACTGTACATTATGATATTTTATGTACAGTATATAAGGTATATTTGGTGTCCTTTTGATATTTTATGTAAATTATATAATATATATTTGGTGTAGATTGTGATATTTTACATAGGGTGTGTAATATATATTTACTGTACTTTTTGATATTTTATTTACAGTAAATAATATACATTTGGTGTAAATTTTGATATTTTATTTACAGTATATTAAATATAATTACTGTAGTTTTTGATAGTTTATTTACAGTATATAAGATACATATTTGGTGTACTTCTTGATATTTCATGTACAGTATGTAATATATATTTACTGTAATTTTTGATATTTTATTTACACTATATAAAATGTATTTGTTGTACTTTTAGTTAATATTATATGTACAATATATGAAATAAATTTACTGCACTTTTTGATATTTTATGTACAGTATATAAGATATATTTGTTGTCCTTTTGATATTTTATGTAAATTATATAATATATATATGGTGTAGATTGTGATATTTTACATATGGTGTGTAATATATATTTACTGTACTTTTTGATATTTTATTTACAGTATATAATATACATTGGGTGTAATTTTTGATATTTTATTTACAGTATATTAAATATAATTACTGTAGATTTAATAGTTTAGTTATAGTATATATAACACATATTTGGTGTACTTCTTGATATTTTATGTACAGTATGTAATACATATTTACTGTACTTTTTGTTATTTTCTTTACACTATATAAAATGTATTTGGTGTACTTTTAGTTAATATTATATGAACAATATATGAAATATATTTACTGTACTTTCTGATATTTTATGTACAGCATATAAGATATATTTGGTGTCCTTTTGATATTTTATTTAAATTATATAATATATATATGGTGTAGATTGTGATATTTCACGTATGGTGTGTAATATATATTTACTGTACTTTTTGATATTTTATTTACAGTAAATAATATACATTTGGTGTAATTTTTGATATTTTATGTACAGTATACTAAATATAATTATTGTAGTTTTTGATAGTTTATTTACAGTATATATAACACATATTTGCTGTACTTTTTGATAATTTATGTACAGTGTGTAATATATATTTCTTGTAATTTTTGATATTTTATTTACAGTATATAAAATGTATTTGGTGTACTTTTAGTTAATATTATATGTACAATATATGAAATATATTTACTGTACTTTTTGATATTTTATGTACAGTATATAAGTTATATTTGGTGTCCTTTAGATATTTTATGTAAATTATATAATATATATTTGGTGTAGTTTGTGATATTTTACATAGGGTGTGTAATATATATTTACTGTAATTTTTGATATTTTATTTAGAGTAAATAATATACATTTGGTGTAATTTTTGATATTTTATGTACAGTATATTAAATATAATTACTATAGTTTTTGATAGTTTATTTACAGTATATATAACACATATTTAGTTTACTTTTTGATATTTTATGTACAGTATGTAATATATATTTACTGTGCTTTTGGATATTTTATTTGTAGTATATAAAATGTATTTGGTGTACTTTCAGTTAATATTATATGTACAATATATGAAATAGATTTACTGTGCATTTTGATATTTTATGTACAGTATATAATATATATTTGGTGTACTTTTGATATTTTATGTAAATTATATAACATATATTTGGTGTAGTTTTTGATATTTTACATAGAGTGTGTAATAAATATTTACTGTACTATTCGATATTTTATTTACAGTATATAATATGCATTTAGTGTAATTTTTGATATTTTATGTACAGAATATTAAATATAATTACTGTAGTTTTTATAGTTTATTTACAGTATATATAACACATATTTGGTGTACATTTTGATATTTTATGTACATTATGTAATATATATTTACTGTACAATTGGATACTTATTTACAGTATATAAAATGTATTTGGTGTACTTTAAGTTAATATTATATGTACATTATATGAAACATATTTACTGTACTTTTTGATGTTTTATGTACAGTATATAATATCTATTTGGTGTACTTTTGATATTTTATGTAAGTTATATAATACATATTTGGCGTAGTTTTTGATATTTTACATAGGGTGTGTAATATATATTTACTGTAATTTTAGTTTTTTTTTACAGTGTATAGTACACATTTCGTGTAATTTTTGATATTTTAAGTACAGTATATTAAATATAATTACTGTAGTTTTTGATTGTTTATTTACAGTATATATAACACATATTTGGTGTACTTTTTGATATTTTATGTACAGTATGTAATATATATTTACTGTGCTTTTGGATATTTTATTTACAGTATATAAAATGTATTTGGTGTACTTTCAGTTAATATTATATGTACAATATATGAAATAGATTTACTATGCATTTTTATATTTTATGTACAG
Organism: Pan paniscus; assembly: GCF_029289425.2. Lineage (NCBI taxonomy): Eukaryota > Metazoa > Chordata > Mammalia > Primates > Hominidae > Pan > Pan paniscus. The sequence goes on along the minus strand of NC_073263.2, from coordinate 10,966,083 downwards.
TATATAATATATATTTGGTGTACTTTTGATATTTTATGTAAATTATATAACATATATTTGGTGTAGTTTTTGATATTTTAAATAGAGTCTGTTATAAATATTTACTGTACTATTTGATATATTATTTACAGTATATAATATGCATTTAGTGTAATTTTAAATATTTTATGTACAGTATATTAAATATAATTACTGTAGTTTTTGATAGCTTATTTACAGTATATATAACACATATTTGGTGTACATTTGGTATTTTATTTACAGTATGTAATATATATTTACTGTACTTTTGGATATTTTATTTACAGTATATAAAATGTATTTGGTGTACTTTATTTAATATTATATGTACACTATATGAAATATATGTACTGTACATTTTCATATGTTATGTACAGTATATAAAATATATTAAGTGTACTTTTGATATTTTATGTAAATTATAAAATATATTTTTGGTATAGTTTTTGATATTTTAAATAGAATGTGTAATATAAATTTACTGTAATTTTTGATATTTTATTTACAGTATATAATATACATTTTGTGTAATTTTTGATATTTTATGTACAGTATATTAAATATAATTACTGTAGTTTTTATAGTTTATTTACAGTATATATAACACATATTTGTGATCTTTTTGATATTTTATGTACAGTATGTAATATATATTTACTGTACCTCTGGATAATTTATTACAGTATGTAAAATGTATTTGGTGTACTTTTAGTTAATATTATATGTACAATATTTGCAATGTATTTACTGTACTTTTTGATATTTTATGTACAGTATATAATATATATTTGGTGTACTTTTGATATTTTATGTAAATTATATAATATATATTTGGTGTAGTTTTTGATATTTTACATAGAGTGGGTAATATATATTTACTGTAATTTTAGATTTTTTTTACAGTATATAGTATACATTTCATGTAATTTTTCATATTTTATGTACAGTATATAATATATATTTGGTGTACTTTTGATATTTTATGTAAATTATATGACATATATTTTATGTAGTTTTTGATATTTTACATAGAATGTGTAATAAATATTTACTGTACTATTTGATATTTTATTTAACGTATATAATATGCATTTAGTGTAATTTTTCATATTTTATGTACAGTGTATTAAATATAATTACTGTAGTTTTTATACTTTATTTACAGTATATATAACACATATTTGGTGTACTTTTTGATATTTTATGTACAGTATGTAATATATATTTACTGTACTATTGGATAATTTATTTACAGTATATAAAATGTATTTGGTGTACTTTTAGTTAATTTTATATGTACAATATATGAAATATATTTACTGTAGTTTTTGATATTTTGTGTACAGTATATAAGATATATTTGGTGTCCTTTTGATATTTTATATAAATTCTATAATATATATTTGGTGTAGATTGTGATATTTTACATATGGTGTGTAATATATATTTACTGTACTTTTTGATATTTTCTTTACACTATATAAAATGTATTTGGTGTACTTTTAGTTAATATTATATATACAATATATGAAATATATTTACTGTACATTTTGATATTTTATGTACAGTATATAAGATATATTTGGTGTCCTTTCGATATTTTATGTAAACTATATAATATATATTTGGTGTAGATTGTGATATTTTACATATGGTGTGTAATATATATTTACTGTACTTTTTGATATTTTATTTACAGTAAATAATATACATTTGGTGTAATTTTTGATATTTTATGTACAGTATGTTAAATATAATTACTGTAGTTTTTGATAGTTTATTTACAGTATATATAACACATATTTGGTGTACTTTTTGATATTTTATGTACAGTATGTAATATATATTTACTGTAATTTTTGATATTTTATTTACAGTATATAAAATGTATTTGGTGTACTTTTAGTTAATATTATATCTACAATATTTGAAATATATTTACTGTACTTTTTGATATTTTATTTACAATATATTATACCTTTGGTGTAATTTTTTATATTTCATATACAATATATTAAATATAATTATTTTAGTTTTTGATAGTTTATTTACAGTATATATAACACATATTTGGTGTACATTTTGATATTTTATGTACAGTATGTAATATAAATTTACTGTACTTTTAGATATTTTATTTACAGTACATAAAATGTATTTGTTGTACTTTTAGTTAATATTATATGCAGAATATATGAAATATATTTACTGTACTTTTTGATATTTAATGTACAGTATATAAGATATATTTGGTGTCCTTTAGATATTTTATGTAAATTATATAATATATTTTTGGTGTAGTTTTTTATATTTTACATACGGTGTGTAGTATATATTTACTGTCCTTTTTGATATTTTCTTTACAGTATATAATATACATTTGGTGTAATTTTTGATATTTTATATACAGTATATTAAATATAATTGCTGTAGATTTTGATAGTTTATTTACAGTATATATAACACATATTTGGTGTACTTTTTGATATATTATGTACAGTATGTAATATATATTTACTGTACTTGTTTATATTTTACGTACAGTATATAAAATGAATTTGGTTTACTTTTAGTTAATATTATATGTACAATAAATGAAAAGTATTTACTGTACATTTTGATGTTTTTTGTACTGTATATAAGATATATTTTGTGTCCTATTGATATTTTATGTAAATTATATAATATATATTTGGTGTAGTTTGTGATATTTTACATAGGCTGTGTAATATATATTTACTGTACTTTTTGATATTTTATTTACATTAAATTATACCTTTGGTGTAATTTTTTATATTTCATGTAGATTATGTTAAATATAATTATTTTAGCTTTTGATAGTTTATTTACAGTATATATAACACATATTTGTTGTACATTTTGATATTTTATGTACAGTATGTAATATATATTTACTGAACTTTTCGATATTTTATTTACAGTACGTAAAATGTATTTGTTTTACTTTTAGTTAATATTATATGCAAAATATATGAAATATATTTACTGTACTTTTTGATATTTTATGTACAGTATAAAAGATATATTTGGTGTCCTTTAGATATTTTATGTAAATTATATAATATATATTTGGTGTAGTTTTTGATATTTTACATAGGGTGTGTAATATATATTTACTGTACTTTTTGATATTTTATTTACAATATATTACACATTTGTTGTAATTTTTTATATTTTATGTACTGTATATTAAATATAATTATTGTAGTTTTTGATAGTTTATTTACAGTATATATAACACATATTTGGTGTATTTTTGATATTGTATGTACAGTATGTAATATATATTTACTGTACTTTTGATATTTTTTTATAGTTCATAAAATGTATTTGGTGTAGTTTTAGTTAATATTCTATGCACAATATATGAAATATATTTACTGTAATTTTTGATATTTTAGGTACAGTATAGAAGATATATTTGGTGTCCTTTTGATATTTTATGTAAATTATATAATATATATTTGGTGTAGTTTTTGATATTTTACATAGGGTGTGTAATATATATTTACTGTACTTTTTGATATTTTATTTACAGTATATTATACATTTGGTGTAATTTTTTATATTTTATGTACAGTGTATTAAATATAATTATTGTAATTTTGATAGTTTATTTACAGTATATATAACACATATTTGGTGTACTTTTTGATATTTTATGTACAGTATGTAATGTATATTCACTGTAATTTTTGATATTTTATTTACACTATATTAAATGTATTTGGTGTATTTTTAGTTAATATTATATGTACAATATATGAAATATATTTACTGTACTTTTTGATATTTTATGTACAGTATATAAGATATATTTGGTGCCCTTTTGATATTTTATGTAAATTATATAATATATATTTGGTGTAGATTGTGATATTTTACATATGGTGTGTAATATATATTTACTGTAGTTTTTGATATTTTATTTACAGTAAATATCATACATTTGGTGTAATTTTTGATATTTTATGTACAGTATATTAAATATAATTACTGTAGTTTTTGATAGTTTATTTAGAGTGTATATAACACATATTTGGTGTACTTTTTGATGATTTATGCACAGTATGTAATATATATTAAGTGAAATTTTTGATATTTTATTTACAGTATATAAAATGTATTCGGTGTACTTTTAGTTAATATTATATATACAATATATGAAATATATTTACTGTACATTTTGATATTTTATATACAGTATATAAGGTACATTTGGTGTCCTTTTGATATTTTTTGCAAATTATATAATATATATTTGGTGTAGTTTGTGATATTTTACATAGGGTGTGTAATATATATTTACTGTACTTTTTGATATTTTATTTACAGTAAATAATATACATTTGGTGTAATTTTTGGTATTTTATTTACAGTATATTAAATATAATTACTGTAGTTTTTGATAGTGTATTTACAGTATATATGATACATATTTGGTGTACTATTTGATATTTTATGTACAGTATGTAATATATGTTTACTGTAATTTTTGATATTTTATTTACACTATATAAAACGTATTTGGTGTACTTTTAGTTAATCTTATATGTACAATATATGAAATATATTTACTGTACTTTTTGATATTTTTTGTACAGTATATAAGATATATTTGGTGTCCTTCCGATATTTTTTGTAAATTATAAAATATATATTTGGTTTAATTTTTGATATTTTACATAGGGTGTGTAATATATATTTACTGTATTTTGGATATTTTATTTACACTATATAATGTACATTTGGAGTAAATTTTGATATTTTATGTACAGTATATTAAATATTATTACTGTACTTTTTGATAGTTTATTTACAGTATATATAACACATATTTGGTGTACTTTTTGATATTTAATGTACAGTATGTAATATATATTTACTGTATTTTTGATATTTTATTTACAGTATATAAAATGTATTTGGTGTACTTTTAGTTAATATTATATGTACAATATATGAAATATATTTACTGTACTATTTGATATTTTATGTACAGTATATAAGATATATTTTGTTTCCTTTTGATTTTTTATGTAAATTATATAATATATATTTGGTGTAGTTTTTGATATTTTACACAGGGTGTGTAGTATATATTTACTGTCTATATTGATATTTTATTTACAGTATATAATATACATTTGGTTTAATTTTTGATATTTTATGTATATTATATTAAATATAATTACTGTAGTTTTTGATAGTTTATTTACAGTAAATAACATACATTTGGTGTAATTATTGATATTTTATGTACAGTATATTAAATAAAATTACTGTAGTTTTTGATAGTTTATTTAGAGTGTATATAACACATATTTGGTGTACTTTTTGATGATTTATGTACAGTATGTAATATATATTTACTGTAATTTTTGATATTTTATTTACAGTATATAAAATGTATTCGGTGTACTTTTAGTTAATATTATATATACAATATAAGAAATATATTTACTGTACATTTTGATATTATATGTACAGTATATAAGGAACATTTGGTGTCCTTTTGATATTTTATGTAAATTATATAATATATATTTGGTGTAGATTGTGATATTTTACATATGGTGTGTAATATATATTTACTGTACTTTTTGATATTTTCTTTACACTATATAAAATGTATTTGGTGTACTTTTAGTTAATATTATATGTACAATATATGAAATATATTTACTGTACATTTTGATATTTTATGTACAGTATATAAGATATATTTGGTGTCCTTTAGATATTTTATGTAAACTATATAATATATATTTGGTGTAGATTGTGATACTTTACATATGGTGTGTAATATATATTTACTGTACATTTTGATATTTTATGTACAGTAAAGAAGATATATTTGGTGTCCTATTGATATTTTTTCTAAATTATATAATATTTGTTTGGTGTAGTTTTTGATACTTTACATAGGGTGTGTCATATATATTTACTGTCTTTTTGATATTTTATTTACAGTATATAATAAACATTTGGTGTCATTACTGATATTTTATGTACAGTATAATAAATAAAATTACTGTAGTTTTTCATAGTTTATTCACAGTATATATAACACATATTTGGTGTACTTTTTACATTTTGATATTTTATTTACAGTATATAAAATGTATTTGGTGTACTTTTAGTTAATATTATATGAACAATATATGAAATATATTTACGGTACTTTTTGATATTTTATGTACAGTAAAGAAGCTGTATTTGGTGTCCGTTTGATATTTTATGTCAATTATATAATATATATTTGGTGTAGTTTTTGATATTTTACATAGGGTGTGTAATATATATTTACTGTCCTTTTTGATATTTTATTTACAGTATATAATATACATTTGGTGTAATTTTTGATATTTTATGTACATTACATTAAATATAATTTCTGCAGTGTTTGATAGTTTATTTACAGTATATATAACACATATTTGGTGTACTTTTTGATATTTTATGTACAGTATGTAATATATATTTACTGTACTTTTTGATATTTTATTTACACTATATAAAATATATTTGGTGTACTTTTAGTTAACATTATATGTACACTATATTAAATACATTTGCTGTACTTTTTGATATTTCATGTACAGTATATAATATATATTTGGTGCCCTTTTGATATTTTATGTCATTTATATAATATACATTTGGTGTAATTTTTGATATTTTATGTACAGTACATTGAATATAATTACTGCAGTTTTTGATAGTTTATTTACAGTATATATAACACATATTTGGTGTACATTTTTATATTTTATGTACATTATGTAATATATATTTACTGTACTTTTTGATATTTCATTTACAGTATATAAAATGTATTTGGTGTACTTTTAGTTAATATTATAAGTACAATATTTGCAATACATTTACTATACTTTTTGATATTTTATGTACATTATATAAAATACATTTGGTGTACTTTGATATTTTATGTAAATTATATAATATATATTTGGTGTAGTATTTGATATTTTACATTGGGTGTGTCATATATATTTACTGTCCTTTTTGATATTTTATTTACAGTATATAATATATATTTGGTGTAATTTTGAATATTTTATGTAGAGTATACTAAATATAATTACTGTAGTTTTTGATAGTTCATTTACAGTATATATAACACATATTTGGTATAGTTTTTGATATATTATGTACAGTATGTACATATAATATTATATGTAAAATATATGAAATATATTTACTCTAGATTTTGATATTTTATGTAGAGTATATAATATGTATTTGGTGTACTGTTGATATTTTCTGTAAATTATATAATATATATTTGGTTTAGTTTTTGATATTTCCGGTACAGTGTGTAATATATATTTATTGTGTGTCGTATATATTTACTGTCCTTTTTGATATTTTATCTACAGTGTATATTATACGTTTGGTGTAATTTTTGATATTTTATGTACAGTATATGAAATATTATTACTGTAGTTTTTGACAGTTTATTTACAGTATGTATAACACATATTTGGTGTACTTTTTGATAACTGTAGTTCAGTATGTAATATATATTTACTGTACTTTTTGATATTTCAGTTACAGTATATAAAATGTATTTGGTGTACTTTTAGTTAATATTATGTGTACAATATATGAAATATATTTACTGTACTTTTTGATATTTTATGTACAGTATATAATATATATTTGGTGTCCTTTTGATATTTTATGTAAATTATATAATATATATTTGGTGCAGTTTTTGATATTTTACGTAGAGTGTGTAATAAATATTTACTGTACTATTTGATATTTTATTTACAGTATATAATATGCATTTAGTGTAATTTTTGATATTTTATGTACAGTGTATTAAATATAATTACTGTAGTCTTTTTAGTTTATTTACAGTATATATAACACATATTTGGTGTACTTTTTGATATTTTATGTACAGTATGTAATATATATTTACTGTACTATTGGATAATTTATATACAGTGTATAAAATGTATTTGGTGTACTTTTAGTTAATATTATATGTACAATATATGAAATATATTTACTGGACTTTTTGATATTTTATGTACAGTATATAATATCAATTTGTTGTACTTTTGATATTTTATGTAAATTAGATAATATATATTTGGTGTAGTTTTTGATATTTTACATAGAGTGTGTAATATATATTTTCTGTAACTTTAGATTTTTTTTATAGTATATAGTATACATTTCGTGTAATTTTTGATATTTTATGTACAGTATATTAAATATAATTACTGTAGTTTTTGATTGTTTATTTACAGTATATATAACACATATTTGGTGTACTTTTTGATATTTTATGTACAGTATGTAATATATATTTACTGTGCTTTTGGATATTTTATTTACAGTAGATGAAATGTATTTGGTGTACTTTCAGTTAATGTTATATATACAATATATGAAATAGGTTTACTGTGCATTTTGATATTTTATGTACAGTATATAATATATATTTTGTGTACTTTTGATATTTTATGTAAATTATATAACATGTATTTGGTGGTTTTTGATATTTTACATAGAGAGTGCAATAAATATTTGCTGTACTATTTCATATTTTATTTACAGTATATAATATGCATTTAGTGTAATTTTTGATATTTTATGTACAGTATATTAAATATAATTACTGTAGTTTTTGATAGCTTATTTACAGTATATGTAACACATATTTTGTGTACTTTTTGATATTTTATGTACAGTATGTAATATATATTTACTGTACTTTTAGATTTTTTTTACAGTATATACAATGTACTTAGTGTACTTTATTAAATATTATATGTACAATATATGAAATATATTTACTGTACATTTTCATATTTTATGTACAGTATATAAAATATATTAAGTTTACTTTTGATATTTTATGTAAATTATAAAATATATTTTTTGTGTAGTGTTTGATGTTTTAAATAGAATGTGTAATATATTTTTACTGTAGTTTTTGATATTTTATTTACAGTATATAATATACTTTTTGTGTAATATTTGATATTTTATGTACAGTATATTAAATATAATTACTGTAGTTTTTATAGTTTATTTTCAGTATATATAACACATATTTGGTGTACTTTTTGATATTTTATGTACAGTATGTAATATATATTTACTGTACTACTGGATATTTTATTTACTGTATATAAAATGTATTTGGTGTACTATTAGTTAATATTATATGTACAATATATGAAATATATTTACTGGACTTTTTAATATTTTATGTACAGTATATAATCTCTATTTGGTGTACTTTTGATATTTTATGTAAATTATATAATATATATTTGGCGTAGTTTTTGATATTTTTCATAGAGTGTGTAATATATATTTACTGTAACTTTAGATTTTTTTTACAGTATATAGTATACATTTCGTGTAATTTTTGATATTTTATGTGCAGTATATTAAATATAATTACTGTAGCTTTTGATTGTTTATTTACAGTATATATAACACATATTTGGTGTACTTTTTGATATTTTTTGTAGAGTATGTAATATATATTTACTGTGCTTTTGGATATTTTATTTTCAGTATATAAAATGTATTTGGTGTATTTTCAGTTAATATTATATGTACAATATATGAAATAAATTTACTGTGCATTTTGATATTTAATGTAGAGTATATAATATATATTTGGTGTACTTTTGATATCTTATGCAAATTATATAACATATATTTGGTGTAGTTTTTGATATTTTACATAGAGTGTGTAATATATATTTACTGTAACTTTAGATTTTTTTACAGTATATAGTATACATTTCGTGTAATTTTTGATATTTTATGTACAGTATATTAAATACAATTACTGTAGTTTTTGATTGTTTATTTACAGTATATATAACACATATTTGGTGTACTTTTTGATATTTTATGTACACTATGTAATATATATTTACTGTGCTTTTGGATATTTAATTTACAGTACGTAAAATGTATTTGGTGTACTTTCAGTTAATGTTATATGTACAATATATGAAATAGGTTTAGTGTGCATTTTGATATTTTATGTACAGTATATAATATATATTTTGCGTACTTTTGATATTTTATCTAAATTATATAACATGTATTTGGTGTAGTTTTTGATATATACATAGAGCGTGTAATAAATATTTGCTGTACTATTTGATATTTTATTTACAGTATATAATATGCATTTAGTGTAATTTTTGATATTTTATGTACAGTATATTAAATATAATTACTATAGTTTTTGATAGCTTATTTACAGTATATATAACACATATTTTGTGTACTTTTTGATATTTTATGTACAGTATGTAATATATATTTACTGTACTTTTGGAAATTTTTTTTACAGTATATAAAATGTATTTGGTGTACTTTATTAAATATTGTATGTTCAATATATGAAATATATTTACTGTACATTTTCATATTTTATGTACAGTATATAAAATATATTAAGTGTACTTTTGATATTTTATGTAAATTATAATATATATTTTTGGTGTAGTGTTTAATATTTTAAATAGAATGTGTAATATATATTTACTGTAATTTTTGTTATTTTATTTACAGTATATAATATACATTTTGTGTAATTTTTGATATTTTATGTACAGTATATTAAATATAATTACTGTAGCTTTCATAGTTTATTTACAGTATATATAACACATATTTGGTGTACTTTTTGCATTTTGATATTTTATTTACAGTATATAAAATGTATTTTGTGTACTTTTAGTTAATGTTATATGTACAATATATGAAATGTATTTACTGTACTTTTTGATATTTTATGTACAGTATATAAGTTATATTTGGTGTCCTTTTGATATTTTATGTAAATTATATAATATATATTCGGTGTAGATTTTGATATTTTACATTGGGTGTGTAGTATATATTTACTGTCCTTTCTGATATTTTATTTACAGTATATAATATACGTTTGGGGTAATTTTTGATATTTTATGTACAGTATATTAAATATAAGTACTGTAGTTTTTGATAGTTTATTTACAGTATATATAACACATGTTTGGTGTACTTTTTGATATTTTATGTACAGTATGTAATATATATTTACTGTACTTTTTGATATCTTATTTACAGTATATAAAATGTATTTGGTGTACTTTTAGTTAATATTATATGAACAATATATGAAATATATTTACTGTACATTTTGATATTTTATGTACAGTAAAGAAGATGTATTTCGTGTCCCTTTGATATTTTTTCTAAATTATATAATATATCTTTGGTGTAGTTTTTGATATTTTACATAGGGTGTGTAATATAAATTTACTGTACTTTTTGATATTTTATTTACAGTATATAATATACATTTGGTGTAATTTTGGATGTTTTATGTACAGTATATTAAATATAATTGCGGCAGTGTTTGATAGTTCATTTACAGTATATATAACACATATTTGGTGTACTTTTTGGTATTTTATGTACAGTATGTAATATATATTTACTGTACTTTTTGATATTTTATTTACACTATATAAAATATATTTGGTGTACTTTTAGTTAACATTATATGTACAATGTATGAAATACATTTGCTGTACTTTTTGATATTTCATGTACAGTATATAATATATATTTGGTGTCCTTTTTATATTTTATGTCAATTATATAATATATATTTGGTGTAGTTTTTGATATTTTACACAGAGTGTAATATGTATTTACTGTCCTTTTTCATATTTTATTTAGAGTATATAATATACATTTGGTGTAATTTTTGCTATTTTAAGTACAGTATATTTAATATAATTACTGTAGTTTTTGATAGTTTATTTACAGTATATAACACATATTTGGTTTACTTTTTGATATTTTATGTAGAGTATGTAATATATATTTACTGTATTTTGATATTTTATTTAGAGTATATAAAATGAATTTGGTGTAGTTTTAGTTAATATTATATGTAAAATATATGAAATATATTTACTGTATTTTGATATTTTATGTACAGTATATAAGATATATTTGGTGTCCTTTTGATATTTTATGTAAATAATATAATATATATTTGGTGTAGTTTTTGATATTTTACATAGGATGTGTCATATATATTTACTGTCCTTTTACATATTTTATTTAGAGTTTATAATATACATTTGGTGTAATTTTTGATATTTTATGTACAGTATATTAAATAAAGTTACTGTATTTTGTGATTGTTAATTTACAGATTATATAACACATATTTGGTGTACTTTTTGATATTTTATGTACAGTATGTAACATATATTTACTGTACTTTTTGAAATTTTATTTACAGTATATAAAATGTATTTGGTGCACTTTTAGTTAATATTATATGAACAATATATGAAATATATTTACTGTACTTTTTGATATTTTATGTACAGTAAAGAAGATATATTTGGGGTCCTTTTGGTATTTTTTCTAAATTATATAATATATGTTTGGTGTAGTTTTTGATACTTTACATAGGGTGTGTCATATATATTTACTGTCTTTTTGATATTTTATTTACAGTATATAATAAACATTTGGTGTCATTATTTATATTTTATGTACAGTATATTAAATATAATTACTGTAGTTTTTCATAGTTTATTTACAGTATATATAACACATATTTGGTGTACTTTTTACATTTTGATATTTTATTTACAGTATATAAAATGTATTTGGTGTACTTTTAGTTAATATTATATGTACAATATATGAAATATATTTCCTGTACATTTTGATATTTTATGTAGAGTATATAAGACATATTTGGTGTCCTTTTGATATTTTATGTCAATTATATAATATATATTTGGTGTAGTTTTTGATATTTTACATAGGGTGTGTAATATATATTTACTGTACTTTTTGATATTTTATTTACAGTATATAATATACATTTGGTGTAATTTTTGATATTTTATGTACATTACATTAAATATAATTCCTGCAGTGTTTGATAGTTTATTTACAATATATATAACACATATTTGGTGTACTTTTTGGTATTTTATGTACAGTATGTAATATATATTTACTGTACTTTTTGATATTTTATTTACACTATATAAAATACATTTGGTGTACTTTTAGTTAATATTATATGTACAATATATGAAATACATTTGCTATACTTTTTGATATTTCATGTACAGTATATAATATATATTTGGTGTCCTTTTGATATTTTATGTCAATTATATAATATATATTTGGTGTAGTTTTTGATATTTTACACAGAGTGTAATAGGTATTTACTGTCCTTTTTCATATTTTATTTACATTATATAATATATATTTGGTGAAATTTTGATATATTATGTACAGTACATTAAATATAATTACTGCAGTTTTTGATATTTAATTTACAGTATATATAACACATATTTGGTGTACTTTTTTATATTTTATGTACATTATGTAACATATATTTACTATACTTTTTGATATTTTATTTACAGTATATAAAATGTATTTGGTGTACTTTTAGTTAATATTACATAAACAATATATGAAATGTATTTGCTGTACTTTCTGATATTTTATGTACAGTATATAATATATATTTGGTGTCCTTTTGATATTTTATGTAAATTATATATTATATATTTGGTGTAGTTTTTGATATTTTACACAGAGTGTAATATATATTTACTGTCATTTTTCATATTTTATTTAGAGTATATAATATACATATGGTGTAATTTTTGATATTTTACGTACAGTATATTAAATATAATTACTGTACTTTTTGATAGTTTATTTACAGTATATGTAACAAATATTTGGTGTACTTTTTGATATTTTATGTACAGTATGTAATATATATTTACTGTACTTTGTGATATCTTATTTACACTATATAAACTGTATTTGGTGTACTTTTAGTTAATATTATATGTACAATATATTAAATGTATTTACTGTACTTTTTGATATTTAATGTACAGTATAAGATATATTTGGTGTCCTTTTGATATTTTATGTAAATTATATAATATATATTTGGTGTAGTTTTTGATATTTTACATAGGGTGTGTAGTACATATTTACTGTCCTTTCTGATATTTTATTTACAGTATATAATATACGTTTGGTGTAATTTTTGATATTTTATGTACAGTACATTAAATATAAGTACTGTAGTTTTGATAGTTTATTTACTCTATATATAACATATATTTGGTGTACTTTTTGATATTTTATGTACAGTATGTAATATATATTTACTGCACTTTTTGATATCTTATTTACAGTATATAAAATGTATTTGGTGTACTTTTAGTTAATATTATATGAACAATATATGAAATATATTTACTGTACTTTTTGATATTTTATGTACAGTAAAGAAGATGTATTTGGTGTCCTTTTGATATTTTTTCTAAATTATATAATATATCTTTGGTGTAGTTTTTGACATTTTACATAGGGTGCGTAATATATATTTACTGTACTTTTTGATATTTTATTTACAGTATATAATATACATTTGGTGTAATTTTTGATATTTTATGTACATTACATTAAATATAATTGCTGCAGTGTTTGATAGTTTATTTACAGTATGTATAACACATATTTGGTGTACTTTTTGGTATTTTTTGTACATTATGTAATATATATTTACTGTACTTTTTGATATTTTATTTACACTATATAAAATATATTTGGTGTACTTTTAGTTAACATTATATGTACAATATATGAAATACATTTGCTGTACTTTTTGATATTTCATGTGCAGTATATAATATATATTTAGTGTCCTTTTGGTATTTTATGTCAATTATGTAATATATATTTGGTGTAGTTTTTGATATTTTACACAGAGTGTAATATGTATTTACTGTCCTTTTTCATATTTTATTTAGTGTATATAATATACATTTGGTGTAATTTCTGATATTTTACGTACAGTAGATTAAATATAATTACTGAAGTTTTTGATAGTTTCTTTACACTATATATAACACATATTTTGTGTACTTTTTGATATTTTTTGTACTGTATGTAATATATATTTACTGTACATTTTGATAATTTATTTACAGTACATAAAATGTATTTGTGTACTTTTAGTTAATATTATATGTACAATATCTGAAATATATTTACTGTAATTTTTGATATTTTTTGGACAGTATATAATATATATTTGGTGTCCATTTGATATTTTATGTGAATTATATAATATATATAGTGTAGTTTTTGATATTTTACATAGGTTGGAAAGTATATATTTATTGTCCTTTTTGATAATTTATTTACAGTATATAATATACATTTGGTGTCATTATTGATATTTTATGTACAGTATATTAAATATAATTACTGTAGTTTTTGATAGTTTATTTACAGTATATATAACACATACTTGGTGGTCTTTTTGATATCTTTAGTAGAGTGTGTAATATACATTTACTGTACATTTTGATATCTCATTTACAGTATATAAAATGTATTTGGTGTACTTTTAGTTAATATTATATGTACAATATATGAAATATGTTTACTGTACTTTTTGATATTTCATGCACTGTATAAGATATATTTGGTGTCCTTCTGATATTTTATGTAAATTATATAATATATATTTGGTGTAGTTTTTGACATTTTACATAGCGTGTGTAGTATATATTTACTGTCCTATTTGATATTTTATTTGCAGTTTATAATACATATTTGGTGTAATTTTTGATATTTTATATACAGTATATTAAATATAATTACTGTAGTTTTTGATAGTTTATTTACAGTATATATAACACATATTTGGTGTACTTTTTGATATTTTATGTACAGTATGTAATATATATGTATTGCATTTTGATATATAATTTACAGTTTATAAAATGTATTTGGTGTACTTTTAGTTAATAATATATGTAAAATATATGAAATATTTTTACTGTAGTTTTTGATATTTTATGTACAGTATATACTATATATTTGGTGTCCTTTTGATATTTTATGTAAATTATATAATATATATATGGTGTAGTTTTTGACATTTTACATAGAGTGTAATATATATTTACTGTCCTTTTTCATATTTTATTTAGAGTAGATAATATACATTTGGTGTAATTTTTCATATTTTATGTACAGTATATTAAATATAATTACTGTAGTTTGTGATAGTTTATTTACAGTATATATAACAAATATTTGATGTAGTTTTTGATATTTTATGTACAGTATGTAATATACACTTACAGTACATTTTGATATTTTATTTACTGTATATAAAATGTATTTGGTGTACTTTTAGTTAATATTATATATACAATATATGAAATACATTTACTGAAGTTTTTGATATTTTATGTTCAGTATATAAGATATATTTCGTGTCCTTTTGATATTTTATGTAAATTATATCATATATATTTGGTGTAGTTTTTGATATTTTACATAGGGTGTGTAGTATATATTTACTGTCCTTTTTGATATTTTATTTACAGTATATAATTTATATTTTGTGTAATTTTTGATAATTTTTATAACGTACATTGAATATAATTAATGTAGTTTTTGATAATTAGAGTATATATAACACTTATTTGGTGTACTTTTTGATATTTTATGTACAGTATGTAATGTATATTTACTGTAATGTTTGTTATTTTATTTACAGTATATAAAATGTATTTCGTGTACCTTCAGTTAATATTATATGTACCATATATGAAATATATTTACTGGAGTTTTTACTATTTTACGTACAGTATATAATATATATTTGGTGTCCTTCCGATATTTTTTGTAAATTATATAATATATATTTGGTGTAAATTTGGATATTTTACATAGTGTGTGTAATATATATTTACTGTATTTTGGATATTTTATTTACACTATATAATGTACATTTCAAGTAATTTTTGATATTTTATGTACAGTATATTGAATATAATTACTGTAGTTTTTGATAGTTTATTTACAGTATATATTACACATATTTCGTGAACTTTTTGATATTTTATGTACAGTCTGTAATATATATTTAGTGTACTTTTCATATTTTATTTACAGTATATAAAATGTATTTGGTGTACTTTTAGTTAATATTATATGTACAATATATGAAGTATATTTACTGTACTTTTTGATATTTTATGTACAGTATATAAGATATATTTGGCGTCCTTTTGATATTTTATGTAAATTATATAATATATATTTCGTGTAGTTTGTGATATTTTACATAGGGTGTGTAATATATATTTACTGTATTTTTGATATCTTATTTACAGTATATAATATACATTAGGTGTAATTTTTGATATTTTATGTACAGTATATTAAATATAATTACTGTAGTTTTTGATAGTTTACAGTATATATAACACATATTTGGTGTACTTTTTGATATTTTATGTACTGTATGTAATATATATTTACTGAACTTTTGAAATTTTATTTACAGTATATAAAATGTATTTGCTGTACTTTTAGTTAATATTATATGTACAATATATGAAACATATTTACTGTAGTTTTTGATATTTTATGTGCAGTATATAAGATATATTTGGTGGCCTTTTGATATTTTATGTAAATGATATAATATATATTTGGTGTAGTTTTTGATATTTTACATAGGGTGTGTAATATATATTTACCGTCCTTTTTGATATTTTCTTTACACTATATAATATACATTTGTTGTAATTTTTGATATTTTATGTACAGTATATTAAATATATTTACTGTAGTTTTTGATATTTTATGTACCGTATATAGGATATATTTGGTGTCCTTCCGATATTTTTTGTAAATTATATAATATATATTTGGTGTAATATTTGATATTTTACATAGGGTGTGTAATATATATTTACTGTATTTTGGATATATTATTTACACTATATAATGTACATTTGGAGTAATTTTTGACATTTTATGTACAGTATATTAAATATAATTACTGTAGTTTTTGATAGTTTATTTACAGTATATATAACACGTTTGGTGTACTTTTTGATATTATATGTACAGTATGCAATATATATTTACTGTAGTTTTTGATATTTCATTTACAGTATACAAAATGTATTTGTTGTACTTTTAGTTAGTATTATATGTACAATATATGAAATATATTTACTGTAGTTTTTGATATTTTATGTACAGTATATAAGATATATTTGGTGTCCTTCCGATATTTTTTGTATAGTGTATAATATATATTTGGTGTAATTTTTGATATTTTACATAGGGTGTGTAATATATATTTACTGTATTTTGGATATATTATTTACACTATATAATGTACATTTGGAGTAATTTTTGATATTTTATGTACAGTGTATTTAATATAATTACTGTAGTTTTTTATAGTTTATTTACAGTATATATAACAGGTATTTGGTGTACATTTTGATATTTTATGTACAGTATATAAGATATATTTGGTGTTCTTTTGATATTTTATGTAAATTATATAATCTATATTTGGTGTAGTTTTTTATATTTTACATAGGGTGTGTAGTATATATTTACTGTCCTTTTTGATATTTTATTTACAGTATATAATTTATATTTGGTGTAATTTTTGATAATTTATATACAGTACATTGAATATAATTACTGTAGTTTTTGATAATTACAGTATATATAACACATATTTGGTGTACTTTTTGATATTTTATGTACATTATGTAACATACATTTACTGTAATTTTTGATATTTCATTTACAGAATATAAAATGTATTTGGTGTACTTTTAGTTAATATTATATGTACAATATATGAAATACATTTACTGTAGTTTTTGATATTTTACGTACAGTATATATGATATATTTGGTGTCCTTCCGATATTTTTTGTAAATTATATAATATATATTTGGTGTAAATTTGGATATTTTACATTGGGTGTGTAATATATATTTACTGTATTTTGGATATTTTATTTACAGTATATAATTGACATTTGGTGTAATTTTTGATATTTTATTTACAGTACATTGAATAAAATTACTGTAGTTTTGATATTTACAGTATATATAACACATATTTGGTGTACATTTTGATATTTTATGTACAGTATGTAATATATATTTACTGTAAATTTTGATAATTTATTTACACTATATAAAATGTATTTGGTGTACTTTTAGTTAATATTATATGTACAATATATGAAATATATTTACTGTACAATTTGATATTTTATGTACAGTATATAAGATATATTTGGTGTCCTTTTGATATTTTATGTAAATTATATAATATATATTTGGAGTAGTTTTTGATATTTTACATAGGGTGTGTCATATATATTTACTGTACTTTTTGATATTTTATTTACAGTAAATAATATACATTTGGTGTAATTTTTGATATTTTATGTACAGTATATTAAATATAATTACTGTAGTTTTGATAGTTTATTTAGAGTATAAATAACACATATTTGGTGTACATTTTGATATTTTATGAACAGTATGTAATATATATTTACTGTACTTTTTGATATTTTATTTACAGTATATAAAATGTATTTGGTGTACTTTTAGTTAATATTATATATACAATATATGAAATATATTTACTGTACTTTTTGATATTTTATGTACAGTAGACAATATATATTTGGTGTCCTTTTGATATTTTATGTGAATTTTATAATATATATTTGGTGTAGTTTTTGATATTTTACATAGGGTGTGTAATATATATTTACTGTAATTTTTGATATTTTATTTACAGTAAATAATATACATTTGGTGTATTTTTTGATATTTTATGTACAGTATATTAAATATAATTACTGTAGTTTTTGGTAGTTTATTTACAGTATATATAACACATATTTGGTGTAGTTTTTGATATTTTATGTACAGTATGTAATATATATTTTCTGTAATTTTTTATAATTTATTTACAGTATATAAAATATATTTGGTGTACTTTTAGTTAACATTATATATACAATATATGAAATATATTTACTGTACATTTTGATATTTTATGTACAGTATAGAAGATATATTTGGTGTCCTTTTGATATTTTATTTACAGTATACAAAATGTATTTGGTGTACTATTAGTTAATAATATATGTACAATATAGGAAATATATATACTGTACTTTATGATATTTTATGTATAATATATAAGATATATTTGGTGACCTCTTTATATTTTATGTAAATTATATAATATATATTTGGTGTAGTTTTTGATATTTTACATAGGTTGTGTAGTATATATTTACTGTCCTTTTTGATATTTTATTTACAGTATATAATTTACATTTGGTGTAATTTTTGATATTTTATATACAGTACATTGAATATAATTACTGTAGTTTTTGATATTTACAGTATACATAACACATATTTGGTGTACTTTTTGATATTTTATGTACAGTATGTAATATATATTTACTGTAATTTTTGATATTTTATTTACAGTATGTTAAATGTATTTGGTGTACTTTTAGTTAATATTATATGTACAATATATGAAATATATTTACTGTAGTTTTTGATATTTTACGTACAGTATATAGGATATATTTGGTGTCCTTCCGATATTTTTTGTAATTTATATAATATATATTTGGTGTAATTTTTGATATTTTACATAGGGTGTGTAATATATATTTACTGTATTTTGGATATTTTATTTACACTATATAATGTACATTTGGAGTAATTTTTGACATTTTATGTACAGTATATTAAATATAATTACTGTAGTTTTTGATAGTTTATTTACAGTATATATAACACATATTTGGTGTATTTTTGATATTTTATGTACAGTATGTAATGTATATTTACTGTACTTTTTGATATTTTATTTACAGTATATAAAATGTATTTGGTGGACTTTTAGTTAATATTATATGTACAATATATGAAATATATTTACTGTACTTTTTGATATTTTATGTACAGTATATAAGATATATTTTGTGTCCTTTTGATATTTATTGTAAATTATATAATATATATTTTGTGTAGTTTTTGATATTTTACATAGTGTGTGTCATATATATTCACTGTCCTTTTTGATATTTTATTTACAGTATATAATATACATTTGGTGTGATTTTTGATTTTTTCTGTACAGTATATTATATATAATTACTGAAGTTTTTGATAATTTACAGTATATATAACACATATTTGGTGTACTTTTTGATATTTTATGTACAGTATGTAATATATATTTACTGTAATTTTTGATATTTTATTTACAGTATATAAAATGTATTTGGTGTACTTTTAGTTAATAATATATGTACAATATATTAAATATATATACTGTACTTTTCGATATTTTATGTACAGCATATAAGATATATTTGGTGTCCTTTTGATATTTTATGTAAATTATATAATATATATTTGGTGTAGTTTTTGATATTTTACATAGGGTGTGTAGTATATATTTACTGTCCGTTTTGATATTTTATTTACAGTATATAATTTACATTTGGTGTAATTTTTGATAATTTATATACAGTACATTGAATATAATTACTGTAGTTTTTGATAATTACAGTATATATAACACATATTTGGTGTACTTGTAGATATTTTATATACAGTATGTAATATATATTTACTGTAATTTTTGATATTTTATTTACAGTATATAAAATGTATTTGGTGTACTTTTAGTTAATATTATATGTACAATATATGTAATATATTTACTGTACTTTTTGATATTTTACATACAGTATATAAGATATATTTGGTGACCTTCCGATATTTTTTGTAAATTATATAATATATATTTGGTGTAAATTTGGATATTTTACATAGGGTGTGTAATATATATTTACTGTATTTTGGATATTTTATTTACACCATATAATGTACATTTGGAGTAATTTTTGATATTTTATGTACAGTATATTGAATATAATTACTGTAGTTTTTAATAGTTTATTTACAGTATATATAACACATATTTGGTGTACTTTTTGATATTTTATGTATAGTATGTAATATATATTTACTGTAATTTTTGATATTTTATTTACACTATATAAAATGTATTTGGTGTACTTTTAGTTAATATTATATGTACAATATATGAAATATATTTACTGTAGTTTTTGATATTTTACGTACAGTATATAGGATATATTTGGTGTCCTTCCGATATTTTTTGTAAATTATATAATGTATATTTGGTTTAATATTTGATATTTTACATAGGGTGTGTCATATAAATTTACTGTATTTTGGATATATTATTTACACTATATAATGTATATTTGGAGTAATTTTTGACATTTTATGTACAGTATATTAAATATATTTACTGTAGTTTTTGATAGTTTATTTACAGTATATATAACACATATTTGGTGTAATTTTTGATATTTTATGTACAGTATGTAATATATATTTACTGTACTTTTTGATATTTTATTTACAGTATATAAAATGTATTTGGTGTACTTTTAGTTAATATTATATGTACAATATATGAAATATATTTACTGTACTTTTTGATATTTTATGTACAGTATATAAGATATATTTAGTGTCCTTTTGATATTTTATGTAAATTATATAATATATATTTGGTGTAGTTTGTGATATTTTACATAGTGTGTGTCATATATATTCACTGTCCTTTTTGATATTTTATTTACGGTATATAATATACATTTGGTGTGATTTTTGAAATTTTATGTACAGTATATTAAATATAATTACTGTAGTTTTTGATAGTTTACAGTATATATAACACATATTTGGTGTACTTTTTGATATTTTATGTACAGTATGTAATATGTATTTACTGTATTTTTTGATATTTTATTTACAGTTTATAAAATGTATTTGGTGTACTTTTAGTTAATATTATATGTACAATATATGAAATATCTTTACTGTAGTTTTTGATATTTTATGTACAGTATATAAGATATATTTAGTGTCCTTTTGATATTTTATGTAAATTATATAATATATATTTGGTGTAGTTTGTGATATTTTACATAGGGTGTGTAATATATATTTACTATACTTTTTGATATCTTATTTACAGTATATAATATACATTTGGTGTAATTTTTGATATTTTATGTACAGTATATTAAATATTATTAGTGTAGTTTTGATAGTTTATTTACAGTATATATAACACATATTTGGTGTACTTTTTGATATTTTATGTACAGTATGTAATATATATTTACTGTACATTTTGATATTTTATTTACAGTGTATAAAATGTATTTGGTGAAGTTTTAGTTAATATTATATATACAATATATGAAATATATTTACTGTACTTTTTAATATTTTATGTACAGCATATAATATATATTTAGTGTCCTTTTGATATATTATGTGAATTATATAATATATATTTGGTGTAGTTTTTTAATATTTTACATAGGTTGTGTAATATATATTTACTGTACTTTTTGATATTTTATTTACAGTGTATAATATACATTTGGTGTAATTTTTGATATTTTATGTACAGTATATTAAATATAATTACAGTAGTTTTTGATAGTTTATTTACAGTATATATAACACATATTTGGTGTACTTTTTGATGTTTTATGTACATTATTTAATATATATTTACCGTATATATGGATATTTTATTTACAGTATATAAAATGAATTTGGTGTACTTTTAGTTAATATTATATGTACAGTATATGAAATATATTTACTGTACTTTTTGATATTTTATGTACAGTATATAAGATATATTTTGTGTACTTTTGATATTTTGTGTAAATTATAAAATATATATCTGGTGCAGTTTTTGCTATTTTACATAGAGTGTAATATATATTTACTGTACTTTTTGATATTTTTTTACAGTATATAATATACATTTGGTGTAATTTTTGATATTTCATGTACAGTATATTAAATATAATTACTGTAGTTTTTGATAGTTTATTTACAGTATATATAACACATACTTGTTGTACTTTTTGGTATTTTATGTACTGTATGTAATATATATTTACTGAAGTTTTTGATATTTTATTTACAGTATATAAAATGTATTTGGTGTACTTTTAGTTAATATTATATGTACAATATATGAAGTATATTTACTGTACTTTTTGATATTTTATGTACAGTATATAAGATATATTTGGTGTACTGTTGATATTTTATGCAAATTATGTAATATACATTTTGTGTAGTTTTTGATAATTTACATAGAGTGTAATATATATTTACTGTCCTTTTTCATATTTTATTTAGAGTATATAATATACATTTGGTGTAATTTTTGATATTTTATGTAAACTATATTAAATATAATTACTGTAGTTTTTGATAGTTTTTTTACAGTATGTATAACAAATATTTGGTGTATTTTTTGATATTTTATGTACAGTATGTAATATATATTTACTGAAATTTTGAAATATTATTTACAGTATATAAATGTATTTGCTGTACTTTTAGTTAATATTATATGTACAATATATGAAACAAATTTACTATAGTTTTTGATATTTTATGTACAGTATATAAGATATATTTGGTGTCCTTTTGATATTTTATGTAAATTATATAATATATATTTGGTGTAGTTTTTGATATTTTACATAGGGTGTGTCATATATATTTACCGTCCTTTTTGATATTTTCTTTACACTATATAATATACATTTGGTGTAATTTTTGATATTTTATGTACAGTATATTAAATATAATTACTGTAGTTTTTGATAGTTTATTTACAGTATATATAACACATATTTGGTGTACAGTTTGATATTTTATGTACAGTATGTAATATATATTTACTGTATTTTTCATATTTTATTTACAGTATATCAAATGTATTTGGTCTACTTTTAGTTAATATTATATGTACAATATATGAAATATATTTACTGTACTTTTTGATATTTTATGTACAATATATAAGATATATTTGGTGTCCTTTTGATATTTTATGTCAATTATATAATATATATTTGGTGTAGTTTTGATATTTTACATAGAGTGTAATATATATTTACTGTAATTTTTGATATTTTATTTACAGCATATAATATACATTTAGTGTAATTTTTGATATTTTATGTACAGTATATTAAATATCATTACTGTAATTTTTGATAGTTATTTACAGTATATGTAACACATATTTGGTGTACTTTTTGATATTTTATGTACATTATGTAATATATATTTACTGTACTTTTTGATATTTTATTTACAGTATATAAAGTGTATTTGGTGAACTTTTAGTTAATATTATATGTGCAATATATGAAACATATTTACTGTACTTTTTGATATTTTAAGTAAAGTATATAACACATACTTGGTGTCCTTTTGATATTTTATGTAAATTATATAAGTTAAATTTGGTGTAGTTTTTGATATTTTACATAGGGTGTGTAATATATATTTACCGTCCTTTTTGATATTTTCTTTACACTATATAATATACATTTGGTGTTATTTTTGATATTTTATGTACAGTATATTAAATATAATTACTGTAGTTTTTGATAGTTTATTTACAGTATATATAACACATATTTGGTGTACATTTCGATATTTTATGTGCAGTATGTAATATATATTTACTGTACATTTCGATATTTTATTTACAGTATATGAAATGTATTTGGTGTACTTTTAGTTAATATTATATGTACAATATATGAAATATATTTACTCTACTATTTGATATTTTATATACAGTATATAAGATATATTTGGTGTACTTTTGATATTGTATGTAAATTATATAATATATATTTGGTGTAGTTTGTGATATTTTACATAGGTTGTGTAATATATATTTACTGTACTTTTTATAATTTATTTACAGTATATAATATACATTTGGTGTAATTTTTGATATTTTATGTACTGTATATTAAATATAGTTACTGTAGATTTTGATAGTTTATTTACAGTATATATAACACATATTTGGTGTACTTTTTGATATTTTATGTACAGTATGTAATATATATTTACTGTTATTTTGATATTTTATTTACAGTATATAAAATGTATTTGGTGTACTTTTAGTTATTATTATATGTACAATATAGGAAACATATATACTGTAATTTTTGATATTTTATGTACAGTATATAGGATATATTTGTTGGCCTACTCTTATTTTATGTAAATTATATAATATATATTTGGTGTAGTTTTTGATATTTTACATAGGGTGTGTCATATATATTTACTGTACTTTTTGATATTTTATTTACAGTATATTATATGCATTTTGTTTAATTTTTGTATTTTATGTACAGTATATTAAATATAAATACTGCAGTTTTTGATAGTTTATTTACAGTATATATAGCACATCTTTTGTGTACTTTTTGATATTTTATGTACAGTATGTAACATATATTAACTGTACCTTTTGAAATTTTATTTACATTATACAAAATGTATTTGGTGTACTTTTAGTTAATATTATATGTACAATATATGAAATATATTTACTGTACTTTTTGATATTTTATGTACAGTATATTACATATATTTGGTGTCCTTTTCATATTTTATGTGAATCATATAATATATATTTGGTGTAGTTTTTGATAATTTACGTAGAGTGTAATATACATTTACTCTCCTTTTTCATATTTTATTAAGACTATATAATATACATTTGGTGTAATTTTTGATATTTTATATACAGTATATTCAATATAATTACTGTAGTTTTTGATAGTTTATTTACAGTACACATAAAACATATTTGGTCTACTTTTTGATATTTTATGTACAGTATGTGATATAATTACTGTACTTTTTGATATTTTATTTACAGTATATAAAATGTATTTGGTGTACTTTTAGTTAATATTATATATACAGCATATGAAATACATCTACTGTACTTTTTGATATTTTATGTACAGTATATAAGATATATTTGGTGTCCTTTTGATATTTTATGTAAATTATATAATATATATTTGGTGTAGTATTTGATATTTTACATTGCGTGTGTCACATATATTTACTGTCCTTTTTGATATTTTATTTACAGTATATAATATATATTTGGTGTAATTTTGAATATTTTATGTACAGTATACTAAATATAATTACTGTAGTTTTTGATAGTTTATTTACAGTATATATAACACATATTTGGTATAGTTTTTGATATATTATGTACAGTATGTAATATATATTTATTGTACTTTTTGATATTTTATTTAGAGTATATAAAATGTGTTTGGTGTACTTTTAGTTAATATTATATGGACAATATATGAAATGTATTTAATGTACTTTTTGATATTTTATGTACAGTATATAAGATATATTTGTTGGCCTTCTCATATATTATGTAAATTATATAATATATATTTGGTGTAGTTTTTGATATTTTACATAGGGTGTGTCATATATATTTACTGTACTTTTTGATATTTTATTTACAGTATATAATATGCATTTTGTGTAATTTTTGTATTTTATATACAGTATATTAAATATAAATACTGTAGTTTTTGATAGTTTATTTACAGTATATATAGCACATCTTTTGTGTACTTTTTGATATTTTATGTACAGTATGTAACATATATTAACTGTACATTTTGAAATTTTATTTACATTATATAAAATGTATTTGGTGTACTTTTAGTTAATATTATATGTACAATATATGAAATATATTTACTGTACTTTTTG
The DNA here is from genome assembly GCF_029289425.2 of Pan paniscus. Lineage (NCBI taxonomy): Eukaryota > Metazoa > Chordata > Mammalia > Primates > Hominidae > Pan > Pan paniscus. The sequence continues at coordinate 10,938,357 of NC_073263.2, read as the reverse complement.
ATATTTTATGTACAGTATATAACATATATTTGGTGTCCTTTTCATATTTTATGTGAATCATATAATATATATTTGGTGTAGTTTTTGATAATTTACGTAGAGTGTAATATACATTTACTGTCCTTTTTCATATTTTATTAAGACTCTATAATATACATTTGGTGTAATTTTTGATATTTTATATACAGTATATTCAATATAATTACTCTAGTTTTTGATAGTTTATTTACAGTATACATAAAAAATATTTGGTCTACTTTTTGATATTTCATGTACAGTATGTGATATAATTACTGTACTTTTTGATTTTTTATTTACAGTATATAAAATGTATTTGGTGTACTTTTAGTTAATATTATATATACAGTATATGAAATACATTTACTGTACTTTTGATATTTTATGTGCAGTATATAAGATATATTTGGTGTCCTTTTGATATTTTATGTAAATTATATAATATATATTTGGTGTAGTATTTGATATTTTACATTGGGTGTGTCATATATATTTACTGTCCTTTTTGATATTTTATTTACAGTATATAATATATATTTGGTGTAATTTTGAATATTTTATGTAGAGTATACTAAATATAATTACTGTAGTTTTTGATAGTTTATTTACAGTATATATAACACATATTTGGTATAGTTTTTGATATATTATGTACAGTATGTACATATAATATTATATGTAAAATATATGAAATATATTTACTCTAGATTTTGATATTTTATGTAGAGTATATCATATGTATTTGGTGTACTGTTGATATTTTCTGTAAATTATATAATATATATTTGGTTTAGTTTTTGATATTTCCGGTACAGTGTGTAATATATATTTATTGTGTGTCGTATATATTTACTGTCCTTTTTGATATTTTATCTACAGTGTATATTATACGTTTGGTGTAATTTTTGATATTTTATGTACAGTATATGAAATATTATTACTGTAGTTTTTGACAGTTTATTTACAGTATGTATAACACATATTTGGTGTACTTTTTGATAACTGTAGTTCAGTATGTAATATATATTTACTGTACTTTTTGATATTTCAGTTACAGTATATAAAATGTATTTGGTGTACTTTTAGTTAATATTATGTGTACAATATATGAAATATATTTACTGTACTTTTTGATATTTTATGTACAGTATATAATATATATTTGGTGTCCTTTTGATATTTTATGTAAATTATATAATATATATTTGGTGCAGTTTTTGATATTTTACGTAGAGTGTGTAATAAATATTTACTGTACTATTTGATATTTTATTTACAGTATATAATATGCATTTAGTGTAATTTTTGATATTTTATGTACAGTGTATTAAATATAATTACTGTAGTCTTTTTAGTTTATTTACAGTATATATAACACATATTTGGTGTACTTTTTGATATTTTATGTACAGTATGTAATATATATTTACTGTACTATTGGATAATTTATATACAGTGTATAAAATGTATTTGGTGTACTTTTAGTTAATATTATATGTACAATATATGAAATATATTTACTGGACTTTTTGATATTTTATGTACAGTATATAATATCAATTTGTTGTACTTTTGATATTTTATGTAAATTAGATAATATATATTTGGTGTAGTTTTTGATATTTTACATAGAGTGTGTAATATATATTTTCTGTAACTTTAGATTTTTTTTATAGTATATAGTATACATTTCGTGTAATTTTTGATATTTTATGTACAGTATATTAAATATAATTACTGTAGTTTTTGATTGTTTATTTACAGTATATATAACACATATTTGGTGTACTTTTTGATATTTTATGTACAGTATGTAATATATATTTACTGTGCTTTTGGATATTTTATTTACAGTAGATGAAATGTATTTGGTGTACTTTCAGTTAATGTTATATATACAATATATGAAATAGGTTTACTGTGCATTTTGATATTTTATGTACAGTATATAATATATATTTTGTGTACTTTTGATATTTTATGTAAATTATATAACATGTATTTGGTGGTTTTTGATATTTTACATAGAGAGTGCAATAAATATTTGCTGTACTATTTCATATTTTATTTACAGTATATAATATGCATTTAGTGTAATTTTTGATATTTTATGTACAGTATATTAAATATAATTACTGTAGTTTTTGATAGCTTATTTACAGTATATGTAACACATATTTTGTGTACTTTTTGATATTTTATGTACAGTATGTAATATATATTTACTGTACTTTTAGATTTTTTTTACAGTATATACAATGTACTTAGTGTACTTTATTAAATATTATATGTACAATATATGAAATATATTTACTGTACATTTTCATATTTTATGTACAGTATATAAAATATATTAAGTGTACTTTTGATATTTTATGTAAATTATAAAATATATTTTTTGTGTAGTGTTTGATGTTTTAAATAGAATGTGTAATATATTTTTACTGTAGTTTTTGATATTTTATTTACAATATATAATATACTTTTTGTGTAATATTTGATATTTTTTGTACAGTATATTAAATATAATTACTGTAGTTTTATAGTTTATTTTCAGTATATATAACACATATTTGGTGTACTTTTTGATATTTTATGTACAGTTTGTAATATATATTTACTGTACTTTTGGATATATTATTTACAGTATATAAAATATATTTGGTGTACGTTTAGTTAATATTATATGTACTATATTTGCAATATATTTACTGTATTTTTGATATTTTATGTACAGTATATAATATATATTTGGTGTACATTTGATATTTTATGTAAATTATATAATATATATTTGGTGTAGTACTTGATATTTTACATGGAGTGTGTAATATATATTTTCTGTAATTTTAGATTTTTTTTACAGTATATAGTATACATTTCGTGTAATTTTTGATATTTTATGTACAGTATATTAAATATAATTACTGTAATTTTTGATTGTTTATTTACAGTATATATAACACATATTTGGTGTAGTTTTTGATAGTTTACATAGAGTGTGTAATAAATATTTACTGTACTATTTGATATTTTATTTACAGTATATAATAAGCATTTAGTGTAATTTTTGATATTTTATGTACAGTATATTAAATATAATTACTGTAGTTTTTGATAGCTTATTTACAGTATATATAACACATATTTGGTGTACTTTTTGATATTTTATGTACAGTATGTAATATATATTTACTGTACATTAGTATATTTTATTTACAGTATATAAAATGTATTTGGTGTACTTTATTTAATACTATATGTACACTATATGAAATAGATTTACTGTACATTTTCATATTTTATGTACAGTATATAAAATATATTAAGTGTACTTTTGATATTTTGTTTAAATTATAAAGTATATTTTTGGTGTAGTTTTTCATATTTTAAAAAGAATGTGTAATATATATTTACCGTAATTTTTGATATTTTATTTACACTATATAATATACATTTTGTGTAATTTTTGATATTTTATGTACAGTGTATTAAATATAGTTACTGTAGTTTTTATAGTTTATTCACAGTATATATAACACCTATTTGGTGTACTTTTTGATATTTTATGTACAGTATGTAATATATATTTACTGTTCTTTTGGATATTTTATTTACAGTATATAAAATGTATTGGTGTACTTTTAGTTAATATTATATGTACAATATTTGCAATATATTTACTGTCCTTTTTGATATTTTATGTACAGTAAATAATATATATTTGGTGTAGTTTTGATATTTTATATAAATTATATAATATATATTTGGCGTAGTTTTTGATATTTTACATAGTGTGTGTAATATATATTTACTGTAATTTTAGATTTTATTTACAGTATATGGTATACATTTCGTGTAATTTTTGATATTTTATGTACAGTAAATAATATATATTTGGTGTACTTTTGATAGTTTATGTAAATTATATATCATATATTTGGTGTAGTTTTTGATATTTTACATAGAGTGTGTTATAAATATTTACTGTAATATTTGATATTTTATTTACAGTATATAGCATGCATTTAGTGTAATTTTTGATATTTTATGTACATTATAATAAATATAATTACTGTAGTTATTATAGTTTATTTAGAGTATATATAACACATATTTGGTGTACTTTTTGATATTTTATGTACAGTATGTAATATATATTTACTGTACTATTGGATATTTTATTTACAGAATAAAAAACGTATTTGGTGTTCCTTTAGTTAATATTATATGTACAATATATGAAATATATTTACTGTACTTTTTGATATTTTATGTACTGTATATAGTATCTATTTGGTGTACTTTTTATATTTTCTGTAAATTAGATAATATATATTTGACGTAGTTTTTGATATTTTACATAGAGTGTGTAATATATATTTACTGTAACTTTAGATTTTTTTACAGTATATAGTATACATTTCGTGTAATTTTTGATATTTTATGTACAGTATATTAAATACAATTACTGTAGTTTTTGATTGTTTATTTACAGTATATATAACACATATTTGGTGTACTTTTTGATATTTTATGTACACTATGTAATATATATTTACTGTGCTTTTGGATATTTAATTTACAGTACGTAAAATGTATTTGGTGTACTTTCAGTTAATGTTATATGTACAATATATGAAATAGGTTTAGTGTGCATTTTGATATTTTATGTACAGTATATAATATATATTTTGCGTACTTTTGATATTTTATCTAAATTATATAACATGTATTTGGTGTAGTTTTTGATATATACATAGAGCGTGTAATAAATATTTGCTGTACTATTTGATATTTTATTTACAGTATATAATATGCATTTAGTGTAATTTTTGATATTTTATGTACAGTATATTAAATATAATTACTATAGTTTTTGATAGCTTATTTACAGTATATATAACACATATTTTGTGTACTTTTTGATATTTTATGTACAGTATGTAATATATATTTACTGTACTTTTGGAAATTTTTTTTACAGTATATAAAATGTATTTGGTGTACTTTATTAAATATTATATGTTCAATATATGAAATATATTTACTGTACATTTTCATATTTTATGTACAGTATATAAAATATATTAAGTGTACTTTTGATATTTTATGTAAATTATAATATATATTTTTGGTGTAGTGTTTAATATTTTAAATAGAATGTGTAATATATATTTACTGTAATTTTTGTTATTTTATTTACAGTATATAATATACATTTTGTGTAATTTTTGATATTTTATGTACAGTATATTAAATATAATTACTGTAGCTTTCATAGTTTATTTACAGTATATATAACACATATTTGGTGTACTTTTTGCATTTTGATATTTTATTTACAGTATATAAAATGTATTTTGTGTACTTTTAGTTAATGTTATATGTACAATATATGAAATGTATTTACTGTACTTTTTGATATTTTATGTACAGTATATAAGTTATATTTGGTGTCCTTTTGATATTTTATGTAAATTATATAATATATATTCGGTGTAGATTTTGATATTTTACATTGGGTGTGTAGTATATATTTACTGTCCTTTCTGATATTTTATTTACAGTATATAATATACGTTTGGGGTAATTTTTGATATTTTATGTACAGTATATTAAATATAAGTACTGTAGTTTTTGATAGTTTATTTACAGTATATATAACACATGTTTGGTGTACTTTTTGATATTTTATGTACAGTATGTAATATATATTTACTGTACTTTTTGATATCTTATTTACAGTATATAAAATGTATTTGGTGTACTTTTAGTTAATATTATATGAACAATATATGAAATATATTTACTGTACATTTTGATATTTTATGTACAGTAAAGAAGATGTATTTCGTGTCCCTTTGATATTTTTTCTAAATTATATAATATATCTTTGGTGTAGTTTTTGATATTTTACATAGGGTGTGTAATATAAATTTACTGTACTTTTTGATATTTTATTTACAGTATATAATATACATTTGGTGTAATTTTGAATGTTTTATGTACAGTATATTAAATATAATTGCGGCAGTGTTTGATAATTCATTTACAGTATATATAACACATATTTGGTGTACTTTTTGGTATTTTATGTACAGTATGTAATATATATTTACTGTACTTTTTGATATTTTATTTACACTATATAAAATATATTTGGTGTACTTTTAGTTAACATTATATGTACAATGTATGAAATACATTTGCTGTACTTTTTGATATTTCATGTACAGTATATAATATATATTTGGTGTCCTTTTTATATTTTATGTCAATTATATAATATATATTTGGTGTAGTTTTTCATATTTTACACAGAGTGTAATATGTATTTACTGTCCTTTTTCATATTTTATTTAGAGTATATAATATACATTTGGTGTAATTTTTGCTATTTTAAGTACAGTATATTTAATATAATTACTGTAGTTTTTGATAGTTTATTTACAGTATATAACACATATTTGGTTTACTTTTTGATATTTTATGTAGAGTATGTAATATATATTTACTGTATTTTGATATTTTATTTAGAGTATATAAAATGAATTTGGTGTAGTTTTAGTTAATATTATATGTAAAATATATGAAATATATTTACTGTATTTTGATATTTTATGTACAGTATATAAGATATATTTGGTGTCCTTTTGATATTTTATGTAAATAATATAATATATATTTGGTGTAGTTTTTGATATTTTACATAGAGTGTAATATATATTTACTGTCCTTTTTGATATTTTATTTAGAGTGTAGAATATACATTTGGTGTAATTTTTGATATTTTATGTACAGTATATTAAATAAAGTTACTGTATTTTGTGATTGTTAATTTACAGATTATATAACACATATTTGGTGTACTTTTTGATATTTTATGTACAGTATGTAACATATATTTACTGTACTTTTTGAAATTTTATTTACAGTATATAAAATGTATTTGGTGCACTTTTAGTTAATATTATATGAACAATATATGAAATATATTTACTGTACTTTTTGATATTTTATGTACAGTAAAGAAGATATATTTGGGGTCCTTTTGGTATTTTTTCTAAATTATATAATATATGTTTGGTGTAGTTTTTGATACTTTACATAGGGTGTGTCATATATATTTACTGTCTTTTTGATATTTTATTTACAGTATATAATAAACATTTGGTGTCATTATTGATATTTTATGTACAGTATATTAAATATAATTACTGTAGTTTTTCATAGTTTATTTACAGTATATATAACACATATTTGGTGTACTTTTTACATTTTGATATTTTATTTACAGTATATAAAATATATTTGGTGTACTTTTAGTTAATATTATATGAACAATTTATGAAATATATTTACTGTACTTTTTGATATTTTATGTACAGTAAAGAAGATGTATTTGGTGTCCTTTTGATATTTTATGTCAATTATATAATATATATTTGGTGTAGTTTTTGATATTTTACATAGGGTGTGTAATATATATTTACTGTACTTTTTGATATTTTATTTACAGTATATAATATACATTTGGTGTAATTTTTGATATTTTATGTACATTACATTAAATATAATTCCTGCAGTGTTTGATAGTTTATTTACAATATATATAACACATATTTGGTGTACTTTTTGGTATTTTATGTACAGTATGTAATATATATTTACTGTACTTTTTGATATTTTATTTACACTATATAAAATACATTTGGTGTACTTTTAGTTAATATTATATATACAATATATGAAATACATTTGCTATACTTTTTGATATTTCATGTACAGTATATAATATATATTTGGTGTCCTTTTGATATTTTATGTCAATTATATAATATATATTTGGTGTAGTTTTTGATATTTTACACAGAGTGTAATAGGTATTTACTGTCCTTTTTCATATTTTATTTACATTATATAATATATATTTGATGAAATTTTTGATATATTATGTACAGTACATTAAATATAACTACTGCAGTTTTTGATATTTAATTTACAGTATATATAACACATATTTGGTGTACATTTTTATATTTTATGTACATTATGTAACATATATTTACTGTACTTTTTGATATTTTATTTACAGTATATAAAATGTATTTGGTGTACTTTTAGTTAATATTACATAAACAATATATGAAATGTATTTGCTGTACTTTCTGATATTTTATGTACAGTATATAATATATATTTGGTGTCCTTTTGATATTTTATGTAAATTATATATTATATATATGGTGTAGTTTTTGATATTTTACACAGAGTGTAATATATATTTACTGTCATTTTTCATATTTTATTTAGAGTATATAATATACATATGGTGTAATTTTTGATATTTTACGTACAGTATATTAAATATAATTACTGTACTTTTTGATAGTTTATTTACAGTATATGTAACAAATATTTGGTGTACTTTTTGATATTTTATGTACAGTATGTAATATATATTTACTGTACTTTGTGATATCTTATTTACACTATATAAACTGTATTTGGTGTACTTTTAGTTAATATTATATGTACAATATATTAAATGTATTTGCTGTACTTTTTGATATTTAATGTACAGTATAAGATATATTTGGTGTCCTTTTGATATTTTATGTAAATTATATAATATATATTTGGTGTAGTTTTTGATATTTTACATAGGGTGTGTAGTACATATTTACTGTCCTTTCTGATATTTTATTTACAGTATATAATATACGTTTGGTGTAATTTTTGATATTTTATGTACAGTACATTAAATATAAGTACTGTAGTTTTGATAGTTTATTTACTCTATATATAACATATATTTGGTGTACTTTTTGATATTTTATGTACAGTATGTAATATATATTTACTGCACTTTTTGATATCTTATTTACAGTATATAAAATGTATTTGGTGTACTTTTAGTTAATATTATATGAACAATATATGAAATATATTTACTGTACTTTTTGATATTTTATGTACAGTAAAGAAGATGTATTTGGTGTCCTTTTGATATTTTTTCTAAATTATATAATATATCTTTGGTGTAGTTTTTGACATTTTACATAGGGTGCGTAATATATATTTACTGTACTTTTTGATATTTTATTTACAGTAAATAATATACATTTGGTGTAATTTTTGATATTTTATGTACATTACATTAAATATAATTGCTGCAGTGTTTGATAGTTTATTTACAGTATATATAACACATATTTGGTGTACTTTTTGGTATTTTTTGTACAGTATGTAATATATATTTACTGTACTTTTTGATATTTTATTTACACTATATAAAATATATTTGGTGTACTTTTAGTTAACATTATATGTACAATATATGAAATACATTTGCTGTACTTTTTGATATTTCATGTGCAGTATATAATATATATTTAGTGTCCTTTTGATATTTTATGTCAATTATGTAATATATATTTGGTGTAGTTTTTGATATTTTACACAGGGTGTAATATGTATTTACTGTCCTTTTTCATATTTTATTTAGTGTATATAATATACATTTGGTGTAATTTTTGATATTTTACGTACAGTAGATTAAATATAATTACTGTAGTTTTTGATAGTTTCTTTACACTATATATAACACATATTTTGTGTACTTTTTGATATTTTTTGTACTGTATGTAATATATATTTACTGTACATTTTGATAATTTATTTACAGTACATAAAATGTATTTGTGTACTTTTAGTTAATATTATATGTACAATATCTGAAATATATTTACTGTAATTTTTGATATTTTTTGGACAGTATATAATATATATTTGGTGTCCATTTGATATTTTATGTGAATTATATAATATATATAGTGTAGTTTTTGATATTTTACATAGGTTGGAAAGTATATATTTATTGTCCTTTTTGATAATTTATTTACAGTATATAATATACATTTGGTGTCATTATTGATATTTTATGTACAGTATATTAAATATAATTACTGTAGTTTTTGATAGTTTATTTACAGTATATATAACACATACTTGGTGGTCTTTTTGATATCTTTAGTAGAGTGTGTAATATACATTTACTGTACATTTTGATATCTCATTTACAGTATATAAAATGTATTTGGTGTACTTTTAGTTAATATTATATGTACAATATATGAAATATGTTTACTGTACTTTTTGATATTTCATGCACTGTATAAGATATATTTGGTGTCCTTCTGATATTTTATGTAAATTATATAATATATATTTGGTGTAGTTTTTGACATTTTACATAGCGTGTGTAGTATATATTTACTGTCCTATTTGATATTTTATTTGCAGTTTATAATACATATTTGGTGTAATTTTTGATATTTTATATACAGTATATTAAATATAATTACTGTAGTTTTTGATAGTTTATTTACAGTATATATAACACATATTTGGTGTACTTTTTGATATTTTATGTACAGTATGTAATATATATGTATTGCATTTTGATATATAATTTACAGTATATAAAATGTATTTGGTGTACATTTAGTTAATAATATATGTAAAATATATGAAATATTTTTACTGTAGTTTTTGATATTTTATGTACAGTATATACTATATATTTGGTGTCCTTTTGATATTTTATGTAAATTATATAATATATATATGGTGTAGTTTTTGACATTTTACATAGAGTGTAATATATATTTACTGTCCTTTTTCATATTTTATTTAGAGTAGATAATATACATTTGGTGTAATTTTTCATATTTTATGTACAGTATATTAAATATAATTACTGTAGTTTGTGATAGTTTATTTACAGTATATATAACAAATATTTGATGTAGTTTTTGATATTTTATGTACAGTATGTAATATACACTTACAGTACATTTTGATATTTTATTTACTGTATATAAAATGTATTTGGTGTACTTTTAGTTAATATTATATATACAATATATGAAATACATTTACTGAAGTTTTTGATATTTTATGTTCAGTATATAAGATACATTTCGTGTCCTTTTGATATTTTATGTAAATTATATCATATATATTTGGTGTAGTTTTTGATATTTTACATAAGGTGTGTAGTATATATTTACTGTCCTTTTTGATATTTCATTTACAGTATATAATTTATATTTTGTGTAATTTTTGATAATTTTTATAACGTACATTGAATATAATTAATGTAGTTTTTGATAATTAGAGTATATATAACACTTATTTGGTGTACTTTTTGATATTTTATGTACAGTATGTAATGTATATTTACTGTAATGTTTGATATTTTATTTACAGTATATAAAATGTATTTCGTGTACCTTCAGTTAATATTATATGTACGATATATGAAATATATTTACTGGAGTTTTTACTATTTTACGTACAGTATATAAGATATATTTGGTGTCCTTCCGATATTTTTTGTAAATTATAAAATATATATTTGGTGTAAATTTGGATATTTTACATAGTGTGTGTAATATATATTTACTGTATTTTGGATATTTTATTTACACTATATAATGTACATTTCAAGTAATTTTTGATATTTTATGTACAGTATATTGAATATAATTACTGTAGTTTTTGATAGTTTATTTACAGTATATATTACACATATTTCGTGAACTTTTTGATATTTTATGTACAGTATGTAATATATATTTAGTGTACTTTTCATATTTTATTTACAGTATATAAAATGTATTTGGTGTACTTTTAGTTAATATTATATGTACAATATATGAAATATATTTACTGTACTTTTTGATATTTTATGTACAGTATATAAGATATATTTGGCGTCCTTTTGATATTTTATGTAAATTATATAATATATATTTCGTGTAGTTTGTGATATTTTACATAGGGTGTGTAATATATATTTACTGTATTTTTGATATCTTATTTACAGTATATAATATACATTAGGTGTAATTTTTGATATTTTATGTACAGTATATTAAATATAATTACTGTAGTTTTTGATAGTTTACAGTATATATAACACATATTTGGTGTACTTTTTGATATTTTATGTACTGTATGTAATATATATTTACTGAACTTTTGAAATTTTATTTACAGTATATAAAATGTATTTGCTGTACTTTTAGTTAATATTATATGTACAATATATGAAACATATTTACTGTAGTTTTTGATATTTTATGTGCAGTATATAAGATATATTTGGTGGCCTTTTGATATTTTATGTAAATGATATAATATATATTTGGTGTAGTTTTTGATATTTTACATAGGGTGTGTAATATATATTTACCGTCCTTTTTGATATTTTCTTTACACTATATAATATACATTTGTTGTAATTTTTGATATTTTATGTACAGTATATTAAATATATTTACTGTAGTTTTTGATATTTTATGTACAATATATAGGATATATTTGGTGTCCTTCCGATATTTTTTGTAAATTATATAATATATATTTGGTGTAATATTTGATATTTTACATAGGGTGTGTAATATATATTTACTGTATTTTGGATATATTATTTACACTATATAATGTACATTTGGAGTAATTTTTGACATTTTATGTACAGTATATTAAATATAATTACTGTAGTTTTTGATAGTTTATTTACAGTATATATAACACGTTTGGTGTACTTTTTGATATTATATGTACAGTATGCAATATATATTTACTGTAGTTTTTGATATTTCATTTACAGTATACAAAATGTATTTGTTGTACTTTTAGTTAGTATTATATGTACAATATATGAAATATATTTACTGTAGTTTTTGATATTTTATGTACAGTATATAAGATATATTTGGTGCCCTTCCGATATTTTTTGTAAAGTGTATAATATATATTTGGTGTAATTTTTGATATTTTACATACGGTGTGTAATATATATTTACTGTATTTTGGATATATTATTTACACTATATAATGTACATTTGGAGTAATTTTTGATATTTTATGTACAGTGTATTTAATATAATTAATGTAGTTTTTTATAGTTTATTTACAGTATATATAAGAGGTATTTGGTGTACATTTTGATATTTTATGTAGAGTATATAAGATATATTTGGTGTTCTTTTGATATTTTATGTAAATTATATAATCTATATTTGGTGTAGTTTTTTATATTTTACATAGGGTGTGTAGTATATATTTACTGTCCTTTTTGATATTTTATTTACAGTATATAATTTACATTTGGTGTAATTTTTGATAATTTATATACAGTACATTGAATATAATTACTGTAGTTTTTGATAATTACAGTATATATAACACATATTTGGTGTACTTTTTGATATTTTATGTACAGTATGTAACATACATTTACTGTAATTTTTGATATTTCATTTACAGAATATAAAATGTATTTGGTGTACTTTTAGTTAATATTATATGTACAATATATGAAATACATTTACTGTAGTTTTTGATATTTTACGTACAGTATATATGATATATTTGGTGTCCTTCCGATATTTTTTGTAAATTATATAATATATATTTGGTGTAAATTTGGATATTTTACATTGGGTGTGTAATATATATTTACTGTATTTTGGATATTTTATTTACAGTATATAATTGACATTTGGTGTAATTTTTGATATTTTATTTACAGTACATTGAATATAATTACTGTAGTTTTTGATATTTACAGTATATATAACACATATTTGGTGCACTTTTTGATATTTTATGTACAGTATGTAATATATATTTACTGTAAATTTTGATAATTTATTTACAGTATATAAAATGTATTTGGTGTACTTTTAGTTAATATTATATGTACAATATATGAAATATATTTACTGTACAATTTGATATTTTATGTAAAGTATATAAGATATATTTTGTGTCCTTTTGATATTTTATGTAAATTATATAATATATATTTGGAGTAGTTTTTGATATTTTACATAGGGTGTGTCATATATATTTACTGTACTTTTGGTATTTTATTTACAGTAAATAATATACATTTGGTGTAATTTTTGATATTTTATGTACAGTATATTAAATATAATTACTGTAGTTTTGATAGTTTATTTAGAGTATAAATAACACATATTTGGTGTACATTTTGATATTTTATGAACAGTATGTAATATATATTTACTGTACTTTTTGATATTTTATTTACAGTATATAAAATGTATTTGGTGTACTTTTAGTTAATATTATATATACAATATATGAAATATATTTACTGTACTTTATGATATTTTATGTACAGTAGACAATATATATTTGGTGTCCTTTTGATATTTTATGTGAATTTTATAATATATATTTGGTGTAGTTTTTGATATTTTACATAGGGTGTGTAATATATATTTACTGTAATTTCTGATATTTTATTTACAGTAAATAATATACATTTGGTGTATTTTTTGATATTTTATGTACAGCATATTAAATATAATTCCTGTAGTTTTTGATAGTTTATTTACAGTATATATAACACATATTTGGTGTAGTTTTTGATATTTTATGTACAGTATGTAATATATATTTTCTGTAATTTTTTATAATTTATTTACAGTATATAAAATGTATTTGGTGTACTTTTAGTTAACATTATATATACAATATATGAAATATATTTACTGTACATTTTGATATTTTATGTACAGTATAGAAGATATATTTGGTGTCCTTTTGATATTTTATTTACAGTATACAAAATGTATTTGGTGTACTATTAGTTAATAATATATGTACAATATAGGAAATATATATACTGTAATTTATGATATTTTATGTACAATATATAAGATATATTTGGTGACCTCTTTATATTTTATGTAAATTATATAATATATATTTGGTGTAGTTTTTGATATTTTACATAGGTTGTGTAGTATATATTTACTGTCCTTTTTGATATTTTATTTACAGTATATAATTTACATTTGGTGTAATTTTTTATATTTTATATACAGTACATTGAATATAATTACTGTAGTTTTTGATATTTACAGTATATATAACACATATTTGGTGTACTTTTTGATATTTTATGTACAGTATGTAATATATATTTACTGTAATTTTTGATATTTTATTTACAGTATGTAAAATGTATTTGGTGTACTTTTAGTTAATATTATATGTACAATATATGAAATATATTTACTGTAGTTTTTGATATTTTACGTACAGTATATAGGATATATTTGGTGTCCTTCCGATATTTTTTGTAATTTATATAATATATATTTGGTGTAATTTTTGATATTTTACATAGGGTGTGTAATAAATATTTACTGTATTTTGGATATTTTATTTACACTATATAATGTACATTTGGAGTAATTTTTGACATTTTATGTACAGTATATTAAATATAATTACTGTAGTTTTTGATAGTTTATTTACAGTATATATAACACATATTTGGTGTATTTTTGATATTTTATGTACAGTATGTAATGTATATTTACTGTATTTTTGATATTTTATTTACAGTATATAAAATGTATTTGGTGGACTTTTAGTTAATATTATATGTACAATATATGAAATATATTTACTGTACTTTTTGATATTTTATGTACAGTATATAAGATATATTTTGTGTCCTTTTGATATTTATTGTAAATTGTATAATATATATTTTGTGTAGTTTTTGATATTTTACATAGTGTGTGTCATATATATTCACTGTCCTTTTTGATATTTTATTTACAGTATATAATATACATTTGGTGTGATTTTTGATTTTTTATGTACAGTATATTATATATAATTACTGAAGTTTTTGATAATTTACAGTATATATAACACATATTTGGTGTAGTTTTTGATACTTTATGTACAGTATGTAATATATATTTACTGTAATTTTTGATATTTTATTTACAGTATATAAAATGTATTTGGTGTACTTTTAGTTAATAATATATGTACAATATATTAAATATATATACTGTACTTTTCGATATTTTATGTACAGCATATAAGATATATTTGGTGTCCTTTTGATATTTTATGTAAATTATATAATATATATTTGGTGTAGTTTTTGATATTTTACATAGGGTGTGTAGTATATATTTACTGTCCGTTTTGATATTTTATTTACAGTATATAATTTACATTTGGTGTAATTTTTGATAATTTATATACAGTACATTGAATATAATTACTGTAGTTTTTGATAATTACAGTATATATAACACATATTTTGTGTACTTGTAGATATTTTATGTACAGTATGTAATATATATTTACTGTAATTTTTGATATTTTATTTACAGTATATAAAATGTATTTGGTGTACTTTTAGTTAATATTATATATACAATATATGTAATATATTTACTGTACTTTTTGATATTTTACATACATTATATAAGATATATTTGGTGACCTTCCGATATTTTTTGTAAATTATATAATATATATTTGGTGTAAATTTGGATATTTTACATAGGGTGTGTAATATATATTTACTGTATTTTGGATATTTTATTTACACCATATAATGTACATTTGGAGTAATTTTTGATATTTTATGTACAGTATATTGAATATAATTACTGTAGATTTTAATAGTTTATTTACAGTATATATAACACATATTTGGTGTACTTTTTGATATTTTATGTATAGTATGTAATATATATTTACTGTAATTTTTGATATTTTATTTACACTATATAAAATGTATTTGGTGTACTTTTAGTTAATATTATATGTACAATATATGAAATATATTTACTATAGTTTTTGATATTTTACGTACAGTATATAGGATATATTTGGTGTCCTTCCGATATTTTTTGTAAATTATGTAATGTATATTTGGTTTAATATTTGATATTTTACATAGGGTGTGTAATATAAATTTACTGTATTTTGGATATATTATTTACACTATATAATGTATATTTGGAGTAATTTTTGACATTTTATGTACAGTATATTAAATATATTTACTGTAGTTTTTGATAGTTTATTTACAGTATATATAACACATATTTGGTGTAATTTTTGATATTTTATGTACAGTATGTAATATATATTTACTGTACTTTTTGATATTTTATTTACAGTATATAAAATGTATTTGGTGTACTTTTAGTTAATATTATATGTACAATATATGAAATATATTTACTGTACTTTTTGATATTTTATGTACAGTATATAAGATATATTTAGTGTCCTTTTGATATTTTATGTAAATTATATAATATATATTTGGTGTAGTTTGTGATATTTTACATAGTGTGTGTCATATATATTCACTGTCCTTTTTGATATTTTATTTACGGTATATAATATACATTTGGTGTGATTTTTGAAATTTTATGTACAGTATATTAAATATAATTACTGTAGTTTTTGATAGTTTACAGTATATATAACACATATTTCGTGTACTTTTTGATATTTTATGTACAGTATGTAATATGTATTTACTGTATTTTTTGATATTTTATTTACAGTTTATAAAATGTATTTGGTGTACTTTTAGTTAATATTATATGTACAATATATGAAATATCTTTACTGTAGTTTTTGATATTTTATGTACAGTATATAAGATATATTTAGTGTCCTTTTGATATTTTATGTAAATTATATAATATGTATTTGGTGTAGTTTGTGATATTTTACATAGGGTGTGTAATATATATTTACTATACTTTTTGATATCTTATTTACAGTATATAATATACATTTGGTGTAATTTTTGATATTTTATGTACAGTATATTAAATATTATTACTGTAGTTTTGATAGTTTATTTACAGTATATATAACACATATTTGGTGTACTTTTTGATATTTTATGTACAGTATGTAATATATATTTACTGTACATTTTGATATTTTATTTACAGTGTATAAAATGTATTTGGTGAAGTTTTAGTTAATATTATATATACAATATATGAAATATATTTACTGTACTTTTTAATATTTTATGTACAGCATATAATATATATTTAGTGTCCTTTTGATATATTATGTGAATTATATAATATATATTTGGTGCAGTTTTTTAATATTTTACATAGGTTGTGTAATATATATTTACTGTACTTTTTGGTATTTTATTTACAGTGTATAATATACATTTGGTGTAATTTTTGATATTTTATGTACAGTATATTAAATATAATTACAGTAGTTTTTGATAGTTTATTTACAGTATATATAACACATATTTGGTGTACTTTTTGATGTTTTATGTACATTATTTAATATATATTTACTGTATATATGGATATTTTATTTACAGTATATAAAATGAATTTGGTGTACTTTTAGTTAATATTATATGTACAGTATATGAAATATATTTACTGTACTTTTTGATATTTTATGTACAGTATATAAGATATATTTGGTGTACTTTTGATATTTTGTGTAAATTATAAAATATATATCTGGTGCAGTTTTTGCTATTTTACATAGAGTGTAATATATATTTACTGTACTTTTTGATATTTTTTTACAGTATATAATATACATTTGGTGTAATTTTTGATATTTCATGTACAGTATATTAAATATAATTACTGTAGTTTTTGATAGTTTATTTACAGTATATATAACACATACTTGGTGTACTTTTTGGTATTTTATGTACTGTATGTAATATATATTTACTGTAGTTTTTGATATTTTATTTACAGTATATAAAATGTATTTGGTGTACTTTTAGTTAATATTATATGTACAATATATGAAGTATATTTACTGTACTTTTTGATATTTTATGTACAGTATATAAGATATATTTGGTGTACTGTTGATATTTTATGCAAATTATGTAATATACATTTTGTGTAGTTTTTGATAATTTACATAGAGTGTAATATATATTTACTGTCCTTTTTCATATTTTATTTAGAGTATATAATATACATTTGGTGTAATTTTTGATATTTTGTGTAAACTATATTAAATATAATTACTGTAGTTTTTGATAGTTTTTTTACAGTATGTATAACAAATATTTGGTGTATTTTTTGATATTTTATGTACAGTATGTAATATATATTTACTGAAATTTTGAAATATTATTTACAGTATATAAAATGTATTTGCTGTACTTTTAGTTAATATTATATGTACAATATATGAAACAAATTTACTATAGTTTTTGATATTTTATGTACAGTATATAAGATATATTTGGTGTCCTTTTGATATTTTATGTAAATTATATAATATATATTTGGTGAAGTTTTTGATATTTTACATACGGTGTGTCATATATATTTACCGTCCTTTTTGATATTTTCTTTACACTATATGATATACATTTGGTGTAATTTTTGATATTTTATGTACAGTATATTAAATATAATTACTGTAGTTTTTGATAGTTTATTTACAGTATATATAACACATATTTGGTGTACAGTTTGATATTTTATGTACAGTATGTAATATATATTTACTGTATTTTTCATATTTTATTTACAGTATATCAAATGTATTTGGTCTACTTTTAGTTAATATTATATGTACAATATATGAAATATATTTACTGTACTTTTTGATATTTTATGTACAGTATATAAGATATATTTGGTGTCCTTTTGATATTTTATGTCAATTATATAATATATATTTAGTGTAGTTTTGATATTTTACATAGAGTGTAATATATATTTACTGTAATTTTTGATATTTTATTTACAGCATATAATATACATTTAGTGTAATTTTTGGTATTTTATGTACAGTATATTAAATATCATTACTGTAATTTTTGATAGTTATTTACAGTATATGTAACACATATTTGGTGTACTTTTTGATATTTTATGTACATTATGTAATATATATTTACTGTACTTTTTGATATTTTATTTACAGTATATAAAGTGTATTTGGTGAACTTTTAGTTAATATTATATGTGCAATATATGAAACATATTTACTGTACTTTTTGATATTTTAAGTAAAGTATATAACACATACTTGGTGTCCTTTTGATATTTTATGTAAATTATATAAGTTAAATTTGGTGTAGTTTTTGATATTTTACATAGGGTGTGTAATATATATTTACCGTCCTTTTTGATATTTTCTTTACACTATATAATATACATTTGGTGTTATTTTTGATATTTTATGTACAGTATATTAAATATAATTACTGTAGTTTTTGATAGTTTATTTACAGTATATATAACACATATTTGGTGTACATTTCGATATTTTATGTACAGTATGTAATATATATTTACTGTACATTTCGATATTTTATTTACAGTATATGAAATGTATTTGGTGTACTTTTAGTTAATATTATATGTACAATATATGAAATATATTTACTCTACTATTTGATATTTTATATACAGTATATAAGATATATTTGGTGTACTTTTGATATTGTATGTAAATTATATAATATATATTTGGTGTAGTTTGTGATATTTTACATAGGTTGTGTAATATATATTTACTGTACTTTTTATATTTTATTTACAGGATATAATATACATTTGGTGTAATTTTTGATATTTTATGTACTGTATATTAAATATAGTTACTGTAGATTTTGATAGTTTATTTACAGTATATATAACACATATTTGGTGTACTTTTTGATATTTTATGTACAGTATGTAATATATATTTACTGTTATTTTGATATTTTATTTACAGTATATAAAATGTATTTGGTGTACTTTTAGTTATTATTATATGTACAATATAGGAAACATATATACTGTAATTTTTGATATTTTATGTACAGTATATAGGATATATTTGTTGGCCTACTCATATTTTATGTAAATTATATAATATATATTTGGTGTAGTTTTTGATATTTTACATAGGGTGTGTCATATATATTTACTGTACTTTTTGATATTTTATTTACAGTATATTATATGCATTTTGTTTAATTTTTGTATTTTATGTACAGTATATTAAATATAAATACTGCAGTTTTTGATAGTTTATTTACAGTATATATAGCACATCTTTTGTGTACTTTTTGATATTTTATGTACAGTATGTAACATATATTAACTGTACCTTTTGAAATTTTATTTACATTATACAAAATGTATTTGGTGTACTTTTAGTTAATATTATATGTACAATATATGAAATATATTTACTGTACTTTTTGATATTTTATGTACAGTATATTACATATATTTGGTGTCCTTTTCATATTTTATGTGAATCATATAATATATATTTTGTGTAGTTTTTGATAATTTACGTAGAGTGTAATATACATTTACTCTCCTTTTTCATATTTTATTGAGACTATATAATATACATTTGGTGTAATTTTTGATATTTTAAATACAGTATATTCAATATAATTACTGTAGTTTTTGATAGTTTATTTACAGTACACATAAAACATATTTGGTCTACTTTTTGATATTTTATGTACAGTATGTGATATAATTACTGTACTTTTTGATATTTTATTTACAGTATATAAAATGTATTTGGTGTACTTTTAGTTAATATTATATATACAGCATATGAAATACATCTACTGTACTTTTTGATATTTTATGTACAGTATATAAGATATATTTGGTGTCCTTTTGATATTTTATGTAAATTATATAATATATATTTGGTGTAGTATTTGATATTTTACATTGCGTGTGTCACATATATTTAATGTCCTTTTTGATATTTTATTTACAGTATATAATATATATTTGGTGTAATTTTGAATATTTTATGTACAGTATACCAAATATAATTACTGTAGTTTTTGATAGTTTATTTACAGTATATATAACATATATTTGGTATAGTTTTTGATATATTATGTACAGTATGTAATATATATTTATTGTACTTTTTGATATTTTATTTAGAGTATATAAAATGTGTTTGGTGTACTTTTAGTTAATATTATATGGACAATATATGAAATGTATTTACTGTACTTTTTGATATTTTATGTACAGTATATAAGATATATTTGTTGGCCTTCTCATATATTATGTAAATTATATAATATATATTTGGTGTAGTTTTTGATATTTTACATAGGGTGTGTAATATATATTTACTGTACTTTTTGATATATTATTTACAGTATATAATATGCATTTTGTGTAATTTTTGTATTTTATGTACAGTATATTAAATATAAATACTGTAGTTTTTGATAGTTTATTTACAGTATATATAGCACATCTTTTGTGTACTTTTTGATATTTTATATACAGTATGTAACATATATTAACTGTACATTTTGAAATTTTATTTACATTATATAAAATGTATTTGGTGTACTTTTAGTTAATATTATATGTACAATATATGAAATATATTTACTGTACTTTTTGATATTTTATGTACAGTATATAACATATATTTGGTGTCCTTTTCATATTTTATGTGAATCATATAATATATATTTGGTGTAGTTTTTGATAATTTACGTAGAGTGTAATATACATTTACTGTCCTTTTTCATATTTTATTAAGACTATATAATATACATTTGGTGTAATTTTTGATATTTTATATACAATATATTCAATATAATTACTCTAGTTTTTGATAGTTTATTTACAGTATACATAAAACATATTTGGTCTACTTTTTGATATTTTATGTACAGTATGTGATATAATTACTGTACTTTTTGATATTTTATTTACAGTATATAAAATGTATTTGGTGTACTTTTAGTTAATATTATATATACAGTATATGAAATACATTTACTGTACTTTTGATATTTTATGTGCGGTATATAAGATATATTTGGTGTCCTTTTGATATTTTATGTAAATTATATAATATATATTTGGTGTAGTATTTGATATTTTACATTGGGTGTGTCATATATATTTACTGTCCTTTTTGATATTTTATTTACAGTATATAATATATATTTGGTGTAATTTTGAATATTTTATGTAGAGTATACTAAATATAATTACTGTAGTTTTTGATAGTTTATTTACAGTATATATAACACATATTTGGTATAGTTTTTGATATATTATGTACAGTATGTAATATATATTTATTGAACTTTTTGATATTTTATTTAGAGTATATAAAATGTGTTTGGTATACTTTCAGTTAATATTATATGTACAATATATGAAATGTATTTACTGTACTTTTTGATATTTTATTTTCACTATAAAAATGTATTTGCTGTACTTTTAGTTAGTCTTATATGTACAATATTTGAAATATATTTTCTGTTCTTTTTGATATTTTTTTGTACAGTATATAAGATATATTTGGTGGCCTTTTGATATTTTATGTAAATTATATAATATATATTTGGTGTAGTTTTGATATTTTACAAAAGGCGTGTAGTATATATTTACTGTACTTTTTGATATTTTATTTACAGTAAATAATATACATTTGGTGTAATTTTTGATATTTTATGTACAGTATATTAAATATAATTACTGTAGTTTTTGATAGTTTATTTACAGTATATATAACACATATTTGGTGTAATTTTTGATATTTTATATACAGTATGTAATATATATTTACTGTACTTTTTGATATATTATTTACAGTATATAAAATGTATTTGGTTTACTTGTAGTTATTATTATTTGTACAATATATGAAATATATACTGTACCTTTTGATATTTTATGTACAGTATATAAGATATATTTGGTGTCCTTTTGATATTTTATGTAAATTATATAATATATATATGATGTAGATTGTGATATTTTACATATGGTGTGTAATATATATTTACTGTACTTTTTGGTATTTTATTTACAGTAAATGATATACATTTGGTGTAATTTTTGATATTTTATGTACAGTATATTAAATATAATTACTGTAGTTTTTGATAGTTTATTTACATTATATAACACACATTTGGTGTACTTTTTGATATTTTATTTATAGTAAATAATATACTTTTGGTGTAATTTTTGATATTTTATGTACAGTATATTATATATAATTACTGTAGTTTTTGATAGTTTATTTACAGTATATATAACACATATTTGGTGTACTTTTTTATATTTTATGTACTGTATGTAATATATATTTACTGTACTTTTTGATATTTTATTTACACTATATAAAATGTATTTGGTGTACTTTTAGTTAATATTATATGTACAATATATGAAATATATTTACTGTACATGTTGATATTTTATGTACAGTATATTAGATATATTTGGTGTCCTTTTGATATTTTATGTAAATTATATAATGTATATTTGGAGTAGATTTTGATATTTTACATATGGTGTGTAATATATATTTACTGTAATTTTGGTATTTTATTTAAAGTAAATGATATACATTTGGTGTAATTTTTGATATTTTATGTACAGTATATTAAATATAATTACTGTAGTTTTTGATAGTTTACATTATATAACACAAATTTGGTGTACTTTTTGATATTTTATGTTCAGTATGTAGTATATATTCACTGTAATTTTTCATATTTTATTTACACTATATAAAGTTTTTTGGTGTACTTTTAGTTAATATTATATGTACAATATATGAAATATATTTACTGTACTTTTTGATATTTTATGTACAGTATATAGGATATATTTGGTGTCCTTTTGATATTATATGTAAATTATATAATATATATTTGGTGTAGATTGTGATATTTTACATATGGTGTGTAATATATATTTACTGTACTTTTTGAAAGTTTATTTACACTATATAAAATGTATTTGGGGTACTTTTAGTTAATATTATATGTACAATATATGAAATATATTTACTGTATTTTTGATATTTTATGTACAGTATATAAGATATGTTTGGTGTCCTTTTGATATTTTATGTAAATTATATAATATATATTTGGTGTAGATTGTGATATTTTTCATATGGTGTGTAATATATATTTACTGTACATTTTGATATTTTATTTACAGTAAATAATATACATTTGGTGTAATTTTTGATATTTTATGTACAGTATATTAAATTTAATTACTGTAGATTTTGATAGTTTATTTACAGTGTATATAACACATATTTGTTGTAGTATTTGATATTTTATGTACAGTATGTAATATATATTCACTGTAATTTTTGATATTTTATTTACACTATATAAAATGTATTTGGTGTACTTTTAGTAAATATTATATGTGCAATATATGAAATATATTTACTGTACTTTTTGGTATTTTATATACAGTATATAAGTTACATTTGGTGTACTTTTGATATCTTATGAAAATTATATAATATATATCTGGTGTAGATTGTGATATTTTACATATGGTGTGTAATATATATTTACTGCACTTTGTGATATTTTATTTACTGTAAATAACATACATTTGGTGTAATTTTTTATATTTTATGTACAGTATATTAAATATAATTGCTGTAGTTTTTGATAGTTTATTTAGAGTATATATAACACATATTTGGTGTACTTTTTGATAATATATGTACAGTATGTAATATATAGTTACTGTAATTTTTGATATTTTATTTACAGTATATAAAATGTATTTGGTGTACTTTTAGTTAATATTATATGTACAATATATGAAATATATTTACTGTACTTTTTGATATTTTATGTACAGGATATAAGATATATTTGGTGTCCTTTTGATATTTATTGTAAATTTTATAATATATATTTGGTGTAGTTTTTGATATTTTACATAGTGTGTGTCATATATATTCACTGTCCTTTTTGATATTTTATTTACGGTATATAATATACATTTGGTGTGATTTTTGATATTTTATGTACAGTATATTAAATATAATTACTGTAGTTTTTGATAGTTTACAGTATATATAACACATATTTGGTGCACTTTTTGATATTTTATGTACAGTATGTAATATATATTTACTGTAATTTTTGATATTTTATATAGAGTATATAAAATGTATTTGGTGTACTTTTAGTTAATATTATATGTACAATATATGTAATATATTTACTGTACTTTCTTATATTTTATGTACAGTATATAAGATATATTTGGTGTTCTGTTGATATGTTATGTAAATTATATAATATATATTTGGTGCAGTTTTTGATATTTTACATAGAGTGTAATATATATTTACTGTAATTTTCATATATTATTTACAGTATATAATTTACATTTGGTGTAATTTTTGATATTTTATGTACTGTATATTAAACATAATTACTGTAGTTTTTGATAGTTTATTTAGAGTATATAAAACACATATTTGGTGTACTTTTTGATATATTATGTACAGTATGGAATGTATATTTACTGTAATTTTTGATATTTTATTTACAGTATATAAAATGTATTTGGTGTACTTTTAGTGAATAATATATGTACAATATATGAAATATATTTACTGTACTTTTTGATATTTTATGTACAGTATAAAAGATATATTTGGTGTCCTTTTGATATTTTATGTAAATTATATAATATATATTTGGTGTAGTTTTTGATATTTTACATAGGGTGTGTAGTAAATATTTACTGTCCTTTGTGATATTTTATTTACAGTATATGATATTCATTAGCTGTAATTTTTGATATTTTTGAAAAGTATATTAAATATAATTACTGTAGTTTTTGATAGCTTATTTACAGTATATATAACACATATTTGGTGTACTTTTTGATATTTTATGTACAGTATGTAATTTATATTTACTGTACTTTTTCATATTTTATTTACAGTATATAAAATGTATTTGGTGTACTTTTAGTTAATGTTATATGTACAATGTATGAAATATATTTACTGTACTTTTTGATATTTATGTACAGTATATAACATATATTTGGTGTCGTTTTGATATTTTATGTAAACTATATAATATATATTTGGTGTGGTTTTTGATATTTTACATAGGGTGTGTAGTATATATTTACTGTCCTTTTTGATATTTTATTTACAGTATATATTATACATTTGGTGTAATTTTTGATATTTTATGTACAGTATATTAAATATAAGTACTGTAGTTTTTGATAGTTTATTAACAGTATATATAACACATATTTGGTGTACTTTTTGATATTTTATGTACAGTATGTAATACATATTTACTGTACTATTTGATATTTTATTTACACTATATAAAATGTATTTGGTGTACTTTTAGTTAATATTATATGCACAATATATGAAATATATTTACTGTACATTTTGATATTTTATGTACAGTATATAAGATATATTTGGGGTACTTTTGATATTTCATGTAAATTATGTAATATATATTTGTTGTACATTGTGATATTTTACATAAGGTGTGTAATATATATTTACTGTACTTTTTGATATTTTATTTACAGTACATAATATACATTTGGTGTAATTTTTGATATTTTATGTACGGAATATTAAATATAATTACTGCAGATTTTATAGTTTATTTACAGTATATATAACACATATTTGGTGTACTTTTTGATATTTTATGTACAGTATGTAATACATATTTACTGTAATTTTTGATATTTTATTTAGAGTATATAAAATGTATTGGGTGTACTTTCAGTTAATATTATATGTACAATATATGAAATATATTTACTGTAATTTTTGATATTTTATGTACAGTATATAAGATATTTGGTGTCCTTTTGATATTTTATGTAAATTATATAATATATATTTGGTGTAGATTGTGATATTTTACATGTGGTGTGTAATATATATTTACTGTACTTTTTGATATTTTATTAACAGTATATAATATACATTTGGTGTAATATTTGATATTTTATGGACAGTACATTAAATATAATTAGTGTAGTTTTTCAAAATTTATTTACAGTATATATAACACATATTTGGGGTACTTTGTGATATTTTATTTACAGTATGTAATATATATTTACTGTACTTTTTGATATTTTATTTACAGTATATAAAATGTATTTGGTGTACTTTTAGTTAATATTATATGTACAATATATGAAATATATTTCCTGTACATTTTGATATTTTATGTACAGTATATAAGATATATTTGGTGTCCTTTTGATATTTTATGTAAATTATATAATATATATTTGGTGTAGTTTTTGATATTTTACATAGGGTGTGTAGTATATATTTCCTGTCCTTTTTGATATTTTATTTACAGTAAATAATATACATTTGGTGTAATTTTTGATATTTTTTTTAGAGTATATTAAATATAATTACTGTAGTTTTTGATAGTTTATTTACAGTATATATAACACATATTTGGTGTACTTTTTGATATTTTATGTACAGTATGTAATATATATTTACTGTAATTTTTGATATTTTATTTACAGTATATAAAATGTTTTTGGTGTACTTTTAGTTAATATTATATGTACAATATATGAAAGATATTTACTGTACTTTTTGACATTTTATGTACAGTATATAAGATATATTTGGTGTCCTTTTTATATTTTATTTAAATTATATAATATATATTTGGTGTAGTTTGTGATAATTTACATAGGGTGTGTAATATATATTTACTGTACTTTTTGATATTTTATTTACAGTATATTATACATTTGGTGTAATTTTTGATATTTTATGTACAGTATCTTCAATATAATTATTGTAGTTTTTGATAGTTTATTTACAGTATATATAACACATATTTGGTGTACTTTTTGATATTTTATTTACAGTATATAATATTCATTTGGTTTAAATTTGGATATTTTATGTGCAGTATATTAAATATAATTACAGTAGTTTTTGATAGTTTATGTACACTATATATAACACATATTTGGTGTACTTTTTGATATTTTATGTACAGTATGTAATATATATATACTATACTATTTGATAATTTATTTACAGTATATAAAATTTATTTGGTGTTCTTTTAGTTAATATTATATGTACAATATATGAAATAAATTTACTGTAAGTTTTGAAATTTTATGTACAGTATAGAAGGTACATTTGGTGTCCTTTTGATATTTTATGTAAATTATATAATATATATTTGGTGTAGATTGAGATATTTTACATATGGTGTGTAATATATATTTACTATTCCTTTTGATATTTTATTTACAGTATATAATGTACATTTGGTGTAATATTTGATATTTTATGTACTGTATATTAAATATAACTACTGTAGTTTTTCATAGTTTATTAACAGTATATATAACACATATTTGGGGTACTCTTGATATTTTATGTACAGTATGTAATATATATTTACTGTACATTTTGATATTTTATTTATAATATATAAAATGTATTTGGTGTACTTTCAGTTAATATTATATGTACAATATATGAAATATACATCCTGTACATTTTGATATTTTATGAACAGTATATAAGATATATTTGGTGTCCATTTGTTATTTTATGTAAATTATATAATATATATTTGGTGTAGTTTTTGATATTTTACAGAGGGTGTGTAGTATATATTTACTGTCCTTTTTGATATTTTATTTACAGTATATAGTATACATTTGGTGTAATTTTTGATATTTTATATACAGTATATTAAATATAATTACTGTAGTTTTTGATAGTTTATTTACAGTATATATAACACATATTTGGTTTACTATTTTATATTTTATGAACTGTATTTAATATATATTTACTGTACTTTTTGATATTTTATTTACACTATATAAAATGTATTTGGTGTACTGTTAGTTAATATTATATGTACAATATATGAAATATATTTACTGTACTTTTTGACATTTTATGTACAGTATATAAGATATATTTGGTGTACATTTCATATTTTATGTAAATTATATAATATATATTTTGTGTAGATTGTGATATTTTACATATGGTGTGTAATATATATTTACTGCACTTTATGATATTTTATTTACAGTATATAATATACATTTGCTGTAATTTTTCATATTTTATGTACAGTATATTAAATATAATTACTGTAGAATTTATAGTATATTTACAGTATATATAACACATATTTGGTGTAATTTTTGATATTTTATGTACAGTATGTAATACATATTTACTGTACTTTTGGATATTTTATTTACAGTATATAAAATGTATTTTGTGTACTTTTAGTTAATATTATATGTACAATATATGAAATACATTTACTGTAATTTTTGATATTTTATGTACAGTATAAAAGATATATTTGGTGTCCTTTTGATATTTTATGTAAATTATATAATATATATTTGGTGTAGTTATTGATATTTTACATAGGGTGTGTAATATATATTTACTGTACTATTGATATTTTATTTACAGTACATAATATTCATTTGGTGTAATTTTTGATATTTTATGTACAGTATATTAAATATAATTACAGTAGTTTTTGATAGTTTATGTACAGTATATATAACAAAAATTTGGTGTACATTTTGATATTTTATGTACAGTATGTAATATATATTTACTGTACTTTTTGATATTTTATTTACAGTATATAAAATGTATTTGGCGTACTTTTAGTTAATATTATATATACAATGTATGAAATATATTTAGTGTACTTTTTGATATTTATGTACAGTATATAACATATATTTGCTGTCGTTTTGATATTTTATGTAAATTATATAATATATATTTTGTGTGGTTTTTGATATTTTACATAGGGTGTGTAGTATATATTTACTGTCCTTTTTGATATTTTATTTACAGTTTATATTATACATTTGGTGTAATTTTTGATATTTTATGTACAGTATATTAAATATAAGTGCTGTAGTTTTTGATAGTTTATTAACAGTATATATAACACATATTTGGTGTACTTTTTGACATTTTATGTACAGTATGTAATACATATTTGCTGTACTATTTGATATTTTATTTACACTATATAAAATGTATTTGGTGTACTTTTAGTTAATATTATATGCACAATATATGAAATATATTTACTGTACTTTTTGATATTTTATGTACAGTATATAAGATATATTTGGCGTACATTTTATATTTTATGTAAATTATGTAATATATATTTGGAGTAGATTGTGATATTTTACATATGGTGTGTAATATATATTTACTGTACTTTTTGATATTTTATTTACAGTACATAATATACATTTGGTGTAATTTTTGATATTTTATGTACAGAATATTAAATATAATTACTGTAGATTTTATAGTTTATTTACAGTATATATAACACATATTTGGTGCACTTTTTGATATTTTATGTACAGTATGTAATACATATTTACTGTAATTTTTGATATTTTATTTAGAGTATATAAAATGTATTTGGTGTACTGTTAGTTAATATAATATGTACAATATATGAAATATATTTACTGTACTTTTTGTTATTTTATGTATAGTATATAATACATATTTGTTCTCCTTTTGATATTTTATGTAAATTATATAATATATATTTGGTGTAGTTTTTGATATTTTACATAGGGTGCGTAATACATATTTACTGTCCCTTTTCATATTTTATTTAGAGTATATAATATACATTAGGTGTAATTTTTGATATTTTACGTACAGTATATTAAATGTAATTACTGTAGTTTTAATAATTTATTTACGGTATATATAACACATATTTGTTGTACTTTTTGATATTTTATCTACAGTATGTTATATGTATTTACTATACATTTTGATATTTTATTTACAGTATATAAAATGTATTTGGTGTACTTTTAGTTAATATTATATGTACAATATATGAAATATATTTACTGAATATTTTGATATTTTATGTAGAGTATATAAGATATATTTGGTGTCCTTTTGATATTTTAAGTAAATTATATAATATATATTTTTAGTTCTTGATATTTTACATGGAGTGTAATATATATTTACTGTCTTTTTGATATTTTATTTACAGTATATAATATACATTTGGTGTAATTTTTGATATTTTATGTACAGTATATTAAAAGTAATTACTGTAGTTTTTGATAGTTTATTCACAGTATATATAACACATATTTGGTGGACTTTTTGATATTTTATGTACAGTAGATAACATATACTTACTGTAATTTTTGATATTTTATTTACAGTATGTAAAATGTATTTGTTGTACTTTTAGTTAATATTATATGTACAATATATGAAAGATATTTACAGTACTTTTTGATATTTTATGTACAGTATACAATATATATTTGGTGTACTTTTGATATTTTATGTAAATTATATAATATATATTTGGTGTAGTTTTTGATATTTTACATAGGGTGTAATATATATTTACTGTCCTTTTTGATATTTTTTTTGGAGTGTATAATATACATTTGGTGTAATTTTTGATATTTTATGTACAGTATATGAAATATAATTACTGAAGGTTTTGATAGTTTATTTACAGTATATATAACACATCTTTGGTGTACTTTTTGATATTTTATGTACAGTAGATAATATAAACTTACTGTAATTTTTGATATTTTATTTACAGTATGTAAAATGTATTTGGTGTACTTTTAGTTAATACTTTATGTACAATATATGAAATATATTTACTGTACTTTTTGATATTTTATGTACAGTATATAATATATATTTGGTGTACTTTTGATATTTTATGTAAATTATATAATATATATTTGGTGTAGTTTTTGATATTTTACACAGACTCTAATTAATATTTACTGTCCTTTTTGATATTTTATTTAGAGTGTATAATATACATTTGGTGTAATTTTTGGTATTTTATGAACAGTATATTAAATATAATTACTGAAGATTTTGATAGTTTATTTACAGTATATATAACACATATTTGGTGTACTTTTTGATATTTTATGTACAGTAGATAATATATACTTACTGTAATTTTTGATATTTTATTTAGAGTATGTAAAATGTATTTGGTGTACTTTTAGTTAATATTATATGTACAATATATGAAATATATTTACTGTACTTTTTGATATTTTATATATAGTACATAATATATATTGGGTGTACTTTTGATATTTTATGTAAATTATATAATATATATTTGGTGTAGTTGTTTATATTTTACATAGAGTGCAATATATATTTACTGTCCTTCTTGATATTTTATTTACAGTGTTTAAAATACATTTGGTGTAACTTCTGATATTTTATGAACAGTATATTAAATGTAATTACTGAAGATTTTTATAGTTTATTTACAGTATATATAACACATATTTGGGATACTTTTTGATATTTTATGTACAGTAGATAATATATACTTACTGTAATTTTTTATATTTTATTAACAGTATGTAAAATGTATTTGTGTACTTTTAGTTAATATTATATGTACAATATATGAAATATATTTACTGTACTTTTTGATATTTTATGTACAGTATATAATATATATTTGGTGTACTTTTGATATTTTATGTAAATTATATAATATATATTTGGTGTAGTTTTTGATATTTTACAGAGAGTGTAATATATATTTACTGTCCTTTTTGATATTTTATTTAGAGTGTATAATATACATTTGGTGTAATTTTTGATATTTTATTAATAGTATATTAAATATAATTACTGAAAATTTTGATAGTTTATTTACAGTATATATAACACATATTTGGTGTGCTTTATGATATTTTATGTACAGTAGATAATATATACTTACTGTAATTTTTGATATTTTATTTACAGTATGTAAAATGTATTTGGTGTACTTTTAGTTAATATTATATGTACAATATATGAAATATATTTACTGTACTGTTTGATATTTTATGTACAGTATATAATATATACTTACTGTAAATTTTTATGTTTTATTTACAGTATGTAAAATGTATTTGGTGTACTTTTAGTTAATATTATATGAACAATATATGAAATATATTTACTGTACTTTTTGATATTTTATGTACAGTATATAATATATATTTGGTGTACTTTTGATACTTTATGTAAATTATATAATATATATTTGGTGTAGATTTTCATATTTTACATAGAGTGTGAAATATATATTTACTGTACTTTTTGATATTTTATTTACAGTATAGTATACAATTGGTGTAATTTTTGATATTTTATGTACAGTATATTAAATATAATTATTGTAGTTTTTGATAGTTCATTTACAGTATATATAACACATATTTGGTGTACTTTTTGATATTTTATGTACAGTATGTAATATATATTTACTGTAATTGTTGGTATTTTATTTACAGTATATCAAATGTATTTGGTGTACTTTTGTTTAATAATATATGTACAATATATGAAATATACTGTACTTTTTGATATTTTATGTACAGTATATAAGATATATTTGGTGTCCTATTGATATTTTATGTAAATTATATAATATATATTTGGTGTAGTTTTTGATATTTTACATAGGGTGTGTAGTATATATTTACTGTCCTTTTGATATTTTATTTACAGTATATAATTTATATTTGGTGTAATTTTTGATAATTTATATACAGTACATTGAATATAATTACTGTAATTTTTGATAATTACAGTATATACAACACATATTTGGTGTACTTTTTGATATTTTATGTACAGTATGTAATATATATTTACTGTAATTTTTGATAATTTATTAAAAGTATATAAAATGTATCTGTTGTACTTTTAGTTAATATTATATGTACAATATATGAAATATATTTACAGTAGTTTTTGATATTTTACGTACAGTATATAAGATATATTTGGTGTCCTTCCGATATTTTTTGTAAATTATATAATATATATTTGGTGTAAATTTGGATATTTTACATAGGGTTTGTAATATATATTTACTGTATTTTGGATATTTTATTTACACCATATAATGTACATTTGGAGTAATTTTTGATATTTTATGTACAGTATATTGAATATAATTACTGTAGATTTTGATAGTTTATTTACAGTATATATAACACATATTTGGTGTACTTTTTGATATTTTATGTACAGTATGTAATATATATTTACTGTACTTTTTGATATTTTATTTACAGTATATACAATGTATTTGGTGTACTTTTAGTTAATATTATATGTACAATATATGAAATATATTTACTGTATTTTTTGATATTTTGCGTACAGTATATAGGATATATTTGGTGTCCTTTTGATATTTAATGTAAATTATATAATATATATTTGGTGTAGTTTTTGATATTTTACATAATGTGTGTCATATATATTCAGTGTCCTTTTTGATATTTTATTTACAGTATATAATATACATTTGGTGTGATTTTTGATATTTTATGTACAGCATATTATATATAATTACTGAAGTTTTTGATAGTTTACAGTATATATAACACATACTTGGTGTACTTTTTGATATTTTATGTACAGTATGTAATATATCTTTACTGTAATTTTTGATATTTTATTTACAGTATATCAAATGTATTTGGTGTACTTTTAGTCAATAATATATGTACAATATAGGAAATATATATACTGTACATTTTGTTATTTTATGTAGAGTATATAAGATATATTTGGTGTCCTTTTGATATTTTATGTAAATTATATAATATATATTTGGTGTAGTTTATGATATTTTACATAGGGTGTGTAGTATATATTTACTGTCCTTTTTGATATTTTATTTACAGTATATAATTTATATTTTGTGTAATTTTTGATAATTTTATACCGTACATTGAATATAATTAATGTAGTTTTGATAATTACAGTATATATAACACTTATTTGGTGTACTTTTTGATATTTTATGTGCAGTATGTAATATATATTTACTGTAATTTTTGATATTTTATTTACAGTATATAAAATGTATTTCGTGTACTTTCAGTCAATATTATATGTACAATATATGAAATATATTTACTGGAGTTTTTATTATTTTACGTACAGTATATAAGATAAATTTGGTGTCCTTCCGATATTTTTTGTAAATTATATAATATATATTTGGTGTAAATTTGGATATTTTACATAGTGTGTGTAATATATATTTACTGTATTTTGGATATTTTATTTACACTATATAATGTACATTTCAAGTAATTTTTGATATTTTATGTAGAGTATATTGAATATAATTACTGTAGTTTTTGATAGTTTATTTAAAGTATATATAACACATATTTGGTGAACTTTTTGATATTTTATGTACAGTATGTAATATATATTTAGTGTACTTTTCATATTTTATTTACAGTATATAAAATGTATTTGGTGTACTTTTAGTTAATATTATATGTACAATATATGAAATATATTTACTGTACTTTTTGATATTTTATGTACAGTATATAAGATATATTTGGTGTCCTTTTGATATTTTATGTAAATTATATAATATATATTTCGTGTAGTTTGTGATATTTTACATAGGGTGTGTAATATATATTTACTGTATTTTTGATATCTTATTTACAGTATATAATATACATTTGGTGTAATTTTTGATATTTTATGTACAGTATATTAAATATAATTACTGTAGTTTTTGATAGTTTACAGTATATATAACACATATTTGGTGTACTTTTTGATATTTTATGTACAGTATGTAATATATATTTACTGTAATTTTTGATATTTTATTTACAGTATATAAAATGTATTTGGTGTACTTTTAGTTAGTGTTATATGTACAATATATGAAATATAGTTACTGTTCTTTTTTATATTTTATGTACAGCATATAAGATATACTTGGTGTCCTTTTGATATTTATTGTAAATTATATAATATATATTTGGAGTAGTTTTTGATATTTTACATAGTGTGTGTCATATATATTCACTGTCCTTTTTGATATTTTATTTACGGTATATAATATACATTTGGTGTGATTTTTGATATTTTATATACAGTATATTAAATATATTTACTGTACTTTTTGATAGTTTACAGTATATATAACACATATTTGGTGTACATTTTGATATTTTATGTACAGTATGTAATATATATTTAGTGTAATTTTTGATATTTTATTTACACTATATAAAATGTATTTGGTGTACTTTTAGTTAATATCATATTTACAATATATGAAATATATTTACTGTACTTTTTGATATTTTATGTACAGTATATAAGATATATTTGGTGTCCTTTTGATATTTTATGTAAATTATATAATATATATTTGGTGTAGTTTTTGATATTTTACATAGGGTGTGTAGTATGTATTTACTGTCCTTTTTGATATTTTATTTACAGTATATAATTTATATTTGGTGTAATTTTTTATAATTTATATACAGTACATTGAATATAATTACTGTAGTTTTTGATAATTACAGTATATACAACACATATTTGGTGTACTTTTTGATATTTTATGTGCAGTATGTAATATATATTTACTGTAATTTTTGATATTTTATTAAAAGTATATAAAATGTATTTGTTGTACTTTTAGTTATTATTATATGTACAATATATGAAATATATTTACTGTAGTTTTTGATATTTTACGTACAGTATATAAGATATATTTGGTGTCCTTCCGATATTTTTTGTAAATTATATAATATATATTTGGTGTAAATTTGGATATTTTACATAGGGTGTGTAATATATATTTACTGTATTTTGGATATTTTATTTACACCATATAATGTACATTTGGAGTAATTTTTGATATTTTATGAACAGTATATTGAATATAATTACTGTAGATTTTGATGGTTTATTTACAGTATATATAACACATATTTGGTGTACTTTTTGATATTTTATGTAGAGTATGTAATGTATATTTAGTGTACCTTCTAATATTTTATTTACAGTATATAAAATGTATTTGGTGTACTTTTAGTTAATATTATATGTACAATATATTAAATATATTTACTGTAGTTTTGATATTTTATGTACAGTATACAAGATATATTTGGTGTCCTTTTGATATTTATTGTAAATTATATAATATATATTTGTTGTAGTTTTTGATATTTTACATAGTATGTGTCATATATATTCTCTGTCCTTTTTGATATTTTATTTACAGTATATAATATACATTTCTGTGACTTTGATATTTTATGTACAGTATATTAAATATAATTACTGTAGTTTTTGATAGTTTACAGTATATATAACACATATTTGGAGTACTTTTTGATATTTTATGTACAGTATGTAATATATATTTACTGTAATTTTTGATATTTTATTTACACTATATCAAATGTATTTGGTGTACTTTTAGTTAATAATATATGTACAATATATGAAATATATATACTGAACTTTTTTATGTTTTACGTACAGTATATAAGATAGATTTGGTGTCCTTTTGATATTTTATGTAAATTATATAATATATATTTGGTGTAGTTTTTGATATTTTACATAGGGTGTGTAGTATATATTTACTGTCCTTTTTGATATTTTATTTACAGTATATAATTTACATTTGGTGTAATTTTTGATAATTTATATACAGTACATTGAATATAATTACTGTAGTTTTTGATAATTACAGTATATACAACACATATTTGGTGTACTTTTTGATATTTTATGTACAGTATGTAATATATATTTACTGTAATTTTTGATATTTTATTAAAAGTATATAAAATGTATTTGTTGTACTTTTAGTTAATATTATATGTACAATATATGAAATATATTTACTGGAGTTTTTATTATTTTACGTACAGTATATAAGATATATTTGGTGTCCTTCCGATATTTTTTGTAAATTATATAATATATATTTGGTGTAAATTTGGATATTTTACATAGTGTGTGTAATATATATTTACTGTATTTTGGATATTTTATTTACACTATATAATGTACATTTCAAGTAATTTTTGATATTTTATGTACAGTATATTGAATATAATTACTGTAGTTTTTGATAGTTTATTTACAGTATATATAACACATATTTGGTGAACTTTTTCATATTTTATGTATAGTATGTAATATATATTTAGTGTACTTTTCATATTTTATTTACAGTATATAAAATGTATTTGGTGTACTTTTAGTTAATATTATATGTACAATATATGAAATATATTTACTGTACTTTTTGATATGTTATGTACAGTATATAAGATATATTTGGTGTCCTTTTGATATTTTATGTAAATTATATAATATATATTTCGTGTAGTTTGTGATATTTTACATAGGGTGTGTAATATATATGTACTGTTTTTTTGATATCTTATTTACAGTATATAATATACATTAGGTGTAATTTTTGATATTTTATGTACAGTATATTAAATATAATTACTGTAGTTTTTGATAGTTTACAGTATATATAACACATATTTGGTGTACTTTTTGATATTTTATGTACAGTATGTAATATATATTTACTGTAATTTTTGATATTTTATTTACAGTATATAAAATGTATTTGTTGTTCTTTTAGTTAATAATATATGTACAATATATGAAATAGATATACTGTACTTTTTGATATTTTATGTACAATATATAAGATATATTTGGTGTCCTTTTGATATTTTATGTAATTTATACAATATATAATTTGTGTAGATTTTGATATTTTACATAGGGTGTGTACTATATATTTACTGTCATTTTTGATATTTTATTTATAGTATATAATTTACATTTGGTGTAATTTTTGATAATTTATATATAGTACATTGAATATAATTACTGTAGTTTTTGATAATTACAGTATATATAACCCATATTTGGTGTACTTTTTGATATTTTATGTACAGTATGTTATATATATTTACTGTAATTTTTGATATTTTATTTACAGTATATAAAAAGTATTTGGTGTACTTTTAGTTAATATTATATGTACAATATATGAAATATATTTACTGTAGTTTTTGATATTTTACGTACAGTATATAAGATATATTATTTGTCCTTCCGATATTTTTTGTAAATTATATAATATATATTTGGGGTAAATTTGGATATTTTACATAGGGTGTGTAATATATATTTACTGTATTTTGGATATTTTATTTACACTATATAATTTACATTTGGTGTAATTTTTGATATTTTATATACAGTACATTGAATATAATTACTGTAGTTTTTGATATTTACAGTATATATAACACATATTTGGTGTACTTTTTGATATTTTATGTACAGTATGTAATATATATTTACTGTACTTTTTGATATATTATTTACAGTATATAAAATGTATTTGGTGTACTTTTAGTTAATATTATATGTACAATATATGAAATATATTTACTGTACTTTTTGACATTTTATGTACAGTATATAAGATATATTTGGTGTACTGTTGATATTTTATGTAAATTAAATAATATTTATTTGGTGCAGATTTGATATTTTACATAGAGTGTAATATATATTTACTGTAATTTTCATATTTTATTTACAGTATATAATATACATTAGGTGTAATTTTTATATTTTATGTACTGTATATTAGACATAATTACTGTAGTTTTTGGTAGTTTATTTAGAGTATATATAACACTTATTTGGTGTAATTTTTGATATATTATGTACAGTATGTAATGTAAATTTACTGTAATTTTTGATATTTTATTTACAGTATATAAAATGTATTTGGTGTACTTTTAGTAAATATTATATGTACAATATATGAAATATATTTACTGTACTTTTTGATATTTTATGTAGCATATATAAGGTACACTTGGTGTCCTTTTGATATTTTATGTAAATTATATAATATATATTTTGTGTAGTTTTTGATAATTTACATAGAGTGAAATATATATTTACTGTCCTTTTTCGTATTTTATTTAGAGTATATAATATACATTTGGTGTAATTTTTGATATTTTAAGTACAGTATATTAAATATAATTACTGTAGTTTTTGATAGTTTATTTACAGTACATATAACACATATTTGGTGTACTTTTTGATATTTTATGTACTGTATGTTATATATATTTACTGAACTTTTGAAATTTTATTTACAGTATATAAAATGTATTTGCTGTACTTTTAGTTAATATTATATGTACAATATTTGAAACATATTTACTGTAGTTTTTGATATTTTATGTACAGTATATAAGATATATTTGGTGGCCTTTTGATATTTTATGTAAATTATATAATATATATTTGGTGTAGTTTTTGATATTTTACATAGGGTGTGTAATATATATTTACCGTCCTTTTTGATATTTTCTTTACACTATATAATATACATTTGGTGTAATTTTTGATATTTTATGTACAGTATATTAAATATATTTACTGTAGTTTTTGATATTTTACGTACAGTATATAGGATATATTTGGTGTCCTTCCGATATTTTTTGTAAATTATATAATATATATTTGGTGTAATATTTGATATTTTACATAGGGTGTGTAATATATATTTACTGTATTTTGGATATATTATTTACACTATATAATGTACATTTGGAGTAATTTTTGACATTTTATGTACAGTATATTAAATATAATTACTGTAGTTTTTGATAGTTTATTTACAGTATATATAACACGTTTGGTGTACTTTTTGATATTATATGTACAGTATGCAATATATATTTACTGTAGTTTTTGATATTTTATTTACAGTATACAAAATGTATTTGTTGTACTTTTAGTTAATATTATATGTACAATATATGAAATATATTTACTGTAGTTTTTGATATTTTATGTACAGTATATAAGATATATTTGGTGTCCTTCCGATATTTTTTGTAAAGTGTATAATATATATTTGGTGTAATTTTTGATATTTTACATAGGGTGTGTAATATATATTTACTGTATTTTGGATATATTATTTACACTATATAATGTACATTTGGAGTAATTTTTGATATTTTATGTACAGTATATTTAATATAATTACTGTAGTTTTTTATAGTTTATTTACAGTATATATAACACGTATTTGGTGTACTATTTGATATTTTATGTACAGTATGTAATATATATTTACTGTAATTTTTGATATTTTATTTACTGTATAGAAAATGTATTTGGTGTACTTTTAGTTAATAATATATGTACAATATATGAAATATATATACTGTACTTTTTGATATTTTATGTACAGTATATAAGATATATTTGGTGTCCTTTTGTTATTTTATGTAAATTATATAATCTATATTTGGTGTAGTTTTTTATATTTTACATAGGGTGTGTAGTATATATTTACTGTCCTTTTTGATATTTTATTTACAGTATATAATTTACATTTGGTGTAATTTTTGATAATTTATATACAGTACATTGAATATAATTACTGTAGTTTTTGATAATTACAGTATATATAACACATATTTGGTGTACTTTTTGATATTTTATGTACAGTATGTAACATATATTTACTGTAATTTTTGATATTTCATTTACAGAATATAAAATGTATTTGGTGTACTTTTAGTTAATATTATATGTACAATATATGAAATATATTTACTGTACTATTTGATATTTTATGTAGAGTATATAAGATATATTTGGTGTCCTTTTGATATTTTATGTAAATTATATAATATACATTTGGTGTAGTTTTTGATATTTTACATAGGGTGTGTCGAATATATTTACTGTCCTATTTGATATTTTATTTACAGTTTATATTATACATTTGGTGTAATTTTTGATATTTTATGTACACTATATTAAATATAATTACTGTAGTTTCTGATAGTTTATTTAGAGTATATATAACACATCTCTGGTGTACTTTTTGATATTCTATGTACAGTATGTAATATATATTTACTGTGTTTTGATATTTTATTTACAGCATGTAAAATGTATTTGGTGTACTTTTAGTTAATATTATATGTACAATATATGAAATATATTTACTGTACTTTTTGATATTTTATGTACGGTATATAATATATATTTGGTGTACATCTGATATTTTATGTAAATTATATAATATATATTTGGTGTAGTTTTTGATATTTTACATAGTGTGTAATATATATTTACTGTCCTTTTTCATATTTCATTTAGTGTATATAATATACATTTTGTGTAATTTTTGATATTTTATGTACAGTATATTAAATAAAATTACTGTAGTTTGTGATAGTATTTTACAGTATATATAACACATATTTGGTGTACTTTTTGATATTTTATGTACAGTATGTAATATACATTTACAGTATTTTTGATATTTTATTTACCGTATATAAAATGTATTTGGTGTACTTTTAGTTAATATTATATATACAATATATGAAATATATTTACTGTACATTTTGATATTTTATGTACAGTATATAAGATATATTTGGTGTCCTTTTGATATTTTATGTAAATAATATAATATATATTTGGTGTAGTTTTTGATATTTTACATAGGGTGTGTAGTATATATTTACTGTACTTTTTGACAGCTTATTTACAATTTATAATATACATGTGGTGTAATTTTTGATATTTAATATACATTATATTAAATGTAATTTCTGTAGATTTTGATAGTTTATTTACCGTACATAGAACACATATTTGGTGTACTTTTTGATAGTTTATGTACAGAATGTAATATATATTTACTGTACTTTTTGACATTTTATTTTCAGTATAAAAATGTATTTGGTGTACTTTTAGTTAGTCTTATATGTACAATATTTGTAATATATTTTCTGTTCTTTTTGATATTTCTTTGTACATTATATAAGATATATTTGGTTGCCTTTTGATATTTTATGTAAATTATATAATATATATTTGGTGCAGTTTTGGTATTTTACAAAAGGCGTGCAGTATATATTTACTGTACTTTTTGATATTTTATTTACAGTAAATAATATACATTCGGTGTAATTTTTGATATTTTACTTACAGTATATTAAATATAATTACTGTAGTTTTTGATAGTTTATTTAGAGTATATATAACACATATTTGGTGTACTTTTTGATATTTTATATACAGTATGTAATATATATTTACTGTACTTTTTGATATATTATTTACAGTATATAAAATGTATTTGGTTTACTTTTAGTTATTATTATTTCTACAATA
Source organism: Pan paniscus (assembly GCF_029289425.2). Lineage (NCBI taxonomy): Eukaryota > Metazoa > Chordata > Mammalia > Primates > Hominidae > Pan > Pan paniscus. Next base: position 10,894,476 of record NC_073263.2, on the reverse strand, counting down.
TATGAAATATATTTACTGTACCTTTTGATATTTTATGTACAGTATATAAGATATATTTGGTGTCCTTTTGATATTTTATGTAAATTATATAATATGTATTTGGTGTAGTTTTTGATATTTTTCATAGGGTGTGTCATATATATTTACTGTACTTTTTGATATTTTATTTACAGTATCAAATATACACTTGGTTTAATTTTTGATATTTTATGTAATATATATTAAACATTATTACTGTAGTATTTGATAGTTTATTTACAATATATATAACACAAACTTGGTGTACTTTTTGATATTTTATGTACAGTATGTAATATATATTCACTGTAATTTTTGATATTTTACTTACACTATATAAAATGTATTTGGTGTACTTTTAGTTAATATTATATGTACAATATATGAAATATATTTACTGTACTTTTGATATTTTATGTACAGTATATAAGATATATTTGGTGTCCTTTTGATATTTTATGTAAATTATATAATATGTATTTGGTGTAGATTGTGATATTTTACATATGGTGTGTAATATATATTTAGTGTACTTTTTGATATTTTATTTACAGTAAATAATATACTTTTGGTGTAATTTTTGATATTTTATGTACAGTATATTATATATAATTACTGTAGTTTTTGATAGTTTATTTACAGTATATATAACACATATTTGGTGTACTTTTTTATATTTTATGTACTGTATGTAATATATATTTACTGTATTTTTGATATTTTATTTACACTATATAAAATGTATTTCGTGTACTTTTAGTTAATATTATATGTACAATATATGAAATATATATACTGTACTTGTTGATATTTTATGTACAGTATATTAGATATATTTGGTGTCCTTTTGATATTTTATGTAAATTATATAATATACATTTGGTGTAGTTTTTGATATTTTACATAGGGTGTGTCATATATATTTACTGTACTTTTTGATATTTTATTTACAGTAAATAATATACATTTGGTGTAATTTTTGATATTTTATGTACAGTATATTAAATATAATTACTGTAGTTTTTGATAGTTTGTTTAGAGTATATATAACACATATTTGGTGTACATTTTTATATTTTATGAACAGTATGTAATATATATTTACTGTACTTTTGATATTTTATTTACAGTATATAAAATGTATTTGGTGTACTTTTAGTTAATATTATATATACAATATATCAAATATATTTACTGTGCTTTTTGATATTTTATGTACAGTAGATAATATATATTTGGTGTCCTTTTGATATTTTATGTGAATTTTATAATATATATTTGGTGTAGTTTTTGATATTTTACATAGGGTGTGTAATATATATTCACTGTAATTTTTGATATTTTATTTACGGTAAATTATATACATTTGGTGTATTTATTGATATTTTATGTACAGTATATTAAATATAATTACTGTAGTTTTTGATAGTTTATTTACAGTATATATAACACATATTTGGTGTAGATTTGATATTTTATGTACAGTATGTAATATATATTTTCTGTAATTTTTTATAATTTATTTACAGTATATAAAATGTATTTGGTGTACTTTTAGTTAATATTATATATACAATATATGAAATATATTTACTGTACATTTTGATATTTTATGTACAGTATAGAAGATATATTTGGGGTCCTTTTGATATTTTATTTACAGCATAAAAATTGTATTTGGTGTACTTTTAGTTAATAATATATGTAGAATATATGAAATATATATACTGTACTTTATGATATTTTATGTACAATATATAAGATATATTTGGTGACCTCTTTATATTTTATGTAAATTATATAATATATATTTGGTGTAGTTTTTGATATTTTACATAGGGTGTGTAGTATATATTTACTGTCCTTTTTGATATTTTATTTACAGTATATAATTTACATTTTGTGTAATTTTTGATATTTTATATACAGTACATTGAATATAATTACTGTAGTTTTTGATATTTACAGTATATATAACACACATTTGGTGTACTTTTTGATATTTTATGTACAGTATGTAATATATATTTACTGTAATTTTTGATATTTTATTTACAGTATGTAAAATGTATTTGGTGTACTTTTAGTTAATATTATATGTACAATATATGAAATATATTTACTGTAGTTTTTGATATTTTACATACAGTATATAGGATATATTTGGTGTCCTTCCGATATTTTTTGTAAAGTGTATAATATATATTTGGTGTAATTTTTGATATTTTACATAGGGTGTGTAATATATATTTACTGTATTTTGGATATTTTATTTACACTATATAATGTACATTTGGAGTAATTTTTGACATTTTATGTACAGTATATTAAATATAATTACTGTAGTTTTGGATAGTTTATTTACAGTATATATAACACATATTTGGTGTGTTTTTGATATTTTATGTACAGTATGTAATGTATATTTACTGTACTTTTTGATATTTTATTTACAGTATATAAAATGTATTTGGTGTATTTTTAGTTAATATTATATGTACAATATATGAAATATATTTACTGTACTTTTTGGTATTTTATGTACAGTATATAAGATATATTTTGTGTCCTTTTGATATTTATTGTTAATTATATAATATATATTTTCTGTAGTTTTTGATATTTTACATAGTGTGTGTCATATTTATTCACTGTCCTTTTTGATATTTTATTTACAGTATATAATATACATTTGGTGTGATTTTTGATATTTTATGTACAGTATATTATATATAATTACTGTAGTTTTTGATAATTTACAGTATATATAACACATATTTGGTGTACTTTTTGATATTTTATGTACAGTATGTAATATATATTTACTGTAATTTTTGATATTTTATTTACAGTATATAAAATGTATTTGGTGTACTTTTAGTAAATAATATATGTACAATATATGAAATAAATGTACTGTACTTTTCGATATTTTATGTACAGCATATAAGATATATTTGGTGTCCTTTTGATATTTTATGTAAATTATATAATATATATTTGGTGTAGTTTTTGATATTTTACATAGGGCGTGTAGTATATATTTATTGTCCTTTTTGATATTTTATTTACAGTATATAATTTACATTTGGTGTAATTTTTGATAATTTATATACAGTACATTGAATATAATTACTGTAGTTTTTGATAATTACAGTATATATAACACATATTTGGTGTACTTTTTGATATTTTATGTACAGTATGTAATATATATTTACTGTAATTTTTGATATTTTATTTACAGTATATAAAATGTATTTGGTGTACTTTTAGTTAATATTATATGTACAATATATGTAATATATTTACTGTAGTTTTTGATATTTTACATACAGTATATAAGATATATTTGGTGACCTTCCGATATTTTTTGTAAATTATATACTATATATTTGGTGTAAATTTGGATATTTTACATAGGGTGTGTAATATATATTTACTGTATTTTGGATATTTTATTTACACCATATAATGTACATTTGGAGTAATTTTTGATATTTTATGTACAGTATATTGAATATAATTACTGTCGTTTTTAATAGTTTATTTACAGTATATATAACACATATTTGGTGTACTTTTTGATATTTTATGTATAGTATGTTATATATATTTACTGTAATTTTTGATATTTTATTTACAGTATATAAAATGTATTTGGTGTACTTTTAGTTAATATTATATGTACAATATATGAAATATATTTACTGTAGTTTTTGATATTTTACGTACAGTATATAGGATATATTTGGTCTCCTTCCGATATTTTTTGTAAATTATATAATGTATATTTGGTGTAATATTTGATATTTTACATAGGGTGTGTAATATATATTTACTGTATTTTGGATATATTATTTACACTATATAATGTACATTTGGAGTAATTTTTGACATTTTATGTACAGTATATTAAATATAATTACTGTACTTTTTGATAGTTTATTTACAGTATATATAACACATGTTTGGTGTAATTTTTGATATTTTATATACAGTCTGTAATATATATTTACTGTACTTTTTGATATTTTATTTACAGTATATAAAATGTATTTGGTGTACTTTTAGTTAATATTATATGTACAATATATGAAATATATTTACTGTACTTTTTGATATTTTATGTACAGTATATGAGATATATTTGGTGTCCTTTGATATTTATTGTAAATTATAAAATATATACTTGGTGTAGTTTTTGATATTTTACATAGTGTGTGTCATATATATTCACTGTCCTTTTTGATATTTTATTTACGGTATATAATATACATTTGGTGTGATTTTTGAAATTTTATGTACAGTATATTAAATATAATTACTGTAGTTTTTGATAGTTTACAGTATATATAACACATATTTGGTGTACTTTTTCATATTTTATGTACAGTATGTAATATATATTTACTGTAATTTTTGATATTTTATTTACAGTTTATAAAATGTATTTGGTGTACTTTTAGTTAATAATATATGTACAATATATGAAATATATTTACTGTAGTTTTTGATATTTTATGTACAGTATATAAGATATATTTAGTGTCCTTTTGATATTTTATGTAAATTATATAATATATATTTGGTGTAGTTTGTGATATTTTACATAGGGTGTGTAATATATATTTACTATAGTTTTTGATGTCTTATTTACAGTATATAATATACATTTGGTGTAATTTTTATATTTTATGTACAGTATATTAAATATTATTACTGTAGATTTGATAGTTTATTTACAGTATATATAACACATATTTGGTGTACTTTTTGATATTTTATGTACAGTATGTAATATATATTTACTGTACATTTTGATATTTTATTTACAGTGTATAAAATGTATTTGGTGAAGTTTTAGTTAATATTATATATACAATATATGAAATATATTTACTGTACTTTTTAATATTTTATGTACAGCATATAATATATATTTAGTGTCCTTTTGATATATTATGTGAATTATATAATATATATTTGGTGTAGTTTTTGATATTTTACATAGGTTGTGTAATATATATTTACTGTACTTTTTGATATTTTATTTACAGTATATAATATACTTTTGGTGTAATTTTTGATATTTTATGTACAGTATATTAAATATAATTACTGTAGTATTTGATAATTTATTTACAGTATATATAACACATATTTGGTGTACTTTTTGTTGTTTTATGTACATTATGTAATATATATTTACTGTATATTTGGATATTTTATTTACAGTATATAAAATGAATTTGGTGTACTTTTAGTTAATATTATATGTACAATATATGAAATATATTTACTGTACTTTTTGATATTTTATGTACAGTATATAAGATATATTTGGTGTACCTCTGATGTTTTGTGTAAATTATAAAATATATATCTGGTGAAGTTTTTGATATTTTACATAGAGTGTAATATATATTTACTGTACTTTTTGATATTTTTTTACAGTATATAATATACATTTGGTGTAATTTTTGATATTTCATGTACAGTATATTAAATATAATTACTGTAGTTTTTGATAGTTTATTTACAGTATATATAACACATACTTGGAGTACTTTTTGGTATTTTATGTACTGTATGTAATATATATTTACTGTAGTTTTTGATATTTTATTTACAGTATATAAAATGTATTTGATGTACTTTTAGTTAATATTATATGTACAATATATGAAATATATTTACTGTAATTTTTGATATTTTATGTACAGTATATAAGATATATTTGGTGTACTGTTGATATTTTATGCAAATTATATAATATATATTTTGTGTAGTTTTTGATAATTTACATAGAGTGTAATATATATTTACTGTCCTTTTTCATATTTTATTTAGAGTATATAGTATACATTTGGTGTAATTTTTCATATTTTATGTACACTATATTAAATATAATTACTGTAGTTTTTGATAGTTTTTTTACAGTATGTATAACAAATATTTGGTGTATTTTTTGATATTTTATGTACAGTATGTAATATATATTTACTGAATTTTTGAAATTTTATTTACAGTATATAAAATGTATTTGCTGTACTTTTAGTTAATATTATATGTACAATATATGAACCAAATTTACTGTAGTTTTTGATATTTCATGTACAGTATATAAGATATATTTGGTGTCCTTTTGAGATTTTATGTAAATTATATAATATATATTTGGTGTAGTTTTTGATATTTTACATAGGGTGTGTAATATATATTTACCGTCCTTTTTGATATTTTCTTTACACTATATAATATACATTTGGTGTTATTTTTGATATTTTATGTACAGTATATTAAATATAATTACTGTAGTTTTTGATAGTTTATTTACAGTATATATAACACATATTTGGTGTACATTTTGATATTTTATGTACAGTATGTAATATATATTTACTGTACATTTTGATATTTTATTTACAGTATATGAAATGTATTTGGTGTAGTTTTAGTTAATATTTTATGTACAATATATGAAATATATTTACTCTATTATTTGATATTTTATGTACAGTATATAAGATATATTTGGTGTACTTTTGATATTGTATGTAAATTATATAATATATATTTGGTGTAGTTTGTGATATTTTACATAGGTTGTGTAATATATATTTATTGTACTTTTTATATATTATTTACAGTATATAATATACATTTGGTGTAATTTTTGATATTTTATATACTGTATATTAAATATAGTTACTGTAGATTTTGATAGTTTATTTACAGTATATATAACACATATTTGGTGTACTTTTTGATATTTTATGTACAGTATGTAATATATATTTACTGTTATTTTGATATTTTATTTACAGTATATAATATGTATTTGGTGTACTTTTAGTTATTATTATATGTACAATATAGGAAACATATTTACTGTAATTTTTGATATTTTATGTACAGTATATAAGATAAATTTTTGCCCTTCTCATATTTTATGTAAATTATATAATATATATTTGGTGTAGTTTTTGATATTTTACATAGGGTGTGTCATATATATTTACGGTACTTTTTGATATTTTATTTACAGTATATAATATGCATTTTGTGTAATTTTTGTATTTTATGTACAGTATATTAAATATAAATACTGTAGTTTTTAATAGTTTATTTACAGTATATATAGCACATCTTTTGTGTACTTTTTGATATTTTATGTACAGTATGTAACATATATTAACTGTACATTTTGAAACTTTATTTACATTATATAAAATGTATTTGGTGTACTTTTAGTTAATATTATATGTACAATATATGAAATATATTTACTGTACTTTTTGATATTTTATGTACAGTATATAACATATATTTGGTGTCCTTTTCATATTTTATGTGAATCATATAATATATATTTGGTGTAGTTTTTGATAATTTACGTAGAGTGTAATATACATTTACTGTCCTTTATCATATTTTATTAAGACTATATAATATACATTTGGTGTAATTTTTGATATTTTATATACAGTATATTCAATATAATTACTGTAGTTTTTCATAGTTTATTTACAGTATACATAAAACATATTTGGTCTACTTTTTGATATTTTATGTACAGTATGTGATATAATTACTGTACTTTTTGATATTTTATTTACAGTATATAAAATGTATTTGGTGTACTTTTAGTTAATATTATATATACAGTATATGAAATACATTTAATGTACTTTTTGATATTTTATGTACAGTATATAAGATATATTTGGTGTCCTTTTGATATTTTATGTAAATTATATAATATATATTTGGTGTAGTATTTGATATTTTACATTGGGTGTGTCATATATATTTACTGTCCTTTTTGATATTTTATTTACAGTATATAATATATATTTGGTGTAATTTTGAATATTTTATGTACAGTATACTAAATATAATTACTGTAGTTTTTGATAGTTTATTTACAGTATATATAACACATATTTGGTACAGTTTTTGATATATTATATACAGTATGTAATATATATTTATTGTACTTTTTGATATTTTATTTAGAGTATATAAAATGTGCTTGGTGTACTTTTAGTTAATATTATATGTACAATATATGAAATGTATTTACTGTACTTTTTGATATTTTATGTACAGTATATAAGATATATTTTTTGGCCTTCTCATATTTTATGTAAATTATATAATATATATTTGGTGTAGTTTTTGATATTTTACATAGGGTGTGTACTATATATTTACTGTCATTTTTGATATTTTATTTATAGTATATAATTTACATTTGGTGTAATTTTTGATAATTTATACATAGTACATTGAATATAATTACTGTAGTTTTTGATAATTACAGTATATATAACACATATTTGGTGTACTTTTTGATATTTTATGTACAGTATGTTATATATATTTACTGTAATTTTTGATATTTTATTTACAGTATATAAAAAGTATTTGGTGTACTTTTAGTTAATATTATATGTACAATATATGAAATATATTTACTGAAGTTTTTGATATTTTACGTAGAGTATATAAGATATATTTTTTGTCCTTCTGACATTTTTTGTAAATTATATAATATATATTTGGTGTAAATTTGGATATTTTACATAGGGTGTGTAATATATATTTACTGTATTTTGGATATTTTATTTACAGTATATAATTTACATTTGGTGTAATTTTTGATATTTTATATACAGTACATTGAATATAATTACTGTAGTTTTTGATATTTACAGTATATATAACACATATTCGGTGTACTTTTTGATATTTTATGTACAGTATGTAATATATTTTTACTGTACTTTTTGATATATTATTTACAGTATATAAAATGTATTTGGTGTACTTTTAGTTAATATTATATGTACAATATATGAAATATATTTACTGTATTTTTGATATATTATGTAGCATATATAAGGTACACTTGGTGTCCTTTTGATATTTTATGTAAATTATATAATATATATTTTGTGTAGTTTTTGATAATTTACATAGAGTGAAATATATATTTACTGTCCTTTTTCGTATTTTATTTACTGTATATAATATACATTTGGTGTAATTTTTGATATTTTAAGTACAGTATATTAAATATAATTACTGTAGTTTTTGATAGTTTATTTACATTACATATAACACATATTTGGTGTACTTTTTGATATTTTATGTACTGTATGTAATATATATTTACTGAACTTTTGAAATTTTATTTACAGTATATAAAATGTATTTGCTGTACTTTTAGTTAATATTATATGTACAATATATGAAACATATTTACTGTAGTTTTTGATATTTTATGTACAGTATATAAGATATATTTGGTGGCCTTTTGATATTTTATGTAAATTATATAATATATATTTGGTGTAGTTTTTGATATTTTACATAGGGTGTGTAATATATATTTACCGTCCTTTTTGATATTTTCTTTACACTATATAATATACATTTGGTGTAATTTTTGATATTTTATGTACAGTATATTAAATATATTTACTGTAGTTTTTGATATTTTACGTACAGTATATAGGATATATTTGGTGTCCTTCCGATATTTTTTGTAAATTATATAATATATATTTGGTGTAATATTTGATATTTTACATAAGGTGTGTAATATATATTTACTGTATTTTGGATATATTATTTACACTATATAATGTACATTTGGAGTAATTTTTGACATTTTATGTACAGTATATTAAATATAATTACTGTAGTTTTTGATAGTTTATTTACAGTATATATAACACGATTGGTGTACTTTTTGATATTATATGTACAGTATGCAATATATATTTACTGTAGTTTTTGAAATTTTATTTACAGTATACAAAATGTATTTGTTGTACTTTTAGTTAATATTATATGTACAATATATGAAATATATTTACTGTAGTTTTTGATATTTTATGTACAGTATATAAGATATATTTGGTGTCCTTCCTATATTTTTTGTAAAGTGTATAATATATATTTGGTGTAATTTTTGATATTTTACATAGGGTGTGTAATATATATTTACTGTATTTTGGATATATTATTTACACTATATAATGTACATTTGGAGTAATTTTTGATATTTTATGTACAGTATATTTAATATAATTACTGTAGTTTTTTATAGTTTATTTACAGTATATATAACACGTATTTGGTGTACTATTTGATATTTTATGTACAGTATGTAATATATATTTACTGTAATTTTTGATATTTTATTTACTGTATAGAAAATGTATTTGGTGTACTTTTAGTTAATAATATATGTACAATATATGAAATATATATACTGTACTTTTTGATATTTTATGTACAGTATATAAGATATATTTGGTGTCCTTTTGATATTTTATGTAAATTATATAATCTATATTTGGTGTAGTTTTTTATATTTTACATAGGGTGTGTAGTATATATTTACTGTCCTTTTTGATATTTTATTTACAGTATATACTTTACATTTGGTGTAATATTTGATAATTTATATTCAGTACATTGAATATAATTACAGTAGTTTTTGATAATTACCGTATATATAACACATATTTGGTGTACTTTTTGATATTTTATGTACAGTATGTAACATATATTTACTGTAATTTTTGATATTTCATTTACAGAATATAAAATGTATTTGGTGTACTTTTAGTTAATATTATATGTACAATATATGAAATATATTTACTGTACTATTTGATATTTTATGTAGAGTATATAAGATATATTTGGTGTCCTTTTGATATTTTATGTAAATTATATAATATACATTTGGTGTAGTTTTTGATATTTTACATAGGGTGTGTCGTATATATTTACTGTCCTATTTGATATTTTATTTACAGTTTATATTATACATTTGGTGTAATTTTTGATATTTTATGTACACTATATTAAATATAATTACTGTAGTTTCTGATAGTTTATTTAGAGTATATATAACACATATCTGGTGTACTTTTTGATATTCTATGTACAGTATGTAATATATATTTACTGTGTTTTGATATTTTATTTACAGTATGTTAAATGTATTTGGTGTACTTTTAGTTAATATTATATGTACAATATATGAAATATATTTACTGTACTTTTTGATATTTTATGTACGGTATGTAATATATATTTGGTGTACATCTGATATTTTATGTAAATTATATAATATATATTTGGTGTAGTTTTTGATATTTTACATAGTGTGTAATATATATTTACTGTCCTTTTTCATATTTCATTTAGTGTATATAATATACATTTGGTGTAATTTTTGATATTTTATGTACAGTATATTAAATAAAATTACTGTAGTTTGTGATAGTATTTTACAGTATATATAACACATATTTGGTGTACTTTTTGATATTTTATGTACAGTATGTAATATACATTTACAGTACTTTTTGATATTTTATTTACCGTATATAAAATGTATTTGGTGTACTTTTAGTTAATATTATATATACAATATATGAAATATATTTACTGTACATTTTGATATTTTATGTACAGTATATAAGATATATTTGGTGTCCTTTTGATATTTTATGTAAATAATATAATATATATTTGGTGTAGTTTTTGATATTTTACATAGGGTGTGTAGTATATATTTACTGTACTTTTTGACAGTTTATTTACAATTTATAATATACATGTGGTGAAATTTTTGATATTTAATATACATTATATTAAATGTAATTTCTGTAGATTTTGATAGTTTATTTACCGTACATAGAACACATATTTGGTGTACTTTTTGATAGTTTATGTACAGAATGTAATATATATTTACTGTACTTTTTGACATTTTATTTTCAGTATAAAAATGTATTTGGTGTACTTTTAGTTAGTCTTATATGTACAATATTTGTAATATATTTTCTGTTCTTTTTGATATTTTTTTGTACATTATATAAGATATATTTGGTTGCCTTTTGATATTTTATGTAAATTATATAATATATATTTGGTGCAGTTTTGATATTTTACAAAAGGCGTGCAGTATATATTTACTGTACTTTTTGATATTTTATTTACAGTAAATAATATACATTCGGTGTAATTTTTGATATTTTACTTACAGTATATTAAATATAATTACTGTAGTTTTTGATAGTTAATTTACAGTATATATAACACATATTTGGTGTACTTTTTGATATTTTATATACAGTATGTAATATATATTTACTGTACTTTTTGATATATTATTTACAGTATATAAAATGTATTTGGTTTACTTTTAGTTATTATTATTTCTACAATATATGAAATATATTTACTGTACCTTTTGATATTTTATGTACAGTATATAAGATATATTTGGTGTCCTTTTGATATTTTATGTAAATTATATAATATATATTTGGTGTAGTTTTTGATATTTTTCATAGGGTGTGTCATATATATTTACTGTACTTTTTGATATTTTATTTACAGTATCAAATATACACTTGGTTTAATTTTTGATATTTTATGTAATATATATTAAACATTATTACTGTAGTATTTGATAGTTTATTTACAATATATATAACACAAACTTGGTGTACTTTTTGATATTTTATGTACAGTATGTAATATATATTCACTGTAATTTTTGATATTTTATTTACACTATATAAAATGTATTTGGTGTACTTTTAGTTAATATTATATGTACAATATATGAAATATATTTACTGTAATTTTGATATTTTATGTACAGTATATAAGATATATTTGGTGTCCTTTTGATATTTTATGTAAATTATATAATATGTATTTGGTGTAGATTGTGATATTTTACATATGGTGTGTAATATATATTTAGTGTACTTTTTGATATTTTATTTACAGTAAATAATATACATTCGGTGTAATTTTTGATATTTTATGTACAGTATATTATATATAATTACTGTAGTTTTTGATAGTTTATTTACAGTATATATAACACATATTTGGTGTACTTTTTTATATTTTATGTACTGTATGTAATATATATTTACTGTATTTTTGATATTTTATTTACACTATATAAAATGTATTTCGTGTACTTTTAGTTAATATTATATGTACAATATATGAAATATATATACTGTACTTGTTGATATTTTATGTACAGTATATTAGATATATTTGGTGTCCTTTTGATATTTTATGTAAATTATATAATATATATTTGGTGTAGATTGTGATATTTTACATATGGTGTGTAATATATATTTACTGTACTTTTTGGTATTTTATTTACAGTAAATAATATACATTTGGTGTAATTTTTGATATTTTATGTACAGTATATTAAATATAATTACTGTAGTTTTTGATAGTTTATTTACAGCATATATAACACACATTTGGTGTACTTTTTGATATTTTATGTACAGTATGTAGTATATATTCACTGTAATTTTTCATATTTTATTTACATTATATAAAGTTTTTTGGTGTACTTTTAGTTAATATTATATGTACAATATATGAAAAATATTTACTGTACTTTTTGATATTTTATGTACATTATATAGGATATATTTGGTGTCCTTTTGATATTATATGTAAATTATATAATATATATTTTGTGTAGATTGTGATATTTTACATATGGTGTGTAATATATATTTACTGTACTTTTTGAAATTTTATTTACAATATATAAAATGTATTTGGTGTACTTTTAGTTAATATTATATGTACAATATATGAAATATATTTACTGTAGTTTTTGATATTTTATGTACAGTATATAAGATATGTTTGGTGTCCTTTTGATATTTTATGTAAATTATATAATATATATTTGGTGTAGATTGTGATATTTTTCATATGGTGTGTAATATATATTTACTGTACATTTTGATATTTTATTTACAGTAAATAATATACATTTGGTGTAATTTTTCATATTTTATGTACAGTATATTAAATTTAATTACTGTAGATTTTGATAGTTTATTTACAGTGTATATAACACATATTTGTTGTATTATTTGATATTTTATGTACAGTATGTAATATAAATTTACTGTACTTTTTGATATTTTATTTATAGTATATAAAATGTATTTGGTGTACTTTTAGTTAATATTATATGTACAATATATGAAATATATTTACTGTACATTTTGGTATTTTATGTACAGTAGATAAGGTATATTTGGTGTCCTTTTCATATTTTATGTAAATTATATAATATATATTTGGTGTAGTTTGTGATATTTTACATAGGGTGTGTAATATATATTTACTGTACTTTTTGGTATTTTATTTACAGTAAATAATATACATTTGGTGTAATTTTTGATATTTTATATACAGTATATTAAATATAATTACTGTAGTTTTTCATAGTTTATTTACAGTATATATAACACATATTTGGTGTACTTTTTGATATTTTATGTACAGTATGTAATATATATTCACTGTAATTTTTGATATATTATTTACACTATATAAAATGTATTTGGTGTACTTTTAGTAAATATTATATGTACAATATATGAAATATATTTACTGTACTTTTTGGTATTTTATGTACAGTATATAAGTTACATTTGGTGTACTTTTGATATCTTATGGAAATTATATAATATATATTTGGTGTAGATTGTGATATTTTACATACGGTGTGTAATGTATATTTACTGCACTTTTTGATATTTTATTTACTGTAAATAACATACATTTGGTGTAATTTTTTATATTTTATGTACAGTATATTAAATAAAATTACTGTAGTTTTTGATAGTTTATTTAGAGTATATATAACACATATTTGGTGTACTTTTTGATAATATATGTACAGTATGTAATATATAGTTACTGTAATTTTTGATATTTTATTTACACTATATAAAATGTATTTGGTGTACTTTTAGCTAATATTATATGTACAATATATGAAATATATTTACTGTACTTTTTGATATTTTATGTACAGGATATAAGATATATTTGGTGTCCTTTTGATATTTATTGTAAATTTTATAATATATATTTGGTGTAGTTTTTGATATTTTACATAGTGTGTGTCATATATATTCACTGTCCTTTTTGATATTTTATTTACGGTATATAATATACATTTGGTGTGATTTTTGATATTTTATGTACAGTATATTAAATATAATTACTGTAGTTTTTGATAGTTTACAGTATATATAACACATATTTGGTGTACTTTTTGATATTTTATGTACAGTATGTAATATATATTTACTGTAATTTTTGATATTTTATATACAGTATATAAAATGTATTTGGTGTACTTTTAGTTAATATTATATGTACAATATATGTAATATATTTACTGTACTTTCTTATATTTTATGTACAGTATATAAGATATATTTGGTGTTCTGTTGATATGTTATGTAAATTATATAATATATATTTGGTGCAGTTTTTGATATTTTACATAGAGTGTAATATATATTTCCTGTAATTTTCATATATTATTTACTGTATATAATTTACATTTGGTGTAATTTTTGATATTTTATGTACTGTATATTAAACATAATTACTGTAGTTTTTGATAGTTTATTTAGAGTATATAAAACACATATTTGGTGTACTTTTTGATATATTATGTACAGTATGGAATATATATTTACTGTAATTTTTGATATTTTATTTACAGTATATAAAATGTATTTGGTGTACTTTTAGTGAATAATATATATACAATATATGAAATATATTTACTGTACTTTTTGATATTTTATGTACAGTATAAAAGATATATTTGGTGTCCTTTTGATATTTTATGTAAATTATATAATATATATTTGGTGTGGTTTTTGATATTTTACATAGGGTGTGTAGTATATATTTACTGTCCTTTTTGATATTTTATTTACAGTATATATTATACATTTGGTGTAATTTTTGATATTTTATGTACAGTATATTAAATATAAGTACTGTAGTTTTTGATAGTTTATTAACAGTATATATAACACATATTTGGTGTACTTTTTGATATTTTATGTACAGTATGTAATACATATTTACTGTACTATTTGATATTTTAATTACACTATATAAAATGTATTTGGTGTACTTTTAGTTAATATTATATGCACAATATATGAAATATATTTACTGTACATTTTGATATTTTATGTACAGTATATAAGATATATTTGGCGTACATTTGATATTTTATGTAAATTATGTAATATATATTTGGTGTAGATTGTGATATTTTACATATGGTGTGTAATATATATTTACTGTACTTTTTGATATTTTATTTACAGTACATAATATACATTTGGTGTAATTTTTGATATTTTATGTACAAAATATTAAATATAATTACTGCAGATTTTATAGTTTATTTACAGTATATATAACATATTTGGTGTACTTTTTGATATTTTATGTACAGTATGTAATACATATTTACTGTAATTTTTGATATTTTATTTAGAGTATATAAAATGTATTGGGTGTACTTTTAGTTAATATTATATGTACAATATATGAAATATATTTACTGTAATTTTTGATATTTTATGTACAGTATATAAGATATTTGGTGTCCTTTTGATATTTTATGTAAATTATATAATATATATTTTGTGTAGATTGTGATATTTTACATATGGTGTGTAATATATATTTACTGTACTTTTTGATATTTTATTTACAGTATATAATATACATTTTGTGTAATATTTGATATTTTATGTACAGTACATTAAATATAATTAGTGTAGTTTTTCAAAGATTATTTACAGTATATATAACACATATTTGGGGTACTTTGTGATATTTTATATACAGTATGTAATATATATTTACTGTACTTTTTGATATTTTATTTACAGTATATACAATGTATTTGGTGTACTTTTAGTTAATGTTATATGTACAATATATGAAATATATTTACTGTATTATTTGATATTTTGCGTACAGTATATAGGATATATTTGGTGTCCTTTTGATATTTAATGTAAATTATATAATATATATTTGGTGTAGTTTTTGATATTTTACATAATGTGTGTCATATATATTCAGTGTCCTTTTTGATATTTTATTTACAGTATATAATATACATTTGGTGTGATTTTTGATATTTTATGTACAGCATATTATATATAATTACTGAAGTTTTTGATAGTTTACAGTATATATAACACATATTTGGTGTACTTTTTGATATTTTATGTACAGTATGTAATATATATTTACTGTAATTTTTGATATTTTATTTACAGTATATAAGATATATTTGGTGTACCTCTGATGTTTTGTGTAAATTATAAAATATATATCTGGTGAAGTTTTTGATATTTTACATAGAGTGTAATATATATTTACTGTACTTTTTGATATTTTTTTACAGTATATAATATACATTTGGTGTAATTTTTGATATTTCATGTACAGTATATTAAATATAATTACTGTAGTTTTTGATAGTTTATTTACAGTATATATAACACATACTTGGAGTACTTTTTGGTATTTTATGTACTGTATGTAATATATATTTACTGTAGTTTTTGATATTTTATTTACAGTATATAAAATGTATTTGATGTACTTTTAGTTAATATTATATGTACAATATATGAAATATATTTACTGTAATTTTTGATATTTTATGTACAGTATATAAGATATATTTGGTGTACTGTTGATATTTTATGCAAATTATATAATATATATTTTGTGTAGTTTTTGATAATTTACATAGAGTGTAATATATATTTACTGTCCTTTTTCATATTTTATTTAGAGTATATAGTATACATTTGGTGTAATTTTTCATATTTTATGTACACTATATTAAATATAATTACTGTAGTTTTTGATAGTTTTTTTACAGTATGTATAACAAATATTTGGTGTATTTTTTGATATTTTATGTACAGTATGTAATATATATTTACTGAATTTTTGAAATTTTATTTACAGTATATAAAATGTATTTGCTGTACTTTTAGTTAATATTATATGTACAATATATGAACCAAATTTACTGTAGTTTTTGATATTTCATGTACAGTATATAAGATATATTTGGTGTCCTTTTGAGATTTTATGTAAATTATATAATATATATTTGGTGTAGTTTTTGATATTTTACATAGGGTGTGTAATATATATTTACCGTCCTTTTTGATATTTTCTTTACACTATATAATATACATTTGGTGTTATTTTTGATATTTTATGTACAGTATATTAAATATAATTACTGTAGTTTTTGATAGTTTATTTACAGTATATATAACACATATTTGGTGTACATTTTGATATTTTATGTACAGTATGTAATATATATTTACTGTACATTTTGATATTTTATTTACAGTATATGAAATGTATTTGGTGTAGTTTTAGTTAATATTTTATGTACAATATATGAAATATATTTACTCTATTATTTGATATTTTATGTACAGTATATAAGATATATTTGGTGTACTTTTGATATTGTATGTAAATTATATAATATATATTTGGTGTAGTTTGTGATATTTTACATAGGTTGTGTAATATATATTTATTGTACTTTTTATATATTATTTACAGTATATAATATACATTTGGTGTAATTTTTGATATTTTATATACTGTATATTAAATATAGTTACTGTAGATTTTGATAGTTTATTTACAGTATATATAACACATATTTGGTGTACTTTTTGATATTTTATGTACAGTATGTAATATATATTTACTGTTATTTTGATATTTTATTTACAGTATATAATATGTATTTGGTGTACTTTTAGTTATTATTATATGTACAATATAGGAAACATATTTACTGTAATTTTTGATATTTTATGTACAGTATATAAGATAAATTTTTGCCCTTCTCATATTTTATGTAAATTATATAATATATATTTGGTGTAGTTTTTGATATTTTACATAGGGTGTGTCATATATATTTACGGTACTTTTTGATATTTTATTTACAGTATATAATATGCATTTTGTGTAATTTTTGTATTTTATGTACAGTATATTAAATATAAATACTGTAGTTTTTAATAGTTTATTTACAGTATATATAGCACATCTTTTGTGTACTTTTTGATATTTTATGTACAGTATGTAACATATATTAACTGTACATTTTGAAACTTTATTTACATTATATAAAATGTATTTGGTGTACTTTTAGTTAATATTATATGTACAATATATGAAATATATTTACTGTACTTTTTGATATTTTATGTACAGTATATAACATATATTTGGTGTCCTTTTCATATTTTATGTGAATCATATAATATATATTTGGTGTAGTTTTTGATAATTTACGTAGAGTGTAATATACATTTACTGTCCTTTATCATATTTTATTAAGACTATATAATATACATTTGGTGTAATTTTTGATATTTTATATACAGTATATTCAATATAATTACTGTAGTTTTTCATAGTTTATTTACAGTATACATAAAACATATTTGGTCTACTTTTTGATATTTTATGTACAGTATGTGATATAATTACTGTACTTTTTGATATTTTATTTACAGTATATAAAATGTATTTGGTGTACTTTTAGTTAATATTATATATACAGTATATGAAATACATTTAATGTACTTTTTGATATTTTATGTACAGTATATAAGATATATTTGGTGTCCTTTTGATATTTTATGTAAATTATATAATATATATTTGGTGTAGTATTTGATATTTTACATTGGGTGTGTCATATATATTTACTGTCCTTTTTGATATTTTATTTACAGTATATAATATATATTTGGTGTAATTTTGAATATTTTATGTACAGTATACTAAATATAATTACTGTAGTTTTTGATAGTTTATTTACAGTATATATAACACATATTTGGTACAGTTTTTGATATATTATATACAGTATGTAATATATATTTATTGTACTTTTTGATATTTTATTTAGAGTATATAAAATGTGCTTGGTGTACTTTTAGTTAATATTATATGTACAATATATGAAATGTATTTACTGTACTTTTTGATATTTTATGTACAGTATATAAGATATATTTTTTGGCCTTCTCATATTTTATGTAAATTATATAATATATATTTGGTGTAGTTTTTGATATTTTACATAGGGTGTGTACTATATATTTACTGTCATTTTTGATATTTTATTTATAGTATATAATTTACATTTGGTGTAATTTTTGATAATTTATACATAGTACATTGAATATAATTACTGTAGTTTTTGATAATTACAGTATATATAACACATATTTGGTGTACTTTTTGATATTTTATGTACAGTATGTTATATATATTTACTGTAATTTTTGATATTTTATTTACAGTATATAAAAAGTATTTGGTGTACTTTTAGTTAATATTATATGTACAATATATGAAATATATTTACTGAAGTTTTTGATATTTTACGTAGAGTATATAAGATATATTTTTTGTCCTTCTGACATTTTTTGTAAATTATATAATATATATTTGGTGTAAATTTGGATATTTTACATAGGGTGTGTAATATATATTTACTGTATTTTGGATATTTTATTTACAGTATATAATTTACATTTGGTGTAATTTTTGATATTTTATATACAGTACATTGAATATAATTACTGTAGTTTTTGATATTTACAGTATATATAACACATATTCGGTGTACTTTTTGATATTTTATGTACAGTATGTAATATATTTTTACTGTACTTTTTGATATATTATTTACAGTATATAAAATGTATTTGGTGTACTTTTAGTTAATATTATATGTACAATATATGAAATATATTTACTGTATTTTTGATATATTATGTAGCATATATAAGGTACACTTGGTGTCCTTTTGATATTTTATGTAAATTATATAATATATATTTTGTGTAGTTTTTGATAATTTACATAGAGTGAAATATATATTTACTGTCCTTTTTCGTATTTTATTTACTGTATATAATATACATTTGGTGTAATTTTTGATATTTTAAGTACAGTATATTAAATATAATTACTGTAGTTTTTGATAGTTTATTTACATTACATATAACACATATTTGGTGTACTTTTTGATATTTTATGTACTGTATGTAATATATATTTACTGAACTTTTGAAATTTTATTTACAGTATATAAAATGTATTTGCTGTACTTTTAGTTAATATTATATGTACAATATATGAAACATATTTACTGTAGTTTTTGATATTTTATGTACAGTATATAAGATATATTTGGTGGCCTTTTGATATTTTATGTAAATTATATAATATATATTTGGTGTAGTTTTTGATATTTTACATAGGGTGTGTAATATATATTTACCGTCCTTTTTGATATTTTCTTTACACTATATAATATACATTTGGTGTAATTTTTGATATTTTATGTACAGTATATTAAATATATTTACTGTAGTTTTTGATATTTTACGTACAGTATATAGGATATATTTGGTGTCCTTCCGATATTTTTTGTAAATTATATAATATATATTTGGTGTAATATTTGATATTTTACATAAGGTGTGTAATATATATTTACTGTATTTTGGATATATTATTTACACTATATAATGTACATTTGGAGTAATTTTTGACATTTTATGTACAGTATATTAAATATAATTACTGTAGTTTTTGATAGTTTATTTACAGTATATATAACACGATTGGTGTACTTTTTGATATTATATGTACAGTATGCAATATATATTTACTGTAGTTTTTGAAATTTTATTTACAGTATACAAAATGTATTTGTTGTACTTTTAGTTAATATTATATGTACAATATATGAAATATATTTACTGTAGTTTTTGATATTTTATGTACAGTATATAAGATATATTTGGTGTCCTTCCTATATTTTTTGTAAAGTGTATAATATATATTTGGTGTAATTTTTGATATTTTACATAGGGTGTGTAATATATATTTACTGTATTTTGGATATATTATTTACACTATATAATGTACATTTGGAGTAATTTTTGATATTTTATGTACAGTATATTTAATATAATTACTGTAGTTTTTTATAGTTTATTTACAGTATATATAACACGTATTTGGTGTACTATTTGATATTTTATGTACAGTATGTAATATATATTTACTGTAATTTTTGATATTTTATTTACTGTATAGAAAATGTATTTGGTGTACTTTTAGTTAATAATATATGTACAATATATGAAATATATATACTGTACTTTTTGATATTTTATGTACAGTATATAAGATATATTTGGTGTCCTTTTGATATTTTATGTAAATTATATAATCTATATTTGGTGTAGTTTTTTATATTTTACATAGGGTGTGTAGTATATATTTACTGTCCTTTTTGATATTTTATTTACAGTATATACTTTACATTTGGTGTAATATTTGATAATTTATATTCAGTACATTGAATATAATTACAGTAGTTTTTGATAATTACCGTATATATAACACATATTTGGTGTACTTTTTGATATTTTATGTACAGTATGTAACATATATTTACTGTAATTTTTGATATTTCATTTACAGAATATAAAATGTATTTGGTGTACTTTTAGTTAATATTATATGTACAATATATGAAATATATTTACTGTACTATTTGATATTTTATGTAGAGTATATAAGATATATTTGGTGTCCTTTTGATATTTTATGTAAATTATATAATATACATTTGGTGTAGTTTTTGATATTTTACATAGGGTGTGTCGTATATATTTACTGTCCTATTTGACATTTTATTTACAGTTTATATTATACATTTGGTGTAATTTTTGATATTTTATGTACACTATATTAAATATAATTACTGTAGTTTCTGATAGTTTATTTAGAGTATATATAACACATATCTGGTGTACTTTTTGATATTCTATGTACAGTATGTAATATATATTTACTGTGTTTTGATATTTTATTTACAGTATGTTAAATGTATTTGGTGTACTTTTAGTTAATATTATATGTACAATATATGAAATATATTTACTGTACTTTTTGATATTTTATGTACGGTATGTAATATATATTTGGTGTACATCTGATATTTTATGTAAATTATATAATATATATTTGGTGTAGTTTTTGATATTTTACATAGTGTGTAATATATATTTACTGTCCTTTTTCATATTTCATTTAGTGTATATAATATACATTTGGTGTAATTTTTGATATTTTATGTACAGTATATTAAATAAAATTACTGTAGTTTGTGATAGTATTTTACAGTATATATAACACATATTTGGTGTACTTTTTGATATTTTATGTACAGTATGTAATATACATTTACAGTACTTTTTGATATTTTATTTACCGTATATAAAATGTATTTGGTGTACTTTTAGTTAATATTATATATACAATATATGAAATATATTTACTGTACATTTTGATATTTTATGTACAGTATATAAGATATATTTGGTGTCCTTTTGATATTTTATGTAAATAATATAATATATATTTGGTGTAGTTTTTGATATTTTACATAGGGTGTGTAGTATATATTTACTGTACTTTTTGACAGTTTATTTACAATTTATAATATACATGTGGTGAAATTTTTGATATTTAATATACATTATATTAAATGTAATTTCTGTAGATTTTGATAGTTTATTTACCGTACATAGAACACATATTTGGTGTACTTTTTGATAGTTTATGTACAGAATGTAATATATATTTACTGTACTTTTTGACATTTTATTTTCAGTATAAAAATGTATTTGGTGTACTTTTAGTTAGTCTTATATGTACAATATTTGTAATATATTTTCTGTTCTTTTTGATATTTTTTTGTACATTATATAAGATATATTTGGTTGCCTTTTGATATTTTATGTAAATTATATAATATATATTTGGTGCAGTTTTGATATTTTACAAAAGGCGTGCAGTATATATTTACTGTACTTTTTGATATTTTATTTACAGTAAATAATATACATTCGGTGTAATTTTTGATATTTTACTTACAGTATATTAAATATAATTACTGTAGTTTTTGATAGTTAATTTACAGTATATATAACACATATTTGGTGTACTTTTTGATATTTTATATACAGTATGTAATATATATTTACTGTACTTTTTGATATATTATTTACAGTATATAAAATGTATTTGGTTTACTTTTAGTTATTATTATTTCTACAATATATGAAATATATTTACTGTACCTTTTGATATTTTATGTACAGTATATAAGATATATTTGGTGTCCTTTTGATATTTTATGTAAATTATATAATATATATTTGGTGTAGTTTTTGATATTTTTCATAGGGTGTGTCATATATATTTACTGTACTTTTTGATATTTTATTTACAGTATCAAATATACACTTGGTTTAATTTTTGATATTTTATGTAATATATATTAAACATTATTACTGTAGTATTTGATAGTTTATTTACAATATATATAACACAAACTTGGTGTACTTTTTGATATTTTATGTACAGTATGTAATATATATTCACTGTAATTTTTGATATTTTATTTACACTATATAAAATGTATTTGGTGTACTTTTAGTTAATATTATATGTACAATATATGAAATATATTTACTGTAATTTTGATATTTTATGTACAGTATATAAGATATATTTGGTGTCCTTTTGATATTTTATGTAAATTATATAATATGTATTTGGTGTAGATTGTGATATTTTACATATGGTGTGTAATATATATTTAGTGTACTTTTTGATATTTTATTTACAGTAAATAATATACTTTTGGTGTAATTTTTGATATTTTATGTACAGTATATTATATATAATTACTGTAGTTTTTGATAGTTTATTTACAGTATATATAACACATATTTGGTGTACTTTTTTATATTTTATGTACTGTATGTAATATATATTTACTGTATTTTTGATATTTTATTTACACTATATAAAATGTATTTCGTGTACTTTTAGTTAATATTATATGTACAATATATGAAATATATATACTGTACTTGTTGATATTTTATGTACAGTATATTAGATATATTTGGTGTCCTTTTGATATTTTATGTAAATTATATAATATATATTTGGTGTAGATTGTGATATTTTACATATGGTGTGTAATATATATTTACTGTACTTTTTGGTATTTTATTTACAGTAAATAATATACATTTGGTGTAATTTTTGATATTTTATGTACAGTATATTAAATATAATTACTGTAGTTTTTGATAGTTTATTTACAGCATATATAACACACATTTGGTGTACTTTTTGATATTTTATGTACAGTATGTAGTATATATTCACTGTAATTTTTCATATTTTATTTACATTATATAAAGTTTTTTGGTGTACTTTTAGTTAATATTATATGTACAATATATGAAAAATATTTACTGTACTTTTTGATATTTTATGTACATTATATAGGATATATTTGGTGTCCTTTTGATATTATATGTAAATTATATAATATATATTTTGTGTAGATTGTGATATTTTACATATGGTGTGTAATATATATTTACTGTACTTTTTGAAATTTTATTTACAATATATAAAATGTATTTGGTGTACTTTTAGTTAATATTATATGTACAATATATGAAATATATTTACTGTAGTTTTTGATATTTTATGTACAGTATATAAGATATGTTTGGTGTCCTTTTGATATTTTATGTAAATTATATAATATATATTTGGTGTAGATTGTGATATTTTTCATATGGTGTGTAATATATATTTACTGTTCATTTTGATATTTTATTTACAGTAAATAATATACATTTGGTGTAATTTTTGATATTTTATGTACAGTATATTAAATTTAATTACTGTAGATTTTGATAGTTTATTTACAGTGTATATAACACATATTTGTTGTATTATTTGATATTTTATGTACAGTATGTAATATAAATTTACTGTACTTTTTGATATTTTATTTATAGTATATAAAATGTATTTGGTGTACTTTTAGTTAATATTATATGTACAATATATGAAATATATTTACTGTACATTTTGGTATTTTATGTACAGTAGATAAGGTATATTTGGTGTCCTTTTCATATTTTATGTAAATTATATAATATATATTTGGTGTAGTTTGTGATATTTTACATAGGGTGTGTAATATATATTTACTGTACTTTTTGGTATTTTATTTACAGTAAATAATATACATTTGGTGTAATTTTTGATATTTTATATACAGTATATTAAATATAATTACTGTAGTTTTTGATAGTTTATTTACAGTATATATAACACATATTTGGTGTACTTTTTGATATTTTATGTACAGTATGTAATATATATTCACTGTAATTTTTGATATATTATTTACACTATATAAAATGTATTTGGTGTACTTTTAGTAAATATTATATGTACAATATATGAAATATATTTACTGTACTTTTTGGTATTTTATGTACAGTATATAAGTTACATTTGGTGTACTTTTGATATCTTATGGAAATTATATAATATATATTTGGTGTAGATTGTGATATTTTACATACGGTGTGTAATGTATATTTACTGCACTTTTTGATATTTTATTTACTGTAAATAACATACATTTGGTGTAATTTTTTATATTTTATGTACAGTATATTAAATAAAATTACTGTAGTTTTTGATAGTTTATTTAGAGTATATATAACACATATTTGGTGTACTTTTTGATAATATATGTACAGTATGTAATATATAGTTACTGTAATTTTTGATATTTTATTTACACTATATAAAATGTATTTGGTGTACTTTTAGCTAATATTATATGTACAATATATGAAATATATTTACTGTACTTTTTGATATTTTATGTACAGGATATAAGATATATTTGGTGTCCTTTTGATATTTATTGTAAATTTTATAATATATATTTGGTGTAGTTTTTGATATTTTACATAGTGTGTGTCATATATATTCACTGTCCTTTTTGATATTTTATTTACGGTATATAATATACATTTGGTGTGATTTTTGATATTTTATGTACAGTATATTAAATATAATTACTGTAGTTTTTGATAGTTTACAGTATATATAACACATATTTGGTGTACTTTTTGATATTTTATGTACAGTATGTAATATATATTTACTGTAATTTTTGATATTTTATATACAGTATATAAAATGTATTTGGTGTACTTTTAGTTAATATTATATGTACAATATATGTAATATATTTACTGTACTTTCTTATATTTTATGTACAGTATATAAGATATATTTGGTGTTCTGTTGATATGTTATGTAAATTATATAATATATATTTGGTGCAGTTTTTGATATTTTACATAGAGTGTAATATATATTTACTGTAATTTTCATATATTATTTACTGTATATAATTTACGTTTGGTGTAATTTTTGATATTTTATGTACTGTATATTAAACATAATTACTGTAGTTTTTGATAGTTTATTTAGAGTATATAAAACACATATTTGGTGTACTTTTTGATATATTATGTACAGTATGGAATATATATTTACTGTAATTTTTGATATTTTATTTACAGTATATAAAATGTATTTGGTGTACTTTTAGTGAATAATATATATACAATATATGAAATATATTTACTGTACTTTTTGATATTTTATGTACAGTATAAAAGATATATTTGGTGTCCTTTTGATATTTTATGTAAATTATATAATATATATTTGGTGTGGTTTTTGATATTTTACATAGGGTGTGTAGTATATATTTACTGTCCTTTTTGATATTTTATTTACAGTATATATTATACATTTGGTGTAATTTTTGATATTTTATGTACAGTATATTAAATATAAGTACTGTAGTTTTTGATAGTTTATTAACAGTATATATAACACATATTTGGTGTACTTTTTGATATTTTATGTACAGTATGTAATACATATTTACTGTACTATTTGATATTTTAATTACACTATATAAAATGTATTTGGTGTAATTTTAGTTAATATTATATGCACAATATATGAAATATATTTACTGTACATTTTGATATTTTATGTACAGTATATAAGATATATTTGGCGTACATTTGATATTTTATGTAAATTATGTAATATATATTTGGTGTAGATTGTGATATTTTACATATGGTGTGTAATATATATTTACTGTACTTTTTGATATTTTATTTACAGTACATAATATACATTTGGTGTAATTTTTGATATTTTATGTACAAAATATTAAATATAATTACTGCAGATTTTATAGTTTATTTACAGTATATATAACATATTTGGTGTACTTTTTGATATTTTATGTACAGTATGTAATACATATTTACTGTAATTTTTGATATTTTATTTAGAGTATATAAAATGTATTGGGTGTACTTTTAGTTAATATTATATGTACAATATATGAAATATATTTACTGTAATTTTTGATATTTTATGTACAGTATATAAGATATTTGGTGTCCTTTTGATATTTTATGTAAATTATATAATATATATTTTGTGTAGATTGTGATATTTTACATATGGTGTGTAATATATATTTACTGTACTTTTTGATATTTTATTTACAGTATATAATATACATTTTGTGTAATATTTGATATTTTATGTACAGTACATTAAATATAATTAGTGTAGTTTTTCAAAGATTATTTACAGTATATATAACACATATTTGGGGTACTTTGTGATATTTTATATACAGTATGTAATATATATTTACTGTACTTTTTGATATTTTATTTACAGTATATACAATGTATTTGGTGTACTTTTAGTTAATGTTATATGTACAATATATGAAATATATTTACTGTATTATTTGATATTTTGCGTACAGTATATAGGATATATTTGGTGTCCTTTTGATATTTAATGTAAATTATATAATATATATTTGGTGTAGTTTTTGATATTTTACATAATGTGTGTCATATATATTCAGTGTCCTTTTTGATATTTTATTTACAGTATATAATATACATTTGGTGTGATTTTTGATATTTTATGTACAGCATATTATATATAATTACTGAAGTTTTTGATAGTTTACAGTATATATAACACATATTTGGTGTACTTTTTGATATTTTATGTACAGTATGTAATATATATTTACTGTAATTTTTGATATTTTATTTACAGTATATCAAATGTATTTGGTGTACTTTTAGTCAATAATATATGTACAATATAGGAAATATATATACTGTACATTTTGTTATTTTATGTAGAGTATATAAGATATATTTGGTGTCCTTTTGATATTTTATGTAAATTATATAATATATATTTGGTGTAGTTTATGATATTTTACATAGGGTGTGTAGTATATATTTACTGTCCTTTTTGATATTTTATTTACAGTATATAATTTATATTTTGTGTAATTTTTGATAATTTTATACCGTACATTGAATATAATTAATGTAGTTTTGATAATTACAGTATATATAACACTTATTTGGTGTACTTTTTGATATTTTATGTACAGTATGTAATATATATTTACTGTAATTTTTGATATTTTTTTACAGTATATAAAATGTATTTCGTGTACTTTCAGTCAATATTATATGTACAATATATGAAATATAGTTACTGTTCTTTTTTATATTTTATGTACAGCATATAAGATATATTTGGTGTCCTTTTGATATTTATTGTAAATTATATAATATATATTTGGACTAGTTTTTGATATTTTACATAGTGTGTGTCATATATATTCACTGTTCTTTTTGATATTTTATTTACGGTATATAATATACATTTGGTGTGATTTTTGATATTTTATATACAGTATATTAAATATATTTACTGTACTTTTTGATAGTTTACAGTATATATAACACATATTTGGTGTACATTTTGATATTTTATGTACAGTATGTAATATATATTTAGTGTAATTTTTGATATTTTATTTACACTATATAAAATGTATTTGGTGTACTTTTAGTTAATATCATATTTACAATATATGAAATAAATTTACTGTACTTTTTGATATTTTATGTACAGTATATAAGATATATTTGGTGTCCTTTTGATATTTTATGTAAATTATATAATATATATTTTGTGTAGTTTATGATATTTTACATAGGGTGTGTAGTATATATTTACTGTCCTTTTTGATATTTTATTTACAGTATATAATTTACATTTGTTGTAATTTTTGATAATTTATATACAGTATATTGAATATAATTACTGTAGTTTTTGATAATTACAGTATATACAACACATATTTGGTGTACTTTTTGATATTTTATGTACAGTATGTAATATATATTTACTGTAATTTTTGATATTTTATATACAGTATATAAAATGTATTTGTTGTACTTTTAGTTAATATTATATGTACAATATATGAAATATATTTACTGGAGTTTTTATTATTTTACGTACAGTATATAAGATATATTTGGTGTCCTTCCGATATTTTTTGTAAATTATATAATATATATTTGGTGTAAATTTGGATATTTTAAATAGTGTGTGTAATATATATTTACTGTATTTTGGATATTTTATTTACACTATATAATGTACATTTCAAGTAATTTTTGATATTTTATGTACAGTATATTGAATATAATTACTGTAGTTTTTAATAGTTTATTTACAGTATATATAACACATATTTGGTGTACTTTTTGATATTTTATGTATAGTATGTAATATATATTTACTGTAATTTTTGATATTTTATTAACAGTATATAAAATGTATTTGGTGTACTTTTAGTTAATATTATATGTACAATATATGAAATATATTTACTGTAGTTTTTGATATTTTACGTACAGTATATAGGATATATTTGGTGTCCTTCCGATATTTTTTGTAAATTATATAATGTATATTTGGTGTAATATTTGATATTTTACATAGGGTGTGTAATATATATTTACTGTATTTTGGATATATTATTTACACTATATAATGTACATTTGGAGTAATTTTTGACATTTTATGTACAGTATATTAAATATAATTACTGTAGTTTTTGATAGTTTATTTACAGTATATATAACACATGTTTGGTGTAATTTTTGATATTTTATGTACAGTATGTAATATATATTTACTGTACTTTTTGATATTTTATTTACAGTATATAAAATGTATTTGGTGTACTTTTATTTCATATTATATGTACAATATATGAAATATATTTACTATACTTTTTGATATTTTATGTACAGTATATGAGATATATTTGGTGTCCTTTGATATTTATTGTAAATTATAAAATATATACTTGGTGTAGTTTTTGATATTTTACATAGTGTGTGTCATATATATTCACTGCCCTTTTTGATATTTTATTTACGGTATATAATATTAATTTGGTGTGATTTTTGAAATTTTATGTACAGTATATTAAATATAATTACTGTAGTTTTTGATAGTTTACAGTATATATAACACATATTTGGTGTACTTTTTGATATTTTATGTACAGTATGTAATATATATTTACTATAATTTTTGATATTTTATTTACAGTATATAAAATGTATTTGGTGTACTTTTAGTTAATATTATATGTACAATATATGAAATATATTTACTGTACTTTTTGATATTTTATGTACAGTATATAGGATATATTTGGTGTCCTTCCGATATTTTTTGTAAATTATATAATGTATATTTGGTGTAATATTTGATATTTTACATAGGGTGTGTAATATATATTTACTGTATTTTGGATATATTATTTACACTATATAATGTACATTTGGAGTAATTTTTGACATTTTATGTACTGTATATTAAATATAATTACTGTTGTTTTTGATAGTTTATTTACAGTATATATAACACATGTTTGGTGTAATTTTTGATATTTTATGTACAGTATGTAATATATATTTACTGTAATTTTTGATAATTTATTTACAGTATATAAAATGTATTTGGTGTACTTTTAGTTAATATTATATGTACAATATATGTAATATATTTACTGTATTTATGATATTTTACATACAGTATATAAGATATATTTGGTGACCTTCCGATATTTTTTGTAAATTATATAATATATATTTGTTGTAAATTTGGATATTTTACATAGGGTGTGTAATATATATTTACTGTATTTTGGATATTTTATTTACACCATATAATGTACATTTGGAGTAATTTTTGATATTTTATGTACAGTATATTGAATATAATTACTGTAGATTTTAATAGTTTATTTACAGTATATATAACACATATTTGGTGTACTTTTTGATATTTTATGTATAGTATGTTATATATATTTACTGTAATTTTTGATATTTTATTTACAGTATATAAAATGTATTTGGTGTACTTTTAGTTAATATTATATGTACAATATATGAAATATATTTACTGTAGTTTTTGATATTTTACGTACAGTATATAGGATATATTTGGTGTCCTTCCGATATTTTTTGTAAATTATATAATGTATATTTGGTGTAATATTTGATATTTTACAAAGGGTGTGTAATATATATTTACAGTATTTTGGATATATTATTTACACTATATAATGTACATTTGGAGTAATTTTTGACATTTTATGTACAGTATATTAAATATAATTACTGTAGTTTTTGATAGTTTATTTACAGTATATATAACACATGTTTGGTGTAATATTTGATATTTTATGTACAGTATGTAATATATATTTACTGTAATTTTTGATATTTTATTTACAGTATATAAAATGTATTTGGTGTACTTTTAGTTAATATTATATGTACAATATATGAAATATATTTACTGTACTTTTTGATATTTTATGTACAGTATATGAGATATATTTGTTGTCCTTTGATATTTATTGTAAATTATAAAATATATACTTGGTGTAGTTTTTGATATTTTACATAGTGTGTGTCATATATATTCACTGTCCTTTTTGATATTTTATTTACGGTATATAATATAAATTTGGTGTGATTTTTGAAATTTTTTGTACAGTATATTAAATATAATTACTGTAGTTTTTGATAGTTTACAGTATATATAACACATATTTGGTGTACTTTTTGATATTTTATGTACAGTATGTAATATATATTTACTGTAATTTTTGATATTTTATTTACAGTATATAAAATGTATTTCGTGTACTTTCAGTCAATATTATATGTACAATATATGAAATATAGTTACTGTTCTTTTTTATATTTTATGTACAGCATATAAGATATATTTGGTGTCCTTTTGATATTTATTGTAAATTATATAATATATATTTGGACTAGTTTTTGATATTTTACATAGTGTGTGTCATATATATTCACTGTTCTTTTTGATATTTTATTTACGGTATATAATATACATTTGGTGTGATTTTTGATATTTTATATACAGTATATTAAATATATTTACTGTACTTTTTGATAGTTTACAGTATATATAACACATATTTGGTGTACATTTTGATATTTTATGTACAGTATGTAATATATATTTAGTGTAATTTTTGATATTTTATTTACACTATATAAAATGTATTTGGTGTACTTTTAGTTAATATCATATTTACAATATATGAAATAAATTTACTGTACTTTTTGATATTTTATGTACAGTATATAAGATATATTTGGTGTCCTTTTGATATTTTATGTAAATTATATAATATATATTTTGTGTAGTTTATGATATTTTACATAGGGTGTGTAGTATATATTTACTGTCCTTTTTGATATTTTATTTACAGTATATAATTTACATTTGGTGTAATTTTTGATAATTTATATACAGTATATTGAATATAATTACTGTAGTTTTTGATAATTACAGTATATACAACACATATTTGGTGTACTTTTTGATATTTTATGTACAGTATGTAATATATATTTACTGTAATTTTTGATATTTTATATACAGTATATAAAATGTATTTGTTGTACTTTTAGTTAATATTATATGTACAATATATGAAATATATTTACTGGAGTTTTTATTATTTTACGTACAGTATATAAGATATATTTGGTGTCCTTCCGATATTTTTTGTAAATTATATAATATATATTTGGTGTAAATTTGGATATTTTAAATAGTGTGTGTAATATATATTTACTGTATTTTGGATATTTTATTTACACTATATAATGTACATTTCAAGTAATTTTTGATATTTTATGTACAGTATATTGAATATAATTACTGTAGTTTTTAATAGTTTATTTACAGTATATATAACACATATTTGGTGTACTTTTTGATATTTTATGTATAGTATGTAATATATATTTACTGTAATTTTTGATATTTTATTAACAGTATATAAAATGTATTTGGTGTACTTTTAGTTAATATTATATGTACAATATATGAAATATATTTACTGTAGTTTTTGATATTTTACGTACAGTATATAGGATATATTTGGTGTCCTTCCGATATTTTTTGTAAATTATATAATGTATATTTGGTGTAATATTTGATATTTTACATAGGGTGTGTAATATATATTTACTGTATTTTGGATATATTATTTACACTATATAATGTACATTTGGAGTAATTTTTGACATTTTATGTACAGTATATTAAATATAATTACTGTAGTTTTTGATAGTTTATTTACAGTATATATAACACATGTTTGGTGTAATTTTTGATATTTTATGTACAGTATGTAATATATATTTACTGTACTTTTTGATATTTTATTTACAGTATATAAAATGTATTTGGTGTACTTTTATTTCATATTATATGTACAATATATGAAATATATTTACTATACTTTTTGATATTTTATGTACAGTATATGAGATATATTTGGTGTCCTTTGATATTTATTGTAAATTATAAAATATATACTTGGTGTAGTTTTTGATATTTTACATAGTGTGTGTCATATATATTCACTGCCCTTTTTGATATTTTATTTACGGTATATAATATTAATTTGGTGTGATTTTTGAAATTTTATGTACAGTATATTAAATATAATTACTGTAGTTTTTGATAGTTTACAGTATATATAACACATATTTGGTGTACTTTTTGATATTTTATGTACAGTATGTAATATATATTTACTATAATTTTTGATATTTTATTTACAGTATATAAAATGTATTTGGTGTACTTTTAGTTAATATTATATGTAGAATATATGAAATATATTTACTGTACTTTTTGATATTTTACGTACAGTATATAGGATATATTTGGTGTCCTTCCGATATTTTTTGTAAATTATATAATGTATATTTGGTGTAATATTTGATATTTTACATAGGGTGTGTAATATATATTTACTGTATTTTGGATATATTATTTACACTATATAATGTACATTTGGAGTAATTTTTGACATTTTATGTACTGTATATTAAATATAATTACTGTTGTTTTTGATAGTTTATTTACAGTATATATAACACATGTTTGGTGTAATTTTTGATATTTTATGTACAGTATGTAATATATATTTACTGTAATTTTTGATATTTTATTTACAGTATATAAAATGTATTTGGTGTACTTTTAGTTAATATTATATGTACAAAATATGTAATATATTTACTGTACTTTTTCATATTTTGCATACAGTATATAAGATATATTTTGTGACCTTCCGATATTTTTTGTAAATTATATAATATATATTTGGTGTAAATTTGGATATTTTACATAGGGTGTGTAATATATATTTACTGTATTTTGGATATTTTATTTACACCATATAATGTACATTTGGAGTAATTTTTGATATTTTATGTACAGTATATTGAATATAATTACTGTAGTTTTTAATAGTTTATTTACAGTATATATAACACATATTTGGTGTACTTTTTGATATTATATGTATAGTATGTAATATATATTTACTGTAATTTTTGATATTTTATTTACAGTATATAAAATGTATTTGGTGTACTTTTAGTTAATATTATATGTACAATATATAAAATATATTTACTGTAGTTTTTGATATTTTACGTACAGTATATAGGATATATTTGGTGTCCTTCCGATATTTTTTGTAAATTATATAATGTATATTTGGTGTAATATTTGATATTTTACATAGGGTGTGTAATATATATTTACTGTATTTTGGATATATTATTTACACTATATAATGTACATTTGGAGTAATTATTGACATTTTATGTACAGTATATTAAATATAATTACTGTAGTTTTTGATAGATTATTTACAGTATATATAACACATGTTTGGTGTAATTTTTGATATTTTATGTACAGTATGTAATATATATTTACTGTACTTTTTGGTATTTTATTTAGAGTATATAAAATGTATTTGGTGTACTTTTAGTTAATATTATATGTACAATATATGAAATATATTTACTGTACTTTTTGATATTTTACATACAGTATATAAGATATATTTGGTGAAATTCCAATATTTTCTTTAATTATATAATATATATTTGGTGTAAATTTGGATATTTTACATAGGGTGTGTAATATATATTTACTGTATTTTGGATATTTTATTTACACCACATAATGTACATTTGGAGTAATTTTTCATATTTTATGTACAGTATATTGAATATAATTACTGTAGTTTTTAATAGTTTATTTACAGTATATATAACACATATTTGGTGTACTTTTTGATATTTTATGTATAGTATGTAATATATATTTACTGTAATTTTTGATATTTTATTTACAGTATATAAAATGTATTTGGTGTACTTTTAGTTAATATTATATGTACAATACATGAAATATATTTACTGTAGTTTTTGATATTTTACGTACAGTATATGAGATATATTTGTTGTCCTTTGATATTTATTGTAAATTATAAAATATATACTTGGTGTAGTTTTTGATATTTTACATAGTGTGTGTCATATATATTCACTGTCCTTTTTGATATTTTATTTACGGTATATAATATACATTTGGTGTGATTTTTGAAATTTTATGTACAGTATATTAAATATAATTACTGTAGTTTTTGATAGTTTACAGTATATATAACACATATTTGGTGTACTTTTTGATATTTTATGTACAGTATGTAATATATATTTACTGTAATTTTTGATATTTTATTTACAGTATATAAAATGTATTTGGTGTACTTTTAGTTAATATTATATGTACAAAATATGTAATATATTTACTGTACTTTTTCATATTTTGCATACAGTATATAAGATATATTTTGTGACCTTCCGATATTTTTTGTAAATTATATAATATATATTTGGTGTAAATTTGGATATTTTACATAGGGTGTGTAATATATATTTACTGTATTTTGGATATTTTATTTACACCATATAATGTACATTTGGAGTATTTTTTGATATTTTATGTACAGTATATTGAATATAATTACTGTAGTTTTTAATAGTTTATTTACAGTATATATAACACATATTTGGTGTACTTTTTGATATTATATGTATAGTATGTAATATATATTTACTGTAATTTTTGATATTTTATTTACAGTATATAAAATGTATTTGGTGTACTTTTAGTTAATATTATATGTACAATATATGAAATATATTTACTGTAGTTTTTGATATTTTACGTACAGTATATAGGATATATTTGGTGTCCTTCCGATATTTTTTGTAAATTATATAATGTATATTTGGTGTAATATTTGATATTTTACATAGGGTGTGTAATATATATTTACTGTATTTTGGATATATTATTTACACTATATAATGTACATTTGGAGTAATTATTGACATTTTATGTACAGTATATTAAATATAATTACTGTAGTTTTTGATAGATTATTTACAGTATATATA
Organism: Pan paniscus; assembly: GCF_029289425.2. Lineage (NCBI taxonomy): Eukaryota > Metazoa > Chordata > Mammalia > Primates > Hominidae > Pan > Pan paniscus. The sequence goes on along the minus strand of NC_073263.2, from coordinate 10,856,698 downwards.
ACACATGTTTGGTGTAATTTTTGATATTTTATGTACAGTATGTAATATATATTTACTGTACTTTTTGGTATTTTATTTACAGTATATAAAATGTATTTGGTGTACTTTTAGTTAATATTATATGTACAATATATGAAATATATTTACTGTACTTTTTGATATTTTACATACAGTATATAAGATATATTTGGTGAAATTCCAATATTTTCTTTAATTATATAATATATATTTGGTGTAAATTTGGATATTTTACATAGGGTGTGTAATATATATTTACTGTATTTTGGATATTTTATTTACACCACATAATGTACATTTGGAGTAATTTTTGATATTTTATGTACAGTATATTGAATATAATTACTGTAGTTTTTAATAGTTTATTTACAGTATATATAACACATATTTGGTGTACTTTTTGATATTTTATGTATAGTATGTAATATATATTTACTGTAATTTTTGATATTTTATTTACAGTATATAAAATGTATTTGGTGTACTTTTAGTTAATATTATATGTACAATACATGAAATATATTTACTGTAGTTTTTGATATTTTACGTACAGTATATAGGATATATTTGGTGTCCTTCCGATATTTTTTGTAAATTATATAATGTATATTTGGTGTAATATTTGATATTTTACATAGGGTGTGTAATATATATTTACTGTATTTTGGATATATTATTTACACTATATAATGTACATTTGGAGTAATTATTGACATTTTATGTACAGTATATTAAATATAATTACTGTAGTTTTTGATAGATTATTTACAGTATATATAACACATGTTTGGTGTAATTTTTGATATTTTATGTACAGTATGTAATATATATTTACTGTACTTTTTGGTATTTTATTTACAGTATATAAAATGTATTTGGTGTACTTTTAGTTAATATTATATGTACAATATATGAAATATATTTACTGTACTTTTTGATATTTTACATACAGTATATAAGATATATTTGGTGAAATTCCAATATTTTCTTTAATTATATAATATATATTTGGTGTAAATTTGGATATTTTACATAGGGTGTGTAATATATATTTACTGTATTTTGGATATTTTATTTACACCACATAATGTACATTTGGAGTAATTTTTGATATTTTATGTACAGTATATTGAATATAATTACTGTAGTTTTTAATAGTTTATTTACAGTATATATAACACATATTTGGTGTACTTTTTGATATTTTATGTATAGTATGTAATATATATTTACTGTAATTTTTGATATTTTATTTACAGTATATAAAATGTATTTGGTGTACTTTTAGTTAATATTATATGTACAATACATGAAATATATTTACTGTAGTTTTTGATATTTTACGTACAGTATATAGGATATATTTGGTGTCCTTCCGATATTTTTTGTAAATTATATAATGTATATTTGGTGTAATATTTGATATTTTACATAGGGTGTGTAATATATATTTACTGTATTTTGGATATATTACACACCCTATGTAAAATATCCAAATTTACACCAAATATATATTATATAATTTACAAAAAATATCGGAAGGTCACCAAATATATCTTATACACTGTATGTAAAATATCAAAAAGTACAGTAAATATATTACATATATTGTACATATAATATTAACTAAAAGTACACCAAATACATTTTATATACTGTAAATAAAATATCAAAAATTACAGTAAATATATATTACATACTGTACATAAAATATCAAAAAGTACACCAAATATGTGTTATATATACTGTAAACTATCAAAAACTACAGTAATTATATTTAATATACTGTACATAAAATTTCAAAAATCACACCAAATGTATATTATATACCGTAAATAAAATATCAAAAAGGACAGTGAATATATATGACACACACTATGTAAAATATCAAAAACTACACCAAGTATATATTTTATAATTTACAATAAATATCAAAGGACACCAAATGTATCTCATATACTGTACATAAAATATCAAAAAGTACAGTAAATATATTTCATATATTGTACATATAATATTAACTAAAAGTACACAAAATACATTTTATATGCTGTAAATAAAATATCAAAAAGTAGAGTAAATATATATTACATACTGTACATAAAATACCAAAAATTACACCAAACATGTGTTATATATACTGTAAATAAACTATCAAAAACTACAGTAATTATATTTAATATACTGTACATAAAATGTCAAAAATTACTCCAAATGTACATTATATAGTGTAAATAATATATCCAAAATACAGTAAATATATATTACACACCCTATGTGTGTAATATAACACATATTTGGTGTACATTTTGATACTTTATGTACAGTATGTTATATATATTTACTGCATTTTTGATATTTTATTTACAGTATATAAAATGTATTTGGTGTACTTTTAGTTAATATTATATTTACAATATATGAAATATATTTAATGTACTTTTTGATATTTTATGTACTGTATATAAGATATTTTTGGTGTCCTTTTCATGTTTTATGAAAATTATATAATATATATTTGGTGTAGTTTTTGATATTTTACATAGAGTGTAATATATATTTACTGTAATTTTTGATATATTATTTACATTATAATATATACATTTGGTGTAATTTTTGATATTTTATGTACTGTATATTAAACATAATTACTGTAGTTTTTTATAGTTTATTTACAGTATATATAACACATATTTGGTGTACTTTTTGATATATTTTGTACAGAATGTAATGTATTTTTACTGAAATTTTTGATATTTTATTTACAGTATATAAAATGTGTTTGGTGTACTTTTATTAAATATTATATGTACAATATATGAAATATATTTACTGTACTTTTTGACATTTTATGTACAGTATATAAGATATATTTGGTGTCCTTTTGCTATTTTAAGTAAATTATATAATATATATTTTGTGTTCTTTTTGATAGTTTACATAGAGTGTAATATATATTTACTATCCTTTTTCATATTTTATTTAGAGTATATAATATACGTTTTGTGTAATTTTTTATATTTCATGTACAGTATATTAATGTAATTACTGTAGATTTTGATAGTTTTTTTAAAGTATATATAACACATATTTGGTATACTTTTTGATATTTTATGTACAGTACATTATATATATTTACTGTACTTTTTGATATTTTATTTCCGGTATATAAAATGCATTTGTTGTACTTTTAGTTAATATTATATGTACAATATATGAAATATATTTACTCTACGATTTGATATTTTATGTAGAGTATATAAGATATATTTGGTGTCCTTTTGATATTTTATGTAAATTACATAATATATATTTGGTGTAGTTTTTGATATTTTACATAGGGTGTGTCATATATATGTACTATCCTTTTTGATATTTTTTTACAGTCTTTAATATACATTTGGTGTAATTTTTGATATTTTACATACAGAATATTAAATATAATTACTGTAGTTTTTGATAGTTTATTAACAATATATATAACACATATTTGGTGTACTTTTTTATATTTTATGTACTGTATGTAATATATATTTACTGTATTTGTTGATTTTTTTTTACAGTATATAAAATGTATTTGGTGTACATTTACTTAATATTATATGTACAATATATGAACCATATTTACTGTAATTTTTGATATTTTATGTACAGTATATAATATATATTTGCTGTACTTTTGATATTTTATGTAAATTATATAATACATATTTGGTGTAGATTTTGATATTTTCCATAGGGTGTGTAATATATATTTACTGTAAATTTTGATATTTTATTCACTGTATATAATATACATTTGGTGTAATTTTTGATATTTAATGTACAGTATATTAAACATAATTACTGTAGCTTTTGATAGTTTATTTACAGTATATATAACCGATATTTGGTGTACTTTTGATATATTATGTACAGTATGTAATGTATATTTACTGAAATATTTGATATTTTATTTACAGTATATAAAATGTATTTGGTGTACTTTTAGTTAATATTATATGTTCAATATATGAAATATATTTACTGTACTTTTTGATATTTTATGTACAGTATATAACATATATTTGGTGTCCCTTTGATATTTTATGTCAATTATATAATATATATTTGGTGTAGTTTTTGATAATTTAAATAGAGTGTAATACATATTTACTGTCCTTTTTCATATTTTATTTAGAGTATATTATATATATTTGTTGTAATTTCTGATATTATATGTACAGTATATTAAATATAATTACTGTAGTTTTTCATAGTTTATTTACAGTATATATAACACATATTTGGTGTACTTTTTGATATTTTATGTACAGTATGTCATATATATTTACGGAACATTTTGAAATTTTATTTACAGTATATAAAATGTATTAGCTGTTCTTTTAGTTAATATTATATGTTCAATATATGAAACATATTTACTGTACTTTTTGATATTTTATGTACAGTAGATAAGATATATTTTGTGTCCTTTTGATATTTTATGTAAATTGTATAATGTATATTTGGTGTAGTTTTTGATATTTTACATAGAGTGTAATATATATTTACTGTATTTTTCATATTTTATTTACAGTATATAATATACATTTGGTGTAATTTTTGATATTTAATATAAAGTATATTAAACATAATTACTGTAGTTTTTGATAGTTTATTTACAGTATATATAACACATATTTGGTGTAATTTTGATGTTTTATGTACAGTATGTAATATATATTTACTGTAATTTTTGATATTTTATTCACACTGTATAAAATGTATTTGGTGTACTTTTAGTTAATATTATATCTACAATATATGAAATATATTTACTGTATTTTGATATTTTATGTACAGTATATAAGATATATTTGGTGTCCTTTTGATATTTTATGCCAATTATATAATATATATTTGGTGTAGATTGTGATATTTTACCTATGGTGTGTAATATATATTTACTGCACTTTTTGATATTTTATTTACACTTAATAATATACATTTGGTGTAATTTTTGATATTTTATGTACAGTATATTAAGTATAATTACTGTAGTTTTTGATAGTTTATTTACAGAATATATAACACATATTTGGTGTACTTTTTGCTATTTTATGTACAGTATGTAATATATATTTACTGTAATTTTTGATATTTTATTTACAGTATATAAAATGTATTTGGGGTTCTTTTAGTTAATATTATATGTACAATATATGAAATATATTTACTGTACATTTTGAAATTTTATGTACCCTATATAAGATATATTTGGTGTCCTTTTGATAAATTATGTAAATTATATAATATATATTTGGTGTAGTTTGTGATAATTTACATAGGGTGTGTAAAATATATTTACTGTACTTTTTGATATTTTATTTAAAGTTTATTGTACATTTGGTGTAATTTTTTATATTTTATTTACAGTATATTATATATAATTATTGTAGTATTTGATAGTTTATTTACAGTATATATAACACATATTTGGTGTACTTTTTGATATTTTATGTACAGTATGTAATATATATTTACTGTAATTTTTGATATTTTATTTACAGTACATAAAATGTATTTGGTGTACTTTTAGTTAATAATATATGAACAATATATGAAATATATTTACTGTACTTTTTGATATTTTATGTACAGTATATAAGATATATATGGTTTCCTTTTGATATTTTATGTAAATTATATAATATATATTTGGTGTAGTTTTTGATATTTTACATAGGGTGTGTAGTATATATTTACTGTCATTTTATAATTTATTTACAGTAAATGATATACATTTCGTGTAATTTTTGATATTTTATTTACAGTATATTAAATATAATTACTGTAGTTTTTGATAGTTTGTTTAGAGTATATACAACACATATTTGGTGTACTTTTTGATGTTTTATTTACAGTATGTAATATATATTTACTGTAATTTTTGATATTTTATTTACACTGTATAAAATGTATTTGGTGTACTTTTAGTTAATATTATATCTACAATACATGAAATATATTTACTGTATTTTGATATTTTATGTACAGTATATAAGATATATTTGGTGTCCTTTTGATATTTTATGCAAATTATATAATATATATTTGGTGTAGATTGTGATATTTTACCTATGGTGTGTAATATATATTTACTGTACTTTTTGATATTTTATTTACACTAAATAATATACAATTGGTGTAATTTTTGATATTTTATGTACAGTATATTAAATATAATTACTGTAGTTTTTGATAGTTTATTTATAGTATATATAACACATATTTGGTGTACATTTTGATATTTTATATACACTATGTAATATATACTTACTGTAATTTTTGATATTTTATTTACAGTACATAAAATGTATTTGGTGTACTTTTAGTTAATATTATATGTACAAGATATGAAATATATTTACTGTACATTTTGATGTTTTATATACAGTATATAAGGTTTATTTGGTGTCCTTTTGTTATTTTATGTAAGTTATATAATATATATTTGGTGTAGTTTGTGATATTTTACATAGGGCATGTAATATATGTTTACTGTACTTTTTGATAGTTTATTTACATTAAATAATATACATTTGGTGTAATTTTTGATATTTTATGTACAGTATATTAAATATAATTACTGTAGTTTTTGATAGTTTATTTACAGTATATATAACACATATTTGGTGTACTTTTTGATATTTAATGTACAGTATGTAATATATATTCACTGTAATTTTTGATATTTTATTTACAGTATATAAAATGTATTTGGTGTACTTTTAGTTAATATTATATGTACAATATATGAAATATATTTACTCTACCTTTTGATATTTTATGTACAGTATATAAGATATATTTGGTGTCCTTTTGATATTTTATGTAAATTATATAATATATACTTGGTGTAGATTGTGATAGTTTACATATGGTGTGTAATATATATTTAATGTACATTTTGATGTTTTATTTACACTATATAAATTGTATTTGGTGTACTTTTAGTTAATAATATATGTACAATATATGAAATATATTTTCTGTACTTTTGATATTTTATGTACAGTATATAAGATATATTTGGTGTCCTTTTGATATTTTATGTAAATTTAATAATATATATTTGGTGTAGATTGTGATATTTTACATATGGTGTGTAATATATATTTACTGTACTTTTTGAGATTTTATTTACGGTAAATAATATACATTTGGTGTAATATTTGATATTTTATATACAGTATATTAAATATAATTACTGTAGATTTTTATAGATAATTAACAGTATATATAACACATATTTGGTGTACTTTTTGGTATTTTATGTACAGTATGTAATATATATTTACTGTAATTTTTGATATTTTATTTACAGAATATAAAATGTATTTGTTGTACTTTTAGTTAATATTATATGTACAATATATGAAATATATTTACTGTACTTTTTGATATTTTATGTACAGTATATAAGGAATATTTGGTGTCCTTTTGGTATTTTATGTAAATTATATAATATATATTTGGTGTAGTTTGTGATATTTTACATAGGGTGTGTAGTATATGTTTGCTTACTAAACATAAAGTATGAAAACGTACACCAAATATGTGTTATATATCTATCAAAAACTACAGTAATTATATTTAATATACTCTACATAAAATATCAAACATTACACCAAATGTATATTATATACTGTAAATAAATATCAAAAAGGACAGTAAATATATATTACACACTGTACATAAAATATCAAAAACTACACCAAATACATATTATATAATTTACATAAAATATCAAAAGTACAGCAAATATATCTTATATACTGTACATAAAATATCAAAAATACAGTAAATATATTTCATATATTGTATACGTAATATTAACTAAAAGTACACCAAATACATTTTATATACTGTAAATAAAATATCAAAAAGAACAGTAAATATATATTACATCCTGTACTTAAAATATCAAAAAGTACACCGAATATGTGTAATATATACCGTAAGTTTACTATCAAAAACTACAGTAATTATATTTAATATACTGTACATAAAATATCAAAAATTACACCAAATGTATATTATATACTGTAAATAAATATCAAAAAGGACAGTAAATATATATTACACACTGTACATAAAATATCAAAAACTACACCAAATACATATTATATAATTTACATAATATAGCAAAAGTACACCAAATATATATTATATAGTGTACATAAAATATCAAAAAGTACAGTAAATATATTTCATATATTGTACATATAATATTAACTAAAGCTACACCAAATACAGTCTATATACTGTAAATAAATTATCAAAATGTACAGTAAATATATGTTACATACTGTACATAAAATATCCATAAGTACACCAAATATGTGTTACATATACTGTAAATATACTATCAAAAACTACAGTAATTATATTTAATATACTGTACATAAAATATCAAAAATTACACCAAATGTATATTATATACTGTAAATAAAATATGAAAAAGTCAGTAAATATACATTACACACCCTATGTAATATATAAAAACTACACCAAATATATATTATATAATTTACATAAAATATCAAAAGGACACAAATTATCTCTTATATACTGTATATAAAATATCAAAAAGTGCAGTAAATATGTTTTATATATTGTACATATAATATTAACTAAAAGTACACCAAATACATTTTATATAGTGTAAATAAAATATCAAAAATTACAGTACATATTTATTACATACTATACATAAAATATGAAAAAGTACACCAAATATGTGTTATATATACTGCAAATAAACTATCAAAAACTACAGTAATTATATTTAATATACTGTACATAAAATATCAAAAATAACACCAAATGTACATTATATACTGTAAATAAAATATCAAAAAGTACAGTAAATATATATTACGCACCCTATTTAAAATATCAAAAACTACACCAAATATATATTATATAATTTACATACAATATCAAAAGGACACCAAATACATCTTATATACTGTACATAATATATCAAAATTTACAGTAAATATAATTCATATATTGTACATATAATATTAACTAAAAGTACACCAAATACATTTTATATACTGTAAATAAAACCTCAAAAATTACAGAAAACATATATTACACACTGTACATAAATCATCAAAAAGTACACCAAATATGTGTTATATATACTGTAAACAAAATAACAAAAAATACAGTTATTATATTTAATATACTGTACATAAAATATCAAACATTACACCAAATGTATATTATAAACTGTACATAAATATCAAAAAGGACAGTAATTATATATTACACACTGTACATAAAATATCAAAAATTACACCAAATACATATTATATAAGTTACATAAAATATCAAACGGACAGCAAATATATCTTATATACTGTACATAAAATGTCAAAAATACAGTAAATATATTTCATGTATTGTATACGTAATATTAACTAAAAGTACACCAAACACATTTTATATACTGTAAATAGAATATCAAAAAGAACAGAAAATATATATTACATCATGCACTTAAAATATCAAAAAGTACACCGAATATGTGTGATATATACCGTAAGTTTACTATCAAATCTACAGTAATTATATTTAATATACTGTACATAAAATATCAAAAATTACAGCAAATGTATATTTTATACTCTAAATAAAATATCAAAAAGGAAACGAAATATATATTACACACCCTATGTAAAATATCAAAAACTACACCAAATATATATTATATAATTTACATAAAATATCAAAAGGACACCAAATATATCTTATGTACTGTACATAAAATATCAAAAAGTACAGTAAATATATTTCATATAATGTACATTTAATATTAACTAAAAGTACACCAAACACATTTTATATACTGTAAATACACTATCAAAATGTACAGTAAATATATATTACATACTGTACTTAAAATATCAAAAAGTACACCAAATATGTGATGTATACACTGTAAATAAACTATCAAAATCTACAGTAATTATGTTTAATATACTGTACATAAAATATCAAAAATATCAACAAATGTACATTATATACTGTAAAAAAATATCAAAAAGTATAGTCAATATATATTGCACATTCTATGTAAAATATGAAAAACTACACCAAATATATATTATATAATTTACATAAAATATCAAAAGGACACCAAGTATATATTATATACTGTACATAATATATCAAAAATTACAGTAAATATATTTCATATATTGTACATATAAAATTAACTAAAAGTACACCACATACATTTTATATACTGTAAATAAAATAACAAAAAGTACAGTAAATATATATTACATACTGTACATAAAATATCAGAAAGTACACCAAATATGTGTTATATATACCATAAGTTTACTATCAAAAACTACAGTAATTATATTTAATATACTGTACATAAAAAATCAAAAATTACACCAAATATATATTATATACTGTAAATAAAATATCAGAAATTACAGTAAATATATATTACACACCCTATGTAAAATATCAAAAACTACACCAAATATATATTATATAATTTACTTAATATATCAAAGGACAGCAAATATATCTTATATACTGTACATAAATTACCAAAAAGTACAGTAAATATATTTCATGTAGAGTACATATAATATTAACTAAAAGTACACCAAATACATATTATATACTGTACATAAAATATCAAAAATTACAGTACATATATTTCATATATTGTACATATAATATTAACTAAAACTACACCAAATTCATTTTATATACTGTAAATAAAATATCAAAAAATACAGTAAATATATATTACATAATGTACATAAAATATCAAGAATTACACCAAATGAATATTATATACTGTTAATAAAATATCAAAAAGTACAGTAAATATATATTACACAGCCTATGTAAAATATGAAAAACTACACCAAATATATATTATATAATTTACATAAAATATCAAAAGTACACCAAATATATATTATATACTGTACATAAAATATCAAACATTACAGTATATATATTTCATATATTGTACATATAATATTAACTAAAAGTACACCAGATATATTTTATATACTGTAAATAAAATACCAAAAATTACAGTAAATATATGTTACATACTGTACATAATATATCAAAAAGTACACCAAATAGGTGTTATAAATACTGTAAATAAACTATCAAAACTGCAGTAATTTTATTTAATACACTGCACATAATATATCAAAAATTACACCAAATGTATGTTATAAACTGTAAATAAAATATGAAAAAGTACAGTAAATATATATTACACACCCTATGTAAAATATCAAAAACTACACCAAATATATATTATATAATTTACATAAAATATCAAAAGGACAGCAAATATATCTTATATAGTGCACATAAAATATCAAAAACTACAGTAAATGTATTTCATATATTGTACATATAATATTAACTAAAAGTACACCAAATACATTTTATATACTGTAAATAAAATATCAAAAAGTACATTAAATATATATTACATACTGTACATAAAATTTGAAAAAGTACACCAAATATATGTAATATATACCGTAAGTTTACTGTCAAAAACTACAGTAATTATATTTAATATACTGTACATAAAATATCAAATAATACACCAAATGTATATTATATAATTTTCATAAAATATCAAAAGGACACCAAATATATCTTATGTACTGTACATAAAATATCAAAAAGTACAGTAAATATATTTCATATATTGTACATATAATATTAACTAAAAGTACACCAAACACATTTTATATACTGCAAATAAACTATCAAAGTGTACAGTAAATATATATTACATACTGTACTTAAAATATCAAAAAGTACACCAAATATGTGATATATATTGTAAATAAACTATCAAAAACTACAGTAATTATATTTACTATACTGTACATAAAATATCAAAAATTACACCAAACGTATATTATATACTGTAAATAAAATATCAAAAAAACACTCAATATGTATTACACATTCTATGTAAAATATGAAAAACTACACCAAATATATATTATTTAATTTACATAAAATATAAAATGTACACCAAATATATATTATATACTGTACATAAAATATCAAAAATTACAGTAAATATATTCATATATTGTACATATAATATTCACTAAAAGTACACCAAATACATTTTATATACTGTAAAAAAATACCAAAAATACCGCAAATATATATTACATACTGTACATAAAATATCAAAAAGTACACCAAATATGTGTAATATATACCGTAAGTTTACTATCAAAAACTACAGTAATTATATTTAATATACTGTACATAAAATATCAAAAAGTACACCAAATATATATTATGTACTGTAAATAAAATATTAAAAACTACATTAAATATATTTTATATACTGTACATGAAATATTAAAAAGTACACCAAATATATATTATATGCTGTAAATAAAATATCAAATTGCATAGTAAATATATTTTATATACTGTACGTGAAATATCAAAAAGTACAACAAATATATATTATATACTGTAAATAAAATATCAAAATATACACAAGATATATTTTATATACTGTACACAAAATATCAAAAAGTAAAACAAATATATATTATATACTGTAAATAAAATATAAAAACCTACAGTAAATATATTTTATATACTGTACATAAACGTCAAAGTAAAGCAAATATATATTATGTAATGTAAATAAAATATCAGAATATACAGAAGATATGTTATATATACTGTACACAAAATATAAAATAGTACACCATATATATTATGTACTGTAAATAAAATATAAATAACTACAGTAAATATATTTTATATTCTGTACATGAAATATCAAAAAGTACACCAAGTATATATTATATGCTGTAAATAAAATATCAAAGTGTACAGTAGATATATTGTATATACTCTACACAAAATATCAAAAGGTACACCAAAAGTATATTTTATACTGTAAATAAATATCAAAATGTACAGTAGATATATTGTATATACTGTACACAAAATATCAAAGAGTACACCAAATATATGTTATATACTGTAAATAAAATATCAAAAACTACAGTAAATATATTTCATATACTGTACATGAAATATCAAAATTACACCAAATATATATTATATGCTGTAAATAAAATACCAAAGTGTACGGTAAATATATTTCATATACTATACGTGAAATATCAAAAAGTACACCAAACATGTATTATATACTGTAAATAATATATCAAAAATTACAATAATTATATTTTATATACTGTACATAATTTGTCATAAAGTACACCAAATATATAGTATATACTGTAAATAAAATATCAAAAACTACAGTAAATATATTTTATATACTGTAAATAAGAGGTCTAAGTAATGCAAATATATATTATATACTGTAAATAAAATATCAAAATATACAGTAGATATATTGTATATACTGTACACAAAATATCAAAAAGTACACCAAATATATATTTTATACTGTGAATAAAATATCAAAATGTACAGTAGATATATTGTATATATTGTACATGAAATATCAAAAAGTACACCAAATATATATTATATACAGTAAATAAAGTATCAAAATGTACAGTAGATATATTGTATATACTGTACACAAAATATCAAAAAGTACACCAAATATATATTATATACTGTAAATAAAATATAAAAACTTACGGTAAATATATTTTATATACTGTACATAAAACGTCAAAGTAAACCAAATATATATTCTATACTATAAATAAAATATCAAAATGTACAGTATATATATTTTATATAGAGTACACAAAATATCAAAAATTACACTAAATATATACAATATACTGTAAATAAAATATAAAAAACAACAGGAAATATAATGTATATACTGTACATGAGATGTCAAAAAGTACAACAAATATATATTATATACTGTAAATAAAATATCAAAATATACAGTAAATATATTGTATATACTGTACACAAAATATCAAAAATTACACCAAATATATATTATATACTGCAAAGAAAATATCAAAATGTACAGTAGATATATTGTATATACTGTACACAAAATTTCAAAAAGTACACCAAATATATATTTTATACTTTGAATAAAATATCAAAATGTACAGTAGATATATTGTATCTACTGTACATGAAATATCAAAAAGTACACCAAATATATATTATATACTGTAAATAAAATATCAAAATGTACAGTAGATATATTGTATATACTGTACACAAAATATCAAAAAGTACACCAAATATATATTATATACTATAAATAAATATAAAAACCTACGGTAAATATATTTTATATACTGTACATAAAACGTCAAAGTAAACCAAATATATATTATATACTATAAATAAAATATCAAAATGTACAGTATATATATTTTATATAAAGTACACAAAATATCAAAAATTACACTAAATATATACTATATACTGTAAATAAAATATAAAAAACAACAGTAAATATATTGTATATACTGTACATGAAATGTCAAAAAGTACACCAAATATATATTATATACTGTAAATAAAATATCAAAATATACAGTAGATATATTGTATATACTGTACACAAAATATCAAAAATTACACCAAATATATGTTATCTACTGTAAAGAAAATATCAAAATGTACAGTAGATATATTGTATATACTGTACACAAAATATCAAAAAGTACACCAAACATATATTATATATGGTAAATAATATATCAAAAAGTACAGTAAGTATATTTTATATACTGTACATAATCTGTCAAATAGTACACAAAATATATATAATATACTGTAAATAAAATATCAAAAACTACAGTAAATATATTTTACATACTGTAAATAATAAGTATAAGGAAAGCAAATATATATTATGTACTGTAAATAAAATATCAAAATGAACAGTAGATATATTGTATATACTGTACACAAAATATCAAAAAGTACACCAAATATATAATATACTGTAAATAAAATATCAAAACCTACAGTAAATATATTTTATTTACTGTACATAAAATGTCAAAATGTACACCAAATATATATTATATACTGTAAACAAAATATCAAAAAGTACAGTAAATATATTATATATTATGTACATAAAATGTCAAAAAGTACACCAAGTATATATTATTTACTGTAAATAAAATATCAAAAACTAGAGTAAATATATTTTATATACTGCATATATAATATTTTCTAAAAGTACACTATAAAATATTATATACAGTAAAGGAAATATCAAAAAGTACAGTAAATATGTATTAAATACATTTCATAAAATATCAAAGAGTACCTTAAATATATATTACAAACAGTACATAAAATATCAAAAAGTACACAAAATATATATTATATACTGTAAATAAAATGTTGCAATGCACAGTACATATATTTTATATACTGTACGTGAAATATCAAAAAGTACACCAAATATATATTATATACTGTAAATAAAATATAAAAAACTACCGTAAATATATTTTATATACTGCACATGAAATATCAAAAAGTACACCAAATATATATTATATGCTGTTAATAAAATATCAAAATGTACAGTAAATATATTTTATATACTGTATGTGAAATATCAAAAAGTACACCAAATTTATATTATATATGGTAAATAAAATATCAAAATGTACAGTAGTTATAGTGTATATACTGTACACAAAATATCAAAAACTACACCAAATATATAATATATACTGTAGATAAAATATAAAATCCTACAGTAAATATATTTTATATACTGTACATAAAACATCAAAGTAAACCAAATATATATTATGTACTGTAAATAAAATATCAAAATCTACAGTATATATATTGTATATACTGTACACAAAATATCAAAAAGTACACCAAATATATATTATATATTGTAA
The DNA here is from genome assembly GCF_029289425.2 of Pan paniscus. Taxonomy (NCBI): domain Eukaryota; kingdom Metazoa; phylum Chordata; class Mammalia; order Primates; family Hominidae; genus Pan; species Pan paniscus. Next base: position 10,840,742 of record NC_073263.2, on the reverse strand, counting down.
ATAAAATATAAAAAACAACAGTAAATATATTGTATATACTGTACATGAAATATCAAAAAGTACACCAAATATATATTATATACTGTAAATAAAATATCAAAATGTACAGTAGATATATTGTATATGCTGTACACAAAAAATCAAAAAGTACACCAAATATATATTTTATACTGTGAATAAATTATCAAAATGTACAGTACATATATTGTATATACTGTACATGAAATATCAAAAAGTACATCAAATATATATTATATACTGTAAATAAAATATCAAAATGTACAGTAGTTATATTGTATATACTGTACACAAAATATCAAAAAGTACACCAAATATATATTATATACTGTAAATAAAATATAAAAATATAAGGTAAATATATTTTATATACTGTACATAAAACGTCAAAGTAAACCAAATATATATTATATACTGTCAAGAAAATATCAGAATGTACAGTATATATATTTTATATACAGTACACAAAATATCAAAAATTGCACCAAATATATATTATATAGTGTAAATAAAATATAAAAAACAACCATAAATATATTGTATATACTGTACATGACATGTCAAAAAGTACACCAAATGTATATTATATACTCTAAATAAAATATCAAAATGTACAGTAGATATATTGTATATACTGTTCACAAAATTTCAGAAAGTACACCAAATATATATTAGAAACTGTAAATAAAATATCAAAATGTACATTAGGTATATTGTATATACTGTACACAAAATATCAAAAAGTACACCAAATATGTATTATATACTGTAAATAAAATATCAAAATGTACAGTAGATATATTGTATATACTGTACACAAAATATCAAAAAGTACACCAAACATGTATTATATACTGTAAATAAAATATCAAAACTACAGTAAGTATATTTTATATAGTGTACATATTATGTCAAATATTACACCAAATATATAAAATATACTGTGAATAAAATATCAAAATCTACAGTAAATATATTTTATATAATGTAAATAATATGTATAAGGAAAGCAAATATATATTATATACTGTAAATAAAATATCAAAATGTACAGTAGATATATTGTATATACTGTACATAAAATGTCAAAAATTACACCAAGTATATATTATATACTGTAAATAAAATATCAAAAAGTACATTAAATATATTTTATATTATGTACATAAAATGTCAAAAAGTACACCAAGTATATATTATATACTGTAAATAAAATATCAAAAACTAGAGTAAATATATTTTATATACTGCATACATAATATTATCTAAAAGTACACTATAAAAATATTATAAACAGTAAAGGAAATATCAAAAATTACAGTAAATATGTATTGAATACATTTCAAAAAATATCAAAAAGTACACCAAATATATATTATATACTGTAAATAAAATGTTGCAATGCACAGTATATATATTTTATATACTGTACATGAAATATCAAAAAGTACACCAAATATATATTATATAGTGTAAATAATATATCACAAACAACAGTAAATATATTTTATATACTGAACATAAAATGTCAAAGTAAAGCAAACAAATATTATATACTGTAAATAAACTATGAAAATGTACAGTATATATACTATATATACTGTACACAAAATATCAAAAATCACAACTAATATATACTATATAGTTTAAATGAAATATAAAAAACTACAGTAAATATATTTTATATACTGTACATGAAATATCAAGAACTACACCAAATATATATTATATGCTGTAAACAAAATATCAAAATGAACAGTAAATATATTTCATATACTGTATATGAAATAACAAATAACACCAAATATATATAATGTAATGTAAATAAAATATGAAAATGTACAGAAGATATATTGTATATTCTGTACACAAAATATCAAAAAATACACCAAATATATATTATATACTGTCAATAAAATATAAAAAACTGCAGTGAATATAAGTCATATACTGTACATAATACGTCAAAGTACGCCAAATATATATTATATCCTGTAAATAATATATCAAAATGTACAGTAGATATATTGTATATAATGTACACAAAATATCAAAAAGTACACCAAACATATATTATATACTGTAAATAAAATATCAAAAAGTACAATAAGTATATTTTATATACTGTACATAATATGTCACAAAGTACACCAAATATATATTATATACCGTAAATAAAATATCAAAAACTACAGTAAATATATTTTATATACTGTACATGAAAGGTCTAAGTAAAGCAAATATATATTATATACCGTAAATAAAATATGAAAATGTACAGTAGATATATTGAATATAATGTACACAAAATATCAAAAAGTACACTAAATATATATTATATACTGTAAATAATATATCAAAAACTACAGAAAATATATTTTATATACTGTACATAAATTGTCAAATTAAAACAAATATATATTAAATAGTGTAAATAAAATATCAAAATAAACAGTAGATATATTGTAAATACTGTACACACAATATCAAAAAGTACACCAAATATATATTATATATTGTAAATAAAATATCAAATGCTACAGTAAGTATATTTTATTTACTATACATAAAATGTCAAAAAGTACACAAAATATATACTATATACCGTAAATAAAATATCAAAATGTACAGAAAATATATTTTATATAATGTACATGAAATATCAAAAAGTACACAAAATATATACTATATACTGTAAATAAAATATCAAAATGTACAGTAGATATATTGCATACACTGTACACAAAATATCAAAAAGTACACAAGATATATGTTATATACTGTATATAAAATATCAAAAACTACAGTAAATATATTTTATATACTGTACATAAAACGTCAAAGAAAAGCAAATATGTATTATGTACTGTAAATACAATATCAGAATGTACAGTAGATATATTTTATATACGGTACACAAAATATCACAAAGTACACCAAACATATATTATGTACCGTAAATAAAATATAAAAACATACAGTAAATATATTTTATATACTGTACATAAAACGTCAAAGTAAACCAAATATATATTATATACTGTAAATAAAATATCAAAATGTACAGTAGATATATTGTATATAAAGTACACAAAATATCAAAAAGTACACCAAATATATATTATATACTGTGAATAAAATATAAAAAACAACAGTAAATATATTTTATATGCTGTACATGAAATATCAAAAAGTACACCAAATATATAATATATACTGTAAATAAAAAATCAAAATGTACAGTAGATATATTTTATATACTGTACACAAAATATCAAAAATCACTCCTAATATATACTATATACTGTAAATGAAATATAAAAAACTACAGTAAATATATTTTATATACTGTACATGAAATATCAAAAACTACACCAAATATATATTATATGCTGTAAACAAAATATCAAAATGTACAGTAAATATATTTCATATACTGTACATGAAATAACAAATAACACCAAATATATATTATGTACTGTAAATAAAATATGAAAATGTACAGAAGATATATTTTATATTCTGTACACAAAAGATCAAAAAGTACACCAAATATATATTATATACTGTAAATAAAATATAAAAAACTGCAGTGAATATAAGTCATATACTGTACATAATATGTCAAAGTATGCCAAATATATATTATATACTGTAAATAATATATAAAAATGTGCAGTAGATATATTGTATATAATGTACACAAAATATCAAAAAGTACACCAAACATATATTATATACTGTAAATAAAATATTAGAAAGTACAATAAGTATATTTTATATACTCTAAATAATATGTCACAAAGTACACCAAATATATATTATATACTGTAAATAAAATATCAAAAACTACAGTAAATATATTTTATATACTGTACATGAAAGGTCTAAGTAAAGCAAATATATATTATATACTGTAAATAAAATACCAAAATGTACTGTAGGTATATTGTATATAATGTACACATAATATCAAAAAGTACACCAAATATATATTATATACTGTAAATAAAATATCAAAAGCTACAGAAAATATATTTTATATACTGTAAATAAAGTGTCAAAGTAAAACAAATATATATTAAATAATGTAAATAAAATATCAAAATAAACAGTAGATATATTGTAAATACTGTACACACAATATCAAAAAGTACACCAAATATATATTATATACTGTAAATAAAATATCAAATGCTACAGTAAATATATTTTATTTACTGTACATAAAATGTGAAAAAGTACACAAAATATATACTATATACTGTAAATAAAATATCAAAATGTACAGAAAATATATTATATATACTGTACATGAAATATCAAAAAGTACACAAAATATATACTATGTACTGTAAATAAAATATCAAAATGTACAGTAGATATATTGTATATACTGTACACAAAATATCAAAAAGTACACAAGATATATGTTATATACTGTATATAAAATATCAAAAACTACAGTAAATATATTTTATATACTGTACATAAAACGTCAAAGTAAAGCAAATATATATTATGTACTGTAAATAAAATATCAGAATGTACAGTAGATATATTTTATATACGGTACACAAAATATCAAAAAGTACACCAAACATATATTATGTAGTGTAAATAAAATATAAAAACCTACAGTAAATATATTTTATATACTGTACATAAAATGTCAAATTAAACCATATATATATTATATACTGTAAATAAAATATCAAAATGTACAGTAGATATATTGTATATACAGTACACAAAATATAAAAAACTACACCAAATATATACTATATACTGTAAATAAAATATAAAAAACTACAGTAAATATATTTTATATACTGTACATGAAATAGCAAAAAGTACACCAAATATATATTATATGCTGTAAATAAAATATCAAAATGTACAGTAAATATATTTTATATACTCTACGTGAAATATCAAAATGTACACCAAATATATAATATACTGTAAATAAAATATCAAAATATACAGTAGATATATTGTATATACTGTACACAAAACATCAAAAAGTACACCAAATATATATTATATACTATAAATAAAATATAAAAACACACAATAAATATATTTCATATACTGTACATTAAACGTCAATGTAAACCAAATATATATTACATTCTGTAAATAAAATATCAAAATGTAGAGTAGATATATTGTGTATACTGTACACAAAATATCAAAAAGTACACCAAATATATATTATATACTGTGAATAAGATATAAAAAACAACAGTAAATATATTTTATATACTGTACATGAAATATCAAAAAGTACACCAAATATATAATATATACTGTAAATAAAAAATCAAAATGTACAGTAGATATATTGTATATACTGTACACAAAATATCAAAAAGTACACCAAATATATATTTTATACTGTAAATAAAATATCAAAATATACAGTAGATATATTGTATATACTGTACACAAAATGTCAAAAAGTACACCAAATATATATTATATCCTGTAAATAAAATATCAAAATGTACAGTAGATATATTGTATATACTGTACACAAAATATTAAAAACTACACCAAACATGTATTATATACTGTAAATAAAATATCAAAACTACAGTAAGTACATTTTATATACTGTACATAATATGTCAAATAGTACACCAAATATATATAATATACTGTAAATAAAATATCAAAAACTACAGTAAATATATTTTATATACTGTAAATAATAAGTCTAAGGAAAGCAAATATATAATATATTGTAAATAAAATATCAAAATGTACAGTAGATATATTGTACATACTGTAAACAAAATATCAAAAAGTACACCAAATATATATTTTATACTGTAAATAAAATATCAAAATATACAGTAGATATATTGCATATACTGTGCACAAAATATCAAAAGTACACCAAATACATATTATATACTCTAAATAAAATATCAAAAACTACAGTAAATATATTTTATATAGTGTACATAAAATGTGAAAAAGTACACTAAATATATATTATATACTGTAAAGAAAGTATCAAAATGTACATGAGATATATTGTGTAAACTGTACACAAAATATCAAAAAGTCCACCAAATATATATTATATACTGTAAATAAATATCAAAATGTACAGTAGATATATTGTATATGCTGTACAGAAAATATCAAAAAGTACACGAAACATATATTATATACTGTAAATAAAATATCAAAAAGTACAATAAGTATATTTTATATACTGTACATAATATGTCAAAAAGTACACCTAATATATATTATACACTGTAAATAAAATATCAACAACTATAGTAAATGTATTTTATATACTGTAAATAAAAGGTTTAAGTAAAGCAAATATATATTTTATACTGTAAATAAAATATCAAAATGTACAGTAGATATATTGTATATACTGTACACAAAATATCAAAAAGTACACCAAATATATATTATATACTGTAAATAAAATATCAAAACCTCCAGTAAATATATTTTATTTACTGTACATAAAATGTCAAAAAGTACACCAAATATATATTATATACTGTAGATAAAATATCAAATTGTACAGAAAATATATTTTATATACTGTACATGAAATATCAAAAAGTACACCAAATATATATCATATTCTGTAAATAAAGTATCAAAATGTACAGTAGAAATATTGTATATAATGTACACAAAATATCAAAAAGTACAAAAAATATATGTTATATACTGTAAATAAAATATTAAAAACTACAGTAAATATATTTTATATACTGTACATAAAACGTCAAAGTAAAGCAAATATATATTATGTACTGTAAATAAAATATCAGAATGTACAGTGGATATATTGTATATAGTGTACACAAAATATCAAAAAGTACACCAAATATATATTATATACTGTAAATAAAATATAAAAACTACAGTAAATATATTTTATATACTGTACATGAAATATCAAAAAGTACACCAAGTATATATTATATGCTGTAAATAAAATATCAAAGTGTACAGTAAATATATTTTATACACTGTACGTGAAATATCAAATAGTACACCAAAAATATATTATATACTGTAAATAAAATATCAAAATGTACAGTAGAGATATTGTATATACTGTACACAAAATATCAAAAAGTACACCAAACATGTATTATATACTGTAAATAAAATATCAAAACTACAGTAAGTATATTTCATATACTGTACATAATATGTCAAAAAGTACACCAAATATATATTATGTACTGTAAATAAAATATCAAAAAGTACAGTAAATATATTTTATTTTATGTACATAAAATGTCAAAAAGTACACCAATTATATATTATATACTGTAAAGAAAATATCAAAAACTAGAGTAAATATATTTTATATGCTGCATATATAATATTACTTAAAAGTACACAATAAAAATATTATATACATTGAAGGAAATATCAAAAAGTACAGTAAATATCTATTACATACATTTCATAAAATATCAAATATTATCTTAAATATATATTCCATACAGTACATAAAATCTCAAATAGTACACCAAATATATATTATATACTGTAAATAAAATGTTGCAATGCACAGTATATATATTTTATATACTGTACATGAAATATCAAAAAGTACACCAAATATATATTATATGCTGTAAATAAAATATAAAAATGTACAGAAAATATATTTTAAATGCTGTGCATCTAATATCAAAAAGTACACCAAATACATATTATATACTGTAAATAAAATATCAAAATATGCAGTAGGTATATTGTATATACTGTGCACAAAATATCAAAAAGTACACCAAATACATATTATATACTCTAAATAAAATATCAAAAACTACAGTAAATATATTTTATATAGTGTACATAAAATGTGAAAAAGTACACCAAATATATATGATATACTGTAAACAAAATATCAAAATGTACAGGAGATATATTGTATATACTATACACAAAATATCAAAAAGTCAACCAAATATACATTATATACTGTAAATAAAATATCAAAATGTACAGTAGATATATTGTATATACTGTACACAAAATATCAAAATGTACACCAAACATATATTATATACTGTAAATAAAATATCAAAAAGTACAATAAGTATATTTAATATACTGTACATAATTTGTCAAAAAGTACACCTAATATATATTATATACTGTAAATAAAATATCAAAAACTACAGTAAATATATTTTATATAATGTAAATAAAAGGTCTAAGTAAAGCAAATATATATTTTATACTGTAAATAAAATATCAAAATGTACTGTAGATATATTGTATATACTGTACACAAAATATCAAAAAGTACACCAAATATATATTATATACTGTAAATAAAATATCAAAACCTACAGTAAACATATTTTATTTACTGTACATAAAATGTCAAAAAGTACACCAAATACATATTATATACTGTACATAAAATATGAAATTGTACAAAAAATATATTTTATATACTGTACATGAAATATCAAAAAGTACACCAAATATATATTATATTCTGTAAATAAAGTATCAAAATGTACAGTAGATATATTGCATATAATGTACACAAAATATCAAAAAGTACACCAAATATAAGATATATACTGTAAATAAAATATTAAAAACTACAGTAAATATAATTTATATACTGTACATAAAACGTCAAAGTAAAGCAAATATATATTATGTACTGTAAATAAAATATAAGAATGTACACTGGATATATTGCATATAGTGTACACAAAATCTCAAAAAGTACACCAAATATATATTATATACTGTAAATAAAATATAAAAACTACAGTAAATATATTTTATATACTGTAGATGTAATATTAAAAAGTACACCAAGTATATATGATATGCTGTAAATAAAATATCATAGTGTACAGTAAATATATTTTATACACTGTACGTGATATATCAAAAAGTACACCAAAAATATATTATATAGTGTAAATTAAATATCAAAATGAACAGTAGATATATTGTATATACTGTACACAAAAGATCGAAAAGTACACCAAATATATATTATATACTCTAAATAAAATATAAAAACCTACTGTAAATGTATTTTATATACTGTAAATAAAACGTCAAAGTAAACCAAATATATATTATATACTCTAAATAAAATATCAACATATACAGTAGATATATTGTATATACTGTACACAAAATATCAGAAAGTACACCAAATATATATTATATACTGTGAATAAAATATAAAAAACAACAGTAAATATATTTTATATACTTTACATGAAATATCAAAAAGTACACAAAATATATAATATATACTGTGAATAAAATATCAAAATGTACAGTAGATATATTGTATATACTGTACACAAAATATCAAAAAGTACACCAAATATAAATTTTATACTGTAAATAAAATATCAAAATGTACAGTAGATACATTGTGTATACTGTACACAAAATATGAAAAAGTACACCAAATATATATTTTATACTGTAAATAAAATATCAAAAAGTACAAGTATATTTTATATACTGTACATAATATGTCAAAAATTACACCAAATATATATTATATGCTGTAAATAAAATATCAAAAACTGCACTAAATATATTTTATATTCTGTACATAAAATGTCAAAAAGTACACCAAATATATACTATATACTCTAAAGAAAATATCAAAATATACAGTAGATATATTATATACTGTACACTAAATACCAAAAAGTACACCAAATATATATTATATACTGTAAATAAAATATCAAAATGTAGAGTAGATATATTGTATATACTGTACACAAAATATCAAAAAATACACCAAATATATATTATATACTGTAAATAAAATATAAAAATGTACAGTAGATATATTGTATATACTGTACACAAAATATCAAAAACTACACCAAACAAATATTATATACTGTAAATAAAATATCAAAAAGTACAAGTATATTTTATATACTGTACATAATATGTCAAAAATTACACCAAATATATATTATATGCTGTAAATAAAATATCAAAAAGTACAGTAAATATATTTTATATACTGTACATGAAATATCAAAAAGTACAACAAATATATATTATATACTGTAAATAAAATATCAAAATGTACAGTAGATATATTGTATATACTGTACCCAAAATATAAAAAAGCACTCCAAATATATATTATATACTGTAAAAAAATTATAAAAACCTACACTAAATATATTTTATATACTGTACATAAAAAGTCAAAGTAAACCAAATATATATTATGTACTGTAAATAAAATATCAGAATGTACAGTAGATATATTATATATTCTCTACACAAAATATCAAAAAGTACACCAAACATATATTAGATAGTGTAAATAAAATATAAAACACTACAGTAAATATATTTTATATACTCTACATGAAATATCAAAAAGTACACCAAATATATAATATATACTGTAAATAAAATATAAAAACCTATTTACTGTACATAAAATGTCAAAAAGTAAACCTAATATAAAATATACTGTAAATAAAATATCAAAATACACCGTAGATATATTGTACATACTGTACAGAAAATATCAAAAATTACTCCAAATATATACTATATACTGTAAATAAAATATCAAAATGTACAGAAAATATATTTTATATACTGTACATGAAATATCAAAAAGTACACCAAATATATATTATATACTGTAAATGAAATATCAAAATATGTAGTAGATATATTGTATATACTGTACACACAATATCAAAAAGTACACCAAATATATGTTATATACTGTAAATAAAATATCAAAAACTACAGTAAACATATTTTATATACTGTACATGAAACATCAAAAATACACCAAATATTTATTAAATGCTGTATATAAAATATCAAAATGTACAGTAAGTATATTTTATATACTGTATATGAAATATCAAAAAGTACACGAAATATATATTATATACTCTAAATATAATATCAAAATGTACAGTAGATATATTTGATTTACTGTACACAAAATATCAAAAAGTACACCAAACATATAGTTTATACTGTAAATAAAATATAAAATCCTACAGTAAATATATTTTATATACTGTACATAAAACGTCAAAGTAAACCAAATATATATTATACACTGTAAATAAAACATCAAAATGTACAGTAGATATAATTTATATACTGTACACAAAATATCAAAAATACACCAAACATATATTATATACTGTAAATAAAATATCGAAAAGTACAATAAGTATATTTTATATACTGTACATAATATGTCAAAAAACACACCAAATATATATTATATACTGTAAATAAAATATCAAAAACTACAGTAAATAAATTTTATATACTGCACATAAAACGTCAAAGTAAAGCAAATATATATTATGTACTGTAAATAAAATATCAGAATGTACAGTAGATATATTGTATATACTGTACACAAAATATCAAAAAGTACACCAAATATATAGTATGTACTGTAAATAAAATATAAAACACTACAATAAATATATTTTATATACTCTACATGAAATATCAAAAAGTACACCAAATATATATTATATACAGTAAATAAAATATCAAAATGTACAGTAGATATACTGTATATACTCTACACAATATATAAAAAATACACCAAATATATATAATATACTGTAAATAAAATATAAAAAAAACAGTAAATATATTTTATATACTGTACAGGAAATATCAAAAAGTACACCAAATATATATTATATACTGTAAATAAAATATCAAAATGTACAGTAGATATATTGCATCTACTGTACACAAAATATCAAAAAGTACGCCCAATATATTGTACGCTGTAAATAAAATATAAAAATGTACAGAAAATATATTTTATATACTGTACATGAAATATCAAAAGGTACACCAAATATATATTATGTACTGTAAATAAAATATGAAAATATACAGTAGATATATTGTATATACTGTACACAAAATATCAAAAAGTACACCAAATACATATTATATACTCTAAATAAAATATCAAAAACTACAGTAAATATATTTTATATACTGTACATAAAATGTCAAAAACTACACCAAATATGTATTATATACTGTAAAGAAAATATCAAAATATACAGGAGACATATTGTATATACTGTACACAAAATATCAAAAAGTACACCAAACATATATTATATACTGTAAATAAAATATCAAAATGTACAATAAGTATATTTTGTATACTGTACATAATATGTCAAAAAGTACACCAAATATATATTATATACTGTAAATAAAATATCAAAATGTTCAGTGGATATAGTTTATATAATGTATAAAAAATATCAAAAAGTACACCAAATATGTATTATATCTACTGCAAATAAACTATCAAAAATTACAGTAATGATATTTTATATAGGGTACATAAATTATCAAATACTACACCAAATATATATTACATACAGTAAATAATATATCAAAAATTACAGTAAATATCGTTGACATACTGTACATATACTATTGTGTAAAATACACCAAATATATAGTATACACGGAAATAAAATATAAAAAGGTACAGTAAATATATATTACATACTGTCCATATAATATAAAAAGTCCACCAAATATATATCATATGCTGTACATAAAATATCAAAAAAACAGTAAATGTATTTTATATACTGTACATAAAATACCAAAAATTACACCAAATGTATAATATATAGTGTATATAACATATCAAAATACAGTAAATATATATTACATCTTGTACATAAAATATCAAAAACTACAGTAAATATCTTTTAATTACTCTATATAAAACGTCAAAGTAAAGCAAATATATATTATGTACTGTAAATAAATTATCAGAATATACAGTAGATATATTGTATATACTGTACATAAAATATCAAAAAGTACACCAAGTATATATTATATACTGTAAATAAAATACAAAAAACGACAGTAAATATATTTTATATACTGTAAAAAAATATCAAAAAGTACACCAAATATATATTATATGCTGTAAATAAAATATTAAAATGTACAGTAAATATATGTTATAAACTGTACGTGAAATATCAAAAATTACACCAAATATGTATTATATACTGTAAATAAAATATCAAAATGTACAGTAGATATATTGTATATACTGTACACAAAATATCAAAAAGTACACCAAATATATATTATATACTGTAAATAAAATATAAAAAACTATGGTAAATATATTTTCTATACTGTACATAAAACTTCAAAGTAAACCAGATATATATTATATAGTGTTAATAAAATATAAAAATGTACAGTAGATACATTGTATATACTGTACACAAAATATCAAAAAGTACACAAAATATATATTATGTACTGTACATAAAATATCAAAAACTACAGTAAATATATTTTATATACTGTACTTAAAACGACAAATTGAACCAAATATATAATATAGTGTAAATAAAATATCAAAATGTACAGTATATATATTGTATATTCTGTACACAAAATATCAAAAAGTACACCACATGTATATTATATATTGTAAATAAAATATCAAAAACTACAGTAAATATATTTTATATACTGTACATAAAATGTCAAAAAGTTCACCAAATATATATTATATACTCTAAACAAATTATCAAAATATACAGTAGATATCTTGTATATACTGTACACAAAATATCAAAAAGTACACCAAATATATACTCTATACTCTAAATAAAATATAAAAAACTAGAGAAAATATGTTTTATATACTGAACATGAAATATCAAAAAGTACACCGAATATATATTATATGCTATAAACAAACTATTAAAATGTACAGTAAATATATTTTATATACTGTACATGAAATATCAAAAAGTACACCAAACATATATTATATACTGTAAATAAAATATCAAAATGTACAGAAGATATATAGTATGTACTGTACACAAAATATCAAAACGTACACCAAATATATACAATATACTGTAAATAAAGTATCAAAGTGTACAGTAGATATATTGTATATACTGCACACAAAATATCAAAAAGTACACCAAATATATACAATATGCTGTAAATAAAATATCAAAGTGTACAGTAAATATATTTGATATACTCTACATGAAATATCAAAAAGTACATGAAATATATATTATATACTGTAAATAAAATATCAAAATGTACAGTAGATATATTGTATATATTGTACACAAAATATCAAAAATTACACCAAATATATATTATATACTGTAAATAAAATATGAAAACCTACAGTAAACATATTTCATATACTGTACATAAAACCTCCAAGTATACCAATTATATATTATGTAATGTAAATAAAATATCAGAATCTACAGTTAGTTAATTTTATATGTACAATATATGAAATATATTTACTGTACTTTTTGATATTTTATATACAGTATATAAGATATATTTGCTGTCCTTTTGATATTTTATGTAAATTATATAATATATCTTTGGTGTAGTTTTTGATATTTTACATAGGGTGTGTAACATATATTTACTGTATTTTTGATATTTTATTTACAGTATATAATGTACATTTGGTGTAATTTTTGATATTTTATGTACAGTATATTAAATATAATTACTGTAGTTTTTGATAGTTTATTTACATTATAAATAACACATATTTGGTGTACTTTTTGATATTTTATGTACAGTATGTAATATATATTTACTGTACTTTTTGATATTTTATTTACACTATATAAAACATATTTGGTGTACTTTTAGTTAATATTATATTTTCAATATATGAAATATATTTACTGTACATTTTGATATCTTATGTATAGTAAATAAGTCATATTTGTTGTTCTTTTGATATTTTATGTGAATTATACAATATATATTTGGCGTAGTTTTTGATATTTTACATAGAGTGTAATATATATTTACTGTACATTTTCATATTTTATTTACAGTATATAATATACATTTGGTGTAATTTTTGATATTTTATGTACAGTATATGAAATATAATTACTGTAGTTTTGATAGTTTATTTACAGTATATATAACACATATTTGGTGTACTTTTTGATATATTGTGTACAGTATGTAATATATATTTACTGAATTTTTGATATTTTATTTAGAGTATATAAGATGTATTTGGTGTAGTTTTAGTTAATATATGTACAATATATGAAATATATTTGCTGTACTTTTTGATATTTTATGTACAGTATATAATATATATTTGGTGTACTTTTGATATTTTTTGTAATTTATATAATATATATTTTGTGTAGTCTTTGATATTTTACGTAGAGGGTAATATATATTTACTGTCCTTTTTGATATTTTATTTAGTGTATAGAATATATATTTGGTGTAATCTTTGATATTTTATGTACAGTATATTAAATATAACTACTGTAGTTTTGATAGTTTATTTACAGCATATATAACACATATTTGGTGTACTATTTGATATTTTATGTACAGTATGTAATATATATTTACTGTTTTTTTGATATTTTATTTACAGTATATAAAATGTATTTGGTGTACATTTAGTTAAAATTACGTATACAATATATGAAATATATTTACTGTACTTTTTGATATTTTATGTATAGTATATAAGATATATTTGCTGACATTTTGATATTTTAAGTAAATTATATAATATATATTTGGTGTAGTTTTTGATATTTTACATAGGATGTGTAGTATATATTTACTGTCCATTTTGATATTTTATTTAGAGTATATAATATACATTTGGTGTAATTTATGATATTTTATGTATAGTATATTAAATATAATTACTGTAGTTTTTAATAGTTTATTTACAGTATATATAACTCATATTTGGTGTACCTTTTGATAATTTATGTACTGTATGGAATATATATTTACTGTATTTTTGATATTTTATATGCCGTATATAAAATGTATTTGGTGTACTTTTAGTTAATAATATATGTACAATATATGAAATATATTTACTGTACTTTTTGATATTTTATGTATTGTATATAAGATATATTTGCTGTCCTTTTGATATTTTATGTATATTATATAATATATATTTGGTGTATATCTTGATATTTTACATAGGGTGTGTAATATATATTTACTGTAGTTTTTGATTTTTTATTTACAGTATATAACATACATTTGGTGTAATTTTTGATATTTTATGTACACTATATTAAATATAATTACTATAGTTTTGATAGTTTATTTACAGTACATATAACACATATTTGGTGTACATTTTGATATATTATGTACAGGATGTCATAAATATTTACTGTACATTTTGATAGTTTATTTACAGTATATAAAATGTGTTTGGTGTACTTTTACTTAATATTATATGTACTATATATGAAATATATTTACTGTACTTTTTGATATTTTATTTAGAGTATATAATATAGTTTTGGTGAAATTTTTGATATTTTATGTACAGTATATTAAATATAATTACTGTAGTTTTTGATAGTTTATTTACAGTATATATAACACATATTTGGTGTAACTTTTGATATTTTATGTACAGCATATAATATATGTTTACTGTAATTTTTGATATTTTATTTACAGTATATAAAATGTATTTGGTGTACTTTTAGTTAATATTATATGTACAAAATATGAAATATATTTACTGTACTTTTTGATATTTTATGTACAGTATATAATATATATTTGGTGTACTTTTGATATTTTATGTAAATTATATAATATATACGGTGTAGTTTTTGATATTTTACATAGAGTGTAATATATATTTACTGTCCTTTTTGATATTTTATTTAGAGTGTATAATATACATTTGGTGTAATTATTGACATTTTATGTACAGTATATTAAATATAATTACTGAAGATTTTGATAGTTTATTTACAGTATATATAACACATATTTGGTGTACTTTTTGATATTTTATGTACAGTAGATAATATATACTTACTGTAGTTTTTGATATTTTATTTACAGTATATAAAATGCATTTCGTGTAGTTTTAATTAATATTATATGTACAATATATGAAATATATTTACTGTACTTTTTGATATTTTATGTACATTATATAATATATATTTGGTGTACTTTTGATATTTTATGTAAATTATATAATATATATTTGGTGTAGTTTTTGATATTTTACATAGAGTATAATATATATTTACTGTCCTTTTTGATATTTTATTGAGTGTATAATATACATTTGGTGAAATTTTTGATATTTTTTGTACAGTATATTAAATATAATTACTGAAGATTTTGATAGTTTATTTACAGTATATATAACACATATTTGGTGTACTTTTTGATATTTTATGTACGGTAGATAATATATACTTAGTGTAATCTTTGATATTTTATTTACAGTATGTAAAATGTATTTGTTGTTCTTTTAGTTAATATTATATGTACATTATATGAAATATATTTACTGTACTTTTTGATATTTTATGTACATTATATAATATATATTTGTTGTACTTTTGATATTTAATGTAAATTATATAATATATATTTGGTGTAGTTTTTGATATTTTACATAGAGTGTAATATATATTTACTTTCCTTTTTGATATTTTATTTAGAATGTATAATATACATTTGGTGTAATTATTGATATTTTATGTACAGTATATTAAATATAATTACTGAAGATTTTGATAGTTTATTTACAGTATATATAACACATATTTGGTGTACTTTTAGATATTTTATGTACAGTAGATAATATATACTTACTGTAATTTTTGATATTTTATTTACAGTATATAAAATGTATTTGGTGTAGTTTTAGTTAATATTATATGTACAATATATGAAATATATTTACTGTACTTTTTGATATTTTAGGTACAGTATATAATATATATTTGGTGTACTTTTCATATTTTATGTAAGTTATATAATATATATTTGCTGTAGTTTTTGATATTTCACATAGGGTGTGTAATATATATTTACTTTCTTTTTGATATTTTATTTAGAGTATATAATATACATTTGGTGTAATTTTTGATATTTTATGTACAGTATATTAAATATAATTACTGTAGTATTTGATAGTAAACTTACGGTATGTATTACACATATTTGGTGTACTTTTTGATATTTTATGTACAGTATGTAATATATATTTTCTGTTCTTTTTGATATTTTATTTACAGTATACAAAATGTATTTGGTGTACTGTTTGTTAATATTAAGTATACAATATATGAAATATATTTACTGTACTTTTTGATATTTTATGTACAGTATATAATATATATTTGGTGTACTTTTGATATTTTATGTAAATTATATAATATATATTTGGTGTAGTTTTTGATATTTTACATAGAGTGTAATATATCTTTACTGTCTTTGTGATATTTTATTTAGATTGTATAATATTCATTTGGTGTAATTTTTGATATTTTATGTACAGTATATTAAATATAATTACTGAAGATTTTGATAGTTTATTTACAGTATATATATCACATATTTGGTGTACTTTTTGATATTTTATGTACAGTAGATACTATATACTTACTGTAATTTTTGATATTTTATTTACAGTATATAAAATGTGTTTGGTGTAACTTTAGTTAATATTATATGTACAATATATGAAATATATTTACTGTACTTTTTGATATTTTATGTACAGTATATAATATATATTTGGTGTACTTTTGATATTTTATGTAAATTATAGAATATATATTTGGCGTAGTTTTTTATATTTTACATAGAGTGTAATATATATTTACTGTCATTTTTGATATTTTATTTAGAGTGTATAATATACCTTTGGTGTAATTATTGATATTTTATGTACAGTATATTAAATATAATTACTGAAGGTTTTGATAGTTTACAGTATATATTACACATATTTGGTTTAATTTTGATATTTTATGTACAGTAGATACTATATACTTACTGTAATTTTTGATATTTTATTTACAGTATGTAAAATATATTTGGTGTACTTTTAGTTAATATTATATGTACAACATATGAAATATATTTAATATACTTTTTGATATTTTATGTACAGTGTATAATATATATTTGGTGTAATTTTGATATTTAATGTAAATTATATAATATATATTTGGTGTAGTTTTTGATATTTTACATAGAGTGTAATATATATTTACTGTCTTTTTTGATATTTTATTTGGAGTGTATAATATACATTTGGTGTAATTATTGATATTTTATGTACAGTTTATTAAATATAATTGCTGAAGATTTTGATAGTTTATTTACAGTATATATAACACATATTTGGTGTACTTTTTGATATTTTATGTACAGTAGATAATATATACTTACTGTAATTTTTCATATTTTATTTACCGTATGTAAAATGTATTTGGTGTACTCTTAGTTAATATTATATGTACAATATATGAAATATATTTACTGTACTTTTTGATATTTTATGTACAGTATATAATATATATTTGGTGTACTTTTGAAATATTATGTAAATTATATAATATATATTTGGTGTAGTTTTTGATATTTTACATAGTGTGTGTAATATATATTTACTGTCCTTTTTGATATTTTATTTAGAGTGTATAATATACATTTGTTGTAATTTTTGATATTTTATGTACAGTATATTAAATATAATTACTGAAGATTTTGATAGTTTATTTACAGTATATATAACACATATTTGGTGTACTTTTTGATATTTTATGTACAGTAGATAATATATACTTACTGTAATTTTTTATATTTTATTTACAGTCTGTAAAATGTATTTGGTGTAGTTTTAGTTAATATTATATGTACAATATATGAAATATATTTACTGTACTTTTTGATATTTTATGTACAGTATATAATATATATTTGGTGTACTTTTGATATTTTATGTAAATTATATAATATATATTTGATGTAGTTTTTGATATATTACATAGAGTGTAATATATATTTACTGTCCTTTTTGATATTTTACTTAGAGTGTATAATATACATTTGGTGTAATTTTTGATATTTTATGAACAGTATATTAAATATAATTACTGAAGATTTTGATAGTTTATTTAGAGTATACATAACACATATTTGGTGTACTTTTTGATATTTTATGTACAGTAGATAATATATACTTACTGTAATTTTTGATATTTTATTTACAGTATGTAAAATGTATTTGGTGTACATTTAGTTAATATTATATGAACAATATATGAAATATATTTACTGCACTTTTTGACATTTTATGTACAGTATATAATATATATTTGGTGTACTTTTGATATTTTATGTAAATTATATTATATATATTTTGTGTAGTTTTTGATATTTTACATAGAGTGTAATATATATTTACTGTCCTATTTGATATTTTATTTAGGGTGCATAATATACATTTGGTGTAATTTTTGATATTTTATGTACAGTATATTAAATATAATTACTGAAGATTTTGATAGTTTATTTACAGTATATATAACACATATTTGGTGTACTTTTTGATATTTTATGTACAGTAGATAATATATACTTACTGTAATTTTTGATATTTTATTTACAGTATGTAAAATGTATTTGGTGTACTTTTAGTTAATATTATATGTACAATATATGAAATATATTTACTGTACTTTTTGATATTTTATGTACAGTATGTAATATATATTTGGTGTACTTTTGATATTTTATGTAAATTATATAATATATATTTGGTGTAGTTTTTGATATTTTACATAGAGTGTAATATATATTTACTGTCCTTTTTGATATTTTATTTAGAGTGTATAATATACATTTGGTGTAATTTTTGATATTTTATGTACAGTATATTAAATATAATTACTGAAGATTTTGATAGTTTATTTAAAGTATATATAACACATATTTGGTGTACTTTTTGATATTTTATGTTCAGTAGATAATATATACTTACTGTAATTTTTGATATTTTATTTACAGTATGTAAAATGTATTTGGTGTAGTTTTAGTTAATAGTATATGTACAAAATATGAAATATATTTACTGTACATTTTGATATTTTATGTACAGTATATAATATATATTTGGTGTACTTTTGATATTTTATGTAAATTATATAATATATACGGTGTAGTTTTTGATATTTTACATAGGGTGTAATATATATTTACTGTCCTTTTTGATATTTTATTTAGAGTGTATAGTATACATTTGGTGTAATTATTGATATTTTATGTACAGTATATTAAATATAATTACTGAAGATTTTTATAGTTTATTTACAGTATATATAACACATATTTGGTGTACTTTTTGATATTTTATGTACAGTAGAT
This sequence comes from Pan paniscus, assembly GCF_029289425.2. Taxonomy (NCBI): domain Eukaryota; kingdom Metazoa; phylum Chordata; class Mammalia; order Primates; family Hominidae; genus Pan; species Pan paniscus. The sequence goes on along the minus strand of NC_073263.2, from coordinate 10,819,430 downwards.
AATATATACTTACTCTAGTTTTTGATATTTTATTTACAGTATATAAAATGCATTTGGTGTAGTTTTAATTAATATTATTTGTACAATATATGAAATATATTTACTGTACTTTTTGATATTTTATGTACATTATATAATATATATTTGGTGTACTTTTGATATTTTATGTAAATTATATAATATATATTTGGTGTAGTTTTTGATATTTTACATAGAGTATAATATATATTTACTGTCCTTTTTGATATTTTATTTAGAGTGTATAATATACATTTGGTGTAATTTTTGATATTTTATGTACAGTATATTAAATATAATTACTGAAGATTTTGATAGTTTTTTTACAGTATATATAACACATATTTGGTGTACTTTTTGATATTTTATGTACGGTAGATAATATATACTTAGTGTAATTTTTGATATTTTATTTACAGTATGTAAAATGTATTTGTTGTTCTTTTAGTTAATATTATATGTACATTATATGAAATATATTTACTGTACTTTTTGATATTTTATGTACATTATATAATATATATTTGTTGTACTTTTGATATTTTATGTAAATTATATAATATATATTTGGTGTAGTTTTTGATATTTTACAAAGAGTGTAATATATATTTACTTTCCTTTTTGATATTTTATTTAGAATGTATAATATACATTTGGTGTAATTATTGATATTTTATGTACAGTATATTAAATATAATTCCTGAAGATTTTGATAGTTTATTTACAGTATATATAACACGTATTTGGTGTACTTTTAGATACTTTATGTACAGTAGATAATATATACTTACTGTAATTTTTGATATTTTATTTACAGTATATAAAATGTATATGGTGTAGTTTTAGTTAATATTATATGTACAATATATGAAATATATTTACTGTACTTTTTGATATTTTAGGTACAGTATATAATATATATTTGGTGTACTTTTCATATTTTATGTAAGTTATATAATATATATTTGGTGTAGTTTTTGATATTTCACATAGGGTGTGTAATATATATTTACTTTCTTTTTTGATATTTTATTTAGAGTATATAATATACATTTGGTGTAATTTTTTATATTTTATGTACAGTATATTAAATATAATTACTGTAGTATTTGATAGTAAACTTACGGTATGTATTACACATATTTGGTGTACTTTTTGATATTTTATGTACAGTATGTAATATATATTTTCTGTTCTTTTTGATATTTTATTTACAGTATACAAAATGTATTTGGTGTACTGTTTGTTAATATTAAGTATACAATATATGAAATATATTTACTGTACGTTTTGATATTTTATGTAAAATATATAAGATATATTTGCTGACCTTTTGATATTTTATGTAAATTATATAATATATATTTGGTGTAGTTTTTGATATTTTTCATAGAGTGTAATATATATTTACTGTCGTTTTTGATATTTTATTTAGAGTGTATAATATGCATTTGGTGCAATTTTTGATATTTTATGTACAGTATATTAAATATAATTACTCAAGATTTTGATTGTATATTTACAGTATTTATAACACATATTTGGTGTTCTTTTTGATATTTTATGTACAGTAGATAATATATACTTACTGAAATTTTTGATATGTTATTTACTGTATGTAAAATGTATTTGGTGTACTTTTAGTTAATATTATATGTACAATATATGAAACATATTTACTGTACTTTTTGATATTTTATGTAGAATATATAGTATATATTTGGTGTACTTTTGATATTTTATGTAAATTATATAATATATATTTGGTGTAGTTTTTGATATTTTACATAGAGTGTAATATATATTTACTGTCCTTTTTGTTATTTTATTTGGAGTGTATAATATACATTTGGAGTAATTTTTGATATTTTATGTACAGTATATTAAATATAATTACTGAAGTTTTTGATAGTTTATTTACAGTATATATAACACATATTTGGTGTACTTTTTGATATTTTATGTACAGTAGATAATATATACTTACTGTAATTTTTGATATTTTATTTACAGTATATAAAATGTATTTGGTGTAGTTTTAGTTAATATTATATGTACAATATATGAAATATATTTACTGTACTTTTTGATATTTTATGTACAGTATATAATATATATTTGGTGTACTTCTGATATTTTATGTAAATTATATAATATATATTTGGTGTAGTTTTTGATATTTTACATAGAGTGTAATATATATTTACTGTCTTTGTGATATTTTATTTAGAGTGTATAATATTCATTTGGTGTAATTTTTGATATTTTATGTACAGTATATTAAATATAATTACTGAAGATTTTGATAGTTTATTTACAGTATATATAACACATATTTGGTGAACTTTTTGATATTTTATGTACAGTAGATAATATATACTTAGTGTAATTTTTGATATTTTATTTACAGTATGTAATATGTATTTGTTGTACTTTTAGTTAATATTATATGTACAACATATGAAATATATTTACTGTACTTTTTGATATTTTATGTACAGTATATAATATATATTTGGTGTACTTTTGATATTTTATGTAAATTATATAATATATATTTGGTGTAGTTTTTGACATTTTACATAGAGTGTAATATATATTTACTCTCATTTTTGATATTATATTTAGAGTGTATAAAATACATTTGGTGTAATTATTGATATTTTATGTACAGTAAATTAAATATAATTACTGAAGATTTTGATAGTTTATTTACAGTATATATAACACATATTTGGTGTACTTTTTGATATTTTATGTACAGTAGATACTATATACTTAGTGTAATTTTTGATATTTTATTTACAGTATGTAAAATGTATTTGGTGTACCTTTAGTTAATATTATATGTACAATATATGAAATATATTTACTGTACTTTTTGATATTTTATGTACAGTATATAATATATATTTGGTGTACTTTTGATATTTTATGTAAATTATATAATATATATTTGGTGTAGTTTTTGATATTTTACATAGAGTGTAATATATATTTACTGTCATTTTTGATATTTTATTTAGAGTGTATAATATACCTTTGGTGTAATTATTGATATTTTATGTACAGTATATTAAATATAATTACTGAAGATTTTGATAGTTTATTTACAGTATATATTACGCATATTTGGTGTACTTTTTGATATTTTATGTACAGTAGATAATATATATTTACTGTAATTTTTGATATTTTATTTACAGTATGTAAAATATATTTCGTGTACTTTTAGTTAATATTATATGTACAATATATGAAATATATTTACTGTACTTTCTGATATTTTATGTACAGTATATAATATATATTTCGTGTACTTTTGATATTTTATGTAAATAATATAATATATATTTGTTGTAGTTTTTGATATTTTACATAGAGTGTAATATATATTTACTGTCCTTTCTGATATTTTATTTAGAGTGTATAATATACATTTGTTGTAATTATTGATATTTTATGTACAGTATATTAAATATAATTACTGAAGATTTTGATAGTTTATTTACAGTATATATAACACATATTTGGTGTACTTTTTGATATTTTATGTACAGTAGATAATATATACTTACTGTAATTTTTCATATTTTATTTACAGTATGTAAAATGTATTTGGTGTACTTTTAGTTAATATTATATGTACAATATATGAAACATATTTACTGTACTTTTTGATATTTTATGTACAGTATATAATATATATTTGGTGTACTTTTGATATTTTATGTAAATTATATAATATATATTTGGTGTAGTTTTTGATATTTTACATAGAGTGTAATATATATTTAATTTCCTTTTTGTTATTTTATTTGGAGTGTATAATATACATTTGGAGTAATTTTTGATATTTTATGTACAGTATATTAAATATAATTACTGAAGATTTTGATAGTTTATTTACAGTATATATAACACATATTTGGTGTACTTTTTGATATTTTATGTACAGTAGATAATATATACTTACTGTAATTTTTGATATTTTATTTACAGTATATAAAATGTATTTGGTGTAGTTTTAGTTAATATTATATGTACAATATATGAAATATATTTACTGTACTTTTTGATATTTTATGTACAGTATATAATATATATTTGGTGTACTTTTGATATTTTATGTAAATTATATAATATATATTTGGTGTAGTTTTTGATATTTTACATAGAGTGTAATATATATTTACTGTCTTTGTGATATTTTATTTAGAGTGTATATTATTCATTTGGTGTAATTTTTGATATTTTATGTACAGTATATTAAATATAATTACTGAAGATTTTGATAGTTTATTTACAGTATATATAACACATATTTGGTGAACTTTTTGATATTTTATGTACAGTAGATAATATATACTTAGTGTAATTTTTGATATTTTATTTACAGTATGTAATATGTATTTGTTGTACTTTTAGTTAATATTATATGTACAATATATGAAATATATTTACTGTACTTTTTGATATTTTATGTACAGTATATAATATATATTTGGTGTACTTTTGATATTTTATGTAAATTATATAATATATATTTGGTGTAGTTTTTGATATTTTACATAGAGTGTAATATATATTTAATGTCAATTTTGATATTTTATTTAGGGTTTATAATATACATTTGGTGTAATTTTTGATATTTTATGTACAGTTTATTAAATATAATTACTGAAGATTTTGATAGTTTATTTACAGTATATATAACACATATTTGGTGTACTTTTTGATATTTTATGTACAGTAGATACTATACACTTAATGTAATTTCTGATATTTTATTTACAGTATGTAAAATGTATTTGGTGTACCTTTAGTTAATATTATATGTAGAATATATGAAATATATATACTGTACTTTTTGATATTTTATGTACAGTATATAATATATATTTGGTGTACTTTTGATATTTTATGTAAATTATATAATATATATTTGGTGTAGTTTTTGATATTTTACATAGAGTGTAATATATATTTACTGTCATTTTTGATATTTTATTTAGTGTGTATAATATACCTTTTGTGTAATTATTGATATTTTATGTACAGTATATTAAATATAATTACTGAACTTTTTGATAGTTTATTTACAGTATATATTACGCATATTTGGTGTACTTTTTGATATTTTATGTACAGTAGATAATATATGTTTACTGTAATTTTTGATAATTTATTTACAGTATGTAAAATATATTTCGTGTACTTTTAGTTAATATTATATGTACAATATATGAAATATATTTACTGTACTTTCTGATATTTTATGTACAGTATATAATATATATTTGGTGTACTTTTGATATTTTATGTAAATAATATAATATATATTTGTTGTAGTTTTTGATATTTTACATAGAGTGTAATATATATTTACTGTTCTTTTTGATATTTTATTTAGAGTGTATAATATACATTTGTTGTAATTATTGATATTTTATATACAGTATATTAAATATAATTACTGAAGATTTTGATAGTTTATTTACAGTATATATAACACATATTTGGTGTACTTTTTGATATTTTATGTACAGTAGATAATATATACTTACTGTAATTTTTCATATTTTATTTACAGTATGTAAAATGTATTTGGTGTACTTTTAGTTAATATTATATGTACAATATATGAAATATATTTACTGTACATTTTGATATTTTATGTACTGTATATAATATATATTTGGTGTACTTTTGATATTTTATGTAAATTATATAATATATATTTGGTGTAATTTTTGATATTTTACATAGGGTGTGTAATATATATTTACTGTACTTTTTGATATTTTCTTTACAGTATATAATATACATTTGGTGTAATTTTTGATATTTTATGTACATTATGTAATATATATTTACTGTACTTTTTGATATATTATTTACTGTATAGAAAATGTATTTTGTGTAGTTTTAGTTAATATTATATCTACAATATATGAAATAAAGTTACTGTACTTTCTGATATTTAATGTACAGTATATAATAAATATTTGGTGTACTTTTGATATTTTACGTACAGTATGTAATATATATTTACTGTACTTTTTGATATTTTATTTGCAGTATATAAAATGTATTTGGTGTACTTTTAGTTAATATTATATATACAAAATATGAAATATATTTACTGTACTTTTTGATATTTTATGTACAGTATACAAGATATATTTGCTGTCCTTTTGATATTTTATATAAATTATATAATATATATTTGGTGTAGTTTTTGATGTTTTACATAGGGTGTGTAATATATATTTAATGTACTTTTTGATATTTTATTTACAGTATATAATATGTATTTGGTGTAGTTTTAGTTAATATTATATGTACAATATATGAAATATATTTACTGTACTTTTTGATATTTTATGTACAGTATATAATATATGTTTGGTGTACTTTTCATATTTTATGTAAATTATATAATATATATTTGGTGTAGTTTTTGATATTTTACATAGAGTGTAATATATATTTACTGTCAATTTTGATATTTTATTTAGGGTGTATAATATACATTTGGTGTAATTTTTGATATTTTATGTACAGTTTATTAAATATAATTACTGAAGATTTTGATAGTTTATTTACAGTATATATAACACATATTTGGTGTACTTTTTGATATTTTATGTACAGTAGATAATATATACTTACTGTGAATTTTTATATTTTATTTACCGTATGTAAAATGTATTTGTTGTACTTTTAGTTAATATTATATGTACAATACATGAAATATATTTACTGTACTTTTTGATATTTTATGTACAGTATATAATGTATATTTGGTGTACTTTTGATATTTTATGTAAATTATATAATATATATTTGGTGTAGTTTTTGATATTTTACATAGAGTGTAATATATATTTACTGTCCTTTTTGATATTTTATTTAGAGTGTATAATATACATTTGGTGTAATTTTTGATATTTTATGTACAGTATATTAAATATAATTACTGAATATTTTGATAGTTTATTTACAGTATATATAACACATATTTGGTGTACTTTTTGATATTTTATGTACAGTAGATACTATATACTTACTGTAATTTTTGATATTTTATTTACAGTATATAAAATGTATTTGGTGTACTTTTAGTTAATATTATATGTACAATATATGAAATATATTTACTGTACTTTTTGATATTTTATGTACAGTATATAATATATATTTGGTGTACTTTTGATATTTTATGTAAATTATATAATATATATTTGGTGTAGTTTTTGATATTTTACATAGAGTATAATATATATTTACTGTCCTTTTTGATATTTTATTTAGAGTGTATAATATACATTTGGTGAAATTTTTGATATTTTATGTACAGTATATTAAATATAATTACTGAAGATTTTGATAGTTTATTTACAGTATATATAACACATATTTGGTGTACATTTTTATATTTTATGTACGGTAGATAATATATACTTACTGGAATTTTTGATATTTTACTTACAGTATGTAAAATGTATTTGTTGTTCTTTTAGTTAATATTATATGTACAATATATGAAATATATTTACTGTACTTTCTGATATTTTATGTACAGTATATAATATATATTTGGTGTTCTTTTGATATTTTATGTAAATTATATAATCTATACTAGGTGTAGTTTTTGATGTTTTACATAGAGTGTAATATATATTTACTGTCGTTTTTGATATTTTATTTATAATGTATAATATACATTTGGTGTAATTATTGATATTTTATGTACAGTATATTAAATATAATTACTGAAGATTTTGATAGTTTATTTACAGTATATATAACACATATTTGGTGTACTTTTTGATATTTAATGTACAGTAGATAATATATACTTACTGTAATTTTTGATATTTTATTTACAGTATATAAAATGTATTTGGTGTAGTTTTAGTTAATATTATATGTACAATATATGAAATATATTTACTGAACTTTTTGATATTTTATGTACAGTACATAATATATATTTGGTGTACTTTTGATATTTTATGTAAATTATATAATATATATTTGGTGTAGTTTTTGATATTTTACATAGAGTGTAATATATATTTACTGTCATTTTTGATATATTATTTAGAGTGTATAATATACCTTTGGTGTATTTATTGATATTTTATGTACAGTATATTAAATATAATTACTGAAGATTTTGACAGTTTATTTACAGTATATATTACGCATATTTGGTGTACTTTTTGATATTTTATGTACAGTAGATAATATATATTTACTGTAATTTTTGATATTTTATTTACAGTATGTAAAATATATTTCGTGTACTTTTAGTTAATATTATATGTACAATATATGAAATATATTTACTGTACTTTCTGATATTTTATGTACAGTATATAATATATATTTGGTGTACTTTTGATATTTTATGTAAATTATATAATATATATTTGTTGTAGTTTTTGATATTTTACAGAGAGTGTAATATATATTTACTGTCATTTTTGATATTTTATTTAGAGTGTATAATATACCTTTGGTGTAATTATTGATATTTTATGTACAGTATATTAAATATAATTACTGAAGGTTTTGATAGTTTATTTACAGTATATATTACACATATTTGGTGTAATTTTGATATTTTATGTACAGTAGATACTATACACTTACTGTAAATTTTGATATTTTATTTACAGTATGTAAAATATATTTGGTGTACTTTTAGTTAATATTATATGTACAATATATGAAATATATTTACTGTACTTTTTGATATTTTATGTACAGTGTATAATATATATTTGGTGTACTTTTGATATTTAATGTAAATTATATAATATATATTTGGTGTAGTTTTTGATATTTTACATAGAGTGTAATATATATTTACTGTCTTTTTTGATATTTTATTTGGAGTGTATAATATACATTTGGTGTAATTATTGATATTTTATTTACAGTTTATTAAATATAATTGCTGAAGATTTTGATAGTTTATTTACAGTATATATAACACATATTTGGTGTACTTTTTGATATTTTATGTACAGTAGATAATATATACTTACTGTAATTTTTCATATTTTATTTACAGTATGTAAAATGTATTTGGTGTACTCTTAGTTAATATTATATGTACAATATATGAAATATATTTACTGTACTTTTTGATATTTTATGTACAGTATATAATATATATTTGGTGTACTATTGATATATTATGTAAATTATATAATATATATTTGGTGTAGTTTTTGATATTTTACATAGGGTGTGTAATATATATTTACTGTCCTTTTTGATATTTTATTTAGATTGTATAATATACATTTGGTGTAATTTTTGATATTTTATGTACAGTATATTAAATATAATTACTGAAGATTTTGATAGTTTACAGTATATATAACACATATTTGGTGTACTTTTTGATATTTTATGTACAGTAGATAATATATACTTACTGTAATTTTTTATATTTTATTTACAGTCTGTAAAGTGTATTTGGTGTAGTTTTAGTTAATATTATATGTACAATATATGAAATATATTTACTGTACTTTTTGATATTTTATGTACAGTATGTAATATATATTTGGTGTACTTTTGATATTTTATGTAAATTATATAATATATATTTGGTGTAGTATTTGATATTTTACATAGAGTGTAATATATATTTACTGTCCTTTTTGATATTTTATTTAGAGTGTATAATATACATTTGGTGTAATTATTGATATTTTATGTACAGTATATTAAATATAATTACTGAAGATTTTGATAGTTTATTTACAGTATATATAACACATATTTGTTGTACTTTTTGATATTTTATGTGCAGTAGATAATATATACTTACTGTAATTTTTGATATTTTATTTACAGTATGTAAAATGTATTTGGTGTAGTTTTAGTTAATAGTATATGTACAAAATATGAAATATATTTACTGTACTTTTTGATATTTTATGTACAGTATATAATATATATTTGGTGTACTTTTGATATTTTATGTAAATTATATAATATATACGGTGTAGTTTTTGATATTTTACATAGAGTGAAATATATATTTACCGTCCTTTTTGATATTTTATTTAGGGTGTATAATATACATTTGGTGTAATTATTGATATTTTATGTACAGTATATTAAATATAATTACTGAAGATTTTGATAGTTTATTTACAATATATATAACACATATTTGGTGTACTTTTTGATATTTTATGTACAGTAGATAATATATACTTACTGTAGTTTTTGATATTTTATTTACAGTATATAAAATGCATTTGTTGTAGTTTTAATTAATATTATATGTACAATATATGAAATATATTTACTGTACTTTTTGATATTTTATGTACATTATATAATATATATTTGTTGTACTTTTGATATTTTATGTAAATTATATAATATATATTTGGTGTAGTTTTTGATATTTTACATAGAGTGTAATATATATTTACTTTCCTTTTTGATATTTTATTTAGAATGTATAATATACATTTGGTGTAATTATTGATATTTTATGTACAGTATATTAAATATAATTACTGAAGATTTTGATAGTTTATTTACAGTATATATAACACATATTTGGTGTACTTTTAGATATTTTATGTACAGTAGATAATATATACTTACTGTAATTTTTGATATTTTATTTACAGTATATAAAATGTATTTGGTGTAGTTTTAGTTAATATTATATGTACAATATATGAAATATATTTACTGTACTTTTTGTTATTTTAGGTACAGTATATAATATATATTTGGTGTACTTTTCATATTTTATGTAAGTTATATAATATATATTTGGTGTAGTTTTTGATATTTCGCATAGGGTGTGTAATATATATTTACTTTCTTTTTTGATATTTTATTTAGCGTATATAATATACATTTGGTGTAATTTTTGATATTTTATGTACAGTATATTAAATATAATTACTGTAGTATTTGATAGTAAACTTACGGTATGTATTACATATATTTGGTGTACTTTTTGATATTTTATGTACAGTATGTAATATATATTTTCTGTTCTTTTTGATATTTTATTTACAGTACACAAAATGTATTTGGTGTACTGTTTGTTAATATTAAGTATACAATATATGAAATATATTTACTGTACGTTTTGATATTTTATGTAAAATATATAAGATATATTTGCTGACCTTTTGATATTTTATGTAAATTATATAATATATATTTGGTGTAGTTTTTGATATTTTACAGAGTGTAATATATATTTACTGTCGTTTTTGATATTTTATTTAGAGTGTATAATATGCATTTGGTGCAATTTTTGATATTTTATGTACAGTATATTAAATATAATTACTGAAGATTTTGATTGTTTATTTACAGTATTTATAACACATATTTGGTGTTCTTTTTGATATTTTATGTACAGTAGATAATATATACTTACTGTAATTTTTGATATTTTATTTACAGTATGTAAAATGTATTTGGTGTACTTTTAGTTAATATTATATGTACAATATATGAAACATATTTACTGTACTTTTTGATATTTTATGTACAGTATATAATATATACTTGGTGTACTTTTGATATTTTATGAAAATTATATAATATATATTTGGTGTAGTTTTTGATATTTTACATAGAGTGTAATATATATTTACTGTCCTTTTTGTTATTTTATTTGGAGTGTATAATATATATTTGGAGTAATTTTTGATATTTTATGTACAGTATATTAAATATAATTACTGAAGATTTTGATAGTTTATTTACAGTATATATAACACATATTTGGTGTACTTTTTGATATTTTATGTACAGTAGATTATATATACTTACTGTAATTTTTGATATTTTATTTACAGTATATAAAATGTATTTGGTGTAGTTTTAGTTAATATTATATGTACAATATATGAAATATATTTACTGTACTTTTTGATATTTTATGTACAGTATATAATATATCTTTGGTGTACTTTTGATATTTTATGTAAATTATATAATATATATTTGGTGTAGTTTTTGATATTTTACATAGAGTGTAATATATCTTTACTGTCTTTGTGATATTTTATTTAGAGTGTATAATATTCATTTGGTGTAATTTTTGATATTTTATGTACAGTATATTAAATATAATTACTGAAGATTTTGATAGTTTATTTACAGTATATATAACACATATTTGGTGAACTTTTTGCTATTTTATGTACAGTAGATAATATATACTTAGTGTAATTTTTGATATTTTATTTACAGTATGTAATATGTATTTGTTGTACTTTTAGTTAATATTATATGTACAATATATGAAATATATTTACTGTACTTTTTGATATTTTATGTACAGTATATAATATATATTTGGTGTACTTTTGATATTTTATGTAAATTATATAATATATATTTGGTGTAGTTTTTGATATTTTACATAGAGTGTAATATATATTTACTCTCATTTTTGATATTATATTTAGAGTGTATAATATACATTTGGTGTAATTATTGATATTTTATGTACAGTAAATTAAATATAATTACTGAAGATTTTGATAGTTTATTTACAGTATATATAACACATATTTGGTGTACTTTTTGATATTTTATGTACAGTAGATACTATATACTTATTGTAATTTTTGATATTTTATTTTCAGTATGTAAAATGTATTTGGTGTACCTTTAGTTAATATTATATGTACAATCTATGAAATATATTTACTGTACTTTTTGATATTTTATGTACAGTATATAATATATATTTGGTGTACTTTTGATATTTTATGTAAATTATATAATATATATTTGGTGTAGTTTTTGATATTTTACATAGAGTGTAATATATATTTACTGTCATATTTGATATTTTATTTAGAGTGTATAATATACAATTGGTGTAATTATTGATATTTTATGTACAGTATATTTAATATAATTACTGAAGATTTTGATAGTTTATTTACAGTATATATAACACATATTTGGTGTACTTTTTGACATTTTATGTACAGTAGATACTATATACTTACTGTAATTTTTGATATTTTATTTACAGTATGTAAAATGTATTTGGTGTACCTTTAGTTAATATTATATGTACAATATATGAAATATAATTACTGTATTTTTTGATATTTTATGTACAGTATATAATACATATTTGGTGTACTTTTGATATTTTATGTAAATTATAGAATATATATTTGGTGTAGTTTTTGATATTTTACATAGAGTGTAATATATATTTGCTGTCATTTTTGATATTTTATTTAGAGTGTATAATATACCTTTGGTGTAATTATTGATATTTTATGTACAGTATATAAAATATAATTACTGAAGATTTTGATAGTTTATTTACAGTATATATTACGCATATTTGGTGTCCTTTTTGATATTTTATGTACAGTAGATAATATATATTTACTGTAATTTTTGATATTTTATTTACAGTATGTAAAATATATTTCGTGTACTTTTAGTTAATATTATATGTACAATATATGAAATATATTTACTGTACTTTCTGATATTTTATGTACATTATATAATATATATTTGGTGTACTTTTGATATTTTATGTAAATTATATAATATATATTTGGTGTAGTTTTTGATATTTTACATAGAGTGTAATATATATTTACTGTCCTTTTTGATATTTTATTTAGAGTGTATAATATACATTTGTTGTAATTATTGATATTTTATGTACAGTATATTAAATATAATTACTGAAGATTTTGATAGTTTATTTACAGTATATATAACACATATTTGGTGTACTTTTTGATATTTTATGTACAGTAGATAATATATACTTACTGTAATTTTTCATATTTTATTTACAGTATGTAAAATGTATTTGGTGTACTTTTAGTTAATATTATATGTACAATATATGAAATATATTTACTGTACATTTTGATATTTTATGTACTGTATATAATATATATTCGGTGTACTTTTGATATTTTATGTAAATTATATAATATATATTTGGTGTAATTTTTGATATTTTACATAGGGTGTGTAATATATATTTACTGTACTTTTTGATATTTTCTTTACAGTATATAATATACATTTGGTTTAATTTTTGATATTTTATGTACATTATGTAATATATATTTACTGTACTTTTTGATATATTATTTACAGTATAGAAAATGTATTTTGTGTAGTTTTAGTTAATATTATATCTACAATATATGAAATAAAGTTACTGTACTTTTTGATATTTTATGTACAGTATATAATAAATATTTGGTGTACTTTTGATATTTTACGTACAGTATGTAATATATATTTACTGTACTTTTTGATATTTTATTTACAGTATATAAAATGTATTTGGTGTACTTTTAGTTAATATTATATATACAATATATGAAATATATTTACTGTACTTTTTGATATTTTATGTACAGTATACAAGATATATTTGCTGTCCTTTTGATATTTTATATAAATTATATAATATATATTTGGTGTAGTTTTTGATGTTTTACATATGGTGTGTAATATATATTTAATGTACTTTTTGATATTTTATTTACAGTATATAAAATGTATTTGGTGTAGTTTTAGTTAATATTATATGTACAATATATGAAATATATTTACTGTACTTTTTGATATTTTATGTACAGTATATAATATATATTTGGTGTACTTTTGATATTTTATGTAAATTATATAATATATATTTGGTGTAGTATTTGATATTTTACATAGAGTGTAATATATATTTACTGTCATTTTTGATATTTTATTTAGAGTGTATTAAATACATTTGGTTTAATTTTTGATATTTAATGTACAGTTTATTAATATAATTACTGAAGATTTTGATAGTTTATTTACAGTATATATAACACATATTTGGTGTACTTTTTGATATTTTATGTACAGTAGATAATATATACTTACTGTAATTTTTTATATTTTATTTACCGTATGTAAAATGTATTTGTTGTACTTTTAGTTAACATTATATGTACAATATATGAAATATATTTACTGTACTTTTTGATATTTTATGTACAGTATATAATGTATATTTGGTGTACTTTTGATATTTTATGTAAATTATATAATATATATTTGGTGTAGTTTTTGATATTTTACATAGAGTGTAATATATATTTACTGTCCTTTTTGATATTTTATTTAGTGTGTATAATATACATTTGGTGTAATTTTTGATATATTATGTACAGTATATTAAATATAATTACTGAAGATTTTCATAATTTATTTACAGTATATATAACACATATTTGGTGTACTTTTTGATATTTTATGTACAGTAGATAATATATATTTACTGTACTTTTTGATATTTTATTTACAGTATATAAAATGTATTTGGTGTACTTTTAGTTAATATTATATGTACAATATATGAAATATATTTACTGTACTTTTTGATAGTTTATGTACAGTATATAATATATATTTGGTGTACTTTTGATATTCTATGTAAATTATATAATATATATTTGGTGTAGTTTTTGATATTTTACATAGAGTATAATATATATTTACTGTCCTTTTTGATATTTTATTTAGAGTGTATAATATACATTTGGTGTAATTTTTGATATTTTATGTACAGTATATTAAATATAATTACTGAAGATTTTGATAGTTTATTTACAGTATATATAACACATATTTGGTGTACTTTTTGATATTTTATGTACGGTAGATAATATATACTTACCGTAATTTTTGATATTTTATTTACAGTATGTAAAATGTATTTGTTGTTCTTTTAGTTAATATTATATGTACAATATATGAAATATATTTACTGTACTTTTTGATATTTTATGTACAGTATATAATATATATTTGGTGTACTTTTGATATTTTATGTAAATTATATAATATATATTTGGTGTAGTTTTTGATATTTTACATAGAATGTAATATATATTTACTGTCGTTTTTGATATTTTATTTAGAATGTATAATATACATTTGGTGTAATTTTTGATATTTTATGTACAGTATATTAAATATAATACTGAAGATTTTGATAGTTTATTTACAGTATATATAACACATATTTGGTGTACTTTTTGATATTTTATGTACAGTAGATAATATACATTTACTGTAATTTTTGATATTTTCTATACATTATATAAAATGTATTTGGTGTACTTTTAGTTAATATTATATGTACAATATAAGAAATATATTTTCTGTACTTTTTGATATTTTATGTACAGTATATAATACATATTTGGTGTACTTTTGATATTTCATGTAAATTACATATTATATATTTGGTGTAGTTTTTGATATTTTACATAGAGTGTAATATATATTTACTGTCCATTTTGATATTTTATTTAGAGTGTATAATATACATTTGTTGTAATTATTGATATTTTATGTACAGTATATTAAATATAATTACTGAAGATTTTGATAGTTTATTTACAGTATATATAACAAATATTTGGTGTACTTTTTGATATTTTATGTACAGTAGATAATATATACTTACTGAAATTTTTCATATTTTATTTACAGTATGTAAAATGTATTTGGTGTACTTTTAGTTAATATTATATGTACAATATATGAAATATATTTACTGTACATTTTGATATTTTATGTACAGTATATAATATATATTTGGTGTGCTTTTGATATTTTATGTAAATTATATAATATATATTTGGTGTAGTGTTTGATATTTTACATAGGGTGTGTAATATATATTTACTGTACTTTTTGATATTTTATTTACAGTATATAATATACATTTGGTGTAATTTTTGATATTTTATGTACATTATGTAATATATATTTACTGTACTTTTTGATATATTATTTACAGTATATAAAATGTATTTTGTGTAGTTTTAGTTAATATTATATGTACAATATATGAAATAAAGTTACTGTACTTTTTGATATATTATGTACAGTATATAATAAATATTTGGTGTACTTTTGATATTTTACATACAGTATGTAATATATATTTACTGTACTTTTTGATATTTTATTTACAGTATATAAAATGTATTTGGTGTACTTTTAGTTAATATTATATATAAAATGTATGAAATATATTTACTGTACTTTTTGATATTTTATGTACAGTATACAAGATATATTTGCTGTCCTTTTGATATTTTATGTAAATTATATAATATAAATTTGGTGTAGTTTTTGATGTTTTACATAGGGTGTGTAATATATATTTAATGTAGTTTTTGATATTTTATTTACAGTATATAAAATGTATTTGGTGTAGTTTTAGTTAATATTATATGTACAATATATGAAATATATTTACTGTACTATTTGATATTTTATGTACAGTATATAATATATATTTGGTGTACTTTTGATATTTTATGTAAATTATATAATATATATTTGGTGTAGTTTTTGATATTTTACATAGAGTGTAATATATATTTACTGTCAATTTTGATATTTTATTTAGGGTGTATAATATACATTTGGTGTAATTTTTGATATTTTATGTACAGTTTATTAAATATAATTACTGAAGATTTTGATAGTTTATTTACAGTATATATAACACATATTTGGTGTACTTTTTGATATTTTATGTACAGTAGATAATATATACTTACTGTAAATTTTTATATTTTATTTACCGTATGTAAAATGTATTTGTTGTACTTTTAGTTAATATTATATGTACAATATATGAAATATATTTACTGTACTTTTTGATATTTTATGCACAGTATATAATGTATATTTGGTGTACTTTTGATATTTTATGTAAATTATATAATATATATTTGGTGTAGTTTTTGATATTTTACATAGAGTGTAATATATATTTACTGTCCTTTTTGATATTTTATTTAGAGTGAATAATATACATTTGGTGTAATTTTTGATATTTTATGTACAGTATATTAAATATAATTACCGAAGGTTTTGATAGTTTATTTACAGTATATATAACACATATTTGGTGTACTTTTTGATATTTTATGTACAGTAGATAATATATACTTACTGTAATTTTTGATATTTTATTTACAGTATATAAAATGTATTTGGTGTACTTTTATTTAATATTATATGTACAATATATGAAATATATTTACTGTACTTTTTGATATTTTATGTACAGTATATAATATATATTTGGTGTACTTTTGATATTTTATGTAAATTATATAATATATATTTGGTGTAGTTTTTGATATTTTACATAGATTATAATATATATTTACTGTCCTTTTTGATATTTTATTTAGAGTGTATAATATACATTTGGTGTAATTTTTGATATTTTATGTACAGTATATTAAATATAATTACTGAAGATTTTGATAGTTTATTTACAGTATATATAACACATATTTGGTGTACATTTTTATATTTTATGTACGGTAGATAATATATACTTACTTGAATTTTTGATATTTTACTTACAGTATGTAAAATGTATTTGTTGTTCTTTTAGTTAATATTATATGTACAATATATGAAATATATTTACTGTACTTTTTGATATTTTATGTACAGTATATAATATATATTTGGTGTACTTTTGATATTTTATGTAAATTATATAATATATATTTGGTGTAGTTTTTGATATTTTACATAGAATGTAATATATATTTACTGTCGTTTTTGATATTTTATTTAGAATGTATATTATACATTTGGTGTAATTTTTGATATTTTATGTACAGTATATTAAATATAATACTGAAGATTTTGATAGTTTATTTACAGTATATATAACACATATTTGGTGTACTTTTTGATATTTTATGTACAGTAGATAATATACATTTACTGTAATTTTTGATATTTTCTATACAGTATATAAAATGTATTTGGTGTACTTTTAGTTAATATTATATGTACAATATAAGAAATATATTTTCTGTACTTTTTGATATTTTATGTACAGTATATAATACATATTTGGTGTACTTTTGATATTTCATGTAAATTACATATTATATATTTGGTGTAGTTTTTGATATTTTACATAGAGTGTAATATATATTTACTGTCATTTTTGATATTTTATTTAGACTGTATAATATACATTTGGTGTAATTTTTGATATTTTTTGAACAGTATATTAAATATAATTACTGAAGATTTTGATAGTTTATTTACAGTATATATAACAAATATTTGGTGTACTTTTTGATACTTTATGTACAGTAGATAATATATACTTACTGAAATTTTTCATATTTTATTTACAGTATGTAAAATGTATTTGGTGTACTTTTAGTTAATATTATATGTACAATATATGAAATATATTTACTGTACATTTTGATATTTTATGTACAGTATATAATATATATTTGGTGTGCTTTTGATATTTTATGTAAATTATATAATATATATTTGGTGTAGTTTTTGATAATTTACATAGGGTGTGTAATATATATTTACTGTACTTTTTGATATTTTATTTACAGTATATAATATACATTTGGTGTAATTTTTGATATTTTATGTACATTATGTAATATATATTTACTGTACTTTTTGATATATTATTTACAGTATATAAAATGTATTTTGTGTAGTTTTAGTTAATATTATATGTACAATATATGAAATAAAGTTACTGTACTTTTTGATATATTATGTACAGTATATAATAAATATTTGGTGTACTTTTGATATTTTACATACAGTATGTAATATATATTTACTGTACTTTTTGATATTTTATTTACAGTATATAAAATGTATTTGGTGTACTTTTAGTTAATATTATATATAAAATGTATGAAATATATTTACTGTACTTTTTGATATTTTATGTACAGTATACAAGATATATTTGCTGTCCTTTTGATATTTTATGTAAATTATATAATATAAATTTGGTGTAGTTTTTGATGTTTTACATAGGGTGTGTAATATATATTTAATGTACTTTTTGATATTTTATTTACAGTATATAAAATGTATTTGGTGTAGTTTTAGTTAATATTATATGTACAATATATGAAATATATTTACTGTACTATTTGATATTTTATGTACAGTATATAATATATATTTGGTGTACTTTTGATATTTTATGTAAATTATATAATATATATTTGGTGTAGTTTTTGATATTTTACATAGAGTGTAATATATATTTACTGTCAATTTTGATATTTTATTTAGGGTGTATAATATACATTTGGTGTAATTTTTGATATTTTATGTACAGTTTATTAAATATAATTACTGAAGATTTTGATAGTTTATTTAAAGTATATATAACACATATTTGGTGTACTTTTTGATATTTTATGTACACTAGATAATATATACTTACTGTAAATTTTTATATTTTATTTACCATATGTAAAATGTATTTGTTGTACTTTTAGTTAATATTATATGTACAATATATGAAATATATTTACTGTACTTTTTGATATTTTATGCACAGTATATAATGTATATTTGGTGTACTTTTGATATTTTATGTAAATTATATAATATATATTTGGTGTAGTTTTTGATATTTTACATAGAGTGTAATATATATTTACTGTCCTTTTTGATATTTTATTTAGAGTGAATAATATACATTTGGTGTAATTTTTGATATTTTATGTACAGTATATTAAATATAATTACCGAAGATTTTGATAGTTTATTTACAGTATATATAACACATATTTGGTGTACTTTTTGATATTTTATGTACAGTAGATTATATATACTTACTGTAATTTTTGATATTTTATTTACAGTATATAAAATGTATTTGGTGTAGTTTTAGTTAATATTATATGTACAATATATGAAATATATTTACTGTACTTTTTGATATTTTATGTACAGTATATAATATATCTTTGGTGTACTTTTGATATTTTATGTAAATTATATAATATATATTTGGTGTAGTTTTTGATATTTTACATAGAGTGTAATATATCTTTACTGTCTTTGTGATATTTTATTTAGAGTGTATAATATTCATTTGGTGTAATTTTTGATATTTTATGTACAGTATATTAAATATAATTACTGAAGATTTTGATAGTTTATTTACAGTATATATAACACATATTTGGTGTACATTTTTATATTTTATGTACGGTAGATAATATAGACTTACTTGAATTTTTGATATTTTACTTACAGTATGTAAAATGTATTTGTTGTTCTTTTAGTTATTATTATATGTACAATATATGAAATATATTTACTGTACTTTTTGATATTTTATGTACAGTATATAATATATATTTGGTGTTCTTTTGATATTTTATGTAAATTATATAAACTATACTAGGTGTAGTTTTTGATGTTTTACATAGAGTGTAATATATATTTACTGTCCTTTTTGATATTTTATTTAGAGTGTATAATATACATTTGGTGTAATTTTTGATATTTTTTGAACAGTATATTAAATATAATTACTGTAGTTTTTGATAGTAAACTTACGGTATGTATTAGACATATTTGGTGTACTTTTTGATATTTTATGTACAGTATGTAATATATATTTACTGTTCTTTTTGATATTTTATTTACAGTATATAAAATGTATTTGGTGTACATTTAGTTAATATTAAGTATACAATATATGAAATGTATTTACTGTACGTTTTGATATTTTATGTACAATATATAAGATATATTTGCTGGCCTTTTGATATTTTATGTAAATTATATAATATATATTTGGTGTAGTTTTTGATATTTTACATAGAGTGTAATATATATTTACTGTCGTTTTTGATATTTTATTTAGAGTGTATAATATACATTTGTTGTAATTTTTTATATTTTATGTACAGTATATTAAATATAATTACTGAAGCTTTTGATAGTTTATTTACAGTATTTATAACACATATTTGGTGTTCTTTTTGATATTTTATGTACAGTAGATATGTATACTTACTGTAATTTTTGATATTTTATTTACAGTATGTAAAATGTATTTGGTGTACTTTTAGTTAATATTATATGTACAATATATGAATCATATTTACTGTACTTTTTGATATTTTATGTACAGTATATAATATATATTTGGTGTACATTTGATATTTTATGCAAATTATATAATATATATTTGGTGTAGTTTTTGATATTTTACATAGAGTGTAATATATATTTACTGTCATTTTTGATATTTTATTTGGAGTGTATAATATATATTTGGTGTAATTTTTGATATTTTATGTACAGTATATTAAATATAATTACTGAAGATTTTGATAGTAGATTTACAGTATATATAACACATATTTGGTGTACTTTTTTATATTTTATGTACAGTAGATAATATATACTTGCTGTAATTTTTGATATTTTATTTACAGTATGTAAAATGTATTTGGTGTACTTTTAGTTAATATTATATGTACAAATTATGAAATATATTTACTGTACTTTTGATATTTTATCTACAGTATATAATATATATTTGGTGTACTTTTGATATTTTATGTAAATTATGCAATATATATTTGGTGTAGTATTTGATATTTTACATAGAGTGTAATATATATTTACTGTCATTTTTGATATTTTATTTAGAGTGTATAATATACATTTCGTGTAATTATTGATATTTTATGTACAGTATATTAAATATAATTACTGAAGCTTTTGATAGTTTATTTACAGTATATATAACACATATTTGGTGTACTTTTTGATATTTTATGTACAGTAGATAATATATACTTACTGTAATTTTTTATATTTTATTTACAGTCTGTAAAATGTATTTGGTATACTTTTAGTTAATATTATACGTACAATATGTGAAATATATTTACTGTACTTTTTGATATTTTATGTACAGTAGATAATATAAACTTACTGTAATTTTTTATATGTTATTTACAGTATGTAAAATGTATTTGGTGTAATTTTACTTAATATTATATGTACAATATATGAAATATATTTACTGTACTTTTTGATATTTTATGTACAGTATATAATATATATTTGGTGTACTTTTGATATTTTATGTAAATTGTATAATATATACTTGGTTTAGTTTTTGATATTTTACATAGAGTGTAATATATATTTACTGTCCTTTTTGATATTTAATTTAGAGTGTATAATATACATTTGGTGTAATTTTTGATATTTTATGAACAGTATATTAAATATAATTACTGAAGATTTTGATAGTTTATTTACAGTATATATAACACATATTTGGTGTACTTTTTCATAATTTTGTACAGTAGATAATATATACTTACTGTAATTTTTGATATTTTATTTACAGTATGTAAAATGTATTTGGTGTACTTTTAGTTAATATTATATGTACAATATATGAAATATATTTACTGTACTTTTTGATATTTTATGTACAATATATAATATATATTTGGTGTACTTTTGATATTTTATGTAAATTATATAATATATATTTGGTGTAGTTTTTGATATTTTACATACTGTGTAATATATATTTACTGTCTTTTTGATATTTTATTTAGAGTGTATAATATACATTTGGTGTAATTTTTGATATTTTATGAACAGTATATTAAATATAATTACTGAAGATTTTGATAGTTTATTTACAGTATATATAACACATATTTGGTGCACTTTTTGATATTTTATGTACAGTAGATTATATATACTTACTGTAATTTTTGATATTTTATTTACAGTATGGAAAATGTTTTTGGTGTACTTTTAGTTATTACTATATGTACAATATATGAAATATATTTACTGTACTTTTTGATATTTTATGTACATTATATAATATATATTTGGTGTACTTTTGATATTTTATGTAAATTATATAATATATACTTTGTGTAGTTTTTGATATTTTACATAGTGTGTAATATATATTTACTGTCTTTTTGATATTTTATTTAGAGTGTATAATGTACATTAGGTGTAATTTTTGGTATTTTATGAACAGTATATAAAATATAATTACTGAAAGTTTTGATAGTTTATTTACAGTATATATAACACATATTTGGTGTACTTTTTGATATTTTATGTACAGTAGATAATATATACTTACTGTAATTTTTTATATTTTATTTACAGTATGTAAAATGTATTTGTTGTACTTTTAGTTAATATTATATGTACTATATATGAAATATATTTACTGTACTTTTCGGTATTTTATGTACAGTATATAATATATATTTGGTGTACTTTTGAAATTTTATGTAAATTATATAATACATATTTGGTGTAGTTTTTGATATTTTTCATAGTGTGTAATATATATTTACTGTCCTTTTTGTTATTTTATTTAGAGTGTATAATATACATTTGGTGTAATTTTTGATATTTTATGAACAGTATATTAAATATAATACTGAAGATTTTAATAGTTTATTTACAGTATATATAACACATATTTGGTGTACATTTTTATATTTTATATACAGTAGATAATATATACTTACTGTAATTTTTTATATTTTATTTACAGTATGTAAAATGTATTTGGTGTACTTTTAGTTAATATTATATGTACAGTATATGAAATATATTTACTGTACTTTTTGATATTTTATGTACAGTATATAATATGTATTTGGTGTACTTTTGATATTTTATGAAAATTATATAATATGTATTTGGTGTAGTTTTTGATATTTTATATAGAGTGTAATATATATTTTCTGTCCTTTTTGATATTTTATTTAGAGTGTATAATATTCATTTGGTGTAATTTTTGATATTTTATGAACAGTATATTAAATATAATTTCTGAAGATTTTGATAGTTTATTTACAGTATATATAACACATATTTGGTGTACTTATTGGTATTTTATGTACAGTAGATAATATATACTTACTGTAATATTTTGTATTTTATTTACAGTATGTAAAATGTATTTGGTGTAATTTTAGTTAATATTATATGTCCAATATATGAAATATATTTACTGTACTTTTTGATATATTATGTACAGTAGATAATATATACTTACTGTAATTTTTCATATTTTATTTACAGTATGTAAAATGTATTTGGTGTAATTTTAGTTAATATTAAATGTACAATATATGAAATATATTTACTCTGCTTTTTGATATTTTATGTACAGTATACAATTTATATTTGGTGTACTTTTGATATTTTATGTAGATTATATAATATATATTTGGTGTAGATTTTGATATTTCACATAGAGTGTAATATATATTTACTGTCTTTTTGATATTTTATTTAGAGTGTATAATATACATTTGGTGTAATTATTGGTATTTTATGAACAGTATATTAAATATAATTACTGAAGATTTTGATAGTTTATTTACAGTATATATAACACATATTTGGTGTACTTTTTGGTATTTTATGTACAGTAGATAATATATACTTACTGTAATTTTTTATATTTTATTTACAGTCTGTAAAATGTATTTGGTGTACATTTAGTTAATATTATATGTACAATATGTGAAATATATTTACTGTACTTTTTGATATTTTATGTACAGCAGATAATATAAACTTACTGTAATTTTTTTACATTTTATTTACAGTATGTAAAATATATTTGGTGTACTTTTAGTTAATATTATATGTACAACATATGAAATATATTTACTGTAGTTTTTGATATTTTATGTACAGTATATAATATATATTTGGTGTACTTTTGTTATTTTATGTAAATTATATAATACATATTTGGTGTAGTTTTTGATATTTTTCATAGAGTGTAATATATATTTACTGTCCTTTTTGATATTTTATTTAGAGTGTATAATATACATTGTGTGTAATTTTTGATATATTATGAACAGTATATTAAATATAATTAATGAAGATTTTGATAGTTTATTTACAGTATATATAACACATATTTGGTGTACTATTTGATATTTTATTTACAGTAGATAATATATACTTACTGTAATTTTTGATATTTTATTTACAGTATGTAAAATGTATTTGGTGTAATTTTAGTTAATATTATATGTACAATATATGAAATATATTTACTGTACTTTTTGATATTTTATGTAGAGTATATAATATATATTTGGTGTACTTTTGATATTTTATGTAAATTATATAATATATATTTGGTGTAATTTTTGATATTTTACATAGAGTGTAATATATATTTACTGTCCTTTTTGATATTTTATTTAGAGTGTATAATATACATTTGGTGTAATTTTTGATATTTTATGAACAGTATATTAAATATAATTACTGAGGATTTTCATAGTTTATTTACAGTATATATAACACATATTTGGTGTACTTTTTGATATTTTATGTACAGTAGATAATATATACTTACTGTAATTTTTATATTTTATTTACAGTATGTAAAATGTATTTGGTGTACTTTTAGTTAATATTATATGTACAATATATGAAATATATTTACTGTACTATTTGATATTTTATGTACAGTAGATAATATATACTTACTGTAATTTTTGATATTTTATTTACAGTATGTAAAATGTATTTGGTGGACTTTTAGTTAATATTATATGTACAATATATGAAACATATTTACTGTACTTTTTGATATTTTATGTACGGTATATAAGATATATTTGGTGGCCTTTGATATTTTATGTAAATTACATAATATATATTTGGTGTAGCTTTTGATATTTTACATAGGATGTGTAATATATATTTACTGTACTTTATGATATCTCATTTAGAGAATATAAAATGTAATTGGTGTATTTTTAGTTAATATTATATGTACAATATATGAAATATATATACTGTACTTTTTGACATTTTATGTACAGTATATAAAATACATTTGCTGTCCTTTTGATATTTGATGTAAATTGTATAATAAATATTTGGTGTAGTTTTTGATATTTTACATAGGGTGTGTCGTATATATTTACTGTCCTATTTGATATTTTATTTACATTTCATAATATACATTTGGTGTAATTTTTGATATTTTATCTACAGTATATTAAATATAATTATTGTAGTATTTGATAGTTTATTTACAGTATATATAGCACATATTTGGTGTACTTTTTGATATTTTATGTACAGTATGTAATATATATTTACTGTACTTTTTGATATTTTATTTACAGTATATAAAATGTATTTGGTGTACTTTTAGTTAATATTATATGTACATTATATGAAATATATTTACTGTACATTTTGATATTTTATATACAGTTTATAGTATATATTTGGTGTTCTTTGATATTTTATGTAAATTATATAATATATATTTGGTGTAGTTTTTCATAATTTACATAGAGTGTAATATATATTTACTGTCCTTTTTCATATTTCATTTAGAGTATATAATATACATTTGCTGTAATTTTTCATATTTAATGAACAGTATATTAAATATAATTACTGTAGCTTTGGTAGTTTATTTACAGTATATATAACACATATTAGTTGTACTTTTTGATTTTTTATGTACAGTATGTAATATATATTTAGTGTACTTTTTGATATTTTATTTACAGTATATATAATGTATTTGGTGTACTTTTAGTTAATATAATATGTACAATATATGAAATATATTTACTGTACTTTTTGATATTTTATGTACAGTATTTAATAAATATTTACTGTAATTTTTTATATTTTATTTACAGTATATAAAATGTATTTGGTGTACTTTTATGTAATATTATATGTACAATATATGAAATATATTTACTGTACTTTTTGTTATTTTATGTACAGTATACAAGATATATTTGGTGTCCTTTTGATATTATATGTGAATTTTATAATATATATTTGGTGTAGTTTTTGATATTTTACCTAGGGTGTGCAGTATATATTTACTGTCCTTTTTGTTATTTTATTTACAGTATATAATATACATTTGGTGTAATTTTTGATATTTTATGTACAGTATATTAAATTTACTTATTGTAGTTTTTGATAGTTTATTTACTGTATATATAACACATATTTGGGGTACTTTTTATATTTTATGTACAGTATATAATATATATTTACTGTACTTTTTGAAATTTTATTTACAGTATATAAAATGTATTTGTTGTACTATTAGTTAATATTATATGTACAATATATGAAACGGATTTACTGTACTTTTCGATATTTTATGTACAGTATAAATGATATATGTTGTGTCCTTTTGATATTTTATGTAAATTATATAATATATATTTGGTGTAGTTTTTGATATTTTACATAGGGTTGTAGTATATATTTACTGTACTTTGATATTGTATTTACAGTATATAATATACATTTGGTGTAATTTTTGGTATTTTATGTACAGTATATTAAAAATAATTACTGTAGTGTTTGATAGTTTATTTACAGTATATATAACACATATTTGGTGTACTTTTTAATATTTTAAGTACAGTATGTAATATATATTTACTGTACATTTTGATATTTTATTTACAGTATATAAAATGTATTTGGTGTACTTTTAGTTAATATTATATGTACAGTATATGAAATATATTTACTGTACTTTTTGATATTTTATGTACAGTATATAAGTTATATTTGGTGTCCTTTTGATATTTTATGTAAATTATATAATATATATTTGGTGTAGTTTTTTATATTTTACATAGGGTGTGTCATATAGGTTCACTGTCCTTTTTGATATTTTATTTACAGTATATAATCTACATTTGGTGTCATTGTTGATATTTTATGCACAGTATATTAAATATAATTACTGTTGTTTTTGATAGTTTATTTACAGTACAAATAATACATATTTGGTGTACTTTTTGATATTTTATGTACAGTATGTGATATATATTTACTGTAATTTTTGATATTTTATTTACAGTGTACAAAATGTATTTGGTGTACTTTTAGTTAATATTATATGTACAATATATGAAATATATTTACTGTAGTTTTTGATATTTTACGTACAGTATATAAGATATATTTGGTGTCCTTCCGATATTTTTTGTAAATTATATAATATATATTTGGTGTAGTTTTTGATATTTTACATAGGGTGTGTAGTACATATTTACTGTCCTTTTGATACTTTATTTACAGAATATAATATACATTTGTTGTAATTTTTTATATTTTATATACAGTATATTAAATATAATTACTGTAGTATTTGATAGTATATTTACATTATATATAACACATAATTGGTGTACTTTTTTATATTTTATGTACTGTATGTAATATATATTTACTGTTCTTTTTGATATTTTATTTACAGCACATAAAATGTATTTGCTGTACTTTTAGTTACTATTATATGTACAATATATGAAATGTATTAACTGTACTTTCTGATAGGTTATGTACAGTATATAATAAATATTTGTTGTACTTTTGATATTTTATGTAAATTATATAATATATATTTGGTGTAGTTTTTGATATTTTACCTAGGGTGCGTACTATATATTTACTGTCCTTTTTCATATTTTATTTACAGTATATAATATACATTTGGTGTAAATTTTGATATTTTATGTTAAGTATATTAAATGTAATTACTGTAATTTTTGATGGTTTATTTACATTATATATAACACATCTTTGGTGTACTTTTTGATATTTTATGTCTAGTATGTAATATATATTTACTGTATATTTGATATTTTATTTACAGTATATAAAATGTATTTGGTGTACTTTTAGTTAATATTATATGTACAATATACGAAATATATTTACTGTATTATTTGATATTTTATGTACAGTATATAAGATATAAGTTTTGTCCTTTTGATATTTTATGTAAATTTTATAATATATATTTGTAGTTTTTGATATTTTACATAGACTGTAATATACATTTACTGTCCTTTTTGATATTTTATTTACAGTATATAATAAACATTTGGTGTAATTTTTGATATTTTATGTACAGTATAATAAATACAATTACTGTAGTTTTTTATACTTTATTTACAGTATATATAACACATATTTGGTGTACTTTTTGATATTTTATATACAGTATGTAATACATATTTACTGTAATTTTTGATATTTGATTTACACTATATAAAATGTATTTGGTGTACTTTTAGTTAATATTAAATGTACAATATATGAAATATATTTACTGTAACTTTGATATTTTATGTAGAGTATATAAGATATATTTGGTGTCCTTTTGATATTTTATGTAAATTATATAATATATATTTGGTGTACATTGTGATATTTTACATATGGTGTGTAATATATATTTACTGCACTTTTTGATATTTTATTTATTGTATATAATACATTTGGTGTAATTTTTGATATTTTATGTACAGTATATTAAATATAATTACTGTAGTTTTTGATAGTTTATTTAATGTATATATAACACATATTTGGTGTACATTTTGATATTTTATGTACAGTATGTAATATATATTTACTGTGATTTTTGATATTTTATTTATAGTATATAAAATGTATTTGGTGTACTTTTAGTTAATATTATATGTACAATATATGAAATATATTTACTGTATATTTTGTTATTTTATGTACAGTATATAAGGTATATTTGGTGTCCTTTTGATATTTTATGTAAATTATATTATATATATTTGGTGTAGTTTGTGATATTTTACATAGCGTGTGTAATATATATTTACTGTACTTTTTGGTATTTGATTTATAGTAAAAAGTATACATTTGGTGTAATTTTTGGTATTTTATGTACAGTATATTAAATATAATTACAGTAATTATTGATAGTTTATATACAGTATATATAACACATATTTGGTGTGTTTTTGATAATTCATGTACAGTATGTAATATATATTTACTGTAATATTTGATACTTTATTTACAGTGTATAAAATGTATTCGATGTACTTTTAGATAATATTATATATACAATATATGAAATAAATTTACTGGACATTTTGAGATTTTATGTAGAGTGTATATGGTATATTTGGTGTCCTTTTGATATTTTATGTAAATTATATAATATATATTTGGTGTAGTTTGTGTTATTGTACATAGTGTGTGTAATATATATTTACTGTACTTTTTGATATTTTATTTACAGTATATAATATACATTTGGTGTAATTTTTGATATTTTATGTACAGTATATTAAATATAATTACTGTAGTTTTTGACTGGTTATTTACAGTATACATAACACATATTTGGTGTACTTTTTGATATTTTATGTACAGTATGTAATACCTATTTACTGTACTTTTTGATATTTTATTCACACTAAATAAAATGAATTTGGTGTACTTTTAGTTAATATTATATGTACAATATATGAAATATATTTACTGTACTTTTTGATATTTTATGTACAGTATATAAGATATATTTGGTGTCCTTTTGATATTTTATGTAAATTATATAATATATATTTGGTGTAGATTGTGATATTTTACATATGGTGTGCAATATATATTTACTGTATTTTTGATATTTTATTTACATTAAATAATATACATTTGGTGTAATTTTTGATATTTTATGTACAGTATATTAAGATAATTACTGTAGTTTTTGATAGTTTATTTACAGTATATATAAAAAATATTTGGTGTACATTTTGATATTTTATGTACAGTATGTGATATATATTCACTGTAATTTTTGATATTTTATTTACACTATATAAAATGTATTTGGTGTACTTTTAGTTAATATTATATGTACAATATATGAAATATATTTACTGTAGTTTTTGATATTTTATGTACAGTATATAAGATATATTTGGTGTCCTTCCGATATTTTTTGTAAATTATAAAATATATATTTGGTGTAATTTTTGTTATTTTACATAGGGTGTGTAGTATATATTTACTGTCCTTATTGATATTTTATTTACAGTATATAATATACATTTGGTTTAATTTTTGATATTTTATGTACATTATATTAAATATAATTAATGTATTTTTGATAGTTTATTTACAGTATATATAACACATATTTGGTTTCTTTTTGGTATTTTATGTACAGTATGCAATATATATTTACTGTAATTTTTGATATTTTATTTACAGTATATAAAATGTATTTGGTGTACTTTTAGTTAATATTATATGTACAATATACGAAATATGTTTACTGTATATTTTGATATTTTATGTAAAATATATAAGGTGTATTTGGTGTCCTTTTGATATTTTATGTAAATTATATAATATATCTTTGGTGTAGTTTGTGATATTTTACATAGGGTGTGTAATATATATTTACTGTACATTTTGGTATTTTATTTACAGTAAATAATATACATTTGGTGTAATTTTTGATATTTTATGTACAGTACATTAATATAATTACTGAAGTTTTTGATAGTTTATTTACAGTATATATAACTCATATTTGGTGTAGTTTTTGATATTTTATGTTCAGTATGTGATATATATTCACTGGAATATTTGATATTTTATTTACACTATATAAAATGTATTTGGTGTACTTTTAGTTAATATTATATGTACAATATATGAAATATATTTACTGTACTTTTTCATATCTTATGTACAGTATACAAGATATTTTTGGTGTCCTTTTGATATTTTATGTAAATTATATAATATATATTTGGCGTAGATTGCGATATTTTACATATGGTGTGTAATATATATTTACTGTACTTTTTGATTTTTATTTACACTATATAAAATGTATTTGGTGTACTTTTAGTTAATATTATATGTACAATATATGATATATATTTACTGTACTTTTGATATTTTATGTACAGTATATAAGATATATTTGGTGTCCTTTTGATATTTTATGTAAATTATATAATATATATTTGGTGTAGATTGTGATATTTTACATATGCTGTGTAATATATATTAACTGTACTTTTTGATATTTTATTTACAGTAAATAATGTACATTTGGTGTAATTTTTGATATTTTATGTACAGTATATTAAATATAATTACTGTAGTTTTTGATAGTTTATTTACAGTATATATAACACATATTTGGTGTACATTTTGATGTTTTATGTACTGTATGTAATATATACTTACAGTAATTTTTTATATTTTATTTACAGTATATAAAATGTATTTGGTGTACATTTAGTTAATATTATATGTACAATATATGAAATATATTTACTGTACATTTTGATATTTTATGTACAGTATATAAGGTATATTTGGTGTGCTTTTAATATTTTATGTAAATTATATAATACATATTTGGTGTAGTTTCTGATATTTTACATAGGGTGTGTAATATATATTTACTGTACTTTTGGATATTTTATTTACTGTAAATAATATACATTTGGTGTAATTATTGATATTTTATTTACAGTACATTAAATATAATTACTGTAGCTTTTGATAGTTTATTTAGGGTATATATAACACATATTTGGTGTACTATTTGTTATTTTATGTACAGTATGTAATATATATTTACTGTACTTTTTGATATTTAATTTACAGTATATAAAATGTATTTGGTGTACTTTTAGTTAATGTTACATGTACAATATATGAAATATATTTACTGTACTTTTTGATATTTTACGTACAGTATATAAGATACATTTGTTGTCCTGTTAATATTTTATGTAAATTTATAATATATATTTGGTGTAGATTGTGATATATTACATATGGTGTGTAATATATATTTACTGTATTTTTGATATTTTATTTACAGTAAATAACGTACATTTGGTGTAATTTTTGATATTTTATGTACAGTATATTAAATATAATTACTGTAGATTTTGATAGTTTATTTAGAGTATATATAACACATATTTGGGGTACTTTTTGATGTTTTATGTACAGTATGTAATATATATTTACTGTAATTTTTGATAATTTATTTACAGTATATAAAATGTATTCGGTGTACTTTTAGTTAATATTATATGTACAATATATGAAATATATTTACTGTAGTTTTTGATATTTTATGTACAGTATATAAGATATATTTGGTGTCCTTTTGATATTTTATGTAAATTATATAATATATATTTGGTGTATATTGTGATATTTTACATATGGTGTGTAATATATATTTACTGTACTTTTTGATATTTTATTTACACTATATAAAATGTATTTGGTGTACTTTTAGTTAGTATTATATGTACAATATATGAAGTACATTTACTGAACATTTTGATATTTTATGTACTGTATATAAGATATATTTGGGGTCCTTTTGATGTTTTATGTAAATTATATGATATATATTTGGTGTAGATTGTGATATTTTACATATCGTGTGTAATATATATTTACTATAATTTTTGATATTTTCTTTACACTAAATAAAATGTACTTGGTGTACTTTTAGTTAATATTATATGTACAATATATGAAATATATTTACTGTACATTTTGATATTTTATGTACAGTATATAAGATATATTTGGTGTCCTTTTGATATTTTATGTAATTTATATAATATATATTTGGTGTAGATTGTGATATTTTACATATGGTGTGTAATATATCTTTACTGTACTTTTTAATATTTTATTTACAGTAAATAAAATACATTTGGTGTAATTTTTGACATTTTATGTACAGTATATTAAATATAATTACTGTAGTTTTTGATAGTTTATTTAGAGTATATATAACACATATTTGGTGTACTTTTTGATATTTTATGTACAGTATGTAATATATATTTACTGTAATTTTTGATATTTTATTTACAGTATATAAAATGTATTTGGTGTACATTTAGTTAATATTATATGTACAATATATGAAATATATTTACTGTATATTTTGATATTTTATGTACAGTATGTAAGGTATATTTGCTGTCCTTTTGATATTTTATGTAAATTATATAATATATATTTGGTGTAGTTTGAGATATTTTACATAGGGTGTGTAATATATATTTACTGTACTTTTTGATATTTTATTTACAGTAAATAATATACATTTGGTGTAATTTTTGATATTTCATTTACAGTATATTAATTATAATTACTGTAGCTTTTGATAGTTTATTTAGTGTACACATAACACATATTTCGTGTACTTTTTGTTATTTTATGTACAGTATGTAATATATATTTTCTGTACATTTTGATATTTAATTTACAGTATATAAAATGTATTTGGTGTACTTTTAGTTAATGTTATATGTACAATATATGAAATATATTTACTGTACTTTTTGATATTTTACGTACAGTATATAAGATATATTTGGTGTCCTTTTAATATTTTATGTAAAGTATATAATATATATTTGGTGTAGATTTTGATATTTTACATATGGTGTGTAATATATATTTACTGTATTTTTGATATTTTATTTACAGTAAATAACGTACATTTGGTGTAATTTTTGATATTTTCTGTATAGTATATTAAATATAATTACTGTAGTTTTTGATAGTTTATTTAGGGTATATATAACACATATTTGGTGTACTTTTTGATGTTTTATGTACAGTATGTAATATATATTTACTGTAATTTTTGATAATTTATTTACAGTATATAAAATGTATTCGGTGTACTTTTAGTTAATATTATATGTACAATATATGAAATATATTTACTGTACATTTTGATATTTTACGTACAGTATATAAGATATATTTGGTGTCCTTTTGATATTTTATGTAAATTATATAATATATATTTGGTGTAGTTTGTGATATTTTACATAGGTTGTGTAATATATATTTACTGTACTTTTTGGTATTTTATTTGCAGTATATTATACATTTGGTGTAATTTTTTATATTTTATGTACAGTATATTAAATATAATTATTGTAGTTTTTGATAGTTTATATACAGTATATATAACACATATTTGGTGTACTTTTTGATATTGTATGTACAGTATGTAATATATATTCACTGTAATTTTTGATATATTATTTACAGTATATAAAATGTATTTGGTGTACTTTTAGTTAATATTATATATACAATATATGAAATATATTTACTGTACTTTTTGATATTTTATGTACAGTATATAAGATATATATGGTGTCATTTTCATATTTTATGTAAATTATATAATGTATATTTGGTGTAGTTTTTCATATTTTACATAGGGTGTGTAGTATATATTTACTGTCTTTTTGATATTTTATTTACAGTATATATTATACATTTGGTGTAATTTTTGGCATTTTATGTACAGTATATTAAATATAATTACTGTAGATTTTGATAGTTTATTTACAGTATATATAACACATATTTCGTGTACTTTTTGATATTTTAAGTACAGTATGTAATATATATTTACTGTACATTTTGATATTTTATTTACAGTATATAAAATGTATTTGGTGTACTTTTAGATAATATTATATGTACAATATATGAAATATATTTACTGTACCTTTGATATTTTATGTACAGTATATAAGATATATTTGGTGTCGTTTTGATATTTTATGTAAATTATATAATATATATTTGGTGTAGTTTGTGATATTTTACATAGGGTGTGTAATATATATTTACTGTACTTTTTGGTATTTTATTTACAGTAAATAACATACATTTGGTGTAATTTTTGATATTTTATGTACAGTATATTAAGATAATTACTGTAGTTTTTGATAGTTTATTTACAGTATATATAAAAAATATTTGGTGTACATTTTGATATTTTATGTACAATATGTAATATATATTTACTGAACTATTTGAAATATTATTAACAGTATATAAAATCTATTTGTTGTACTTTTAGTTAATATTAAATGTACAATATATGAAACCTATTTACTGTACTTTTTGGTATTTTATATACAGTATATAAGATATACTTGTTGGCCTTTTGATGTTTTATGTAAATTATATAATATATATTTGGTGTAGTTTTTTATATTTTACATAGGTTGTGTAATATATAATTACTGGTATTTTTGATATTTTATTTACTGTATATAATATTCATTTTGTGTAATTTTTGATATTTTATATACAGTATATTAAATATAATTACTGTAGTTTTTCATAGATTATTTACAGTATATATAACACATATTTGGTGTAGTTTTTGATATTTTATGTACAGTATGTAATATATATTGACGGAAATTTTGATACTTTATTTACAGTATATAAAATGTAATTGCTGTACTTTTAGTTAATATATATACAATATATGAACTATGTTTACTGTACTTTTTGATATTTTATGTACAGTATATAATATATATTTGGTGTCCTTTTGATATTTTACATAAATTATATAATATATATTGGGTGTACTTTGTGATATATTACACAGGGTGTGTAATATATATTTACTTTACTTTTTGATATTTTATTTGCAGTATATAATATACATATGGTGTAATATTTGATATGATATGTACAGTATATTAGAGATAATTACTGTAGTTTTGATAGTTTATTTACAGTATATATAACACATATTTGGTGTACTTTTTGATATTTTATGTACAGTATGTAATACATATTTACTGTACTTTTGGACATTTTATTTACAGTATATAAAATGTATTTGGTGTACTTTTAGTTAATATTATAGGTACAATATATGAAATATATTTACTGTATTTTTGATATTTTATTTACATTATATAATATATATTTGGTGTCCTTTTGATATTTTATGTGCATTATATAATATATATTTGGTGTAGTTTTCGATATTTTACATAGGGTGTGTAACATATATTTACTGTAATTTTTGATATTTTATTTACAGTAAATAATATACATTTGGTGTAATTTTTGATATTTTATGTGCAGTATATTAAATATAATTAGTGTATTTTTTGATAGTTTATTTACAGTATATATAACACATATTTGGTGTACTTTTTGATATTTTATGTACAGTATGTAATATATATTTACTGTAATTTTTGATATTTTATTTACAGTATATAAAATGTATTTGGTGTACTTTTAGTTAATATTATATATAAAATATATGAAATATATGTACTGTACTTTATGATATTTTATGTACAGCATAGAAAATATATTTGGTGTCCTTTTGATATTTTATGTAAATTATATAATATATATTTGGTGTAGTTTGTGATATTTTACATATTGTGTGTAATATATATTTACTGTAATTTTTGATATTTTATTTACAGTGTATAATATATATTTGGTGTAATTTTTCATATTTTATGTACAGTATATTAAATATAATTACTGTAGTTTTTGATTGTTTATTTACAGTATATATGACACATATTTGGTGTACTTTTTGATATTTTATGTACAGTATGTAATATATATTTACTGTACTTTTTGATATTTTATTTACAGTATACAAAATGTATTTGGTGTACTTTTAGTTAATAATATATGTACAATATATGAAATATATATACTGTACTTTTTGATATTTTATCTACAGTATTTAAGATATATTTGGTGACCTTTTAATATTTTATGTAAAGTATATAATATATATTTGATGTAGTTTTTGATATTTTACAAAGGGTGTGTACTATATATTTACTGTCCTTTTTGAGATTTTATTTACAGCACATAATTTAAATTTGGTGTAATTTTTGATATTTATATACAGTACATTGAATATAATTAATGTAGTTTTTGATATTTACAGTATATATAACACATATGTGGTGTACTATTTGATATTTTATGTACAGTATGTAATATATATTTACTGTAATTTTTGCTAATTTACGTACAGTATAGAAAATGTATTCGGTGTACTTTCAGTTCATATTATATGTGCAATATATGAAACATATTTACTGCACTTTTTGATATTTTTTGTACCGTATATAAGATATATGTGGTGTCCTTTTGATATTTTATGTAAATTATATAATATATATTTGGTGTAGTTTTTGATATTTTACATAGGGTGTGTAATATATATTTAGCGTCCTTTTTGATATTTTCTTTACACTATATAATATACATTTTGTGTAATTTTTGATATTTTATGTGCAGTATATTAAATATAATTACTGTAGTTTTTGATATTTTATTTACAGTATATATAACACATATTTGGTGTACATTTTGATATTTTATGTACAGTATGTAATATATATTTACTGTACTTTTTGATATTTTATTTACAGTATATAAAATGTATTTGGTGTACTTTTAGTTAATATTCTATGTACAATATATGAAATATATTTACTCTACTATTTGATATTTTATGTACTGTATATAATATATATTTGGTGTCCTTTTGATATTTTATGTAAATTATATAATATATATTTGGTGTAGTTCTTGATATTTTACATAGGGTGTGTCATATATATTTACTGTCCTTTTTGATATTTTATTTACAGTATATAATATACATTTGGTGTAATTTTTGATATTTTATGTACAGTATATTAAATATAATTACTGTAGTTTTTGATAGTTTATTTACAGTATATATAACACATATTTGGTGTACTTTTTGATATTTTATGTACAGTATGTAATATATATTTACTGTACTTTTTGATATTTTATTTACACTATATAAAATGTATTTGGTGTACTTTCAGTTAATATTATATGTACAATATATGAAACATATTTACTGTATTTAGATATTTTATGTACAGTATATAAGATATATTTGGTGTCCTTATGATATTTTATGTAAATTATATAATATATATTTGGTGAAGCTTTTGATATTTTACATAGGGTGTGTAATATATATTTATTGTAATTTTGGATATTTTATTTACAGTACATAATATACATTTGGTGTAATTTTTGATATTTTATGTACAGTATATTAAATATAATTACTGTAGTTTTTGATAGTTTATTTACAGTATATATGACAAGTATTTGGTGTACTTTTTGATATTTTATGTACAGTATGTAATATATATTTACTGTATTTTTGATATTTTATTTACACTATGTAAAATGTATTTTGTGTACTTTTAGTTAATATTATATGTACAATATATGACATATATTTACTGTACTTTTTGATATTTTATGTACAGTATATAAGATATATTTGGTGTACTTTTGATATTTTATGTAAATTATATAATATATATTTGGTGTAGTTTTTGATATTTTACATAGAGTGTGATGTATATTTACTGTACTTTTTCATATTTATTTTACAGTATATTATATGCATTTGGTGTAATTTTTGATATTTAATGTACAGTATATTAAACATAATTTCTGTAGTTTTTGATAGTTTATTTACAGTATATATAACACATATTTGGTGTACTTTTTGATATATTATGTAGAGCATGTAATGTATATTTACTGTACTTTTTGATATTTTACTTACAGTCTATAATATACATTTGGTGTAATTTTTGATATTTTATATACAGTATATTAAATATAATTGCTGTAGTTTTTGATAGTTTATTTACAGTATATATAACACATATTTGGTGTACATTTTTATATTTTATTTACTGTATGTAATATATATTTAGTGTACTTTTTGATATTTTATTTACAGTATATAAAATGTATTTGGTGTACTTTTAGTTAATATTATATGTACAATATATGAAATATATTTACTGTATTTTTGATATTTTATGTACAGTATATAAGATATATTTGGTGTCCTTTTGATATTTTATGTAAATTATATAATATATATTTGGTGTAGTTTTTGATATTTTACATAGGGTGTGTAGTATATATTTACTGTCTTTTTGATATTTTATTTACAGTATATATTATACATTTGTTGTAATTTTTGGTATTTTATGTACAGTATATTAAATATAATTACTGCAGATTTGATAGTTTATTCACAGTATATATAACTCATATTTGGTGTACTTTTTGATATTTTATGTACAGTATGTAATGTATATTTACTGTACATTTTGATATTTAATTTACAGTATATAAAATGTATTTGGTGTACTTTTAGTTAATATTATATGTACAATATATGAAATATATTTACTGTACTTTTTGATATTTTATGTACAGTATATAATATATATTTGGTGTCCTTTTGATATTTTATGTAAATTATATAATATATATTTGGTGTAGTTTTTGATATTTTACATAGTGTGTGTCATATATATTTACTGTCCTGTTTCATATTTTATTTACTGTATATAATATACATTTGGTGTAATTTTTGATATTTTATGTACAGTATATTAAATATAATTACTGTAGTTTTTGATAGTTTATTTACAGTATATATGATACATATTTGGTGTACTTTTTGATATTTTATGTACAGTATGTAATATATATTTACTGTAATATTTGATATTTTATTTACACTATAGAATATGTATTTGGTGTACTTTTAGTTAATATTATATGTACAATATATGAAATATATTTACTGTAATTTTTGATATTTTATGTACAGTATATAAGATATATTTGGTGTCCTTTTGATATTTAATGTAAATTATATAGTATATATATGGTGTAGATTGTGATATTTTACATATGGTGCGTAATATATATTTACTATGCTTTTTGATATTTTATTTACAGTATATAATACACATTGGGTGTACTTTTTGATATTTTATGTACAGTATATTAAATATAATTACTGTAGATTTTATAGTTTAGTTACAGTATATGTAACACATATTTGGTGTACTTCTTGATATTTTATGTACAGTATGTAATACATATTTACTGTACTTTTGTTATTTTATGTACACTATATAAAATGTATTTGGTGTACTTTTAGTTAATATTATATGTACAATATATGAAATATATTTACTGTACATTTTGATATTTTGTGTACAGTATATAAGGTATATTTGGTGTCCTTTTGATATTTTATGTAAATTATATAATATATATTTTGTGTAGTTTGTGATATTTTACATAGGGTGTGTAATATATATTTACTGTAATTTTTGATATTTTATTTAGAGTAAATAATATACATTTGGTGTAATTTTTGATATTTTATGTACAGTATATTAAATATAATTACTGTAGTTTTTGATAGTTTATTTACAGTATATATAACACATATTTGGTATACTTTTTGATATTTTATGTACAGTATGTAATATATATTTAGTGTACTTTTTGATATTGTATTTACAGTATATAAAATGTATTTCGTGTACTTTTAGTTAATATTATATATACAATATATGAAATATTTTTACTGTACATTATGATATTTTATGTAGAGTATATAAGGTATATTTGGTGTCCTTTTGATATTTTATGTAAATTATATAATATATATTTGTTGTAGATTGTGATATTTTACATAGGGTGTGTAATATATATTTACTGTACTTTTTGATATTTTATTTACAGTAAATAATATACATTTGGTGTAAATTTTGATATTTTATTTACAGTATATTAAATATAATTACTGTAGTTTTTGATAGTTTATTTACAGTATATATGATACATATTTGGTGTACTTCTTGATATTTTATGTACAGTATGTAATATATATTTACTGTAAATTTTGATATTTTATTTACACTATATAAAATGTATTTGTTGTACTTTTAGTTAATATTATATGTACAATATATGAAATAAATTTACTGTACTTTTTGATATTTTATGTACAGTATATAAGATATATTTGTTGTCCTTTTGGTATTTTATGTAAATTATATAATATATATATGGAGTAGATTGTGATATTTTACATATGGTGCGTAATATATAATTACTGTACCTTTTGATATTTTATTTACAGTATATAATATACATTGGGTGTAATTTTTGATATTTTATTTACAGTATATTAAATATAATTACTGTAGATTTTATAGTTTAGTTATAGTATATATAACACATATTTGGTGTACTCCTTGATATTTTATGTACAGTATGTAATACATATTTACTGTACTTTTTGTTATTTTATTTACACTATATAAAATGTATTTGGTGTACTTTTAGTTAATATTATATGTACAATATATGAAATATATTTACTTTACTTTCTGATATTTTATGTACAGCATATAAGATATATTTGGTGTCCTTTTGATATTTTATTTAAATTATATAATATATATATGGTGTAGATTGTGATATTTTACATATGGTGCGTAATATATAATTACTGTACTTTTTGATATTTTATTTACAGTATATAATATACATTGGGTGTAATTTTTGATATTTTATTTACAGTATATTATATATAATTACTGTAGATTTTATAGTTTAGTTATAGTATATATAACACATATTTGGTGTACTTTTTGATATTTTATGTACAGTATGTTATATATATTTACTGTACTATTTGATATTTTAATTACAGTATGTAAAATGTATTTGGTGTACTTTTAGTTAATATATGTACAATATATGAAATATATTTACTGTACTTTTTGATATTTTATGTATAGTATATAAGTTATATTTGGTGTCCTTTTGATATTTTATGTAAATTATACAATATATATTTGGTGTAGTTTTTGATATTTTACATAGAGTGTGTAATAAATATTTACTGTACTATTTGATATTTTATTTACAGTATATAATATGCATTTCGTGTAATTTTTGATATTTTAAGTACAGAATATTAAATATAATTACTGTAGATTTTATAGTTTATTTACAGTATATATAACACATACTTGCTGTAATTTTTGATATTTTATGTACAGTATGTAATATATATTTACTGTAATTTTTGATATTTTATTTACAGTATATAAAATGTATTTGGTGTACTTTTAGTTAATATTATATGTTCAATATACGAAATATTTTTACTGTACATTTTGATATTTTATGTACAGTATATAAGGTATATTTGTGTCCTTTTGATATTTTAAGTTAATTATATAATATATATTTGGTGTAGTTTTTGATATTTTACATAGGGTGTGTAATATATATTTACTGTAATTTTTGGTATTTTATTTACAGTAAATAATTTACATTTGGTGTAATTTTTATATTTTATGTACAGTATATTAAATATAATTACTGTAGTTTTTGATAGTTTATTTACAGTATATATAACACATATTTGGTGTACTTTTTCACATTTTATGTACAGTATGTAATATATATTCACTGTAATTTCTGATATTTTATTTACACTATATAAAATGTATTTGGTGTACTGTTAGTTAATATTATATATACAATATATTATATATATTTACTGTACTTTTTGATATTTTATGTACAGTATATAAGATATATTTGGGGTCCTTTTGATATTTTATGTAAATTATATAATGTATATTTGGTGTATATTGTGATATTTTACATATGGTGTGTAATATATATTTACTGTACTTTTTCATATTTTATTTACACTATATAAAACGTATTTGGTGTACTTTTGGTTAATACTATATGAACAATATATGAAATATATTTACTGTACATTTTGATATTTTATGTACAGTATATAAGATATATTTGGTGTCCTTTTGATATTTTATGTAAATTATATAATATATATTTGGTGTAGATTGTGATATATTACATAAGGTGTGTAATATATATTTACTGTACTTTTTGATATTTTATTTACAGTAAATAGTATACGTTTGGTGTAATTTTTGATACTTTATGTACAGTATATTAAATATAATTACTGTAGTTTTTGATAGTTTATTAACAGTATATATAACACATATTTGGTTTACTTTTTGATATTTTATGTACAGTATGTAATATATATTTACTGTAATTTTTGATATTTTATTTACAGTATATAAAATGTATTTGGTGTACTTTTAGTTAATATTATATGTACAATATATGAAATATATATACTGTATTTTTGATATTTT
This sequence comes from Pan paniscus, assembly GCF_029289425.2. NCBI lineage: Eukaryota > Metazoa > Chordata > Mammalia > Primates > Hominidae > Pan > Pan paniscus. The sequence continues at coordinate 10,774,704 of NC_073263.2, read as the reverse complement.
ATGTAAAGTATATAAGATATATTTTGTGTACTTTTGATATTCTATGTAAATTATATAATATATATTTGGTGTAGATTGTGATATTTTACATATGGTATGTAATATATATTAACTGTAATTTTTGATATTTTATTTACAGTAAATAATATACATTTGGTGTAATTTTTGATATTTTATGTACAGTATATTAAATATAATTACTGTCCTTTTTGATAGTTTATTTACAGTATATATAACGCATATTTCGTGTACTTTTGATATTTTATGTACTGTATGTAGTATATATTTACTGAAATTTTTGATATTTTATTTACAGTATATAAAATGTATTTGGTGTACATTTAGTTAATATTATATGTACAATATATGAAATATATTTACTGTACATTTTGATATTTTATGTACAGTATATAAGGTATATTTGGTGTCCTTTTGATATTTTATGTAAATTATATAATATATATTTGGTGTAGTTTCTGATATTTTACATAGGGTGTGTAATATATATTTACTGTACTTTTTGATATTTTATTTACAGTAAATAATATACATTTGGTGTAATTCTTGATATTTTATTTAGAGTATATTAAATATAATTACTGTAGCTTTTGATAGTTTATTTAGAGTATATATAACACATATTTTGTGTACCATTTGATATTTTATGTACAGTATGTAATATATATTTACTGTAGTTTTTGATATTTAATTTACAGTATATAAAATGTATTTGGTGTACTTTTAGTTAATATTATATGTACAATATATGAAATATATTTACTGTACTTTTTGATATTTTACATACAGAATATAAGATATATTTGGTGTCCATTTAATATTTTATGTAAATTATATAAAATATATTTGATTTAGATTGTGATATTTTACAAATGGTGTGTAATATATATTTACTGTACTTTTTGATATTTTATTTACAGTAAATAACGTACATTTGGTGTAATTTTTGATATTTTATGTACAGTATATTAAATATAATTACTGTAGTTTTTGATAGTTTATTGAGAGTATATATAACACATATTTGGTGTACTTTTTGATGTTTTATGTACAGTATGTAATATGTATTTACTGTAATTTTTGATAATTTATTTAGAGTATATAAAATGTATTCGGTGTACTTTTAGTTAATATTATATGTACAATATATGAAATATATTTACTGTACATTTTGATATTTTATGTACATTATATAAGATATATTTTGTGTCCTTTTGATATTTTATGTAAATTATATAATATATATTTGGTGTAGTTTGTGATATTTTACATAGGTTGTGTAATATATATTTACTGTACTTTTTGATATTTTATTTGCAGTATATTATACATTTGGTGTAATTTTTTATATTTTATATACAGTATATTAAATATAATTATTGTAGTTTTTGTTAGTTTATTTACAGTATATATAACACATATTTGGTGTACTTTTTGATATTGTATGTACAGTATGTGATATATATTCACTGTAATTTTTGATATATTATTTACACTATATAAAATGTATTTGGTGTACTTTTACTTAATATCATTGGTACAATATATGAAATATATTTACTGTACTTTTTGATATTTTATGTACAGTATATAAGATATATTTGGGGCCCTTTTGATATTTTATGTAAATTATATAATGTATATTTGGTGTATATTGTGATATTTTACATATGGTGTGTAATATATATTTACTGTACTTTTTGATATTTTATTTACACTATATAAAATGTATTTGGTGTACTTTTAGTTAATATTATATGTACAATATATGAAATATATTGACTATACATTTTGATAATTTTTGTACAGTATATAAGATATATTTGGTGTCCTCTTGATATTTTATGTAAATTATATAATATATATTTGGTGTAGATTGTGATATATTACATAAGGTGTGTAATATATATTTACTGTACTTTTTGATATTTTATTTACAGTAAATAGTATACATTTGGTGAAATTTTTGATATTTTATGTACAGTATATTAAATATAATTACTGTAGTTTTTGATAGTTTATTAACAGTATATATAACACATATTTGGTTTACTTTTTGATATTTTATGTACAGTATGTAATATATATTTACTGTAATTTTTCATATTTTATTTACAGTATATAAAATGTATTTGGTGTACTTTTAGTTAATATTATATTTACAATATATGAAAGATATATACTGTAATTTTTGATACTTTATATAAAGTATATAAGATATATTTTGTGTACTTTTGATATTTTATGTAAATTATATAATATATATTTTGTGTAGATTGTGATATTTTACATATGGTGTGTAATATATATTAACTGTATTTTTGATATTTTATTTACAGTAAATAATATACATTTGGTGTAATTTTTGATATTTTATGTACAGTATATTAAATATAATTACTGTCCTTTTTGATAATTTATTTAGAGTATATATAACACATATTTGGTGTACTTTTTGATATTTTATGTACTGTATGTAATATATATTTACTGTAATTTTTGATATCTTATTTACAGTATATAAAATGTATTTGGTGTACATTTCATTAATATTATATGTACAATATATGAAATATATTTACTGTACATTTTGATATTTTATGTATATTATATAAGGTTTATTTGGTGTCCTTTTGATATGTTATGTAGATTATATAATATATATTTGGTGCAGTTTGTGATATTTTACATAGGGTGTGTAATATATATTTACTGTACTTTTTGATATTTTATTTACAGTAAATAATATACATTTGTTGTAATTTTTGATATTTTATTTAGAGTATATTAAATATAATTACTGTAGATTTTGATAGTTTATTTAGAGTATATATAACACATATTTTGTGTACCTTTTGACATTCTATGTACAGTATGTAATATATATTTACTGTAGTTTTTGATATTTAATTTACAGTATATAAAATGTATTTGGTGTAATTTTAGTTAATATTATATGTACAATATAGGAAATATATTTACTGTACTTTTTGATATTTTACATACAGTATATAAGATATATTTGGTGTCCATTTAATATTTTATGTAAATTATATAAAATATATTTGGTGCAGTTTGTGATATTTTACATAGGGTGTGTAATATATATTTACTGTTCTTTTTGATATTTTATTTACTGTAAATAATATACATTTGGTGTAATTTTTGATATTTTGTTTACAGTATATTAAATATAATTACTGTAGCTTTTGATAGTTTATTTAGAGTATATATAACACATATTTGGTGTACTTTTTGATATTTTATGTACAGTATGTAATATATATTTACTGTACTTTTTGATATTTAATTTACAGTATATAAAATGTATTTGGTGTACTTTTAGTTAATATTATATATACAATATATTAAATATATTTACTGTACTTTTTGATATTTTACGTAAAGTATATAAGATATATTTGGGGTCCTTTTAATATTTTATGTAAATTATATAATATATATTTTGTGTAGATTGTGATATTTTACATATGGTGTGTAATATATATTTACTGTACTTTTTGATATTTTATTTACAGTAAATAACGTACATTTGGTGTAATTTTTGATATTTTATGTACAGTATATTAAATATAATTACTGTAGTTTTTGATAGGTTATTGAGAGTATATATAACACATATTTGGTGTACTTTTTGATGTTTTATGTACAGTATGTAATATGTATTTACTGTACTTTTTGATAATTTATTTACAGTATATAAAATGTATTCGGTGTACTTTTATTTAATATTATATGTACAATATATGAAATATATTTACTGTACATTTTGATATTTTACGTACAGTATATAAGATATATTTGGTGTCCTTTTGATATTTTATGTAAATTATATAATATATATTTGGTGTAGTTTGTGATATTTTACATAGGTTGTGTAATATATATTTACTGTACTTTTTGATATTTTATTTGCAGTATATTATGCATTTGGTGTAATTTTTTATATTTTATGTACAGTATATTAAATATAATTATTGTAGTTTTTGATAGTTTATTTACAGTATATATAACACATATTTGGTGTACTTTTTGATATTGTATGTACAGTATGTAATATATATTCACTGTAATTTTTGATATTTTATTTACACTATATAAAATGTATTTGGTGTACTTTTAGTTAATACTATATGTGCAATACATGGAATATATTTACTGTACTTTTTGATATTTTATGTACAGTATATAAGATATATTTGGTGTCCTTTTGATATTTTATATAAATTATATAATATATACTTGGTGTATATTGTGATATTTTACATATGGTGTGTAATATATATTTACTGTACTTTTTGATATTTTATTTACAGTATATAAAATGTATTTGGTGTACTTTTAGTTAGTATTATATGTACAATATATGAAATATATTTACTATACATTTTGATATTTTATGTACAGTATATAAGATATATTTGGTGTCCTTTTGATATTTTATGTAAATTATATAATATATATTTGGTGTAGATTGTGATATATTACATAAGGTGTGTAATATATATTTACTGTACTTTTTGATATTTTATTTACAGTTAATAATATACATTTGGTGTAATTTTTGATATTTTATGTACAGTATATTAAATATAATTACTGTAGTTTTTGATATTTTATTAACAGTATATATAACACATATTTGGTTTACTTCTAGATATTTTATCTACAGTATGTAATATATATTTACTGTACTTTTTGATATTTTATTTACAGCATATAAAATGTATTTGGTGTACTTTATTTAATATTATATGTACAATATATGAAATATATATACTGTACTTTTTGATATTTTATGTACAGTATATAATATATATTTGGTGTACTTTTGATATTGTATGTAAATTATATAATATATATTTGGTGTAGTATTTGATATTTTACATAGGGTCCGTAATTTAAATTTACTGTCCTTTTTCATATTTTATTTAGAGTATAAAATATACATTTGGTGTAATTAATGATATTTTATATACAGTATATTAAATGTAATTACTGTAGTTTTTGATAGTTTATTTACAGTATATATAACACATATTTGGTGTACTTTGTGATATTTTATGTACAGTATGTAATATATATTTACTGTATTTTTGATATTTTATTTACAGTATATAAAATGTATTTGGTGTACTTTTAGTTAATATTATATGTACAATATATGAAATATATATATACTGTACTTTTTGATATTTTAGGTAAAGTATATAAGATATATTTTGTGTACATTTGATATTTTATGTAAATTATATAATATATATTTGTAGTTTTTGATATTTTACATATAGTGTAATATATATTTACTGTCCTTTTTGATATTTTATTTACAGTGTATAATATACAATTGGTGTAATTTTTGATATTTAGATACAGTATATTAAATAAAATTACTGTAGATTTTATAGTTTATTTACAGTATGTATAACACATATTTGGTGTACATTTTGATATTTTATGTACAGTATATAATACATATTTTCTGTATTTTTGATATTTTATTTACACTATATAAAATGTATTTGGTGTACATTTAGTTAATATTATATGTAAAATATATGAAATATATTTACTGTAATTTTGATATATTATGTACAGTATATAAGATATATTTGGTGTCCTTTTGATATTTTATGTAAATTATATAATATATATTTGGTGTAGATTGTGATATTTTACATAGGGTGTGTAATATATATTTACTGTACTTTTAGATATTTTATTTACAGTAAATAATATACATTTGGTGTAATTTTTATATTTTATGTACAGTATATTAAATATAATTACTATCGTTTTTGATAGTTTATTTACAGTATATATAACACATATTTGGTGTACTTTTTGATATTTTATGTACAGTATGTAATATATATTTACTGTAATTTTTGATATTTTATTTACAGTATATAAAATGTATTTGGTGTACTTTTAGTTAATATTATATGTACAATATATGAAATATATTTACTGTACATTTTGATATTTTATGTACAGTATATAAGGTATAATTGGTGTCCTTTTAATATTTTATGTAAATTATATAATATATATTTGGTGTGGTTTGTGATATATTACATAGGGTGCGTAATATATATTTACTGTACTTTTTAGTATTTCATTTACAGTAAATTATATACATTTGGTGTAATTTTTGATATTTTATGTACAGTATATTAAATATAATTACTGTAGTTTTTGATAGTTTATTAACAGTATATATAATTCATATTTGATGTACTTTTTGATATTTTATGTACAGTATGTAATATATATTTACTGTAATTTTTGATATTTTATTTACAGTATATAAAATGTATTTAGTGTACTTTTAGTTGATATTCCATGTACAAAATATGAAATATATTTACTGTACATTTTGATATTTTATGTACAGTATATAAGGTATATTTGGTGTCCTTTTGATATTTTATGTAAATTACATAATATATATTTGGTGTAGTTTGTGATATTTTACATAGGGTGTGTAATATATATTTACTGTACTTTTTCGAATTTTATTTACAGTAAATAATATACATTTGGTGTAATTTTTGATATTTTATGCACAGTATATTAAATATAATTACAGTAGATTTTGATAGTTTATTTAGAGTATATATAACACATATTTGGTGTACTTTTTGATATTTTATGTACAGTATGTAATATATATTTACTGTAATTTTTGATACTTTATTTAAACTTTATAAAATGTGTTTGGTGTACTTTTAGTTAATATTATATGTACAATATATGAAATATATTTACTGAAATTTTTGATATTTTATGTACAGTATATAAGATATAATTGGTGTCCTTTTGATATTTTATGTAAATTATATAATATATATTTGGTGTAGATTGTGATATTTTACATATGGTGTGTAATATATATTTACTGTATTTTTGATATTTTATTTACACTATATAAAATGTATTTAGTTAATATTACACGTACAATATATGAAATATATTTACTGTACATTTTGATATTTTATGTAGAGTATATAAGATATATTTGGTGTCCTTTTGATATTTTATGTAAATTATATAATATATATTTGGTGTAGATGGTGATATTTTACATATGGTGTGTAATATATATTAACTGTACTTTTTGATATTTTATTTACAGTAAATATTATACATTTGGTGTAATTTTTGATATTTTATGTACAGTATATTAAATATAATTACTGTAGTTTTTGATAGTTTATTTACAGTATATATAACACATATTTGGTGTACTTTTTGATATTTTATGTACTGTATGTAATATATATTTACTGTAATTTTTGATATTTTATTTACAGTATATAAAATGTATTTGGTGTACATTTAGTTAATATTATATGTACAATATATGAAATATATTTACTGTACATTTTGATATTTTATGTACTGTATATAAGGAATATTTGGTATCCTTTTGATACTTTATGTAAATTATATAATATATATTTGGTGCAGTTTGTGATATTTTACATAGGGTTTGTAATATATATTTACTGTTCTTTTTGATATTTTATTTACTGTAAATAATGTACATTTGGTGTAATTTTTGATATTTTATTTACAGTATATTAAATATAATTACTGTAGCTTTCGATAGTTTATTTAGAATATATATAACACATATTTGGTGTACATTTTGATATTTTATGTACAGTATGTAATATACATTTACTGTACTTTTTGATATTTAATTTACAGTATATAAAATGTATTTGGTGTACTTTTAGTTAATATTATATATACAATATATTAAATGTATTTACTGTACTTTTTGATATTTTACGTACAGTATATAAGATATATTTGGGGTCCTTTTAATATTTTATATAAATTATATAATATATATTTTGTGTAGATTGTGATATTTTACATATGGTGTGTAATATATATTTACTGTACTTTTTGATATTTTATTTACAGTAAATAACGTACATTTGGTGTAATTTTTGATATTTTATGTACAGTATATTAAATATAATTACTGTAGTTTTTGATAGGTTATTGAGAGTATATATAACACATATTTGGTGTACTTTTTGATGTTTTATGTACAGTATGTAATATGTATTTAGTGTACATTTTGATAATTTATTTACAGTATATAAAATGTATTCCGTGTACTTTTAGTTAATATTATATGTACAATATATGAAATATATTTACTGTACATTTTGATATTTTACGTACAGTATATAAGATATATTTGGTGTCCTTTTGATATTTTATGTAAATTATATAATATATATTTTGTGTAGTTTTTGATAATTTACATAGAGTGTAATATATATTTACTGTCCTTTTTCATATTTTATTTAGACTATATAATTTATATCTGGTGTAATTTTTGATATTTTATGTACAGTACATTAAATATAATTACTGTAGTTTTTGATAGTTTATTTACAGTATATATAACACATATTTGGTGTACATTTTGATATTTTATGTAAAGTATGTAATATATATTTACTGAAATTTTTGAAATTTTATTTACAGTATATAAAATGTATTTGCTGTAATTTTAGTTAATATAATATGTACAATATATGAAACATATTTACTGTACTTTTAGATAATTTATGTACAGTATATAAGATATATTTGGTGGCCTTTTGATATTTTATGTAAATTATATAATATATATTTGGTGTAGATTTTGATATTTTACATAGGGTGTGTAATATATATTTACCGTCTTTTTGATATTTTCTTTACACTATATAATATACATTTGGTGTGATTTTTGATATTTTATGTACAGTATATTAAATATAATTACTGAAGTTTTTGATAGTTTATTTACAGTATATATAACACATATTTGGTGTACAATTTGATATTTTATGTACAATATGTAATATATATTTACTGTATTTTTGATATTTTATTTACAGTATATAAAATGTATTTGGTGTACTTTTAGTTAATATTATATGTACAATGTATGAAATATATTTACTGTACTTTTTGATATTTTATGTACAGTATATAAGATATATTTGGTGTCCTTTAGATATTTTATATAAATTATATAATATATATTTGGTGTAGTTTTTGATATTTTACATAGAGTGTAATATATATTTACTGTACTTTTTGATATTTTATTTACAGTATATAATATACATGAGGTGTAATTTTTGATATTTTATGTACAGTATATTAAATATAATTACTGTAGTATTTGATAGTTTATTTACAGTATATATAACACATATTAGGTGTACTTTTTGATATTTTATGTACAGTATGTAATATATATTAACTGTACTTTTTGATATTTTGTTTACACTATATAAAGTGTATTTGGTGTACTTTAGTTAATATTATATGTGCAATATATGAAACATATTTACTGTACTTTTCGATATTTTATGTACAGTATATAAGATATATTTGGTATCCTTTTGATATTTTATGTAAGTTATACAATATATATTTGGTGTAGTTTTTCATATTTTACATAGGGTGTGTAATATATATTTACCGTCCTTTTTGATATTTTCTTTACACTATATAATATACATGTGGTGTAATTTTTGATATTTTATGTACAGTATATTAAATATAATTACTGTAGTTTTTGATAGTTTATTTACAGTATATATAACACATATTTGGTGTACATTTTGATATTTTATGTACAGTATGTAATATATATTTACTGTACTTTTTGATATTTTATTTACAGTATATAAAATGTATTTGGTGTACTTTTACTTAATATTATATGTACAATATATGAAATATATTTACTCTACTATTTGATATTTCATGTACAGTATATAAGATATATTTGGTGTCCTTTTGATATTTTATGTAAATTATATAATATATATTTTGTGTAGTTTGTAATATTTTACATAGCTTGTGTAATATATATTTTCTGTCCTTTTTGATAATTTTTTTACAGTATATACTATACATTCGGTGTAATTTTTGATATTTTATGTACAGTATATTAAATATAATTACTGTAGTTTTTGATAGTTTATTTACAGCATGTAATACACATATTTGGTGTACTTTTTGATATTTTATGTACTGTATGTTATATATATTTACTGTAATTTTTGATATTTTATTTACAGTATATAAAATGTATTTGGTGTACATTTAGTTAATATTATATGTACAATGTATGAAATATATTTACTGTATATTTTGATAGTTTATGTACAATATATAAGGTATATTTGGTGTCGTTTTGATATTTTATGTAAATTATATAACATATATTTGGTGTAGTTTGTGTTATTTTACATAGGGTGTATAATATATATTTACTGTCCTTATTGATATTTTATTTACAGTAAAAAATATACATTTGGTGTAATTTTTGATATTTTATTTACAGTATATTAAATATAATTACTATAGCTTTTGATTGTTTATTTACAGTATATATAACACATATTTGGTGTACTTTTTGATATTTTATGTACAGTATGTAATATATATTTACTGTACTTTTTGATATTTTATTTACACTATATAAAATGTATTTTGTGTACTTTTAGTTAATATTATATGTACAATATATGAAATATATTTACTGTACTTTTTGATATTTTATGTACAGTATATAAGATATATTTGGTGTACTTTTGATATTTTATGTAAATTATATAATATATATTTGGTGTAGTTTTTATATTTTACATAGGGTGTGTAATATATATTTACTGTAATTATTGATATTTTATTGACAGTATATAATATACATTTGGTGTAATTTTTGATATTTTATGTACTCTAAATTAAACATAATTACTGTAGTTTTTGATAGTTTATTTACAGTATATATAACACATATTTGGTGTAATTTTTGATATATTAGGTAGAGGATGTAATGTATATTTACTGTATTTTTGATATTTTATTAACAGTATATAAAATGTATTTGGTGTACTTTTAGTAAATATTATATGTACAATATATGAAATATATTTACTGTACTTTTTGATATTTTATGTGCATTATATAAGATATATTTGGTGTCCTTTTGATATTTTATGTAAATTATACAATATATATTTTGTGTAGTTTTTGATAATTTACATAGAGTGTAATATATATTTACTGTCCTTTTTCATATTTTATTTAGAGTATATAATATATATCTGGTGTAATTTTTGATATTTTATGTACAGCACATTAAATATAATTACTGTAGTTTTTGATAGTTTATTTACAGTATATATAACACATATTTGGTGTACTTTTTGATATTTTATGTAAAGTATGTAATATATATTTACTGAAATTTTTGAAATTTTATTTACAGTATATAAAATGTATTTGCTGTAATTTTAGTTAATATAATATGTACAATATATGAAACATATTTACTGTACTTTTTGATAATTTATGTAGAGTATATAAGATATATTTGGTGGCCTTCAGATACTTTATGTAAATTATATAATATATATTTGGTGTAGATTTTGATATTTTACATAGGGTGTGTAATATATATTTACCGTCTTTTTGATATTTTCTTTACACTATATAATATACATTTGGTGTGATTTTTGATATTTTAATTACATTATATTAAATATAATTACAGTAGCTTTTGATAGTTTATTTACAGTATATATAACACATATTTGGTGTACTTTTTGATATTTTATGTAAAGTATGTAATATATATTTACTGTACTTTTTGATATTTAATTTACAGTATATAAAATGTATTTGGTGTACTTTTAGTTAATATTATATGTACAATATATGAAATATATTTACTGTATTTTTGATATTTTATGTACAGTATATAAGATATATTTGGTGTCCTTTTGATATTTTATGTAAATTATATAATATATAATTGGTGTAGATTGTGATATTTTACATATGGTGTGTAATATATATTTACTGTACTTTTTGATATTTTATTTACAGTCAATAATATACATTTGGTGTAATTTTTGATATTTTATGTACAGTATATTAAATATAATTACTTTAGTTTTTGATAGTTTATTTACAGTATATATAACACATATTTGGTGTACAGTTTGATATTTTATGTACAGTATGTAATATATATTTACTGTAATTTTTGATATTTTATTTAGTGTATATAAAATGTATTTGGTGTACTTTAGTTAATATTATATGTACAATATATGAAATATAATTACTGTATATTTTGATATTTTATGTACAGTATATAAGGTATATTTGGTGTCCTTTTGATATTTTATGTAAATTATATAATATATATTTGGTGTAGTTTGTGATACTTTACATAGGGTGTGTAATATATATTTACTGTACTTTTTGGTATTTTATTTAAAGTAAATGATATACATTTGGTGTAATTTTTGATATTTTATTTACAGTATATTAAATATAATTACTGTAGTTTTTGTTAGTTTATTTACAGTATATATAACACATATTTGGTGTACTTTTTGATATTTTATCTACAGTATGTAATATATATTCACTGTAATTTTTGATATTTTATTTACACTATATAAAATGTATTTGGTATACTTTTAGTTAATATTATATGTACAATATATGAAATATATTTACTGTACTTTTTGATATTTTATGTACAGTATATAAGATAAATTTGGTGTCCTTTTGATATTTTATGTAAATTATATAATATATATTTGGTGTATATTGTGATATTTTACATATGCTGTGTAATATACATTTACTGTACTTTTTGATATTTTATTTACACTGTATAAAATGTATTTCGTGTACTTTTAGTTAATATTATATGTACAATATATGAAATATATTTACTGTATTTTGATATTTTATGTACAGTATATAAGATATATTTGGTGTCCTTTTGATATTTTATGTAAATTAAATAATATATATTTGGTGTAGATTGTGATATTTTACATATGGTGTGTAATATATATTTACTGTACTTTTTGATATTTTATTTACAGTCAATAATATACATTTGGTGTAATTTTTGATATTTTATGTACAGTATATTAAATATAACTACTGTAGTTTTTGATAGTTTATTTACAGTATATATAACACATATTTGGTGTACGTTTTGGTATTTTATGTACAGTATATAATACATATTTACTGTATTTTTGATATTTTATTTACAGTATATAAAATGTATTTGGTGTACTTTTAGTTAATAATATATATACAATATATGAAATATATATACTGTTATTTTTGATATTTTATGTATATTATATAAGATATATTTGGTGTCCTTTTGATATTTTAGGTAAATTATATAATGTATATTTGGTATAGTTTTTGATATTTTACATAGGGTGTGTATTGTATATTTACTGTCCTTTTTGATATTTTATTTACAGTATAAAATCTACATTTGGTGTAATTTTTGATATTATATATACAGTACATTGAATATAATTACTGTAGTTTTTGATATTTACAGTATATATAACACATATTTGGTGTACATTTTGATATTTTATGTACAGTATGTAATATATATTTACTGTAATTTTTGATATTTTATTTACATTATATAAAATGTATTTGGTGTACTTTCAGTTAATATTATATGTACATTATATGAAATATATTTACTGAAGTTTTTGATATATTACGTACAGTATATAAGATATAATTGGTGTCTTTCCGATATTTTTTGTAAATTATATAATATATATTTGGTGTAATTTTTGATATTTTACATAGGGTGTGTAATATATATTTACTGTATTTTGGATATTTTATTTACACTATATAATGTACATTTGGAGTAATTTTTGATATTTTATGTATAGTATATTAAATATAATTACTGTAGATTTTGATAGTTTATTTACAGTATATATAACACGTATTTGGTGTACTTTTTGATATTTTATGTACAGTATGTAATATATATTTTCTGTACTTTTTGATATTAAATTTACAGTATATAAAATGTATTTGGTGTACTTTTAGTTAATATTATATGCACAATATATGAAATATATTTACTGTATTTTTGATATTTTATGTAATGTACAGAATATATATTTGGTGTCCTTTTGATATTTTATGTAAACTATATAATATATATTTGGTGTAGTTTTTGATATTTTACATAGGGTGTGTAATATATATTTACTGTCCTTTTTCATATATTATTTAGAGTATATAATATACATTTGGTGTAATTTTTGATATTTTATCTACAGTATATTAAACATAATTACTGTAGTTTTTGATAGTTTATTTACAGTATATATAACACATATTTGGTGTACTTTTTGATATTTTATGTACACTATGTAATATATATTTACTGTACTTTTTGAAATATTATTTACAGTATATAAAAAGTATTTGTTGTACTTTTAGTTAACATTATATGTACATTATATGAAACAAATTTCACAACTTTAGGTTTCCCTTTCCTAACCAAGCAGGACAGTCACTCATGTCATTGTGTTCTCCCGTGTCCTCCTCTGGAGATTCTTCACAGTCACCTCATTCATCAATAATATACCATATGTTCTTACTGCCATCATCCAGCAGCTCACCCCCAGCCACCCATGACTCTCCTGTCTGTCCCAGCTACTCTCCAACTACGCCCAGATTTCAGCGGGAGTCTCTACCCCACACCCCAGAAACACCTACAAACTCACAGACCTCAGTGAGATCCTCGCCAGTCTCTCTCACGTCTTCACCCCCAGCCCTTACGGACCCTCCAGTCTGTCCCAGCTACTCTCCAACCACGCCCACATTTCAGCGCGGGTCAGTTCCAGGAACCCAGGGATCACCACCAAGCCCACCACTTTCACTGAGTTACTCCCCAGTCTCTAGCACGTCTTTATCTCCAACCCTCAGGGACTCGCCTGTCTGTCCCAGCTACTCTCCAAACACGCCCACACTTCAGCGGGAGTCCGTTGCAGGCACCCAGAAATCACCACCAAACTCACCAATTTCACTGCGTTACTCCCCAGTCTCTCTCATGTCTTCACCATCCCTCAGGGACTCTCCCGTCTGTCCCAGCTACTCTCCAACCACGCCCACATTTCAGCTGCAGTCAGTTCCAGGCACCCCGGAATCACCACCAAACTCCCCAATTTCACTCAGTTACTCCTCACTCTCTAGCACGTCTTTATCTCCAACCCTCAGGGACTCTCCTGTGTGTCCCAGCTACTCTCCAACCACGCCCACACTTCAGCGGGAGTCAGTTCCAAGCACCCAGGAAGCACCACCAAACTCCCCAATTTCACTCACTTACTCTCCAGTCTCTCTCATGTCTTCACCAGCCCTCAGGGACTCTCCTGTCTGTCCCAGCTACTCTCCAACCACGCACACATTTCAGCTGGAGTCAGTCCCAGGCACCCCGGAGTCACCACCAAACTCACCAGTTTCACTGAGGTACTCCCCGGTCTCTCTCATGTCTTCACCCCCAGCCCTCAGGGACTCTCCTGTGTGTCCCAGCTACTCTCCAACCATGCCCAGATTTCAGCGGGAGTCAGTTCCAGGCACCCAGGTATCACCACCAAACTCAGCAGTTTCGCTGAGTTACTCCCCAGTCTCTGTCATGTCTTCACCCCCAGCCCCCTGGGACTCTCCTGTCTGTCCCAGCTACTCTCCCACCACGCCCAGATTTCAGCGGCACTCAGCCTCCCACACTCCGGAATCACCTACAGACTCACAGACTTCACTGAGGTCCTCCCTGGTCTCTCTCAGGTCTTTGCCCTCAGCCCACAGGGACTCCTGTGTCTCTTTCAGCTACTCTCAAAACTTCGCTAGATTCCAGCTGGAGTCAGTTCCAGGCACCCACGATACACCACCGAACTCACGAATTTCACTGACTTACTCCCCAGTCTCCCTCATGTTCTCACCCCCAGCCCTCAAGGACTCTTCTGTCTCTCTCAGCTACACTCCGACCATCTCCAGATTTCACCTGGAGTCAGCTTCCCGCACCCAGGAATCACCTACAAACTCACGGACCTTACTGCAACCCTCCCCCATTTCTTTCACCTCTTCACCCCCTGCCTTCAGGGACTCTCCTGGGTCTCCCAGCTTCTCTCCAGCCTTCCCCAGATTTCTGCCACAGTCAGCCCCAGGCACCCAGGACAACCCTAGACACTCACAGGCCTCACGAGACTATCTCCCTATGACCTGTACCTATACAGGGATGGCTCCCACGCATCCCTCAGTGACCCCAAACCCATCTCCACTTACACTCAGACACTCCCAGGGCCTGACAGCTACTCCCCGTTATTGTCCTTCAGTTCGAAGCCCTGGCCAATCTACTAGCCCACATAACGCAGTTACCTGGCCATTTCTCCACGGTTCCCGTGAGGGCCCCACACTCAGCCGCACAAGAGCCCCTCCTGCATTCCGTCCTCACACGCAGGCTTGTCCATCTACTTGCTACTGTCACACTCTTGCCAGCAGAAGAGGCCCCTGTAATGGCCGATATCACCACCCAGTCTATCCTCACCCCACAGCTGTGCAGCGGGACCCTCCTGCTGGCCCACGTGGCTGCCAGAGCCCATGCTGGCACGACGCTCCAGCAGGTCGGCGTCCCTGCGGGCCACACTACCGGTGACATGGCTAGCATGACCCTCCTTCCTGGCAGTGACACTGTTGATGTGAACCCCAGTTTCACATCTGTCATTTGTAAATAGGACCATTTTCCCTTTTCGCTCTCCCTTCCATTCACAGGGCTTCTCATTCTCTCTCTTTCTGCCTCCGTTTCAGATATTTACTCACCTTTTTCTCTCTCACTATGTCTGCCGTGGTCTCCATGAGAGTGCGCCACAGAAGATTCCCCCATTAAAAGTCATGAATTGAGTGGCTTTTAGTATACCTGTGGTGGTGCACATTCAATTTTAATTCGCAATCCATTGTAGAACGTCTTATCACCCCCGACCAGAGAAAAACCCTGTAGACATTAGTCACTCCTCATTCTGTCTCAAACCTTCTCCCTGACCCTCAGCCCTAGGTAGCAACTACCTAGTGCGATCAATCCCATATGCATAGATTTCCATATTGTGGACATTTCCTATCAACGGAATTGCACAATAGGTGAGCTGTTATGACTGACACAACACGTAGCACAATATTTTCAAGATTCATCCACATTGTAGGCGTACCCACAGGGGGAAACCATTTTTTGGGGGGTTTTAGTAACACCGGGTGTTTTCTCCTTCCTTTCGTCCTTCTTTCCTTCCTTCCTTCCTTCCTTCCTTCCTTCCTTCCTACCTTCCTTCTTTCTTTCCTTCCTTCCTTCCTTCCTCCTATTTCTCTCTTACTCCTTCTGCCCTCTCTCTTTCATATGCCTTAGGTGCATCCCACATTCTGCGTTTTTTGGGAGAAATCCTCGACAGGTGCAGGAAAATTGTGTTATTGTAACTATTTACCGCTATCTCTCTTTCACGGCTCTCCATCAGTTGTGAACATCTATTGGTTTATCCCAAGTCACTAAGCATATTCTTATTAGGTACACCTGTTTTTCCTTATACAGCTGTTTCTGGAGTATAGGGTCGCATACTCATAAACCCACTGTAACTCAGAAACGCATCTAATATTCCAATAATCCCATCATAACGTTGAAAAATCATAAATCAAACCACCGTAAGTCACGGTGTGTCCGTGGATATGGGCGTCATCAATTCCATTGTATTCAGTAATGCTGTACACCATTAACAATGGCAGACTGATTGGGAGTGGATATTGATAGCATTATAAAAGTCAGTTATTAGAGGGATACTTCTTTAACCTGACTGAAGAACTGATCTAATGGCTTTAGTACAGTGCATGATTATGTGAGATGTTTTGAGACAGAGTAGTACATTTGTGAATGAAGTTTTTTCACTTAGTAGGAACCATTGTGTGTGGAAAAGTGAGAAAATTGCTTTCTGCTGTAGAGTCTGGCATTCATTGTAGACTTAAGCTTATTTTTCTGTGAGCAAATCTTATTCAATAAAATACTACTCTTTATACTAAAAAACAAAAACAGTGGTGATGTGTGGTCATTATGCTCAGCAAACTAATCCAGGGAAAGAAAACCAAACGCCACATTCTCACTTATAATGAGAGCTGAAAAATGAGATGACATGGACACAGGAAGGGGAACAACACTCACTGGGGCCTTTCGGGAGGCACAGCGTTAAGAAAAACAGCTACTGCATGCTGGGCTTAATACCTAGGTGATGGGTTGACAGGTGCAGCAAACCACCATGGCACACGTTTACCTTAGTAACAAATCTGCACATCCTGCACATATACCCCAGAACTTAGAAACGAAACGAAACAAAAGAAAACGAAAAAGCAATAGCAAAACGCTAAAGGCAAAATAAAGTTTCAAACTCAGAACGTGACAGACCAATGTTTGGTTCAAATCATGGTTCTCAACCCAGGTGCCATAAGGCCAGGATAAAGAATTTGATTACATATTGTAAATAAGACATGCAGCAAATGACCAGAAAGATTATTCTCAACATATGTGTGTCTTCTAATTCAATGGTGACGCTATCTACCGGGACATAGCTTTAGATTCCAAAGGGCCGAGTCCCGCCAGACAGGCCTCCCACACTAATAACAATGGGAAGCCCCACGTTGTTTTACCTGTGCTTCTCAGCAACTGGCTATAAATCAGGTTGCCACCACTCCCAGATTTAGTTGCATTCATTGGCTGGAAGAGCTCACAGCACGCAGGGAAACACTTACATTTGCCGTTGTATTTTAGCGGACTTTGCCAAAAGTTCAGAAATAAATGCGGGGCCCGGCGTGTGGGGAGGGGTGCACTACCTTCCAGGAAGTGTTATCCACAAGCTCTCTGAACCCAGTCCTTTTGGGTTTTTATGGAGACCTCATTCTATAGGCATGACGGGTTAAACCATAGGCTATTGGTGATCAACTCCACCTGAGGCTCTCAACCCTCCCTGGAAATTGGGGTTGAGGCTTTGCCATTCTCAGTCTGACTAAAAGAATTTACCCAAACGGAATTTTAAAACAGATGAGCATAACTGGAATCTTAATTAGATGATTGGATTATCTGGAGCCACACCTTGATATTCCTAACCCGAGCACCCTCATCCAACGAATGCTCCACCCAACTGGCTCCCAAGTCTCTACGTGGTTCCAGAGCAAAAGAATGTTTATACAACGCATATCTCCACCTTTACTTCAAAGTCTTTTCCCTTACACGGAAAGACTTCTTAAACTGCCATGCATCCGGATCAGGGGGAGGTATTGTTACACCGCAGATCTGTGGATCTCCGGGGTTTGATTGTGGCAAGGATGCTGCTGGTGTCAAAACCACAACGTGGGAACCACAGAACCACTAGTTGGTTTTCAGTGTTTCAGTGCATACAATTCCTAATATATCTGGCCAAGAAAACTTGTAAGTTCTTAGATTGTCCCAAAGGTGGCGCATGAAATCAAAGCAGGAGAACAGTTTCCTACGAGGTGTAGCCTGGGAAAGTTGGGGGTGACTGATGGAAAGGAGGAGTGAAGCTCCGCCCTTTCCGCTGCTAGGCTGCGCCCGAGGCTATTTAAACCCACCCTGGCTGGCCTGTACTCAGATCTTCGCGGAGCGGATCAGCGGCCGGAGCGGTTGGCGGACTCTGCGTTGACTTGGAGCTCACAGCGTCTTGCGACTTGGAAGCGGATTCAGAGGACAGGACAGAACACTTGGGCAAGTGAATCTCTGTCTGTCTGTCTGTCTGTCTGTCTGTCTCATTGGTTGGTTGATTTCCATTTTCTTAAGGGGCACATACCTCACACGGCACACACACACACACACACGCACACACACTCCTTCCTTCTGCGAGTTAGAAAATTAGTAGGGGCCCCTGGGAGCTGCAGGTTTCCTAATCATGTCTGCACCTAAGAACAGTAGGGTCTTGTCCGGCTCTTCTTATGAACGGTCCCCCAGCACGGACTCCCCGAGGTCCATGCGAGCCTCACCCAGCTTCTCCCTCTCCCCTCTCAGAAACTCAGGCTTCAGGGGAAGCTCCTCACCAGGGATCCGGAGCTACCATTCACCATCCCCTAGGGCTTCACCACACTCACCTCTGTCATCACCAGAATCCCACAAGCTCCCATTTCCCTGTCCTCACCGTGATGGGCAATCAATGAAGCCATTGGGCTCTCCCGTGTCCTCCTCTGAGGATTCCTCAGAGTCCCCACGTTCATCAATAATATACCACATGTTCTTACTGCCATCACCCAGCAGCTCACCCCCAGCTCTCGGGGGATCTCCTGTGTCTCCCAGCTACTCTCCAAACAACCCCAGATTTCAGCTGGAGTCAGCCCCCCACACCCGGGAATCACCTACAAACTCACGAGCCTCACGGTGCTCCACCCCTGTGTCTTTCATCTCTTCACCCCCAGGCCTCAGGGACTCTCCTGTGGCTCCCAGTTACTCTCCAGCCATCCCCAGGTTCCTGCGGGAGTCAGCCCCATGCACCCAGGAGTCCCCCAGAGACTCACACGTCTCGGGAGAATATGAGCGGTCCCCCAGCCCTGACTCCTCAAGATTCATGCCTGCCTCACCCAGCTTCTCCCTCTCCCCTCCCAGAAACTCAGACCCAAGGGGCAGCTCCTCACCAGGGATGTGGAAGTACTCTACATCACCCCGCAGGGCTTCACCACTCTCACATCCATCATCAACAGAATTCCACAACTTTACGTTTCCCTTTCCTAACCAAGCAGGACAGTCACTCATGTCATTGTGTTCTCCCGTGTCCTCCTCTGGAGATTCTTCACAGTCACCTCATTCATCAATAATATACCATATGTTCTTACTGCCATCATCCAGCAGCTCACCCCCAGCCACCCATGACTCTCCTGTCTGTCCCAGCTACTCTCCAACTACGCCCAGATTTCAGCGGGAGTCTCTACCCCACACCCCAGAAACACCTACAAACTCACAGACCTCAGTGAGATCCTCGCCAGTCTCTCTCACGTCTTCACCCCCAGCCCTTACGGACCCTCCAGTCTGTCCCAGCTACTCTCCAACCACGCCCACATTTCAGCGCGGGTCAGTTCCAGGAACCCAGGGATCACCACCAAGCCCACCACTTTCACTGAGTTACTCCCCAGTCTCTAGCACGTCTTTATCTCCAACCCTCAGGGACTCGCCTGTCTGTCCCAGCTACTCTCCAAACACGCCCACACTTCAGCGGGAGTCCGTTGCAGGCACCCAGAAATCACCACCAAACTCACCAATTTCACTGCGTTACTCCCCAGTCTCTCTCATGTCTTCACCATCCCTCAGGGACTCTCCCGTCTGTCCCAGCTACTCTCCAACCACGCCCACATTTCAGCTGCAGTCAGTTCCAGGCACCCCGGAATCACCACCAAACTCCCCAATTTCACTCAGTTACTCCTCACTCTCTAGCACGTCTTTATCTCCAACCCTCAGGGACTCTCCTGTGTGTCCCAGCTACTCTCCAACCACGCCCACACTTCAGCGGGAGTCAGTTCCAAGCACCCAGGAAGCACCACCAAACTCCCCAATTTCACTCACTTACTCTCCAGTCTCTCTCATGTCTTCACCAGCCCTCAGGGACTCTCCTGTCTGTCCCAGCTACTCTCCAACCACGCACACATTTCAGCTGGAGTCAGTCCCAGGCACCCCGGAGTCACCACCAAACTCACCAGTTTCACTGAGGTACTCCCCGGTCTCTCTCATGTCTTCACCCCCAGCCCTCAGGGACTCTCCTGTGTGTCCCAGCTACTCTCCAACCATGCCCAGATTTCAGCGGGAGTCAGTTCCAGGCACCCAGGTATCACCACCAAACTCAGCAGTTTCGCTGAGTTACTCCCCAGTCTCTGTCATGTCTTCACCCCCAGCCCCCTGGGACTCTCCTGTCTGTCCCAGCTACTCTCCCACCACGCCCAGATTTCAGCGGCACTCAGCCTCCCACACTCCGGAATCACCTACAGACTCACAGACTTCACTGAGGTCCTCCCTGGTCTCTCTCAGGTCTTTGCCCTCAGCCCACAGGGACTCCTGTGTCTCCTTCAGCTACTCTCAAAACTTCGCTAGATTCCAGCTGGAGTCAGTTCCAGGCACCCACGATACACCACCGAACTCACGAATTTCACTGACTTACTCCCCAATCTCCCTCATGTTCTCACCCCCAGCCCTCAAGGACTCTTCTGTCTCTCTCAGCTACACTCCGACCGTCTCCAGATTTCACCTGGAGTCAGCTTCCCGCACCCAGGAATCACCTACAAACTCACGGACCTTACTGCAACCCTCCCCCATTTCTTTCACCTCTTCACCCCCTGCCTTCAGGGACTCTCCTGGGTCTCCCAGCTTCTCTCCAGCCTTCCCCAGATTTCTGCCACAGTCAGCCCCAGGCACCCAGGACAACCCTAGACACTCACAGGCCTCACGAGACTATCTCCCTATGACCTGTACCTATACAGCGATGGCTCCCACGCATCCCTCAGTGACCCCAAACCCATCTCCACTTACACTCAGACACTCCCAGGGCCTGACAGCTACTCCCCGTTATTGTCCTTCAGTTCGAAGCCCTGGCCAATCTACTAGCCCACATGACGCAGTTACCTGGCCATTTCTCCACGGTTCCCGTGAGGGCCCCACACCCAGCCGCACAAGAGCCCCTCCTGCATTCCATCCTCACACGCAGGCTTGTCCATCTACTTGCTACTGTCACACTCTTGCCAGCAGAAGAGGCCCCTGTAATGGGCGATATCACCACCCAGTCTATCCTCACCCCACAGCTGTGCAGCGGGACCCTCCTGCTGGCCCACGTGGCTGCCAGAGCCCATGCTGGCACGACGCTCCAGCAGGTCGGCGTCCCTGCGGGCCACACTACCGGTGACATGGCTAGCATGACCCTCCTTCCTGGCAGTGACACTGTTGATGTGAACCCCAGTTTCACATCTGTCATTTGTAAATAGGACCATTTTCCCTTTTCGCTCTCCCTTCCATTCACAGGGCTTCTCATTCTCTCTCTTTCTGCCTCCGTTTCAGATATTTACTCACCTTTTTCTCTCTCACTATGTCTGCCGTGGTCTCCATGAGAGTGCGCCACAGAAGATTCCCCCATTAAAAGTCATGAATTGAGTGGCTTTTAGTATACCTGTGGTGGTGCACATCCAATTTTAATTCGCAATCCATTGTAGAACGTCTTATCACCCCCGACCAGAGAAAAACCCTGTAGACAGTAGTCACTCCTCATTCTGTCTCAAACCTTCTCCCTGACCCTCAGCCCTAGGTAGCAACTACCTAGTGCGATCAATCCCATATGCATAGATTTCCATATTGTGGACATTTCCTATCAACGGAATTGCACAATAGGTGAGCTGTTATGACTGACACAACACGTAGCACAATATTTTCAAGATTCATCCACATTGTAGGCTTACCCACAGGGGGAAACCATTTTTGGGGGGCTTTTAGTAACACCGGGTGTTTTCTCCTTCCTTTCGTCCTTCTTTCCTTCCTTCCTTCCTTCCTTCCTTCCTACCTTCCTTCTTTCTTTCCTTCCTTCCTTCCTTCCTCCTATTTCTCTCTTACTCCTTCTGCCCTCTCTCTTTCATATGCCTTAGGTGCATCCCACATTCTGCGTTTTTTGGGAGAAATCCTCGACAGGTGCAGGAAAATTGTGTTATTGTAACTATTTACCGCTATCTCTCTTTCACGGCTCTCCATCAGTTGTGAACATCTATTGGTTTATCCCAAGTCACTAAGCATATTCTTATTAGGTACACCTGTTTTTCCTTATACAGCTGTTTCTGGAGTATAGGGTCGCATACTCATAAACCCACTGTAACTCAGAAACGCATCTAATATTCCAATAATCCCATCATAACGTTGAAAAATCATAAATCAAACCACCGTAAGTCACGGTGTGTCCGTGGATATGGGCGTCATCAATTCCATTGTATTCAGTAATGCTGTACACCATTAACAATGGCAGACTGATTGGGAGTGGATATTGATAGCACTATAGAAGTCAGCACATATTTGGTGTAGTTTTTGATATTTTACTTAGAGTGTGTAATATATATTTACTGTAATTTTAGATATTTTTTTACAGTATATAGTATACATTTCTTGTAATTTTTGAAATTTTATGTACAGTATATTTAATATAATTACTGTATTTTTTGATTGTTTATTTACAGTATATATAACAGATATTTGGTGTAGTTTTTGATATTTTACATAGAGTGTGTAATAAATATTTAGTGTAATATTTGATATTTTATTTACAGTATATAATATGCATTTAGTGTAATTTTTGATATTTTATGTACAGTATATTAAATATAATTTCTATACTTTTTATAGTTTATTTACAGTATATGTAACACATATTTGGTGTACTTTTTGATATTTTATGTACAGTATGTAATATATATTTACTGAACAACTGGATATTTTATTTACAGTATATAAAATGTATTTGGTGTACAATTATTTAATATTATATGTACAATATATGAAATATATTTACTGTACGTTTTGATATTTTATGTACAGAATATGTACAGTATATAATATATATTTGGTGTACATTTGATATTTTATGTAAATTATATAATATATATTTGGTGTAGTATTTGATATTTTACATAGAGTGTAATATATATTTACTGTCATTTTTGATATTTTATTTAGAGTGTATAATATACATTTGGTGTAATTTTTGTTATTTAATGTACAGTTTATTAATATAATTACTGAAGATTTTGATAGTTTATTTACAGTATATATAACACATATTTGGTGAACTTTTTGATATTTTATGTACAGTAGATAATATATACTTACTGTAATTTTTGATATTTTATTTACAGTATGTAATATGTATTTGTTGTACTTTTAGTTAATATTATATGTACAATATATGAAATATATTTACTGTACTTTTTGATATTTTATGTACAGTATATAATATATATTTGGTGTACTTTTGATATTTTATGTAAATTATATAATATATATTTGGTGTAGTTTTTGATATTTTACATAGTGTGTAATATATATTTACTCTCATTTTTGATATTTTATTTAGAGTGTATAATATACATTTGGTGTAATTATTGATATTTTATGTACAGTATATTTAATATAATTACTGAAGATTTTGATAGTTTATTTACAGTATATATAACACATGTTTGGTGTACTTTTTGATATTTTATGTACAGTAGATACTATATACTTACTGTAATTTTTGATATTTTATTTACAGTATGTAAAATGTATTTGGTGTACCTTTATTTAATATTATATGTACAATATATGAAATATATTTACCGTACTTTTTGATATTTTATGTACAGTATATAATATATATTTGGTGTACTTTTGATATTTTATGTAAATTATAGAATATATATTTGGTGTAGTTTTTGATATTTTACATAGAGTGTAATATATATTTACTGTCATTTTTGATATTTTATTTAGAGTGTATAATATACGTTTGGT
Source organism: Pan paniscus (assembly GCF_029289425.2). NCBI lineage: Eukaryota > Metazoa > Chordata > Mammalia > Primates > Hominidae > Pan > Pan paniscus. Next base: position 10,749,233 of record NC_073263.2, on the reverse strand, counting down.
GTAATTATTGATATTTTATGTACAGTATATTAAATATAATTACTGAAGATTTTGATAGTTTATTTACAGTATATATTACGCATATTTGGTGTACTTTTTGATATTTTATGTACAGTAGATAATATATATTTACTGTAATTTTTGATATTTTATTTACAGTATGTAAAATATATTTCGTGTACTTTTAGTTAATATTATATGTACAATATATGAAATATATTTACTGTACTTTCTGATATTTTATGTACAGTATATAATATATATTTGGTGTACTTTTGATATTTTATGTAAATTATATAATATATATTTGTTGTAGTTTTTGATATTTTACATAGAGTGTAATATATATTTACTGTCCTTTTTGATATTTTATTTAGAGTGTATAATATAAATTTGGTGTAATTATTGATATTTTATGTACAGTATATTAAATATAATTACTGAAGATTTTGATAGTTTATTTACAGTATATATAACACATATTTGGTGTACTTTTTGATATTTTATGTACAGTAGATAATATATACTTACTGTAATTTTTCATATTTTATTTACAGTATGTAAAATGTATTTGGTGTACTTTTAGTTAATATTATATGTACAATATATGAAATATATTTACTGTACATTTTGATATTTTATGTACTGTATATAATATATATTTGGTGTACTTTTGATATTTTATGTAAATTATATAATATATATTTGGTGTAGTTTTTGATATTTTACATAGGGTGTGTAATATATATTTACTGTACTTTTTGATATTTTCTTTACAGTATATAATATATATTTGGTTTAATTTTTGATATTTTATGTACATTATGTAATATATATTTACTGTACTTTTGATATATTATTTACAGTATAGAAAAAGTATTTTGTGTAGTTTTAGTTAATATTATAACTACAATATATGAAATAAAGTTACTGTACTTTTTGATATTTAATGTACAGTATATAATAAATATTTGGTGTACTTTTGATATTTTATGTACAGTATGTAATATATATTTACTGTACTTTTTGATATTTTATTTACAGTATATAAAATGTATTTGGTGTACTTTTAGTTAATATTACATATACAATATATGAAATATATTTACTGTATTTTTGATATTTTATGTACAGTATACAAGATATATTTGCTGTCCTTTTGATATTTTATATAAATTATATAACATATATTTGGTGTAGTTTTTGATGTTTTACATAGGGTGTGTAATATATATTTAATGTACTTTTTGATATTTTGTTTACAGTATATAAAATGTATTTGGTGTAGTTTTAGTTAATATTATATGTACAATATATGAAATATATTTACTGTACTTTTTGATATTTTATGTACAGTATATAATATATATTTGGTGTACTTTTGATATTTTATGAAAATTATATAATATATATTTGGTGTAGTATTTGATATTTTACATAGAGTGTAATATATATTTACTGTCCTTTTTGATATTTTATTTAGAGTGTATAATATACATTTGGTGTAATTTTTGATATTTAATGTACAGTTTATTAATATAATTACTGAAGATTTTGATAGTTTATTTACAGTATATATAACACATATTTGGTGTACTTTTTGATATTTCATGTACAGTAGATAATATATACTTACTGTAATTTTTTATATTTTATTTACCGTATGTAAAATGTATTTGTTGTACTTTTAGTTAACATTATATGTACAATATATGAAATATATTTACTGTACTTTTTGATATTTTATGTACAGTATATAATGTATATTTGGTGTACTTTTGATATTTTATGTAAATTATATAATATATATTTGGTGTAGTTTTTGATATTTTACATAGAGTGTAATATATATTTACTGTCCTTTTTGATATTTTATTTAGTGTGTATATTATACATTTGGTGTAATTTTTGATATTTTATGTACAGTATATTAAATATAATTACTGAAGATTTTGATAGTTTATTTACAGTATATATAACACATATTTGGTGTACATTTTGATATTTTATGTACGGTAGGTAATATATACTTACTGTAATTTTTGATATTTTATTTACAGTATGTAAAATGTATTTGTTGTTCTTGTAGTTAATGTTATATGTACAATATATGAAATATATTTACTGTACTTTTTGATATTTTATGTACAGTATATAATATATATTTGGTGTACTTTTGATATTTTATGTAAATTATATAATATATATTTGGTGTAGTTTTTGATATTTTACAAAGAATGTATTATATATTTACTGTCGTTTTTGATATTTTATTTAGAATGTATAATATACATTTGGTGTAATTTTTGATATTTTATGTACAGTATATTAAATATAATTACTGAAGATTTTGATAGTTTATTTACAGTATATATAACACATATTTGGTGTACATTTTGATATTTTATGTACGGTAGGTAATATATACTTACTGTAATTTTTGATATTTTATTTACAGTATGTAAAATGTATTTGTTGTTCTTGTAGTTAATATTATATGTACAATATATGAAATATATTTACTGTACTTTTTGATATTTTATGTACAGTATATAATATATATTTGGTGTACTTTTGATATTTTATGTAAATTATATAAGATATATTTGGTGTAGTTTTTGATATTTTACAAAGAATGTATTATATATTTACTGTCGTTTTTGATATTTTATTTAGAATGTATAATATACATTTGGTGTAATTTTTGATATTTTATGTACAGTATATTAAATATAATTACTGAAGATTTTGATAGTTTATTTACAGTATATATAACAGATATTTGGTGTACTTTTTGATATTTTATGTACAGTAGATAATATACATTTACTATAATTTTTGATATTTTCTATACAGTATATAAAATGTATTTGGTGTACTTTTAGTTAATATTATATGTACAATATAAGAAATATATTTTCTGTACTTTTTGATATTTTATGTACAGTATATAATATATATTTGGTGTACTTTTGATATTTCATGTAAATTATATAATATATATTTGGTGTAGTTTTTGATATTTTACATAGAGTGTAATATATCTTTACTGTCATTTTTGATATATTATTTAGACTGTATAATATACATTTGGTGTAATTTTTGATATTTTATGAACAGTATATTAAATATAATTACTGAAGATTTGATAGTTTATTTACAGTATATATAACACATATTTGGTGTACTTTTTGATATTTTATGTACAGTAGATAATATATACTTACTGAAATTTTTCATATTTTATTTACAGTATGTAAAATGTATTTGGTGTACTTTTAGTTAATATTATATGTACAATATTTGAAATATATTTACTGTACATTTTGATATTTTATGTAGAGTATATAATATATATTTGGTGTGCTTTTGATAATTTATGTAAATTATATAATATATATTTGGTGTAGTTTTTGATATTTTACATAGGGTGTGTAATATATATTTACTGTACTTTTTGATATTTTATTTACAGTATATAATATACATTTGGTGTAATTTTTGATATTTTATGTACATTATGTAATATATATTTACTGTACTTTTTGATATATTATTTACAGTATATAAAATGTATTTTGTGTAGTTTTAGTTAATATTATATGTACAATATATGAAATAAAGTTACTGTACTTTTTGATATATTATGTACAGTATATAATAAATATTTGGTGTACTTTTGATATTTTACATACAGTATGTAATATATATTTACTGTACTTTTTATATTTTATTTACAGTATATAATATGTATTTGGTGTACTTTTAGTTAATATTATATATACAATGTATGAAATATATTTACTGTACTGTTTGATATTTTATGTACAGTATACAAGATGTATTTGCTGTCCTTTTGATATTTTATGTAAATTATATAATATAAATTTGGTGTAGTTTTTGATGTTTTACATAGGGTGTGTAATATATATTTAATGTATTTTTGATATTTTATTTACAGTATATAAAATGTATTTGGTGTAGTTTTAGTTAATATTATATGTACAATATATGAAATATATTTACTGTACTTTTTGATATTTTATGTACTGTATATAATATATATTTGGTGTACTTTTGATATTTTATGTAAATTATATAATATATATTTGGTGTAGTTTTTGATATTTTACATAGAGTGTAATATATATTTACTGTCAATTTTGATATTTTATTTAGGGTGTATAATATACATTTGGTGTAATTTTTGATATTTTATGTACAGTTTATTAAATATAATTACTGAAGATATTGATAGTTTATTTACAGTATATATAACACATATTTGGTGTACTTTTTGATATTTTATGTACAGTAGATAATATATACTTACTGTAAATTTTTATATTTTATTTACCGTATGTAAAATGTATTTGTTGTACTTTTAGTTAATATTATATGTACAATATATGAAATATATTTACTGTACTTTTTGATATTTTATGTACAGTATATAATGTATATTTGGTGTACTTTTGATATTTTATGTAAATTATATAATATATATTTGGTGTAGTTTTTGATATTTTACATAGAGTGTAATATATATTTACTGTCCTTTTTGATATTTTATTTAGAGTGTATAATATACATTTGGTGTAATTTTTGATATTTTATGTACAGTATATTAAATATAATTACTGAAGATTTTGATAGTTTATTTACAGTATATATAACACATATTTGGTGTACTTTTTGATATTTTATGTACAGTAGATAATATATACTTACTGTAATTTTTGATATTTTATTTACAGTATATAAAATGTATTTGGTGTACTTTTACTTAATATTATATGTACAATATAGGAAATATATTTACTGTACCTTTTGATATTTTATGTACAGTATATAATATATATTTGGTGTACTTTTGATATTTTATGTAAATTATATAATATATATTTGGTGTAGTTTTTGATATTTTACATAGAGTATAATATATATTTACTGTCTTTTTGATATTTTATTTAGAGTGTATAATATACATTTGGTGTAATTTTTGATATTTTATGTACAGTATATTAAATATAATTACTGAAGATTTTGATAGTTTATTTACAGTATTTATAACACATATTTGGTGTACATTTTGATATTTTATGTACGGTAGATAATATATACTTACTGGAATTTTTGATATTTTACTTACAGTATGTAAAATGTATTTGTTGTTCTTTTAGTTAATATTATATGTACAATATATGAAATATATTTACTGTACTTTTTGATATTTTATGTACAGTATATAATATATATTTGGTGTTCTTTTGATATTTTATGTAAATTATATAATATATACTTGGTGTAGTTTTTGATATTTTACATAGAGTGTAATATATATTTACTGTCATTTTTGATATTTTATTTAGAATTTATAATATACATTTGGTGTAATTATTGATATTTTATGTACAGTATATTAAATATAATTACTGAAGATTTTGATAGTTTATTTACAGTATATATAACACATATTTGGTGTACTTTTTGATATTTTATGTACAGTAGATAATATATACTTACTGTAATTTTTGCTATTTTATTTACAGTATATAAAATGTATTTGGTGTAGTTTTAGTTAATATTATATGTACAATATATGAAATATATTTACTGTACTTTTTGATATTTTATGTAGAGTATATAATGTATATTTGGTGTACTTTTGATATTTTATGTAAATTATATAATATATATTTGGTGTAGTTTTTGATATTTTACATAGAGTGTAATATATATTTACTGTCCTTTTTGATATTTTGTTTAGAGTGTATAATATACATTTGGTGTAATTTTTGATATTTTATGTACAGTATATTATATATAATTACTGAAGATTTTGATAATTTATTTACAGTATATATAACACATATTTGGTGTACTTTTTGATATTTTATGTACAGTAGATAATATATATTTACTGTAATTTTTGATATTTTATTTACAGTATACAAAGTGTATTTGGTGTACTTTTAGTTAATATTATATGTACAATATATGAAATATATTTACTGTACTTTTTGATATTTTATGTACAGTATATCATATATATTTGGTGTACTTTTGATATTTTATGTAAATTATATAATATATATTTGGTGTAGTTTTTGATATTTTACATAGAGTATAATATATATTTACTGTCCTTTTTGATATTTTATTTAGAGTGTATAATATATATTTGGTGTAATTTTTGATATTTTATGTACAGTATATTAAATATAATTACTGAAGATTTTGATAGTTTATTTACAGTATATATAACACATATTTGGTGTACGTTTTGATATTTTATGTACGGTAGATAATATATAATTACTGGAATTTTTGATATTTTATTTACAGTATGTAAAATGTATTTGCTGTTCTTTTAGTTAATATTATATGTACAATATATGAAATATATTTACTGTACTCTTTGATATGTTATGTACAGTATATAATATATATTTGGTGTTCTTTTGATATTTTATGTAAATTATATAATATATATTTGGTGTAGTTTTTGATATTTTACATACAGTGTAATATATATTTACTGTCGCTTTTGATATTTTATTTAGAATGTATAATATACATTTGGTGTAATTATTGATAATTTATGTACAGTATATTAAATATAATTACTGAAGATTTGGATAGTTTATTTACAGTATGTATAACACATATTTGGTGTACTTTTTGATATTTTATGTACAGTAGATAATATATACTTACTGTAATTTTTGATATTTTATTTACAGTACATAAAATGTATTTGGTGCACTTTTAGTTAGTATTATATGTACAATATATGAAATATATTTACTGTACTTTTTGATATTTTAGGTAAAGTATATAATATATATTTGGTGTACTTTTGATATTTTATGTAAATTATATAATATATATTTGGTGTAGTTTTTCATATTTTACATAGAGTGTAATATATATTTACTGTCCTTTTTGATATTTTATTTAGAATGTATAATATACATTTGGTGTAATTATTGATATTTAATGTACAGTATATTAAATATAATTACTGAAGATTTTGATAGTTTATTTACAGTATATATAACACATATTTGGTGTACTTTTTGATATTTTATGTACAGTAGATAATATATACTTACTGTAATTTTTGATATTTTATTTACAGTATGTAAAATGTATTTGGTGTACTTTTAGTTAATATTATATGTACAATATATGAAATATATTTACTGTACTTTTTGATATTTTATGTACAGTATATAATATATATTTGGTGTACTTTTGATATTTTATGTAAATTATATAATATATATTTGGTGTAGTTTTTCATATTTTACATAGAGTGTAATATATATTTACTGTCCTTTTTGATATTTTATTTAGAGTGTATAATATACATTTGGTGTAATTTTTGATATTTTATGTACAGTATATTAAATATAATTACTGAAGATTTTGATAGTTTATTTACAGTATATATAACACATATTTGGTGTACTTTTTGATATTTTATGTACAGTAGATAATATATACTTACTGTAATTTTTGATAGTTTATTTACAGTATGTAAAATGTATTTGGTGTAGTTTCAGTTAATATTATATGTACAATATATGAAATACATTTACTGTACTTTTTGATATTTTATGTACAGTATATAATATATATTTGGTGTACTTTTGATATTTTATGTAAATTATACAATATATATTTGGTGTAGTTTTTGATGTTTTACATAGGGTGTGTAATATATATTTAATGTATTTTTGATATTTTATTTACAGTATATAAAATGTATTTGGTGTAGTTTTAGTTAATATTATATGTACAATATATGAAATATATTTACTGTACTTTTTCATAATTTATGTACAGTATATAATATATATTTGGTGTACTTTTGATATTTTATGTAAATTATATAATATATATTTGGTGTAGTTTTTGATATTTTACATAGAGTGTAATATATATTTACTATCCTTTTTGATATTTTATTTAGAGTGTATAATATACATTTGGTGTAATTTTTGATATTTTATGTACAGTATATTAAATATGATTACTGAAGATTTTGATAATTTATTTACAGTATATATAACACATATTTGTTGTACTTTTTGATATTTTATGTACAGTAGATAATATATATTTACTGTAATTTTTGATATTTTATTTACAGTATATAAAATGTATTTGGTGTACTTTTAGTTAATATTATATGTACAATATATGAAATATATTTACCGTACATTTTGATATTTTATGTACAGTATATAATATATATTTGGTGTACTTTTGATATTTTATGTAAATTATATAATGTATATTTGGTGTAGTTTTTGATATTTTACATAGAGTGTAATATATATTTACTGTCCTTTTTGATATTTTATTTAGAGTGTAGAATATACATTTGGTGTAATTTTTGATATTTTATGTACAGTATATTAAATATAATTACTGAAGATTTTGATAGTTTATTTACAGTATATATAACACATATTTGGTGTACTTTTTGATATTTTATGTACAGTAGATAATATATACTTACTGTAATTTTTGATATTTTATTTACAGTATGTAAAATGTATTTGGTGAAGTTTTAGTTAATATTATATGTACAATATATGAAATACATTTACTGTACTTTTTGATATTTTATGTACAGTATATAATATATATTTGGTGTACTTTTGATATTTTATGTAAATTATATAATATATATTTGGTGTAGTTTTTGATATTTTACATAGAGTATAATACATATTTACTGTCCTTTTTGATATTTTATTTAGAGTGTATAATATACATTTGGTGTAATTTTTGATATTTTATGTACAGTATATTAAATATAATTACTGAAGATTTTGGTAGTTTATTTACAGTATATATAACACATATTTGGTGTACTTTTTCATATTTTATGTACAGTAGATAATATATACTTACTGTAATTTTTTATATTTTATTTACAGTATGTAAAATGTATTTGTTGTACTTTTAGTTAATATTATATGTACAATGTATGAAATATATTTACTGTACTTTTTGATATCTTATATACAGTATATAATATGTATTTGGTGTACTTTTGATATTTTATGTAAATTATATAATATATATTTGGTGTAGTTTTTGATATTTTACATAGAGTGAAATATATATTTACTGTCCTTTTTGATATTTTATTTAGAGTGTATAATATACATTTGGTGTAATTTTTGATATTTTATGAACAGTATATTAAATATAATTACTGAAGATTTTGATAGTTCATTTACAGTATATATAACACCTATTTGGTGTACTTTTTGATATTTTATGTACAGTAGATTATATATACTTACTGGAATTTTTTATATTTTATTTACAGTATGTAAAATGTATTTGGTGTACTTTTAGTTAATATTATATGTACAATATATGAAATATATTTACTGTAATTTTTGATATTCTATGTACAGTAGATAATATATACTTACTGTAATTTTTTATATTTTATTTACAGTATGTAAAATGTATTTGGTGTACTTTTAGTTAATATTACATGTACAATATATGAAATATATTTACTGTACTTTTTGATATTTTATGTACAGTATATTATATATATTTGGTGTACTTTTGATATTTTATGTAAATTATATAATATATATTTGTTGTAGTTTTTGATATTTTACATAGAGTGTAATATATATTTACTGTCCTTTTTGATATTTTATTTAGAGTGTATAATATACATTTGGTGTTATTTTTGATATTTCATGTACAGTATATGAAATATAATTACTGAAGATTTTGATAGTTTATTACAGTATATATATATCCCATATTTGGTGTACTTTTTGATATTTTATGTACAGTAGATAATATATACTTACTGTAATTTTTGATATTTTATTTACAGTATGTAAAATGTATTTCGTGTACTTTTAGTTAATATAATATGTACAATATATGAAATATATTTACTGTACTTTTTGATATTTTATGTACAGTATATAATATATATTTGGTGTACTTTTGATATTTTATGTAAATTAAATAATATATATTTGGTGTAGTTTTTGATATTTTACATAGAGTGTAATATATATTTACTGTCCTTTTTGATATTTTATTTAGAGTGTATAATATACATTTGGTGTAATTTTTGATATTTTATGAACAGTATATTAAATATAATTACTGAAGATTTTGATAGTTCATTTACAGTATATATAACACCTATTTGGTGTACTTTTTGATATTTTATGTACAGTAGATTATATATACTTACTGGAATTTTTTATATTTTATTTACAGTATGTAAAATGTATTTGGTGTACTTTTAGTTAATATTATATGTACAATATATGAAATATATTTACTGTAATTTTTGATATTTAATGTACAGTAGATAATATATACTTACTGTAATATTTATATTTTATTTACAGTATGAAAAATGTATTTGGTGTACTTTTAGTTAATATTATATGTACAATATATGAAATATATTTACTGTACTTTTTGATATTTTATGTAGAGTATATAATATATATTTGGTGTACTTTTGATATTTTATGTAAATTATATAATATATATTTGGTGTAGTTTTTGATATTTTACATAGAGTGTAATATATATTTACTGTCCTTTTTGATAGTTTATTTAGAGTGTATAATATACGTTTGGTATAATTTTTGATATTTTATGAACAGTATATTAAATATAATTACTGAATATTTTGATAGTTTATTTACAGTATATATAACACATATTTGGTGTACTTTTTGATATTTTATGTACAGTAGATAATATATACTTACTGTAAATTTTATATTTTATTTACAGTATGTAAAATGTATTTGGTGTACTTTTAGTTAATATTATATGTACAATATATGAAATATATTTACTGTAATTTTTGATATTCTATGTACAGTAGATAATATATACTTACTGTAATTTTTATATTTTATTTACAGTATGTAAAATGTATTTGGTGTACTTTTAGTTAATATTACATGTACAATATATGAAATATATTTACTGTACTTTTTGATATTTTATGTACAGTATATAATATATATTTGGTGTACTTTTGATATTTTATGTAAATTATACAATATATATTTGGTGTAGTTTTTGGTATTTTACATAGAGTGTAATATATATTTACTGTCATTTTTGATATTTTATTTAGAATGTATAATATACATTTGGTGTAATTTTTGATATTTTATGTACAGTATGTTAAATAAAATTACTGAAGATTTTGATAGTTTATTTACAGTATATATAACACATATTTGTAGTACTTTTTGATATTTTATGTACAGTAGATAATATATACTTACTGTAATTTTTGATATTTTATTTACAGTATGTAAAATGTATTTGGTGTGCTTTTAGTTAATATTACATGTACAATCTATGAAATATATTTACTGTACTTTTTGATATTTTATGTACAGTATATAATATATATTTCGTATACATTTGATATTTTATGTAAATTATATAATATATATTTGGTGTAGTTTTTGATATTTTACATAGAGTGTAATATATATTTACTGTCTTTTTGATATTTTATTTAGAGTGTATAATATACATTTGTTGTAATTTTTGATATTTTATGAACAGTATATTAAATATAATTACTGAAGATTTTGATAGTTTATTTACAGTATATATAACACATATTTGGTGTACTTTTTGATATTTTATGTACAGTAGATAATATATACTTACTGTAATTTTTGATATTTTATTTACAGTATGTAAAATGTATTTGGTGTACTTTTAGTTAATATTATATGTACAATATATGAAATATATTTACTGTACTTTTTGATATTTTATGTACAGTATATAATATATATTTGGTGTACTTTTGATATTTTATGTAAATTATATAATATATATTTGGTGTAGTTTTTCATATTTTACATAGAGTGTAATATATATTTACTGTCCTTTTTGATATTTTATTTAGAGTGTATAATATACATTTGGTGTAATTTTTGATATTTTATGTACAGTATATTAAATATAATTACTGAAGATTTTGATAGTTTATTTACAGTATATATAACACATATTTGGTGTACTTTTTGATATTTTATGTACAGTAGATAATATATACTTACTGTAATTTTTGATAGTTTATTTACAGTATGTAAAATGTATTTGGTGTAGTTTCAGTTAATATTATATGTACAATATATGAAATACATTTACTGTACTTTTTGATATTTTATGTACAGTATATAATATATATTTGGTGTACTTTTGATATTTTATGTAAATTATACAATATATATTTGGTGTAGTTTTTGATGTTTTACATAGGGTGTGTAATATATATTTAATGTATTTTTGATATTTTATTTACAGTATATAAAATGTATTTGGTGTAGTTTTAGTTAATATTATATGTACAATATATGAAATATATTTACTGTACTTTTTCATAATTTATGTACAGTATATAATATATATTTGGTGTACTTTTGATATTTTATGTAAATTATATAATATATATTTGGTGTAGTTTTTGATATTTTACATAGAGTGTAATATATATTTACTATCCTTTTTGATATTTTATTTAGAGTGTATAATATACATTTGGTGTAATTTTTGATATTTTATGTACAGTATATTAAATATGATTACTGAAGATTTTGATAATTTATTTACAGTATATATAACACATATTTGTTGTACTTTTTGATATTTTATGTACAGTAGATAATATATATTTACTGTAATTTTTGATATTTTATTTACAGTATATAAAATGTATTTGGTGTACTTTTAGTTAATATTATATGTACAATATATGAAATATATTTACCGTACATTTTGATATTTTATGTACAGTATATAATATATATTTGGTGTACTTTTGATATTTTATGTAAATTATATAATGTATATTTGGTGTAGTTTTTGATATTTTACATAGAGTGTAATATATATTTACTGTCCTTTTTGATATTTTATTTAGAGTGTAGAATATACATTTGGTGTAATTTTTGATATTTTATGTACAGTATATTAAATATAATTACTGAAGATTTTGATAGTTTATTTACAGTATATATAACACATATTTGGTGTACTTTTTGATATTTTATGTACAGTAGATAATATATACTTACTGTAATTTTTGATATTTTATTTACAGTATGTAAAATGTATTTGGTGAAGTTTTAGTTAATATTATATGTACAATATATGAAATACATTTACTGTACTTTTTGATATTTTATGTACAGTATATAATATATATTTGGTGTACTTTTGATATTTTATGTAAATTATATAATATATATTTGGTGTAGTTTTTGATATTTTACATAGAGTATAATACATATTTACTGTCCTTTTTGATATTTTATTTAGAGTGTATAATATACATTTGGTGTAATTTTTGATATTTTATGTACAGTATATTAAATATAATTACTGAAGATTTTGGTAGTTTATTTACAGTATATATAACACATATTTGGTGTACTTTTTCATATTTTATGTACAGTAGATAATATATACTTACTGTAATTTTTTATATTTTATTTACAGTATGTAAAATGTATTTGTTGTACTTTTAGTTAATATTATATGTACAATGTATGAAATATATTTACTGTACTTTTTGATATCTTATATACAGTATATAATATGTATTTGGTGTACTTTTGATATTTTATGTAAATTATATAATATATATTTGGTGTAGTTTTTGATATTTTACATAGAGTGAAATATATATTTACTGTCCTTTTTGATATTTTATTTAGAGTGTATAATATACATTTGGTGTAATTTTTGATATTTTATGAACAGTATATTAAATATAATTACTGAAGATTTTGATAGTTCATTTACAGTATATATAACACCTATTTGGTGTACTTTTTGATATTTTATGTACAGTAGATTATATATACTTACTGGAATTTTTTATATTTTATTTACAGTATGTAAAATGTATTTGGTGTACTTTTAGTTAATATTATATGTACAATATATGAAATATATTTACTGTAATTTTTGATATTCTATGTACAGTAGATAATATATACTTACTGTAATTTTTTATATTTTATTTACAGTATGTAAAATGTATTTGGTGTACTTTTAGTTAATATTACATGTACAATATATGAAATATATTTACTGTACTTTTTGATATTTTATGTACAGTATATTATATATATTTGGTGTACTTTTGATATTTTATGTAAATTATATAATATATATTTGTTGTAGTTTTTGATATTTTACATAGAGTGTAATATATATTTACTGTCCTTTTTGATATTTTATTTAGAGTGTATAATATACATTTGGTGTTATTTTTGATATTTCATGTACAGTATATGAAATATAATTACTGAAGATTTTGATAGTTTATTACAGTATATATATATCCCATATTTGGTGTACTTTTTGATATTTTATGTACAGTAGATAATATATACTTACTGTAATTTTTGATATTTTATTTACAGTATGTAAAATGTATTTCGTGTACTTTTAGTTAATATAATATGTACAATATATGAAATATATTTACTGTACTTTTTGATATTTTATGTACAGTATATAATATATATTTGGTGTACTTTTGATATTTTATGTAAATTAAATAATATATATTTGGTGTAGTTTTTGATATTTTACATAGAGTGTAATATATATTTACTGTCCTTTTTGATATTTTATTTAGAGTGTATAATATACATTTGGTGTAATTTTTGATATTTTATGAACAGTATATTAAATATAATTACTGAAGATTTTGATAGTTCATTTACAGTATATATAACACCTATTTGGTGTACTTTTTGATATTTTATGTACAGTAGATTATATATACTTACTGGAATTTTTTATATTTTATTTACAGTATGTAAAATGTATTTGGTGTACTTTTAGTTAATATTATATGTACAATATATGAAATATATTTACTGTAATTTTTGATATTTAATGTACAGTAGATAATATATACTTACTGTAATATTTATATTTTATTTACAGTATGAAAAATGTATTTGGTGTACTTTTAGTTAATATTATATGTACAATATATGAAATATATTTACTGTACTTTTTGATATTTTATGTAGAGTATATAATATATATTTGGTGTACTTTTGATATTTTATGTAAATTATATAATATATATTTGGTGTAGTTTTTGATATTTTACATAGAGTGTAATATATATTTACTGTCCTTTTTGATAGTTTATTTAGAGTGTATAATATACGTTTGGTATAATTTTTGATATTTTATGAACAGTATATTAAATATAATTACTGAATATTTTGATAGTTTATTTACAGTATATATAACACATATTTGGTGTACTTTTTGATATTTTATGTACAGTAGATAATATATACTTACTGTAAATTTTATATTTTATTTACAGTATGTAAAATGTATTTGGTGTACTTTTAGTTAATATTATATGTACAATATATGAAATATATTTACTGTAATTTTTGATATTCTATGTACAGTAGATAATATATACTTACTGTAATTTTTATATTTTATTTACAGTATGTAAAATGTATTTGGTGTACTTTTAGTTAATATTACATGTACAATATATGAAATATATTTACTGTACTTTTTGATATTTTATGTACAGTATATAATATATATTTGGTGTACTTTTGATATTTTATGTAAATTATACAATATATATTTGGTGTAGTTTTTGGTATTTTACATAGAGTGTAATATATATTTACTGTCATTTTTGATATTTTATTTAGAATGTATAATATACATTTGGTGTAATTTTTGATATTTTATGTACAGTATGTTAAATAAAATTACTGAAGATTTTGATAGTTTATTTACAGTATATATAACACATATTTGTAGTACTTTTTGATATTTTATGTACAGTAGATAATATATACTTACTGTAATTTTTGATATTTTATTTACAGTATGTAAAATGTATTTGGTGTGCTTTTAGTTAATATTACATGTACAATCTATGAAATATATTTACTGTACTTTTTGATATTTTATGTACAGTATATAATATATATTTCGTATACATTTGATATTTTATGTAAATTATATAATATATATTTGGTGTAGTTTTTGATATTTTACATAGAGTGTAATATATATTTACTGTCTTTTTGATATTTTATTTAGAGTGTATAATATACATTTGTTGTAATTTTTGATATTTTATGAACAGTATATTAAATATAATTACTGAAGATTTTGATAGTTTATTTACAGTATATATAACACATATTTGGTGTACTTTTTGATATTTTATGTACAGTAGATAATATATACTTACTGTAATTTTTGATACTTTGTTTACAGTATGTAAAATGTATTTGGTGTACTTTTAGTTATTATTATATGTACAATATATGAAATATATTTACTGTACTTTTTGATATTTTATGTACAGTATATAATATATATTTGGTGTACTTTTGATATTTTATGTAAATTATATAATATATATTTGGTGTAGTTTTTGATATTTTACATACAGTGTAATATATATTTACTGTCCTTTTTGATATTTTATTTAGAGTGTATAATATACATTTGGTGTAATTCTTGATATTTTATGAACAGTATATTAAATATAATTACTGAAGATTTTGATAGTTTATTTACAGTATATATAACACATGTTTGGTGTACTTTTTCATATTTTATGTACAGTAGATAATATATACTTACTATAATTTTTTATATTTTATTTACAGTTTGTAAAATGTATTTGTTGTAGTTTTATTTAATATTATATGTACAATATATGAAATATATTGACTGTACTTTTTGATATTTTATATACAGTATATAATATGTATTTGGTGTACTTTTGATATTTTATGTAAATTATATAATATATATTTGGTGTAGTTTTTGATATTTTACATAGAGTGTAATATATATTTACTGTTCTTTTTGATATTTTATTTATAGTGTATAATATACATTTGGTGTAATTATTGATATTTTATGAACAGTATATTAAATATAATTACTGAAGATTTTAATAGTTTATTTACAGTATATATAACACATATTTGGTGTACTTTTTGATATTTTATGTACAGTAGATAATATATACTTACTGTAATTTTTTATATTTTATTTACAGTATGTAAAATGTATTTGTTGTACTTTTAGTTAATATTATATCTACAATATATGAAATATATTTACTGTACTTTTTGATATTTTATGTAGAGTATATAATATGTATTTGGTGTACTTTTGATATTTTATGAAAATTATATAATATATATTTGGTGTAGTTTTTGATATTTTACATAGAGTGTAATATATATTTTCTGTCCTTTTTGATATTTTATTTAGAGTGTATAATATACATTTGGTGTAATTTTTGATATTTTATGAACAGTGCATTAAATATAATTACTGAAGATTTTGATAGTTTATTTACAGTATATATAACACATATTTGGTGTACTTTTTGGTATTTTATGTACAGTAGATAATATATACTTACTGTAATTTTTTATATTTTATTTACAGTATGTAAAATGTATTTCGTGTACATTTAGTTAATATTATATGTACAATATATGAAATATATATACTGTACTTTTTGATATATTATGTACAGTAGATAATATATACTTACTGTAATTTTTTATATTTTATTTACAGTATGTAAAATGTATTTGGTGTACTTTTAGTTAATATTATATGTACAATATAGGAATTATATTTACAGTACTTTTTGAAATTTTATGTACAGTATACAATATATATTTGGTGTACTTTGATATTGTATGTAAATTATATAATATGTATTTGGTGTAGTTTTTGATATTTTACATAGAGTGTAATATATATTTTCTGTCCTTTTTGATATTTTATTTAGAGTGTATAATATACATTTGGTGTAATTTTTGATATTTTATGAACAGTCTATTAAATATAATTACTGAAGATTTTGATAGTTTATTTACAGTATATATAACACATATTTGGTGTACTTTTTGATATTTTATGTACAGTAGATTATATATACTTACTGTAATTTTTTATATTTTATTTACAGTATGTAAAATGTATTTGGTGTATTTTTAGTTAATATTATATGTACAATATGTGAAATATATTTACTGTACTTTTTGATATTTTATGTACAGTAGATAATATAAACTTACTGAAATTTTTTATATTTTGTTTACAGTATGTAAAATGTATTTGGTGTACTTTTAGTTAATATTATATGTACAACATATGAAATACATTTACTGTACTTTTTGATATTTTATGTACAGTATATAATATGTATTTGGTGTACTTTTGATATTTTATGTAAATTATATAATATACACTTGGTTTAGATTTGATATTTTACATAGAGTGTAATATATATTTACTGTCCTTTTTGATATTTAATTTAGAGTGTATAATATACATTTGGTGTAATTTTTGATATTTTATGTACAGTATATTAAATATAATTACTGTAGATTTTGATAGTTTATTTACAGTATATATAACACATATTTGGTGTACTTTTTCATATTTTTTGTACTGTAGATAATGTATACTTACTGTAATTTTTGATATTTTATTTACATTATGTAAAATGTATTTGGTGTACTTTTAGTTAATATTATATGTACAATATATGAAATATATTTACTGTACTTTTTGATATTTTATGTACAGTATATAATATATATTTGGTGTACTTTTGATATTTTATGTAAATTATATAATATATATTTGGTGTAGTTTTTGATAATTTACATAGAGTGAAATATATATTTACTGTCCTTTTTGATATTTTATTTAGAGTGTATAATATACATTTGGTGTAATTTTTGATATTTTATGAACAGCATATTAAATATAATTACTTAAGATTTTGATAGTTCATTTACAGTATATATAACACCTATTTGGTGTACTTTTTGATATTTTATGTACAGTAGATTATATATACTTACTGGAATTTTTTATATTTTATTTACAGTATGTAAAATGTATTTGGTGTAATTTTAGTTAATATTATATGTACAATATATGAAATATATATACTGTACTTTTTGATATTTTATGTACCATATATAATATATATTTGGTGTACTTTTGATATTTTATGTAAATTATATAATATATATTTGGTGTAGTTTTTGATATTTTACATAGAGTGAAATATATATTTACTGTCCTTTTTGATATTTTATTTAGAGTGTATAATATACATTTGGTGTAATTTTTGATATTTTATGTAAAGTATATTAAATATAATTACTGAAGTTTTTGATAGTGTATTTACAGTATATATAACACATATTTGGTGTACTTTTTGATATTTTATGTACAGTAGATAATATATACTTACTGTAATTTTTCATATTTTATTTACAGTATGTAAAATGTATTTGGTGTACTTTTAGTTAATATTATATGTACAATATATGAAATATATTTACTGTACTTTTTGATATTTTATGTACATTATATAATATATATTTGGTGTACTTTTGATATTTTATGTAAATTATATACTATATATTTGGTGTAGTTTTTGATATTTTACATAGAGTGTAATATATATTTACTGTCCTTTTTGATATTTTATTTTGAGTGTATAATATACATTTGGTGTAATTTTTGATATTTTATGTACAGTATATTAAATATAATTACTGAAGATTTTGATAGTTTATTTACAGTATATATAACACATATTTGGTGTACTTTTTGATATTTTATGTACAGTAGATAATATATACTTACTGTAATTTTTGATTTTTTTTTACAGTATGTAAAATGTATTTGGTGTACTTTTAGTTAATATTATATGTACAACATATGAAATATATTTACTGTACTTTTTGATATTTTATGTACAGTATATAATATATATTTGGTGTACATTTGATATTTTATGTAAATTATATAATATATATTTGGTGTAGTTTTTGATATTTTACATAGAGTGTAATATATATTTACTGTCCTTTTTGATATTTTATTTAGAGTGTATAATATACATTTGGTGTAATTTTTGATATTTTATGAACAGTATATTAAATATAATTACTGAAGTTTTTGATAGTTTATTTACAGTATATATAACACATATTTGGTGTACTATTTTATAGTTTATGTACAAAAGATAATATATACTTACTGTAATTTTTGATATTTTATTTACAGTATGTAAAATGTATTTGGTGTAGTTTTAGTTAATATTATATGTACAATATATGAAATATATTTACTGTACTTTTTGATATATTATGTACAGTATATAATATATATTTGGTGTACTTTTGATATTTTATGTAAATTATATAATATATATTTGGTGTAGTTTTTGATATTTTACATAGAGTGTAATATATATTTACTATCATTTTTGATATTTTATTTAGAGTGTATAATATATATTTGGTGTAATTTTTGATATTTTATGTACAGTATATTAAATATAATTACTGAAGATTTTGATAGTTTATTTACAGTATATATAACCCATCTTTGGTGTACTTTTTGATATTTTATGTACAGTAGATAATATATACTTACTTTAATTTTTTTATATTTTATTTACCGTATGTAAAATGTATTTGGTGTACCTTTAGTTAACATTATCTGTACAATATATGAAATATATTTACTGTACTTTTTGATACTTTATGTACTGTATATAATATATATTTGCTGTACTTTTGATATTTTATGTAAATTATATAATATATATTTGGTGTAGTTTTTGATATTTTACATAGAGTGTAATATATATTTACTGTCCTTTTTGATATTTTATTTAGAGTGTATAATATACATTTGGTGTAATTTTTGATATTTTATGTACAGTATATTAAATATAATTACTGAATATTTTGATAGTTTATTTACAGTATATATAACACATATTTGGTGTACTTTTTGATATTTTATGTACAGTAGATAATATATTCTTACTGTAATTTTTGATATTTTATTTACAGTATGTAAAATGTATTTGGTGTACTTTTAGTTAATATTATATGTACAATATATGAAATATATTTACTGTACTTTTTGATATTTAATGTACAGTATATAATATATATTTGGTGTACTTTTGATATTTTATGTAAATTATATAATATATATTTGGTGTAGTTTTTGATATTTTACATAGAGTGTAATATATATTTACTGTCATTTTTGATATTTTATTTAGAGTGTAGAATATACATTTGGTGTAATTTTTGATATTTTATGTACAGTATATTAAATATAATTACTGAATATTTTGGTAGTTTATTTACAGTATATATAACACATATTTGGTGTACTTTTTGATATTTTATGTACAGTAGATAATATATACTTACTGTAATTTTTTATATTTTATTTACCGTATGTAAAATGTATTTGGTGTACTTTTAGTTAATATTATATGTACAACATATGAAATATATTTACTGTACTTTTTGACATTTTATGTACAGTGTATAATATATATTTGGTGTACTTTTGATATTTTATGTAAATTATATAATATATATTTGGTGTAGTTTTTGATATTTTACATAGAGTGTAATATGTATTTACTGTCCTTTTTGATATTTTATTTAGAGTGTATAATATACATTTGGTGTAATTTTTGATATTTTATGTACAGTATATTAAATATAATTACTGAAGATTTTGATAGTTTATTTACAGTATATATAACACATATTTGGTGTACTTTTTGATATTTTATGTACAGTAGATAATATATACTGACTGTAATTTTTGATATTTTATTTACAGTATGTAAAATGTATTTGGTGTAGTTTTAGTTAATATTATATGTACAATATATGAAATATATTTACAGTACTTTTTGATATTTTATGTACAGTATATAATATATATTTGGTGTACTTTTGATATTTTATGTAAATTACATAATATATATTTGGTGTAGTTTTTGATATTTTACATAGAGTGTAATATATATTTACTGTCCTTTTTGATATTTTATTTAGAGTGTATAATATACATTTGGTGTAATTTTTGATATTTTATGAACAGTATATTAAATATAATTACTGAAGATTTTGATAGTTTATTTACAGTATATATAACAAATATTTGGTGTACTTTTTGATATTTTATGTACAGTAGATAATATATACCTACTGTAATTTTTGATACTTTATTTACAGTATGTAAAATGTATTTGGTGTACTTTTAGTTAATATTATATGTACAATATATGAAATATATTAACTGTACTTTTTGATATTTTATATACACTATATAAGATATATTTGGTGTACTTTTGATACTTTATGTAAATTATATAATATATATTTGGTGTAGTTTTTGATATTTTACATAGAGTGTAATATATATTTACTGTCCTTTTTGATATTTTATTTAGAGTGTATAATATACATTTGGTGTAATTTTTGATATTTTATGTACAGTATATTAAATATAATTACTGAATATTTTGATAGTTTATTTACAGTATATATAACACATATTTGGTGTACTTTTTAATAGTTTATGTACAGTAGACAATATATACTTACTGTAATTTTGATATTTTATTTACAGTTTGTAAAATGTATTTGGTGTACTTTTAGTTAATATTATATGTACAATATATGAAATATATTTACTGTACTTTTTGATATTTAATATACAGTATATAATATATATTTGGTGTACTTTTGATATTTTATGTAAATTATATAATATATATTTGGTGTAGTTTTTGATATTTTACATAGAGTGTAATATATATTTACTGTCATTTTTGATATTTTATTTAGAGTGTATAATATACATTTGTGGTAATTTTTGATATTTTATGTACAGTATATTAAATATAATTACTGAAGTTTTTGATAGTTTATTTACAGTCTATATAACACATATTTGGTGTTCTTTGTGATATTTTATGTACAGTAGATAATATATACTTACTGTAACTTTTGATATTTTATTTACAGTATGTAAAATGTATTTGGTGTAGTTTTAGTTAATATTATATGTACAATATATGAAATATATTTACTGTACATTTTGATATTTTATGTACAGTATATAATATATATTTGGTGTACTTTTGATATTTTATGTAAATTATATAATATATATTTGGTGTAGTTTTTGATATTTTACATAGAGTGTAATATATATTTACTGTCCTTTTTGATATTTTATTTAGAGTGTATAATGTACATTTGGTGTACTTTTTGATATTTTATGAACAGTATATTAAATATAATTACTGAAGGTTTTGATAGTTTATTTACAGTATATATAACACATATTTGGTGTACTTTTTGATATTTTATGTACAGTAGATAATATATACTTACTGTAATTTTTGATATTTTATTTACAGTATATAAAATATATTTGGTGTAGTTTTAGTTAATATTATATGTACAATATATGAAATATATTTACTGTACTTTTTGATATTTTATGTACAGTATATAATATATATTTGGTGTACTTTTGATATTTTATGTAAATTATATACTATATATTTGGTGTAGTTTTTGATATTTTACATAGAGTGTAATATATATTTACTGTCATTTTTGATATTTTATTTTGAGTGTATAATATACATTTGGTGTAATTTTTGATATTTAATGTACAGTATATTAAATATAATTACTGAAGATTTTCATAGTTTATTTACAGTATATATAACACATATTTGGTGTACTTTTTGATATTTTATGTACAGTCGATAATATATACTTACGGTAATTTTTTTTTTATTTACAGTAAGTAAAATGTATTTGGTGTACTTTTAGTTAATATTATATGTACAACATATGAAATATATTTACTGTACTTTTTGATATTTTATGTACAGTATATAATATATATTTGGTGTACTTTTGATATTTTATGTAAATTATATAATATATATTTGGTGTAGTTTTTGATATTTTACATAGAGTGTAATACATATTTACTGTCCTTTTTGATATTTTATTTACAGTGTATAATATACATTTGGTGTAATTTTTGATATTTTATGAACAGTATATTAAATATAATTAATGAAGATTTTGATAGTTTATTTACAGTATATATAACACATATTTGGTGTACTTTTTTATATTTTATGTACAGTAGATAATATATACTTACTGTAATTTTTGATATTTTATTTACAGTATGTAAAATGTATTTGGTGTAGTTTTAGTTAATATTATATGTACAATATATGAAATATATTTACTTTACTTTTTGATATTTTGTGTACAGTATATAATATATATTTGGTGTACTTTTGATATTTTATGTAAATTATATAATATATATTTGGTGTAGTTTTTGATATTTTACATAGAGTGTAATATATATTTACTGTCCTTTTTGATATTTTATTTAGAGTGTATAATATACATTTGGTGTAATTTTTGATATTTTATGAACAGTATATTAAATATAATTACTGAAGATTTTGATAGTTTATTTACAGTATATATAACACATATTTGGTGTACTTTTTGATATTTTATGTACAGTAGATAATATATACCTACTGTAATTTTTGATACTTTATTTACAGTATGTAAAATGTATTTGGTGTACTTTTAGTTAATATTATATGTACAATATATGAAATATATTTACTGTACTTTTTGATATTTTATATACACTCTATAAGATATATTTGGTGTACTTTTGATACTTTATGTAAATTATATAATATATATTTGGTGTAGTTTTTGATATTTTACATAGAGTGTAATATATATTTACTGTCCTTTTTGATATTTTATTTAGAGTGTATAATATACATTTGGTGTAATTTTTGATATTTTATGTACAGTATATTAAATATAATTACTGAATATTTTGATAGTTTATTTACAGTATATATAACACATATTTGGTGTACTTTTTAATAGTTTATGTACAGTAGACAATATATACCTACTGTAATTTTTGATATTTTATTTACAGTTTGTAAAATGTATTTGGTGTACTTTTAGTTAATATTATATGTACAACATATGAAATATATTTACTGTCCTTTTTTATATTTAATGTACAGTATATAATATATATTTGGTGTACTTTTGATATTTTATGTAAATTATATAATATATATTTGGTGTAGTTTTTGATATTTAACATAGAGTGTAATATATATTTACTGTCATTTTTGATATTTTATTTAGAGTGTATAATATACATTTGTGGTAATTTTTGATATTTTATGTACAGTATATTAAATATAATTACCGAAGATTTTGATAGTTTATTTACAGTATATATAACACATATTTGGTGTACTTTGTGATATTTTATGTACAGTAGATAATATATACTTACTGTAATTTTTGATATTTTATTTACAGTATGTAAAATGTATTTGGTGTAGTTTTAGTTAATATTATATGTACAATATATGAAATATATTTACTGTACATTTTGATATTTTATGTACAGTATATAATATATATTTGGTGTACTTTTGATATTTTATGTAAATTATATAATATATATTTGGTGTAGTTTTTGATATTTTACATAGAGTGTAATGTATATTTACTGTCCTTTTTGATATTTTATTTAGAGTGTATAATGTACATTTGGTGTACTTTTTGATATTTTATGAACAGTATATTAAATATAATTACTGAAGGTTTTGATAGTTTATTTACAGTATATATAACACATATTTGGTGTACTTTTTGATATTTTATGTACAGTAGATAATATATACTTACTGTAATTTTTGATATTTTATTTACAGTATATAAAATATATTTGGTGTAGTTTTAGTTAATATTATATGTACAATATATGAAATATATTTACTGTACTTTTTGATATTTTATGTACAGTATATAATATATATTTGGTGTACTTTTGATATTTTATGTAAATTATATACCATATATTTGGTGTAGTTTTTGATATTTTACATAGTGTGTAATATATATTTACTGTCATTTTTGATATTTTATTTTGAGTGTATAATATACATTTGTTGTAATTTTTGATATTTAATGTACAGTATATTAAATATAATTACTGAAGATTTTGATAGTTTATTTACAGTATATATAACACATATTTGGTGTACTTTTTGATATTTTATGTACAGTAGATAATATATACTTACGGTAATTTTTTTTTTATTTACAGTATGTAAAATGTATTTGGTGTACTTTTAGTTAATATTATATGTACAACATATGAAATATATTTACTGTACTTTTTGATATTTTATGTACAGTATATAATATATATTTGGTGTACTATTTATATTTTATGTAAATTATATAATATATATTTGGTGTAGTTTTTGATATTTTACATAGAGTGTAATACATATTTGCTGTCCTTTTTGATATTTTATTTAGAGTGTATAATATACATTTGGTGTAATTTTTGATATTTTATGTACATTATATTAAATATTATTTCTGAAGATTTTGATAGTTTATTTACAGTATATATAACACATATTTGGTGTACTTTTTGATATTTTATGTACAGTAGATAATATATACTGACTGTAATTTTTGATATTTTATTTACAGTATGTAAAATGTATTTGGTGTACTTTTAGTTAATATTATATGTACAATATATGAAATATATTTACTGTACTTTTTGATATTTTATGTACAGTATATAATATATATTTGGTGTACTTTTGATATTTTATATAAATTATATAATATATATTTGGTGTAGTATTTGATATTTTACATAGAGTGTAATATATATTTACTGTCCTTTTTGATATTTTATTTACAGTGTATAATATACATTTGGTGTAATTTTTGATATTTTATGAACAGTATATTAAATATAATTACTGAAGATTTTGATAGTTTATTTACAGTATATATAACACATATTTGGTGTACTTTTTGATATTTTATGTACAGTAGATAATATATACTTACTGTAATTTTTGATATTTTATTTACAGTATGTAAAATGTATTTGGTGTACTTTTAGTTAATATTATATGTACAATATATGAAATATATTTACTGTACTTTTTGATATTTTATGTACAGTATATAATATATATTTAGTGTACTTTTGATATTTTATGTAAATTATATAATATATATTTGGTGTAGTTTTTGATATTTTACATAGAGTGTAACATATATTTACTGTCCTATTTGATATTTTATTTAGAGTGTATAATATACATTTGGTGTAATTTTTGATATTTTTTGAACAGTATATTAAATATAATTACTGTAGTTTTTGATAGTAAACTTACGGTATGTATTAGACATATTTGGTGTACTTTTTGATATTTTATGTACAGTATGTAATATATATTTACTGTTCTTTTTGATATTTTATTTACAGTATATAAAATGTATTTGGTGTACTTTTAGTTAATATTAAGTAAACAATATATGAAATGTATTTACTGTACGTTTTGATATTTTATGTACAATATATAAGATATATTTGCTGGCCTTTTGATATTTTATGTAAATTATATAATATATATTTGGTGTAGTTTTTGATATTTTACATAGAGTGTAATATATATTTACTGTCGTTTTTGATATTTTATTTAGAGTGTATAATATACATTTGTTGTAATTTTTTATATTTTATGTACAGTATATTAAATATAATTACTGAAGCTATTGATAGTTTATTTACAGTATTTATAACACATATTTGGTGTTCTTTTTGATATTTTATGTACAGTAGATATATATACTTACTGTAATTTTTGATATTTTATTTACAGTATGTAAAATGTATTTGGTGTACTTTTAGTTAATATTATATGTACAATATATGAATCATATTTACTGTACTTTTTGATATTTTATGTACAGTATATAATATATATTTGGTGTACATTTGATATTTTATGCAAATTATATAACATATATTTGGTGTAGTTTTTGATATTTTACATAGAGTGTAATATATATTTACTGTCATTTTTGATATTTTATTTGGAGTGTATAATATATATTTGGTGTAATTTTTGATATTTTATGTACAGTATATTAAATATAATTACTGAAGATTTTGATAGTATATTTACAGTATATATAAAACATATTTGGTGTACTTTTTTATATTTTATGTACAGTAGATAATATATACTTGCTGTAATTTTTGATATTTTATTTACAGTATATAAAATGTATTTGGTGTACTTTTAGTTAATATTATATGTACAATATATGAAATATATTTACTGTACTTTTTGATATTTTATCTACAGTATATAATATATATTTGGTGTACTTTTGATATTTTATGTAAATTATGCAATATATATTTGGTGTAGTATTTGATATTTTACATAGAGTGTAATATATATTTACTGTCATTTTTCATATTTTATTTATAGTGTATAATATACATTTCGTGTAATTATTGATATTTTATGTACAGTATATTAAATATAATTACTGAAGCTTTTGATAGTTTATTTACAGTATATATAACACATATTTGGTGTACTTTTTGATATTTTATGTACAGTAGATAATATTTACTTACTGTAATTTTTTATATTTTATTTACAGTCTGTAAAATGTATTTGGTGTACTTTTAGTTAATATTATACGTACAATATGTGAAATATATTTACTGTACTTTTTGATATTTTATGTACAGTAGATAATATAAACTTACTGTAATTTTTTATATGTTATTTACAGTATGTAAAATGTATTTGGTGTAATTTTACTTAATATTATATGTACAATATATGAAATATATTTACTGTACTTTTTGATATTTTATGTACAGTATATAATATATATTTGGTGTACTTTTGATATTTTATGTAAATTATATAATATATATTTGGTGTAGTTTTTCATATTTTACATAGAGTGTAATATATATTTACTGTCCTTTTTGGTATTTTATTTAGAGTGTATAATATACATTTGGTGTAATTTTTGATATTTTATGAACAGTATATTAAATATAATTACTGAAGATTTTGATAGTTTATTTACAGTATATATAACACATATTTGGTGTACTTTTTCATATTTTATGTACAGTAGATAATATATACTTACTGTAATTTTTTATATTTTATTTACAGTATGTAAAATGGATTTGTTGTACTTTTAGTTAACATTATATGTACAATATATGAAATATATTTACTGTACTTTTTGATATTTTATATACAGTAAATAATATGTATTTGGTGTACTTTTGATATTTTATGTAAATTATATAATATATATTTGGTGTAGTTTTTGATATTTTACATAGAGTGTAATATATATTTACTGTCCTTTTTGATATTTTACTTAGAGTGTATAATATACATTTGGTGTAATTTTTGATATATTATGAACAGTATATTAAATATAATACTGAAGATTTTAATAGTTTATTTACAGTATATAT
This sequence comes from Pan paniscus, assembly GCF_029289425.2. NCBI lineage: Eukaryota > Metazoa > Chordata > Mammalia > Primates > Hominidae > Pan > Pan paniscus. The sequence goes on along the minus strand of NC_073263.2, from coordinate 10,719,836 downwards.
AACACATATTTGGTGTACTTTTTGATATTTTATGTACAGTAGATTATATATACTTACTGGAATTTTTTATATTTTATTTACAGTATGTAAAATGTATTTGGTGTATTTTTAGTTAATATTATATGTACAATATGTGAAATATATTTACTGTACTTTTTGATATTTTATGTACAGTAGATAATATAAACTTACTGAAATTTTTTATATTTTGTTTACAGTATGTAAAATGTATTTGGTGTACTTTTAGTTAATATTATATGTACAACATATGAAATACATTTACTGTACTTTTTGATATTTTATGTACAGTATATAATATGTATTTGGTGTACTTTTGATATTTTATGTAAATTATATAATATACACTTGGTTTAGATTTGATATTTTACATAGAGTGTAATATATATTTACTGTCCTTTTTGATATTTAATTTAGAGTGTATAATATACATTTGGTGTAATTTTTGATATTTTATGTACAGTATATTAAATATAATTACTGTAGATTTTGATAGTTTATTTACAGTATATATAACACATATTTGGTGTACTTTTTCATATTTTTTGTACTGTAGATAATGTATACTTACTGTAATTTTTGATATTTTATTTACATTATGTAAAATGTATTTGGTGTACTTTTAGTTAATATTATATGTACAATATATGAAATATATTTACTGTACTTTTTGATATTTTATGTACAGTATATAATATATATTTGGTGTACTTTTGATATTTTATGTAAATTATATAATATATATTTGGTGTAGTTTTTGATAATTTACATAGAGTGAAATATATATTTACTGTCCTTTTTGATATTTTATTTAGAGTGTATAATATACATTTGGTGTAATTTTTGATATTTTATGAACAGCATATTAAATATAATTACTTAAGATTTTGATAGTTCATTTACAGTATATATAACACCTATTTGGTGTACTTTTTGATATTTTATGTACAGTAGATTATATATACTTACTGGAATTTTTTATATTTTATTTACAGTATGTAAAATGTATTTGGTGTAATTTTAGTTAATATTATATGTACAATATATGAAATATATATACTGTACTTTTTGATATTTTATGTACCATATATAATATATATTTGGTGTACTTTTGATATTTTATGTAAATTATATAATATATATTTGGTGTAGTTTTTGATATTTTACATAGAGTGAAATATATATTTACTGTCCTTTTTGATATTTTATTTAGAGTGTATAATATACATTTGGTGTAATTTTTGATATTTTATGTAAAGTATATTAAATATAATTACTGAAGTTTTTGATAGTGTATTTACAGTATATATAACACATATTTGGTGTACTTTTTGATATTTTATGTACAGTAGATAATATATACTTACTGTAATTTTTCATATTTTATTTACAGTATGTAAAATGTATTTGGTGTACTTTTAGTTAATATTATATGTACAATATATGAAATATATTTACTGTACTTTTTGATATTTTATGTACATTATATAATATATATTTGGTGTACTTTTGATATTTTATGTAAATTATATACTATATATTTGGTGTAGTTTTTGATATTTTACATAGAGTGTAATATATATTTACTGTCCTTTTTGATATTTTATTTTGAGTGTATAATATACATTTGGTGTAATTTTTGATATTTTATGTACAGTATATTAAATATAATTACTGAAGATTTTGATAGTTTATTTACAGTATATATAACACATATTTGGTGTACTTTTTGATATTTTATGTACAGTAGATAATATATACTTACTGTAATTTTTGATTTTTTTTTACAGTATGTAAAATGTATTTGGTGTACTTTTAGTTAATATTATATGTACAACATATGAAATATATTTACTGTACTTTTTGATATTTTATGTACAGTATATAATATATATTTGGTGTACATTTGATATTTTATGTAAATTATATAATATATATTTGGTGTAGTTTTTGATATTTTACATAGAGTGTAATATATATTTACTGTCCTTTTTGATATTTTATTTAGAGTGTATAATATACATTTGGTGTAATTTTTGATATTTTATGAACAGTATATTAAATATAATTACTGAAGTTTTTGATAGTTTATTTACAGTATATATAACACATATTTGGTGTACTATTTTATAGTTTATGTACAAAAGATAATATATACTTACTGTAATTTTTGATATTTTATTTACAGTATGTAAAATGTATTTGGTGTAGTTTTAGTTAATATTATATGTACAATATATGAAATATATTTACTGTACTTTTTGATATATTATGTACAGTATATAATATATATTTGGTGTACTTTTGATATTTTATGTAAATTATATAATATATATTTGGTGTAGTTTTTGATATTTTACATAGAGTGTAATATATATTTACTATCATTTTTGATATTTTATTTAGAGTGTATAATATATATTTGGTGTAATTTTTGATATTTTATGTACAGTATATTAAATATAATTACTGAAGATTTTGATAGTTTATTTACAGTATATATAACCCATCTTTGGTGTACTTTTTGATATTTTATGTACAGTAGATAATATATACTTACTTTAATTTTTTTATATTTTATTTACCGTATGTAAAATGTATTTGGTGTACCTTTAGTTAACATTATCTGTACAATATATGAAATATATTTACTGTACTTTTTGATACTTTATGTACTGTATATAATATATATTTGCTGTACTTTTGATATTTTATGTAAATTATATAATATATATTTGGTGTAGTTTTTGATATTTTACATAGAGTGTAATATATATTTACTGTCCTTTTTGATATTTTATTTAGAGTGTATAATATACATTTGGTGTAATTTTTGATATTTTATGTACAGTATATTAAATATAATTACTGAATATTTTGATAGTTTATTTACAGTATATATAACACATATTTGGTGTACTTTTTGATATTTTATGTACAGTAGATAATATATTCTTACTGTAATTTTTGATATTTTATTTACAGTATGTAAAATGTATTTGGTGTACTTTTAGTTAATATTATATGTACAATATATGAAATATATTTACTGTACTTTTTGATATTTAATGTACAGTATATAATATATATTTGGTGTACTTTTGATATTTTATGTAAATTATATAATATATATTTGGTGTAGTTTTTGATATTTTACATAGAGTGTAATATATATTTACTGTCATTTTTGATATTTTATTTAGAGTGTAGAATATACATTTGGTGTAATTTTTGATATTTTATGTACAGTATATTAAATATAATTACTGAATATTTTGGTAGTTTATTTACAGTATATATAACACATATTTGGTGTACTTTTTGATATTTTATGTACAGTAGATAATATATACTTACTGTAATTTTTTATATTTTATTTACCGTATGTAAAATGTATTTGGTGTACTTTTAGTTAATATTATATGTACAACATATGAAATATATTTACTGTACTTTTTGACATTTTATGTACAGTGTATAATATATATTTGGTGTACTTTTGATATTTTATGTAAATTATATAATATATATTTGGTGTAGTTTTTGATATTTTACATAGAGTGTAATATGTATTTACTGTCCTTTTTGATATTTTATTTAGAGTGTATAATATACATTTGGTGTAATTTTTGATATTTTATGTACAGTATATTAAATATAATTACTGAAGATTTTGATAGTTTATTTACAGTATATATAACACATATTTGGTGTACTTTTTGATATTTTATGTACAGTAGATAATATATACTGACTGTAATTTTTGATATTTTATTTACAGTATGTAAAATGTATTTGGTGTAGTTTTAGTTAATATTATATGTACAATATATGAAATATATTTACAGTACTTTTTGATATTTTATGTACAGTATATAATATATATTTGGTGTACTTTTGATATTTTATGTAAATTACATAATATATATTTGGTGTAGTTTTTGATATTTTACATAGAGTGTAATATATATTTACTGTCCTTTTTGATATTTTATTTAGAGTGTATAATATACATTTGGTGTAATTTTTGATATTTTATGAACAGTATATTAAATATAATTACTGAAGATTTTGATAGTTTATTTACAGTATATATAACAAATATTTGGTGTACTTTTTGATATTTTATGTACAGTAGATAATATATACCTACTGTAATTTTTGATACTTTATTTACAGTATGTAAAATGTATTTGGTGTACTTTTAGTTAATATTATATGTACAATATATGAAATATATTAACTGTACTTTTTGATATTTTATATACACTATATAAGATATATTTGGTGTACTTTTGATACTTTATGTAAATTATATAATATATATTTGGTGTAGTTTTTGATATTTTACATAGAGTGTAATATATATTTACTGTCCTTTTTGATATTTTATTTAGAGTGTATAATATACATTTGGTGTAATTTTTGATATTTTATGTACAGTATATTAAATATAATTACTGAATATTTTGATAGTTTATTTACAGTATATATAACACATATTTGGTGTACTTTTTAATAGTTTATGTACAGTAGACAATATATACTTACTGTAATTTTGATATTTTATTTACAGTTTGTAAAATGTATTTGGTGTACTTTTAGTTAATATTATATGTACAATATATGAAATATATTTACTGTACTTTTTGATATTTAATATACAGTATATAATATATATTTGGTGTACTTTTGATATTTTATGTAAATTATATAATATATATTTGGTGTAGTTTTTGATATTTTACATAGAGTGTAATATATATTTACTGTCATTTTTGATATTTTATTTAGAGTGTATAATATACATTTGTGGTAATTTTTGATATTTTATGTACAGTATATTAAATATAATTACTGAAGTTTTTGATAGTTTATTTACAGTCTATATAACACATATTTGGTGTTCTTTGTGATATTTTATGTACAGTAGATAATATATACTTACTGTAACTTTTGATATTTTATTTACAGTATGTAAAATGTATTTGGTGTAGTTTTAGTTAATATTATATGTACAATATATGAAATATATTTACTGTACATTTTGATATTTTATGTACAGTATATAATATATATTTGGTGTACTTTTGATATTTTATGTAAATTATATAATATATATTTGGTGTAGTTTTTGATATTTTACATAGAGTGTAATATATATTTACTGTCCTTTTTGATATTTTATTTAGAGTGTATAATGTACATTTGGTGTACTTTTTGATATTTTATGAACAGTATATTAAATATAATTACTGAAGGTTTTGATAGTTTATTTACAGTATATATAACACATATTTGGTGTACTTTTTGATATTTTATGTACAGTAGATAATATATACTTACTGTAATTTTTGATATTTTATTTACAGTATATAAAATATATTTGGTGTAGTTTTAGTTAATATTATATGTACAATATATGAAATATATTTACTGTACTTTTTGATATTTTATGTACAGTATATAATATATATTTGGTGTACTTTTGATATTTTATGTAAGTTATATACTATATATTTGGTGTAGTTTTTGATATTTTACATAGAGTGTAATATATATTTACTGTCATTTTTGATATTTTATTTTGAGTGTATAATATACATTTGGTGTAATTTTTGATATTTAATGTACAGTATATTAAATATAATTACTGAAGATTTTCATAGTTTATTTACAGTATATATAACACATATTTGGTGTACTTTTTGATATTTTATGTACAGTCGATAATATATACTTACGGTAATTTTTTTTTTATTTACAGTAAGTAAAATGTATTTGGTGTACTTTTAGTTAATATTATATGTACAACATATGAAATATATTTACTGTACTTTTTGATATTTTATGTACAGTATATAATATATATTTGGTGTACTTTTGATATTTTATGTAAATTATATAATATATATTTGGTGTAGTTTTTGATATTTTACATAGAGTGTAATACATATTTACTGTCCTTTTTGATATTTTATTTACAGTGTATAATATACATTTGGTGTAATTTTTGATATTTTATGAACAGTATATTAAATATAATTAATGAAGATTTTGATAGTTTATTTACAGTATATATAACACATATTTGGTGTACTTTTTTATATTTTATGTACAGTAGATAATATATACTTACTGTAATTTTTGATATTTTATTTACAGTATGTAAAATGTATTTGGTGTAGTTTTAGTTAATATTATATGTACAATATATGAAATATATTTACTTTACTTTTTGATATTTTGTGTACAGTATATAATATATATTTGGTGTACTTTTGATATTTTATGTAAATTATATAATATATATTTGGTGTAGTTTTTGATATTTTACATAGAGTGTAATATATATTTACTGTCCTTTTTGATATTTTATTTAGAGTGTATAATATACATTTGGTGTAATTTTTGATATTTTATGAACAGTATATTAAATATAATTACTGAAGATTTTGATAGTTTATTTACAGTATATATAACACATATTTGGTGTACTTTTTGATATTTTATGTACAGTAGATAATATATACCTACTGTAATTTTTGATACTTTATTTACAGTATGTAAAATGTATTTGGTGTACTTTTAGTTAATATTATATGTACAATATATGAAATATATTTACTGTACTTTTTGATATTTTATATACACTCTATAAGATATATTTGGTGTACTTTTGATACTTTATGTAAATTATATAATATATATTTGGTGTAGTTTTTGATATTTTACATAGAGTGTAATATATATTTACTGTCCTTTTTGATATTTTATTTAGAGTGTATAATATACATTTGGTGTAATTTTTGATATTTTATGTACAGTGTATTAAATATAATTACTGAATATTTTGATAGTTTATTTACAGTATATATAACACATATTTGGTGTACTTTTTAATAGTTTATGTACAGTAGACAATATATACCTACTGTAATTTTTGATATTTTATTTACAGTTTGTAAAATGTATTTGGTGTACTTTTAGTTAATATTATATGTACAACATATGAAATATATTTACTGTCCTTTTTTATATTTAATGTACAGTATATAATATATATTTGGTGTACTTTTGATATTTTATGTAAATTATATAATATATATTTGGTGTAGTTTTTGATATTTAACATAGAGTGTAATATATATTTACTGTCATTTTTGATATTTTATTTAGAGTGTATAATATACATTTGTGGTAATTTTTGATATTTTATGTACAGTATATTAAATATAATTACCGAAGATTTTGATAGTTTATTTACAGTATATATAACACATATTTGGTGTACTTTGTGATATTTTATGTACAGTAGATAATATATACTTACTGTAATTTTTGATATTTTATTTACAGTATGTAAAATGTATTTGGTGTAGTTTTAGTTAATATTATATGTACAATATATGAAATATATTTACTGTACATTTTGATATTTTATGTACAGTATATAATATATATTTGGTGTACTTTTGATATTTTATGTAAATTATATAATATATATTTGGTGTAGTTTTTGATATTTTACATAGAGTGTAATGTATATTTACTGTCCTTTTTGATATTTTATTTAGAGTGTATAATGTACATTTGGTGTACTTTTTGATATTTTATGAACAGTATATTAAATATAATTACTGAAGGTTTTGATAGTTTATTTACAGTATATATAACACATATTTGGTGTACTTTTTGATATTTTATGTACAGTAGATAATATATACTTACTGTAATTTTTGATATTTTATTTACAGTATATAAAATATATTTGGTGTAGTTTTAGTTAATATTATATGTACAATATATGAAATATATTTACTGTACTTTTTGATATTTTATGTACAGTATATAATATATATTTGGTGTACTTTTGATATTTTATGTAAATTATATACCATATATTTGGTGTAGTTTTTGATATTTTACATAGTGTGTAATATATATTTACTGTCATTTTTGATATTTTATTTTGAGTGTATAATATACATTTGTTGTAATTTTTGATATTTAATGTACAGTATATTAAATATAATTACTGAAGATTTTGATAGTTTATTTACAGTATATATAACACATATTTGGTGTACTTTTTGATATTTTATGTACAGTAGATAATATATACTTACGGTAATTTTTTTTTTATTTACAGTATGTAAAATGTATTTGGTGTACTTTTAGTTAATATTATATGTACAACATATGAAATATATTTACTGTACTTTTTGATATTTTATGTACAGTATATAATATATATTTGGTGTACTATTTATATTTTATGTAAATTATATAATATATATTTGGTGTAGTTTTTGATATTTTACATAGAGTGTAATACATATTTGCTGTCCTTTTTGATATTTTATTTAGAGTGTATAATATACATTTGGTGTAATTTTTGATATTTTATGTACATTATATTAAATATTATTTCTGAAGATTTTGATAGTTTATTTACAGTATATATAACACATATTTGGTGTACTTTTTGATATTTTATGTACAGTAGATAATATATACTGACTGTAATTTTTGATATTTTATTTACAGTATGTAAAATGTATTTGGTGTACTTTTAGTTAATATTATATGTACAATATATGAAATATATTTACTGTACTTTTTGATATTTTATGTACAGTATATAATATATATTTGGTGTACTTTTGATATTTTATATAAATTATATAATATATATTTGGTGTAGTATTTGATATTTTACATAGAGTGTAATATATATTTACTGTCCTTTTTGATATTTTATTTACAGTGTATAATATACATTTGGTGTAATTTTTGATATTTTATGAACAGTATATTAAATATAATTACTGAAGATTTTGATAGTTTATTTACAGTATATATAACACATATTTGGTGTACTTTTTGATATTTTATGTACAGTAGATAATATATACTTACTGTAATTTTTGATATTTTATTTACAGTATGTAAAATGTATTTGGTGTACTTTTAGTTAATATTATATGTACAATATATGAAATATATTTACTGTACTTTTTGATATTTTATGTACAGTATATAATATATATTTAGTGTACTTTTGATATTTTATGTAAATTATATAATATATATTTGGTGTAGTTTTTGATATTTTACATAGAGTGTAACATATATTTACTGTCCTATTTGATATTTTATTTAGAGTGTATAATATACATTTGGTGTAATTTTTGATATTTTTTGAACAGTATATTAAATATAATTACTGTAGTTTTTGATAGTAAACTTACGGTATGTATTAGACATATTTGGTGTACTTTTTGATATTTTATGTACAGTATGTAATATATATTTACTGTTCTTTTTGATATTTTATTTACAGTATATAAAATGTATTTGGTGTACTTTTAGTTAATATTAAGTAAACAATATATGAAATGTATTTACTGTACGTTTTGATATTTTATGTACAATATATAAGATATATTTGCTGGCCTTTTGATATTTTATGTAAATTATATAATATATATTTGGTGTAGTTTTTGATATTTTACATAGAGTGTAATATATATTTACTGTCGTTTTTGATATTTTATTTAGAGTGTATAATATACATTTGTTGTAATTTTTTATATTTTATGTACAGTATATTAAATATAATTACTGAAGCTATTGATAGTTTATTTACAGTATTTATAACACATATTTGGTGTTCTTTTTGATATTTTATGTACAGTAGATATATATACTTACTGTAATTTTTGATATTTTATTTACAGTATGTAAAATGTATTTGGTGTACTTTTAGTTAATATTATATGTACAATATATGAATCATATTTACTGTACTTTTTGATATTTTATGTACAGTATATAATATATATTTGGTGTACATTTGATATTTTATGCAAATTATATAACATATATTTGGTGTAGTTTTTGATATTTTACATAGAGTGTAATATATATTTACTGTCATTTTTGATATTTTATTTGGAGTGTATAATATATATTTGGTGTAATTTTTGATATTTTATGTACAGTATATTAAATATAATTACTGAAGATTTTGATAGTATATTTACAGTATATATAAAACATATTTGGTGTACTTTTTTATATTTTATGTACAGTAGATAATATATACTTGCTGTAATTTTTGATATTTTATTTACAGTATATAAAATGTATTTGGTGTACTTTTAGTTAATATTATATGTACAATATATGAAATATATTTACTGTACTTTTTGATATTTTATCTACAGTATATAATATATATTTGGTGTACTTTTGATATTTTATGTAAATTATGCAATATATATTTGGTGTAGTATTTGATATTTTACATAGAGTGTAATATATATTTACTGTCATTTTTCATATTTTATTTATAGTGTATAATATACATTTCGTGTAATTATTGATATTTTATGTACAGTATATTAAATATAATTACTGAAGCTTTTGATAGTTTATTTACAGTATATATAACACATATTTGGTGTACTTTTTGATATTTTATGTACAGTAGATAATATTTACTTACTGTAATTTTTTATATTTTATTTACAGTCTGTAAAATGTATTTGGTGTACTTTTAGTTAATATTATACGTACAATATGTGAAATATATTTACTGTACTTTTTGATATTTTATGTACAGTAGATAATATAAACTTACTGTAATTTTTTATATGTTATTTACAGTATGTAAAATGTATTTGGTGTAATTTTACTTAATATTATATGTACAATATATGAAATATATTTACTGTACTTTTTGATATTTTATGTACAGTATATAATATATATTTGGTGTACTTTTGATATTTTATGTAAATTATATAATATATATTTGGTGTAGTTTTTCATATTTTACATAGAGTGTAATATATATTTACTGTCCTTTTTGGTATTTTATTTAGAGTGTATAATATACATTTGGTGTAATTTTTGATATTTTATGAACAGTATATTAAATATAATTACTGAAGATTTTGATAGTTTATTTACAGTATATATAACACATATTTGGTGTACTTTTTCATATTTTATGTACAGTAGATAATATATACTTACTGTAATTTTTTATATTTTATTTACAGTATGTAAAATGGATTTGTTGTACTTTTAGTTAACATTATATGTACAATATATGAAATATATTTACTGTACTTTTTGATATTTTATATACAGTAAATAATATGTATTTGGTGTACTTTTGATATTTTATGTAAATTATATAATATATATTTGGTGTAGTTTTTGATATTTTACATAGAGTGTAATATATATTTACTGTCCTTTTTGATATTTTACTTAGAGTGTATAATATACATTTGGTGTAATTTTTGATATATTATGAACAGTATATTAAATATAATACTGAAGATTTTAATAGTTTATTTACAGTATATATAACACATATTTGGTGTACTTTTTGATATTTTATGTACAGTAGATTATATATACTTACTGGAATTTTTTATATTTTATTTACAGTATGTAAAATGTATTTGGTGTACTTTTAGTTAATATTATATGTACAATATATGAAATATATTTACTGTACTTTTTGATATTTAAAGTACAGTAGATAATATATACTTACTGTAATATTTATATTTTATTTACAGTATGAAAAATGTATTTGGTGTACTTTTAGTTAATATTATATGTACAATATATGAAATATATTTACTGTACTTTTTGATATTTTATGTAGAGTATATAATATATATTTGGTGTACTTTTGATATTTTATGTAAATTATATAATACATATTTGGTGTAGTTTTTGATATTTTACATAGAGTGTAATATATATTTACTGTCCTTTTTGATAGTTTATTTAGAGTGTATAATATACGTTTGGTATAATTTTTGATATTTTATGAACAGTATATTAAATATAATTACTGAAGATTTTGATAGTTTATTTACAGTATATATAACACATATTTGGTGTACTTTTTGATATTTTATGTACAGTAGATAATATATACTTACTGTAAATTTTATATTTTATTTACAGTATGTAAAATGTATTTGGTGTACTTTTAGTTAATATTATATGTACAATATATGAAATATATTTACTGTAATTTTTGATATTCTATGTACAGTAGATAATATATACTTACTGTAATTTTTATATTTTATTTACAGTATGTAAAATGTATTTGGTGTACTTTTAGTTAATATTACATGTACAATATATGAAATATATTTACTGTACTTTTTGATATTTTATGTACAGTATATAATATATATTTGGTGTACTTTTGATATTTTATGTAAATTATACAATATATATTTGGTGTAGTTTTTGATATTTTACATAGAGTGTAATATATATTTACTGTCATTTTTGATATTTTATTTAGAATGTATAATATACATTTGGTGTAATTTTTGATATTTTATGTACAGTATGTTAAATAAAATTACTGAAGATTTTGATAGTTTATTTACAGTATATATAACACATATTTGTAGTACTTTTTGATATTTTATGTACAGTAGATAATATATACTTACTGTAATTTTTGATATTTTATTTACAGTATGTAAAATGTATTTGGTGTGCTTTTAGTTAATATTACATGTACAATCTATGAAATATATTTACTGTACTTTTTGATATTTTATGTACAGTATATAATATATATTTCGTGTACATTTGATATTTTATGTAAATTATATAATATATATTTGGTGTAGTTTTTGATATTTTACATAGAGTGTAATATATATTTACTGTCTTTTTGATATTTTATTTAGAGTGTATAATATACATTTGTTGTAATTTTTGATATTTTATGAACAGTATATTAAATATAATTACTGAAGATTTTGATAGTTTATTTACAGTATATATAACACATATTTGGTGTACTTTTTGATATTTTATGTACAGTAGATAATATATACTTACTGTAATTTTTGATACTTTGTTTACAGTATGTAAAATGTATTTGGTGTACTTTTAGTTATTATTATATGTACAATATATGAAATATATTTACTGTACTTTTTGATATTTTATGTACAGTATATAATATATATTTGGTGTACTTTTGATATTTTATGTAAATTATATAATATATATTTGGTGTAGTTTTTGATATTTTACATACAGTGTAATATATATTTACTGTCATTTTTGATATTTTATTTAGAGTGTATAATATACATTTGGTGTAATTTTTGATATTTTATGAACCGTATATTAAATATAATTACTGAAGATTTTGATAGTTTATTTACAGTATATATAACACATGTTTGGTGTACTTTTTCATATTTTATGTACAGTAGATAATATATACTTACTATAATTTTTTATATTTTATTTACAGTTTGTAAAATGTATTTGTTGTAGTTTTATTTAATATTATATGTACAATATATGAAATATATTTACTGTACTTTTTGAAATTTTATATACAGTATATAATATGTATTTGGTGTACTTTTGATATTTTATGTAAATTATATAATATATATTTGGTGTAGTTTTTGATATTTTACATAGAGTGTAATATATATTTACTGTTCTTTTTGATATTTTATTTATAGTGTATAATATACATTTGGTGTAATTATTGATATTTTATGAACAGTATATTAAATATAATTACTGAAGATTTTAATAGTTTATTTACAGTATATATAACACATATTTGGTGTACTTTTTGATATTTTATGTACAGTAGATAATATATACTTACTGTAATTTTTTATATTTTATTTACAGTATGTAAAATGTATTTGTTGTACTTTTAGTTAATATTATATCTACAATATATGAAATATATTTACTGTACTTTTTGATATTTTATGTAGAGTATATAATATGTATTTGGTGTACTTTTGATATTTTATGAAAATTATATAATATATATTTGGTGTAGTTTTTGATATTTTACATAGAGTGTAATATATATTTTCTGTCCTTTTTGATATTTTATTTAGAGTGTATAATATACATTTGGTGTAATTTTTGATATTTTATGAACAGTGCATTAAATATAATTACTGAAGGTTTTGATAGTTTATTTACAGTATATATAACACATATTTGGTGTACTTTTTGGTATTTTATGTACAGTAGATAATATATACTTACTGTAATTTTTGATATTTTATTTACAGTATGTAAAATGTATTTGGTGTAGTTTTAGATAATATTATATGTACAATATATGAAATATATTTACTGTACTTTTTGATATATTATGTACAGTATATAATATATATTTGGTGTACTTTTGATATTTTATGTAAATTATATAATATATATTTGGTGTAGTTTTTGATATTTTACATAGAGTGTAATATATATTTACTGTCATTTTTGATATTTTATTTAGAGTTTATAATATATATTTGGTGTAATTTTTGATATTTTATGTACAGTATATTAAATATAATTACTGAAGATTTTGATAGTTTATTTACAGTATATATAACACATCTTTGGTGTACTTTTTGATATTTTATGTACAGTAGATAATATATACTTACTTTAATTTTTTTATATTTTATTTACCGTATGTAAAATGTATTTGGTGTACCTTTAGTTAACATTATCTGTACAATATATGAAATATATTTACTGTACTTTTTGATACTTTATGTACTGTATATAATATATATTTGCTGTACTTTTGATATTTTATGTAAATTATATAATATATATTTGGTGTAGTTTTTGATATTTTACATAGAGTGTAATATATATTTACTGTCCTTTTTGATATTTTATTTAGAGTGTATAATATACATTTGGTGTAATTTTTGATATTTTATGTACAGTATATTAAATATAATTACTGAATATTTTGATAGTTTATTTACAGTATATATAACACATATTTGGTGTACTTTTTGATATTTTATGTACAGTAGATAATATATTCTTACTGTAATATTTGATATTTTATTTACAGTATGTAAAATGTATTTGGTGTACTTTTAGTTAATATTATATGTACAATATATGAAATATATTTACTGTACTTTTTGATATTTAATGTACAGTATATAATATATATTTGGTGTACTTTTGATATTTTATGTAAATTATATAATATATATTTGGTGTAGTTTTTGATATTTTACATAGAGTGTAATATATATTTACTGTCATTTTTGATATTTTATTTAGAGTGTAGAATATACATTTGGTGTAATTTTTGATATTTTATGTACAGTATATTAAATATAATTACTGAATATTTTGGTAGTTTATTTACAGTATATATAACACATATTTGGTGTACTTTTTGATATTTTATGTACAGTAGATAATATATACTTACTGTAATTTTTGATATTTTATTTACAGTATGTAAAATGTATTTGGTGTAGTTTTAGTTAATATTATATGTACAATATATGAAATATATTTACTGTACTTTTTGATATTTTATGTACAGTATATAATATATATTTGGTGTACTTTTGATATTTTATGTAAATTATATACTATATATTTGGTGTAGTTTTTGATATTTTACATAGAGTGTAATATATATTTACTGTCATTTTTGATATTTTATTTAGAGTGTATAATATACATTTGGTGTAATTTTTGATATTTTATGTACAGTATATTAAATATAATTACTGAAGAATTTGATAGTTTATTTACAGTATATATAACACATATTTGGTGTACTTTTTGATATTTTATGTACAGTAGATAATATATACTTACTGTAATTTTTTATATTTTATTTACCGTATGTAAAATGTATTTGGTGTACTTTAGTTAATATTATATGTACAACATATGAAATATATTTACTGTACTTTTTGACATTTTATGTACAGTGTATAATATATATTTGGTGTACTTTTGATATTTTATGTAAATTATATAATATATATTTGGTGTAGTTTTTGATATTTTACATAGAGTGTAATATGTATTTACTGTCCTTTTTGATATTTTATTTAGAGTGTATAATATACATTTGGTGTAATTTTTGATATTTTATGTACAGTATATTAAATATAATTACTGAAGATTTTGATAGTTTATTTACAGTATATATAACACATATTTGGTGTACTTTTTGATATTTTATGTACAGTAGATAATATATACTTACTGTAATTTTTGATATTTTATTTACAGTATGTAAAATGTATTTGGTGTAGTTTTAGTTAATATTATATGTACAATTTATGAAATATATTTACTGTACTTTTTGATATTTTATGTACAGTATATAATATATATTTGGTGTACTTTTGATATTTTATGTAAATTATATAATATATATTTGGTGTAGTTTTTGATATTTTACATAGAGTGTAATATATATTTACTGTCCTTTTTGATATTTTATTTAGAGTGTATAATATACATTTGGTGTAATTTTTGATATTTTATGAACAGTATATTAAATATAATTACTGAAGATTTTGATAGTTTATTTACAGTATATATAACACATATTTGGTGTACTTTTTGATATTTTATGTACAGTAGATAATATATACCTACTGTAATTTTTGATACTTTATTTACAGTATGTAAAATGTATTTGGTGTACTTTTAGTTAATATTATATGTACAATATATGAAATATATTTACTGTACTTTTTGATATTTTATATACACTATATAAGATATATTTGGTGTACTTTTGATTCTTTATGTAAATTATATAATATATATTTGGTGTAGTTTTTGATATTTTACATAGAGTGTAATATATATTTACTGTCCTTTTTGATATTTTATTTAGAGTGTATAATATACATTTGGTGTAATTTTTGATATTTTATGTACAGTATATTAAATATAATTACTGAATATTTTGATAGTTTATTTACAGTATATATAACACATATTTGGTGTACTTTTTAATAGTTTATGTACAGTAGACAATATATACTTACTGTAATTTTGATATTTTATTTACAGTTTGTAAAATGTATTTGGTGTACTTTTAGTTAATATTATATGTACAATATATGAAATATATTTACTGTACTTTTTGATATTTAATGTACAGTATATAATATATATTTGGTGTACTTTTGATATTTTATGTAAATTATATAATATATATTTGGTGTAGTTTTTGATATTTTACATAGAGTGTAATATATATTTACTGTCATTTTTGATATTTTATTTAGAGTGTATAATATACATTTGTGGTAATTTTTGATATTTTATGTACAGTATATTAAATATAATTACTGAAGTTTTTGATAGTTTATTTACAGTCTATATAACACATATTTGGTGTTCTTTGTGATATTTTATGTACAGTAGATAATATATACTTACTGTAACTTTTGATATTTTATTTACAGTATGTAAAATGTATTTGGTGTAGTTTTAGTTAATATTATATGTACAATATATGAAATATATTTACTGTACATTTTGATATTTTATGTACAGTATATAATATATATTTGGTGTACTTTTGATATTTTATGTAAATTATATAATATATATTTGGTGTAGTTTTTGATATTTTACATAGAGTGTAATATATATTTACTGTCCTTTTTGATATTTTATTTAGAGTGTATAATGTACATTTGGTGTACTTTTTGATATTTTATGAACAGTATATTAAATATAATTACTGAAGGTTTTGATAGTTTATTTACAGTATATATAACACATATTTGGTGTACTTTTTGATATTTTATGTACAGTAGATAATATATACTTACTGTAATTTTTGATATTTTATTTACAGTATGTAAAATGTATTTGGTGTACTTTTAGTTAATATATGTACAATATATGAAATATATTTACTGTACTTTTTGATATTTTATGTACAGTATATAAGTTATATTTGGTGTCCTTTTGATATTTTATGTAAATTATACAATATATATTTGGTGTAGTTTGTGATATTTTACATAGGGTGTGTAATATATATTTACTGTAATTTTTGTTATTTTATTTAGAGTAAATAATATACATTTTGTGTAATTTTTGATATTTTATGTACAGTATATTAAATATAATTACTGTAGTTTTTGATAGTTTATTTACAGTATATATAACACATACTTAGTTTACTTTTTGATATTTTATGTACAGTATGTAATATATATTTACTGTGCTTTTTGATATTTTATTTACAGTATATAAAATGTATTTGGTGTACTTTCAGTTAATATTATATGTACAATATATGAAATAGATTTACTGTGAATTTTGATATTTTATGTACAGTATATAATATATATTTGGTGTACTTTTGATATTTTATGTAAATTATATAACATATATTTGGTGTAGTTTTTGATATTTTACATAGAGTGTGTAATAAATATTTACTGTACTATTTGATATTTTATTTACAGTATATAATATGCATTTAGTGTAATTTTTGATATTTTAAGTACAGAATATTAAATATAATTACTGTAGTTTTTATAGTTTATTTACAGTATATATAACACATATTTGGTGTACTTTTTGATATTTTATGTACAGTAGATAATATATACTTACTGTAATTTTTGATATTTTATTTACAGTATGTAAAATGTATTTGGTGTACTTTTAGTTAATATTATATGTACAATTTATGAAATATATTTACTGTACTTTTTGATATTTTATGTACAGTATATAATATATATTTGGTGTACTTTTGATATTTTATGTAAATTATATAATATATATTTGGTGTAGTTTTTGATATTTTACATAGAGTGTAATATATATTTACTGTCCTTTTTGATATTTTATTTAGAGTGTATAATATACATTTGGTGTAATTTTTGATATTTTATGAACAGTATATTAAATATAATTACTGAAGATTTTGATAGTTTATTTACAGTATATATAACACATATTTGGTGTACTTTTTGATATTTTATGTACAGTAGATAATATATATTTACTGTAATTTTTGATATTTTATTTACAGTATGTAAAATGTATTTGGTGTACTTTTAGTTAATATTATATGTACAATATATGAAATATATTTACTGTACTTTTTGATATTTTATATACACTATATAAGATATATTTGGTGTACTTTTGATTCTTTATGTAAATTATATAATATATATTTGGTGTAGTTTTTGATATTTTACATAGAGTGTAATATATATTTACTGTCCTTTTTGATATTTTATTTAGAGTGTATAATATACATTTGGTGTAATTTTTGATATTTTATGTACAGTATATTAAATATAATTACTGAATATTTTGATAGTTTATTTACAGTATATATAACACATATTTGGTGTACTTTTTAATAGTTTATGTACAGTAGACAATATATACTTACTGTAATTTTGATATTTTATTTACAGTTTGTAAAATGTATTTGGTGTACTTTTAGTTAATATTATATGTACAATATATGAAATATATTTACTGTACTTTTTGATATTTAATGTACAGTATATAATATATATTTGGTGTACTTTTGATATTTTATGTAAATTATATAATATATATTTGGTGTAGTTTTTGATATTTTACATAGAGTGTAATATATATTTACTGTCATTTTTGATATTTTATTTAGAGTGTATAATATACATTTGTGGTAATTTTTGATATTTTATGTACAGTATATTAAATATAATTACTGAAGTTTTTGATAGTTTATTTACAGTCTATATAACACATATTTGGTGTCTTTTTGATATTTTATGTACAGTAGATAATATATACTTACTGTAACTTTTGATATTTTATTTACAGTATGTAAAATGTATTTGGTGTAGTTTTAGTTAATATTATATGTACAATATATGAAATATATTTACTGTACATTTTGATATTTTATGTACAGTATATAATATATATTTGGTGTACTTTTGATATTTTATGTAAATTATATAATATATATTTGGTGTAGTTTTTGATATTTTACATAGAGTGTAATATATATTTACTGTCCTTTTTGATATTTTATTTAGAGTGTATAATGTACATTTGGTGTACTTTTTGATATTTTATGAACAGTATATTAAATATAATTACTGAAGGTTTTGATAGTTTATTTACAGTATATATAACACATATTTGGTGTACTTTTTGATATTTTATGTACAGTAGATAATATATACTTACTGTAATTTTTGATATTTTATTTACAGTATGTAAAATGTATTTGGTGTACTTTTAGTTAATATATGTACAATATATGAAATATATTTACTGTACTTTTTGATATTTTATGTACAGTATATAAGTTATATTTGGTGTCCTTTTGATATTTTATGTAAATTATACAATATATATTTGGTGTAGTTTGTGATATTTTACATAGGGTGTGTAATATATATTTACTGTAATTTTTGTTATTTTATTTAGAGTAAATAATATACATTTTGTGTAATTTTTGATATTTTATGTACAGTATATTAAATATAATTACTGTAGTTTTTGATAGTTTATTTACAGTATATATAACACATACTTAGTTTACTTTTTGATATTTTATGTACAGTATGTAATATATATTTACTGTGCTTTTTGATATTTTATTTACAGTATATAAAATGTATTTGGTGTACTTTCAGTTAATATTATATGTACAATATATGAAATAGATTTACTGTGAATTTTGATATTTTATGTACAGTATATAATATATATTTGGTGTACTTTTGATATTTTATGTAAATTATATAACATATATTTGGTGTAGTTTTTGATATTTTACATAGAGTGTGTAATAAATATTTACTGTACTATTTGATATTTTATTTACAGTATATAATATGCATTTAGTGTAATTTTTGATATTTTAAGTACAGAATATTAAATATAATTACTGTAGTTTTTATAGTTTATTTACAGTATATATAACACATATTTGGTGTACATTTTGATATTTTATGTACATTATGTAATATATATTTACTGTACAATTGGATAGTTATTTACAGTATATAAAATGTATTTGGTGTACTTTAGGTTAATATTATATGTACATTATATGAAACATATTTACTGTACTTTTTGATATTTTATGTACAGTATATAATATCTATTTGGTGTACTTTTGATATTTTATGTAAATTATATAATTCATATTTGGCGTAGTTTTTGATATTTTACATAGGGTGTGTAAAATATATTTACTGTAATTTTAGATTTTTTTTACAGTGTATAGTACACATTTGGTGTAATTTTTGATATTTTAAGTACAGTATATTAAATATAATTACTGTAGTTTTTGATTGTTTATTTACAGTATATATAACACATATTTGGTGTACTTTTTGATATTTTATGTACAGTATGTAATATATATTTACTGTGCTTTTGGATATTTTATTTACAGTATATAAAATGTATTTGGTGTACTTTCAGTTAATATTATATGTACAATATATGAAATAGATTTACTGTGCATTTTTATATTTTATGTACAGTATATAATATATATTTGGTGTTCTTTTGATATTTTATGTAAATTATATAACATATATTTGGTGTAGTTTTTGATATTTTACATAGAGTGTGTTATAAATATTTACTGTACTATTTGATATATTATTTACAGTATATAATATGCATTTAGTGTAATTTTAAATATTTTATGTACAGTATATTGAATATAATTACTGTAGTTTTTGATAGCTTATTTACAGTATATATAACACATATTTGGTGTACATTTGATATTTTATTTACAGTATGTAATATATATTTACTGTACTTTTGGATATTTTATTTACAGTATATAAAATGTATTTGGTGTACTTTATTTAATATTATATGTACACTATATGAAATATATGTACTGTACATTTTCATATGATATGTACAGTATATAAAATATATTAAGTGTACTTTTGATATTTTATGTAAATTATAAAATATATTTTTGGTATAGTTTTTGATATTTTAAATAGAATGTGTAATATATATTTACTGTAATTTTTGATATTTTATTTACAGTATATAATATACATTTTGTGTAATTTTTGATATTTTATGTACAGTATATTAAACATAATTACTGTAGTTTTTATAGTTTATTTACAGTATATATAACACATATTTGTGATCTTTTTGATATTTTATGTACAGTATGTAATATATATTTACTGTACCTTTGGATATTTTATTACAGTATGTAAAATGTATTTGGTGTACTTTTAGTTAATATTATATGTACAATATTTGCAATATATTTACTGTACTTTTTGATATTTTATGTACAGTATATAATATATATTTGGTGTACATTTGATATTTTATGTAAATTATATAATATATATTTGGCGTAGTTTTTGATATTTTACATAGAGTGGGTAATATATATATACTGTAATTTTAGATTTTTTTTACAGTATATAGTACACATTTCGTGTAATTTTTCATATTTTATGTACAGTATATAATATATATTTGGTGTACTTTTGATATTTTATGTAAATTATATAACATATATTTGGTGTAGTTTTTGATATTTTACATAGAATGTGTAATAAATATTTACTGTACTATTTGATATTTTATTTAACGTATATAATATGCATTTAGTGTAATTTTTCATATTTTATGTACAGTGTATTAAATATAATTACTGTAGTTTTTATACTTTATTTACAGTATATATAACACATATTTGGTGTACTTTTTGATATTTTATGTACAGTATGTAATATATATTTACTGTACTATTGGATAATTTATTTACAGTATACAAAATGTATTTGGTGTAGTTTTAGTTAATTTTATATGTACAATATATGAAATATATTTACTGTAGTTTTTCATATTTTGTGTACAGTATATAAGATATATTTGGTGTCCTTTTGATATTTTATATAAATTCTATAATATATATTTGGTGTAGATTGTGATATTTTACATATGGTGTGTAATATATATTTACTGTACTTTTTGATATTTTCTTTACACTATATAAAATGTATTTGGTGTACTTTTAGTTAATATTATATGTACAATATATGAAATATATTTACTGTACATTTTGATATTTTATGTACAGTATATAAGATATATTTGGTGTCCTTTCGATATTTTATGTAAACTATATAATATATATTTGGTGTAGATTGTGATATTTTACATATGGTGTGTAATATATATTTACTGTACTTTTTGATATTTTATTTACAGTAAATAATATACATTTGGTGTAATTTTTGATATTTTATGTACAGTATGTTAAATATAATTACTGTAGTTTTTGATAGTTTATTTACAGTAAATATAACACATATTTGGTGTCCTTTTGGTATTTTATGTACAGTATGTAAAATATATACACTGTAATTTTTGATATTTTATTTACACTATATAAAATGTTTTTGCTGTACTCTTAGTTAATATTATATGTACAATATATGAAATATATTTACTGTACATTTTGATATTTTATGTACAGTATATAAGGTATAATTGGTGTCCTTTTGATATTTTATGTAAATTATATAATATAAATCTGGTGTAGTTTGTGATATTTTACATATGGTGTGTAATATATATTTACTGTACTTTTTGGCATTTTATTTACAGTAAATAATATACATTTGGTGTAATTTTTGATATTTTATGTACAGTATATTAAGTAAAATTAATGTAGTTTTTGGCAGTTTATTAACAGTATATATAACACATATTTGGTGTACTTTTTGATATTTTATGTACAGTATGTAATATATATTCACTGTAATTTTAGATATTTTATTTACACTATATAAAATTTATTTAGTGTACTTTTAGTTAATATTATATTTACAATATATGAAATATATTTACTGTACTTTTTGATATTTTATGTACAGTATATAAGATATATTTGGTGTCCTTTTGATATTTTATGTAAATCATATAATATGTATTTGGTGTAGATTGTGATATTTTACATATGGTGTGTAATATATATTTACTGTACATTTTGATATTTTATTTACAGTAAAGAATATACATTTGGTGTAATGTTTGATATTTTATGTACAGTATATTAAATATAATTACTGTAGTTTTTGATAGTTTATTTACAGTATATATAACACATATTTGGTGTACTTTTTGATATTTTATGTACAGTATGTAATATATATTTACTGTAATTTTTGATATGTTATTTACAGTATATAAAATGTATTTGGTGTACTTTTAGTTAATATTATATGTACAATATATGAAATATATATACTGTACTTGTTGATATTTTATGTAAAGTATATAAGATAGATTTTGTGTAATTTTGATATTTTATGTAAATTATCTTATATATATTTGTAGCTTTTGATATTTTATATAGAGTGTAATATATATTTACTGTCCTATTTGATATTTTATTTACAGTGTATAATATACATTTTGTGTAATTTTTGATATTTTATGTAGAGTATATTAATTATAATTACTGTAGATTTTATAGTTTATTTACAGTATATATAACACATACTTGCTGTAATTTTTGATATTTTATGTACAGTATGTAATATATATTTACTGTAATTTTTGATATTTTATTTACAGTATATAAAATGTATTTGGTGTACTTTTAGTTAATATTATATGTTCAATATACGAAATATTTTTACTGTACATTTTGATATTTTATGTACAGTATATAAGGTATATTTGTGTCCTTTTGATATTTTAAGTTAATTATATAATATATATTTGGTGTAGTTTTTGATATTTTACATAGGGTGTGTAATATATTTTTACTGTAATTTTTGGTATTTTATTTACAGTAAATAATTTACATTTGGTGTAATTTTTATATTTTATGTACAGTATATTAAATATAATTACTGTAGTTTTTGATAGTTTATTTACAGTATATATAACACATATTTGGTGTACTTTTTCATATTTTATGTACAGTATGTAATATATATTCACTGTAATTTCTGATATTTTATTTACACTATATAAAATGTATTTGGTGTACTGTTAGTTAATATTATATATACAATATATTATATATATTTACTGTACTTTTTGATATTTTATGTACAGTATATAAGATATATTTGGGGTCCTTTTGATATTTTATGTAAATTATATAATGTATATTTGGTGTATATTGTGATATTTTACATATGGTGTGTAATATATATTTACTGTACTTTTTGATATTTTATTTACACTATATAAAACGTATTTGGTGTACTTTTGGTTAATAATATATGTACAATATATGAAATATATTTACTGTACATTTTGATATTTTATGTACAGTATATAAGATATATTTGGTGTCCTTTTGATATTTTATGTAAATTATATAATATATATTTGGTGTAGATTGTGATATATTACATAAGGTGTGTAATATATATTTACTGTACTTTTTGATATTTTATTTACAGTAAATAGTATACGTTTGGTGGAATTTTTGATACTTTATGTACAGTATATTAAATATAATTACTGTAGTTTTTGATAGTTTATTAACAGTATATATAACACATATTTGGTTTACTTTTTGATATTTTATGTACAGTATGTAATATATATTTACTGTAATTTTTGATATTTTATTTACAGTATATAAAATGTATTTGGTGTACTTTTAGTTAATATTATATGTACAATATATGAAATATATATACTGTATTTTTGATATTTTATGTAAAGTATATAAGATATATTTTGTGTACTTTTGATATTCTATGTAAATTATATAATATATATTTGCTGTAGATTGTGATATTTTACATATGGTATGTAATATATATTAACTGTAATTTTTGATATTTTATTTACAGTAAATAATATACATTTGGTGTAATTATTGATATTTTATGTACAGTATATTAAATATAATTACTGTCCTTTTTGATAGTTTATTTACAGTATATATAACGCATATTTCGTGTACTTTTGATATTTTATGTACTGTATGTAGTATATATTTACTGAAATTTTTGATATTTTATTTACAGTATATAAAATGTATTTGGTGTACATTTAGTTAATATTATATGTACAATATATGAAATATATTTACTGTACATTTTGAAATTTTATGTACAGTATATAAGGTATATTTGGTGTCCTTTTGATATTTTATGTAAATTATATAATATATATTTGGTGTAGTTTCTGATATTTTACATAGGGTGTGTAATATATATTTACTGTACTTTTTGATATTTTATTTACAGTAAATAATATACATTTGGTGTAATTCTTGATATTTTATTTAGAGTATATTAAATATAATTACTGTAGCTTTTGATAGTTTATTTAGAGTATATATAACACATATTTTGTGTACCATTTGATATTTTATGTACAGTATGTAATATATATTTACTGTAGTTTTTGATATTTAATTTACAGTATATAAAATGTATTTGGTGTACTTTTAGTTAATATTATATGTACAATATATGAAATATATTTACTGTACTTTTTCATATTTTACATACAGAATATAAGATATATTTGGTGTCCATTTAATATTTTATGTAAATTATATAAAATATATTTGATTTAGATTGTGATATTTTACAAATGGTGTGTAATATATATTTACTGTACTTTTTGATATTTTATTTACAGTAAATAACGTACATTTGGTGTAATTTTTGATATTTTATGTACAGTATATTAAATATAATTACTGTAGTTTTTGATAGTTTATTGAGAGTATATATAACACATATTTGGTGTACTTTTTGATGTTTTATGTACAGTATGTAATATGTATTTACTGTAATTGTTGATAATTTATTTAGAGTATATAAAATGTATTCGGTGTACTTTTAGTTAATATTATATGTACAATATATGAAATATATTTACTGTACATTTTGATATTTTATGTACATTATATAAGATATATTTTGTGTCCTTTTGATATTTTATGTAAATTATATAATATATATTTGGTGTAGTTTGTGATATTTTACATAGGTTGTGTAATATATATTTACTGTACTTTTTGATATTTTATTTGCAGTATATTATACATTTGGTGTAATTTTTTATATTTTATATACAGTATATTAAATATAATTATTGTAGTTTTTGTTAGTTTATTTACAGTATATATAACACATATTTGGTGTACTTTTTGATATTGTATGTACAGTATGTGATATATATTCACTGTAATTTTTGATATATTATTTACACTATATAAAATGTATTTGGTGTACTTTTACTTAATATCATTGGTACAATATATGAAATATATTTACTGTACTTTTTGATATTTTATGTACAGTATATAAGATATATTTGGGGCCCTTTTGATATTTTATGTAAATTATATAATGTATATTTGGTGTATATTGTGATATTTTACATATGGTGTGTAATATATATTTACTGTACTTTTTGATATTTTATTTACACTATATAAAATGTATTTGGTGTACTTTTAGTTAATATTATATGTACAATATATGAAATATATTGACTATACATTTTGATAATTTTTGTACAGTATATAAGATATATTTGGTGTCCTCTTGATATTTTATGTAAACTATATAATATATATTTGGTGTAGATTGTGATATATTACATAAGGTGTGTAATATATATTTACTGTACTTTTTGGTATTTTATTTACAGTAAATAGTATACATTTGGTGAAATTTTTGATATTTTATGTACAGTATATTAAATATAATTACTGTAGTTTTTGATAGTTTATTAACAGTATATATAACACATATTTGGTTTACATTTTGATATTTTATGTACAGTATGTAATATATATTTACTGTAATTTTTCATATTTTATTTACAGTATATAAAATGTATTTGGTGTACTTTTAGTTAATATTATATTTACAATATATGAAAGATATATACTGTAATTTTTGATACTTTATATAAAGTATATAAGATATATTTTGTGTACTTTTGATATTTTATGTAAATTATATAATATATATTTTGTGTAGATTGTGATATTTTACATATGGTGTGTAATATATATTAACTGTACTTTTTGATATTTTATTTACAGTAAATAATATACATTTGGTGTAATTTTTGATATTTTATGTACAGTATATTAAATATAATTACTGTCCTTTTTGATAGTTTATTTAGAGTATATATAACACATATTTGGTGTACTTTTTGATATTTTATGTACTGTATGTAATATATATTTACTGTAATTTTTGATATCTTATTTACAGTATATAAAATGTATTTGGTGTACATTTCATTAATATTATATGTACAATATATGAAATATATTTACTGTACATTTTGATATTTTATGTATATTATATAAGGTTTATTTGGTGTCCTTTTGATATGTTATGTAGATTATATAATATATATTTGGTGCAGTTTGTGATATTTTACATAGGGTGAGTAATATATATTTACTGTACTTTTTGATATTTTATTTACAGTAAATAATATACATTTGTTGTAATTTTTGATATTTTATTTAGAGTATATTAAATATAATTACTGTAGCTTTTGATAGTTTATTTAGAGTATATATAACACATATTTGGTGTACTTTTTGATGTTTTATGTACAGTATGTAATATGTATTTACTGTACTTTTTGATAATTTATTTACAGTATATAAAATGTATTCGGTGTACTTTTATTTAATATTATATGTACAATATATGAAATATATTTACTGTACATTTTGATATTTTACGTACAGTATATAAGATATATTTGGTGTCCTTTTGATATTTTATGTAAATTATATAATATATATTTGGTGTAGTTTGTGATATTTTACATAGGTTGTGTAATATATATTTACTGTACTTTTTGATATTTTATTTGCAGTATATTATGCATTTGGTGTAATTTTTTATATTTTATGTACAGTATATTAAATATAATTATTGTAGTTTTTGATAGTTTATTTACAGTATATATAACACATATTTTGTGTACTTTTTGATATTGTATGTACAGTATGTAATATATATTCACTGTAATTTTTGATATTTATTTACACTATATAAAATGTATTTGGTGTACTTTTAGTTAATACTATATGTGCAATACATGGAATATATTTACTGTACTTTTTGATATTTTATGTACAGTATATAAGATATATTTGGTGTCCTTTTGATATTTTATATAAATTATATAATATATACTTGATGTATATTGTGATATTTTACATATGGTGTGTAATATATATTTACTGTACTTTTTGATATTTTATTTACAGTATATAAAATGTATTTGGTGTACTTTTAGTTAGTATTATATGTACAATATATGAAATATATTTACTATACATTTTGATATTTTATGTACAGTATATAAGATATATTTGGTGTCCTTTTGATATTTTATGTAAATTATATAATATATATTTGGTGTTGATTGTGATATATTACATAAGGTGTGTAATATATATTTACTCTCCTTTTTGATATTTTATTTACAGTTAATAATATACATTTGGTGTAATTTTTGATATTTTATGTACAGTATATTAAATATAATTACTGTAGTTTTTGATATTTTATTAACAGTATATATAACACATATTTGGTTTACTTCTAGATATTTTATCTACAGTATGTAATATATATTTACTGTACTTTTTGATATTTTATTTACAGCATATAAAATGTATTTGGTGTACTTTATTTAATATTATATGTACAATATATGAAATATATATACTGTACTTTTTGATATTTTATGTACAGTATATAATATATATTTGGTGTACTTTTGATATTGTATGTAAATTATATAATATATATTTGGTGTAGTATTTGATATTTTACATAGGGTCCGTAATTTAAATTTACTGTCCTTTTTCATATTTTATTTAGAGTATAAAATATACATTTGGTGTAATTAATGATATTTTATATACAGTATATTAAATGTAATTACTGTAGTTTTTGATAGTTTATTTACAGTATATATAACACATATTTGGTGTACTTTGTGATATTTTATGTACAGTATGTAATATATATTTACTGTATTTTTGATATTTTATTTACAGTATATAAAATGTATTTGGTGTACTTTTAGTTAATATTATATGTACAATATATGAAATATATATATACTGTACTTTTTGATATTTTATGTAAAGTATATAAGATATATTTTGTGTACATTTGATATTTTATGTAAATTATATAATATATATTTGTAGTTTTTGATATTTTACATATAGTGTAATATATATTTACTGTCCTTTTTGATATTTTATTTACAGTGTATAATATACAATTGGTGTAATTTTTGATATTTAGATACAGTATATTAAATAAAATTACTGTAGATTTTATAGTTTATTTACAGTATGTATAACACATATTTGGTGTACATTTTGATATTTTATGTACAGTATATAATACATATTTTCTGTATTTTTGATATTTTATTTACACTATATAAAATGTATTTGGT
Organism: Pan paniscus; assembly: GCF_029289425.2. NCBI lineage: Eukaryota > Metazoa > Chordata > Mammalia > Primates > Hominidae > Pan > Pan paniscus. Next base: position 10,689,485 of record NC_073263.2, on the reverse strand, counting down.
GTACATTTAGTTAATATTATATGTAAAATATATGAAATATATTTACTGTAATTTTGATATATTATGTACAGTATATAAGATATATTTGGTGTCCTTTTGATATTTTATGTAAATTATATACTATATATTTGGTGTAGATTGTGATATTTTACATAGGGTGTGTAATATATATTTACTGTACTTTTAGATATTTTATTTACAGTAAATAATATACATTTGGTGTAATTTTTATATTTTATGTACAGTATATTAAATATAATTACTATCGTTTTTGATAGTTTATTTACAGTATATATAACACATATTTGGTGTACTTTTTGATATTTTATGTACAGTATGTAATATATATTTACTGTAATTTTTGATATTTTATTTACAGTATATAAAATGTATTTGGTGTACTTTTAGTTAATATTATATGTACAATATATGAAATATATTTACTGTACATTTTGATATTTTATGTACAGTATATAAGGTATAATTGGTGTCCTTTTAATATTTTATGTAAATTATATAATATATATTTGGTGTAGTTTGTGATATATTACATAGGGTGCGTAATATATATTTACTGTACTTTTTAGTATTTCATTTACAGTAAATTATATACATTTGGTGTAATTTTTGATATTTTATGTACAGTATATTAAATATAATTACTGTAGTTTTTGATAGTTTATTAACAGTATATATAATACATATTTGATGTACTTTTTGATATTTTATGTACAGTATGTAATATATATTTACTGTAATTTTTGATATTTTATTTACAGTATATAAAATGTATTTAGTGTACTTTTAGTTGATATTCCATGTACAAAATATGAAATATATTTACTGTACATTTTGATATTTTATGTACAGTATATAAGGTATATTTGGTGTCCTTTTGATATTTTATGTAAATTACATAATATATATTTGGTGTAGTTTGTGATATTTTACATAGGGTGTGTAATATATATTTACTGTACTTTTTCGAATTTTATTTACAGTAAATAATATACATTTGGTGTAATTTTTGATATTTTATGCACAGTATATTAAATATAATTACAGTAGATTTTGATAGTTTATTTAGAGTATATATAACACATATTTGGTGTACTTTTTGATATTTTATGTAGAGTATGTAATATATATTTACTGTAATTTTTGATATTTTATTTAAACTTTATAAAATGTGTTTGGTGTACTTTTAGTTAATATTATATGTACAATATATGAAATATATTTACTGAAATTTTTGATATTTTATGTACAGTGTATAAGATATAATTGGTGTCCTTTTGATATTTTATGTAAATTATATAATATATATTTGGTGTAGATTGTGATATTTTACATATGGTGTGTAATATATATTTACTGTATTTTTGATATTTTATTTACACTATATAAAATGTATTTGGTGTACTTTTAGTTAATATTATATGTACAATATATGAAATATATTTACTGTACATTTTGATATTTTATGTAGAGTATATAAGATATATTTGGTGTCCTTTTGATATTTTATGTAAATTATATAATATATATTTGGTGTAGATGGTGATATTTTACATATGGTGTGTAATATATATTAACTGTACTTTTTGATATTTTATTTACAGTAAATATTATACATTTGGTGTAATTTTTGATATTTTATGTACAGTATATTAAATATAATTACTGTAGTTTTTGATAGTTTATTTACAGTATATATAACACATATTTGGTGTACTTTTTGATATTTTATGTACTGTATGTAATATATATTTACTGTAATTTTTGATATTTTATTTAGAGTATATAAAATGTATTTGGTGTACATTTAGTTAATATTATATGTACAATATATGAAATATATTTACTGTACATTTTGATATTTTATGTACTGTATATAAGGAATATTTGGTATCCTTTTGATACTTTATGTAAATTATATAATATATATTTGGTGCAGTTTGTGATATTTTACATAGGGTTTGTAATATATATTTACTGTTCTTTTTGATATTTTATTTACTGTAAATAATGTACATTTGGTGTAATTTTTGATATTTTATTTACAGTATATTAAATATAATTACTGTAGCTTTCGATAGTTTATTTAGAGTATATATAACACATATTTGGTGTACATTTTGATATTTTATGTACAGTATGTAATATATATTTACTGTACTTTTTGATATTTAATTTACAGTATATAAAATGTATTTGGTGTACTTTTAGTTAATATTATATATACAATATATTAAATGTATTTACTGTACTTTTTGATATTTTACGTACAGTATATAAGATATATTTGGGGTCCTTTTAATATTTTATATAAATTATATAATATATATTTTGTGTAGATTGTGATATTTTACATATGGTGTGTAATATATATTTACTGTACTTTTTGATATTTTATTTACAGTAAATAACGTACATTTGGTGTAATTTTTGATATTTTATGTACAGTATATTAAATATAATTACTGTAGTTTTTGATAGGTTATTGAGAGTATATATAACACATATTTGGTGTACTTTTTGATGTTTTATGTACAGTATGTAATATGCATTTAGTGTACATTTTGATAATTTATTTACAGTATATAAAATGTATTCCGTGTACTTTTAGTTAATATTATATGTACAATATATGAAATATATTTACTGTACATTTTCATATTTTACGTACAGTATATAAGATATATTTGGTGTCCTTTTGATATTTTATGTAAATTATATAATATATATTTGGTGTAGTTTGTGATATTTTACATAGGTTGTGTAATATATATTTACTGTAATTTTTGATATTTTATTTGCAGTATATTATACATTTGGTGTAATTTTTTATATTTTATGTACAGTATATTAAATATAATTATTGTAGTTTTTGTTAGTTTATTTACAGTATATATAACACATATTTGGTGTACTTTTTGATATTGTATGTACAGTATGTAATATATATTCACTGTAATTTTTGATATTTTATTTACACTATGTAAAATGTATTTGGTGTACTTTTAGTTAATATTATATGTACAATATATGAAATATATTTACTGTACTTTTTGATATTTTATGTACAGTATATAAGATATATTTGGGGTCCTTTTGATATTTTATGTAAATTATATAATATATATTTGGTGTATATATTGATATTTTACATATGGTGTGTAATATATATTTAGAGTACTTTTTGATATTTTATTTACACTATATAAAATGTATTTTGTGTACTTTTAGTTAATATTATATGTACAATATATGAAATATATTTACTGTACTTTTTGATATTTTACATACAGTATATAAGATATATTTGGTGTCCATTTAATATTTTATGTAAATTATATAAAATATATTTGGTGCAGTTTGTGATATTTTACATAGGGTGTGTAATATATATTTACTGTACTTTTTGATATTTTATTTACATTAAATAGTATACATTTGGTGTAATTTTTGATATTTTATGTACAGTATATTAAATATAATTACTGTAGTTTTTGATAGTTTATTAAGAGTATGTATAACACATATTTGGTTTACTTTTTGATATTTTATGTACAGTATGTAATATATATTTACTGTAATTTTTGATATTTTATTTACAGTATATAAAATGTATTTGGTGTACTTTTAGTAGATATTATATGTACAATATATGAAATATATTTACTGTACTTTTTGATATTTTATGTACATTATATAAGATACATTTGGTGTCCTTTTGATATTTTATGTAAATTATATAATATATATTTTGTGTAGTTTTTGATAATTTACATAGAGTGTAATATATATTTACTGTCCTTTTTCATATTTTATTTAGACTATATAATGTATATCTGGTGTAATTTTTGATATTTTATGTACAGTACATTAAATATAATTACTGTAGTTTTTGATAGTTTATTTACAGTATATATAACACATATTTGGTGTACATTTTGATATTTTATGTAAAGTATGTAATATATATTTACTGAAATTTTTGAAATTTTATTTACAGTATATAAAATGTATTTGCTGTAATTTTAGTTAATATAATATGTACAATATATGAAACATATTTACTGTACTTTTAGATAATTTATGTACAGTATATAAGATATATTTGGTGGCCTTTTGATATTTTATGTAAATTATATAATATATATTTGGTGTAGATTTTGATATTTTACATAGGGTGTGTAATATATATTTACCGTCTTTTTGATATTTTCTTTACACTATATAATATACCTTTGGTGTGATTTTTGATATTTTATGTACAGTATATTAAATATAATTACTGAAGTTTTTGATAGTTTATTTACAGTATATATAACACATATTTGGTGTACAATTTGATATTTTATGTACAATATGTAATATATATTTACTGTATTTTTGATATTTTATTTACAGTATATAAAATGTATTTGGTATACTTTTAGTTAATATTATATGTACAATGTATGAAATATATTTACTGTACTTTTTGATATTTTATGTACAGTATATAAGATATATTTGGTGTCCTTTAGATATTTTATATAAATTATATAATATATATTTGGTGTAGTTTTTGATATTTTACATAGAGTGTAATATATATTTACTGTACTTTTTGATATTTTATTTACAGTATATAATATACATGAGGTGTAATTTTTGATATTTTATGTACAGTATATTAAATATAATTACTGTAGTATTTGATAGTTTATTTACAGTATATATAACACATATTAGGTGTACTTTTTGATATTTTATGTACAGTATGTAATATATATTAACTGTACTTTTTGATATTTTGTTTACACTATATAAAGTGTATTTGGTGTACTTTTAGTTAATATTATATGTGCAATATATGAAACATATTTACTGTACTTTTCGATATTTTATGTACAGTATATAAGATATATTTGGTATCCTTTTGATATTTTATGTAAGTTATACAATATATATTTGGTGTAGTTTTTCATATTTTACATAGGGTGTGTAATATATATTTACCGTCCTTTTTGATATTTTCTTTACACTATATAATATACATGTGGTGTAATTTTTGATATTTTATGTACAGTATATTAAATATAATTACTGTAGTTTTTGATAGTTTATTTACAGTATATATAACACATATTTGGTGTACATTTTGATATTTTATGTACAGTATGTAATATATATTTACTGTACTTTTTGATATTTTATTTACAGTATATAAAATGTATTTGGTGTACTTTTACTTAATATTATATGTACAATATATGAAATATATTTACTCTACTATTTGATATTTTATGTACAGTATATAAGATATATTTGGTGTCCTTTTGATATTTTATGTAAATTATATAATATATATTTTGTGTAGTTTGTAATATTTTACATAGCTTGTGTAATATATATTTTCTGTCCTTTTTGATAATTTTTTTACAGTATATACTATACATTCGGTGTAATTTTTGATATTTTATGTACAGTATATTAAATATAATTACTGTAGTTTTTGATAGTTTATTTACAGCATATAATACACATATTTGGTGTACTTTTTGATATTTTATGTACTGTATGTAATATATATTTACTGTAATTTTTGATATTTTATTTACAGTATATAAAATGTATTTGGTGTACATTTAGTTAATATTATATGTACAATGTATGAAATATATTTACTGTATATTTTGATAGTTTATGTACAATATATAAGGTATATTTGGTGTCGTTTTGATATTTTATGTAAATTATATAATATATATTTGGTGTAGTTTGTGTTATTTTACATAGGGTGTATAATATATATTTACTGTCCTTATTGATATTTTATTTACAGTAAAAAATATACATTTGGTGTAATTTTTGATATTTTATTTACAGTATATTAAATATAATTACTATAGCTTTTGATTGTTTATTTACAGTATATATAACACATATTTGGTGTACTTTTTGATATTTTATGTACAGTATGTAATATATATTTACTGTACTTTTTGATATTTTATTTACACTATATAAAATGTATTTTGTGTACTTTTAGTTAATATTATATGTACAATATATGAAATATATTTACTGTACTTTTTGATATTTTATGTACAGTATATAAGATATATTTGGTGTACTTTTGATATTTTATGTAAATTATATAATATATATTTGGTGTAGTTTTTATATTTTACATAGGGTGTGTAATATATATTTACTGTAATTATTGATATTTTATTGACAGTATATAATATACATTTGGTGTAATTTTTGATATTTTATGTACTCTAAATTAAACATAATTACTGTAGTTTTTGATAGTTTATTTACAGTATATATAACACATATTTGGTGTAATTTTTGATATATTAGGTAGAGGATGTAATGAATATTTACTGTATTTTTGATATTTTATTAACAGTATATAAAATGTATTTGGTGTACTTTTAGTAAATATTATATGTACAATATATGAAATATATGTACTGTACTTTTTGATATTTTATGTGCATTATATAAGATATATTTGGTGTCCTTTTGATATTTTATGTAAATTATACAATATATATTTTGTGTAGTTTTTGATAATTTACATAGAGTGTAATATATATTTACTGTCCTTTTTCATATTTTATTTAGAGTATATAATATATATCTGGTGTAATTTTTGATATTTTATGTACAGCACATTAAATATAATTACTGTAGTTTTTGATAGTTTATTTACAGTATATATAACACATATTTGGTGTACTTTTTGATATTTTATGTAAAGTATGTAATATATATTTACTGAAATTTTTGAAATTTTATTTACAGTATATAAAATGTATTTGCTGTAATTTTAGTTAATATAATATGTACAATATATGAAACATATTTACTGTACTTTTTGATAATTTATGTACAGTATATAAGATATATTTGGTGGCCTTCAGATACTTTATGTAAATTATATAATATATATTTGGTGTAGATTTTGATATTTTACATAGGGTGTGTAATATATATTTACCGTCTTTTTGATATTTTCTTTACACTATATAATATACATTTGGTGTGATTTTTGATATTTTAATTACATTATATTAAATATAATTACAGTAGCTTTTGATAGTTTATTTACAGTATATATAACACATATTTGGTGTACTTTTTGATATTTTATGTAAAGTATGTAATATATATTTACTGTACTTTTTGATATTTAATTTACAGTATATAAAATGTATTTGGTGTACTTTTAGTTAATATTATATGTACAATATATGAAATATATTTACTGTATTTTTGATATTTTATGTACAGTATATAAGATATATTTGGTGTCCTTTTGATATTTTATGTAAATTATATAATATATAATTGGTGTAGATTGTGATATTTTACATATGGTGTGTAATATATATTTACTGTACTTTTTGATATTTTATTTACAGTCAATAATATACATTTGGTGTAATTTTTGATATTTTATGTACAGTATATTAAATATAATTACTTTAGTTTTTGATAGTTTATTTACAGTATATATAACACATATTTGGTGTACAGTTTGATATTTTATGTACAGTATGTAATATATATTTACTGTAATTTTTAATATTTTATTTAGTGTATATAAAATGTATTTGGTGTACTTTAGTTAATATTATATGTACAATATATGAAATATAATTACTGTATATTTTGATATTTTATGTACAGTATATAAGGTATATTTGGTGTCCTTTTGATATTTTATGTAAATTATATAATATATATTTGGTGTAGTTTGTGATATTTTACATAGGGTGTGTCATATATATTTACTGTACTTTTTGGTATTTTATTTAAAGTAAATGATATACATTTGGTGTAATTTTTGATATTTTATTTACAGTATATTAAATATAATTACTGTAGTTTTTGTTAGTTTATTTACAGTATATATAACACATATTTGGTGTACTTTTTGATATTTTATCTACAGTATGTAATATATATTCACTGTAATTTTTGATATTTTATTTACACTATATAAAATGTATTTGGTGTACTTTTAGTTAATATTATATGTACAATATATGAAATATATTTACTGTACTTTTTGATATTTTATGTACAGTATATAAGATAAATTTGGTGTCCTTTTGATATTTTATGTAAATTATATAATATATATTTGGTGTATATTGTGATATTTTACATATGCTGTGTAATATACATTTACTGTACTTTTTGATATTTTATTTACACTATATAAAATGTATTTCGTGTACTTTTAGTTAATATTATATGTACAATATATGAAATATATTTACTGTATTTTGATATTTTATGTACAGTATATAAGATATATTTGGTGTCCTTTTGATATTTTATGTAAATTAAATAATATATATTTGGTGTAGATTGTGATATTTTACATATGGTGTGTAATATATATTTACTGTACTTTTTGATATTTTATTTACAGTCAATAATATACATTTGGTGTAATTTTTGATATTTTATGTACAGTATATTAAATATAACTACTGTAGTTTTTGATAGTTTATTTACAGTATATATAACACATATTTGGTGTACGTTTTGGTATTTTATGTACAGTATATAATACATATTTACTGTACTTTTTGATATTTTATTTACAGTATATAAAATGTATTTGGTGTACTTTTAGTTAATAATATATATACAATATATGAAATATATATACTGTTATTTTTGATATTTTATGTATATTATATAAGATATATTTGGTGTCCTTTTGATATTTTAGGTAAATTATATAATGTATATTTGGTGTAGTTTTTGATATTTTACATAGGGTGTGTATTGTATATTTACTGTCCTTTTTGATATTTTATTTACAGTATAAAATCTACATTTGGTGTAATTTTTGATATTATATATACAGTACATTCAATATAATTACTGTAGTTTTTGATATTTACAGTATATATAACACATATTTGGTGTACATTTTGATATTTTATGTACAGTATGTAATATATATTTACTGTAATTTTTGATATTTTATTTACATTATATAAAATGTATTTGGTGTACTTTCAGTTAATATTATATGTACATTATATGAAATATATTTACTGAAGTTTTTGATATATTACGTACAGTATATAAGATATAATTGGTGTCTTTCCGATATTTTTTGTAAATTATATAATATATATTTGGTGTAATTTTTGATATTTTACATAGGGTGTGTAATATATATTTACTGTATTTTGGATATTTTATTTACACTATATAATGTACATTTGGAGTAATTTTTGATATTTTATGTATAGTATATTAAATATAATTACTGTAGATTTTGATAGTTTATTTACAGTATATATAACACGTATTTGGTGTACTTTTTGATATTTTATGTACAGTATGTAATATATATTTTCTGTACTTTTTGATATTAAATTTACAGTATATAAAATGTATTTGGTGTACTTTTAGTTAATATTATATGCACAATATATGAAATATATTTACTGTATTTTTGATATTTTATGTAATGTACAGAATATATATTTGGTGTCCTTTTGATATTTTATGTAAACTATATAATATATATTTGGTGTAGTTTTTGATATTTTACATAGGGTGTGTAATATATATTTACTGTCCTTTTTCATATATTATTTAGAGTATATAATATACATTTGGTGTAATTTTTGATATTTTATCTACAGTATATTAAACATAATTACTGTAGTTTTTGATAGTTTATTTACAGTATATATAACACATATTTGGTGTACTTTTTGATATTTTATGTACACTATGTAATATATATTTACTGTACTTTTTGAAATATTATTTACAGTATATAAAAAGTATTTGTTGTACTTTTAGTTAACATTATATGTACATTATATGAAACAAATTTCACAACTTTAGGTTTCCCTTTCCTAACCAAGCAGGACAGTCACTCATGTCATTGTGTTCTCCCGTGTCCTCCTCTGGAGATTCTTCACAGTCACCTCATTCATCAATAATATACCATATGTTCTTACTGCCATCATCCAGCAGCTCACCCCCAGCCACCCATGACTCTCCTGTCTGTCCCAGCTACTCTCCAACTACGCCCAGATTTCAGCGGGAGTCTCTACCCCACACCCCAGAAACACCTACAAACTCACAGACCTCAGTGAGATCCTCGCCAGTCTCTCTCACGTCTTCACCCCCAGCCCTTACGGACCCTCCAGTCTGTCCCAGCTACTCTCCAACCACGCCCACATTTCAGCGCGGGTCAGTTCCAGGAACCCAGGGATCACCACCAAGCCCACCACTTTCACTGAGTTACTCCCCAGTCTCTAGCACGTCTTTATCTCCAACCCTCAGGGACTCGCCTGTCTGTCCCAGCTACTCTCCAAACACGCCCACACTTCAGCGGGAGTCCGTTGCAGGCACCCAGAAATCACCACCAAACTCACCAATTTCACTGCGTTACTCCCCAGTCTCTCTCATGTCTTCACCATCCCTCAGGGACTCTCCCGTCTGTCCCAGCTACTCTCCAACCACGCCCACATTTCAGCTGCAGTCAGTTCCAGGCACCCCGGAATCACCACCAAACTCCCCAATTTCACTCAGTTACTCCTCACTCTCTAGCACGTCTTTATCTCCAACCCTCAGGGACTCTCCTGTGTGTCCCAGCTACTCTCCAACCACGCCCACACTTCAGCGGGAGTCAGTTCCAAGCACCCAGGAAGCACCACCAAACTCCCCAATTTCACTCACTTACTCTCCAGTCTCTCTCATGTCTTCACCAGCCCTCAGGGACTCTCCTGTCTGTCCCAGCTACTCTCCAACCACGCACACATTTCAGCTGGAGTCAGTCCCAGGCACCCCGGAGTCACCACCAAACTCACCAGTTTCACTGAGGTACTCCCCGGTCTCTCTCATGTCTTCACCCCCAGCCCTCAGGGACTCTCCTGTGTGTCCCAGCTACTCTCCAACCATGCCCAGATTTCAGCGGGAGTCAGTTCCAGGCACCCAGGTATCACCACCAAACTCAGCAGTTTCGCTGAGTTACTCCCCAGTCTCTGTCATGTCTTCACCCCCAGCCCCCTGGGACTCTCCTGTCTGTCCCAGCTACTCTCCCACCACGCCCAGATTTCAGCGGCACTCAGCCTCCCACACTCCGGAATCACCTACAGACTCACAGACTTCACTGAGGTCCTCCCTGGTCTCTCTCAGGTCTTTGCCCTCAGCCCACAGGGACTCCTGTGTCTCTTTCAGCTACTCTCAAAACTTCGCTAGATTCCAGCTGGAGTCAGTTCCAGGCACCCACGATACACCACCGAACTCACGAATTTCACTGACTTACTCCCCAGTCTCCCTCATGTTCTCACCCCCAGCCCTCAAGGACTCTTCTGTCTCTCTCAGCTACACTCCGACCATCTCCAGATTTCACCTGGAGTCAGCTTCCCGCACCCAGGAATCACCTACAAACTCACGGACCTTACTGCAACCCTCCCCCATTTCTTTCACCTCTTCACCCCCTGCCTTCAGGGACTCTCCTGGGTCTCCCAGCTTCTCTCCAGCCTTCCCCACATTTCTGCCACAGTCAGCCCCAGGCACCCAGGACAACCCTAGACACTCACAGGCCTCACGAGACTATCTCCCTATGACCTGTACCTATACAGGGATGGCTCCCACGCATCCCTCAGTGACCCCAAACCCATCTCCACTTACACTCAGACACTCCCAGGGCCTGACAGCTACTCCCCGTTATTGTCCTTCAGTTCGAAGCCCTGGCCAATCTACTAGCCCACATAACGCAGTTACCTGGCCATTTCTCCACGGTTCCCGTGAGGGCCCCACACTCAGCCGCACAAGAGCCCCTCCTGCATTCCGTCCTCACACGCAGGCTTGTCCATCTACTTGCTACTGTCACACTCTTGCCAGCAGAAGAGGCCCCTGTAATGGCCGATATCACCACCCAGTCTATCCTCACCCCACAGCTGTGCAGCGGGACCCTCCTGCTGGCCCACGTGGCTGCCAGAGCCCATGCTGGCACGACGCTCCAGCAGGTCGGCGTCCCTGCGGGCCACACTACCGGTGACATGGCTAGCATGACCCTCCTTCCTGGCAGTGACACTGTTGATGTGAACCCCAGTTTCACATCTGTCATTTGTAAATAGGACCATTTTCCCTTTTCGCTCTCCCTTCCATTCACAGGGCTTCTCATTCTCTCTCTTTCTGCCTCCGTTTCAGATATTTACTCACCTTTTTCTCTCTCACTATGTCTGCCGTGGTCTCCATGAGAGTGCGCCACAGAAGATTCCCCCATTAAAAGTCATGAATTGAGTGGCTTTTAGTATACCTGTGGTGGTGCACATTCAATTTTAATTCGCAATCCATTGTAGAACGTCTTATCACCCCCGACCAGAGAAAAACCCTGTAGACATTAGTCACTCCTCATTCTGTCTCAAACCTTCTCCCTGACCCTCAGCCCTAGGTTTCAACTACCTAGTGCGATCAATCCCATATGCATAGATTTCCATATTGTGGACATTTCCTATCAACGGAATTGCACAATAGGTGAGCTGTTATGACTGACACAACACGTAGCACAATATTTTCAAGATTCATCCACATTGTAGGCGTACCCACAGGGGGAAACCATTTTTTGGGGGGTTTTAGTAACACCGGGTGTTTTCTCCTTCCTTTCGTCCTTCTTTCCTTCCTTCCTTCCTTCCTTCCTTCCTTCCTACCTTCCTTCTTTCTTTCCTTCCTTCCTTCCTTCCTCCTATTTCTCTCTTACTCCTTCTGCCCTCTCTCTTTCATATGCCTTAGGTGCATCCCACATTCTGCGTTTTTTGGGAGAAATCCTCGACAGGTGCAGGAAAATTGTGTTATTGTAACTATTTACCGCTATCTCTCTTTCACGGCTCTCCATCAGTTGTGAACATCTATTGGTTTATCCCAAGTCACTAAGCATATTCTTATTAGGTACACCTGTTTTTCCTTATACAGCTGTTTCTGGAGTATAGGGTCGCATACTCATAAACCCACTGTAACTCAGAAACGCATCTAATATTCCAATAATCCCATCATAACGTTGAAAAATCATAAATCAAACCACCGTAAGTCACGGTGTGTCCGTGGATATGGGCGTCATCAATTCCATTGTATTCAGTAATGCTGTACACCATTAACAATGGCAGACTGATTGGGAGTGGATATTGATAGCATTATAAAAGTCAGTTATTAGAGGGATACTTCTTTAACCTGACTGAAGAACTGATCTAATGGCTTTAGTACAGTGCATGATTATGTGAGATGTTTTGAGACAGAGTAGTACATTTGTGAATGAAGTTTTTTCACTTAGTAGGAACCATTGTGTGTGGAAAAGTGAGAAAATTGCTTTCTGCTGTAGAGTCTGGCATTCATTGTAGACTTAAGCTTATTTTTCTGTGAGCAAATCTTATTCAATAAAATACTACTCTTTATACTAAAAAACAAAAACAGTGGTGATGTGTGGTCATTATGCTCAGCAAACTAATCCAGGGAAAGAAAACCAAACGCCACATTCTCACTTATAATGAGAGCTGAAAAATGAGATGACATGGACACAGGAAGGGGAACAACACTCACTGGGGCCTTTCGGGAGGCACAGCGTTAAGAAAAACAGCTACTGCATGCTGGGCTTAATACCTAGGTGATGGGTTGACAGGTGCAGCAAACCACCATGGCACACGTTTACCTTAGTAACAAATCTGCACATCCTGCACATATACCCCAGAACTTAGAAACGAAACGAAACAAAAGAAAACGAAAAAGCAATAGCAAAACGCTAAAGGCAAAATAAAGTTTCAAACTCAGAACGTGACAGACCAATGTTTGGTTCAAATCATGGTTCTCAACCCAGGTGCCATAAGGCCAGGATAAAGAATTTGATTACATATTGTAAATAAGACATGCAGCAAATGACCAGAAAGATTATTCTCAACATATGTGTGTCTTCTAATTCAATGGTGACGCTATCTACCGGGACATAGCTTTAGATTCCAAAGGGCCGAGTCCCGCCAGACAGGCCTCCCACACTAATAACAATGGGAAGCCCCACGTTGTTTTACCTGTGCTTCTCAGCAACTGGCTATAAATCAGGTTGCCACCACTCCCAGATTTAGTTGCATTCATTGGCTGGAAGAGCTCACAGCACGCAGGGAAACACTTACATTTGCCGTTGTATTTTAGCGGACTTTGCCAAAAGTTCAGAAATAAATGCGGGGCCCGGCGTGTGGGGAGGGGTGCACTACCTTCCAGGAAGTGTTATCCACAAGCTCTCTGAACCCAGTCCTTTTGGGTTTTTATGGAGACCTCATTCTATAGGCATGACGGGTTAAACCATAGGCTATTGGTGATCAACTCCACCTGAGGCTCTCAACCCTCCCTGGAAATTGGGGTTGAGGCTTTGCCATTCTCAGTCTGACTAAAAGAATTTACCCAAACGGAATTTTAAAACAGATGAGCATAACTGGAATCTTAATTAGATGATTGGATTATCTGGAGCCACACCTTGATATTCCTAACCCGAGCACCCTCATCCAACGAATGCTCCACCCAACTGGCTCCCAAGTCTCTACGTGGTTCCAGAGCAAAAGAATGTTTATACAACGCATATCTCCACCTTTACTTCAAAGTCTTTTCCCTTACACGGAAAGACTTCTTAAACTGCCATGCATCCGGATCAGGGGGAGGTATTGTTACACCGCAGATCTGTGGATCTCCGGGGTTTGATTGTGGCAAGGATGCTGCTGGTGTCAAAACCACAACGTGGGAACCACAGAACCACTAGTTGGTTTTCAGTGTTTCAGTGCATACAATTCCTAATATATCTGGCCAAGAAAACTTGTAAGTTCTTAGATTGTCCCAAAGGTGGCGCATGAAATCAAAGCAGGAGAACAGTTTCCTACGAGGTGTAGCCTGGGAAAGTTGGGGGTGACTGATGGAAAGGAGGAGTGAAGCTCCGCCCTTTCCGCTGCTAGGCTGCGCCCGAGGCTATTTAAACCCACCCTGGCTGGCCTGTACTCAGATCTTCGCGGAGCGGATCAGCGGCCGGAGCGGTTGGCGGACTCTGCGTTGACTTGGAGCTCACAGCGTCTTGCGACTTGGAAGCGGATTCAGAGGACAGGACAGAACACTTGGGCAAGTGAATCTCTGTCTGTCTGTCTGTCTGTCTGTCTGTCTCATTGGTTGGTTGATTTCCATTTTCTTAAGGGGCACATACCTCACACGGCACACACACACACACACACGCACACACACTCCTTCCTTCTGCGAGTTAGAAAATTAGTAGGGGCCCCTGGGAGCTGCAGGTTTCCTAATCATGTCTGCACCTAAGAACAGTAGGGTCTTGTCCGGCTCTTCTTATGAACGGTCCCCCAGCACGGACTCCCCGAGGTCCATGCGAGCCTCACCCAGCTTCTCCCTCTCCCCTCTCAGAAACTCAGGCTTCAGGGGAAGCTCCTCACCAGGGATCCGGAGCTACCATTCACCATCCCCTAGGGCTTCACCACACTCACCTCTGTCATCACCAGAATCCCACAAGCTCCCATTTCCCTGTCCTCACCGTGATGGGCAATCAATGAAGCCATTGGGCTCTCCCGTGTCCTCCTCTGAGGATTCCTCAGAGTCCCCACGTTCATCAATAATATACCACATGTTCTTACTGCCATCACCCAGCAGCTCACCCCCAGCTCTCGGGGGATCTCCTGTGTCTCCCAGCTACTCTCCAAACAACCCCAGATTTCAGCTGGAGTCAGCCCCCCACACCCGGGAATCACCTACAAACTCACGAGCCTCACGGTGCTCCACCCCTGTGTCTTTCATCTCTTCACCCCCAGGCCTCAGGGACTCTCCTGTGGCTCCCAGTTACTCTCCAGCCATCCCCAGGTTCCTGCGGGAGTCAGCCCCATGCACCCAGGAGTCCCCCAGAGACTCACACGTCTCGGGAGAATATGAGCGGTCCCCCAGCCCTGACTCCTCAAGATTCATGCCTGCCTCACCCAGCTTCTCCCTCTCCCCTCCCAGAAACTCAGACCCAAGGGGCAGCTCCTCACCAGGGATGTGGAAGTACTCTACATCACCCCGCAGGGCTTCACCACTCTCACATCCATCATCAACAGAATTCCACAACTTTACGTTTCCCTTTCCTAACCAAGCAGGACAGTCACTCATGTCATTGTGTTCTCCCGTGTCCTCCTCTGGAGATTCTTCACAGTCACCTCATTCATCAATAATATACCATATGTTCTTACTGCCATCATCCAGCAGCTCACCCCCAGCCACCCATGACTCTCCTGTCTGTCCCAGCTACTCTCCAACTACGCCCAGATTTCAGCGGGAGTCTCTACCCCACACCCCAGAAACACCTACAAACTCACAGACCTCAGTGAGATCCTCGCCAGTCTCTCTCACGTCTTCACCCCCAGCCCTTACGGACCCTCCAGTCTGTCCCAGCTACTCTCCAACCACGCCCACATTTCAGCGCGGGTCAGTTCCAGGAACCCAGGGATCACCACCAAGCCCACCACTTTCACTGAGTTACTCCCCAGTCTCTAGCACGTCTTTATCTCCAACCCTCAGGGACTCGCCTGTCTGTCCCAGCTACTCTCCAAACACGCCCACACTTCAGCGGGAGTCCGTTGCAGGCACCCAGAAATCACCACCAAACTCACCAATTTCACTGCGTTACTCCCCAGTCTCTCTCATGTCTTCACCATCCCTCAGGGACTCTCCCGTCTGTCCCAGCTACTCTCCAACCACGCCCACATTTCAGCTGCAGTCAGTTCCAGGCACCCCGGAATCACCACCAAACTCCCCAATTTCACTCAGTTACTCCTCACTCTCTAGCACGTCTTTATCTCCAACCCTCAGGGACTCTCCTGTGTGTCCCAGCTACTCTCCAACCACGCCCACACTTCAGCGGGAGTCAGTTCCAAGCACCCAGGAAGCACCACCAAACTCCCCAATTTCACTCACTTACTCTCCAGTCTCTCTCATGTCTTCACCAGCCCTCAGGGACTCTCCTGTCTGTCCCAGCTACTCTCCAACCACGCACACATTTCAGCTGGAGTCAGTCCCAGGCACCCCGGAGTCACCACCAAACTCACCAGTTTCACTGAGGTACTCCCCGGTCTCTCTCATGTCTTCACCCCCAGCCCTCAGGGACTCTCCTGTGTGTCCCAGCTACTCTCCAACCATGCCCAGATTTCAGCGGGAGTCAGTTCCAGGCACCCAGGTATCACCACCAAACTCAGCAGTTTCGCTGAGTTACTCCCCAGTCTCTGTCATGTCTTCACCCCCAGCCCCCTGGGACTCTCCTGTCTGTCCCAGCTACTCTCCCACCACGCCCAGATTTCAGCGGCACTCAGCCTCCCACACTCCGGAATCACCTACAGACTCACAGACTTCACTGAGGTCCTCCCTGGTCTCTCTCAGGTCTTTGCCCTCAGCCCACAGGGACTCCTGTGTCTCCTTCAGCTACTCTCAAAACTTCGCTAGATTCCAGCTGGAGTCAGTTCCAGGCACCCACGATACACCACCGAACTCACGAATTTCACTGACTTACTCCCCAATCTCCCTCATGTTCTCACCCCCAGCCCTCAAGGACTCTTCTGTCTCTCTCAGCTACACTCCGACCGTCTCCAGATTTCACCTGGAGTCAGCTTCCCGCACCCAGGAATCACCTACAAACTCACGGACCTTACTGCAACCCTCCCCCATTTCTTTCACCTCTTCACCCCCTGCCTTCAGGGACTCTCCTGGGTCTCCCAGCTTCTCTCCAGCCTTCCCCAGATTTCTGCCACAGTCAGCCCCAGGCACCCAGGACAACCCTAGACACTCACAGGCCTCACGAGACTATCTCCCTATGACCTGTACCTATACAGCGATGGCTCCCACGCATCCCTCAGTGACCCCAAACCCATCTCCACTTACACTCAGACACTCCCAGGGCCTGACAGCTACTCCCCGTTATTGTCCTTCAGTTCGAAGCCCTGGCCAATCTACTAGCCCACATGACGCAGTTACCTGGCCATTTCTCCACGGTTCCCGTGAGGGCCCCACACCCAGCCGCACAAGAGCCCCTCCTGCATTCCATCCTCACACGCAGGCTTGTCCATCTACTTGCTACTGTCACACTCTTGCCAGCAGAAGAGGCCCCTGTAATGGCCGATATCACCACCCAGTCTATCCTCACCCCACAGCTGTGCAGCGGGACCCTCCTGCTGGCCCACGTGGCTGCCAGAGCCCATGCTGGCACGACGCTCCAGCAGGTCGGCGTCCCTGCGGGCCACACTACCGGTGACATGGCTAGCATGACCCTCCTTCCTGGCAGTGACACTGTTGATGTGAACCCCAGTTTCACATCTGTCATTTGTAAATAGGACCATTTTCCCTTTTCGCTCTCCCTTCCATTCACAGGGCTTCTCATTCTCTCTCTTTCTGCCTCCGTTTCAGATATTTACTCACCTTTTTCTCTCTCACTATGTCTGCCGTGGTCTCCATGAGAGTGCGCCACAGAAGATTCCCCCATTAAAAGTCATGAATTGAGTGGCTTTTAGTATACCTGTGGTGGTGCACATTCAATTTTAATTCGCAATCCATTGTAGAACGTCTTATCACCCCCGACCAGAGAAAAACCCTGTAGACAGTAGTCACTCCTCATTCTGTCTCAAACCTTCTCCCTGACCCTCAGCCCTAGGTAGCAACTACCTAGTGCGATCAATCCCATATGCATAGATTTCCATATTGTGGACATTTCCTATCAACGGAATTGCACAATAGGTGAGCTGTTATGACTGACACAACACGTAGCACAATATTTTCAAGATTCATCCACATTGTAGGCTTACCCACAGGGGGAAACCATTTTTGGGGGGCTTTTAGTAACACCGGGTGTTTTCTCCTTCCTTTCGTCCTTCTTTCCTTCCTTCCTTCCTTCCTTCCTTCCTACCTTCCTTCTTTATTTCCTTCCTTCCTTCCTTCTTTCTTTCCTTCCTTCCTTCCTTCCTCCTATTTCTCTCTTACTCCTTCTGCCCTCTCTCTTTCATATGCCTTAGGTGCATCCCACATTCTGCGTTTTTTGGGAGAAATCCTCGACAGGTGCAGGAAAATTGTGTTATTGTAACTATTTACCGCTATCTCTCTTTCACGGCTCTCCATCAGTTGTGAACATCTATTGGTTTATCCCAAGTCACTAAGCATATTCTTATTAGGTACACCTGTTTTTCCTTATACAGCTGTTTCTGGAGTATAGGGTCGCATACTCATAAACCCACTGTAACTCAGAAACGCATCTAATATTCCAATAATCCCATCATAACGTTGAAAAATCATAAATCAAACCACCGTAAGTCACGGTGTGTCCGTGGATATGGGCGTCATCAATTCCATTGTATTCAGTAATGCTGTACACCATTAACAATGGCAGACTGATTGGGAGTGGATATTGATAGCATTATAGAAGTCAGTACATATTTGGTGTAGTTTTTGATATTTTACATAGAGTGTGTAATATATATTTACTGTAATTTTAGATATTTTTTTACAGTATATAGTATACATTTCTTGTAATTTTTGAAATTTTATGTACAGTATATTTAATATAATTACTGTATTTTTTGATTGTTTATTTACAGTATATATAACAGATATTTGGTGTAGTTTTTGATATTTTACATAGAGTGTGTAATAAATATTTAGTGTAATATTTGATATTTTATTTACAGTAAATAATATTCATTTAGTGTAATTTTTGATATTTTATGTACAGTATATTAAATATAATTTCTATACTTTTTATAGTTTATTTACAGTATATGTAACACATATTTGGTGTACTTTTTGATATTTTATGTACAGTATGTAATATATATTTACTGAACAACTGGATATTTTATTTACAGTATATAAAATGTATTTGGTGTACAATTATTTAATATTATATGTACAATATATGAAATATATTTACTGTACGTTTTGATATTTTATGTACAGAATATAATATCTATTTGGTGTACTTTTGATATTTTATGTAAATTATATAATATATATTTTGCGTAGTTTTTGATATTTTACATAGAGTGTGTTACACATATTTACTGTAATTTTAGATATTTTTTTACAGTATATAGTATACATTTCGAGTAATTTTTGAAATTTTATGTACAGTAGATTAAACATAATTACTGTAGTTTTTATAGTTTATTTACAGTATATATAACACATATTTGGTGTACATTTTGATATTTTATGTACATTATGTAATATAAATTTACTGTACTATTTGATAGTTATTTACAGTGTATAAAATGTATTTGGTGTACTTTTAGTTAATATTATATGTACATTATATGAAACATATTTACTGTACTTTTTGATATTTAATGTACAGTATATAATATCTATTTGGTGTACTTTTGATATTTTATGTAAATTATATAATATATATTCGGCGTAGTTTTTGATATTTTACATAGGGTGTGTAATATATATTTACTGTAATTTTAGATTTTTTTTTACAGTGTATAGTACACATTTCGTGTAATTTTTGATATTTTATGTAAAGTATATTAAATATAATTACTGTAGTTTTTGATTGTTTATTTACAGTATATATAACACATATTTGGTGTACTTTTTGATACTTTATGTACAGTATGTAATATATATTTACTGTGCTTTTGGATATTTTATTTGCAGTATATAAAATGTATTTGGTGTACTTTCAGTTAATATTATATGTACAATATATGAAATAGATTTACTGTGCATTTTTATATTTTATGTAGAGTATATAATATATATTTGGTGTACTTTTGATATTTTATGTAAATTATATAACATATATTTGGTGTAGTTTTTGATATTTTACATAGAGTGTGTAATAAATATTTACTGTACTATTTGATATTTTATTTACAGTATATAATATGCATTTAGTGTAATTTTTGATATTTTATGTACAGTATATTAATATAATTACTGTATTTTTTGACAGTTTATTTACAGTATATATAACACATATTTGGTGGACTTTTTGATAATTTAGATACAGTATGTAATATATATTTACTGAAATTTGGATATTTAATTAACAGTATATAAAATGTATTTGGTGTACTTTCAGTTAATATTATATGTACAATATATGAAATATATTTACTGTACCTTTTGATATTTCATGTACACTATATAATATATATTTGGTGTACTTTTGATATTTTATGTAAGTTATATAATATATATTTGGTGTAGTTTTTGATATTTTACATAGAGTGTGTAATATATATTTACTGTACTTTTTGATACTTTATTTACAGTATATAATATACCTTTGGTGTAATTTTTGATATTTTATGTACAGTATACTAAATAAAATTACTGTAGTTTTTGATAGTTTATTAACAGTATACATAACACATATTTGGTGTACTTTTTGATATTTTATGTACGGTAAGTAATATATATTTACTGAACGTTTGGATATTTAATTTACAGTATATAAAATGTATTTGGTGTACTTTTAGTTAATATTATATGTACACTATATGAAATATATTTACAGAACTTTCTGATATTTTATGTAAAGTATATAATATATATTTGGTGTACTTTTGATATTTTATGTAAATTATATAATATATATTTGGTGTTGTTTTTGATATTTTACATAGAGTGTGTAATATATATTTACAATAATTTTTGATATTTTATTTACAGTATATAATATACATTTGGTGTAATTTTTGATATTATATGTTTAGTATATTAAATAAAATTACTGTAGCTTTTGATAGTTTATTTACCGTATATATGACACATATTATATGTACTTTTTGATATTTTATGTACAGTAGGTAATATATATTTACTGTACTTTTGGATATATTATTTACAGTATATAAAATGTAGTTGGTGTACTTTTAGTTAATATTATATGTACAATACATGAAATATATTTACTGTGCATTTTGTTATTTTATGTACAGTATATAATATATGTTTGGTGTAGTTTTGATATTTTATGTAAATTATATAATATATATTTGGTGTAGTTTTTGATATTTTACATAGAGTGTGTAATAAATATTTACTGTACTTTTTGATATTTAATTTAGAGTATATAATATACATTTGGTGTAATATTTGATATTTAATGTACAGTATATTGAATATAATTACTGTAGTTTTTGATAGTTTATTTACAGTATATATAACATATTTGGTGTACTTTTTGATATTTTATGTACAGTATGTAATATATATTTACTGTATTTTGGATATTTAATTTAGAGTATGTAAAATGTATTTGGTGTACTTTTACTTAATATTATATGTAAAATATATGAAATATATTTACTGTGCATTTTGACATTTTATGTACAGTACATAATATATATTTGGTGTACTTTTGATATTTTATGTAAATTATATAATATATATTGTGTAGTTTTTGATATTTTACATAGTGTGTGTATAAATATTTACTGTACTTTTTTATATTTTATTTAGTGTATATAATATATATTTCGTGTAATTTTTGATATTTTATGTATAGTATGTTAAATATAATTACTGTAGTTTTTGATAGTCTATTTACCGTATATAAAACACATATTTGGTGTACACTTTGATATTTTATATACAGCTTGTAATATATATTTACTGTACCTTTGGATAGTTTATTTACAGTATATAAGATGTATTTGTTGTACTTTTAGTTAATATTATATGTACAATATATGAAATATATTTACTGTACTTTTTGATATTTTATGTACAGTATATAATATGTATGTGTTGTACATTTGATATTTTATGTAAATTTTATAATATATATATGGTGTAGTTTCTGATATTTTACATAGATTGTGTAATATATATTTATTGTAATTTTTGATATTTTATTTACAGTATATAATATATATTTGTAGTAAATTTTGATATTTTATGTACACTGTGTTAAATATGATTACTGTAGTTTTTGATAGTTTATCTACACTATAAATAACACATATTTGGTGTACTTTTTGATATTTTATGTACAGTATGTAATATATATTTACTGAAATTTGGATATTTAATTAACAGTATATAAAATGTATTTGGTGTACTTTCAGCTAATATTATATGAACAATATATGAAATATATTTACTGTAGTTTTTGATATTTCATGTACAGTATATAATATATATTTCGTGTACTTTTGATATTTTATGTACAGTGTATAATATATATTTGGTGTACTTTTGATATTTTATGTAAATTATATAATATATATTTGGCGTAGTTTTTGATATTTTACATAGAGTGAGTAATATATATTTACTGTAATTTTAGATATTTTTTTAAAGTATATAGTATACATTTCGTGCAATTTTTGATATTTTATGTACTGTATATTAAATATAATTACTGTATTTTTTGATTGTTTATTTACAGTATGTATAACACATATTTGGTGTACAATTTGATATTTTATTTTCAGTATGTAATATAGATTTACTGTGCTTTTGGATATTTTATTTACAGTATATAAAATGTACTTGCTGTACTTTCAGTTAATATTATATGTACAATATATGAAATAAATTTACTGTGCATTTTGATATTTTACAGACAGTATATAATATATATTTGGTGTACTTTAGATATTTTATGTAAATTATATAACATATATTTGTTGTAGTTTTTGATATTTAACATAGAGTGTGTAATAAATATTTACTGTACCATTTGATATTTTATTTAGAGTATATAATATACCTTTTGTGTAATTTTTGATATTTTTTGTACAGTATATTAAATATAATTACTGTAGTTTTTATAGTTTATTTACAGTATATATAAAACATATTTGCTGTACTTTTTGATATTTTATGTACAGTATGTAATATATATTTACTGAACTTTTGGATATTTTATTTACAGTATATAAAATGTATTTGGTGTACTTTTAGTTAATATTATATGTACAATATTTGCAATATATTTACTGTACTTTTTGATATTTTATGTACAGTATATAATATATATTTGGTGTACTTTTGATATTTTATGTAAATTATATAATATATATTTGGCGTAGTTTTTGATATTTTACATAGGGTGTGTAACATATATTTCCTGTAATTTTAGATATTTTTTTACAGTATATAGTATACATTTCGTGTAATTTTTGATATTTTATGTACAGCATATTAAATATAATTACTGTATTTTTTGATTGTTTATTTACCGTATATATAACACATATTTGGTGTACCTTTTGTTATTTTATGTACAGTATGTAATATATATTTACTGTACTTTTTGATATTTAATTTACAGTATATAAAATGTATTTGGTGTACTTTTAGTTAATGTTACATGTACAATATATGAAATATATTTACTGTACTTTTTGATATTTTACGTACAGTATATAAGATATATTTGGTGTCCTTTTAATATTTTATGTAAATTTATAATATATATTTGGTGTAGATTGTGATATTTTACATATGGTGTGTAATATATATTTACTGTATTTTTGATATTTTATTTACAGTAAATAACGTACATTTGGTGTAATTTTTGATATTTTATGTACAGTATATTAAATATAATTACTGTAGTTTTTGATAGTTTATTTAGAGTATATATAACACATATTTGGTGTACTTTTTGATGTTTTATGTACAGTATGTAATATATATTTACTGTAATTTTTGATAATTTATTTACAGTATATAAAATGTATTCGGTGTACTTTTAGTTAATATTTTATGTACAATATATGAAATATATTTGCTGTACATTTTGATATTTTACGTACAGTATATAAGATATCTCTGGTGTCCTTTTGATATTTTATGTAAATTATATAATATATTTGATGTAGTTTGTGATATTTTACATAGGTTGTGTAATATATATTTACTGTACTTCTTGGTATTTTATTTGCAGTATATTATACATTTGGTGTAATTTTTTATATTTTATGTACAGTATATTAAATATAATTATTGTTGTTTTTGATAGTTTATATACAGTATATATAACATATATTTGGTGTACTTTTTGATATTGTATGTACAGTATGTAACATATATTCACTGTAATTTTTGATATTTTATTTACACTATATAAAATGTATTTGGTGTACTTTTAGTTAATATTATATGTACAATTTATGAAATATATTTACTGTACTTTTTGATATTTTATGTACAGTATATAAGATATATTTGGTGTCCTTTTGATATTTTATGTAATTTATATAATATATATTTGGTGTAGATTGTGATATTTTACATATGGTGTGTAATATATATTTACTGTACTTTTTGATATTTTATTTACAGTAAATAATATACATTTGGTTTAATTTTGTTGTTTTATGTACAGTATATTAAATATAATTACTGTAGTTTTTGATAGTTTATTTAGAGTATATATAACAAATATTTGGTGTACTTTTGATATTTTATGTACTGTATGTAATATATATTTACTGTAATTTTTGATATTTTTTTAAAGTATATAAAATGTATTCGGTGTACATTTAGTTAATAATATATGTACAATATATGAAATATATTTACTGTACATTTTGATATTTTATGTACAGTATATAAGGTATATTTGGTGTCCTTTTGATATTTTATGTAAATTATATAATATATATTTGGTGTAGTTTGTGATATTTTACATAGGGTGTGTAATATATATTTACTGTACTATTTGATATTTTATTTACAGTAAATAATATACATTTGGTGTAATTTTTGATATTTCATTTACAGTATATTAAATATAATTACTGTAGCTTTTGATAGATTATTTAGTGTATATACAACACATATTTGGTGTACTTTTTGTTATTTTATGTACAGTATGTAATATATATATACTGTAGTTTTTGATATTTAATTTACAGTATATAAAATGTATTTGGTGTACTTTTAGTTAATGTTATATGTACAATATATGAAATATATTTACTGTAGTTTTTGATATTTTACGTACAGTATATAAGATATATTTGGTGTCGCTTTAATATTTTATGTAAATTATATAATATATATTTGGTGTAGATTGTGATATTTTACATATGGTGTGTAATATATATTTACTGTATTTTTGATATTTTCTTTACAGTAAATAACGTACATTTGGTGTAATTTTTGATATTTTATGTACAGTATATTAAATATAATTACTGTAGCTTTTGATAGTTTATTTAGAGTATATATAACACATATTTGGTGTACTTTTTGATGTTTTACGTACAGTATGTAATATATATTTACTGTAATTTTTGATATTTTATTTACAGTATATAAAATGTATTTGGTGTACTTTTAGTTAATATTATATGTACAGTATATGAAATATATTTACTGTACATTTTGATATTTTATGTACAAAATATAAGGTATATTTGATGTCCTTTTGATATTTTATGTAAATTATATAATATATCTTTGGTGTAGTTTGTGATATTTTACAAAGGGTGTGTAATATATATTTTCTGTACATTTTGGTATTTTATTTACAGTAAATAATATACATTTGGTGTTATTTTTGATATTTTATGTACAGTATATTAATATAATTACTGAAGTTTTTGATAGTTTATTTACAGTATATATAACACATATTTGGTGTATTTTTTGATATTTTATGTACAGTATGTGATATATATTCACTGTAATTTTTGATATTTTATTTACACTATATAAAATGTATTTGGTGTACTTTTAGTTAATATTATATGTACAATATATGAAATATATTTACTGTACTTTTGATATTTTATGTACAGTATACAAGATATTTTTGGTGTCCTTTTGATATTTTATGTAAATTATATAATATATATTTGGGGTAGATTGCGATATTTTACATATGGTGAGTAATATATATTTACTGTACTTTTTTATATTTTATTTACACTATATAAAATGTATTTGGTGTACTTTTAGTTAATATTATATGTACAATATATGAAATATAATTACTGTTCTTTTGATATTTTATGTACAGTGTAAAAGATAAATTTGGTGTCCTTTTGATATTTTATGTAAATTATATAATATATATTTGGTGTAGATTGTGATATTTTACATATGGTGTGAAATATATATTAACTGTACTTTTTGATATATTATTTACAGTAAATAATATTCATTTGGTGTAATTTTTGATATTTTATGTACAGTATATTAAATATAATTACTGTAGTTTTTGATAGTTTATTTACAGTATATATAACACATATTTGGTGTACTTTTTGATATTTTATGTACTGTATGTGATATATATTTACTGTAATTTTTGATATTTTATTTACAGTATATAAAATGTATTTGTGTACTTTTAGTTAATATTATATGTACAATATATGAAATATATTTACTGTACATTTTGATATTTTATGTACAATATATAAGGTATATTTGGTGTCCTTTTGATATTTTATGTAAATTATATAATATATCTTTAGTGTAGTTTGTGATATTTTACATAGTGTGTGTAATATCTATTTACTGTACATTTTGGTATTTTATTTACAGTAAATAAAACACATTTGGTGTAATTTTTGATATTTTATGTACAGTATATTAATATAATTACTGAAGTTTTTGATAGTTAATTTAGAGTATATATAACACATATCTGGTGTAGTTTTTGATATTTTATGTACAGTATGTGATATATATTCACTGTAATTTTTGATATTTTATTTACACTATATAAAAGGTATTTGGTGTACTTTTAGATAATATTATATGTACAATATATGAAATATATTTACTGTAATTTTTAATATCTTATGTACAGTATACAAGATATTTTTGGTGTCCTTTTGATATTTTATGTAAATTATATAATATATATTTGGCGTAGATTGCGATATTTTACATATGGTGTGTAATATATATTTACTGTACTTTTTGATTTTTATTTACACTATATAAAATGTATTTGGTGTACTTTTAGTTAACATTATATGTACAATATATGAAATATATTTACTGTACTTTTGATATTTTATGTACAGTATATAAGATATATTTGGTGTCCTTTTGATATTTTATGTAAATTATATAATATATATTTGGTGTAGATTCTGATATTTTACATATGGTGTGTAATATATATTTACTGTATTTTTGATATTTTATTTACAGTAAATAACGTACATTTGGTGTAATTTTTGATATTTTATGTACAGTATATTAAATATAATTACTGTAGTTTTTGATAGTTTATTTAGAGTATATATAACATATATTTGGTGTACTTTTTGATGTTTTATGTACAGTATGTAATATATATTTACTGTAATTTTTGATAATTTATTTACAGTATATAATATGTATTCGGTGTACTTTTAGTTAATATTATATGTACAATATATGAAATATATTTACTGTACATTTTGATATTTTACGTACAGTATATAAGATATATTTGGTGTCCTTTTGATATTTTATGTAAATTATATAATATATATTTGGTGTAGTTTGTGATATTTTACATAGGTTGTGTAATATATATTTACTGTACTTTTTGGTATTTTATTTGCAGTATATTATACATTTGGTGTAATTTTTTATATTTTATGTACAGTATGTTAAATATAATTATTGTATTTTTTGATAGTTTATATACAGTATATATAACAGATATTTGGTGTACTTTTTGATATTGTATGTACAGTATGTAATATATATTCACTGTAATTTTTGATATTTTATTTACACTATATAAAATGTATTTGGTGTACTTTTAGTTAATATTTTATATACAATATATGAAATATATTTACTGTACTTTTTGATATTTTATGTACAGTATATAAGATATATTTGGTGTCCTTTTGATATTTTATGTAAATTATATGATATATATTTGGTGTACATTGTGATATTTTACATACGGTGTGTAATATATATTTACTGTAATTTTTGATATTTTATTTACACTATATAAAATGTATTTGGTTTACTTTTAGTTAATATTATATGTACAATATATGAAATATATTTACTGTACTATTTGATATTTTATGTACAGTATATAAGATATATTTTGTTTCCTTTTGATTTTTTATGTAAATTATATAATATATATTTGGTGTAGTTTTTGATATTTTACATAGGGTGTGTAGAATATATTTACTGTCCTTATTGATATTTTATTTACAGTATATAATATACATTTGGTTTAATTTTTGATATTTTATGTACAGTATATTAAATATAATTACTGTAGATTTTGATAGTTTATTTACAGTATATATAACACATATTTGGTGTACTTTTTGATATTTTATATACAGTATGTAATATATATTTACTATACTTTTTGATATTTTATTTACAGTATATAAAATGTATTTCGTGTACTTTTAGTTAATATTATATGTACAATATATGAAATATATTTACTGTAGTTTTTGATAGTTTACGTACAGTATATAAGATATATTTGGTGTCTTTCCGATATTTTTTGTAAATTGTATAATAAATATTTCGTGTAACTTTTGATATTTTACATAGGGTGTGTAATATATATTTACTGTATTTTGGATATTTTATTTACACTATATAATGTACATTTGGAGTAATTTTTGATATTTTATTTACAGTATATTAAATATAACTACTGTAGTTTTTGATAGTTTATTTACAGTATATATTCCAGGTATTTGGTGTACTTTTTGATATTTTATGTACAGTATGTAATATATATTTACTGTACTTTTTGATACTTTATTTACAGTATATAAAATGTATTTGGAGTACTTTTAGTTAATATTATATGCACAATATATGAAATATATTTACTGTACATTTTGATATTTTTGGTACACTATATAAGATATATTTGCTCTACTTTTGATATTTTATGTAAATTATATAATATATATTGGGTGTAGCTTTTGATATTTTAAATAGGGTGTGTAGTATATATTTACAGTCCTTTTTGATAATTTATTTACAGTATATAATATACATTTGGTGTAATTTTTGATATTTTATGCACAGTATATTAAATATAATTAGTGTAGTTTTTGATAGTTTATTTAAAGTATATATAACACATATTTGGTGTACTTTTTGATATTTTATGTACAGTATGTAATATATATTTACTGTAATTTTTGATATTTTATTTACACTATATAAAATGTATTTGGTGTACTTTTAGTTAATATTATATGTACAATGTATGAAATATATTTACTGTACATTTTGATATTATATGTACAGTATATAAGATATATTTTGTGTCCTTTTGATATTTTATGTAAATTACATAATATATATTTGGTGTAGATTGTGATATTTTACATATGGTATGTAATATATATTTACTGTACTTTTTGATATTTTATTTACACTATATAAAATGTATTTGGTGTACTTTTAGTTAATATTAAATGTACAATATATGAAATATATTTACTGTACATTTTGATACTTTATGTACAGTATATAAGATATATTTGGTGTACTTTTGATATTTTATGTATATTATATAATATATATTTGCAGTTTTTCATATTTTACATAGAGTGTAACATATATTCACTGTCCTTTTTGTTATTTTATTTACAGTGTATAATATACATTTGGTGTAATTTTTGATATTTTATGTACAGTATATTAAATATAATTACTGTAGATTTTATAGTTTATTTACAGTATATATAACACATATTTGGTGTACTTTTTGATATTTTATGTACAGTATATTAAATGTAATTACTGTAGTTTTTGACAGTGTATTTACAATATATATAACACATATATGGTGAACTTTGTGATATTTTATATGCAGTATGTAATATATATTTACTATACTTTTTGATATATTATTTACAGTATATGAAATGTATTTGGTGTACTTTTAGTTAATATTATATGTACAATATATGAAATATATATACTGTACTTGTTGATATTTTATGTAAAGTATATAAGATATATTTTGTGTAGTTTTGATATTTTATGTAAATTATATAATATATATTTGTAGTTTTTGATATTTTACATAGAGTGTAATATATATTTAGTGTCCTATTTGATATTTTATTTACAGTGTATAATATACATTTTGTGTAATTTTTGATATTTTATGTACAGTATATTAAATATAATTACTGTAGATTTTACAGTTTATTCACAGTATATATAACACATATTTGGTGTACGTTTTGATATTTTATGTACAGTATATAATACATATTTACTTTACTATTTGATATTTTATTTACACTATATAAAATGTATTTGGTGTACTTTTAGTTGATGTTATATGTACAATATATGAAATATATTTACTGAATTTTTTGATATTTTATGTACAGTATATAAGATATATTTGGTGTCCTTTTGATATTTTATGTAAATTATATAACATATATTTGGTGTAGATTGTGATATTTTACATATGGCGTGTAATATATATGTACTGTACTTTTTGATATTTTATTTACAGTAAATAATATACATTTGGTGTAATTTTTGATATTTTATGTACAGTATATTAAATATAATTACTGTACTTTTTGATAGTTTATTTACAGTATATATAACACATATTTGGTGTACTTTTTGATATTTTATGTACAGTATGTAATATATATTCACTGTAATTTTTGATATTTTATTTCCACTATATAAAATGTATTTGGTGTACTTTTAGTTAATATTATATGTACAATATATGAAATATATTTGCTGTTCTTTTTGATATTTTATGTACAGTATATAAGATATATTTGGTGTCCTTTTGATATTTTATGTAAATTATATAATATATATTTGGCGTAGATTGTGATAATTTACATATGGTGTGTAATATATATGTACTGTAATGTTGATATTTTATTTACAGTAAATAATATACATTTGGTGTAATTTTTGATATTTTATGTACAGTATATTAAATATAATTACTGTAGATTTTTATAGTTTATTTAGAGTATATATAACACACATTTGGTGTACTTTTTGATATTTTATGTACAATATGTCATATATATTTACTGTAATTTTTGATATTATATTTACAGTATATAAAATGTATTTGGTGTACTTTTAGTTAATATTATATGTACAGCATATGAAATATATTTACTGTACATTTTGATATTTTATGTAAAGTATATAAGGTATATTTGGTGTCCTTTTGATATTTTTTGTAATTTATATAATATATATTTGGTGTAGTTTGTGTTATTGTACACAGTGTGTGTAATATATATTTACTGTACATTTTGATATTTTATTTATTGTATGTAATATATATTTGGTGTACTTTTGATATTTTATGTAAATCATATAATGTATATTTGGTGTAGTTTTTGATGTTTTACATAGGGTGCGTAATATAGATTTACTGTCCTTTTTCATACTTTATTTAGAGTATATGATATACATTTGATGTAATTTTTGATATTATATATACAGTATATTAAATGTAATTACTGTAGTTTTTGATAGTTTATTTACAGTACATATATCACATATTTGGTGTACTTTTTGATATTTTCTGTACAGTATGTAATATATATTTACTGTACTTTTTGATATTTTATTTACAGTATATAAAACATATTTGGTGTACTTTTAGTTAATATTAAATGTACAATGTATGAAATATATTTACTGAACTTTTTGATATTTTATGTACAGTATATAAGATATATTTGGTGTATTTTGATATTTTATGTATATTATATAATATATAATTGCAGTTTTTGATATTTTACATAGAGTGTAACATATATTCACTGTCCTTTTTGATTTTTTTTACAGTATATTATATACATTTTGTGTAATTTTTGATATTTTATGTACAGTATATTAAATATAATTAGTGTAGTTTTTTATAGTTCATTTACAGTATATATAACACATATTTGGTGTACTTTTTGATATTTTATGTACAGTATGTAATACCTATTTACTGTACATTTTGATATTTTATTTACACTATATAAAATGTATTTGGTGTACTTTTAGTTAATATTATATGTACAATATATGAAATATATTTACTGTACTTTTTGATATTTTATGTACAGTATGTAATATATATTTACTGTAATTTTTGATATTTTATTTACACTATATAAAATGTATTTGGTGTACTTTTAGTTAATATTATATGTACAATATATGAAATATATTTACTGTATTTTTGATATTTTATGTACAGTATATAAGGTATATTTGGTGTCCTTTTGATATTTTTTGTAATTTATATAATATATATTTGGTGTAGTTTGTGATATTTTACATAGGGTGTGTAATATATATTTACTGTACTTTCTGATATTTTATTTAAAGTAAATAATATACATTTGGTGTAATTTTTGATATTTTATGTACAGTATATTAAATATAATTACTGTAGTTTTTGATAGTTTATTTACAGTTTTTATAACACATATTTGGTGTACTTTTTGATATTGTATGTACAGTATGTAATATATATTTACTGTATTTTTGATATTTTATTTACAGTACATAAAATGTATTTGTTGTACTTTTAGTTAATATTATATGTACAATATATGAAATATATTTACTGTACTTTTTGATATTTTATGTACAATATATAAGATATATTTGGTGTCCTTTCGATATTTTATGTAAATTATATAATATATATTTGGTGAAGATTGTGATATTTTACATACGGTGTGTAATATATATTTACTGTATTTTTGATATTTTATTTACAGGAAATATCATACATTTGGTGTAATTTTTGATGTTTTATGTACAGTATATTAAATATAATTACTGTAGTTTTTGATAGTTTATTTACAGTATATATAACACATATTTGGTGTACTTTTTGATGTTTTATGTACAGTATGTAATATATATTTACTGTAATTTTTGTTATTTTATTTACAGTATATAAAATGTATTTGGTGTACTTTTAGTTAATGTTATATGTACAATATATGAAATATATATACTGTACATTTTGATATTTTATGTACAGTATATAAGGTATATTTGGTGTCCTTTTGACATTTTATGTAAATTATATAATATATATTTGGTGTAGTTTGTGATATTTTACATAGGGTGTGTAATATATATTTACTGTACTTTTTGGTATTTTATTTACACTAAAATGCATTTGGTGTAATTTTTCATATTTTTTGTACAGTATATTTATATAATTACTGTAGATTATGATACTTTATTTAGAGTATATATAACAAATATTTGTTGTACTTTTTGATATTTTATGTACAGTATGTGATATATATTCACTGTAATTTTTGATATATTATTTACACTATATAAAATGTATTTGGTGTACTTTTAGGTAATATTAAATGTACAATATATGAAATATATTTACTGTACATTTTGATATTTTATGTACAGTATATAAGATATATTTGGTGTCCTTTTGATATTTTATGTACATTATATAATATATATTTGGCATAGATTGTGATATTTTACATAAGGTGTGTAATATATATTTACTGTAGTTTTTGATATTTTATTTACACTCTATAAAATGTATTTGCTGTACTTTTAGTTAATATTATATGTACAATATATGAAATATATTTACTGTACTTTTTGATATTTTATGTACAGTATATAAGATATATTTGGTGTCCTTTTGATATTTTATGTAAATTATATAATATATATTTGGTGTAGTTTGTGATATTTTACATATGTTGTGTAATATATATTTACTGTACTTTTTGATATTTTATTTGCAGTATATTATACATTTGGTGTAATTTTTTATATTTTATGTACAGTATATTAAATATAATTATTGTAGTTTTTCATAGTTTATTTACAGTATATATAACACATATTTGGTGTACTTTTTGATATTGTATGTACAGTATGTAATATATATTCATCAAAATTTTTGATATTTTATTTACACTATATAAAATGTATTTGGTGTACTTTTAGTTAATATTATATGTACAATATATGAAATATATTTACTGTACTTTGTGATATTTTATGTACATTATATAAGATATATTTGGTGTCCTTTTGATATTTTATGTAAATTATATAATATATATTTGGCATAGATTGTGATATTTTACATATGGTGTGTAATATATATTTACTGTACTTTTTGATATTTTATTTACACTATATAAAATGTATTTGCTGTACTTTTAGTTAATAGTATATGTACAATATATGAAATATATTTACTGTACATTTTGATATTTCATGTTCAGTATATAAGATATATTTGGTGTCCTTTTGATATTTTATGTAAATTATATAATATATATTTGGTGTAGTTTGTGATATTTTACAAAGGTTGTGTAATATATATTTACTGTACTTTTTGATATTTTATTTGCAGTATATTATACATTTGGTGTAATTTTTTATATTTTATGTACAGTATATTAAATATAATTATTGTAGTTTTTGATAGTTTATTTAGAGTATATATAACACATATTTGGTGTACTTTTTGATATTGTATGTACAGTATGTAATATATATTCATCGTAATTTTTGATATTTTATTTACACTTTATAAAATGTATTTGGTGTACTTTTAGTTAATATTATATGTACAATATATGAAATATATTTACTGTATTTTTGATATTTTATGTACGGTATATAAGATATATTTGGTGTCCTTTTGATATATTATGTAAATTATATAATATATATTTGGTGTATATTGTGATATTTTACATATGGGGTGTAATATATATTTACTGTACTTTTTGATATTTTATTTACACTATATAAAATGTATTTGGTGTACTTTTAGTTAGTATTATATATACAATATATGAAATATATTTACTGTAATTTTGATATTTTATGTAGAGTATATAAGATATATTTGGTGTCCTTTTGATATTTTATGTGAATTATATAATATGTATTTGGTGTAGATTGTGATATTTTACATAGGGTGTGTAATATATATTTACTGTAATTTTTGGTATTTTATTTAAAGTAAATAATATACATTTGGTGTAATTTTTGATATCTTATGTACAGTATATTAAATATAATTACTGTAGTTTTTGATAGTTTATTTACAGTATATATAACACATATTTGGTGTACATTTTGATATTTTATGTATAGTATGTAATATATATTTACTGTACTTTTCAATATTTTATTTACAGTACATAAAATGTATTTGTTGTACTTTTAGTTAATATTATATGCAAAATATATGAAATATATTTACTGTACTTTTTGATATTTTATGTACAGTATAAAAGATATATTTGGTGTCCTTTAGATATATTATGTAAATTATATAATATATATTTGGTGTAGTTTTTGATATTTTACACAGGGTGTGTAATATAAATTTACTGTACTTTTTGATATTTTATTTACAGTATATTACACATTTGCTGTAATTTTTTATATTTTATATACAGTATATTAAATATAATTATTGTAGTTTTTGATAGTTTATGTACAGTGTATATACCACATATTTGGTGTACTTTTTGATATTGAATGTACAGTATGTAATATATATTTACTGTACTTTTGATATTTTATTTATAGTACATAAAATGTATTTGGTGTACTTTTAGTTAATATTATATGCACAATATATGAAATATATTTACTGTACTTTTTGATATTTTAGGTACAGTATAGAAGATATATTTGGTGTCCTTTAGATATTTTATGTAAATTATATAATATATATTTGGTGTAGTTTTTGATATTTTACGTAAGGTGTGTAATATATATTTACTGTACTTTTTGATATTTTATTTACAGTATATTATACATTTGCTGTAGTTTTTTATATTTTATGTACAGGATATTAAATATAATTATTGTAGTATTTGATAGTTTATTTACAGTATATATAACACATATTTGGTGTACTTTTTGATATTGTATGTACAGGATGTAATATATATTTACTGTAATTTTGATATTTTATTTACAGTACATAAAATGAATTTGGTGTACTTTTAGTTAATATTACATGTACAATATATGAAATATATTTACTGTACTTTTTGATATTTTATGTATAATATATAAGATATATTTGGTGTCCTTTTGATATTTTATGTAAATTATATAATATATATTTGGTGTAGTTTTTGATATTTTACATAGGGTGTGTAATATATATTTACTGTACTTTTTGATATTTTATTTACAGTATATTATACCTTTGGTGTAATTTTTTATATTTCCTGTACAGTATATTAAATATTATTTTAGTTTTTGATAGCTTATTTACAGTATATATAACACATATTTGGTGTACATTTTGATATTTTATGTACATTATGTAATATATATTTACTGTACTTTTCGATATTTTATTTACAGTACATAAAATGTATTTGTTGTACTTTTAGTTAATATTATATGCACAATATATGAAATATATTTACTGTACTTTTTGATATTTTATGTACAGTATAAAAGATATATTTGGTGTCCTTTAGATATTTTATGTAAATTATATAATATATATTTGGTGTAGTTTTCGATATTTTACTTAGGGTGTGTAGTATATATTTACTGTCCTTTTTGATATTTTATTTACAGTATATAATATACATTTGGTGTAATTTTTGATATTTTATATACAGTATATTATATATAATTGCTGTAGATTTTGATAGTTTATTTACCGTATATATAACACTTATTTGGTGTACTTTTTTATATTTTATGTACTGTATGTAATATATATTTACTGTAATATTTGATATTTTATTTACACTATATAAAATGTATTTGGTGTACTTTTAATTAATATTATATGTACAATATAAGAAATATATTTACTGTATTTTTTGATATTTTATGTACAGTATATAATATATATTTGTTGTACTTTTGAAATTTTATGTAAATTATATAATGTATATTTGTTGCAGTTTTTGATATTTTTCATGGGGTGCGTAATATATATTTACTGTCCTTTTTCATACTTTATTTAGAGTATATTGTATTCATTTGGTCTAATTTTTGATATTTTACGTACAGTGTATTAAATGTATTTACTGTCATTTTGATAATTTATTTACAGTATATATAACACATCTTTGGTGTACTTTTTGATATTTTATGTACAGTATGTTATATATATTTACTGAAATTTTTGATATTTATTTACAGTATATAAAATGTATTTGGTGTACTTTTAGTTAATATTATATGTACAATATATGAAATATATTTACTGAACGTTTGATATTTTATGTACAGTATATAAGATATATTTGGTGCCTTTTTGATATTTTATGTAAATTATATAATATATATTTTTAGTTTTTGATATTTTACATAGAGTGTAATATATATTTACTTTCCTTTTTCATATTTTACTTACAGTATATAATATACATTTGGTGTAATTTTTGATATTTTATGTACAGTATATTAAATAAAATTACTGTACTTTTTGATACTTTATTTACAGTATATATAACACATATTTGGTGTACTTTTTGATATTTTATGTAGACTATGTAATATATATTTACTGTACTTTTTGATATTTTATTTACAGTATATAAAATGTATTTGGTGTAATTTTAGTTAATATATGTTCAATACATGAAATATAATTACTTTATATTTTGATATTTTATGAACAGTATATAAGATATATTTGGTGTCCTTTTGATATTTTATGTAAATTTTATAATATATATTTGGTGCAGTTTGTGATAATTTACATAGGGTGTGTAGTATATATTTACTGTCCTTTTAATATTTTATTTACAGTATATAATATACATTTTGTGTAATTTTTGATATTTTATATACAGTATATTAAATATAATTACTGTAGTTTTTGATAGTATATTTACATTATATATAACACATATTTGCTGTACTTTTTGATATTTTATGGACTGAATGTAATATATATTTACTGTACTTTTTGATATTTTATTTACAGTATATAAAATGTATTTGGTGTACTTTTAGTTAATATTATATGTACAATATATGAAATGTATTAACTGTATTTTCTGATAGGTTATGTACAGTATATAATATATATTTGTTGTACTTTTGATATTTTATGTAAATTATATAATATATATTTGGTCTAGTTTTTGATATTTTACATAGGGTGCGTAGTATGTATTTACTGTCCTTGCTCATATTTTATTTAGAGTATATAATATACATTTGGTGTAAATTTTGATATTTTTTGTTCAGTATATTAAATATAATTACTGTAGTTTTTGATGTTTTATTTACAGTATATATAACAAATCTTTGGTGTACTTTTTGATATTTTATGTACAGTATGTAATATATATTCACTGTACTTTCTGATATTTTATTTACAGTATATAAAATTTATTTGGTGTACTTAGTTAATATAATATGTACAATATATGAAATATATTTACTGTACTTTTTGATATTTTATGTACAGTATATAAGATATAATTTTTGTCTTTTTGATATTTTACCTAAATTCTATAATATATATTTGTAGTTTTTAATATTTTACATAGAGTGTAATATATATTTACTGTCTTTTTTGATATTTTATTAACAGTATATAGTATACATTTGGTGTAATTTTTGATATTTTATATACAGTATATTAAATACAATTACGGTAGTTTTTTATAGTTTATTTACAGTATATATAACACATATTTGATGTACTTTTTGATGTTTTATGTACAGTATGTAATATATATTTACTGTAATATTTGATATTTTATTTACAGTATATAAAATGTATTTGGTGTACTTTTAGTTAATATTATATGTACAATATATGAAATATATTTACTGTACATAGTGATATTTTATGTACAGTATATAAGATATATTTGGTGTTCTTTTGATATTTTATGTAAATTATATAATATATATTTGGTGTAGTTTTTCATATTTTACATAGGGTGCGTAATATATATTTACTGTCGTTTTTCATATTTTATTTAGAGTATATAATATACATTTGGTGTAATTTTTGATATTTTATGTACAGTATATTAAATGTAATTTCTGTATTTTTTGATAGTTTATTTACAGTATATATAACACATGTTTGGTGTACTTTGTGATATTTTATGTACACTATGTAATATATATTTACTGTAGTTTTTGATATTTTTCTTACAGTATATAAAATGTATTTGGTGTACTTTTAGTTAATATTATATGTACAAAATATGAAATATATTTACTGTAAATTTTGATATTTTATGTACAGTATATATGGTATATTTGGTGTCCTTTTGTTATTTTATGTAAATTATATCATATATATTCGGTGTAGTTTGTGATATTTTACACAGGGAGTGCAATATATATTTACTGTACTTTTTGATATTTTATTTACAGTAAATGTTATACATTTGGTGTAATTTTTGATATTTTATTTACTGTATATTAAATATAATTACTGTAGTTTTTGATAGTTTATTTACAGTATATATAACACATATTTGGTGTACTTTTTGATATTTTATGTACACTTTGTAATATATATTTACTGTATTTTTGATATTTTATTTATAGTATATAATATATATTTGGTGTACTTTTGATATGTTATGTAAATTATATAATATATATTTGGTGTAGTTTTTGATATTTTACATAGGGTGCGTAATATAGATTTACTGTCCTTTTTCATATTTTATTTAGAGTATATGATATACATTTGGTGTAATTTTTTATATTTTCAATGCAGTATATTAAATGTAATTACTGTAGTTTTTGATAGTTTATTTACAGTACATATAACACATATTTGGTGTACTTTTTGATATTTTCTGTACAGTATGTAATATATATTTACTGTACTTTTTGATATTTTATTTACAGTATATAAAATATATTTGGTGAACTTTTAGTTAATATTATATGTACAATATATGAAATATATTTACTGAAATTTTTGATATTTTATGTACAGTCTATAAGATATATTTGGTGTACTTTTGATATTTTATGCATATTATATAATATATATTTGCAGTTTTTGATATTTTACATAGAGTGTAACATATACTCACTATACTTTTTGATATTTTTTTACAGTATATAATATACATTTGGTGTAAATTTTGATATTTGATGTACACTACATTAAATATAGTTACTGTAGTTTTTTATAGTTTATTTACAGTATATATAACACATATTTGGTGTACTGTTTGATATTTTATGTACAGTATGTAATACCTATTTACTGTACTTTTTGATATTTTATTTACACTATATAAAATGTATTTGGTGTACTTTTAGTTAATATTAAATGTACAGTATATGAAATATATTTACTGTACTTTTTGATATTTTATGTAGAGTATGTAAGATATATTTGGTGTCCTTTTGATATTTTGTGTACATTATATAATATATATTTGGTGTAGTTTGTGTTATTTTACATAGTGTGTGTAATATATATTTTCTGTACATTTTGATATTTTATTTACAGTATATAATATACATTTGGTGTAATTTTTGATATTTTATGTACAGTATATTCAATATAATTACTGTAGTTTTTGATAGTTTATTTACAGTATACATAACACATATTTGGTGTATTTTTTGATATTTTATGTACTGTATGTAATATATATTTACTGAACATTTTGATATTTTATTTACAGTATATAAAATGTACTTATTGTACTTTTAGTTAATATTGTATGTACAATATTTGAAATATATTTAATGTACTTGATATTTTATGAACAGTATATAAGATACATTTGGTGTCCTTTTGATATGTTATGTATATTCTATAATATATATTTGGTGTAGTTTTTGATATTTTACATAGGGTGTGTCATATATATTAACTGTACTTTTTGATATTTTATTTACAGTATATAATATACATTTGGTGTAATTTTTGATATTTTATTTACAGTATATTAATTATAATTACTGCAGTTTTTGATAGTTTATTTACAGTATATATAACACATATTTGGTGTACTTTTTGATATTTTATGTACTGTATGTAATATATATTTACTGTAAATTTTGATATGTTATTTACAGTATATAAAATGTATTCGGTGTACTTTTAGTTAATATTATATGTACAATATATGAAATATATTTACTGTACATTTTGATATTTTATGTACAGTATATAAGGTATATTTGGTGTCCTTTTGATATTTTATGTAAATTATATAATATATATTTGGTGTAGTTTGTGATATTTTACATAGGGTGTGTAATATATATTTACTGTACTTTTTGATATTTTATTTACTGTAAATAATATACATTTGGTGTAATTTTTGATATTTTATTTATATTATATTAAATATAATTACTGTAGCTTTTGATAGTTTATTTAGGGTATATATGAAACATATTTGGTGTACTATTTGTTATTTTATGAACAGTATGTAATATATATTTGCTGTACTTTTTGATATTTAATTTACAGTATATAAAATGTATTTGGTGTACTTTTAGTTAATGTTACATGTACAATATATGAAATATATTTACTGTACTTTTTGATATTTTACGTACAGTATATAAGATATATTTGTTGTCCTTTTAATATTTTATGTAAATTTATAATATATATTTGGTGTAGATTGCGATATTTTACATGTGGTGTGTAATATATATTTACTGTATTTTTGATATTTTATTTACAGTAAATAACGTACATTTGGTGTAATTTTTGATATTTTATGTACAGTATATTAAATATAATTACTGTAGTTTTTGACAGTTTATTTAGAGTATATATAACACATATTTGGTGTACTTTTTGATGTTTTATGTACAGTATGTAATATATATTTACTGTAATTATTGATAATTTATTTACAGTATATAAAATGTATTCGGTGTACTTTTAGTTAATATTATATGTACAATATATGAAATATATTTACTGTACATTTTGATATTTTAAGTACAGTATATAAGATAACTTTGGTGTCCTTTTGATATTTTATGTAAATTATATAATATATATTTGGTGTAGTTTGTGATGTTTTACATAGGTTGTGTAATATATATTTACTGTACCTTTTGGTATTTTATTTGCAGTATATTATACATTTGGTGTAATTTTTTATATTTTATGTACAGTATATTAAATATAATTATTGTAGTTTTTGATAGTTTATATACAGTATATATAACACATATTTGGTGTACTTTTTGATATTGTATGTACAGTATGTAATATATATTCACTGTAATTTTCGATATTTTATTTACACTATATAAAATGTATTTGGTGTACTTTTAGTAAATATTATATATACAATATATGAAATATATTCACTGTACTTTTTGATATTTTATGTACAGTATATAAGATATATTTGGTGTCCTTTTGATATTTTATGTAAATTATATAATATATATTTGGTGTATATTGTGATATTTTACATATGGAGTGTAATACATATTTACTGTCCTTTTTGATATTTTATTTACACTATATAAAATGTATTTGGTGTACTTTTAGTTAGGATTATATGTAAAATATATGAAATACATTTACTGAATTTTTGATATTTTATGTACTCTATATAAGATATATTTGGGGTCCTTTTGATATTTTATGTAAATTATATAATATATATTTGGTGTAGATTGTGATATTTTACATATGGTGTGTAATATATATTTACTATAATTTTTGAAATTTTCTTTACACTAAATAAAATGTGTTTGGTGTACTTTTAGTTAATATTATATGTACAATATATGAAATATATTTACTGTACTTTTTGATATTTTATGTACAGTATATAAGATATATTTGGTGTCCTTTTGATATTTTATGTAATTTATATAATATATATTTGGTGTAGATTGTGATATTTTACATATGGTGTGTAATATATATTTACTGTACTTTTTGATATTTTATTTACAGTAAATAAAACACATTTGGTATAATTTTTGATATTTTATGTACAGTATATTAAATATAATTACTGTAGTTTTTGATAGTTCATTTAGAGTATATATAACACATATTTGGTGTACTATTTCATATTTTATGTACTGTATGTAATATATATTTACTGTAATTTTTGATATTTTATTTACAGTATATAAAATGTATTTGTTGTACATTTAGTTAATATTATATGTACAATATATGAAATATATTTTCTGTACATTTTGATATTTTATGTACAGTATGTAAGGTATATTTGGTGTCCTTTTCATATTTTATGTAAATTATATAATAAATATTTGGTGTAGTTTGTGATATTTTACATAGGGTGTGTAATATATATTTACTGTACTTTTTGATATTTTATTTACAGTAAATAATATACATTTGGTGTAATTTTTGATATTTCATTTACAGTATATTAAATATAATTACTGTAGCTTTTGATAGTTTATTTAGTGTACACATAACACATATTTGGTGTACTTTTTGTTATTTTATGTACAGTATGTAATATATATTTACTGTACTTTTTGATATTTAATTTACAGTATATAAAATGTATTTGGTGTACTTTTAGTTAATGTTATATGTACAATATATGAAATATATTTACTGTACTTTTTGATATTTTACGTACAGTATATAAGATATATT
This sequence comes from Pan paniscus, assembly GCF_029289425.2. Classification (NCBI taxonomy): domain Eukaryota; kingdom Metazoa; phylum Chordata; class Mammalia; order Primates; family Hominidae; genus Pan; species Pan paniscus. The sequence continues at coordinate 10,644,877 of NC_073263.2, read as the reverse complement.
TGGTGTCCTTTTAATATTTTATGTAAAGTATATAATATATATTTGGTGTAGATTTTGATATTTTACATATGGTGTGTAATATATATTTACTGTATTTTTGATATTTTATTTACAGTAAATAACGTACATTTGGTGTAATTTTTTATATTTTATGTACAGTATATTAAATATAATTACTGTAGTTTTTGATAGTTTATTTAGAGTATATATAACACATATTTGGTGTACTTTTTGATGTTTTATGTACAGTATGTAATATATATTTACTGTAATTTTTGATAATTTATTTACAGTATATAAAATGTATTTGGTGTACTTTTAGTTAATATTATATGTACAATATATGAAATACATTTACTGAAATTTTTGGTATTTTATGTACTGTATATAAGATATATTTGGGGTCCTTTTGATATTTTATGTAAATTATATAACATATATTTGGTGTTGATTGTGATATTTTACATATGGTATGTAATATATATTTACTATAAATTTGATATTTTATTTACAGTATATAAAATGTATTTGGTGTACTTTTAGTTAATATTATATGTACAATATATGAACTATATTTACTGTACTTTGTGATATTTTATGTACAGTATGTAAGATATAATTGGTGTCATTTTCATATTTTATGTAAATTATATAATGTATATTTGGTGTAGTTTTCGATATTTTACATAGGGTGTGTAGTATATATTTACTGCCTTTTTGATATTTTATTTACAGTATATATTATACATTTGGTGTAATTTTTGGCATTTTATGTACAGTATATTAAATATAATTACTGTAGGTTTTCATAGTTTATTTACAGTATATATAACACATATTTGGTGTACTTTTTGATATTTTATGTACATTATGTAATATATATTTACTGTACTTTTTGATATTTAATTTACAGTATATAAAATGTATTTGGTGTACTTTTAATTAATATTATATGTACAATATATGAAATATATTTACTGTATATTTTGGTACTTTATGTAGAATATATAAGGTATATTGGGTGTCCTTTTGATATTTTATGTAAATTACATTATATATATTTGGTGTAGTTTGTGATATTTTACATAGGGTTTGTAATATATATTTACTGTACTTTTTGGTATTTTATTTACAGTAAATAACATACATTTGGTGTAATTTTTGATATTTTATGTACAGTATATTAACATAATTAATGTAGTTTTTGATAGTTTATTTACAGTATATATAAAAAATATTTGGTGTACATTTTGATATTTTATGTACAGTATGTGATATATATTCACTGTAATATTTGATATTTTATTTACACTATAAAATGTATTTGGTGTACTTTTAGTTAATATTATATGTACAATATATGAAATATATTTACTGTAGTTTTTGATATTTTACGTACAGTATATAAGATATATTTGGTGTCTTTCCGATATTTTTTGTAAATTGTATAATAAATATTTCGTGTAACATTTGATATTTTACATAGGGTGTGTAATATATATTTACTGTATTTTGGATATTTTATTTACACTATATAATCTACATTTGGAGTAAATTTTGATATTTTATTTACAGTATATTAAATATAACTACTGTAGTTTTTGATAGTTTATTTACAGAATATATTCCACGTATTTGGTGTACTTATTGATATTTTATGTACAGTATGTAATATATATTTTCTGAACTTTTTGATAATTTATTTACAGTATATCAAATGTATTTGGAGTACTTTTAGTTAATATTATATGTACAATATATGAAATATATTTACAGTAATTTTTGATATTTTATTTACAGTATATAATATATATTTGGTGTACTTTTGATATTTTATGTAAATTATATAATATATATTTGGTGTAGTTTTTGATATTTTACATAGTGTGCGTAATATAGATTTACTGTCCTTTTTCATATTTTTTTTAGAGTATATGATATACATTTGGTGTAATTTTTGATATTTTATAGAGACTATATTAAATGAAATTACTGTAGTTTTTGATAGTTTATTTATAGTATATATAACACATATTTGGTGTACTTTTTGATATATTATGTACAGTATATAATATATATTTACTGTACTATTTGATATTTTATTTACACTATATAAAATATATTTGGTCTACTTTTAGTTAATATTATATGTACAATATGTGAAATATATTTACTGTACTTTTTGATATTTTAAGTACGGTGTATAAGATATATATGGTGTACATTTGATATTTCATGTAAATTATATAATATATATTTGCAGTTTTTGATATTTTACATAGAGTGTAATACATATTTACTCTCTTTTTCATATTTTTTTACAGTATATAATATACATTGGGTGTAATTTTTGATATTTTATGTACAGTATATTGAATATAATTACTGTAGTTTTGATAGTTTATTTAGAGTTTGTATAACACATATTTGGTGTACATTTTGATATTTTATGCACAGTATGTAATATATATTTACTGTACATTTTGATATTTTATTTACAGTATATAAAATGTATTTGGTGTACTTTTAGTTAATATTATACGTACAATATATGAAATATATTTACTGTACTTTTTGATATTTTATGTACAGTATATAAGATATATTTGGTGTCCTTTTGATATTTTATGTAAATTATATAACATATATTTGGTGTAGTTTCTAATATTTTACATAGGGTGTGTAATATATATTTACTGTCCTTTTTGATGTTTTTTTACAATATATAATATACATTTGGTGTAATTTTTGATATTTTATGTACAGTATATTAAATATAATTACAGTAGATTTTGATAGTTTATTCACCGTATATATAACACATATTTGGTGTACTTTTTGATATTTTATGTACAGTATGTATTATATATTTACTGTATTTTCTGATATTTTATTTACAGTATATAAAATGTATTTGGTGTAATTTTAGTTAATATTATATGTACAATATATGAAATATATTTACTGTAGTTTTTGATATTTTATGTACAGTATATAAGATATATTTGGTGTCCTTCCGATATTTTTTGTAAATCATATAATATATATTTGGTGTAATTTTTGATATTTTACTTAGGGTGTGTAATATATATTTACTGTATTTTCCATATTTTATTTACACTATATAATGCACATTTGGAGTAATTTTTGATATTTTATGTACAGTATATTAAATATAATTACTGTAGTTTTTGATAGTTTATTTACAGTATATGTAACACATATTTAGTGTACTTTTTGATATTTTAAGTACAGTATGTAAAATATATTTACTGTATGTTTTGATAGTTTATTTACAGTGTATAAAATGTGTTTGGTGTACTTTTAGATAATATTATATGTACAATATATGAAATATATATACTGTACATTTTGATATTTTATGTACACTATATAAGATATATTTGGTGTCCTTTTGATATTTTATGTAAATTATATAATATATATTTGGTGTAGTTTTTGATATTTTACATAGGGTGTGTAGTATATATTTACTGTATTTTTGATATTTTATTTGCAGTATATATTATACATTTGGTGTAATTTTAGGTGTTTTATGTACAGTATATTAAATATAATTACTGTAGATTTTGATAGTGTATTTACAGTATATATAACACATATTTGGTGTACTTTTTGATATTTTATGTACAGTATGTAATATATATTTACTGAACTTTTTGATATTTAATTTACAGTATATAAAATGTATTTGGTGTACTTTTAGTTAATATTATATGTGCAATATATGAAACATATTTACTGTACTTTTTGATATTTTAAGTAAAGTATATAACACATACTTGGTGTCCTTTTGATATTTTATGTAAATTATATAAGTTAAATTTGGTGTAGTTTTTGATATTTTACATAGGGTGTGTAATATATATTTACCGTCCTTTTTGATATTTTCTTTACACTATATAATATACATTTGGTGTTATTTTTGATATTTTATGTACAGTATATTAAATATAATTACTGTAGTTTTTGATAGTTTATTTACAGTATATATAACACATATTTGGTGTACATTTCGATATTTTATCTACAGTATGTAATATATATTTACTGAACATTTCGATATTTTATTTACAGTATATGAAATGTATTTGGTGTAGTTTTAGTTAATATTATATGTACAATATATGAAATATATTTACTCTACTATTTGATATTTTATATACAGTATATAAGATATATTTTGTGTACTTTTGATATTGTATGTAAATTATACAATATATATTTCGTGTAGTTTGTGATATTTTACATAGGTTGTGTAATATATATTTACTGTACTTTTTATATTTTATTTACAGTATATAATATACATTTGGTGTAATTTTTGATATTTTATGTACTGTATATTAAATATAGTTACTGTAGATTTTGATAGTTTATTTACAGTATATATAACACATATTTGGTGTACTTTTTGATATTTTATGTACAGTATGTAATATATATTTACTGTTATTTTGATATTTTATTTACAGTATATAAAATGTATTTGGTGTACTTTTAGTTATTATTATATGTACAATATAGGAAACATATATACTGTAATTTTTGATATTTTATGTACAGTATATAGGATATATTTGTTGGCCTACTCATATTTTATGTAAATTATATAATATATATTTGGTGTAGTTTTTGATATTTTTCATAGGGTGTGTCATATATATTTACTGTACATTTTGATATTTTATTTACAGTATATTATATGCATTTTGTTTAATTGTTGTATTTTATGTACAGTATATTAAATATAAATACTGCAGTTTTTGATAGTTTATTTACAGTATATATAGCACATCTTTTGTGTACTTTTTGATATTTTATGTACAGTATGTAACATATATTAACTGTACCTTTTGAAATTTTATTTACATTATACAAAATGTATTTGGTGTACTTTTAGTTAATATTATATGTACAATATATGAAATATATTTGCTGTACTTTTTGATATTTTATGTACAGTATATAACATATATTTGGTGTCCTTTTCATATTTTATGTGAAACATATAATATATATTTGGTGTAGTTTTTGATAATTTACATAGAGTGTAATATACATTTACTCTCCTTTTTCATATTTTATTAAGACTATATAATATACATTTGGTGTAATTTTTGATATTTTATATACAGTATATTCAATATAATTACTCTAGTTTTTGATAGTTTATTTACAGTATACATAAAACATATTTGGTCTACTTTTTGATATTTTATGTACAGTATGTGATATAATTACTGTACTTTTTGATATTTTATTTACAGTATATAAAATGTATTTGGTGTACTTTTAGTTAATATTATATATACAGTATATGAAATACATTTACTGTACTTTTGATATTTTATGTACAGTATATAAGATATATTTGGTGTCCTTTTGATATTTTATGTAAATTATATAATATATATTCGGTGTAGTTTTTGATATTTTACATAGGGTGTGTCGTATATATTTACTGTCCTATTTGATATTTTATTTACAGTTTATATTATACATTGAGTGTAATTTTTGAGATTTTATGTACACTATATTATATATAATTACTGTAGTTTCTGATAGTTTATTTAGAGTATATATAACACATATTTGGTGTACTTTTTGATATTTTATGTACAGTATGTAATATATATTTACTGTGTTTTGATATTTAATTTACAGTTTATAAAATGTATTTGGTGTACTTTTAGTTAATATTATATGTACAATATTTGAAATATATTTACTGTACTTTTTGATATTTTACGTACAGTATATAATATATATTTGGTGTAGTTCTGATATTTTATGTAAATTATATAATATATATTTGGTGTAGTTTTTGTTATTTTACATAGAGTGTTATATATATTTACTGTTCTTTTTCATATTTTATTTAGTGTATATAATATACATTTGGTGTAATATTTGATATTTTATGTACAGTACATTAAATAAAATTACTGTAGTTTGTGATTTTTTTTACAGTATATATAACACATATTTGGTGTACTTTTTGATATTTTACTTACAGTATGTAATATAAATTTACAGTATTATTTGATATTTTTTTACAGAATATAAATTGTATTTCGTGTACTTTTAGTTAATATTATATATACAATATATGAAATATAGTTACTGTACATTTTGATATTTTATGTACAGTATATAAGATATATTTGGTGTCCTTTTGATATTTTATGTAAATTATATAATATATATTTGGTGTAGTTTTTGATATTTTACATAGGTTGTGTATTATATATTTACTGTCCTTTTTGACAGGTTATATACAATTTACAATATACATTTGGTGTAATTTTTGATATTTTATGTACATTATATTAAATATAATTTCTGTAGATTTTGATAGTTTATTTACAGTATATGTAACACATATTTGGTGTACGTTTTGATATTTTATGTACAGTATGTAATATATATTTACTGTACTTTTTGATATTTTATTTTCAGTATAAAAATGTATTTGGTGTACTTATGGTTAATCTTATATGTACAATATTTGAAATATATTTACTGTACTTTTTGATATTTTTTTGTACAGTATATAATGTATATTTGGTATCCTTTTGATATTTTATGTAAATAATATAATATATATTTGGTGTAGTTTTTCATACTTTACATAGGGTGTAATATATATTTACTGTCCTTTTTCATATTTTATTTAGAGTATATAATATACATTTGGTGTAATTTTTGATATTTTATGTACAGTATATTAAATATAATTACTGTAGTTTTTGACAGTTTATTTACAGTATATATAACACATATTTGGTGTACTTTTTGATATTTTATGTACAGTATGTAATACCTATTTACTGTACTTTTTGAAATATTATTTACAGTATATAAAATGTATTTGGTGTACTTTTAGTTAATATTATATGTACAATATATGAAATATATTTACTGTACATTTTGATATTTTATGTACAGTATATAAGATATATTTGGTGGCCTTTTGATATATTATATAAATTATATAATATATATTTGATGTAGTTTTTGATATTTTACATAGGGTGTGTCATATATATTTACTTTCTTTTTGATATATTATTTGCAGTATGTAATATACATTTGGTGTAGTTTTTGATATTTTATGTACAGAATATTATATATAATTACTGTAGTTTTGACAGTTTTTTTACAGGATATATAACACATATTTGGTGTGCTTTTTGATATATTATGTACAGTATGTAATATATATTTACTGTACTTTTTGATATTTTAGTTACAGTATATAAAATGTATTTGGTGGATTTTAGTTAATATATGCACAATATATGAAATGTATTTACTGTACTTTTTGATATTTTATGTACAGTATATAAGATATCTTTGGTGTCCTTTTGATATTTTATGTAAATTATATAATATATATTTGGTGTAGTTTTTGATATTTTACATAGGGTGTGTAGTATATATTTCCTGTCTTTTTGATATTTTATTTACAGTATATAATATACATTTGGAGTATTTTTTGATATTTTATGTACAGTATATTAAATATAGGTACTGTAGTTTTTGATAGTTAATTTACAGTATATATAACACATATTTGGTGTACTTTTTGATATCCTTAGGACATTATGTAATATATATTTACTGTACTTTTTGATAACTCATTTACAGTATATAAAATATATTTGGTGTACTTTTAGTTAATATTATATATACAATATATAAAATATTGTTACTGTACATTTTGAAATTTTATGTACAGTATATAAGATATATTTGGTGTCCTTTTGATATTTTATGTAAATTATATAATATAAATTTGGTGTAGTTTTTGACATTTTACATAGGGTGTGTCGTATATATTTACTGTCCTATTTGATATTTTATTTACAGTTTATATTATACATTTGGTGAAATTTTTGATATTTTATGTACACTATATTAAATATAATTACTGTAGTTTCTGATAGTTTATTTAGAGTATATATAACACATATCTGGTGTACTTTTTGATATTCTATGTACAGTATGTAATATATATTTACTGTGTTTTGATATTTTATTTACAGTATATAAAATGTATTTGGTGTACATTTAGTTAATATTATATGTACAATATATGAAATATATTTACTGTACTTTTTGATATTTTATGTACGGTATATAATATATATTTGGTGTACATCTGATATTTTATGTAAATTATATAATATATATTTGGTGTAGTTTTTGATATTTTACATAGTGTGTAATGTATATTTACTGTCCTTTTTCATATTTTATTTAGTGTATATAATATACATTTGGTGTAATTTTTGATATTTTATGTACAGTATATTAAATAAAATTACTGTAGTTTGTGATAGTATTTTACAGTATATATAACACATATTTGGTGTACTTTTTGATATTTTATGTACAGTATGTAATATACATTTACAGTAGTTTTTGATATTTTATTTACAGTATATAAAATGTATCTGTTGTACTTTTAGTTAATATTATATGTACAATATATGAAATATATTTACTGTACTTTTTGATATTTTATGTACAGTATATAAGATATATTTGGTGTCCTTTTGATATTTTATGTAAATAATATAATATATATTTGGTGTAGTTTTTGATATTTTACATAGGCTGTGTAGTATATATTTACTGTAATTTTTGACAGTTTATTTACAATTTATAATATACATGTGGTGTAATTTTTGATATTTAATATACATTATATTAAATATAATTTCTGTAGATTTTTATAGTTTATTTACAGTACATATAACACATATCTGGTGTACTTTTTGATATTTTATGTACAGAATGTAATATATATTTACTGTATTTTTGACATTTTATTTTCACTATAAAAATGTATTTGCTGTAATTTTAGTTAGTCTTATATGTACAATATTTGAAATATATTTTCTGTTCTTTTTGATATTTTTTTGTACAGTATATAAGATATATTTGGTGGCCTTTTGATATTTTATGTAAATTATATAATATATATTTGGTGTAGTTTTGATATTTTACAAAAGGCGTGTAGTATATATTTACTGTACTTTTTGATATTTTATTTACAGTAAATAATATACATGTGGTGTAATTTTTGATATTTTATGTACAGTATATTAAATATAATTACTGTAGTTTTTGATAGTTTATTTACAGTATATATAACACATATTTGGTGTAATTTTTGAAATTTTATATACAGTATGTAATATATATTTACTGTACTTTTTGATATATTATTTACAGTATATAAAATGTATTTGGTTTACTTTTAGTTATTATTATTTGTACAATATATGAAATATATATACTGTATCTTTTGATATTTTATGTACAGTATATAAGATATATTTGGTGTCCTTTTGATATTTTATGTAAATTATATAATATATATTTGATGTAGATTGTGATATTTTACATATGGTGTGTAATATATATTTACTGTACTTTTTGGTATTTTCTTTACAGTAAATGATATACATTTGGTGTAATTTTTGATATTTTATGTACAGTATATTAAATATAATTACTGTAGTTTTTGATAGTTTATTTACATTATATAACACACATTTGGTGTACTTTTTGATATTTTATTTATAGTAAATAATATACTTTTGGTGTAATTTTTGATATTTTATGTACAGTATATTATATATAATTACTGTAGTTTTTGATAGTTTATTTACAGTATATATAACACATATTTGGTGTACTTTTTTATATTTTATGTACTGTATGTAATATATATTTACTGTACTTTTTGATATTTTATTTACACTATATAAAATGTATTTGGTGTACTTTTAGTTAATATTATATGTACAATATATGAAATATATTTACTGTACATGTTGATATTTTATGTACAGTATATTAGATATATTTGGTGTCCTTTTGATATTTTATGTAAATTATATAATGTATATTTGGAGTAGATTTTGATATTTTACATATGGTGTGTAATATATATTTACTGTAATTTTGGTATTTTATTTACAGTAAATGATATACATTTGGTGTAATTTTTGATATTTTATGTACAGTATATTAAATATAATTACTGTAGTTTTTGATAGTTTATTTACATTATATAACACACATTTGGTGTACATTTTGATATTTTATGTTCAGTATGTAGTATATATTCACTGTAATTTTTCATATTTTATTTACACTATATAAAGTTTTTTGGTGTACTTTTAGTTAATATTATATGTACAATATATGAAATATATTTACTGTACTTTTTGATATTTTATGTACAGTATATAGGATATATTTGGTGTCCTTTTGATATTATATGTAAATTATATAATATATATTTGGTGTAGATTGTGATATTTTACATATGGTGTGTAATATATATTTACTGTACTTTTTGAAAGTTTATTTACACTATATAAAATGTATTTGGGGTACTTTTAGTTAATATTATATGTACAATATATGAAATATATTTACTGTATTTTTGATATTTTATGTACAGTATATAAGATATGTTTGGTGTCCTTTTGATATTTTATGTAAATTATATAATATATATTTGGTGTAGATTGTGATATTTTTCATATGGTGTGTAATATATATTTACTGTACATTTTGATATTTTATTTACAGTAAATAATATACATTTGGTGTAATTTTTGATATTTTATGTACAGTATATTAAATTTAATTACTGTAGATTTTGATAGTTTATTTACAGCGTATATAACACATATTTGTTGTAGTATTTGATATTTTATGTACAGTATGTAATATATATTCACTGTAATTTTTGATATTTTATTTACACTATATAAAATGTATTTGGTGTACTTTTAGTAAATATTATATGTGCAATATATGAAATATATTTACTGTACTTTTTGGTATTTTATGTACAGTATATAAGTTACATTTGGTGTACTTTTGATATCTTATGAAAATTATATAATATATATCTGGTGTAGATTGTGATATTTTACATATGGTGTGTAATATATATTTACTGCACTTTGTGATATTTTATTTACTGTAAATAACATACATTTGGTGTAATTTTTTATATTTTATGTACAGTATATTAAATATAATTGCTGTAGTTTTTGATAGTTTATTTAGAGTATATATAACACATATTTGGTGTACTTTTTGATAATATATGTACAGTATGTAATATATAGTTACTGTAATTTTTGATATTTTATTTACACTATATAAAATGTATTTGGTGTACTTTTAGTTAATATTATATGTACAATATATGAAATATATTTACTGTACTTTTTGATATTTTATGTACAGGATATAAGATATATTTGGTGTCCTTTTGATATTTATTGTAAATTTTATAATATATATTTGGTGTAGTTTTTGATATTTTACATAGTGTGTGTCATATATATTCACTGTCCTTTTTGATATTTTATTTACGGTATATAATATACATTTGGTGTGATTTTTGATATTTTATGTACAGTATATTAAATATAATTACTGTAGTTTTTGATAGTTTACAGTATATATAACACATATTTGGTGCACTTTTTGATATTTTATGTACAGTATGTAATATATATTTACTGTAATTTTTGATATTTTATATAGAGTATATAAAATGTATTTGGTGTACTTTTAGTTAATATTATATGCACAATATATGAAATATATTTACTGTACATTTTGATATTTTATGTACAGTATATAAGATATATTTGGGGTACTTTTGATATTTTATGTAAATTATGTAATATATATTTGTTGTAGATTGTGATATTTTACATAAGGTGTGTAATATATATTTACTGTACTTTTTGATATTTTATTTACAGTACATAATATACATTTGGTGTAATTTTTGATATTTTATGTACGGAATATTAAATATAATTACTGCAGATTTTATAGTTTATTTACAGTATATATAACACATATTTGGTGTACTTTTTGATATTTTATGTACAGTATGTAATACATATTTACTGTAATTTTTGATATTTTATTTAGAGTATATAAAATGTATTGGGTGTACTTTTAGTTAATATTATATGTACAATATATGAAATATATTTACTGTAATTTTTGATATTTTATGTACAGTATATAAGATATTTGGTGTCCTTTTGATATTTTATGTAAATTATATAATATATATTTGGTGTAGATTGTGATATTTTACATGTGGTGTGTAATATATATTTACTGTACTTTTTGATATTTTATTTACAGTATATAATATACATTTGGTGTAATATTTGATATTTTATGGACAGTACATTAAATATAATTAGTGTAGTTTTTCAAAGTTTATTTACAGTATATATAACACATATTTGGGGTACTTTGTGATATTTTATTTACAGTATGTAATGTATATTTACTGTACTTTTTGATATTTTATTTACAGTATATAAAATGTATTTGGTGTACTTTTAGTTAATATTATATGTACAATATATGAAATATATTTCCTGTACATTTTGATATTTTATGTACAGTATATAAGATATATTTGGTGTCCTTTTGATATTTTATGTAAATTATATAATATATATTTGGTGTAGTTTTTGATATTTTACATAGGGTGTGTAGTATATATTTCCTGTCCTTTTTGATATTTTATTTACAGTAAATAATATACATTTGGTGTAATTTTTGATATTTTATTTAGAGTATATTAAATATAATTACTGTAGTTTTTGATAGTTTATTTACAGTATATATAACACATATTTGGTGTACTTTTTGATATTTTATGTACAGTATGTAATATATATTTACTGTAATTTTTGATATTTTATTTACAGTATATAAAATGTTTTTGGTGTACTTTTAGTTAATATTTTATGTACAATATATGAAAGATATTTACTGTACTTTTTGACATTTTATGTACAGTATATAAGATATATTTGGTGTCCTTTTTATATTTTATTTAAATTATATAATATATATTTGGTGTAGTTTGTGATAATTTACATAGGGTGTGTAATATATATTTACTGTACTTTTTGATATTTTATTTACAGTATATTATACATTTGGTGTAATTTTTGATATTTTATGTACAGTATCTTAAATATAATTATTGTAGTTTTTGATAGTTTATTTACAGTATATATAACACATATTTGGTGTACTTTTTGATATTTTATTTACAGTATATAATATTCATTTGGTTTAAATTTTGATATTTTATGTGCAGTATATTAAATATAATTACAGTAGTTTTTGATAGTTTATGTACACTATATATAACACATATTTGGTGTACTTTTTGATATTTTATGTACAGTATGTAATATATATACTATAGTATTTGATAATTTATTTACAGTATATAAAATTTATTTGGTGTTCTTTTAGTTAATATTATATGTACAATATATGAAATAAATTTACTGTAAGTTTTGAAATTTTATGTACAGTATAGAAGGTACATTTGGTGTCCTTTTGATATTTTATGTAAATTATATAATATATATTTGGTGTAGATTGAGATATTTTACATATGGTGTGTAATATATATTTACTATTCCTTTTGATATTTTATTTACAGTATATAATGTACATTTGGTGTAATATTTGATATTTTATGTACTGTATATTAAATATAATTACTGTAGTTTTTCATAGTTTATTAACAGTATATATAACACATATTTGGGGTACTCTTGATATTTTATGTACAGTATGTAATATATATTTACTGTACATTTTGATATTTTATTTATAATATATAAAATGTATTTGGTGTACTTTCAGTTAATATTATATGTACAATATATGAAATATACATCCTGTACATTTTGATATTTTATGAACAGTATATAAGATATATTTGGTGTCCATTTGTTATTTTATGTAAATTATATAATATATATTTGGTGTAGTTTTTGATATTTTACAGAGGGTGTGTAGTATATATTTACTGTCCTTTTTGATATTTTATTTACAGTATATAGTATACATTTGGTGTAATTTTTGATATTTTATATACAGTATATTAAATATAATTACTGTAGTTTTTGATAGTTTATTTACAGTATATATAACACATATTTGGTTTACTATTTTATATTTTATGAACTGTATTTAATATATATTTACTGTACTTTTTGATATTTTATTTACACTATATAAAATGTATTTGGTGTACTGTTAGTTAATATTATATGTACAATATATGAAATATATTTACTGTACTTTTTGACATTTTATGTACAGTATATAAGATATATTTGGTGTACTTTTCATATTTTATGTAAATTATATAATATATATTTTGTGTAGATTGTGATATTTTACATATGGTGTGTAATATATATTTACTGCACTTTATGATATTTTATTTACAGTATATAATATACATTTGGTGTAATTTTTCATATTTTATGTACAGTACATTAAATATAATTACTGTAGAATTTATAGTATATTTACAGTATATATAACACATATTTGGTGTAATTTTTGATATTTTATGTACAGTATGTAATACATATTTACTGTACTTTTGGATATTTTATTTACAGTATATAAAATGTATTTTGTGTACTTTTAGTTAATATTATATGTACAATATATGAAATACATTTACTGTAATTTTTGATATTTTATGTACAGTACAAAAGATATATTTGGTGTCCTTTTGATATTTTATGTAAATTATATAATATATATTTGGTGTAGTTATTGATATTTTACATAGGGTGTGTAATATATATTTACTGTACTATTGATATTTTATTTACAGTACATAATATTCATTTGGTGTAATTTTTGATATTTTATGTACAGTATATTAAATATAATTACAGTAGTTTTTGATAGTTTATGTACAGTATATATAACAAAAATTTGGTGTACATTTTGATATTTTATGTACAGTATGTAATATATATTTACTGTACTTTTTGATATTTTATTTACAGTATATAAAATGTATTTGGCGTACTTTTAGTTAATATTATATATACAATGTATGAAATATATTTAGTGTACTTTTTGATATTTATGTACAGTACATAACATATATTTGCTGTCGTTTTGATATTTTATGTAAATTATATAATATATATTTTGTGTGGTTTTTGATATTTTACATAGGGTGTGTAGTATATATTTACTGTCCTTTTTGATATTTTATTTACAGTTTATATTATACATTTGGTGTAATTTTTGATATTTTATGTACAGTATATTAAATATAAGTACTGTAGTTTTTGATAGTTTATTAACAGTATATATAACACATATTTGGTGTACTTTTTGATATTTTATGTACAGTATGTAATACATATTTGCTGTACTATTTGATATTTTATTTACACTATATAAAATGTATTTGGTGTACTTTTAGTTAATATTATATGTACAATATATGAAATATATTTCCTGTACATTTTGATATTTTATGTACAGTATATAAGATATATTTGGTGTCCTTTTGATATTTTATGTAAATTATATAATATATATTTGGTGTAGTTTTTGATATTTTACATAGGGTGTGTAGTATATATTTCCTGTCCTTTTTGATATTTTATTTACAGTAAATAATATACATTTGGTGTAATTTTTGATATTTTATTTAGAGTATATTAAATATAAATTACTGTAGTTTTTGATAGTTTATTTACAGTATATATAACACATATTTGGTGTACTTTTTGATATTTTATGTACAGTATGTAATATATATTTACTGTAATTTTTGATATTTTATTTACAGTATATAAAATGTTTTTGGTGTACTTTTAGTTAATATTATATGTACAATATATGAAAGATATTTACTGTACTTTTTGACATTTTATGTACAGTATATAGGATATATTTGGTGTCCTTTTTATATTTTATTTAAATTATATAATATATATTTGGTGTAGTTTGTGATAATTTACATAGGGTGTGTAATGTATATTTACTGTACTTTTTGATATTTTATTTACAGTATATTATACATTTGGTGTAATTTTTGATATTTTATGTAAAGTATCTTAAATATAATTATTGTAGTTTTTGATAGTTTATTTACAGTATATATAACACATTTTTGGTGTACTTTTTGATATTTTATTTACAGTATATAATATTCATTTGGTTTAAATTTTGATATTTTATGTGCAGTATATTAAATATAATTACAGTAGTTTTTGATAGTTTATGTACTCTATATATAACACATATTTGGTGTACTTTTTGATATTTTATGTACAGTATGTAATATATATATACTATAGTATTTGATAATTTATTTACAGTATATAAAATTTATTTGGTGTTCTTTTAGTTAATATTATATGTACAATATATGAAATAAATTTACTGTAAGTTTTGAAATTTTATGTACAGTATAGAAGGTACATTTGGTGTCCTTTTGATATTTTATGTAAATTATATAATATATATTTGGTGTAGATTGAGATATTTTACATATGGTGTGTAATATATATTTACTATTCCTTTTGATATTTTATTTACAGTATATAATGTACATTTGGTGTAATATTTGATATTTTATGTACTGTATATTAAATATAATTACTGTAGTTTTTCATAGTTTATTAACAGTATATATAACACATATTTGGGGTACTCTTGATATTTTATGTACAGTATGTAATATATATTTACTGTACATTTTGATATTTTATTTATAATATATAAAATGTATTTGGTGTACTTTCAGTTAATATTATATGTACAATATATGAAATATACATCCTGTACATTTTGATATTTTATCAACAGTATATAAGATATATTTGGTGTCCATTTGTTATTTTATGTAAATTATATAATATATATTTGGTGTAGTTTTTGATATTTTACAGAGGGGGTGTAGTATATATTTACTGTCCTTTTTGATATTTTATTTACAGTATATAGTATACATTTGGTGTAATTTTTGATATTTTATATACAGTATATTAAATATAATTACTGTAGTTTTTGATAGTTTATTTACAGTATATATAACACATATTTGGTTTACTATTTTATATTTTATGAACTGTATTTAATATATATTTACTGTACTTTTTGATATTTTATTTACACTATATAAAATGTATTTGGTGTACTGTTAGTTAATATTATATGTACAATATATGAAATATATTTACTGTACTTTTTGACATTTTATGTACAGTATATAAGATATATTTGGTGTACTTTTCATATTTTATGTAAATTATATAATATATATTTTGTGTAGATTGTGATATTTTACATATGGTGTGTAATATATATTTACTGCACTTTATGATATTTTATTTACAGTATATAATATACATTTGGTGTAATTTTTCATATTTTATGTACAGTGTATTAAATGTAATTACTGTAGAATTTATAGTATATTTACAGTATATATAACACATATTTGGTGTAATTTTTGATATTTTATGTACAGTATGTAATACATATTTACTGTACTTTTGGATATTTTATTTACAGTATATAAAATGTATTTTGTGTACTTTTAGTTAATATTATATGTACAATATATGAAATACATTTACTGTAATTTTTGATATTTTATGTACAGTATAAAAGATATATTTGGTGTCCTTTTGATATTTTATGTAAATTATATAATATATATTTGGTGTAGTTATTGATATTTTACATAGGGTGTGTAATATATATTTACTGTACTATTGATATTTTATTTACAGTACATAATATTCATTTGGTGTAATTTTTGATATTTTATGTACAGTATATTAAATATAATTACAGTAGTTTTTGATAGTTTATGTACAGTATATATAACAAAAATTTGGTGTACATTTTGATATTTTATGTACAGTATGTAATATATATTTACTGTACTTTTTGATATTTTATTTACAGTATATAAAATGTATTTGGCGTACTTTTAGTTAATATTATATATACAATGTATGAAATATATTTAGTGTACTTTTTGATATTTATGTACAGTACATAACATATATTTGCTGTCGTTTTGATATTTTATGTAAATTATATAATATATATTTTGTGTGGTTTTTGATATTTTACATAGGGTGTGTAGTATATATTTACTGTCCTTTTTGATATTTTATTTACAGTTTATATTATACATTTGGTGTAATTTTTGATATTTTATGTACAGTATATTAAATATAAGTACTGTAGTTTTTGATAGTTTATTAACAGTATATATAACACATATTTGGTGTACTTTTTGATATTTTATGTACAGTATGTAATACATATTTGCTGTACTATTTGATATTTTATTTACACTATATAAAATGTATTTGGTGTACTTTTAGTTAATATTATATGCACAATATATGAAATATATTTACTGTACTTTTTGATATTTTATGTACAGTATATAAGATATATTTGGCGTACTTTTTATATTTTATGTAAATTATGTAATATATATTTGGTGTAGATTGTGATATTTTACATATGGTGTGTAATATATATTTACTGTACTTTTTGATATTTTATTTACAGTACATAATATACATTTGGTGTAATTTTTGATATTTTATGTACGGAATATTAAATATAATTACTGCAGATTTTATAGTTTATTTACAGTATATATAACACATATTTGGTGTACTTTTCGATATTTTATGTACAGTATGTAATACATATTTACTGTAATTTTTGATATTTTATTTAGAGTATATAAAATGTATTGGGTGTACTTTTAGTTAATATTATATGTACAATATATGAAATATATTTACTGTAATTTTTGATATTTTATGTACAGTATATAAGATATTTGGTGTCCTTTTGATATTTTATGTAAATTATATAATATATATTTGGTGTAGATTGTGATATTTTACATGTGGTGTGTAATATATATTTACTGCACTTTTTGATATTTTATTTACAGTATATAATATACATTTGGTGTAATATTTGATATTTTATGGACAGTACATTAAATATAATTAGTGTAGTTTTTCAAAGTTTATTTACAGTATATATAAAACATATTTGGGGTACTTTGTGATATTTTATTTACAGTATGTAATATATATTTACTGTACTTTTTGATATTTTATTTACAGTATATAAAATGTATTTGGTGTAATTTTAGTTAATATTATATGTACAATATATGAAATATATTTCCTGTACATTTTGATATTTTATGTACAGTATATAAGATATATTTGGTGTCCTTTTGATATTTTATGTAAATTATATAATATATATTTGGTGTAGTTTTTGATATTTTACATAGGGTGTGTAGTATATATTTCCTGTCCTTTTTGATATTTTATTTACAGTAAATAATATACATTTGGTGTAATTTTTGATATTTTATTTAGAGTATATTAAATATAATTACTGTAGTTTTTGATAGTTTAATTACAGTATATATAACACATATTTGGTGTACTTTTTGATACTTTATGTACAGTATGTAATATATATTTACTGTAATTTTTGATATTTTATTTACAGTATATAAAATGTTTTTGGTGTACTTTTAGTTAATATTATATGTACAATATATGAAAGATATTTACTGTACTTTTTGACATTTTATGTACAGTATATAAGATATATTTGGTGTCCTTTTTATATTTTACTTAAATTATATAATATATATTTGGTGTAGTTTGTGATAATTTACATAGGGTGTGTAATATATATTTACTGTACTTTTTGATATTTTATTTACAGTATATTATACATTTGGTGTAATTTTTGATATTTTATGTACAGTATCTTAAATATAATTATTGTAGTTTTTGATAGTTTATTTACAGTATATATAACACATATTTGGTGTACTTTTTGATATTTTATTTACAGTATATAATATTCATTTGGTTTAAATTTTGATATTTTATGTGCAGTATATTAAATATAATTACAGTAGTTTTTGATAGTTTATGTACACTATATATAACACATATTTGGTGTACTTGTTGATATTTTATGTACAGTATGTAATATATATTTGGTGTACTTTTGATATTTTATGTAAATTATATAATATATATTTGGTGTAGTTTTTGATATTTTACATAGAGTGTAATATATATTTACTGTACTTTTTGATATATTATTTAGAGTGTATAATATACATTTGGTGTAATTTTTGATATATTATGAGCAGTATAATAAATATAATTACTGAAGGTTTTGATAGTTTATTTACAGTATATATAACACATATTTGGTGTACTTTTTGATATTTTATGTACAGTAGATAATATATACTTACTGTAATTTTTTATATTTTATTTACAGTATGTAAAATGTATTTGGTGTAATTTTAGTTAATATTATATGTACAATATATGAAATATATTTACTGTACTGTTTGATATTTTATGTACAGTATATAATATATACTTACTGTAAATTTTTATGTTTTATTTACAGTATGTAAAATGTATTTGGTGTACTTTTAGTTAATATTATATGAACAATATATGAAATATATTTACTGTACTTTTTGATATTTTATGTACAGTATATAATATATATTTGGTGTACTTTTGATACTTTATGTAAATTATATAATATATATTTGGTGTAGATTTTCATATTTTACATAGAGTGTGAAATATATATTTACTGTACTTTTTGATATTTTATTTACAGTATAGTATACAATTGGTGTAATTTTTGATATTTTATGTACAGTATATTAAATATAATTATTGTAGTTTTTGATAGTTCATTTACAGTATATATAACACATATTTGGTGTACTTTTTGATATTTTATGTACAGCATATAAGATATACTTGGTGTCCTTTTGATATTTATTGTAAATTATATAATATATATTTGGAGTAGTTTTTGATATTTTACATAGTGTGTGTCATATATATTCACTGTCCTTTTTGATATTTTATTTACGGTATATAATATACATTTGGTGTGATTTTTGATATTTTATATACAGTATATTAAATATATTTACTGTACTTTTTGATAGTTTACAGTATATATAACACATATTTGGTGTACATTTTGATATTTTATGTACAGTATGTAATATATATTTAGTGTAATTTTTGATATTTTATTTACACTATATAAAATGTATTTGGTGTACTTTTAGTTAATATCATATTTACAATATATGAAATATATTTACTGTACTTTTTGATATTTTATGTACAGTATATAAGATATATTTGGTGTCCTTTTGATATTTTATGTAAATTATATAATATATATTTGGTGTAGTTTTTGATATTTTACATAGGGTGTGTAGTATGTATTTACTGTCCTTTTTGATATTTTATTTACAGTATATAATTTATATTTGGTGTAATTTTTGATAATTTATATACAGTACATTGAATATAATTACTGTAGTTTTTGATAATTACAGTATATACAACACATATTTGGTGTACTTTTTGATATTTTATGTACAGTATGTAATATATATTTACTGTAATTTTTGATATTTTATTAAAAGTATATAAAATGTATTTGTTGTACTTTTAGTTAATATTATATGTACAATATATGAAATATATTTACTGTAGTTTTTGATATTTTACGTACAGTATATAAGATATATTTGTTGTCCTTCCGATATTTTTTGTAAATTATATAATATATATTTGGTGTAAATTTGGATATTTTACATAGGGTGTGTAATATATATTTACTGTATTTTGGATATTTTATTTACACCATATAATGTACATTTGGAGTAATTTTTGATATTTTATGAACAGTATATTGAATATAATTAGTGTAGATTTTGATGGTTTATTTACAGTATATATAACACATATTTGGTGTACTTTTTGATATTTTATGTACAGTATGTAATGTATATTTAGTGTACCTTCTAATATTTTATTTACAGTATATAAAATGTATTTGGTGTACTTTTAGTTAATATTATATGTACAATATTTGAAATATATTTACTGTAGTTTTGATATTTTATGTACAGTATATAAGATATATTTGGTGACCTTTTGATATTTGTTGTAAATTATATAATATATATTTGTTGTAGTTTTTGATATTTTACATAGTATGTGTCATATATATTCTCTGTCCTTTTTGATATTTTATTTACAGTATATAATATACATTTCTGTGACTTTGATATTTTATGTACAGTATATTAAATATAATTACTGTAGTTTTTGATAGTTTACAGTATATATAACACATATTTGGTGTACTTTTTGATATTTTATGTACAGTATGTAATATATATTTACTGTAATTTTTGATATTTTATTTACACTATATCAAATGTATTTGGTGTACTTTTAGTTAATAATATATGTACAATATATGAAATATATATACTGAACTTTTTTATGTTTTACGTACAGTATATAAGATAGATTAGGTGTCCTTTTGATATTTTATGTAAATTATATAATATGTATTTGGTGTAGTTTTTGATATTTTACATAGGGTGTGTAGTATATATTTACTGTCCTTTTTGATATTTTCTTTACAGTATATAATTTACATTTGGTGTAATTTTTGATAATTTATATACAGTACATTGAATATAATTACTGTAGTTTTTGATAATTACAGTATATACAACACATATTTGGTGTACTTTTTGATATTTTATGTACAGTATGTAATATATATTTACTGTAATTTTTGATATTTTATTAAAAGTATATAAAATGTATTTGTTGTACTTTTAGTTAATATTATATGTACAATATATGAAATATATTTACTGGAGTTTTTATTATTTTACGTACAGTATATAAGATATATTTGGTGTCCTTCCGATATTTTTTGTAAATTATATAATATATATTTGGTGTAAATTTGGATATTTTACATAGTGTGTGTAATATATATTTACTGTATTTTGGATATTTTATTTACACTATATAATGTACATTTCAAGTAATTTTTGATATTTTATGTACAGTATATTGAATATAATTACTGTAGTTTTTGATAGTTTATTTACAGTATATATAACACATATTTGGTGAACTTTTTCATATTTTATGTACAGTATGTAATATATATTTAGTGTACTTTTCATATTTTATTTACAGTATATAAAATGTATTTGGTGTACTTTTAGTTAATATTATATGTACAATATATGAAATATATTTACTGTACTTTTTGATATGTTATGTACAGTATATAAGATATATTTGGTGTCCTTTTGATATTTTATGTAAATTATATAATATATATTTCGTGTAGTTTGTGATATTTTACATAGGGTGTGTAATATATATTTACTGTATTTTTGATATCTTATTTACAGTATATAATATACATTAGGTGTAATTTTTGATATTTTATGTACAGTATATTAAATATAATTACTGTAGTTTTTGATAGTTTACAGTATATATAACACATATTTGTTGTACTTTTTGATATTTTATGTACAGTATGTAATATATATTTACTGTAATTTTTGATATTTTATTTACAGTATATAAAATGTATTTGGTGTACTTTTAGTTAATAATATATGTACAATATATGAAATAGATATACTGTACTTTTTGATATTTTATGTACAATATATAAGATATATTTGGTGTCCTTTTGATATTTTATGTAATTTATACAATATATAATTTGTGTAGATTTTGATATTTTACATAGGGTGTGTAGTATATATTTACTGTACTTTTTGACAGCTTATTTACAATTTATAATATACATGTGGTGTAATTTTTGATATTTAATATACATTATATTAAATGTAATTTCTGTAGATTTTGATAGTTTATTTACCGTACATAGAACACATATTTGGTGTACTTTTTGATAGTTTATGTACAGAATGTAATATATATTTACTGTACTTTTTGACATTTTATTTTCAGTAGAAAAATGTATTTGGTGTACTTTTAGTTAGTCTTATATGTACAATATTTGTAATATATTTTCTGTTCTTTTTGATATTTTTTTGTACATTATATAAGATATATTTGGTTGCCTTTTGATATTTTATGTAAATTATATAATATATATTTGGTGCAGTTTTGGTATTTTACAAAAGGCGTGCAGTATATATTTACTGTACTTTTTGATATTTTATTTACAGTAAATAATATACATTCGGTGTAATTTTTGATATTTTACTTACAGTATATTAAATATAATTACTGTAGTTTTCGATAGTTTATTTACAGTATATATAACACATATTTGGTGTACTTTTTGATATTTTATATACAGTATGTAATATATATTTACTGTACTTTTTGATATATTATTTACAGTATATAAAATGTATTTGGTTTACTTTTAGTTATTATTATTTCTACAATATATGAAATATATTTACTGTACCTTTTGATATTTTATGTACAGTATATAAGATATATTTGGTGTCCTTTTGATATTTTATGTAAATTATATAATATATATTTGGTGTAGTTTTTGATATTTTTCATAGGGTGTGTCATATATATTTACTGTACTTTTTGATATTTTATTTACAGTATCAAATATACACTTGGTTTAATTTTTGATATTTTATGTAATATATATTAAACATTATTACTGTAGTATTTGATAGTTTATTTACAATATATATAACACAAACTTGGTGTACTTTTTGATATTTTATGTACAGTATGTAATATATATTCACTGTAATTTTTGATATTTTACTTACACTATATAAAATGTATTTGGTGTACTTTTAGTTAATATTATATGTACAATATATGAAATATATTTACTGTACTTTTGATATTTTATGTACAGTATATAAGATATATTTGGTGTCCTTTTGATATTTTATGTAAATTATATAATATGTATTTGGTGTAGATTGTGATATTTTACATGTGGTGTGTAATATATATTTAGTGTACTTTTTGATATTTTATTTACAGTAAATAATATACTTTTGGTGTAATTTTTGATATTTTATGTACAGTATATTATATATAATTACTGTAGTTTTTGATAGTTTATTTACAGTATATATAACACATATTTGGTGTACTTTTTTATATTTTATGTACTGTATGTAATATATATTTACTGTATTTTTGATATTTTATTTACACTATATAAAACGTATTTCGTGTACTTTTAGTTAATATTATATGTACAATATATGAAATATATATACTGTACTTGTTGATATTTTATGTACAGTATATTAGATATATTTGGTGTCCTTTTGATATTTTATGTAAATTATATAATATATATTTGGTGTAGATTGTGATATTTTACATATGGTGTGTAATATATATTTACTGTACATTTTGGTATTTTATTTACAGTAAATAATATACATTTGGTGTAATTTTTGATATTTTATGTACAGTATATTAAATATAATTACTGTAGTTTTTGATAGTTTATTTACAGCATATATAACACACATTTGGTGTACTTTTTGATATTTTATGTACAGTATGTAGTATATATTCACTGTAATTTTTCATATTTTATTTACACTATATAAAGTTTTTTGGTGTACTTTTAGTTAATATTATATGTACAATATATGAAATATATTTACTGTACTTTTTGATATTTTATGTACAGTATATAGGATATATTTGGTGTCCTTTTGATATTATATGTAAATTATATAATATATATTTTGTGTAGATTGTGATATTTAACATATGGTGTGTAATATATATTTACTGTACTTTTTGAAATTTTATTTACACTATATAAATTGTATTTGGTGTACTTTTAGTTAATATTATATGTAGAATATATGAAATATATTTACTGTACTTTTTGGTATTTTATGTACAGTATATAAGATATGTTTGGTGTCCGTTTGATATTTTATGTAAATTATATAATATATATTTGGTGTAGATTGTGATATTTTTCATATGGTGTGTAATATATATTTACTGTACATTTTGATATTTTATTTACAGTAAATAATATACATTTGGTGTAATTTTTGATATTTTATGTACAGTATATTAAATTTAATTACTGTAGATTTTGATAGTTTATTTACAGTGTATATAACACATATTTGTTGTACTATTTGATATTTTATGTACATTATGTAATATAAATTTACTGTACTTTTTGATATTTTATTTATAGTATATAAAATGTATTTGGTGTACTTTTAGTTAATATTATATGTACAATATATGAAATATATTTACTGTACATTTTGGTATTTTATGTACAGTAGATAAGGTATATTTGGTGTCCTTTTGATATTTTATGTAAATTATATAATATATATTTGGTGTAGTTTGTGATATTTTACATAGGGTGTGTAATATATATTTACTGTACTTTTTGGTATTTTATTTACAGTAAATAATATACATTTGGTGTAATTTTTGATATTTTATATACAGTATATTAAATATAATTACTGTAGTTTTTGATAGTTTATTTACAGTATATATAACACATATTTGGTGTACTTTTTGATATTTTATGTACAGTATGTAATATATATTCACTGTAATTTTTGATATTTTATTTACACTATATAAAATGTATTTGGTGTACTTTTAGTAAATATTATATGTACAATATATGAAATATATTTACTGTACCTTTTGGTATTTTATGTACAGTATATAAGTTACATTTGGTGTACTTTTGATATCTTATGAAAATTATATAATATATATTTGGTGTAGATTGTGATATTTTACATATGGTGTGTAATGTATATTTACTGCACTTTTTGATATTTTATTTACTGTAAATAACATACATTTGGTGTAATTTTTTATATTTTATGTACAGTATATTAAATATAATTACTGTAGTTTTTGATAGTTTATTTAGAGTATATATAACACATATTTGGTGTACTTTTTGATAATATATGTACAGTATGTAATATATAGTTACTGTAATTTTTGATATTTTATTTACACTATATAAAATGTATTTGGTGTACTTTTAGTTAATATTATATGTACAATATATGAAATATATTTACTGTACTTTTTGATATTTTATGTACAGGATATAAGATATATTTGGTGTCCTTTTGATATTTATTGTAAATTTTATAATATATATTTGGTGTAGTTTTTGATATTTTACATAGTGTGTGTCATATATATTCACTGTCCTTTTTGATATTTTATTTACGGTATATAATATACATTTGGTGTGATTTTTGATATTTTATGTGCAGTATATTAAATATAATTACTGTAGTTTTTGATAGTTTACAGTATATATAACACATATTTGGTGTACTTTTTGATATTTTATGTACAGTATGTAATATATATTTACTGTAATTTTTGATATTTTATATACAGTATATAAAATGTATTTGGTGTACTTTTAGTTAATATTATATGTACAATATATGTAATATATTTACTGTACTTTCTTATATTTTATGTACAGTATATAAGATATATTTGGTGTTCTGTTGATATGTTATGTAAATTATATAATATATATTTGGTGCAGTTTTTGATATTTTACATAGAGTGTAATATATATTTACTGTAATTTTCATATATTATTTACAGTATATAATTTACATTTGGTGTAATTTTTGATATTTTATGTACTGTATATTAAACATAATTACTGTAGTTTTTGATAGTTTATTTAGAGTATATAAAACACATATTTGGTGTACTTTTTGATATATTATGTACAGTATGGAATATATATTTACTGTAATTTTTGATATTTTATTTACAGTATATAAAATGTATTTGGTGTACTTTTAGTGAATAATATATGTACAATATATGAAATATATTTACTGTACTTTTCGATATTTTATGTAAAGTATAAAAGATATATTTGGTGTCCTTTTGATATTTTATGTAAATTATATAATATATATTTGGTGTAGTTTTTGATATTTTACATAGGGTGTGTAGTAAATATTTACGGTCCTTTTTGATATTTTATTTACAGTATATGATATTCATTAGATGTAATTTTTGATATTTTTTGAAAAGTATATTAAATATAATTACTGTAGTTTTTGATAGCTTATTTACAGTATATATAACACATATTTGGTGTACTTTTTGATATTTTATGTACAGTATGTAATTTATATTTACTGTACTTTTTCATATTTTATTTACAGTATATAAAATGTATTTGGCGTACTTTTAGTTAATATTATATGTACAATGTATGAAATATATTTACTGTACTTTTTGATATTTATGCACAGTATATAACATATATTTGGTGTCGTTTTGATATTTTATGTAAATTTTATAATATATATTTGGTGTGGTTTTTGATATTTTACATAGGGTGTGTAGTATATATTTACTGTCCTTTTTGATATTTTATTTACAGTATATATTATACATTTGGTGTAATTTTTGATATTTTATGTACAGTATATTAAATATAAGTACTGTAGTTTTTGATAGTTTATTAACAGTATATATAACACATATTTGGTGTACTTTTTGATATTTTATGTACAGTATGTAATACATATTTACTGTACTATTTGATATTTTAATTACACTATATAAAATGTATTTGGTGTACTTTTAGTTAATATTATATGCACAATATATGAAATATCTTTACTGTACATTTTGATATTTTATGTACAGTATATAAGATATATTTGGCGTACATTTGATATTTTATGTAAATTATGTAATATATATTTGGTGTAGATTGTGATATTTTACATATGGTGTGTAATATATATTTACTGTACTTTTTGATATTTTATTTACAGTACATAATATACATTTGGTGTAATTTTTGATATTTTATGTACAGAATATTAAATATAATTACTGCAGATTTTATAGTTTATTTACAGTATATATAACATATTTGGTGTACTTTTTGATATTTTATGTACAGTATGTAATACATATTTACTGTAATTTTTGATATTTTATTTAGAGTATATAAAATGTATTGGGTGTACTTTTAGTTAATATTATATGTACAATATATGAAATATATTTACTGTAATTTTTGATATTTTATGTACAGTATATAAGATATTTGGTGTCCTTTTGATATTTTATGTAAATTATATAATATATATTTGGTGTAGATTGTGATATTTTACATATGGTGTGTAATATATATTTACTGTACTTTTTGATATTTTATTTACAGTATATAATATACATTTGGTGTAATATTTGATATTTTATGTACAGTACATTAAATATAATTAGTGTAGTTTTTCAAAGATTATTTACAGTATATATAACACATATTTGGGGTACTTTGTGATATTTTATATACAGTATGTAATATATATTTACTGTACTTTTTGATATTTTATTTACAGTATATAAAATGTATTTGGTGTACTTTTAGTTAATATTATATGTACAATATATGAAATATATTTCCTGTACATTTTGATATTTTATGTACAGTATATAAGACATATTTGGTGTCCTTTTGATATTTTATGTAAATTATATAATATATATTTGGTGTAGTTTTTGATATTTTACATAGGGTGTGTAGTATATATTTCCTGTCCTTTTTGATATTTTATTTACAGTAAATAATATACATTTTGTGTAATTTTTGATATTTTATTTAGAGTATATTAAATATAATTACTGTAGTTTTTGATAGTTTATTTACAGTATATATAACACATATTTGGTGTACTTTTTGATATTTTATGTACAGTATGTAATATATATTTACTGTAATTTTTGATATTTTATTTACAGTATATAAAATGTTTTTGGTGTACTTTTAGTTAATATTATATGTACAATATATGAAATATATTTACTGTACTTTTTAACATTTTATGTACAGTATATAAGATATATTTGGTGTCCTTTTGATATTTTATGTAAATTACATAATATATATTTGGTGTAGTTTGTGATAATTTACATAGGGTGTGTAATATATATTTACTGTACTTTTTTATATTTTATTTACAGTATATTATACATTTGGTGTAATTTTTGATATTTTATGTACAGTATATTAAATATAATTATTGTAGTTTTTGATAGTTTATTTACAGTATATATAACAAATATTTGGTGTACTTTTTGATATTTTATTTACAGTATATAATATTCATTTGGTTTAATTTTTGATATTTTATGTGCAGTATATTAAATATAATTACAGTAGTTTTTGATAGTTTATGTACAGTATATATAAAACATATTTGGTGTACTTTTTGATATTTTATGTACAATATGTAATATATATTTACTGTACTTTTTGATATTTTATTTACAGTATATAAAATGTATTTGGTGTACTTTCAGTTAATATTATATGTACAATATATGAAATAAATTTACTGTACGTTTTGATATTTTATGTACAGTATATAAGGTATATTTGGTGTCCTTTTGATATCTTATGTAAATTATATAATATATATTTGGTGTAGATTGTGATATTTTACATATGGTGTGTAATATATATTTACTGTTCTTTTGATATTTTATTTACAGTATATAATGTACATTTGGTGTAATATTTGATATTTTATGTACAGTATATTAAATATAATTACTGTAGTTTTTCATAGTTTATTAACAGTATATATAACACATATTTGGGGTACTTTTGATATTTTCTGTACAGTATGTAATATAAATTTACTGTACTTTGATATTTTATTTACAGTATATAAAATGTATTTGGTGTACTTTTAGTTAATATTATATGTACAATATATGAAATATATTTCCTGTACTTTTTGATATTTTATGTACAGTATATAAGATATATTTAGTGTCCATTTGTTATTTTATGTAAATTATATAATATATTTTTGGTGTAGTTTTTGATATTTCACACAGGGTGTGTAGTATATATTTACTGTCCTTTTTGATATTTTATTTACAGTATATAGTATACATTTGGTGTAATTTTTGATATTTTATATACAGTATATTAAATATAATTACTGTAGTTTTTGATAATTTATTTACAGTATATTTAACACATATTTGGTGTACTTTTTGATGTTTTATGTACATTATGTAATATATATTTACTGTACTTTTTATATTTTATTTACAGTATATAAAATGTATTTGGTGTACTGTTAGTTAATATTATATGTACAATATATGAAATATATTTACTGTACTTTTTGATATTTTATGTACAGTATATAAGATATATTTGGTGTACTTTTCATATTTTATGTAAATTATATAATATATATTTGGTGTAGATTGTGATATTTTACATATGGTGTGTAATATATATTTACTGTATTTATGATATTTTATTTACAGTATATAATATACATTTGGTGTAATTTTTCATATTTTATGTACAGTATATTAAATATAATTACTGTAGAATTT
Organism: Pan paniscus; assembly: GCF_029289425.2. Lineage (NCBI taxonomy): Eukaryota > Metazoa > Chordata > Mammalia > Primates > Hominidae > Pan > Pan paniscus. The sequence continues at coordinate 10,613,627 of NC_073263.2, read as the reverse complement.
ATAGTATATTTACAGTATATATAACACATATTTGGTGTAATTTTTGATATTTTATGTACAGTATGTAATACATATTTACTGTACTTTTTGATATTTTATTTACAGTATATAACATGTATTTTGTGTACTTTTAGTTAATATTATATGTACAATATATGAAATATATTTACTGTAATTTTTGATATTTTATGTACAGTATATAAGATATATTTGGTGTCCTTTTGATATTTAATGTAAATTATATAATATATATTTGGTGTAGTTATTGATATTTTACATAGTGTGTGTAATATATATTTACTGTACTTTTTGATATTTTATTTACAGTATATAATATTCATTTGGTGTAATTTTTGATATTTTTTGTACAGTATATTAAATATAATTACAGTAGTTTTTGATAGTTTATGTACAGTATATATAACACATATTTGGTGTACATTTTGATATTTTATGTACAGTATGTAATATATATTTACTGTAATTTTTGATAATTTATTAAAAGTATATAAAATGTATCTGTTGTACTTTTAGTTAATATTATATGTACAATATATGAAATATATTTACAGTAGTTTTTGATATTTTACGTACAGTATATAAGATATATTTGGTGTCCTTCCGATATTTTTTGTAAATTATATAATATATATTTGGTGTAAATTTGGATATTTTACATAGGGTTTGTAATATATATTTACTGTATTTTGGATATTTTATTTACACCATATAATGTACATTTGGAGTAATTTTTGATATTTTATGTACGGTATATTGAATATAATTACTGCAGATTTTGATAGTTTATTTACAGTATATATAACACATATTTGGTGTACTTTTTGATATTTTATGTACAGTATGTAATATATATTTACTGTAATTTTTGATATTTTATTTACAGTATATACAATGTATTTGGTGTACTTTTAGTTAATGTTATATGTACAATATATGAAGTATATTTACTGTATTTTTTGATATTTTGCGTACAGTATATAGGATATATTTGGTGTCCTTTTGATATTTAATGTAAATTATATAATATATATTTGGTGTAGTTTTTGATATTTTACATAATGTGTGTCATATATATTCAGTGTCCTTTTTGATATTTTATTTACAGTATATAATATACATTTGGTGTGATTTTTGATATTTTATGTACAGCATATTATATATAATTACTGAAGTTTTTGATAGTTTACAGTATATATAACACATATTTGGTGTACTTTTTGATATTTTATGTACAGTATGTAATATATATTTACTGTAATTTTTGATATTTTATTTACAGTATATCAAATGTATTTGGTGTACTTTTAGTCAATAATATATGTACAATATAGGAAATATATATACTGTACATTTTGTTATTTTATGTAGAGTATATAAGATATATTTGGTGTCCTTTTGATATTTTATGTAAATTATATAATATATATTTGGTGTAGTTTATGATATTTTACATAGGGTGTGTAGTATATATTTACTGTCCTTTTTGATATTTTATTTACAGTATATAATTTATATTTTGTGTAATTTTTGATAATTTTATACCGTACATTGAATATAATTAATGTAGTTTTGATAATTACAGTATATATAACACTTATTTGGTGTACTTTTTGATATTTTATGTACAGTATGTAATATATATTTACTGTAATTTTTGATATTTTTTTACAGTATATAAAATGTATTTCGTGTACTTTCAGTCAATATTATATGTACAATATATGAAATATATTTACTGGAGTTTTTATTATTTTACGTACATTATATAAGATATATTTGGTGTCCTTCCGATATTTTTTGTAAATTATATAATATATATTTGGTGTAAATTTGGATATTTTACATAGTGTGTGTAATATATATTTACTGTATTTTGGATATTTTATTTACACTATATAATGTACATTTCAAGTAATTTTTGATATTTTATGTAGAGTATATTGAATATAATTACTGTAGTTTTTGATAGTTTATTTAAAGTATATATAACACATATTTGGTGAACTTTTGATATTTTATGTACACTATGTAATATATATTTAGTGTACTTTTCATATTTTATTTACAGTATATAAAATGTATTTGGTGTACTTTTAGTTAATATTATATGTACAATATATGAAATATATTTACTGTACTTTTTGATATTTTATGTACAGTATATACGATATATTTGGTGTCCTTTTGATATTTTATGTAAATTATATAATATATATTTTGTGTACTTTGTGATATTTTACATAGGGTGTGTAATATATATTTACTGTATTTTTGATATCTTATTTACAGTATACAATATACATTTGGTGTAATTTTTGATATTTTATGTACAGTATATTAAATATAATTACTGTAGTTTTTGATAGTTTACAGTATATATAACACATATTTGGTGTACTTTTTGATATTTTATGTACAGTATGTAATATATACTTACTGTAATTTTTGATATTTTATTTACACTATATAAAATGTATTTGGTGTACTTTTAGTTAATATTATATGTACAATATATGAAATATAGTTACTGTTCTTTTTTATATTTTATGTACAGCATATAAGATATATTTGGTGTCCTTTTGATATTTATTGTAAATTATATAATATATATTTGGAGTAGTTTTTGATATTTTACATAGTGTGTGTCATATATATTCACTGTTCTTTTTGATATTTTATTTACGGTATATAATATACATTTGGTGTGATTTTTGATATTTTATATACAGTATATTATATATATTTACTGTACTTTTTGATAGTTTACAGTATATATAACACATATTTGGTGTACATTTTGATATTTTATGTACAGTATGTAATATATATTTAGTGTAATTTTTGATATTTTATTTACACTATATAAAATGTATTTGGTGTACTTTTAGTTAATATCATATTTACAATATATGAAATATATTTACTGTACTTTTTGATATTTTATGTACAGTATATAAGATATATTTGGTGTCCTTTTGCTATTTTATGTAAATTATTTAATATATATTTGGTGTAGTTTTTGATATTTTACATAGGGTGTGTAGTATATATTTACTGTCCTTTTTGATATTTTATTTACAGTATATAATTTACATTTGGTGTAATTTTTGATAATTTATATACAGTATATTGAATATAATTACTGTAGTTTTTGATAATTACAGTATATACAACACACATTTGGTGTACTTTTTGATATTTTATGTACAGTATGTAATATATATTTACTGTAATTTTTGATATTTTATATACAGTATATAAAATGTATTTGTTGTACTTTTAGTTAATATTATATGTACAATATATGAAATATTTTTACTGGAGTTCTTATTATTTTACGTACAGTATATAAGATATATTTGGTGTCCTTCCGATATTTTTTGTAAATTATATAATATATATTTGGTGTAAATTTGGATATTTTAAATAGTGTGTGTAATATATATTTACTGTATTTTGGATATTTTATTTACACTATATAATGTACATTTCAAGTAATTTTTGATATTTTATGTACAGTATATTGAATATAATTACTGTAGTTTTTGATAGTTTATTTACAGTATATATAACACATATTTGGTGAACTTTTTGATATTTTATGTACAGTATGTAATATATATTTAGTGTACTTTTCATATTTTATTTACAGTATATAAAATGTATTTGGTGTACTTTTAGTTAATATTATATGTACAATATATGAAATATATTTACTGTACGTTTTGATATTTTATGTACAGTATATAAGATATATTTGGTGTCCTTTTGATATTTTATGTAAATTATATAATATATATTTCGTGTAGTTTGTGATATTTTACATAGGGTGTGTAATATATATTTACTGTATTTTTGATATCTTATTTACAGTATATAATATACATTAGGTGTAATTTTTGATATTTTATGTACAGTATATTAAATATAATTACTGTAGTTTTTGATAGTTTACAGTATATATAACACATATTTGGTGTACTTTTTGATATTTTATGTACAGTATGTAATATATATTTACTGTAATTTTTGATATTTTATTTACAGTATATAAAATGTATTTGGTGTACTTTTAGTTAATAATATATGTACAATATATGAAATAGATATACTGTACTTTTTGATATTTTATGTACAATATATAAGATATATTTGGTGTCCTTTTGATATTTTATGTAATTTATACAATATATAATTTGTGTAGATTTTGATATTTTACATAGGGTGTGTACTATATATTTACTGTCATTTTTGATATTTTATTTATAGTATATAATTTACATTTGGTGTAATTTTTGATAATTTATATATAGTACATTGAATATAATTACTGTAGTTTTTGATAATTACAGTATATATAACACATATTTGGTGTACTTTTTGATATTTTATGTACAGTATGTTATATATATTTACTGTAATTTTTGATATTTTATTTACAGTATATAAAAAGTATTTGGTGTACTTTTAGTTAATATTATATGTACAATATATGAAATATATTTACTGTAGTTTTTGATATTTTACGTACAGTATATAAGATATATTTGTTGTCCTTCCGATATTTTTTGTAAATTATATAATATATATTTGGTGTAAATTTGGATATTTTACATAGGGTGTGTAATATATATTTACTGTATTTTGGATATTTTATTTACAGTATATAATTTACATTTGGTGTAAATTTTGATATTTTATATACAGTACATTGAATATAATTACTGTAGTTTTTGATATTTACAGTATATATAACACATATTTGGTGTACTTTTTGATATTTTATGTACAGTATGTAATATATATTTACTGTACTTTTTGATATATTATTTACAGTATACAAAATGTATTTGGTGTACTTTTGGTTAATATTATATGTACAATATATGAAATATATTTACTGTACTTTTTGATATTTTATGTACATTATATAAGATATATTTGGTGTACTGTTGATATTTTATGTAAATTAAATAATATTTATTTGGTGCAGATTTGATATTTTACATAGAGTGTAATATATATTTACTGTAAATTTCATATTTTATTTACAGTATATAATATACATTAGGTGTAATTTTTGATATTTTATGTACTGTATATTAGACATAATTTCTGTAGTTTTTGATAGTTTATTTAGAGTATATATAACACATATTTGGTGTAATTTTTGATATATTATGTACAGTATGTAATGTATATTTACTGTAATTTTTGATATTTTATTTACAGTATATAAAATGTATTTGGTGTACTTTTAGTAAATATTATATGTACAATATATGAAATATATTTACTGTACTTTTTGATATTTTATGTAGCATATATAAGGTACACTTGGTGTCCTTTTGATATTTTATGTAAATTATATAATATATATTTTGTGTAGTTTTTGATAATTTACATAGAGTGTAATATATATTTACTGTCCTTTTTCGTATTTTATTTAGAGTATATAATATACATTTGGTGTAATTTTTGATATTTTAAGTACAGTATATTAAATATAATTACTGAAGTTTTTGATAGTTTATTTACAGTATATATAACACATATTTGTTGTACTTTTTGATATTTTATGTACTGTATGTAATATATATTTACTGAACTTTTGAAATTTTATTTACACTATATAAAATGTATTTGCTGTACTTTTAGTTAATATTATATGTACAATATATGAAACATATTTACTGTAGTTTTTGATATTTTATGTACAGTATATAAGATATATTTGGTGGCCTTTTGATATTTTATGTAAATTATATAATATATATTTGGTGTAGTTTTTGATATTTTACATAGGGTGTGTAATATATATTTACCGTCCTTTTTGATATTTTCTTTACACTATATAATATACATTTGGTGTAATTTTTGATATTTTATGTACAGTATATTAAATATATTTACTGTAGTTTTTGATATTTTACGTACAGTATATAGGATATATTTGGTGTCCTTCCGATATTTTTTGTAAATTATATAATATATATTTGGTGTAATATTTGATATTTTACATAGGGTGTGTAATATATATTTACTGTATTTTGGATATATTATTTACACTATATAATGTACATTTGGAGTAATTTTTGACATTTTATGTACAGTATATTAAATATAATTACTGTAGTTTTTGATAGTTTATTTACAGTATATATAACAAGTTTGGTGTACTTTTTGATATTATATGTACAGTATGCAATATATATTTACTGTATTTTTTGATAATTTATTTACAGTATACAAAATGTATTTGTTGTACTTTTAGTTAATATTATACGTACAATATATGAAATATATTTACTGTAGTTTTTGATATTTTATGTACAGTATATAAGATATATTTGGTGTCCTTCCGATATTTTTTGTAAAGTGTATAATATATATTTGGTGTAATTTTTGATATTTTACATAGGGTGTGTAATATATACTTACTGTATTTTGGATATATTATTTACACTATATAATGTACATTTGGAGTAATTTTTGATATTTTATGTACAGTATATTTAATATAATTACTGTAGTTTTTTATAGTTTATTTACAGTATATATAACACGTATTTGGTGTACTATTTGATATTTTATGTACAGTATGTAATATATATTTACTGTAATTTTTGATATTTTATTTACTGTATAGAAAATGTATTTGGTGTACTTTTAGTTAATAATATATGTACAATATATGAAATATATATACTGTACTTTTTGATATTTTATGAACAGTATATAAGATATATTTGGTGTCCTTTTGATATTTTATGTAAATTATATAATCTATATTTGGTGTTGTTTTTTATATTTTACATAGGGTGTGTAGTATATATTTACTGTCCTTTTTGATATTTTATTTACAGTATATAATTTACATTTGGTGTAATTTTTGATAATTTATATACAGTACATTGAATATAATTACTGTAGTTTTTGATAATTACAGTATATATAACACATATTTGGTGTACTTTTTGATATTTTATGTACAGTATGTAACATATATTTACTGTAATTTTGATATTTCATTTACAGAATATAAAATGTATTTGGTGTACTTTTAGTTAATATTATATGTACAATATATGAAATATATTTACTGTACTATTTGATATTTTATGTAGAGTATATAAGATATATTTGGTGTCCTTTTGATATTTTATGTAAATTATATAATATACATTTAGTGTAGTTTTTGCTATTTTACATAGGGTGTGTCGTATATATTTACTATCCTATTTGATATTTTATTTACAGTTTATATTATACATTTGGTGTAATTTTTGATATTTTATGTACACTATATTAAATATAATTACTGTAGTTTCTGATAGTTTATTTAGAGTATATATAACACATATCTGGTGTACTTTTTGATATTTTATGTACAGTATGTAATATATATTTACTGTAATTTTTGATATTTTATTTACAGTATATAAAATGTATTTGGTGGACTTTTATTTAATATTATATGTACAATATATGTAATATATTTAGTGTACTTTTTGATATTTTACATACAGTATATAAGATATATTTGGTGTCCTTCCGATATTTTTTGTAAATTATATAATATATATTTGGTGTAAATTTGTATATTTTACATAGGGTGTGTAATATATATTTACTGTATTTTGGATATTTTATTTACACTATATAATGTACATTTGGAGTAATTTTTGATATTTTATGAACAGTATATTGAATATAATTACTGTAGTTTTTGATGGTTTATTTACAGTATATATAACACATATTTGGTGTACTTTTTGATATTTTATGTACAGTATGTAATATAAATTTACTGTACTTTCCGATATTTAATTTACAGTATATAAAATGTATTTGGTGTACTTTTAGTTAATATTATATGTACAATATAGGAAATATATTTACTGTACTTTTTGATATTTTACGTACAGTATATAGGATATATTTGGTGTACTTTTGATATTTATTGTAAATTATATAATATATATTTGGTGTAGTTTTTGATATTTTACATAGTGTGTGTCATATATATTCACTGTCCTTTTTGATATTTTATTTACAGTATATAATATACATTTGGTGTGATTTTTGTTATTTTATGTACAGCATATTATATATAATTACTGAAGTTTTTGATAGTTTACAGTATATATAACACATATTTGGTGTACTTTTTGATATTTTATGTACAGTATGTAATATATATTTACTGTACTTTCTAATATTTTATTTACAGTATATAAAATGTATTTGGTGTACTTTTAGTTAATATTATATGTACAATATATGAAATATATTTACTGTAGTTTTTGATATTTTATGTACAGTATATAAGATATATTTGGTGTCCTTTTGATATTTATTGTAAATTATAAAATATATATTTGGTGTAGTTTTTGATATTTTACATAGTGTGTGTCATACATATTCTCTCTCCTTTTTGATATTTTATTTACAGTATATAATACACATTTGGTGTGATTTTTGATATTTTATGTACAGTATATTAAATATAATTACTGTAGTTTTTGATAGTTTACAGTATATATAACACATATTTGGTGTACTTTTTGATATTTTATGTACAGTATGTAATATATATTTACTGTAATTTTTGATATTTTATTTACAGTATATAAAATGTATTTGGTGTACTTTTAGTTAAAATTATATGTACAATATATGAAATATATTTACTGTAGTTTTTGATATTTTACGTACAGTATATAGGATATATTTGGTGTCCTTTTGATATTTATTGTAAATTATATAATATGTATTTGGTGTAGTTTTTGATAATTTACATAGTGTGTGTCATGTATATTCACTGTCCTTTTTGATATTTTATTTACAGTATATAATATACATTTGGTGTGATTTTTGATATTTTATGTACAGCATATTATACACAATTACTGAAGTTTTTGATAGTTTACAGTATATATAACACATATTTGGTGTACTTTTTGATAATTTATGTACAGTATGTAATATACATTTACTGTAATTTTTGATATTTTATTTACAGTATAAAAAATGTATTTGGTGTACTTTTAATTAATATTATATATACATTATAAGAAATATATTTACTGTACATTTTGATATTTTATGTACAGTATATAAGATATATTTGGTGTCCTTTTGATATTTTATGTAAATTATATAATATATATTTGGTGTAGTTTGTGATATTTTACATAGGTTGTGTAATATATATTTACGGTATTTTTGATATCATATTTACAGTATATAATATACATTTGGTGTAATTTTTGATATTTTATGTACAGTATATTAAATATATTTACTGTAGTTTTCATAGTTTTTTTACAGTATATATGACACATATTTGGTGTACTTTTTGGTATTTTATGTACAGTATGTAATATATATTTACTGTAATTTTTGATATTTTATTTACAGTATATCAAATGTATTTGGTGTACTTTTGTTTAATAATATATGTACAATATATGAAACATACTGTACTTTTTGATATTTTATGTACAGTATATAAGATATATTTGGTGTCCTATTGATATTTTATGTAAATTATATAATATATATTTGGTGTAGTTTTTGATATTTTACATAGGGTGTGTAGTATGTATTTACTGTCCTTTTTGATATTTTATTTACACTATATAATTTACATTTGGTGTAATTTTTGATAATTTATATACAGTACATTGAATATAATTACTGTAGTTTTTGATAATTACAGGATATACAACAGATATTTGGTGTACTTTTTGATATTTTATGTACAGTATGTAATATATATTTACTGTAATTTTTGATAATTTATTAAAAGTATATAAAATGTATCTGTTGTACTTTTAGTTAATATTATATGTACAATATATGAAATATATTTACTGTTGTTTTTGATATTTTACGTACATTATATAAGATATATTTGGTGTCCTTCCGATATTTTTTGTAAATTATATAATATATATTTGGTGTAAATTTGGATATTTTACATAGGGTGTGTAATATATATTTACTGTATTTTGGATATTTTATTTACACCATATAATGTACATTTGGAGTAATATTTGATATTTTATGTACAGTATATTGAATATAATTACTGTAGTTTTTGATAGTTTATTTACAGTGTATATAACACATATTTGGTGTACTTTTTGATATTTTATCTACAGTATGTAATATATATTTACTGTACTTTTTGATATTTTATTTACAGTATATAAAATGTATTTGGTGTACTTTTAGTTAATGTTATATGTACAATATATGAAATATATTTACTGTATTTTTTGATATTTTACGTACAGTATATAGGATATATTTGGTGTCCTTTTGATATTTAATGTAAATTATAAAATATATATTTGGTGTAGTTTTTGATATTTTACATAGTGTGTGTCATATATATTCAGTGTCCTTTTTGATATTTTATTTACAGTATATAATATATATTTGGTGTGATTTTTGATATTTTATGTACAGTATATTATATATAATTACTGAAGTTTTTGATAGTTTACAGTATATATAACACATATTTGGTGTACTTTTTGATATTTTATGTACAGTATGTAATATATATTTTCTGTAATTTTTGATATTTTAATTACAGTATATCAAATGTATTTGGTGTACTTTTAGTCAATAATATATGTACAATATATGAAATATATATACTGTACATTTTGATATTTTATGTAGAGTATATAAGATATATTTGGTGTCCTTTTGATATTTTATGTAAATTATAAAATATATATTTGGTGTAGTTTATGATATTTTACATAGGGTGTGTAGTATATATTTACTGTCCTTTTTGATATGTTATTTACAGTATATAATTTATATTTTGTGTAATTTTTGATAATTTTTATAACGTACATTGAATATAATTAATGTAGTTTTTGATAATTACAGTATATATAACACTTATTTGGTGTACTTTTTGATATTTTATGTACAGTATGTAATATATATTGACTGTAATTTTTGATATTTTATTTACAGTATATAAAATGTATTTGGTGTACTTTTAGTTAATATTATATGTACAATATATGAAATATATTTACTGGAGTTTTTATTATTTTACGTACAGTATATAAGATATATTTGGTGTCCTTCCGATATTTTTTGTAAATTATATAATATATATTTGGTGTAAATTTGGATATTTTACATAGTGTGTGTAATATATATTTACTGTATTTTGGATATTTTATTTACACTATATAATGTACATTTCAAGTAATTTTTGATATTTTATGTACAGTATATTGAATATAATTACTGTAGTTTTTGATAGTTTATTTACAGTATATATAACACATATTTGGTGAACTTTTTGATATTTTATGTACAGTATGTAATATATATTTAGTGTACTTTTCATATTTTATTTACAGTATATAAAATGTATTTGGTGTAATTTTAGTTAATATTAAATGTCCAGTATATGAAATATATTTACTGTACTTTTTGATATTTTATGTACAGTATATAAGATATATTTGGTGTCCTTTTGATATTTTATGTAAATTATATAATATATATTTGGTGTAGTTTTTGATATTTTACATAGTGTGTGTCATATATATTCACTGTCCTTTTTGATATTTTATTTACGGTATATAATATACATTTGGTGTGATTTTTGATATTTTATGTACAGTATATTAAATATAATTACTGTAGTTTTTGATAGTTTACAGTATATATAACACATATTTGGTGTACATTTTGATACTTTATGTACAGTATGTAATATATATTTAGCGTAATTTTTGATATTTTATATACAGTATATAAAATGTATTTGGTGTACTTTTAGTTAATATCATATGTACAATATATGAAATATATTTACTGTACATTTTGATATTTTATGTACAGTATATAAGATATATTTGGTGACCTTTTGATATTTTATGTAAATTATATAATATATATTTGGAGTAGTTTTTGATATTTTACATAGGGTGTGTCATATATATTTACTGTACTTTTTGATATTTTATTTACAGTAAATAATATGCATTTGGTGCAATTTTTGATATTTTATGTACAGTATATTAAATATAATTACTGTAGTTTTGATAGTTTATTTAGAGTATATATAACACATATTTGGTGTACATTTTGATATTTTATGAACAGTATGTAATATATATTTACTGTACTTTTTGATATTTTATTTACAGTATATAAAATGTATTTGTTGTACTTTTAGTTAATATTATATATACAATATATGAAATATATTTACTGTACTTTTTGATATTTTATGTAGAGTAAATAATATATATTTGATGTCCTTTTGATATTTTATGTGAATTTTATAATATATATTTGGTGTAGTTTTTGATATTTTACATAGGGTGTGTAATATATATTTACTGTAATTTTTGATATTTTATTTACAGTAAATAATATACATTTGGTGTATTTTTTGATATTTTATGTACAGTATATTAAATATAATTACTGTAGTTTTTCATAGTTTATTTACAGTATATATAACACATATTTGGTGTAGTTTTTGATATTTTATGTACAGTATGTAATATATATTTTCTGTAATTTTTTATAATTTATTTACATTATATAAAATGTATTTGGTGTACTTTTAGTTAATGTTATATATACAATATATGAAATATATTTACTGTACATTTTGATATTTTATGTACAGTATAGAAGATATATTTGGTGTCCTTTTGATATTTTATTTACATTATACAAAATATATTTGGTGTACTTTTAGTTAATAATATATGTACAATATATGAAATATATACACTGTACTTTATGATATTTTATGTACAATATATAAGATATATTTGGTGACCTCTTTGTATTTTATGTAAATTATATAATATATATATCTTGTAGTTTTTGATATTTTACATAGGGTGTGTAGTATATATTTACTGTCCTTTTTGATATTTTATTTACAGTATATAATTTACATTTGGTGTAATTTTTGATATTTTATATACAGTACATTGAATATAATTACTGTAGTTTTTGATATTTACAGTATATGTAACACATATTTGGTGTACTTATTGATATTTTATGTACAGTATGTAATATATATTTACTGTAATTTTTGATATTTTATTTACAGTATGTAAAATGTATTTGGTGTACTTTTAGTTAATATTATATGTACAATATATGAAATATATTTACTGTAGCTTTTGATATTTTACGTAAAGTATATAGGATATATTTGTTGTCCTTCCGATATTTTTTGTAAATTATGTAATATATATTTGGTGTAATTTTTGATATTTTACATAGGGTGTGTAATATATATTTACTGTATTTTGGATATTTTATTTACACTATATAATGTACATTTGGAGTAATTTTTGACACTTTATGTACAGTATATTAAATATAATTACTGTAGTTTTTGATAGATTATTTACAGTATATATAAAACATATTTGGTGTATTTTTGATATTTTATGTACAGTATGTAATGTATATTTACTGTACTTTTTGATATTTTATTTACAGTATATAAAATGTATTTGGTGTACTTTTAGTTAATATTATATGTACAATATATGAAATATATTTACTGTACTTTTTGATATTTTGTGTAGAGTATATAAGATATATTTGGTGTCCTTTTGATATTTATTGTAAATTATATAATATATATTTGGTGTAGTTTTTGATATTTTACATAATGTGTGTCATATATATTCACTGTCCTTTTTGATATTTTATTTACGGTATATAATATACATTTGGTGTTATTTTTGATATTTTATGTACAGTATATTGAATATAATAACTGTACTTTTTGATAGTTTACAGTATATATAACACATATTTGGTGTACATTTTGATATTTTATGTACAGTATGTAATATATATTTAGTGAAATTTTTGATATTTTATTTACACTATATAAAATGTATTTGGTGTACTTTTAGTTAATATCATATGTACAATATATGAAATATATTTACTGTACTTTTTGATATTTTATGTACAGTATATAAGATATATTTGGTGTACTTTTGATATTTTTTGTAAATTATATAATATATATTTGGTGTAAATTTGGATATTTTACATAGGGTGTGTAATATATATTTACTGTGTTTTGGATATTTTATTTACAGTATATAATGTACATTTGGAGTAATTTTTGATATTTTATATACAGTATATTGAATATAATTACTGTAGTTTTTGATGGTTTATTTACAGTATATATAACACATATTTGGTGTACTTTTTGATATTTTATGTACAGTATATTATATATAATTACTGAAGATTTTGATAGTTTACAGTATATATAACACATATTTGGTGTACTTTTTGATATTTTATGTACAGTATGTAATATATATTCACTGTAATTTTTGATATTTTATTTACAGTATATAAAATGTATTTGGTGTACTTTTAGTTAATCATATATGTACAATATATGAAATATATATACTGTACTTTTCGATATTTTATGTACAGCATATAAGATATATTAGGTGTCCTTTTGATATTTTATGTAAATTATATAATATATATTTGGTGTAGTTTTTGATATTTTACATAGGGTGTGTAGTATGTATTTATTGTCCTTTTTGATATTTTATTTACAGTATATAATTTACATTTGGTGTAATTTTTGATAATTTATATACAGTACATTGAATATAATTACTGTAGTTTTTTATAATTACACTATATATAACACATATTTGGTGTACTTTTTGATATTTTATGTACAGTATGTAATATATATTTACTGTAATTTTTGATATTTTATTTACAGTATATAAAATGTATTTGGTGTACTTTTAGTTAATATTATATGTACAATATATGAAATATATTTACTGTACTTTTTGATATTTTATGTACAGTATATGAGATATATTTTGTGTCCTTTGATATTTATTGTAAATTATAAAATATATACTTGGTGTAGTTTTTGATATTTTACATAGTGTGTGACATATATATTCACTGTCCTTTTTGATATTTTATTTACGGTATATAATATACATTTGGTGTGATTTTTGAAATTTTATGTACAGTATATTAAATATAATTACTGTAGTTTTTGATAGTTTACAGTATATATAACACATATTTGGTGTACTTTTTGATATTTTATGTACAGTATGTAATATATATTTACTGTAATTTTTGATATTTTATTTACAGTATATAAAATGTATTTGGTGTTCTTTTAGTTAATATTATATGTACAATATATGTAATATATTTACTGTACTTTTTGATATTTTACATACAGTATATAAGATATATTTGGTGACTTTCCGATATTTTTTGTAAATTATATAATATATATTTGGTGTAGTTTGTGATATTTTACATAGGGTGTGTAGTATATGTTTGCTTACTAAACATAAAGTATGAAAACGTACACCAAATATGTGTTATATATCCATCAAAAACTACAGTAATTATATTTTATATACTCTACATAAAATATCAAACACTACACCAAATGTATATTATATACTGTAAATAAATATCAAAAAGGACAGTAAATATATATTACACACTGTACATAAAATATCAAAAACTACACCAAATACATATTATATAATTTACATAAAATATCAAAAGGACAGCAAATATATCTTATATACTGTACATAAAATATCAAAAATACAGTAAATATATTTCATATATTGTATACGTAATATTAACTAAAAGTACACCAAATACATTTTATATACTGTAAATAAAATATCAAAAAGAACAGTAAATATATATTACATCCTGTACTTAAAATATCAAAAAGTACACCGAATATGTGTAATATACACCGTAAGTTTACTATCAAAAACTACAGTAATTATATTTAATATACTGTACATAAAATATCAAAAATTACACCAAATGTATATTATATACTGTAAATAAATATCAAAAAGGACAGTAAATATATATTACACACTGTACATAAAATATCAAAAACTACACCAAATACATATTATATAATTTACATAATATAGCAAAAGTACACCAAATATATATTATATAGTGTACATAAAATATCAAAAAGTACAGTAAATATATTTCATATATTGTACATATAATATTAACTAAAGCTACACCAAATACAGTCTATATACTGTAAATAAATTATCAAAATGTACAGTAAATATATGTTACATACTGTACATAAAATATCCATAAGTACACCAAATATGTGTTATATATACTGTAAATATACTATCAAAAACTACAGTAATTATATTTAATATACTGTACATAAAATATCAAAAATGACACCAAATGTATATTATATACTGTAAATAAAATATGAAAAAGTCAGTAAATATACATTACACACCCTATGTAATATATAAAAACTACACCAAATATATATTATATAATTTACATAAAATATCAAAAGGACACAAATTATCTCTTATATACTGTATATAAAATATCAAAAAGTGCAGTAAATATGTTTTATATATTGTACATATAATATTAACTAAAAGAACACCAAATACATTTTATATACTGTAAATAAAATATCAAAAATTACAGTACATATATATTACATACTGTACATAAAATAGCAAAAAGTACACCAAATATGTGTTATATATTCTGTAAATAAACTATCAAAAACTACAGTAATTATATTTAATATACTGTACATAAAATATCAAAAATTACACCAAATGTATATTATTAAGTGTAAATAAAATATCAAAAAGTACAGTAAATATATATTACACACCATAGGTAAAATATCACAATCTACACCAAATATATATTATATAATTGGCATAAAATATCAAAAGGACACCAAATATATCTTATATACTGTACATAAAATATCAAAATACAGAAAATATATTTCATATATTGTAGATATAATATTAACTAAAAGTACACCAAATACATTTTATACAGTGTAAATAAATATCAAAAATTACAGTAAATATATATTACATACTGTACATAAAACATCAAAAAGTACACCAAATATGTGTTATATATACTGTAAATAAACCATCAAAAACTACAGTAATTATGTTTAATATACTTTACATTAAATATCAAAAATTACACCAAATGTATATTATATACTGTAAATAAAATATGAAAAATACAGTAAATATATATTACACTCTATGTAAAATATCAAAAACTACACCAAATATATATTATATAATTTACATAAAATATCAAAAGTACACCAAATATATCCTATATACTGTACATAAAATATCAAAAAGTACTGTAAATATATTTTATATATTGTACATATAATATTAACTAAAAGTACACCAAATACATTTTATATACTGTAAATAAAATATCAAAAAGTACAGTAAATATATATTACATAATGTACATAAAATATCAAAAAGTACACCAAATATGTGTTATATATAGTATAAATAAACTATCAAAAACTATAGTAATTATATTTAATATACTGTACATAAAATATCAAAAATTACACCAAACGTATATTATATACTGTAAAAAAATATCAAAAAGTACAGTAAATATATATTACACATCCTAGGTAAAATATCACAAACTACACCAAATATATATTATATAATTTACATAAAATATCAAAAGGACACCAAATATATCTTAAATACTGTACATAAAATATCAAATATTAGAGTAAATATATTTCATATATTGTACGTGTAATATTAACTAAAAGTACACCAAATACATTTTATATAGTGTAAATAAAACATCAAAAAGTACAGTAAATATATATTACATACTGTACATAAAATATCAAAATGTACACCAAATATGTGTTATATATATTGTAAATAAACTATCAAAAACTATAGTAATTATATTTAATATACTGTACATAAAATATCAAAAATTACACCAAATGTATATTATATAGTGTAAAGAAAATATCAAAAAGGACGGTAATTATATATTACACACCCTATGTAAAATATCAAAAACTACACCAAATATATATTATACAATTTACATAAAATATCAAAAGGACACAAAATATATCTTATCTACTGTACATAAAATATCAAAAAGTACAGTAAATATGTTTCATATATTGAACATATAATATTAACTAAAAGTACACCAAATACATTTTATATACTGTAAATAAAACCTCAAAAATTACAGAAAACATATATTACACACTGTACATAAATCATCAAAAAGTACACCAAATATGTGTTATATATACTGTAAACAAAATAACAAAAAATACAGTTATTATATTTAATATACTGTACATAAAATATCAAACATTACACCAAATGTATATTATAAACTGTACATAAATATCAAAAAGGACAGTAATTATATATTACACACTGTACATAAAATATCAAAAATTACACCAAATACATATTATATAAGTTACATAAAATATCAAACGGACAGCAAATATATCTTATATACTGTACATAAAATGTCAAAAATACAGTAAATATATTTCATGTATTGTATACGTAATATTAACTAAAAGTACACCAAACACATTTTATATACTGTAAATAAAATATCAAAAAGAACAGAAAATATATATTACATCATGTACTTAAAATATCAAAAAGTACACCGAATATGTGTAATATATACCGTAAGTTTACTATCAAATCTACAGTAATTATACTTAATATACTGTACATAAAATATCAAAAATTACAGCAAATGTATATTTTATACTCTAAATAAAATATCAAAAAGGAAACGAAATATATATTACACACCCTATGTAAAATATCAAAAACTACACCAAATATATATTATATAATTTATATAAAATATCAAAAGGACACCAAATATATCTTATGTACTGTACATAAAATATCAAAAAGTACAGTAAATATATTTCATATAATGTACATATAATATTAACTAAAAGTACACCAAACACATTTTATATACTGTAAATACACTATCAAAATGTACAGTAAATATATATTACATACTGTACTTAAAATATCAAAAAGTACACCAAATATGTGATGTATACACTGTAAATAAACTATCAAAATCTACAGTAATTATGTTTAATATACTGTACATAAAATATCAAAAATATCACCAAATGTACATTATATACTGTAAAAAAATATCAAAAAGTATACTCAATATATATTGCACATTCTATGTAAAATATGAAAAACTACACCAAATATATATTATATAATTTACATAAAATATCAAAAGGACACCAAGTATATATTATATACTGTACATAAAATATCAAAAATTACAGTAAATATATTTCATATATTGTACATATAAAATTAACTAAAAGTACACCACATACATTTTATATACTGTAAATAAAATATCAAAAAGTACAGTAAATATATATTACATACTGTACATAAAATAGCAGAAAGTACACCAAATATGTGTTATATATACCATAAGTTAACTATCAAAAACTACAGTAATTATATTTAATATACTGTACATAAAAAATCAAAAATTACAACAAATATATATTTTATACTGTAAATAAAATATCAGAAATTACAGTAAATATATATTACACACCCTATGTAAAATATGAAAAACTACACCAAATATATATTATATAATTTACTTAATATATCAAAGGACAGCAAATATATCTTATATACTGTACATAAATTATCAAAAAGTACAGTAAATATATTTCATATAGAGTACATATAATATTAACTAAAAGTACACCAAATACATATTATATACTGTACATAAAATATCAAAAATTACAGTACATATATTTCATATATTGTACATATAATATTAACTAAAACTACACCAAATTCATTTTATATACTGTAAATAAAATATCAAAAAATACAGTAAATATATATTACATAATGTACATAAAATATCAAGAATTACACCAAATGAATATTATATACTGTTAATAAAATATCAAAAAGTACAGTAAATATATATTACACAGCCTATGTAAAATATGAAAAACTACACCAAATATATATTATATAATTTACATAAAATATCAAAAGTACACCAAATATATATTATATACTGTACATAAAATATCAAACATTACAGTATATATATTTCATATATTGTACATATAATATTAACTAAAAGTACACCAGATATATTTTATATACTGTAAATAAAATACCAAAAATTTCAGTAAATATATGTTACATACTGTACATAATATATCAAAAAGTACACCAAATAGGTGTTATAAATACTGTAAATAAACTATCAAAACTGCAGTAATTTTATTTAATACACTGTACATAATATATCAAAAATTACACCAAATGTATGTTATAAACTGTAAATAAAATATGAAAAAGTACTGTAAATATATATTACACACCCTATGTAAAATATCAAAAACTACACCAAATATATATTATATAATTTACATAAAATATAAAAAGGACAGCAAATATATCTTATATAGTGCACATAAAATATCAAAAACTACAGTAAATGTATTTCATATATTGTACATATAATATTAACTAAAAGTACACCAAATACATTTTATATACTGTAAATAAAATATCAAAAAGTACATTAAATATATATTACATACTGTACATAAAATTTGAAAAAGTACACCAAATATATGTAATATATACCGTAAGTTTACTGTCAAAAACTACAGTAATTATATTTAATATACTGTACATAAAATATCAAAAAATACACCAAATGTATATTATATAATTTTCATAAAATATCAAAAGGACACCAAATATATCTTATGAACTGTACATAAAATATCAAAAAGTACAGTAAATATATTTCATATATTGTACATATAATATTAACTAAAAGTACACCAAACACATTTTATATACTGCAAATAAACTATCAAAGTGTACAGTAAATATATATTACATACTGTACTTAAAATATCAAAAAGTACACCAAATATGTGATATATATTGTAAATAAACTATCAAAAACTACAGTAATTATATTTACTATACTGTACATAAAATATCAAAAATTACACCAAACGTATATTATATACTGTAAATAAAATATCAAAAAAACACTCAATATGTATTACACATTCTATGTAAAATATGAAAAACTACACCAAATATATATTATTTAATTTACATAAAATATAAAATGTACACCAAATATATATTATATACTGTACATAAAATATCAAAAATTACAGTAAATATATTCATATATTGTACATATAATATTCACTAAAAGTACACCAAATACATTTTATATACTGTAAAAAAATACCAAAAATACCGCAAATATATATTACATACTGTACATAAAATATCAAAAAGTACACCAAATATGTGTAATATATACCGTAAGTATACTATCAAAAACTACAGTAATTATATTTAATATACTGTACATAAAATATCAAAAAGTACACCAAATATATATTATGTACTGTAAATAAAATATTAAAAACTACATTAAATATATTTTATATACTTTACATGAAATATTAAAAAGTACACCAAATATATATTATATGCTGTAAATAAAATATCAAATTGCATAGTAAATATATTTTATATACTGTACGTGAAATATCAAAAAGTACAACAAATATATATTATATACTGTAAATAAAATATCAAAATATACACAAGATATATTTTATATACTGTACACAAAATATCAAAAAGTAAAACAAATATATATTATATACTCTAAATAAAATATAAAGACCTACAGTAAATATATTTTATATACTGTACATAAACGTCAAAGTAAAGCAAATATATATTATGTAATGTAAATAAAATATGAGAATATACAGAAGATATGTTATATATACTGTACACAAAATATAAAATAGTACACCATATATATTATGTACTGTAAATAAAATATAAATAACTACAGTAAATATATTTTATATTCTGTACATGAAATATCAAAAAGTACACCAAGTATATATTATATGCTGTAAATAAAATATCAAAGTGTACAGTAGATATATTGTATATACTCTACAGAAAATATCAAAAGGTACACCAAATGTATATTTTATACTGTAAATAAATATCAAAATGTACAGTAGATATATTGTATATACTGTACACAAAATATCAAAGAGTACACCAAATATATGTTATATACTGTAAATAAAATATCAAAAACTACAGTAAATATATTTCATATACTGTACATGAAATATCAAAATTACACCAAATATATATTATATGCTGTAAATAAAATACAAAAGTGTACGGTAAATATATTTCATATACTATACGTGAAATATCAAAAAGTACACCAAACATGTATTATATACTGTAAATAAAATATCAAAAATTACAATAATTATATTTTATATACTGTACATAATTTGTCATAAAGTACACCAAATATATAGTATATACTGTAAATAAAATATCAAAAACTACAGTAAATATATTTTATATACTGTAAATAAGAGGTCTAAGTAATGCAAATATATATTATATACTGTAAATAAAATATCAAAATATACAGTAGATATATTGTATATACTGTACACAAAATATCAAAAAGTACACCAAATATATATTTTATACTGTGAATAAAATATCAAAATGTACAGTAGATATATTGTATATACTGTACATGAAATATCAAAAAGTACACCAAATATATATTATATACAGTAAATAAAGTATCAAAATGTACAGTAGATATATTGTATATACTGTACACAAAATATCAAAAAGTACACCAAATATATATTATATACTGTAAATAAAATATAAAAACTTACGGTAAATATATTTTATATACTGTACATAAAACGTCAAAGTAAACCAAATATATATTCTATACTATAAATAAAATATCAAAATGTACAGTATATATATTTTATATAGAGTACACAAAATATCAAAAATTACACTAAATATATACAATATACTGTAAATAAAATATAAAAAACAACAGGAAATATAATGTATATACTGTTCATGAGATGTCAAAAAGTACAACAAATATATATTATATACTGTAAATAAAATATCAAAATATACACTAAATATATTGTATATACTGTACACAAAATATCAAAAATTACACCAAATATATATTATATACTGCAAGGAAAATATCAAAATGTACAGTAGATATATTGTATATACTCTACAGAAAATTTCAAAAAGTACACCAAATATATATTTTATACTTTGAATAAATTATCAAAATGTACAGTAGATATATTGTATCTACTGTACATGAAATATCAAAAAGTACACCAAATATATATTATATACTGTAAATAAAATATCAAAATGTACACTAGATATATTGTATATACTGTACACAAAATATCAAAAAGTACACCAAATATATATTATATACTATAAATAAATATAAAAACCTACGGTAAATATATTTTATATACTGTACATAAAACGTAAAAGTAAACCAAATATATATTATATACTATAAATAAAATATCAAAATGTACAGTATATATATTTTATACAAAGTACACAAAATATCAAAAATTACACTAAATATATACTATATACTGTAAACAAAATATCAAAAAGTACAGTAAATATATTATATATTATGTACATAAAATGTCAAAAAGTACACCAAGTATATATTATTTACTGTAAATAAAATATCAAAAACTAGAGTAAATATATTTTATATACTGCATATATAATATTTTCTAAAAGTACACTATAAAAATATTATATACAGTAAAGGAAATATCAAAAAGTACAGTAAATATGTATTAAATACATTTCATAAAATATCAAAGAGTACCTTAAATATATATTACATACAGTACATAAAATATCAAAAAGTACACGAAATATATATTATATACTGTAAATAAAATGTTGCAATGCACAGTACATATATTTTATATACTGTACGTGAAATATCAAAAAGTACACCAAATATATATTATATACTGTAAATAAAATATAAAAAACTACCGTAAATATATTTTATATACTGCACATGAAATATCAAAAAGTACACCAAATATATATTGTATGCTGTTAATAAAATATCAAAATGTACAGTAAATATATTTTATATACTGTATGTGAAATATCAAAAAGTACACCAAATTTATATTATATATGGTAAATAAAATATCAAAATGTACAGTAGTTATAGTGTATATACTGTACACAAAATATCAAAAACTACACCAAATATATAATATATACTGTAGATAAAATATAAAATCCTACAGTAAATATATTTTATATACTGTACATAAAACATCAAAGTAAACCAAATATATATTATGTACTGTAAATAAAATATCAAAATCTACAGTATATATAGTATATACTGTACACAAAATATCAAAAAGTACACCAAATATATATTATATATAGTAAATAAAATATAAAAAACAACAGTAAATATATTGTATATACTGTACATGAAATATCAAAAAGTACACCAAATATATATTATATACTGTAAATAAAATATCAAAATGTACAGTAGATATATTGTATATGCTGTACACAAAAAATCAAAAAGTACACCAAATATATATTTTATACTGTGAATAAATTATCAAAATGTACAGTACATATATTGTATATACTGTACATGAAATATCAAAAAGTACATCAAATATATATTATATACTGTAAATAAAATACCAAAATGTACAGTAGATATATTGTATATACTGTACACAAAATATCAAAAAGTACACCAAATATTTATTATATACTGTAAATAAAATATAAAAATATAAGGTAAATATATTTTATATACTGTACATAAAACGTCAAAGTAAACCAAATATATATTATATACTGTCAAGAAAATATCAGAATGTACAGTATATATATTTTATATACAGTACACAAAATATCAAAATTACACCAAATATATATTATATAGTGTAAATAAAATATAAAAAACAACCATAAATATATTGTATATACTGTACATGACATGTCAAAAAGTACACCAAATGTATATTATATACTCTAAATAAAATATCAAAATGTACAGTAGATATATTGTATATACTGTTCACAAAATTTCAGAAAGTACACCAAATATATATTAGAAACTGTAAATAAAATATCAAAATGTACATTAGGTATATTGTATATACTGTACACAAAATATCAAAAAGTACACCAAATATGTATTATATACTGTAAATAAAATATCAAAATGTACAGTAGATATATTGTATATACTGTACACAAAATATCAAAAAGTACACCAAACATGTATTATATACTGTAAATAAAATATCAAAACTACAGTAAGTATATTTTATATACTGTACATATTATGTCAAATATTACACCAAATATATAAAATATACTGTGAATAAAATATCAAAATCTACAGTAAATATATTTTATATAATGTAAATAATATGTCTAAGGAAAGCAAATATATATTATATACTGTAAATAAAATATCAAAATGTACAGTAGATATATTGTATATACTGTACAAAAAATATCAAAAAGTACACCAAATATATATTGTATACTGTAAAAAAATATCAAAACCTACAGTAAATATATTTTATGTACTGTACATAAAATGTCAAAAATTACACCAAGTATATATTATATACTGTAAATAAAATATCAAAAAGTACATTAAATATATTTTATATTATGTACATAAAATGTCAAAAAGTACACCAAGTATATATTATATACTGTAAATAAAATATCAAAAACTAGAGTAAATATATTTTATATACTGCATACATAATATTATCTAAAAGTACACTATAAAAATATTATAAACAGTAAAGGAAATATCAAAAAGTACAGTAAATATGTATTGAATACATTTCAAAAAATATCAAAAAGTACACCAAATATATATTATATACTGTAAATAAAATGTTGCAATGCACAGTATATATATTTTATATACTGTACATGAAATATCAAAAAGTACACCAAATATATATTATATAGTGTAAATAATATATCACAAACAACAGTAAATATATTTTATATACTGAACATAAAATGTCAAAGTAAAGCAAACAAATATTATATACTGTAAATAAACTATGAAAATGTACAGTATATATACTATATATACTGTACACAAAATATCAAAAATCACAACTAATATATACTATATAGTTTAAATGAAATATAAAAAACTACAGTAAATATATTTTATATACTGTACATGAAATATCAAGAACTACACCAAATATATATTATATGCTGTAAACAAAATATCAAAATGAACAGTAAATATATTTCATATACTGTATATGAAATAACAAATAACACCAAATATATATAATGTAATGTAAATAAAATATGAAAATGTACAGAAGATATATTGTATATTCTGTACACAAAATATCAAAAAATACACCAAATATATATTATATACTGTAAATAAAATATAAAAAACTGCAGTGAATATAAGTCATATACTGTACATAATACGTCAAAGTACGCCAAATATATATTATATACTGTAAATAATATATCAAAATGTACAGTAGATATATTGTATATAATGTACACAAAATATCAAAAAGTACACCAAACATATATTATATACTGTAAATAAAATATCAAAAAGTACAATAAGTATATTTTATATACTGTACATAATATGTCACAAAGTACACCAAATATATATTATATACCATAAATAAAATATCAAAAACTACAGTAAATATATTTTATATACTGTACATGAAAGGTCTAAGTAAAGCAAATATATATTATATACCGTAAATAAAATATGAAAATGTACAGTAGATATATTGAATATAATGTACACAAAATATCAAAAAGTACACTAAATATATATTATATACTGTAAATAATATATCAAAAAATACAGAAAATATATTTTATATACTGTACATAAATTGTCAAAGTAAAACAAATATATATTAAATAGTGTAAATAAAATATCAAAATAAACAGTAGATATATTGTAAATACTGTACACACAATATCAAAAAGTACACCAAATATATATTATATATTGTAAATAAAATATCAAATGCTACAGTAAATATATTTTATTTACTGTACATAAAATGTCAAAAACTACACAAAATATATACTATATACCGTAAATAAAATATCAAAATGTACAGAAAATATGTTTTATATAATGTACATGAAATATCAAAAAGTACACAAAATATATACTATATACTGTAAATAAAATATCAAAATGTACAGTAGATATATTGCATACACTGTACACAAAATATCAAAAAGTACACAAGATATACGTTATATACTGTATATAACATATCAAAAACTACAGTAAATATATTTTATATACTGTACATAAAAAGTCAAAGAAAAGCAAATATGTATTATGTACTGTAAATAAAATATCAGAATGTACAGTAGATATATTTTATATACGGTACACAAAATATCACAAAGTACACCAAACATATATTATGTACCGTAAATAAAATATAAAAACATACAGTAAATATATTTTATATACTGTACATAAAACGTCAAAGTAAACCAAATATATATTATATACTGTAAATAAAATATCAAAATGTACAGTAGATATATTGTATATAGAGTACACAAAATATCAAAAAGTACACCAAATATATATTATATACTGTGAATAAAATATAAAAAACAACAGTAAATATATTTTATATGCTGTACATGAAATATCAAAAAGTACACCAAATATATAATATATACTGTAAATAAAAAATCAAAATGTACAGTAGATATATTTTATATACTGTACACAAAATATCAAAAATCACTCCTAATATATACTATATACTGTAAATGAAATATAAAAAACTACAGTAAATATATTTTATATACTGTACATGAAATATCAAAAACTACACCAAATATATATTATATGCTGTAAACAAAATATCAAAATGTACAGTAAATATATTTCATATACTGTACATGAAATAACAAATAACACCAAATATATATTATGTACTGTAAATAAAATATGAAAATGTACAGAAGATATATTTTATATTCTGTACACAAAATATCAAAAAGTACACCAAATATATATTATATACTGTAAATAAAATATAAAAAACTGCAGTGAATATAAGTCATATACTGTACATAATACGTCAAAGTATGCCAAATATATATTATATACTGTAAATAATATATAAAAATGTGCAGTAGATATATTGTATATAATGTACACAAAATATGAAAAAGTACACCAACCATATATTATATACTGTAAATAAAATATTAGAAAGTACAATAAGTATATTTTATATACTCTAAATAATATGTCACAAAGTACACCAAATATATATTATATACTGTAAATAAAATATCAAAAACTACAGTAAATATATTTTATATACTGTACATGAAAGGTCTAAGTAAAGCAAATATATATTATATACTGTAAATAAAATATCAAAATGTACTGTAGGTATATTGTATATAATGTACACATAATATCAAAAAGTACACCAAATATATATTATATACTGTAAATAAAATATCAAAAGCTACAGAAAATATATTTTATATACTGTAAATAAAGTGTCAAAGTAAAACAAATATATATTAAATAATGTAAATAAAATATCAAAATAAACAGTAGATATATTGTAAATACTATACACACAATATCAAAAAGTACACCAAATATATATTATATACTGTAAATAAAATATCAAATGCTACAGTAAATATATTTTATTTACTGTACATAAAATGTGAAAAAGTACACAAAATATATACTATATACTGTAAATAAAATATCAAAATATACAGAAAATATATTATATATACTGTACATGAAATATCAAAAAGTACACAAAATATATACTATGTACTGTAAATAAAATATCAAAATGTACAGTAGATATATTGTATATACTGTACACAAAATATCAAAAAGTACAAAAGATATATGTTATATACTGTATATAAAATATCAAAAACTACAGTAAATATATTTTATATACTGTACATAAAACGTCAAAGTAAAGCAAATATATATTATGTACTGTAAATAAAATATCAGAATGTACAGTAGATATATTTTATATTCGGTACACAAAATATCAAAAAGTACACCAAACATATATTATGTACTGTAAATAAAATATAAAAACCTACAGTAAATATATTTTATATACTGTACATAAAATGTCAAAGTAAACCATATATATATTATATACTGTAAATAAAATATCAAAATGTACATTAGATATATTGTATATACAGTACACAAAATATAAAAAACTACACCAAATATATACTATATACTGTAAATAAAATATAAAAAACTACAGTAAATATATTTTATATACTGTACATGAAATAGCAAAAAGTACACCAAATATATATTATATGCTGTAAATAAAATATCAAAATGTACAGTAAATATATTTTATATACTCTACATGAAATATCAAAATGTACACCAAATATATATTATATACTGTAAATAAAATATCAAAATATACAGTAGATATATTGTATATACTGTACACAAAACATCAAAAAGTACACCAAATATATATTATATACTGTAAATAAAATATAAAAACACACAATAAATATATTTCATATACTGTACATTAAACGTCAAAGTAAACCAAATATATATTACATTCTGTAAATAAAATATCAAAATGTAGAGTAGATATATTGTGTATACTGTACACAAAATATCAAAAAGTACACCAAATATATATTATATACTGTGAATAAGATATAAAAAACAACAGTAAATATATTTTATATACTGTACATGAAATATCAAAAAGTACAACAAATATATAATATATACTGTAAATAAAAAATCAAAATGTACAGTAGATATATTGTATATACTGTACACAAAATATCAAAAAGTACACCAAATATATATTTTATACTGTAAATAAAATATCAAAATATACAGTAGATATATTTTATATACTGTACACAAAATATTAAAAACTACACCAAACATGTATTATATACTGTATATAAAATATCAAAAACTACAGTAAATATATTTTATATACTGTACATAAAACGTCAAAGTAAAGCAAATATATATTATGTACTGTAAATAAAATATCAGAATGTACAGTAGATATATTTTATATATGGTACACAAAATATCAAATAGTACACCAAATATATAAAATATACTGTAAATAAAATATCAAAAACTACAGTAAATATATTTTATATACTGTAAATAATAAGTCTAAGGAAAGCAAATATATAATATATTGTAAATAAAATATCAAAATGTACAGTAGATATATTGTACATACTGTAAACAAAATATCAAAAAGTACACCAAATATATATTTTATACTGTAAATAAAATATCAAAATATACAGTAGATATATTGCATATACTGTGCACAAAATATCAAAAGTACACCAAATACATATTATATACTCTAAATAAAATATCAAAAACTACAGTAAATATATTTTATATAGTGTACATAAAATGTGAAAAAGTACACTAAATATATATTATATACTGTAAAGAAAGTATCAAAATGTACAGGAGATATATTGTGTAAACTGTACACAAAATATCAAAAAGTCCACCAAATATATATTATATACTGTAAATAAATATCAAAATGTACAGTAGATATATTGTATATGCTGTACAGAAAATATCAAAAAGTACACGAAACATATATTATATACTGTAAATAAAATATCAAAAAGAATAATAAGTATATTTTATATACTGTACATAATATGTCAAAAAGTACACCTAATATATATTATACACTGTAAATAAAATATCAACAACTATAGTAAATGTATTTTATATACTGTAAATAAAAGGTTTAAGTAAAGCAAATATATATTTTATACTGTAAATAAAATATCAAAATGTACAGTAGATATATTGTATATACTGTACACAAAATATCAAAAAGTACACCAAATATATATTATATACTGCAAATAAAATATCAAAACCTACAGTAAATATATTTTATTTACTGTACATAAAATGTCAAAAAGTACACCAAATATATATTATATACTGTAGATAAAATATCAAATTGTACAGAAATTATATTTTATATACTGTAAATGAAATATCAAAAAGTACACCAAATATATATCATATTCTGTAAATAAAGTATCAAAATGTACAGTAGAAATATTGTATATAATGTACACAAAATATCAAAAAGTACAACAAATATATGTTATATACTGTAAATAAAATATTAAAAACTACAGTAAATATATTTTATATACTGTACATAAAACGTCAAAGTAAAGCAAATATATATTATGTACTGTAAATAAAATATCAGAATGTACAGTGGATATATTGTATATAGTGTACACAAAATATCAAAAAGTACACCAAATATACATTATATACTGTAAATAAAATATAAAAACTACAGTAAATATATTTTATATACTGTACATGAAATATGAAAAAGTACACCAAGTATATATTATATGCTGTAAATAAAATATCAAAGTGTACAGTAAATATATTTTATACACTGTATGTGAAATATCAAATAGTACACCAAAAATATATTATTTACTGTAAATAAAATATCAAAATGAACAGTAGAGATATTGTATATACTGTACACAAAATATCAAAAAGTACACCAAACATGTATTTTATACTGTAAATAAAATATCAAAACTACAGTAAGTATATTTTATATACTGTACATAATATGTCAAAAACTACACCAAATATATATTATGTACTGTAAATAAAATATCAAAAAGTACAGTAAATATATTTTATTTTATGTACATAAAATGTCAAAAAGTACACCAATTATATATTATATACTGTAAAGAAAATATCAAAAACTAGAGTAAATATATTTTATATGCTGCATATATAATATTACCTGAAAGTACACAATAAAAATATTATATACATTGAAGGAAATATCAAAAAGTACAGTAAATATCTATTACATACATTTCATAAAATATCAAATATTATCTTAAATATATATTCCATACAGTACATAAAATCTCAAATAGTACACCAAATATATATTATATACTGTAAATAAAATGTTGCAATGCACAGTATATATATTTTATATACTGTACATGAAATATCAAAAAGTACACCAAATATATATTATATGCTGTAAATAAAATATCAAAATATGCAGTAGGTATATTGTATATACTGTGCACAAAATATCAAAAAGTACACCAAATACATATTATATACTCTAAATAAAATATCAAAAACTACATTAAATATATTTTATATAGTGTACATAAAATGTGAAAAAGTACACCAAATATATATGATATACTGTAAACAAAATATAAAAATGTACAGGAGATATATTGTATATACTATACACAAAATATCAAAAAGTCAACCAAATATACATTATATACTGTAAATAAAATATCAAAATGTACAGTAGATATATTGTATATACTGTACCCAAAATATCAAAATGTACACCAAACATATATTATATACTGTAAATAAAATATCAAAAAGTACAATAAGTATATTTAATATACTGTACATAATTTATCAAAAAGTACACCTAATATATATTATATACTGTAAATAAAATATCAAAAACTACAGTAAATATATTTTATATAATGTAAATAAAAGGTCTAAGTAAAGCAAATATATATTTTATACTGTAAATAAAATATCAAAATGTACTGTAGATATATTGTATATACTGTACACAAAATATCAAAAAGTACACCAAATATATATTATATACTGTAAATAAAATATCAAAACCTACAGTAAATATATTTTATTTACTGTACATAAAATGTCAAAAAGTACACCAAATACATATTATATACTGTACATAAAATATGAAATTGTACAAAAAATATATTTTATATACTGTACATGAAATATCAAAAAGTACACCAAATATATATTATATTCTGTAAATAAAGTATCAAAATGTACAGTAGATATATTGCATATAATGTACACAAAATATCAAAAAGTACACCAAATATAAGATATATACTGTAAATAAAATATTAAAAACTACAGTAAATATAATTTATATACTGTACATAAAACGTCAAAGTAAAGCAAATATATATTATGTACTGTAAATAAAATATAAGAATGTACACTGGATATATTGCATATAGTGTACACAAAATCTCAAAAAGTACACCAAATATATATTATATACTGTAAATAAAATATAAAAACTACAGTAAATATATTTTATATACTGTAGATGTAATATTAAAAAGTACACCAAGTATATATGATATGCTGTAAAT
Organism: Pan paniscus; assembly: GCF_029289425.2. NCBI lineage: Eukaryota > Metazoa > Chordata > Mammalia > Primates > Hominidae > Pan > Pan paniscus. Next base: position 10,580,376 of record NC_073263.2, on the reverse strand, counting down.
AAAATATCATAGTGTACAGTAAATATATTTTATACACTGTACGTGATATATCAAAAAGTACACCAAAAATATATTATATAGTGTAAATTAAATATCAAAATGAACAGTAGATATATTGTATATACTGTACACAAAAGATCGAAAAGTACACCAAATATATATTATATACTCTAAATAAAATATAAAAACCTACAGTAAATGTATTTTATATACTGTAAATAAAACGTCAAAGTAAACCAAATATATATTATATACTCTAAATAAAATATCAACATATACAGTAGATATATTGTATATACTGTACACAAAATATCAGAAAGTACACCAAATATATATTATATACTGTGAATAAAATATTAAAAATAACAGTAAATATATTTTATATACTTTACATGAAATATCAAAAAGTACACAAAATATATAATATATACTGTGAATAAAATATCAAAATGTACAGTAGATATATTGTATATACTGTACACAAAATATCAAAAAGTACACCAAATATAAATTTTATACTGTAAATAAAATATCAAAATGTACAGTAGATACATTGTGTATACTGTACACAAAATATGAAAAAGTACACCAAATATATATTTTATACTGTAAATAAAATATCAAAAAGTACAAGTATATTTTATATACTGTACATAATATGTCAAAAATTACACCAAATATATATTATATGCTGTAAATAAAATATCAAAAACTGCACTAAATATATTTTATATTCTGTACATAAAATGTCAAAAAATACAACAAATATATACTATATACTCTAAAGAAAATATCAAAATATACAGTAGATATATTATATACTGTACACTAAATATCAAAAAGTACACCAAATATATATTATATACTGTAAATAAAATATCAAAATGTAGAGTAGATATATTGTATATACTGTACACAAAATATCAAAAAGTACACCAAATATATATTATATACTGTAAATAAAATATAAAAATGTACAGTAGATATATTGTATATACTGTACACAAAATATCAAAAACTACACCAAACAAATATTATATACTGTAAATAAAATATCAAAAAGTACAACTATATTTTATATACTGTACATAATATGTCAAAAATTACACCAAATATATATTATATGCTGTAAATAAAATATCAAAAAGTACAGTAAATATATTTTATATACTGTACATGAAATATCAAAAAGTACAACAAATATATATTATATACTGTAAATAAAATATCAAAATGTACAGTAGATATATTGTATATACTGTACCCAAAATACAAAAAAGCACACCAAATATATATTATATACTGTAAAAAAATTATAAAAACCTACACTAAATATATTTTATATACTGTACATAAAAAGTCAAAGTAAACCAAATATATATTATGTACTGTAAATAAAATATCAGAATGTACAGTAGATATATTATATATTCTCTACACAAAATATCAAAAAGTACACCAAACATATATTAGATAGTGTAAATAATATATAAAACACTACAGTAAATATATTTTATATACTCTACATGAAATATCAAAAAGTACACCAAATATATAATATATACTGTAAATAAAATATAAAAACCTACAGTAAATATATTTTATTTACTGTACATAAAATGTCAAAAAGTAAACCTAATATAAAATATACTGTAAATAAAATATCAAAATACACCGTAGATATATTGTACATACTGTACAGAAAATATCAAAAATTACTCCAAATATATACTATATACTGTAAATAAAATATCAAAATGTACAGAAAATATATTTTATATACTGTACATGAAATATCAAAAAGTACACCAAATATATATTATATACTGTAAATGAAATATCAAAATATGTAGTAGATATATTGTATATACTGTACACACAATATCAAAAAGTACACCAAATATATGTTATATACTGTAAATAAAATATCAAAAACTACAGTAAATATATTTTATATACTGTACATGAAACATCAAAAATACACCAAATATTTATTAAATGCTGTATATAAAATATCAAAATGTACAGTAAGTATATTTTATATACTGTATATGAAATATCAAAAAGTACACGAAATATATATTATATACTCTAAATATAATATCAAAATGTACAGTAGATATATTTGATTTACTGTACACAAAATATCAAAAAGTACACCAAACATATAGTTTATACTGTAAATAAAATATAAAATCCTACAGTAAATATATTTTATATACTGTACATAAAACGTCAAAGTAAACCAAATATATATTATACACTGTAAATAAAACATCAAAATGTACAGTAGATATAATTTATATACTGTACACAAAATATCAAAAATACACCAAACATATATTATATACTGTAAATAAAATATCGAAAAGTACAATAAGTATATTTTATATACTGTACATAATATGTCAAAAAGCACACCAAATATATATTATATACTGTAAATAAAATATCAAAAACTACAGTAAATAAATTTTATATACTGTACATAAAACGTCAAAGTAAAGCAAATATATATTATGTACTGTAAATAAAATATCAGAATGTACAGTAGATATATTGTATATACTGTACACAAAATATCAAAAAGTACACCAAATATATAGTATGTACTGTAAATAAAATATAAAACACTACAATAAATATATTTTATATACTCTACATGAAATATCAAAAAGTACACCAAATATATATTATATACAGTAAATAAAATATCAAAATGTACAGTAGATATACTGTATATACTCTACACAATATATCAAAAATACACCAAATATATATTATATACTGTAAATAAAATATAAAAAAAACAGTAAATATATTTTATATACTGTACAGGAAATATCAAAAAGTACACCAAATATATATTATATACTGTAAATAAAATATCAAAATGTACAGTAGATATATTGCATCTACTGTACACAAAATATCAAAAAGTACACCCAATATATTATACGCTGTAAATAAAATATAAAAATGTACAGAAAATATATTTTATGTACTGTACATGAAATATCAAAAGGTACACCAAATATATATTATGTACTGTAAATAAAATATGAAAATATACAGTAGATATATTGTATATACTGTACACAAAATATCAAAAAGTACACCAAATACATATTATATACTCTAAATAAAATATCAAAAACTACAGTAAATATATTTTATATACTGTACATAAAATGTCAAAAACTACACCAAATATGTATTATATACTGTAAAGAAAATATCAAAATATACAGGAGACATATTGTATATACTGTACACAAAATATCAAAAAGTACACTAAATATATATTATATACTGAAAATGAAATAATAAAATATACAGTAGATATATTGTATATACTGTACACAAAATATGATAAAGTACACCAAACATATATTATATACTCTAAATAAAATATCAAAATGTACAATAAGTATATTTTGTATACTGTACATAATATGTCAAAAAGTACACCAAATATATATTTTATACTGTAAATAAAATATCAAAATGTTCAGTGGATATAGTTTATATAATGTATAAAAAATATCAAAAAGTACACCAAATATGTATTATATCTACTGCAAATAAACTATCAAAAATTACAGTAATGATATTTTATATAGGGTACATAAATTATCAAATACTACACCAAATATATATTACATACAGTAAATAAGATATCAAAAATTACAGTAAATATCGTTGACATACTGTACATATACTATTGTGTAAAATACACCAAATATATAGTGTACACGGAAATAAAATATAAAAAGGTACAGTAAATATATATTACATACTGTCCATATAATATAAAAAGTCCACCAAATATATATCATATGCTGTACATAAAATATCAAAAAAACAGTAAATGTATTTTATATACTGTACATAAAATACCAAAAATTACACCAAATGTATAATATATACTGTATATAACATATCAAAATACAGTAAATATATATTACATCTTGTACATAAAATATCAAAAACTACAGTAAATATCTTTTAATTACTCTATATAAAACGTCAAAGTAAAGCAAATATATATTATGTACTGTAAATAAATTATCAGAATATACAGTAGATATATTGTATATACTGTACATAAAATATCAAAAAGTACACCAAGTATATATTATATACTGTAAATAAAATACAAAAAACGACAGTAAATATATTTTATATACTGTAAAAAAATATCAAAAAGTACACCAAATATATATTATATGCTGTAAATAAAATATTAAAATGTACAGTAAATATATGTTATAAACTGTACGTGAAATATCAAAAATTACACCAAATATGTATTATATACTGTAAATAAAATATCAAAATGTACAGTAGATATATTGTATATACTGTACACAAAATATCAAAAAGTACACCAAATATATATTATATACTGCAAATAAAATATAAAAAACTATGGTAAATATATTTTCTATACTGTACATAAAACTTCAAAGTAAACCAGATATATATTATATAGTGTTAATAAAATATAAAAATGTACAGTAGATACATTGTATATACTGTACACAAAATATCAAAAAGTACACAAAATATATATTATGTACTGTACATAAAATATCAAAAACTACAGTAAATATATTTTATATACTGTACTTAAAACGACAAATTGAACCAAATATATAATATAGTGTAAATAAAATATCAAAATGTACAGTATATATATTGTATATTCTGTACACAAAATATCAAAAAGTACACCACATGTATATTATATATTGTAAATAAAATATCAAAAACTACAGTAAATATATTTTATATACTGTACATAAAATGTCAAAAAGTACACCAAATATATATTATATACTCTAAACAAATTATCAAAATGTACAGTAGATATCTTGTATATACTGTACACAAAATATCAAAAAGTACATCAAATATATACTCTATACTCTAAATAAAATATAAAAAACTAGAGAAAATATGTTTTATATACTGAACATGAAATATCAAAAAGTACACCGAATATATATTATATGCTATAAACAAACTATTAAAATGTACAGTAAATATATTTTATATACTGTACATGAAATATCAAAAAGTACACCAAACATATATTATATACTGTAAATAAAATATCAAAATGTACAGAAGATACATAGTATGTACTGTACACAAAATATCAAAAAGTACACCAAATATATACAATATACTGTAAATAAAGTATCAAAGTGTACAGTAGATATATTGTATATACTGCACACAAAATATCAAAAAGTACACCAAATATATACAATATGCTGTAAATAAAATATCAAAGTGTACAGTAAATATATTTGATATACTCTACATGAAATATCAAAAAGTACATGAAATATATATTATATACTGTAAATAAAATATCAAAATGTACAGTAGATATATTGTATATATTGTACACAAAACATCAAAAATTACACCAAATATATATTATATACTGTAAATAAAATATGAAAACCTACAGTAAACATATTTCATATACTGTACATAAAACCTCCAAGTATACCAATTATATATTATGTAATGTAAATAAAATATCAGAATCTACAGTTAGTTAATTTTATATGTACAATATATGAAATATATTTACTGTACTTTTTGATATTTTATATACAGTATATAAGATATATTTGCTGTCCTTTTGATATTTTATGTAAATTATATAATATATCTTTGGTGTAGTTTTTGATATTTTACATAGGGTGTGTAACATATATTTACTGTATTTTTGATATTTTATTTACAGTATATAATGTACATTTGGTGTAATTTTTGATATTTTATGTACAGTATATTAAATATAATTACTGTAGTTTTTGATAGTTTACATTATAAATAACACATATTTGGTGTACTTTTTGATATTTTATGTACAGTATGTAATATATATTTACTGTACTTTTTGATATTTTATTTACACTATATAAAACATATTTGGTGTACTTTTAGTTAATATTATATTTTCAATATATGAAATATATTTACTGTACATTTTGATATCTTATGTATAGTATATAAGACATATTTGTTGTTCTTTTGATATTTTATGTGAATTATACAATATATATTTGGCGTAGTTTTTGATATTTTACATAGAGTGTAATATATATTTACTGTACATTTTCATATTTTATTTACAGTATATAATATACATTTGGTGTAATTTTTGATATTTTATGTACAGTATATGAAATATAATTACTGTAGTTTTTGATAGTTTATTTACAGTATATATAACACATATTTGGTGTACTTTTTGATATTTTGTGTACAGTATGTAATATATATTTACTGAATTTTTGATATTTTATTTAGAGTATATAAAATGTATTTGGTGTAGTTTTAGTTAATATATGTACAATATATATAATATATTTGCTGTACTTTTTTATATTTTATGTACAGTATATAATATATATTTGGTGTACTTTTGATATTTTATGTAATTTATATAATATATTTTTTGTGTAGTCTTTGATATTTTACGTAGAGTGTAATATATATTTACTGTCCTTTTTGATATTTTATTTAGTGTATAGAATATATGTTTGGTGTAATCTTTGATATTTTATGTACAGTATATTAAATATAACTACTGTAGTTTTGATAGTTTATTTACAGCATATATAACACATATTTGGTGTACTATTTGATATTTTATGTACAGTATGTAATAGATATTTACTGTTTTTTTGATATTTTATTTAAAGTATATAAAATGTATTTGGTGTACATTTAGTTAACATTACGTATACAATATATGAAATATATTTACTGTACTTTTTGATATTTTATGTATAGTATATAAGATATATTTGCTGACATTTTGATATTTTAAGTAAATTATATAATATATATTTGGTGTAGTTTTTGATATTTTACATAGGATGTGTAGTATATATTTACTGTCCATTTTGATATTTTATTTAGAGTATATAATATACATTTGGTGTAATTTATGATATTTTATGTATAGTATATTAAATATAATTACTGTAGTTTTTAATAGTTTATTTACAGTATATATAACTCATATTTGGTGTACCTTTTGATAATTTATGTACTGTATGGAATATATATTTACTGTATTTTTGATGTTTTATATGCCGTATATAAAATGTATTTGGTGTACTTTTAGTTAATAATATATGTACAATATATGAAATATATTTACTGTACATTTTGATATTTCATGTTCAGTATATAAGATATATTTGGTGTCCTTTTGATATTTTATGTATATTATATAATATATATTTGGTGTATATCTTGATATTTTACTTAGGGTGTGTAATATATATTTACTGTACTTTTTGATATTTTATTTACAGTATATAACATACATTTGGTGTAATTTTTGATATTTTATGTACACTATATTAAATATAATTACTATAGTTTTGATAGTTTATTTACAGTACATATAACACATATTTGGTGTACATTTTGATATATTATGTACAGGATGTCATAAATATTTACTGTACATTTTGATAGTTTATTTACAGTATATAAAATGTGTTTGGTGTACTTTTACTTAATATTATATGTACTATATATGAAATATATTTACTGTACTTTTTGATATTTTATTTAGAGTATATAATATAGTTTTGGTGAAATTTTTGATATTTTATGTACAGTATATTAAATATAATTACTGTAGTTTTTGATAGTTTATTTACAGTATATATAACACATATTTGGTGTAACTTTTGATATTTTATGTACAGCATATAATATATGTTTACTGTAATTTTTGATATTTTATTTACAGTATATAAAATGTATTTGGTGTACTTTTAGTTAATATTATATGTACAAAATATGAAATATATTTACTGTACTTTTTGATATTTTATGTACAGTATATAATATATATTTGGTGTACTTTTGATATTTTATGTAAATTATATAATATATACGGTGTAGTTTTGATATTTTACATAGAGTGTAATATATATTTACTGTCATTTTTGATATTTTATTTAGAGTGTATAATATACATTTGGTGTAATTATTGACATTTTATGTACAGTATATTAAATATAATTACTGAAGATTTTGATAGTTTATTTACAGTATATATAACACATATTTGGTGTACTTTTTGATATTTTATGTACAGTAGATAATATATACTTACTGTAGTTTTTGATATTTTATTTACAGTATATAAAATGCATTTGGTGTAGTTTTAATTAATATTATATGTACAATATATGAAATATATTTACTGTACTTTTTGATATTTTATGTACATTATATAATATATATTTGGTGTACTTTTGATATTTTATGTAAATTATATAATATATATTTGGTGTAGTTTTTGATATTTTACATAGAGTATAATATATATTTACTGTCCTTTTTGATATTTTATTGAGTGTATAATATACATTTGGTGAAATTTTTGATATTTTATGTACAGTATATTAAATATTATTACTGAAGATTTTGATAGTTTATTTACAGTATATATAACACATATTTGGTGTACTTTTTGATATTTTATGTACGGTAGATAATATATACTTAGTGTAATCTTTGATATTTTATTTACAGTATGTAAAATGTATTTGTTGTTCTTTTAGTGAATATTATATGTACATTATATGAAATATATTTACTGTACTTTTTGATATTTTATGTACATTATATAATATATATTTGTTGTACTTTTGATATTTAATGTAAATTATATAATATATATTTGGTGTAGTTTTTGATATTTTACATAGAGTGTAATATATATTTACTTTCTTTTTGATACTTTATTTAGAATGTATAATATACATTTGGTGTAATTATTGATATTTTATGTACAGTATATTAAATATAATTACTGAAGATTTTGATAGTTTATTTACAGTATATATAACACATATTTGGTGTACTTTTAGATATTTTATGTACAGTAGATAATATATAATTACTGTAATTTTTGATATTTTATTTACAGTATATAAAATGTATTTGGTGTAGTTTAAGTTAATATTATATGTACAATATATGAAATATATTTACTGTACTTTTTGATATTTTAGGTACAGTATATAATATATATTTGGTGTACTTTTCATATTTTATGTAAGTTATATAATATATATTTGCTGTAGTTTTTGATATTTCACATAGGGTGTGTAATATATATTTACTTTCTTTTTGATATTTTATTTAGAGTATATAATATACATTTGGTGTAATTTTTGATATTTTATGTACAGTATATTAAATATAATTACTGTAGTATTTGATAGTAAACTTACGGTATGTATTACACATATTTGGTGTACTTTTTGATATTTTATGTACAGTATGTAATATATATTTTCTGTTCTTTTTGATATTTTATTTACAGTATACAAAATGTATTTGGTGTACTGTTTGTTAATATTAAGTATACAATATATGAAATATATTTACTGTACGTTTTGATATTTTATGTAAAATATATAAGATATATTTGCTGACCTTTTGATATTTTATGTAAATTATATAATATATATTTGGTGTAGTTTTTGATATTTTACATAGAGTGTAATATATATTTACTGTCGTTTTTGATATTTTATTTAGAGTGTATAATATGCATTTGGTGCAATTTTTGATATTTTATGTACAGTATATCAAATATAATTACTGAAGATTTTTATTGTTTATTTACAGTATTTATAACACATATTTGGTGTTCTTTTTGATATTTTATGTACAGTAGATAATATATACTTACTGTAATTTTTGATATTTTATTTACAGTATATAAAATGTATTTGGTGTAGTTTTAGTTAATATTATATGTACAATATATGAAATATATTTACTGTACTTTTTGATATTTTATGTACAGTATATAATATATATTTGGTGTACTTTTGATATTTTTTGTAAATTATATAATATATATTTGGTGTAGTTTTTGATATTTTACATAGAGTGAAATATATATTTACTGTTTTTGTGATATTTTATTTAGAGTGTATAATATTCATTTGGTGTAATTTTTGATATTTTATGTACAGTATATTAAATATAATTACTGAAGATTTTAATAGTTTATTTACAGTATATATAACACATATTTGGTGAACTTTTTGATATTTTATGTACAGTAGATAATATATACTTAGTGTAATTTTTGATATTTTATTTACAGTATGTAATATGTATTTGTTGTACTTTTAGTTAATATTATATGTACAATATATGAAATATATTTACTGTACTTTTTGATATTTTATGTACAGTATATAATATATATTTGGTGTACTTTTGATATTTTACGTAAATTATATAATATATATTTGGTGTAGTTTTTGATATTTTACATAGAGTGTAATATATATTTACTCTCATTTTTGATATTATATTTAGAGTGTATAATATACATTTGGTGTAATTATTGATATTTTATGTACAGTAAATTAAATATAATTACTGAAGGTTTTGATAGTTTATTTACAGTATATATAACACATATTTGGTGTACTTTTTGATATTTTATGTACAGTAGATACTATATACTTAGTGTAATTTTTGATATTTTATTTACAGTATGTAAAATGTATTTGGTGTACCTTTAGTTAATATTATATGTACAATATATGAAATATATTTACTGTACATTTTGATAATTTATGTACAGTTTATAATATATATTTTGTGTACTTTTGATATTTTATGTAAATTATATAATATATATTTGGTGTAGTTTTTGATATTTTACATAGAGTGTAATATATATTTACTGTCATTTTTGATATTTTATTTAGAGTGTATAATATACCTTTGGTGTAATTATTGATATTTTATGTACAGTATATTAAATATAATTACTGAAGATTTTGATAGTTTATTTACAGTATATATTACGCATATTTGGTGTACTTTTTGATATTTTATGTACAGTAGATAATATATATTTACTGTAATTTTTGATATTTTATTTACAGTATGTAAAATATATTTCGTGTACTTTTAGTTATTATATGTACAATATATGAAATATATTTACTGTACTTTCTGATATTTTATGTACAGTATATAATATATATTTGGTGTACTTTTGATATTTTATGTAAATTATATAATATATATTTGTTGTAGTTTTTGATATATTACATAGAGTGTAATATATATTTACTGTCCTTTTTGATATTTTATTTAGAGTGTATAATATACATTTGGTGTAATTATTGATATTTTATGTACAGTATATTAAATATAATTACTGAAGATTTTGATAGTTTATTTACAGTATATATAACACATATTTCGTGTACTTTTTGATATTTTATGTACAGTAGATAATATATACTTACTGTAATTTTTCATATTTTATTTACAGTATGTAAAATGTATTTGGTGTACTTTTAGTTAATATTATATGTACAATATATGAAATATATTTACTGTACATTTTGATATTTTATGTACTGTATATAATATATATTTGGTGTACTTTTGATATTTTATGTAAATTATATAATATATATTTGGTGTAATTTTTGATATTTTACATAGGGTGTGTAATATATATTTACTGTACTTTTTGATATTTTCTTTACAGTATATAATATACATTTGGTGTAATTTTTGATATTTTATGTACATTATGTAATATGTATTTACTGTACTTTTTGATATATTATTTACCGTATAGAAAATGTATTTTGTGTAGTTTTAGTTAATATTATATCTACAATATATGAAATAAAGTTACTGTACTTTTTGATATTTAATGTACAGTATATAATAAATATTTGCTGTACTTTTGATATATTACCTACAGTATGTAATATATATTTACTGTACTTTTTGATATTTTATTTACAGTATATAAAATGTATTTGGTGTACTTTTAGTTAATATTATATATACAATATATGAAATATATTTACTGTACTTTTTGATATTTTAGGTACAGTATACAAGATATGTTTGCTGTCCTTTTGATATTTAATATAAATTATATAATATATATTTGGTGTAGTTTTTGATGTTTTACATAGGGTGTGTAATATATATTTAATGTACTATTTGATATTTTATTTACAGTATATAAAATGTATTTGGTGTAGTTTTAGTTAATATTATATGTACAATATATGAAATATATTTACTGTACTTTTTGATATTTTATGTACAGTATATAATATATATTTGGTGTACTTTTGATATTTTATGTAAATTATATAATATATATTTGGTGTAGTTTTTGATATTTTACATAGAGTGTAATATATATTTACTGTCAATTTTGATATTTTATTTAGGGTGTATAATATACATTTGGTGTAATTTTTGATATTTTATGTACAGTTTATTAAATATAATTACTGAAGATTTTGATAGTTTATTTACAGTATATATAACACATATTTGGTGTACTTTTTGATATTTTATGTACAGTAGATAATATATACTTACTGTAAATTTTTATATTTTATTTACCGTATGTAAAATGTATTTGTTGTACTTTTAGTTAATATTATATGTACAATATATGAAATATATTTACTGTACTTTTTGATATTTTATGTACAGTATATAATGTATATTTGGTGTACTTTTGATATTTTATGTAAATTATATAATATATATTTGGTGTAGTTTTTGATATTTTACATAGAGTGTAATATATATTTACTGTCCTTTTTGATATTTTATTTAGAGTGTATAATATACATTTGGTGTAATTATTGACATTTTATGTACAGTATATTAAATATAATTACTGAAGATTTTGATAGTTTATTTACAGTATATATAACACATATTTGGTGTACTTTTTGATATTTTATGTACAGTAGATAATATATACTTACTGTAGTTTTTGATATTTTATTTACAGTATATAAAATGCATTTGGTGTAGTTTTAATTAATATTATATGTACAATATATGAAATATATTTACTGTACTTTTTGATATTTTATGTACATTATATAATATATATTTGGTGTACTTTTGATATTTTATGTAAATTATATAATATATATTTGGTGTAGTTTTTGATATTTTACATAGAGTATAATATATATTTACTGTCCTTTTTGATATTTTATTTAGAGTGTATAATATACATTTGGTGAAATTTTTGATATTTTATGTACAGTATATTAAATATAATTACTGAAGATTTTGATAGTTTATTTACAGTATATATAACACATATTTGGTGTACTTTTTGATATTTTATGTACGGTAGATAATATATACTTAGTGTAATTTTTGATATTTTATTTACAGTATGTAAAATGTATTTGTTGTTCTTTTAGTTAATATTATATGTACATTATATGAAATATATTTACTGTACTTTTTGATATTTTATGTACATTATATAATATATATTTGTTGTACTTTTGATATTTTATGTAAATTATATAATATATATTTGGTGTAGTTTTTGATATTTTACATAGAGTGTAATATATATTTACTTTCCTTTTTGATATTTTATTTAGAATGTATAATATACATTTGGTGTAATTATTGATATTTTATGTACAGTATATTAAATATAATTACTGAAGATTTTGATAGTTTATTTACAGTATATATAACACATATTTGGTGTACTTTTAGATATTTTATGTACAGTAGATAATATATACTTACTGTAATTTTTGATATTTTATTTACAGTATATAAAATGTATTTGGTGTAGTTTTAGTTAATATTATATGTACAATATATGAAATATATTTACTGTACTTTTTGATATTTTAGGTACAGTATATAATATATATTTGGTGTACTTTTCATATTTTATGTAAGTTATATAATATATATTTGGTGTAGTTTTTGATATTTCACATAGGGTGTGTAATATATATTTACTTTCTTTTTTGATATTTTATTTAGAGTATATAATATACATTTGGTGTAATTTTTGATATTTTATGTACAGTATACTAAATATAATTACTGTAGTATTTGATAGTAAACTTACGGTATGTATTACACATATTTGGTGTACTTTTTGATATTTTATGTACAGTATGTAATATATATTTTCTGTTCTTTTTGATATTTTATTTACAGTATACAAAATGTATTTGGTGTACTGTTTGTTAATATTAAGTATACAATATATGAAATATATTTACTGTACTTTTTGATATTTTATGTACAGTATATAATATATATTTGGTGTACTTTTGATATTTTATGTAAATTATATAATATATATTTGGTGTAGTTTTTGATATTTTACATAGAGTGTAATATATCTTTACTGTCTTTGTGATATATTATTTAGATTGTATAATATTCATTTGGTGTAATTTTTGATATTTTATGTACAGTATATTAAATATAATTACTGAAGATTTTGATAGTTTATTTACAGTATATATATCACATATTTGGTGTACTTTTTGATATTTTATGTACAGTAGATACTATATACTTACTGTAATTTTTGATATTTTATTTACAGTATATAAAATGTATTTGGTGTAACTTTAGTTAATATTATATGTACAATATATGAAATATATTTACTGTACTTTTTGATATTTTATGTACAGTATATAATATATATTTGGTGTACTTTTGATATTTTATGTAAATTATAGAATATATATTTGGTGTAGTTTTTGATATTTTACATAGAGTGTAATATATATTTACTGTCATTTTTGATATTTTATTTAGAGTGTATAATATACCTTTGGTGTAATTATTGATATTTTATGTACAGTATATTAAATATAATTACTGAAGGTTTTGATAGTTTACAGTATATATTACACATATTTGGTGTAATTTTGATATTTTATGTACAGTAGATACTATATACTTACTGTAATTTTTGATATTTTATTTACAGTATGTAAAATATATTTGGTGTACTTTTAGTTAATATTATATGTACAATATATGAAATATATTTACTGTACTTTTTGATATTTTATGTACAGTGTATAGTATATATTTGGTGTACTTTTGATATTTAATGTAAATTATATAATATATATTTGGTGTAGTTTTTGATATTTTACATAGAGTGTAATATATATTTACTGTCTTTTTTGATATTTTATTTGGAGTGTATAATATACATTTGGTGTAATTATTGATATTTTATGTACAGTTTATTAAATATAATTGCTGAAGATTTTGATAGTTTATTTAGACTATATATAACACATATTTGCTGTACTTTTTGATATTTTATGTACAGTAGATAATATATACTTACTGTAAATTTTCATATTTTATTTACAGTATGTAAAATGTATTTGGTGTACTCTTAGTTAATATTATATGTACAATATATGAAATATATTTACTGTACTTTTTGATATTTTATGTACAGTATATATTTGGTGTACTTTTGATATATTATGTAAATTATATAATATATATTTGGTGTAGTTTTTGATATTTTACATAGGGTGTGTAATATATATTTACTGTCCTTTTTGATATTTTATTTAGAGTGTATAATATACATTTGGTGTAATTTTTGATATTTTATGTACAGTATATTAAATATAATTACTGAAGATTTTGATAGTTTATTTACAGTATATATAACACATATTTGGTTTACTTTTTGATATTTTATGTACGGTAGATAATATATACTTAGTGTAATTTTTGATATTTTATTTACAGTATGTAAAATGTATTTGTTGTTCTTTTAGTTAATATTATATGTACATTATATGAAACATATTTACTGTACTTTTTGATATTTTATGTACATTATATAATATATATTTGTTGTACTTTTGTTATTTTATGTAAATTATATAATATATATTTGGTGTAGTTTTTGATATTTTACATAGAGTGTAATATATATTTACTTTCCTTTTTGATATTTTATTTAGAATGTATAATATACATTTGGTGTAATTATTGATATTTTATGTACAGTATATTAAATATAATTACTGAAGATTTTGATAGTTTATTTACAGTATATATAACACATATTTGGTGTACTGTTAGATATTTTATGTACAGTAGATAATATATACTTACTGTAATTTTTGATATTTTATTTACAGTATGTAAAATGTATTTGGTGTACTTTTAGTTAATATTATATGTACAATATATGAAATATATTTTCTGTACTTTTTGATATTTTATGTACAGTATGTAATATATATTTGGTGTACTTTTGATATTTTATGTAAATTATATAATATATATTTGGTGTAGATTTTGATATTTTACATAGAGTGTAATATATATTTACTGTCCTTTTTGATATTTTATTTAGAGTGTATAATATACATTTGGTGTAATTTTTGATATTTTATGTACAGTATATTAAATATAATTACTGAAGATTTTGATAGTTTATTTAAAGTATATATAACACATATTTGGTGTACTTTTTGATATTTTATGTTCAGTAGATAATATATACTTACTGTAATTTTTGATATTTTATTTACAGTATGTAAAATGTATTTGGTGTAGTTTTAGTTAATAGTATATGTACAAAATATGAAATATATTTACTGTACTTTTTGATATTTTATGTACAGTATATAATATATATTTGGTGTACTTTTGATATTTTATGTAAATTATATAATATATACGGTGTAGTTTTTGATATTTTACATAGGGTGTAATATATATTTACTGTCCTTTTTGATATTTTATTTAGAGTGTATAGTATACATTTGGTGTAATTATTGATATTTTATGTACAGTATATTAAATATAATTACTGAAGATTTTTATAGATTATTTACAGTATATATAACAGATATTTGGTGTACTTTTTGATATTTTATGTACAGTAGATAATATATACTTACTGTAGTTTTTGATATTTTATTTACAGTATATAGAATGCATTTGGTGTAGTTTTAATTAATATTATTTGTACAATATATGAAATATATTTACTGTACTTTTTGATATTTTATGTACATTATATAATATATATTTGGTGTACTTTTGATATTTTATGTAAATTATATAATATATATTTGGTGTAGTTTTTGATATTTTACATAGAGTATAATATATATTTACTGTCCTTTTTGATATTTTATTTAGAGTGTATAATATACATTTGGTGTAATTTTTGATATTTTATGTACAGTATATTAAATATAATTACTGATGATTTTGATAGTTTATTTACAGTATATATAACACATATTTGGTGTACTTTTTGATATTTTATGTACGGTAGATAATATATACTTAGTGTAATTTTTGATATTTTATTTACAGTATGTAAAATGTATTTGTTGTTCTTTTAGTTAATATTATATGTACATTATATGAAATATATTTACTGTACTTTTTGATATTTTATGTACATTATATAATATATATTTGTTGTACTTTTGATATTTTATGTAAATTATATAATATATATTTGGTGTAGTTTTTGATATTTTACAAAGAGTGTAATATATATTTACTTTCCTTTTTGATATTTTATTTAGAATGTATAATATACATTTGGTGTAATTATTGATATTTTATGTACAGTATATTAAATATAATTACTGAAGATTTTGATAGTTTATTTACAGTATATATAACACGTATTTGGTGTACTTTTAGATATTTTATGTACAGTAGATAATATATACTTACTGTAATTTTTGATATTTTATTTACAGTATATAAAATGTATTTGGTGTAGTTTTAGTTAATATTATATGTACAATATATGAAATATATTTACTGTACTTTTTGATATTTTAGGTACAGTATATAATATATATTTGGTGTACTTTTCATATTTTATGTAAGTTATATAATATATATTTGGTGTAGTTTTTGATATTTCACATAGGGTGTGTAATATATATTTACTTTCTTTTTTGATATTTTATTTAGAGTATATAATATACATTTTGTGTAATTTTTTGTATTTTATGTACAGTATATTAAATGTAATTACTGTAGTATTTGATAGTAAACTTACGGTATGTATTACACATATTTGGTGTACTTTTTGATATTTTATGTACAGTATGTAATATATATTTTCTGTTCTTTTTGATATTTTATTTACAGTATACAAAATGTATTTGGTGTACTGTTTGTTAATATTAAGTATACAATATATGAAATATATTTACTGTACGTTTTGATATTTTATGTAAAATATATAAGATATATTTGCTGACCTTTTGATATTTTATGTAAATTATATAATATATATTTGGTGTAGTTTTTGATATTTTACATAGAGTGTAATATATATTTACTGTCGTTTTTGATATTTTATTTAGAGTGTATAATATGCATTTGGTGCAATTTTTGATATTTTATGTACAGTATATTAAATATAATTACTGAATATTTTGATTGTTTATTTACAGTATTTATAACACATATTTGGTGTTCTTTTTGATATTTTATGTACAGTAGATAATATATACTTACTGAAATTTTTGATATGTTATTTACAGTATGTAAAATGTATTTGGTGTACTTTTAGTTAATATTATATGTACAATATATGAAACATATTTACTGTACTTTTTGATATTTTATGTACAGTATATAATATATATTTGGTGTACTTTTGATATTTTATGTAAATTATATAATATATATTTGGTGTAGTTTTTGATATTTTACATAGAGTGTAATATATATTTACTGTCCTTTTTGTTATTTTATTTGGAGTGTATAATATACATTTGGAGTAATTTTTGATATTTTATGTACAGTATATTAAATATAATTACTGAAGATTTTGATTATTTACAGTATTTATAACACATATTTGGTGTTCTTTTTGATATTTTATGTACAGTAGATAATATATACTTACTGTAATTTTTTATATTTTATTTACCGTATGTAAAATGTATTTGTTGTACTTTTAGTTAACATTATATGTACAATATATGAAATATATTTACTGTACTTTTTGATATTTTATGTACAGTATATAATGTATATTTGGTGTACTTTTGATATTTTATGTAAATTATATAATATATATTTGGTGTAGTTTTTGATATTTTACATAGAGTGTAATACATATTTACTGTCCATTTTGATATTTTATTTAGAGTGTATAATATACATTTGTTGTAATTTTTGACATTTTATGAACAGTATATTAAATATAATTACTGAAGATTTTGATAGTTTATTTACACTATATATAACTCATATTTCGTGTACTTTTTGATATTTTATGTACAGTAGATAATATATACTTACTGTAATTTTTGATATTTTATTTACAGTATGTAAAATGTATTTGGTGTACTTTTAGTTATTATTATATGTACAATATATGAAATATATTTACTGTACTTTTTGATATTTTATGTACAGTATATAATATATATTTGGTGTACTTTTGATATTTTATGTAAATTAAATAATATATATTTGGTGTAGTTTTTGATATTTTACATAGAGTGTAATATATATTTACTGTCCTTTTTGATATTTTATTTAGAGTGTATAATATACATTTGGTGTAATTTTTGATATTTTATGTACAGTATATTAAATATAATTACTGAAGATTTTGATAGTTTATTACAGTATATATATATCCCATATTTGGTGTACTTTTTGATATTTTATGTACAGTAAATAATATATACTTACTGTAATTTTTGATATTTTATTTACAGTATGTAAAATGTACTTGGTGTAGTTTTAGTTAATATTATATGTACAATATATGAAATATATTTACTGTACTTTTTGATATTTTATGTACAGTATATAATATATATTTGGTGTACTTTTGATATTTTATGTAAATTAAATAATATATATTTGGTGTAGTTTTTGATATTTTACATAGAGTGTAATATATATTTACTGTCCTTTTTGATATTTTATTTAGAGTGTATAATATACATTTGGTGTAATTTTTGATATTTTATGAACAGTATATTAAATATAATTACTGAAGATTTGGATAGTTCATTTACAGTATATATAACACCTATTTGGTGTACTTTTTGATATTTTATGTACAGTAGATTATATATACTTACTGGAATTTTTTATATTTTATTTACAGTATGTAAAATGTATTTGGTGTAATTTTAGTTAATATTATATGTACAATATATGAAATATATTTACTGTACTTTTTGATATTTAATGTACAGTAGATAATATATACTTACTGTAATTTTTTATATTTTATTAACAGTATGAAAAATGTATTTGGCGTACTTTTAGTTAATATTACATGTGCAATATATGAAATATATTTACTGTACTTTTTGATATTTTATGTAGAGTATATAATATATATTTGGTGTACTTTTTATATTTTATGTAAATTATATAATATATATTTGGTGTAGTTTTTGATATTTTACATAGAGTGTAATATATATTTACTGTCTTTTTGCTGTTTTATTTAGAGTGCATAATATACGTTTGGTGTAATTTTTGATATTTTATGAACAGTATATTAAATATAATTATTGAAGATTTTGATAGTTTATTTACAGTATATATAACACATATTTGGTGTGCTTTTTGATATTTTATGTACAGTAGATAATATATACATACTGTAAATTTTATATTTTATTTACACTATGTAAAATGTATTTGGTGTACTTTTAGTTAATATTACATGTACAATATATGAAATGTATTTACTGTACTTTTTGTTATTTTATGTACAGTACATAATATATATTTGGTGTACTTTTGATGTTTTATGTAAATTATATAATATATATTTGGTGTAGTTTTTGATATTTTACATAGAGTGTAATATATATTTACTGTCATTTTTGATATTTTATTTAGAATGTATAATATACATTTGGTGTAATTTTTGATATTTTATGTACAGTATGTTAAATATAATTACTGAAGATTTTGATAATTTATTTACAGTATATATAACACATATTTGTTGTACTTTTTGATATTTTATGTACAGTAGATAATATAAACTTACTGTAATTTTTGATATTTTATTTACAGTATGTAAAATGTATTTGGTGTGCTTTTAGTTAATATTACATGTACAATCTATGAAATATATTTACTGTACTTTTTGATATTTTATGTACAGTATATAATATATATTTCGTGTATATTTGATATTTTATGTAAATTATATAATATATATTTGGTGTAGTTTTTGATATTTTACATAGAGTGTAATATATATTTACTGTCCTTTTTGATATTTTATTTAGAGTGTATAATATACATTTGTTGTAATTTTTGATATTTTATGAACAGTATATTAAATATAATTACTGAAGATTTTGATAGTTTATTTACAGTATATATAACACATATTTGGTGTACTTTTTGATATTTTATGTACAGTAATAATATATATTTACTGTAATTTTTGATAATTTATTTACAGTATGTAAAATGTATTTGGTGTACTTTTAGTTATTATTATATGTACAATATATGAAATATATTTACTGTACTTTTTGATATTTTATGTACAGTATATAATATATATTTGGTGTACTTTTGATATTTTTTGTAAATTAAATAATATATATTTGGTGTAGTTTTTGATATTTTACATAGAGTGTAATATATATTTACTGTCCTTTTTGATATTTTATTTAGAGTGTATAATATACATTTGGTGTAATTTTTGATATTTTATGTACAGTATATTAAATATAATTACTGAAGATTTTGATAGTTTATTACAGTATATATATATCCCATATTTGGTGTACATTTTGATATTTTATGTACAGTAGATAATATATACTTACTGTAATTTTTGATATTTTATTTACAGTATGTAAAATGTATTTGGTGCACTTTTAGTTAATATTATATGTACAATATATGAAATATATTTACTGTACTTTTTGATATTTTATGTACAGTATATAATATATATTTGGTGTACTTTTGATATTTTATGTAAATTAAATAATATATATTAGGTGTAGTTTTTGATATTTTACATAGAGTGTAATATATATTTACTGCAATTTTTGATATTTTATTTAGAGTGTATAATATACATTTGGTGTAATTTTTTATATTTTGTGTACAGTATAATAAATATAATTACTGAAGATATTGATAGTTTATTTACGGTATATATAACACATATTTGGTGTACTTTTTGATATTTTATGTACAGTAGATAATATATACTTACTGTAATTTTTGATATTTTATTTACTCTACGCAAAATATATTTGTTGTACTTTTAGTTAATATTATATGTACAATATATGAAATATATTTACTGTACTTTTTGATATTTTATGTACAGTATATAATATATATTTGGTGTACTTTTGATATTTTATGTAAATTATATAATATTTATTTGGTGTAGTTTTTGATATTTTACATAGAGTGAAATATATATTTACTGTCCTTTTTGATATTTTATTTAGAGTGTATAATATACATTTGGTGTAATTTTTGATATTTTATGAACAGTATATTAAATATAATTTCTGAAGATTTTGATAGTTCATTTACAGTATATATAACACCTATTTGGTGTACTTTTTGATATTTTATGTACAGTAGATTATATATACTTACTGGAATTTTTATATTTTATTTACAGTATGTAAAATGTATTTGGTGCAATTTTAGTTAATATTTATGTACAATATATGAAATATATTTACTGTACTTTTTGATATTTAATGTACAGTAGATAATATATACTTACTGTAATTTTTTATATTTTATTTACAGTATGTAAAATGTATTTGGTGTACTTTTAGTTAATATTACATGTACAATATATGAAATATATTTACTGTACTTTTGATATTTTATGTACAGTATATAATATATATTTGGTGTACTTTTGATATTTTATGTACATTATATAATATATATTTGGTGTAGTTTTTGATATTTTACATAGAGTGTAATATATATTTACTGTCATTTTTGATATTTTATTTAGAATGTATAATATACATTTGGTGTAATTTTTGATATTTTATGTACAGTATGTTAAATATAATTACTGAAGATTTTGATAGTTTATTTACAGTATATATAACACATATTTGTTGTACTTTTTTATATTTTATGTACCGTAGATAATATATACTTACTGTAATTTTTGATATTTTATTTACAGTATGTAAAATGTATTTGGTGTGCTTTTAGTTAATATTACATGTACAATCTATGAAATATATTTACTGTACTTTTTGATATTTTATGTACAGTATATAATATATATTTCGTGTACATTTGATATTTTATGTAAATTATATAATATATATTTGGTGTAGTTTTTGATATTTTACATAGAGTGTAATATATATTTACTGTCCTTTTTGATATTTTATTTAGAGTGTATAATATACATTTGTTGTAATTTTTGATATTTTATGAACAGTATATTAAATATAATTACTGAAGATTTTGATAATTTACAGTATATATAACACATATTTGGTGTACTTTTTGATATTTTATGTACAGTAGATAATATATACTTACTGTAATTTTTGATATTTTATTTACAGTATGTAAAATGTATTTGGTGTACTTTTAGTTATTAATATATGTACAATATATGAAATATATTTACTGTACTTTTTGATATTTTCTGTACAGTATATAATATATATTTGGTGTACTTTTGATATTTTATGTAAATTAAATAATATATATTTGGTGTAGTTTTTGATATTTTACATACAGTGTAATATATATTTACTGTCCTTTTTCATATTTTATTTAGAGTGTATAATATACATTTGGTGTAATTTTTGATATTTTATGTACAGTATATTAAATATAATTACTGAAGATTTTGATAGTTTATTACAGTATATATATATCCCATACTTGGTGTACTTTTTGATATTTTATGTACAGTAGATAATATATAATTACTGTAATTTTTGATATTTTATTTACAGTATGTAAAATGTATTTGGTGTACTTTTAGTTAATATTATATGTACAATATTTGAAATATATTTACTGTACTTTTTGATATTCTATGTACAGTATATAATATATATTTGGTGTACTTTTGATATTTTATGTAAATTAAATAATATATATTTGGTGTAGTTTTTGATATTTTACATAGAGTGTAATATATATTTACTCTCATTTTTGATATTTTATTTAGAGTGTATAATATACATTTGGTGTAATTTTTTATGTTTTATGTACAGTATAATAAATATAATTACAGAAGATTTTGATAGTTTATTTACAGTATATATAACACATATTTGGTGTACTTTTTGATATTTTATGTACAGTAGATAATATAAACTTACTGTAATTTTTGATATTTTATTTACTATATGCAAAATGTATTTGGTGTACTTTTAGTTAATATTATATGTACAATATATGAAATATATTTACTGTACTTTTTGATATTTTATGTACAGTATATAATATATATTTGGTGTACTTATGATATTTTATGTAAATTATATAATATATATTTGGTGTAGTTTTTGATATTTTACATAGAGTGTAATATATATTTACTGTCCTTTTTGATATTTTATTTAGAGTGTATAATATACGTTTGGTGTAATTTTTGATATTTTATGAACAGTATATTAAATATAATTACTGAAGATTTTGATAGTTTATTTACAGTATATATAACACATATTTGGTGTGCTTTTTGATATTTTATGTACAGTAGATAATATATACTTACTGTAAATTTTATATTTTATTTACAGTATGTAAAATGTATTTGGTGTAATTTTAGTTAATATTATATGTACAATATATGAAATATATTTACTGTAATATTTGATGTTCTATGTACAGTAGATAATATATACTTATTGTAATTTTTGATATTTTATTTACAGTATGTAAAATGTATTTGGTGTACTTTTAGTTATTATTATATGTACAATATATGAAATATATTTACTGTACTTTTTGATATTTTATGTACAGTATATAATATATATTTGGTGTACTTTTGATATTTTATGTAGATTAAATAATATATATTTGGTGTAGTTTTTGATATTTTACATAGAGTATAATATATATTTACTGTCCATTTTGATATTTTATTTAGAGTGTATAATATACATTTGGTGTAATTTTTGATATTTTATGTACAGTATATTAAATATAATTACTGAAGATTTTGATAGTTTATTACAGTATATATATATCCCATATTTGGTGTACTTTTTGATATTTTATGTACAGTAGATGATATGTACTTACTGTAATTTTTGATATTTTATTTACAGTATGTAAAATGTATTTGGTGTACTTTTAGTTAATATTATATGTACAATAAATGAAATATATTTACTGTACTTTTTGATATTTTATGTACAGTATATAATATATATTTGGTGTACTTTTGATATTTTATGTAAATTAAATAATATATATTTGTTGTAGTTTTTGATATTTTACATAGAGTGTAATATATATTTACTGTCATTTTTGATATTTTATTTAGAGTGTATAATATACATTTGGTGTAATTTTTTATATTTTATGTACAGTATAATAAATATAATTACTGAAAATTTTGATAGTTTATTTACAGTATATATAACACATATTTGGTGTACTTTTTGATATTTTATGTACAGTAGATAATATATACTTACTGTAATTTTTGATATTTTATTTACTGTATGCAAAATGTATTTGGTGTACTTTTAGTTAATATTATATGTACAATATATGAAATATATTTACTGTACATTTTGATATTTTATGTACAGTATATAATATATATTTGGTGTACTTTTGATATTTTATGTAGATTATATAATATATATTTGGTGTAGTTTTTGATATTTTACATAGAGTGAAATATATATTTACTGTCCTTTTTGGTATTTTATTTAGAGTGTATAATATACATTTGGTGTAATTTTTGATATTTTATGAACAGTATATTAAATATAATTACTGAAGATTTTGATAGTTTATTTACAGTATATATAACACATATTTGGTGTGCTTTTTGATATTTTATGTACAGTAGATAATATATACTTACTGTAAATTTTATATTTTATTTACAGTATGTAAAATGTATTTGGTGTACTTTTAGTTAATATTATATGTACAATATATGAAATATATTTACTGTAATTTTTGATATTCTATGTACAGTAGATAATATATACTTACTGTAATTTTTTATATTTTATTTACAGTATGTAAAATGTATTTGGTGTACTTTTAGTTAATATTACATGTACAATATATGAAATATATTTACTGTACTTTTTGATATTTTATGTACAGTATATAATATATATTTGGTGTACTTTTGATATTTTATGTAAATTATATAATATATATTTGGTGTAGTTTTTGATATTTTACATAGAGTGTAATATATATTTACTGTCATTTTTGATATTTTATTTAGAATGTATAATATACATTTGGTGTAATTTTTGATATTTTATGTACAGTATGTTAAATATAATTACTGTAGATTTTGATAGTTTATTTACAGCATATATAACACATATTTGGTGTTCTTTTTGATATTTTATGTACAGTAGATAATATATACTTACTGTAATTTTTGATATTTTATTTACTGTATGCAAAATGTATTTGGTGTACTTTTAGTTAATATTATATGTACAATATATAAAATATATTTACTGTACTTTTTGATATTTTATGTACAGTATATAATATATATTTGGTGTACTTTTGATATTTTATATAAATTATAAAATATATATCTGGTGTAGTTTTTGATATTTTACATACAGTGTAATATATATTTACTGTCCTTTTTGATAGTTTATTTAGAGTGTATAATATACATTTGGTGTAATTTTTGATAATTTATGAACAGTATATTAAATATAACTACTGAAGATTTTGATAGTTTATTTACAGTATATATAACACATATTTGGTGTACTTTTTGATATTTTATGTACAGTAGATAATATAGACTTACTGTAATTTTTCATATTTTATTTACAGTATGTAAAATGTATTTGGTGTACTTTTAGTTAATATTATATGTACAATATATGAAATATATATACTGTACTTTTTGATATTTAATGTACAGTACATAATATATATTTGGTGTACTTTTGATATTTTATGTAAATTATATAATATATATTTGGTGTAGTTTTTGATATTTTACATAGAGTGTAATATATATTTACTGTCCTTTTTGATATTTTATTTAGAGTGTATAATATACATTTGGTGTAATTTTTGATATTTTATGTACAGTATATTATATATAATTACTGAAGATTTTGATAGTTTATTTACAGTATATATATATCCCATATTTGGTGTACTTTTTGATATTTTATGTACAGTAGATAATATATACTTACTGTAATTATTGATATTTTATTTACAGTATGTAAAATGTATTTGGTGTACTTTTAGTTAATATTATATGTACAATATATGAAATATATTTACTGTACTTTTTGATATTTTATGTACAGTATATAATATATATTTGGTGTACTTTTGATATTTTATGTAAATTAAATAATATATATTTGGTGTAGTTTTGATAATTTACATAGAGTGTAATATATATTTACTGTCATTTTTGATATTTTATTTAGAGTGTATAATATACATTTGGTGTAATTTTTTATATTTTATGTACAGTATAATAAATATAATTACTGAAGATTTTGATAGTTTATTTACAGTATATATAACACATATTTGGTGTTCTTTTTGATATTTTATGTACAGTAGATAATATATACTTACTGTAATTTTTGATATTTTATTTACTGTATGCAAAATGTATTTGGTGTACTTTTAGTTAATGTTATATGTACAATATATGAAATATATTTACTGTACTTTTTGATATTTTATGTACAGTATATAATATATATTTGGTGTACTTTTGATATTTTATGTAAATTATATAATATATATTTGGTGTAGTTTTTGATATTTTACATAGAGTGAAATATATATTTACTGTCCTTTTTGATATTTTATTTAGAGTGTATAATATACATTTGGTGTAATTTTTTATATTTTATGAACATTATATGAAATATAATTACTGAAGATTTTGATAGTTCATTTACAGTATATATAACGCCTATTTGGTGTACTTTTTGATATATTATGTACAGTAGATTATATGTACTTACTGGAATTTTTGATATTTTATTTACACTATGTAAAATGTATTTGGTGTACTTTTAGTTAATATTATATGTACAATATATGAAATATATTTACTGTACTTTTTGATATTTAATGTACAGTAGATAATATATACTTACTGTAATTTTTTATATTTTATTTACAGTATGTAAAATGTATTTGGTGTACTTTTAGTTAATATTACATGTACAATATATGCAATATATTTGCTGTACTTTTTGATATTTTATGTACAGTATATAATATATATTTGGTGTACTTTTGATATTTTATGTAAATTATATAATATATATTTGGTGTAGTTTTGATATTTTACATAGAGTGTAATATATATTTACTGTCCTTTTTGATATTTTATTTAGAGTGTATAATATACATTTGGTGTAATTTTTGATATTTTATGTACAGTATATTAAATATAATTACTGAAGATTTTGATAGTTTATTACACTATATATATATCCCATATTTGGTGTACTTTTTGATATTTTATGTACAGTAGATAATATATACGTACTGTAATTTTTGATATTTTATTTACAGTATGTAAAATGTATTTGGTGTACTTTTAGTTAATATTACATGTACAATATATGAAATATATTTACTGTACTTTTTGATATTTTATGTACAGTATATTATATATATTTGGTGTACTTTTGATATTTTATGTAAATTATATAATATATATTTGTTGTAGTATTTGATATTTTACATAGAGTGTAATATATATTTACTGTCCTTTTTGATATTTTATTTAGAGTGTATAATATACATTTGGTGTTATTTTTGATATTTCATGTACAGTATATGAAATATAATTACTGAAGATTTTGATAGTTTATTACAGTATATATATATCCCATATTTGGTGTACTTTTTGATATTTTATGTACAGTAGATAATATATACTTACTGTAATTTTTGATATTTTATTTACAGTATGTAAAATGTATTTGGTGTACTTTTAGTTAATATTATATATACAATATATGAAATATATTTACTGTACTTTTTGATATTTTATGTACAGTATATAATATATATTTGGTGTACTTTTGATATTTTATGTAAATTATATAATATATATTTGGTGTAGTTTTTGATATTTTACATAGAGTGAAATATATATTTACTGTCCTTTTTGATATTTTATTTAGAGTGTATAATATACATTTGGTGTAATTTTTGATATTTTATGTAAAGTATATTAAATATAATTACTGAAGTTTTTGATAGTGTATTTACAGTATATATAACACATATTTGGTGTACTTTTTGATATTTTATGTACAGTAGATAATATATACTTACTGTAATTTTTCATATTTTATTTACAGTATGTAAAATGTATTTGGTGTACTTTTAGTTAATATTATATGTACAATATATGAAATATATTTACTGTACTTTTTGATATTTTATGTACATTATATAATATATATTTGGTGTACTTTTGATATTTTATGTAAATTATATACTATATATTTGGTGTAGTTTTTGATATTTTACATAGAGTGTAATATATATTTACTGTCCTTTTTGAAATTTTATTTTGAGTGTATAATATACATTTGGTGTAATTTTTGATATTTTATGTACAGTATATTAAATATAATTACTGAAGATTTTGATAGTTTATTTACAGTATATATAACACATATTTGGTGTACTTTTTGATATTTTATGTACAGTAGATAATATATACTTACTGTAATTTTTGATATTTTTTTTACAGTATGTAAAATGTATTTGGTGTACTTTTAGTTAATATTATATGTACAACATATGAAATATATTTACTGTACTTTTTGATATTTTATGTACAGTATATAATATATATTTGGTGTACATTTGATATTTTATGTAAATTATATAATATATATTTGGTGTAGTTTTTGATATTTTACATAGAGTGTAATATATATTTACTGTCCTTTTTGATATTTTATTTAGAGTGTATAATATACATTTGGTGTAATTTTTGATATTTTATGAACAGTATATTAAATATAATTACTGAAGTTTTTGATAGTTTATTTACAGTATATATAACACATATTTGGTGTACTATTTTATAGTTTATGTACAGAAGATAATATATACTTACTGTAATTTTTGATATTTTATTTACAGTATGTAAAATGTATTTGGTGTAGTTTTAGTTAATATTATATGTACAATATATGAAATATATTTACTGTACTTTTTGATATATTATGTACAGTATATAATATATATTTGGTGTACTTTTGATATTTTATGTAAATTATATAATATATATTTGGTGTAGTTTTTGATATTTTACATAGATTGTAATATATATTTACTATCATTTTTGATATTTTATTTAGAGTGTATAATATATATTTGGTGTAATTTTTGATATTTTATGTACAGTATATTAAATATAATTACTGAAGATTTTGATAGTTTATTTACAGTATATATAACCCATCTTTGGTGTACTTTTTGATATTTTATGTACAGTAGATAATATATACTTACTTTAATTTTTTTATATTTTATTTACGGTATGTAAAATGTATTTGGTGTACCTTTAGTTAACATTATCTGTACAATATATGAAATATATTTACTGTACTTTTTGATACTTTATGTACTGTATATAATATATATTTGCTGTACTTTTGATATTTTATGTAAATTATATAATATATATTTGGTGTAGTTTTTGATATTTTACATAGAGTGTAATATATATTTACTGTCCTTTTTGATATTTTATTTAGAGTGTATAATATACATTTGGTGTAATTTTTATATTTTATGTACAGTATATTAAATATAATTACTGAATATTTTGATAGTTTATTTACAGTATATATAACACATATTTGGTGTACTTTTTGATATTTTATGTACAGTAGATAATATATTCTTCCTGTAATTTTTGATATTTTATTTACAGTATGTAAAATGTATTTGGTGTAATTTTAGTTAATATTATATGTACAATATATGAAATATATTTACTGTACTTTTTGATATTTTATATACACTATATAAGATATATTTGGTGTACTTTTGATACTTTATGTAAATTATATAATATATATTTGGTGTAGTTTTTGATATTTTACATAGAGTGTAATATATATTTACTGTCCTTTTTGATATTTTATTTAGAGTGTATAATATACATTTGGTGTAATTTTTGATATTTTATGTACAGTATATTAAATATAATTACTGAATATTTTGATAGTTTATTTACAGTATATATAACACATATTTGGTGTACTTTTTAATAGTTTATGTACAGTAGACAATATATACTTACTGTAATTTTGATATTTTATTTACAGTTTGTAAAATGTATTTGGTGTACTTTTAGTTAATATTATATGTACAATATATGAAATATATTTACTGTACTTTTTGATATTTAATATACAGTATATAATATATATTTGGTGTACTTTTGATATTTTATGTAAATTATATAATATATATTTGGTGTAGTTTTTGATATTTTACATAGAGTGTAATATATATTTACTGTCATTTTTGATATTTTATTTAGAGTGTATAATATACATTTGTGGTAATTTTTGATATTTTATGTACAGTATATTAAATATAATTACTGAAGTTTTTGATAGTTTATTTACAGTATATATAACACATATTTGGTGTACTTTTTGATATTTTATGTACAGTCGATAATATATACTTACGGTAATTTTTTTTTTATTTACAGTACGTAAAATGTATTTGGTGTACTTTTAGTTAATATTATATGTACAACATATGAAATATATTTACTGTACTTTTTGATATTTTATGTACAGTATATAATATATATTTGGTGTACTTTTGATATTTTATGTAAATTATATAATATATATTTGGTGTAGTTTTTGAAATTTAACATAGAGTGTAATACATATTTACTGTCCTTTTTGATATTTTATTTACAGTGTATAATATACATTTGGTGTAATTTTTGATATTTTATGAACAGTATATTAAATATAATTAATGAAAATTTTGATAGTTTATTTACAGTATATATAACACATATTTGGTGTACTTTTTTATATTTTATGTACAGTAGATAATATATACTTACTGTAATTTTTGATATTTTATTTACAGTATGTAAAATGTATTTGGTGTAGTTTTAGTTAATATTATATGTACAATATATGAAATATATTTACTTTACTTTTTGATATTTTGTGTACAGTATATAATATATATTTGGTGTACTTTTGATATTTTATGTAAATTATATAATATATATTTGGTGTAGTTTTTGATATTTTACATAGAGTGTAATATATATTTACTGTCCTTTTTGATATTTTATTTAGAGTGTATAATATACATTTGGTGTAATTTTTGATATTTTATGAACAGTATATTAAATATAATTACTGAAGATTTTGATAGTTTATTTACAGTATATATAACACATATTTGGTGTACTTTTTGATATTTTATGTACAGTAGATAATATATACCTACTGTAATTTTTGATACTTTATTTACAGTATGTAAAATGTATTTGGTGTACTTTTAGTTAATATTATATGTACAATATATGAAATATATTTACTGTACTTTTTGATATTTTATATACACTCTATAAGATATATTTGGTGTACTTTTGATACTTTATGTAAATTATATAATATATATTTGGTGTAGTTTTTGATATTTTACATAGAGTGTAATATATATTTACTGTCCTTTTTGATATTTTATTTAGAGTGTATAATATACATTTGGTGTAATTTTTGATATTTTATGTACAGTATATTAAATATAATTACTGAATATTTTGATAGTTTATTTACAGTATATATAACACATATTTGGTGTACTTTTTAATAGTTTATGTACAGTAGACAATATATACCTACTGTAATTTTTGATATTTTATTTACAGTTTGTAAAATGTATTTGGTGTACTTTTAGTTAATATTATATGTACAATATATGAAATATATTTACTGTCCTTTTTTATATTTAATGTACAGGATATAATATATATTTGGTGTACTTTTGATATTTTATGTAAATTATAT
This sequence comes from Pan paniscus, assembly GCF_029289425.2. NCBI lineage: Eukaryota > Metazoa > Chordata > Mammalia > Primates > Hominidae > Pan > Pan paniscus. Next base: position 10,547,206 of record NC_073263.2, on the reverse strand, counting down.
AATATATATTTGGTGTAGTTTTTGATATTTAACATAGAGTGTAATATATATTTACTGTCATTTTTGATATTTTATTTAGAGTGTATAATATACATTTGTGGTAATTTTTGATATTTTATGTACAGTATATTAAATATAATTACCGAAGATTTTGATAGTTTATTTACAGTATATATAACACATATTTGGTGTACTTTGTGATATTTTATGTACAGTAGATAATATATACTTACTGTAATTTTTGATATTTTATTTACAGTATGTAAAATGTATTTGGTGTAGTTTTAGTTAATATTATATGTACAATATATGAAATATATTTACTGTACATTTTGATATTTTATGTACAGTATATAATATATATTTGGTGTACTTTTGATATTTTATGTAAATTATATAATATATATTTGGTGTAGTTTTTGATATTTTACATAGAGTGTAATGTATATTTACTGTCCTTTTTGATATTTTATTTAGAGTGTATAATGTACATTTGGTGTACTTTTTGATATTTTATGAACAGTATATTAAATATAATTACTGAAGGTTTTGATAGTTTATTTACAGTATATATAACACATATTTGGTGTACTTTTTGATATTTTATGTACAGTAGATAATATATACTTACTGTAATTTTTGATATTTTATTTACAGTATATAAAATATATTTGGTGTAGTTTTAGTTAATATTATATGTACAATATATGAAATATATTTACTGTACTTTTTGATATTTTATGTACAGTATATAATATATATTTGGTGTACTTTTGATATTTTATGTAAATTATATACCATATATTTGGTGTAGTTTTTGATATTTTACATAGTGTGTAATATATATTTACTGTCATTTTTGATATTTTATTTTGAGTGTATAATATACATTTGGGGTAATTTTTGATATTTAATGTACAGTATATTAAATATAATTACTGAAGGTTTTGATAGTTTATTTACAGTATATATAACACATATTTGGTGTACTTTTTGATATTTTATGTACAGTAGATAATATATACTTACGGTAATTTTTTTTTTATTTACAGTATGTAAAATGTATTTGGTGTATTTTTAGTTAATATTATATGTACAACATATGAAATATATTTACTGTACTTTTTGATATTTTATGTACAGTATATAATATATATTTGGTGTACTATTTATATTTTATGTAAATTATATAATATATATTTGGTGTAGTTTTTGATATTTTACATAGAGTGTAATACATATTTGCTGTCCTTTTTGATATTTTATTTAGAGTGTATAATATACATTTGGTGTAATTTTTGATATTTTATGTACATTATATTAAATATTATTTCTGAAGATTTTGATAGTTTATTTACAGTATATATAACACATATTTGGTGTACTTTTTGATATTTTATGTACAGTAGATAATATATACTGACTGTAATTTTTGATATTTTATTTACAGTATGTAAAATGTATTTGGTGTACTTTTAGTTAATATTATATGTACAATATATGAAATATATTTACTGTACTTTTTGATATTTTATGTACAGTATATAATATATATTTGGTGTACTTTTGATATTTTATATAAATTATATAATATATATTTGGTGTAGTTTTTGATATTTTACATAGAGTGTAATATATATTTACTGTCCTTTTTGATATTTTATTTACAGTGTATAATATACATTTGGTGTAATTTTTGATATTTTATGAACAGTATATTAAATATAATTACTGAAGATTTTGATAGTTTATTTACAGTATATATAACACATATTTGGTGTACTTTTTGATATTTTATGTACAGTAGATAATATATACTTACTGTAATTTTTGATATTTTATTTACAGTATGTAAAATGTATTTGGTGTACTTTTAGTTAATATTATATGTACAATATATGAAATATATTTACTGTACTTTTTGATATTTTATGTACAGTATATAATATATATTTAGTGTACTTTTGATATTTTATGTAAATTATATAATATATATTTGGTGTAGTTTTTGATATTTTACATAGAGTGTAACATATATTTACTGTCCTATTTGATATTTTATTTAGAGTGTATAATATACATTTGGTGTAATTTTTGATATTTTTTGAACAGTATATTAAATATAATTACTGTAGTTTTTGATAGTAAACTTACGGTATGTATTAGACATATTTGGTGTACTTTTTGATATTTTATGTACACTATGTAATATATATTTACTGTTCTTTTTGATATTTTATTTACAGTATATAAAATGTATTTGGTGTACTTTTAGTTAATATTAAGTATACAATATATGAAATGTATTTACTGTACGTTTTGATATTTTATGTACAATATATAAGATATATTTGCTGGCCTTTTGATATTTTATGTAAATTATATAATATATATTTGGTGTAGTTTTTGATATTTTACATAGAGTGTAATATATATTTACTGTCGTTTTTGATATTTTATTTAGAGTGTATAATATACATTTGTTGTAATTTTTTATATTTTATGTACAGTATATGAAATATAATTACTGAAGCTTTTGATAGTTTATTTACAGTATTTATAACACATATTTGGTGTTCTTTTTGATACTTTATGTACAGTAGATATATATACTTACTGTAATTTTTGATATTTTATTTACAGTATGTAAAATGTATTTGGTGTACTTTTAGTTAATATTATATGTACAATATATGAATCATATTTACTGTACTTTTTGATATTTTATGTACAGTATATAATATATATTTGGTGTACATTTGATATTTTATGCAAATTATATAACATATATTTGGTGTAGTTTTTGATATTTTACATAGAGTGTAATATATATTTACTGTCATTTTTGATATTTTATTTGGAGTGTATAATATATATTTGGTGTAATTTTTGATATTTTATGTACAGTATATTAAATATAATTCCTGAAGATTTTGATAGTATATTTACAGTATATATAACACATATTTGGTGTACTTTTTTATATTTTATGTACAGTAGATAATATATACTTGCTGTAATTTTTGATATTTTATTTACAGTATGTAAAATGTATTTGGTGTACTTTTAGTTAATATTATATGTACAATATATGAAATATATTTACTGTACTTTTTGATATTTTATCTACAGTATATAATATATATTTGGTGTACTTTTGATATTTTATGTAAATTATATAATATATAGTTGGTGTAGTTTTTGATATTTTACATAGAGTGTAATATATATTTACTGTCCTTTTTGATATTTTATTTAGAGTGTATAATATACATTTGGTGTAATTTTTGATATTTTATGTACAGTATATTAAATATAATTACTGAAGATTTTGATAGTTTATTTACAGTATATATAACACATATTTGGTGTACTTTTTGATATTTTATGTACAGTAGATAATATATACTTACTGTAATTATTGATATTTTATTTACAGTATGTAAAATGTATTTGGTGTACTTTTAGTTAATATTATATGTACAATATATGAAATATATTTACTGTACTTTTTGATATTTTATGTACAGTATATAATATATATTTGGTGTACTTTTGATATTTTATGTAAGTTATATAATATATAGTTGGTGTAGTTTTTGATATTTTACATAGAGTGTAATTTATATTTACTGTCCTTTATGATATTTTATTTAGTGTGTATAATATACATTTGGTGTAATTTTTGATATTTTATGTACAGTATATTAAATATAATTACTGAAGATTTTGATAGTTTATTTACAGTATATATAACGCATATTTGGTGTACTTTTTGATATTTTATGTACAGTAGATAATATATACTTACTGTAATTTTTGATATTTTATTTACATTATGTAAAATATATTTGGTGTACTTTTAGTTAATACTTGATGTACAATATATGAAATATATTTACTGTACTTTTTGATATTTTATGTACAGTATATAATATATATTTGGTGTACTTTTGATATTTTATGTAAATTATATAATATATAGTTGGTGTAGTTTTTGATATTTTACATAGAGTGTAATATATATTTACTGTCCTTTTTGATATTTTATTTAGAGTGTATAATACACATTTGGTGTAATTTTTGATATTTTATGTACAGTATATTAAATATAATTACTGAAGATTTTGATAGTTCATTTACAGTATATATAACACATATTTGGTGTACTTTTTGATATTTTATGTACAGTAGATAATATATACTTACTGTAATTTTTGATATTTTATTTACATTATGTAAAATATATTTGGTGTACTTTTAGTTAATACTTGATGTACAATATATGAAATATATTTCCTGTACTTTTTGATATTTTATGTACACTATATAATATATATTTGGTGTACTTTTGATATTTTATGTAAATTATATAATATATAGTTGGTGTAGTTTTTGATATTTTACATAGAGTGTAATATATATTTACTGTCCTTTTTGATATTTTATTTAGAGTGTATAATATACATTTGGTGTAATTTTTGATATTTTATGTACAGTATATTAAATATAATTACTGAAGATTTTGATAGTTAATTTACAGTATATATAACACATATTTGGTGTACTTTTTGATATTTTATGTACAGTAGATAATATATACTTACTGTAATTTTTGATATATTATTTACAGTATGTAAAATGTATTTGGTGTACTTTTAGTTAATATTATATGTACAATATATGAAATATATTTACTGTACTTTTTGATATTTTATGTACAGTATATCATATATATTTGGTGTACTTTGGATATTTTATGTAAATTATGTAATATATATTTGGTGTAGTTTTTGATATTTTACATAGGGTGTAATATATATATACTGTCCTTTTTGATATTTTATTTAGAGTGTATAAAATACATTTGGTGTAATTACTAATATTTTATGAACAGTATATTAAATATAATTACTGAAGATTTAGATAGTTAATTTACAGTATATATAACACATATTTGGTGTACTTTTTGATATTTTATGTACAGTAGATAATATATACTTACTGTAATTTTTGATATTTTATTTACAGTATGTAAAATATATTTGTTGTACTTTTAGTTAATATTATATGTACAATATATGAAATATATTTACTGTACTTTTTGATATTTTATGTAGAGTATATAATATATATTTGGTGTACTTTTGATATTTTATGTAAATTATATAATATATAGTTGGTGTAGTTTTTGATATTTTACAAAGAGTGTAATATATATTTACTGTCCTTTTTGATATTTTATTTAGAGTGTATAATATACATTTGGTTTAATTTTTGATATTTTATGTACAGTATATTAAATATAATTACTGAAGATTTTGATAGTTTATTTACAGTATATATAACGCATATTTGGTGTACTTTTTGATATTTTATGTACAGTAGATAATATATACTTACTGTAATTTTTGATATTTTATTTACATTATGTAAAATATATTTGGTGTACTTTTAGTTAATACATTATGTACAATATATGAAATATATTTACTGTACTTTTTGATATTTTATGTACAGTATATAATATATATTTGGTGTACTTTTGATATTTTATGTAAATTATATAATATATAGTTGGTGTAGTTTTTGATATTCTACATAGAGTGTAATATATATTTACTGTCCTTTTTGATATTTTATTTAGAGTGTATAATATACATTTGGTGTAATTTTTGATATTTTATGTACAGTATATTAAATATAATTACTGAAGATTTTGATAGTTTATTTACAGTATATATAACACATATTTGGTGTACTTTTTGATATTTTATGTACAGTAGATAATATATACTTACTGTAATTTTTGATATTTTATTTACAGTATGTAAAATGTATTTGGTGTACTTTTAGTTAATACTTTATGTACAATATATGAAATATATTTACTGTACTTTTTGATATTTTATGTACAGTATATAATATATATTTGGTGTACTTTTGATATTTTATGTAAATTATATAATATATATTTGGTGTAGTTTTTGATATTTTACATAGAGTGTAATATATATTTACTGTCCTTTTTGATATTTTATTTAGAGTGTATAATATACATTTGGTGTAGTTTTTGATATTTTATGTATAGTATATTAAATATAATTACTGAAGATTTTGATAGTTTATTTACAGTATATATAACACATATTTGGTGTACTTTTTGATATTTTATGTACAGTAGATAATATATACTTACTGTAATTTTTGATATTTTATTTACAGTATGTACAATGTATTTGGTGTACTTTTAGTTATTATTATATGTACAATATATGCAATATATTTGCTGTACTTTTTGATATTTTATGTACAGTATATAATATATATTTGGTGTACTTTTGATATTTTATGTAAATTATATAATATATATTTTGTGTAGTTTTTGATATTTTACATAGAGTGTAATATATATTTACTGTCCTTTTTGATATTTTATTTAGAGTGTATAAAATACATTTGGTGTAATTACTGATATTTTATGAACAGTATATTAAATATAATTACTGAAGATTTTGATACTTTATTTACAGTATATATAACACATATTTGGTGTACTTTTTGATATTTTATGTACAGTAGATAATATATACTTACTGTAAATTTTGATATTTTATTTACAGTATGGAAAATGTATTTGTTGTACTTTTAGTTAATATTACATGTACAATATATGAAATATATTTACTGTACTTTTTGATATTTTATGTACAGTATATAATATATATTTGGTGTACTTTTGATATTTTATGTAAATTATAAAATATATAGTTGGTGTAGTTTTTGATATTTTACATAGAGTGTAATATATATTTACTGTCCTTTTTGATATTTTATTTAGAGTGTATAATATACACTTGGTGTAATTTTTGATGTTTTATGTACAGTATATTAAATATAATTACTGAAGATTTTGATAGTTTATTTACAGTATATATAACACATGTTTGGTGTACTTTTTGATATTTTATGTACAGTAGATAATATATACTTACTGTAATATTTGATATTTTATTTACAGTATGTAAAATGTATTTGGTGTACTTTTAGTTAATATTATATGTACAATATATGAAATATATTTACTGTACTTTTTGATATTTTATGTACAGTATATAATATATATTTGGTGTACTTTTGATATTTTATGTAAATTATATAATATATAGTTGGTGTAGTTTTTGATATTTTACAGAGAGTGTAATATATATTTACTGTCCTTTTTGATATTTTATTTAGTGTGTATAATATACATTTGGTGTAATTTTTGATATTTTATGTACAGTATATTAAATATAATTACTGAAGATTTTGATAGTTTATTTACAGTATATATAACGCATATTTGGTGTACTTTTTGATATTTTATGTACAGTAGATAATATATACTTACTGTAATTTTTGATATTTTATTTACATTATGTAAAATATATTTGGTGTACTTTTAGTTAATACATTATGTACAATATATGAAATATATTTACTGTACTTTTTGATATTTTATGTACAGTATATAATATATATTTGGTGTACTTTTGATATTTTATGTAAATTATATAATGTATAGTTGGTGTAGTTTTTGATATTCTACATAGAGTGTAATATATATTTACTGTCCTTTTTGATATTTTACTTAGAGTGTATAATATACATTTGGTGTAATTTTTGATATTTTATGTACAGTATATTAAATATAATTACTGAAGATTTTGATAGTTTATTTACAGTATATATAACACATATTTGGTGTACTTTTTGATATTTTATGTACAGTAGATAATATATACTTACTGTAATTTTTGATATTTTATTTACAGTATGTAAAATGTATTTGGTGTACTTTTAGTTAATACTTTATGTACAATATATGAAATATATTTACTGTACTTTTTGATATTTTATGTACAGTATATAATATATATTTGGTGTACTTTTGATATTTTATGTAAATTATATAATATATATTTGGTGTAGTTTTTGATATTTTACATAGAGTGTAATATATATTTACTGTCCTTTTTGATATTTTATTTAGAGTGTATAATATACATTTGGTGTAATTTTTGATATTTTATGTACAGTATATTAAATATAATTACTGAAGATTTTGATAGTTTATTTACAGTATATATAACACATATTTGGTGTACTTTTTGATATTTTATGTACAGTAGATAATATATACTTACTGTAATTTTTGATATTTTATTTACAGTATGTACAATGTATTTGGTGTACTTTTAGTTATTATTATATGTACAATATATGCAATATATTTGCTGTACTTTTTGATATTTTATGTACAGTATATAATATATATTTGGTGTACTTTTGATATTTTATGTAAATTATATAATATATATTTTGTGTAGTTTTTGATATTTTACATAGAGTGTAATATATATTTACTGTCCTTTTTGATATTTTATTTAGAGTGTATAAAATACATTTGGTGTAATTACTGATATTTTATGAACAGTATATTAAATATAATTACTGAAGATTTTGATACTTTATTTACAGTATATATAACACATATTTGGTGTACTTTTTGATATTTTATGTACAGTAGATAATATATACTTACTGTAAATTTTGATATTTTATTTACAGTATGGAAAATGTATTTGTTGTACTTTTAGTTAATATTACATGTACAATATATGAAATATATTTACTGTACTTTTTGATATTTTATGTACAGTATATAATATATATTTGGTGTACTTTTGATATTTTATGTAAATTATATAATATATAGTTGGTGTAGTTTTTGATATTTTACATAGAGTGTAATATATATTTACTGTCCTCTTTGATATTTTATTTAGAGTGTATAATATACATTTGGTGTAATTTTTGATATTTTATGTACAGTATATTAAATATAATTACTGAAGTTTCTGATAGTTAATTTACAGTATATATAACACATATTTGGTGTACTTTTTGATATTTTATGTACAGTCGATAATATATACTTACTGTAATTTTTGATATTTTATTTACAGTATGTAAAATGTATTTGGTGTACTTTTAGTTAATGTTATATGTACAATATATGAAATATATTTACTGTACTTTTTGATATTTTATGTACAGTATATAATATATATTTGGTGTACTTTTGATATTTTATGTAAATTATGTAATATATATTTGGTGTAGTTTTTGATATTTTACATAGAGTGTAATATATGTATACTGTCCTATTTGATATTTTATTTAGAGTGTATAAAATACATTTGGTGTAATTACTAATATTTTATGAACAGTATATTAAATATAATTACTGAAGATTTTGATAGTTTACAGTATATATAACACATATTTGGTGTACTTTTTGATATTTTATGTACAGTAGATAATATATACTTACTGTAATTTTTGATATTTTATTTACATTATGTAAAATATATTTGGTGTACTTTTAGTTAATACATTATGTACAATATATGAAATATATTTACTGTACTTTTTGATATTTTATGTACAGTATATAATATATATTTGGTGTACTTTTGATATTTTATGTAAATTATATAATATATAGTTGGTGTAGTTTTTGATATTTTACATAGAGTGTAATATATATTTACTGTCCTTTTTGATATTTTATTTAGAGTGTATAATATACATTTGGTGTAATTTTTGATATTTTATGTACAGTATATTAAATATAATTACTGAAGATTTTGATAGTTTATTTACAGTATATATAACACATATTTGGTGTACTTTTTGATATTTTATGTACAGTAGATAATATATACTTACTGTAAATTTTGATATTTTATTTACAGTATGGAAAATGTATTTGTTGTACTTTTAGTTAATATTACATGTACAATATATGAAATATATTTACTGTACTTTTTGATATTTTATGTACAGTATATAATATATATTTGGTGTACTTTTGATATTTTATGTAAATTATATAATATATAGTTGGTGTAGTTTTTGATATTTTACATAGAGTGTAATATATATTTACTGTCCTCTTTGATATTTTATTTAGAGTGTATAATATACATTTGGTGTAATTTTTGATATTTTATGTACAGTATATTAAATATAATTACTGAAGTTTCTGATAGTTAATTTACAGTATATATAACACATATTTGGTGTACTTTTTGATATTTTATGTACAGTCGATAATATATACTTACTGTAATTTTTGATATTTTATTTACAGTATGTAAAATGTATTTGGTGTACTTTTAGTTAATGTTATATGTACAATATATGAAATATATTTACTGTACTTTTTGATATTTTATGTACAGTATATAATATATATTTGGTGTACTTTTGATATTTTATGTAAATTATGTAATATATATTTGGTGTAGTTTTTGATATTTTACATAGAGTGTAATATATGTATACTGTCCTATTTGATATTTTATTTAGAGTGTATAAAATACATTTGGTGTAATTACTAATATTTTATGAACAGTATATTAAATATAATTACTGAAGATTTTGATAGTTTACAGTATATATAACACATATTTGGTGTACTTTTTGATATTTTATGTACAGTAGATAATATATACTTACTGTAATTTTTGATATTTTATTTACATTATGTAAAATATATTTGGTGTACTTTTAGTTAATACATTATGTACAATATATGAAATATATTTACTGTACTTTTTGATATTTTATGTACAGTATATAATATATATTTGGTGTACTTTTGATATTTTATGTAAATTATATAATATATAGTTGGTGTAGTTTTTGATATTTTACATAGAGTGTAATATATATTTACTGTCCTTTTTGATATTTTATTTAGAGTGTATAATATACATTTGGTGTAATTTTTGATATTTTATGTACAGTATATTAAATATAATTACTGAAGATTTTGATAGTTTATTTACAGTATATATAACACATATTTGGTGTACTTTTTGATATTTTATGTACAGTAGATAATATATACTTACTGTAATTTTTGATTCTTTATTTACAGTATGGAAAATGTATTTCTTGTACTTTCAGTTAATATTATGTGTACAATATATGAAATATATTTACTGTACTTTTTGATATTTTATGTACAGTATATAATATATATTTGGTGTACTTTTGATATTTTATGTAAATTATATAATATATAGTTGGTGTAGTTTTTGATATTTTACATAGAGTGTAATATATATTTACTTTCCTTTTTGATATTTTATTTAGAGTGTATAATATACATTTGGTGTAATTTTTGATATTTTATGTACAGTATATTAAATATAATTACTGAAGATTTTGATAGTTTATTTACCGTATATATAACACATATTTGGTGTACTTTTTGATATTTTATGTACAGTAGATAATATATACTTACTGTAATTTTTGATATTTTATTTACAGTACGTAAAATGTATTTGGTGTACTTTTAGTTAATATTATATGTACAATATATGAAATATATTTACTGTACTATTTGATATTTTATGTACAGTATATAATATATATTTGGTGTACTTTTGATATTTTATGTAAATTATATAATATATAGTTGGTGTAGTTTTTGATATTTTACATAGAGTGTAATATATATTTACTGTCCTTTATGATATTTTATTTAGTGTGTATAATATACATTTGGTGTAATTTTTGATATTTTATGTACAGTATATTAAATATAATTACTGAAGATTTTGATAGTTTATTTACAGTATATAAAACGCACATTTGGTGTATTTTTGATATTTTATGTACAGTAGATAATATATACTTACTGTAATTTTTGATAATTTATTAACATTATGTAAAATATATTTGGTGTACTTTTAGTTAATACTTGATGTACAATATATGAAATATATTTACTGTACTTTTTGATATTTTATGTACAGTATATAATATATATTTGGTGTACTTTTGATATTTTATGTAAATTATATAATATATAGTTGGTGTAGTTTTTGATATTTTACATAGAGTGTAATATATATTTACTGTCCTCTTTGATATTTTATTTAGAGTGTATAATATACATTTGGTGTAATTTTTGATATTTTATGTACAGTATATTAAATATAATTACTGAAGATTCTGATAGTTAATTTACAGTATATATAACACATATTTGGTGTACTTTTTGATATTTTATGTACAGTAGATAATATATACTTACTGTAATTTTTGATATATTATTTACAGTATGTAAAATGTATTTGGTGTACTTTTAGTTAATATTATATGTACAATATATGAAATATATTTACTGTACTTTTTGATATTTTATGTACAGTATATCATATATATTTGGTGTACTTTGGATATTTTATGTAAATTATGTAATATATATTTGGTGTAGTTTTTGATATTTTACATAGGGTGTAATATATATATACTGTCCTTTTTGATATTTTATTTAGAGTGTATAAAATACATTTGGTGTAATTACTAATATTTTATGAACAGTATATTAAATATAATTACTGAAGATTTAGATAGTTAATTTACAGTATATATAACACATATTTGGTGTACTTTTTGATATTTTATGTACAGTAGATAATATATACTTACTGTAATTTTTGATATTTTATTTACAGTATGTAAAATATATTTGTTGTACTTTTAGTTAATATTATATGTACAATATATGAAATATATTTACTGTACTTTTTGATATTTTATGTAGAGTATATAATATATATTTGGTGTACTTTTGATATTTTATGTAAATTATATAATATATAGTTGGTGTAGTTTTTGATATTTTACATAGAGTGTAATATATATTTACTGTCCTTTTTGATATTTTATTTAGAGTGTATAATATACATTTGGTTTAATTTTTGATATTTTATGTACAGTATATTAAATATAATTACTGAAGATTTTGATAGTTTATTTACAGTATATATAACGCATATTTGGTGTACTTTTTGATATTTTATGTACAGTAGATAATATATACTTACTGTAATTTTTGATATTTTATTTACATTATGTAAAATATATTTGGTGTACTTTTAGTTAATACATTATGTACAATATATGAAATATATTTACTGTACTTTTTGATATTTTATGTACAGTATATAATATATATTTGGTGTACTTTTGATATTTTATGTAAATTATATAATATATAGTTGGTGTAGTTTTTGATATTCTACATAGAGTGTAATATATATTTACTGTCCTTTTTGATATTTTATTTAGAGTGTATAATATACATTTGGTGTAATTTTTGATATTTTATGTACAGTATATTAAATATAATTACTGAAGATTTTGATAGTTTATTTACAGTATATATAACACATATTTGGTGTACTTTTTGATATTTTATGTACAGTAGATAATATATACTTACTGTAATTTTTGATATTTTATTTACAGTATGTAAAATGTATTTGGTGTACTTTTAGTTAATACTTTATGTACAATATATGAAATATATTTACTGTACTTTTTGATATTTTATGTACAGTATATAATATATATTTGGTGTACTTTTGATATTTTATGTAAATTATATAATATATATTTGGTGTAGTTTTTGATATTTTACATAGGGTGTAATATATATTTACTGTCCTTTTTGATATTTTATTTAGAGTGTATAATATACATTTGGTGTAATTTTTGATATTTTATGTACAGTATATTAAATATAATTACTGAAGATTTTGATAGTTTATTTACAGTATATATAACACATATTTGGTGTACTTTTTGATATTTTATGTACAGTAGATAATATATACTTACTGTAATTTTTGATATTTTATTTACAGTATGTACAATGTATTTGGTGTACTTTTAGTTATTATTATATGTACAATATATGCAATATATTTGCTGTACTTTTTGATATTTTATGTACAGTATATAATATATATTTGGTGTACTTTTGATATTTTATGTAAATTATATAATATATATTTTGTGTAGTTTTTGATATTTTACATAGAGTGTAATATATATTTACTGTCCTTTTTGATATTTTATTTAGAGTGTATAAAATACATTTGGTGTAATTACTGATATTTTATGAACAGTATATTAAATATAATTACTGAAGATTTTGATACTTTATTTACAGTATATATAACACATATTTGGTGTACTTTTTGATATTTTATGTACAGTAGATAATATATACTTACTGTAAATTTTGATATTTTATTTACAGTATGGAAAATGTATTTGTTGTACTTTTAGTTAATATTACATGTACAATATATGAAATATATTTACTGTACTTTTTGATATTTTATGTACAGTATATAATATATATTTGGTGTACTTTTGATATTTTATGTAAATTATAAAATATATAGTTGGTGTAGTTTTTGATATTTTACATAGAGTGTAATATATATTTACTTTCCTTTTTGATATTTTATTTAGAGTGTATAATATACATTTGGTGTAATTTTTGATATTTTATGTACAGTATATTAAATATAATTACTGAAGATTTTGATAGTTTATTTACCGTATATATAACACATATTTGGTGTACTTTTTGATATTTTATGTACAGTAGATAATATATACTTACTGTAATTTTTGATATTTTATTTACAGTATGTAAAATGTATTTGGTGTACTTTTTGTTAATATTATATGTACAATATATGAAATATATTTACTGTACTATTTGATATTTTATGTACAGTATATAATATATATTTGGTGTACTTTTGATATTTTATGTAAATTATATAATATATAGTTGGTGTAGTTTTTGATATTTTACATAGAGTGTAATATATATTTACTGTCCTTTATGATATTTTATTTAGTGTGTATAATATACATTTGGTGTAATTTTTGATATTTTATGTACAGTATATTAAATATAATTACTGAAGATTTTGATAGTTTATTTACAGTATATAAAACGCATATTTGGTGTACTTTTTGATATTTTATGTACAGTAGATAATATATACTTACTGTAATTTTTGATAATTTATTAACATTATGTAAAATATATTTGGTGTACTTTTAGTTAATACTTGATGTACAATATATGAAATATATTTACTGTACTTTTTGATATTTTATGTACAGTATATAATATATATTTGGTGTACTTTTGATATTTTATGTAAATTATATAATATATAGTTGGTGTAGTTTTTGATATTTTACATAGAGTGTAATATATATTTACTGTCCTCTTTGATATTTTATTTAGAGTGTATAATATACATTTGGTGTAATTTTTGATATTTTATGTACAGTATATTAAATATAATTACTGAAGTTTCTGATAGTTAATTTACAGTATATAGAACAGATATTTGGTGTACTTTTTGATATTTTATGTACAGTCGATAATATATACTTACTGTAATTTTTGATATTTTATTTACAGTATGTAAAATGTATTTGGTGTACTTTTAGTTAATGTTATATGTACAATATATGAAATATATTTACTGTACTTTTTGATATTTTATGTACAGTATATAATATATATTTGGTGTACTTTTGATATTTTATGTAAATTATGTAATATATATTTGGTGTAGTTTTTGATATTTTACATAGAGTGTAATATATGTATACTGTCCTATTTGATATTTTATTTAGAGTGTATAAAATACATTTGGTGTAATTACTAATATTTTATGAACAGTATATTAAATATAATTACTGAAGATTTTGATAGTTTACAGTATATATAACACATATTTGGTGTACTTTTTGATATTTTATGTACAGTAGATAATATATACTTACTGTAATTTTTGATATTTTATTTACAGTATGTAAAATATATTTGTTGTACTTTTAGTTAATATTATATGTACAATATATGAAACATATTTACTGTACTTTTTGATATTTTATGTAGAGTATATAATATATATTTGGTGTACTTTTGATATTTTATGTAAATTATATAATATATAGTTGGTGTAGTTTTTGATATTTTACATAGAGTGTAATATATATTTACTGTCCTTTTTGATATTTTATTTAGAGTGTATAATATACATTTGGTTTAATTTTTGATATTTTATGTACAGTATATTAAATATAATTACTGAAGATTTTGATAGTTTATTTACAGTATATATAACGCATATTTGGTGTACTTTTTGATATTTTATGTACAGTAGATAATATATACTTACTGTAATTTTTGATATTTTATTTACATTATGTAAAATATATTTGGTGTACTTTTAGTTAATACATTATGTACAATATATGAAATATATTTACTGTACTTTTTGATATTTTATGTACAGTATATAATATATATTTGGTGTACTTTTGATATTTTATGTAAATTATATAATATATAGTTGGTGTAGTTTTTGATATTCTACATAGAGTGTAATATATATTTACTGTCCTTTTTGATATTTTATTTAGAGTGTATAATATACATTTGGTGTAATTTTTGATATTTTATGTACAGTATATTAAATATAATTACTGAAGATTTTGATAGTTTATTTACAGTATATATAACACATATTTGGTGTACTTTTTGATATTTTATGTACAGTAGATAATATATACTTACTGTAATTTTTGATATTTTATTTACAGTATGTAAAATGTATTTGGTGTACTTTTAGTTAATACTTTATGTACAATATATGAAATATATTTACTGTACTTTTTGATATTTTATGTACAGTATATAATATATATTTGGTGTACTTTTGATATTTTATGTAAATTATATAATATATATTTGGTGTAGTTTTTGATATTTTACATAGAGTGTAATATATATTTACTGTCCTTTTTGATATTTTATTTAGAGTGTATAATATACATTTGGTGTAATTTTTGATATTTTATGTACAGTATATTAAATATAATTACTGAAGATTTTGATAGTTTATTTACAGTATATATAACACATATTTGGTGTACTTTTTGATATTTTATGTACAGTAGATAATATATACTTACTGTAATTTTTGATATTTTATTTACAGTATGTACAATGTATTTGGTGTACTTTTAGTTATTATTATATGTACAATATATGCAATATATTTGCTGTACTTTTTGATATTTTATGTACAGTATATAATATATATTTGGTGTACTTTTGATATTTTATGTAAATTATATAATATATATTTTGTGTAGTTTTTGATATTTTACATAGAGTGTAATATATATTTAATGTCCTTTTTGATATTTTATTTAGAGTGTATAAAATACATTTGGTGTAATTACTGATATTTTATGAACAGTATATTAAATATAATTACTGAAGATTTTGATACTTTATTTACAGTATATATAACACATATTTTGTGTACTTTTTGATATTTTATGTACAGTAGATAATATATACTTACTGTAAATTTTGATATTTTATTTACAGTATGGAAAATGTATTTGTTGTACTTTTAGTTAATATTATATGTACAATATATGAAATATATTTACTGTACTTTTTGATATTTTATGTACAGTATATAATATATATTTGGTGTACTTTTGATATTTTATGTAAATTATAAAATATATAGTTGGTGTAGTTTTTGATATTTTACATAGAGTGTAATATATATTTACTGTCCTTTTTGATATTTTATTTAGAGTGTATAATATACACTTGGTGTAATTTTTGATGTTTTATGTACAGTATATTAAATATAATTACTGAAGATTTTGATAGTTTATTTACAGTATATATAACACATGTTTGGTGTACTTTTTGATATTTTATGTACAGTAGATAATATATACTTACTGTAATATTTGATATTTTATTTACAGTATGTAAAATGTATTTGGTGTACTTTTAGTTAATATTATATGTACAATATATGAAATATATTTACTTTACTTTTTGATATTTTATGTACAGTATATAATATATATTTGGTGTACTTTTGATATTTTATGTAAATTATATAATATATAGTTGGTGTAGTTTTTGATATTTTACATAGAGTGTAATATATATTTACTGTCCTTTTTGATATTTTATTTAGTGTGTATAATATACATTTGGTGTAATTTTTGATATTTTATGTACAGTATATTAAATATAATTACTGAAGATTTTGATAGTTTATTTACAGTATATATAACGCATATTTGGTGTACTTTTTGATATTTTATGTACAGTAGATAATATATACTTACTGTAATTTTTGATATTTTATTTACATTATGTAAAATATATTTGGTGTACTTTTAGTTAATACATTATGTACAATATATGAAATATATTTACTGTACTTTTTGATATTTTATGTACAGTATATAATATATATTTGGTGTACTTTTGATATTTTATGTAAATTATATAATATATAGTTGGTGTAGTTTTTGATATTTTACATAGAGTGTAATATATATTTACTGTCCTTTTTGATATTTTATTTAGAGTGTATAATATACATTTGGTGTAATTTTTGATATTTTATGTACAGTATATTAAATATAATTACTGAAGATTTTGATAGTTTATTTACAGTATATATAACACATATTTGGTGTACTTTTTGATATTTTATGTACAGTAGATAATATATACTTACTGTAATTTTTGATACTTTATTTACAGTATGGAAAATGTATTTCTTGTACTTTCAGTTAATATTATGTGTACAATATATGAAATATATTTACTGTACTTTTTGATATTTTATGTACAGTATATAATATATATTTGGTGTACTTTTGATATTTTATGTAAATTATATAATATATAGTTGGTGTAGTTTTTGATATTTTACATAGAGTGTAATATATATTTACTTTCCTTTTTGATATTTTATTTAGAGTGTATAATATACATTTGGTGTAATTTTTGATATTTTATGTACAGTATATTAAATATAATTACTGAAGATTTTGATAGTTTATTTACCGTATATATAACACATATTTGGTGTACTTTTTGATATTTTATGTACAGTAGATAATATATACTTACTGTAATTTTTGATATTTTATTTACAGTATGTAAAATGTATTTGGTGTACTTTTAGTTAATATTATATATACAATATATGAAATATATTTACTGTACTTTTTGATATTTTATGTACAGTATTTAATATATATTTTGTGTACTTTTGATATTTTATGTAAATTATATAATATATATTTGGTGTAGTTTTTGATATTTTACATAGAGTGTAATATATATTTACTGTCCTTTTTGATATTTTATTTAGAGTGTATAATATACATTTGGTGTAATTTTTGATGTTTTATGTACAGTATATTAAATATAATTACTGAAGATTTTGATAGTTTATTTACAGTATATATAACACATATTTGGTGTACTTTTTGATACTTTATGTACAGTTGATAATATATTCTTAGTGTAAATTTGATATTTTATTTACAGTATGTAAAATGTATTTGATGTACTTTTAGTTAATATTATATGTACAATATATGAAATATATTTACTGTACTTTTTGATATTTTATGAACAGTATATAATATATATTTGGTGTACTTTTGATATTTTATGTAAATTATATAATATATAGTTGGTGTAGTTTTTGATATTTTACATAGAGTGTAATATATATTTACTGTCCTTTTTGATATTTTATTTAGAGTGTATAATATACATTTGGTGTAATTTTTGATATTTTATGTACTGTATATTAAATATAATTACTGAAGATTTTGATAGTTTATTTACAGTATATATAACACATATTTGGTGTACTTTTTGATATTTTATGTACAGTAGATAATATACGCTTACTGTAATTTTTGATATTTTATTTACAGTATGTAAAATGTATTTGGTGTACTTTTAGTTAATATTATATGTACAATATATGAAATATATTTACTGTACTTTTTGATAATTTATGTACAGTAGATAATATATACTTACTGTAATATTTTATATTTTATTTATAGTATGTAAAATGTATTTGGTGTACTTTTAGTTAATATTATATGTACAATATATGAAATATATTTACTGTACTTTTTGATATTTTATATACAGTAGATAATATATATTTGGTGTACTTTTGATATTTCATGTAAATTATATAACATGTATTTGGTGTAGTTTTTGATATTTTACAAAGAGTGTAATATATATTTACTGTCTTTTTGATATTTTATTTAGAGTGTATAATATACATTTGGTGTAATTTTTGATATTTTATGAACAGCATATTAAATATAATTACTGAAGATTTTGATAGTTTATTTACAGTATATATAACACATTTTTGGTGTACTTTTTGATATTTTATGTACAGTAGATAATATATACTTACTGTAATTTTTGATATTTTATTTACAGTATGAAAAATGTATTTGGTGTACTTTTAGTTAATATTAAATGTACAATATATGAAATATATTTACTGTACTTTTTGATATTTTATGTACAGTATATAATATATATTGGGTGTACTTTTGATATTTTATGCAAATTATATAATATATATTTGGTGTAATTTTTGATATTTTACATAGAGTGTAATATATATTTACTGTCCTTTTTGATATTTTCTTTAGAGTGTATAATATACATTTGGTGTAATTTTTGATATTTTATGAAGAGTATATTAAATATAATTACTGAAGGTTTTGTTAGTTTATTTACAGTATATATAACACATATTTCGTGTACTTTTTGATATTTTTTGTACAGTAGATAATATATACTTACTGTAAGTTTTTATATTTTATTTACAGTATGTAAAATGTATTTGGTGTACTTTTAGTTAATATTATATGTACAATATATGAAATATATTTACTGTACTTTTTGATATTTTATGTACATTAGATAATATATATTTGGTGTAATTTTGATATTTTATGTAAATTATATAATATATATTTGGTGTAGTTTTTGATATTTTACATAGTGTGTAATATATATTTACTGTCCCTTTTGATATTTTATTTAGAGTGCTTAACATACATTTGGTGTAATTTTTGATATTTTATGAACAGTATATTAAATATAATTACTGAAGATTTTGATAGTTTATTTACAGTATATGTAACACATATTTGGTGTACTTTTTGATACTTTTTGTACAGTAGATAACATATACTTACTGTAATTTTTTATATTTTATTTACAGTATGTAAAATGTATGTGGTGTACTTTTAGTTAATATTATATGTACAATATATGAAATATATTTACTGTACTTTTTGATATTTTATATACAGTATATAATATATATTTGGTGTACTTTTGATATTTTATGTAAATTATATAATATATATTTGGTGTAGTTTTTGATATTTTACATAGAGTGTAATATATATTTACTGTCCTATTTGATGTATTATTTAGAGTGTATAATATACATTTGGTGTAATTTTTGATATTTTATGAACAGTATATTAAATATAATTACTGAAGATTTTGATAGTTTATTTACAGTATATATAACACATATTTGGTGTACCTTTTGATATTTTATGTATAGTAGGTAATATATACTTACTGTAATTTTTTATATTTTATTTACAGTATGTAAAATGTATTTGGTGTACTTTTAGTTAATATTATATGTACAATATATGAAATATATTTACTGTACTTTTTGATAATTTATGTACAGTAGATAATATATACTTACTGTAATTTTTTATATTTTATTTACAGTATGTAAAATGTATTTGGTGTACTTTTAGTTAATATTATATGTACAATATATGAAATATATTTACTGTACTTTTTCATATTTTATATACAGTAGATAATATATATTTGGTGTACTTTTGATATTTCATGTAAATTATATAATATATATTTGGTGTAGTTTTTGATATTTTACATAGAGTGTAATATATATTTACTGTCATTTTTGATATTTTATTTAGAGTGTATAAAATACATTTGGTGTAATTACTGATATTTTATGAACAGTATATTAAATATAATTACTGAAGATTTTGATAGTTTATTTACAGTATATACAACTCATATTTGGTGTACTTTTTGATATTTTATGTACAGTAGATAATATATACTTACTGTAATTTTTGATATTTTATTTACAGTATGTAAAATGTATTTGGTGTACCTTTAGTTAATATTATATGTACAATATATGAAATATATTTACTGTACTTTTTGATATTTTATGTACAGTAAATAATATATATTTGGTGTACTTTTGATATTTTATGTAAATTATATAATATATATTTGGTGTAGTTTTTGATATTTTACATAGAGTGTAATATATATTTACTGTCCTTTTTGATATTTTATTTAGAGCGTATAATATACATTTGGTGTAATTACTGATATTTTATGAACAGTATATTAAATATAATTACTGAAGATTTTGATAGTTTATTTACAGTATATATAACACATATTTGGTGTACTTTTTGATATTTTATGTACAGTAGATAATATATACTTACTGTAATTTTTGATATTTTATTTACAGTATGTAAAATGTATTTGGTGTACTTTTAGTTAATAATTTATGTACAATATATGAAATATATTTACTGTACTTTTTGATATTTTATGTACAGTATATAATATATATTTGGTGTACTTTTGATATTTTATGTAAATTATATAATATATAGTTGGTGTAGTTTTTGATATTTTACATAGAGTGTAATATATATTTACTGTCCTTTTTGATATTTTATTTAGAGTGTATAATATACATTTGGTGTAATTTTTGATATTTTATGTTCAGTATATTAAATATAATTACTGAAGATTTTGATAGTTTACAGTATATAGAACACATATTTGTTGTACTATTTGATATTTTATGTACAGTAGATAATATATACTTACTGTAATTTTTTATATTTTATTTACAGTATGTAAAATGTATTTGGTGTACTTTTAGTTAATATTATATGTACAATATATGAAATATATTTACTGTACATTTTGATATTTTATGTACAGTATATAATATATATTTGGTGTACTTTTGATATTTTATGTAAATTATATAATATATATTTGGTGTCGTTTTTGATATTTTACATAGAGTGTAGTATATATTTACTGTCCTTTTTGATACTCTATTTAGAGTGTATAATATACATTTGGTGTAATTTTTGATATTTTATGTACAGTGTATTAATTATAATTACTGAAGGTTTTGATACTTTATTTACAGTATATATAACACGTATTTGGTGTACTTTTTGATATTTTATGTACAGTAGATAATATATACTTACTGTAATTTTTGCTATATTATTTACAGTATGTAAAATGTATTTGGTGTACTTTTAGTTAATATTATATGTACAATATATGAAATATATTTACTGTACTTTTTGATATTTTATGTACAGTATATAATATATATTTGGTGTACTTTTGATATTTTATGTAAATTATATAATATATAGTTGGTGTAGTTTTTGATATTTTACATAGAGTGTAATATATATTTACTGTCCTTTTATATATTTTATTTAGAGTGTATAATATACATTTTGTGTAATTTTTGATATTTTATGTACAGTATATTAAATATAATTACTGAAGATTTTGATAGTTTATTTACAGTATATATAACACATATTTGATGTACTTTTTTATATTTTATGTACAGTAGATAATATATACTTACTGTAAGTTTTTATATTTTATTTACAGTATGTAAAATGTATTTGGTGTACCTTTAGTTAATAATTTATGTACAATATATGAAATATATTTACTGTACTTTTTGATAATTTATGTACAGTATATAATATATATTTGGTGTACTTTTGATATTTTATGTAAATTATATAATATATAGTTGGTGTAGTTTTTGATATTTTACATAGAGTGTAATATATATTTACTGTCCTTTTATATATTTTATTTAGAGTGTATAAATTACATTTGGTGTAATTACTAATATTTTATGAACAGTATATTAAATATAATTACTGAAGATTTTGATAGTTTATTTACAGTATATATAACACATATTTGGTGTACTTTTTGATATTTTATGTACAGTAGATAATATATACTTACTGTAATTTTTGATATTTTATTTACAGTATGTAAAATGTATTTGGTGTACTTTTAGTTAATATTATATGTACAATATATGAAATATATTTACTGTACTTTTTGATATTTTATGTACAGTATATAATATATATTTGGTGTACTTTTGATATTTTATGTAAATTATATAATATATATTTGGTGTAGTTTTTGATATTTTACATAGAGTGTAATATATATTTACTGTCCTTTTTGATATTTTATTTTGAGTGTATAAAATTCATTTGGTGTAATTACTGATATTTTATGAACACTATATTAAATATAATTACTGAAGATTTTGATAGTTTATTTACAGTATATATAAGACATATTTGGTGTACTTTGTGATATTTTATGTACAGTAGATAATATATACTTACTGTAATTTTTGATATTTTATTTACAGTATGTAAAATGTATTTGGTGTACTTTTAGTTAATAATTTATGTACAATATATGAAATATATTTACTGTACTTTTTGATATTTTATGTACAGTATATAATATATATTTGGTGTACTTTTGATATTTTATATAAATTATATAACATATAGTTGGTGTAGTTTTTGATATTTTACATAGAGTGTAATATATATTTACTGTCCTTTTTGATATTTTATTTAGAGTGTATAATATACATTTGGTGTAATTTTTGATATTTTATGTACAGTATATTAAATATAATTACTGAAAATTTTGATAGTTTATTTACAGTATATATAACACATATTTGGTGTACTTTTTGATATTTTATGTACAGTAGATAATATATACTTACTGTAATTTTTGATATTTTATTTACAGTATGGAAAATGTATTTGGTGTACTTTTAGTTAATATTACATGTACAATATATGAAATATATTTACTGTACTTTTTGATATATTATGTACAGTATATAATATATATTTGGTGTACTTTTGATATTTTATGTAAATTATATAATATATAGTTGGTGTAGTTTTTGATATTTTACATAGAGTGTAATATATATTTACTGTCCTTTTTGATATTTTATTTAGTGTGTATAATATACATTTGTTGTAAATTTTGATATTTTATGTACAGTATATTAAATATAATTACAGAAGATTTTGATAGTTTATTTACAGTATATATAACGCATATTTGGTGTACTTTTTGATATTTTATGTACAGTAGATAATATATACTTACTGTAATTTTTGATATTTTATTTACATTATGTAAAATATATTTGGTGTACTTTTAGTTAATACATTTTGTACCATATATGAAATATATTTACTGTACTTTTTGATATTTTATGTACAGTATATAATATATATTTGGTGTACTTTTGATATTTTATGTAAATTATATAATATATAGTTGGTGTAGTTTTTGATATTTTACATAGAGTGTAATATATATTTACTGTCCTTTTTGATATTTTATTTAGAGTGTATAATATACATTTGGTGTAATTTTTGATATTTTATGTAGAGTATATTAAATATAATTACTGAAGATTTTGATAGTTTATTTACAGTATATATAACACATATTTGGTGTACATTTTGATATTTTATGTACAGTAGATAATATATACTTACTGTAATTTTTTATATTTTATTTACAGTATGTAAAATGTATTTGTTGTACTTTTAGTTAATATTATATGTACAATATATGAAATATATTTACTATACTTTTTGATATTTTATGTACAGTATATAATATATATTTGGTGTACTTTTGATATTTTATGTAAATTATATAATATATATTTTGTGTAGTTTTTGATATTTTACATAGAGTGTAATATATATTTACTGTCCTTTTTGATATTTTATTTAGAGTGTATAAAATATATTTGGTGTAATTACTGATATTTTATGAACAGTATATTAAATATAATTACTGAAGATTTTGATAGTTTATTTACAGTATATATAACACATATTTGGTGTACAATTTTTTATATTTTATGTACAGTAGATAATATATACTTACTGTAATTTTTTATATTTTATTTACAGTATGTAGAATGTATTTGGTGTACTTTTAGTTAATATTATATGTACAATATATGAAATATATTTACTGTACTTTTTGATATTTTATGTACAGTATATAATATATATTTGGTGTACTTTTGATATTTTATGTAAATTTTATAATATATATTTTGTGTAGTTTTTGATATTTTACATAGAGTGTAATATATATTTACTGTCCTTTTTGATATTTTATTTAGAGTGTATAAAATACATTTGGTGTAATTACTGATATTTTATGAACAGTAAATTAAATATAATTACTGAAGATTTTGATAGTTCATTTACAGTATATATAACACATATTTGGTGTACTTTTTATATTTTATGTACAGTAGATAATATATACTTACTGTAATTTTTGATATTTTATTTACAGTATGGAAAATGTATTTGTTGTACTTTTAGTTAATAATTTATGTACAATATATGAAATATATTTACTGTACTTTTTGATATTTTATGTACAGTATATAATATATATTTGGTGTACTTTTGATATTTTATGTAAATTATATAATATATAGTTGGTGTAGTTTTTGATATTTTACATAGAGTGTAATATATATTTACTGTCCTTTTTGATATTTTATTTAGAGTGTATAATATACATTTGGTGTAATTTTTGATATTTTATGTACAGTATATTAAATATAATTACTGAAGATTTTGATAGTTTATTTACAGTATATGTAACACATGTTTGGTGTACTTTTTGATATTTTATGTACAGTAGATAATATATACTTACTGTAATTTTTTATATTTTATTTACAGTATGTAAAATGTATTTGGTGTATTTTAGTTAATATTATATGTACAATATATGAAATATATTTACTGTACATTTTGATATTTTATGTACAGTATATAATATATATTTGGTGTACTTTTGATATTTTATGTAAATTATATAATATATATTTGGTGTCGTTTTTGATATTTTACATAGAGTGTAGTATGTATTTACTGTCCTTTTTGATACTCTATTTAGAGTGTATAATATACATTTGGTGTAATTTTTGATATTTTATGTACAGTATATTAATTATAATTACTGAAGATTTTGATACTTTATTTACAGTATATATAACACGTATTTGGTGTACTTTTTGAAATTTTATGTACAGTAGATAATATATACTTACTGTAATTTTTGATATGTTATTTACAGTATGTAAATTGTATTTGGTGTACTTTTAGTTAATATTATATGTACAATATATGAAATATATTTACTGTACTTTTTGATATTTTATGTACAGTATATAATATATATTTGGTGTACTTTTGATATTGTATGTAAATTATATAATATATAGTTGGTGTAGTTTTTGATATTTTACATAGAGTGTAATATATATTTACTGTCCTTTTATATATTTTATTTAGAGTGTATAATATACATTTGGTGTAATTTTTGATATTTTATGTACAGTATATTAAATATAATTACTGAAGATTTTGATAGTTTATTTACAGTATATATAACACATATTTGGTGTACTTTTTGATATTTTATGTACAGTAGATAATATATACTTACTGTAATTTTTTATACTTTATTAACAGTATGTAAAATGTATTTGTTGTACTTTTAGTTAATATTATATGTACAATATATGAAATATATTTACTGTACTTTTTGATATTTTATGTACAGTATATAATATATATTTGGTGTACTTTTGATATTTTATGTAAATTATATAATATATATTTGGTGTAGTTTTTGATATTTTACATAGAGTGTAATATATATTTACTGTCCTTTTTGATATTTTATTTAGAGTGTATAAAATACATTTGGTGTAATTACTGATATTTTATGAACAGTATATTAAATATAATTACTGAAGATTTTGATAGTTTATTTACAGTATATATAACACATATTTGGTGTACTTTTTGATATTTTATGTACAGTAGATAATATATACTTACTGTAATTTTTTATATTTTATTTACAGTATGTAAAATGTATTTGGTGTACTTTTAGTTAATATTATATGTACAATATATGATATATATTTACTGTACTTTTTGATATTTTATGTACAGTATATAATATATATTTGGTGTACTTTTGTTATTTTATGTAAATTATATAATATATATTTTGTGTAGTTTTTGATATTTTACATAGAGTGTAATATATATTTACTGTCCTTTTTGATATTTTATTTAGAGTGTATAAAATACATTTGGTGTAATTACTGATATTTTATGAACAGTATATTAAATATAATTACTGAAGATTTTGATAGTTTATTTACAGTATATATAACACATATTTGGTGTACTTTTTGATATTTTATGTACAGTAGATAATATATACTTACTGTAATTTTTGATATTTTATTTACAGTATGTAAAATGTATTTGGTGTACTTTTAGTTAATATTATATGTACAATATATGAAATATATTTACTGTATTTTTTGATATTTTATGTACAGTATATAATATATATTTGGTGTACTTTTGATATTTTATGTAAATTATATAATATATAGTTGGTGTAGTTTTTGATATTTTACATAGAGTGTAATATATATTTACTGTCCTTTTTGATATTTTATTTAGAGTGTATAATATACATTTGGTGTAATTTTTGATATTTTATGTACAGTATATTAATTATAATTACTGAAGATTTTGATAGTTTATTTACAGTATATATAACACATATTTGGTGTACTTTTTGATATTTTATGTACAGTAGATAATATATACTTACTGTAATTTTTTATATTTTATTTGCAGTATGTAAAATGTATTTGGTGTACTTTTAGTTAATATTATATGTACAATATATGAAATATATTTACTGTACTTTTTGATATTTTATGTACAGTATATAATATATATTTGGTGTACTTTTGATATTTTATGTAAATTATATAATATATATTTTGTGTAGTTTTTGATATTTTACATAGAGTGTAATATATATTTACTGTCCTTTTTGATATTTTATTTAGAGTGTATAAAATACATTTGGTGTAATTACTGATATTTTATGAACAGTATATTAAATATAATTACTGAAGATTTTGATAGTTTATTTACAGTATATATAACACATATTTGGTGTACTTTTTGATATTTTATGTACAGTAGATAATATATACTTACTGTAATTTTTTATATTTTATTTACAGTATGTAAAATGTATTTGTTGTACTTTTAGTTAATATTATATGTACAATATATGAAATATATTTACTGTACTTTTTGATATTTTATGTACAGTATATAATATATATTTGGTGTACTTTTGATATTTTATGTAAATTATATAATATATATTTTGTGTAGTTTTTGATATTTTACATAGAGTGTAATATATATTTACTGTCCTTTTTGATATTTTATTTAGAGTGTATAAAATATATTTGGTGTAATTACTGATATTTTATGAACAGTATATTAAATATAATTACTGAAGATTTTGATAGTTTATTTACAGTATATATAACACATATTTGGTGTACAATTTTTTATATTTTATGTACAGTAGATAATATATACTTACTGTAATTTTTTATATTTTATTTACAGTATGTAAAATGTATTTGGTGTACTTTTAGTTAATATTATATGTACAATATATGAAATATATTTACTGTACTTTTTGATATTTTATGTACAGTATATAATATATTTGGTGTACTTTTGATATTTTATGTAAATTATATAATATATATTTTGTGTAGTATTTGATATTTTACATAGTGTGTAATATATATTTACTGTCCTTTATGATATTTTATTTAGAGTGTATAAAATACATTTGGTGTAATTACTGATACTTTATGAACAGTAAATTAAATATAATTACTGAAGATTTTGATAGTTCATTTACAGTATATATAACACATATTTGGTGTACTTTTTATATTTTATGTACAGTCGATAATATATACTTACTGTAATTTTTGATATTTTATTTACGGTATGGAAAATGTATTTGTTGTACTTTTAGTTAATAATTTATGTACAATATATGAAATATATTTACTGTACTTTTTGATATTTTATGTATAGTATATAATATATATTTGGTGTACTTTTGATATTTTATGTAAATTATATAATATATAGTTGGTGTAGTTTTTGATATTTTACATAGAGTGTAATATATATTTACTGTCCTTTTTGATATTTTATTTAGAGTGTATAATATACATTTGGTGTAATTTTTGATATTTTATGTACAGTATATTAAATATAATTACTGAAGATTTTGATAGTTTATTTACAGTATATGTAACACATGTTTGGTGTACTTTTTGATATTTTATGTACAGTAGATAATATATACTTACTGTAATTTTTGATATTTTATTTACAGTATGTAAAATGTATTTGGTGTACTTTTAGTTAATATTATATGTACAATATATGAAATATATTTACTGTACTTTTTGATATTTTATGTACAGTATATAATATATATTTGGTGTACTTTTGATATTTTATGTAAATTATATAATATATAGTTGGTGTAGTTTTTGATATTTTACATAGAGTGTAATATATATTTACTGTCCTTTTTGATATTTTATTTAGTGTGTATAATATACATTTGTTGTAATTTTTGATATTTTATGTACAGTATATTAAATATAATTACAAAAGATTTTGATAGTTTATTTACAGTATATATAACGCATATTTGGTGTACTTTTTGATATTTTATGTACAGTAGATAATATATACTTACTGTAATTTTTGATATTTTATTTACATTATGTAAAATATATTTGGTGTACTTTTAGTTAATACATTATGTACAATATATGAAATATATTTACTGTACTTTTTGATATTTTATGCACAGTATATAATATATATTTGGTGTACTTTTGATATTTTATGTAAATTATATAATATATAGTTGGTGTAGTTTTTGATATTTTACATAGAGTGTAATATATATTTACTGTCCTTTTTGATATTTTATTTAGAGTGTATAATATACATTTGGTGTAATTTTTGATATTTTATGTACAGTATATTAAATATAATTACTGAAGATTTTGATAGTTTATTTACAGTATATATAACACATATTTGGTGTACTTTTTGATATTTTATGTACAGTAGATAATATATACTTACTGTAATTTTTTATATTTTATTTACAGTATGTAAAATGTATTTGTTGTACTTTTAGTTAATATTATATGTACAATATATGAAATATATTTACTGTACTTTTTGATATTTTATGTACAGTATATAATATATATTTGGTGTACTTTTGATATTTTATGTAAATTATATAATATATAGTTGGTGTAGTTTTTGATATTTTACATAGAGTGTAATATATATTTACTGTCCTTTTTGATATTTTATTTAGAGTGTATAAAATACATTTGGTGTAATTACTGATATTTTATGAACAGTAAATTAAATATAATTACTGAAGATTTTGATAGTTCATTTACAGTATATATAACACATATTTGGTGTACTTTTTGATATTTTATGTACAGTAGATAATATATACTTACTGTAATTTTTGATATTTTATTTACAGTATGTAAAATGTATTTGGTGTACTTTTAGTTAATAATTTATGTACAATATATGAAATATATTTACTGTACTTTTTGATATTTTATGTACAGTATATAATATATATTTGGTGTACTTTTGATATTTTATGTAAATTATATAATATATAGTTGGTGTAGTATTTGATATTTTACATAGAGTGTAATATATATTTACTGTCCTATTTGATATTTTATTTAGAGTGTATAATATACATTTGGTGTAATTTTTGATATTTTATGTACAGTATATTAAATATAATTACTGAAGATTTTGATAGTTTATTTACAGTATATAGAACACATATTTGGTATACTTTTTGATATTTTATGTACAGTAGATAATATATACTTGCTGTAATTTTTTATATTTTATTTACAGTATGTAAAATGTATTTGGTGTACTTTTAGTTAATATTATATGTACAATATATGAAATATATTTACTGTACTTTTTGATATTTTATGTACAGTATATAATATATATTTGGTGTACTTTTGATATTTTATGTAAATTATATAATATATATTTGGTGTAGTTTTTGATATTTTACATAGAGTGTAATATATATTTACTGTCCTTTTTGATATTTTATTTAGAGTGTATAAAATACATTTGGTGTAATTACTGATATTTTATGAAAAGTATATTAAATATAATTACTGAAGATTTTGATAGTTTATTTACAGTATATAGAACACATATTTGGTGTACTTTTTGATATTTTATGTACAGTAGATAATATATACTTACTGTAATTTTTGATATTTTATTTACAGTATGTAAAATGTATTTGGTGTACTTTTAGTTAATACTTTATGTACAATATATGAAATATATTTACTGTACTTTTTGATATTTTATGTACAGTATATAATATATATTTGGTGTACTTTTGATATTTTATGTAAGTTATGTAATATATATTTGGTGTAGTTTTTGATATTTTATATAGAGTGTAATATATATATACTGTCCTTTTTGATATTTTATTTAGAGTGTATAAAATACATTTGGTGTAATTACTAATATTTTATGAACAGTATATTAAATATAATTACTGAAGATTTTGATAGTTTATTTACAGTATATATAACACATATTTGGTGTACTTTTTGATATTTTATGTACAGTAGATAATATATACTTACTGTAATTTTTGATATTTTATTTACAGTATGTAAAATATATTTGTTGTACTTTTAGTTAATATTATATGTACAATATATGAAATATATTTACTGTACTTTTTGATATTTTATGTACAGTATATAATATATATCTGGTGTACTTTTGATATTTTATATAAATTATATAATATATAGTTGGTGTAGTTTTTGATATTTTACATAGAGTGTAATATATATTTACTGTCCTTTTTGATATTTTATTTAGAGTGTATAAATTACATTTGGTGTAATTACTAATATTTTATGAACAGTATATTAAATATAATTACTGAAGATTTTGATAGTTTATTTAGAGTATATATAACACATATTTGGTGTACTTTTTGATATTTTATGTACAGTAGATAATATATACTTACTGTAATTTTTGATATTTTATTTACAGTATGTAAAATGTATTTGGTGTACTTTTAGTTAATATTATATGTACAATATATGAAATATATTTACTGTACTTTTTGATATTTTATGTACAGTATATAATATATATTTGGTGTACTTTTGATATTTTATGTAAATTATATAATATATATTTGGTGTAGTTTTTGATATTTTACATAGAGTGTAATATATATTTACTGTCCTTTTTGATATTTTATTTAGAGTGTATAAAATTCATTTGGTGTAATTACTGATATTTTATGAACACTATATTAAATATAATTACTGAAGATTTTGATAGTTTATTAACAGTATATATAAAACATATTTGGTGTACTTTGTGATATTTTATGTACAGTAGATAATATATACTTACTGTAATTTTTGATATTTTATTTACAGTATGTAAAATGTATTTGGTGTACTTTTAGTTAATAATTTATGTACAATATATGAAATATATTTACTGTACTTTTTGATATTTTATGTACAGTATATAATATATATTTGGTGTACTTTTGATATTTTATGTAAATTATATAACATATAGTTGGTGTAGTTTTTGATATTTTACATAGAGTGTAATATATATTTACTGTCCTTTTTGATATTTTATTTAGAGTGTATAATATACATTTGGTGTAATTTTTGATATTTTATGTACAGTATATTAAATATAATTACTGAAAATTTTGATAGTTTATTTACAGTATATATAACACATATTTGGTGTACTTTTTGATATTTTATGTAAAGTAGATAATATATACTTACTGTAATTTTTGATATTTTATTTACAGTATGTAAAATGTATTTGGTGTACTTTTAGTTAATATTATATGTACAATATATGAAATATATTTACTGTACTATTTGATATTTTATGTACAGTATATAATATATATTTGGTGTACTTTTGATATTTTATGTAAATTATATAATATATATTTTGTGTAGTTTTTGATATTTTACATAGAGTGTAATATATATTTACTGTCCTTTTTGATATTTTATTTAGAGTGTATAAATTACATTTGGTGTAATTACTGATATTTTATGAACAGTATATTAAATATAATTACTGAAGATTTTGATAGTTTATTTACAGTATATATAACACATATTTGGTGTACTTTTTATATTTTATGTACAGTAGATAATATATACTTACTGTAATTTTTGATATTTTATTTACAGTATGGAAAATGTATTTGTTGTACTTTTAGTTAATAATTTATGAACAATATATGAAATATATTTACTGTACTTTTTGATATTTTATGTACAGTATATAATATATATTTGGTGTACTTTTGATATTTTATGTAAATTATATAATATATAGTTGGTGTAGTTTTTGATATTTTACATAGACTGTAATATATATTTACTGTCCTTTTTGATATTTTATTTAGAGTGTATAATATACATTTGGCGTAATTTTTGATATTTTATGTACAGTATATTAAATATAATTACTGAAGATTTTGATAGTTTATTTACAGTATATGTAACACATGTTTGGTGTACTTTTTGATACTTTATGTACACTAGATAATATATACTTACTGTAATATTTGATATTTTATTTACAGTATGTAAAATGTATTTGGTGTACTTTTAGTTAATATTATATGTACAATATATGAAATATATTTACTGTACTTTTTGATATTTTATGTACAGTATATAATAGATATTTGGTGTACTTTTGATATTTTATGTAAATTATATAATATATAGTTGGTGTAGTTTTTGATATTTTACATAGAGTGTAATATATATTTACTGTCCTTTTTGATATTTTATTTAGTGTGTATAATATACATTTGTTGTAATTTTTGATATTTTATGTACAGTATATTAAATATAATTACTGAAGATTTTGATAGTTTATTTACAGTATATATAACGCATATTTGGTGTACTTTTTGATATTTTATGTACAGTAGATAATATATACTTACTGTAATTTTTGATATTTTATTTACATTATGTAAAATATATTTGGTGTACTTTTAGTTAATACATTATGTACAATATATGAAATATATTTACTGTACTTTTTGATATTTTATCTACAGTATATAATATATATTTGGTGTACTTTTGATATTTTATGTAAATTATATAATATATAGTTGGTGTAGTTTTTGATATTTTACATAGAGTGTAATATATATTTACTGTCCTTTTTGATATTTTATTTAGAGTGTATAATATACATTTGGTGTAATTTTTGATATTTTATGTACAGTATATTAAATATAATTACTGAAGATTTTGATAGTTTATTTACAGTATATATAACACATATTTGGTGTACTTTTTGATATTTTATGTACAGTAGATAATATATACTTACTGTAATTTTTGATATTTTATTTACAGTATGTAAAATATATTTGTTGTACTTTTAATTAATATTATATGTACAATATATGAAATATATTTACTGTACTTTTTGATAATATATGTACAGTATATAATATATATCTGGTGTACTTTTGATATTTTATATAAATTATATAATATATAGTTGGTGTAGTTTTTGATATTTTACATAGAGTGTAATATATATTTACTGTCCTTTTATATATTTTATTTAGAGTGTATAAATTACATTTGGTGTAATTACTAATATTTTATGAACAGTATATTAAATATAATTACTGAAGATTTTGATAGTTTATTTAGAGTATATATAACACATATTTGGTGTACTTTTTGATATTTTATGTACAGTAGATAATATATACTTACTGTAATTTTTGATATTTTATTTACAGTATGTAAAATGTATTTGGTGTACTTTTAGTTAATATTATATGTACAATATATGAAATATATTTACTGTACTTTTTGATATTTTATGTACAGTATATAATATATATTTGGTGTACTTTTGATATTTTATGTAAATTATATAATATATAGTTGGTGTAGTTTTTGATATTTTACATAGACTGTAATATATATTTACTGTCCTTTTTGATATTTTATTTAGAGTGTATAATATACATTTGGCGTAATTTTTGATATTTTATGTACAGTATATTAAATATAATTACTGAAGATTTTGATAGTTTATTTACAGTATATGTAACACATGTTTGGTGTACTTTTTGATATTTTATGTACACTAGATAATATATACTTACTGTAATATTTGATATTTTATTTACAGTATGTAAAATGTATTTGGTGTACTTTTAGTTAATATTATATGTACAATATATGAAATATATTTACTGTACTTTTTGATATTTTATGTACAGTATATAATAGATATTTGGTGTACTTTTGATATTTTATGTAAATTATATAATATATAGTTGGTGTAGTTTTTGATATTTTACATAGAGTGTAATATATATTTACTGTCCTTTTTGATATTTTATTTAGTGTGTATAATATACATTTGTTGTAATTTTTGATATTTTATGTACAGTATATTAAATATAATTACTGAAGGTTTTGATAGTTTATTTACAGTATATATAACGCATATTTGGTGTACTTTTTGATATTTTATGTACAGTAGATAATATATACTTACTGTAATTTTTGATATTTTATTTACATTATGTAAAATATATTTGGTGTACTTTTAGTTAATACATTATGTACAATATATGAAATATATTTACTGTACTTTTTGATATTTTATCTACAGTATATAATATATATTTGGTGTACTTTTGATATTTTATGTAAATTATATAATATATAGTTGGTGTAGTTTTTGATATTTTACATAGAGTGTAATATATATTTACTGTCCTTTTTGATATTTTATTTAGAGTGTATAATATACATTTGGTGTAATTTTTGATATTTTATGTACAGTATATTAAATATAATTACTGAAGATTTTGATAGTTTATTTACAGTATATATAACACATATTTGGTGTACTTTTTGATATTTTATGTACAGTAGATAATATATACTTACTGTAATTTTTTATATTTTATTTACAGTATGTAAAATGTATTTGTTGTACTTTTAGTTAATATTATATGTACAATATATGAAATATATTTACTGTACTTTTTGATATTTTATGTACAGTATATAATATATATCTGGTGTACTTTTGATATTTTATGTAAATTATATAATATATATTTGGTGTAGTTTTTGATATTTTACATAGAGTGTAATATATATTTACTGTCCTTTTTGATATTTTATTTAGAGTGTATAAAATATATTTGGTGTAATTACTGATATTTTATGAACAGTATATTAAATATAATTACTGAAGATTTTGATGGTATATTTACAGTATATATAACACCTATTTGGTGTACAATTTTTTATATTTTATGTACAGTAGATAATATATACTTACTGTAATTTTTTATATTTTATTTACAGTATGTAAAATGTATTTGGTGTACTTTTAGTTAATATTATATGTACAATATATGAAATATATTTACTGTACTTTTTGATATTTTATGTACAGTATATAATATATATTTGGTGTACTTTTGATATTTTATGTAAATTATATAATATATATTTTGTGTAGTTTTTGATATTTTACATAGAGTGTAATATATATTTACTGTCTTTTTGATATTTTATTTAGAGTGTATAAAATACATTTGGTGTAATTACTGATATTTTATGAACAGTATATTAAATATAATTACTGAAGATTTTGATAGTTCATTTACAGTATATATAACACATATTTGGTGTACTTTTTGATATTTTATGTACAGTAGATAATATATACTTACTGTAATTTTTGATATTTTATTTACAGTATGTAAAATGTATTTGGTGTACTTTTAGTTAATATTATATGTACAATATATGAAATATATTTACTGTACTTTTTGATATTTTATGTACAGTATATAATATATATTTGGTGTACTTTTGATATTTTATGTAAATTATATAATATATAGTTGGTGTAGTTTTTGATATTTTACATAGAGTGTAATATATATTTACTGTCCTTTTTGATATTTTATTTAGTGTGTATAATATACATTTGGTGTAATTTTTGATATATTATGTACAGTATATTAAATATAATTACTGAAGATTTTGATAGTTTATTTACAGTATATATAACGCTTATTTGGTGTACTTTTTGATATTTTATATACAGTAGATAATATATACTTACTGTAATTTTTGATATTTTATTTACATTATGCAAAATATATTTGGTGTACTTTTAGTTAATACATTATGTACAATATATGAAATATATTTACTGTACTTTTTGATATTTTATGTACACTATATAATATATATTTGGTGTACTTTTGATATTTTATGTAAATTATATAATATATAGTTGGTGTAGTTTTTGATATTTTACATAGAGTGTAATATATATTTACTGTCCTTTTTGATATTTTATTTAGAGTGTATAATATACATTTGGTGTAATTTTTGATATTTTATGTACAGTATATTAAATAAAATTACTGAAGATTTTGATAGTTTATTTACAGTATATATGACACATATTTGGTGTACTTTTTGATATTTTATGTACAGTAGATAATATATAATTACTGAAATTTTTTATATTTTATTTACAGTATGTAAAATGTATTTGTTGTACTTTTAGTTAATATTATATGTACAATATATGAAATATATTTACTGTACTTTTTGATATTTTATGAACAGTATATAATATATATTTGGTGTACTTATGATATTTTATGTAAATTATATAATATATAGTTGGTGAAGTTTTTGATATTTTACATAGGGTGTAATATATATTTACTGTCCTTTTTGATATTTTATTTAGAGTGTATAAAATACATTTGGTGTAATTACTGATATTTTATGAACAGTATATTAAATATAATTACTGAAGATTTTGATAGTTTATTTACAGTATATATAACACATATTTGGTGTACTTTTTGATATTTTATGTACAGTAGATAATATGTACTTACTGTAATTTTTGATATTTTATTTACATTATGTAAAATATATTTGGTGTACTTTTAGTTAATACAT
Organism: Pan paniscus; assembly: GCF_029289425.2. Lineage (NCBI taxonomy): Eukaryota > Metazoa > Chordata > Mammalia > Primates > Hominidae > Pan > Pan paniscus. Next base: position 10,508,057 of record NC_073263.2, on the reverse strand, counting down.
TATGTACAATATATGAAATATATTTACTGTACTTTTTGATATTTTAAGTACAGTATATAATATATATTTGGTGTACTTTTGATATTTTATGTAAATTATATAATATATAGTTGGTGTAGTTTTTGATATTTTACATAGAGTGTAATATATATTTACTGTCCTTTTTGATATTTTATTTAGAGTGTATAAAATACATTTGGTGTAATTACTGATATTTTATGAACAGTATATTAAATATAATTACTGAAGATTTTGATAGTTTATTTACAGTATATATAACACATATTTGGTGTACTTTTTGATATTTTATGTACAGTAGATAATATATACTTACTGTAATTTTTTATATTTTATTTACAGTATGTAAAATGTATTTGGTGTACTTTTAGTTAATATTATATGTACAATATATGATATATATTTACTGTACTTTTTGATATTTTATGTACAGTATATAATATATATTTGGTGTACTTTTGTTATTTTATGTAAATTATATAATATATATTTTGTGTAGTTTTTGATATTTTACATAGAGTGTAATATATATTTACTGTCCTTTTTGATATTTTATTTAGAGTGTATAAAATACATTTGGTGTAATTACTGATATTTTATGAACAGTATATTAAATATAATTACTGAAGATTTTGATAGTTTATTTACAGTATATATAACACATATTTGGTGTACTTTTTGATATTTTATGTACAGTAGATAATATATACTTACTGTAATTTTTGATATTTTATTTACAGTATGTAAAATGTATTTGGTGTACTTTTAGTTAATATTATATGTACAATATATGAAATATATTTACTGTATTTTTTGATATTTTATGTACAGTATATAATATATATTTGGTGTACTTTTGATATTTTATGTAAATTATATAATATATAGTTGGTGTAGTTTTTGATATTTTACATAGAGTGTAATATATATTTACTGTCCTTTTTGATATTTTATTTAGAGTGTATAATATACATTTGGTGTAATTTTTGATATTTTATGTACAGTATATTAATTATAATTACTGAAGATTTTGATAGTTTATTTACAGTATATATAACACATATTTGGTGTACTTTTTGATATTTTATGTACAGTAGATAATATATACTTACTGTAATTTTTTATATTTTATTTACAGTATGTAAAATGTATTTGGTGTACTTTTAGTTAATATTATATGTACAATATATGAAATATATTTACTGTACTTTTTGATATTTTATGTACAGTATATAATATATATTTGGTGTACTTTTGATATTTTATGTAAATTATATAATATATATTTTGTGTAGTTTTTGATATTTTACATAGAGTGTAATATATATTTACTGTCCTTTTTGATATTTTATTTAGAGTGTATAAAATACATTTGGTGTAATTACTGATATTTTATGAACAGTATATTAAATATAATTACTGAAGATTTTGATAGTTTATTTACAGTATATATAACACATATTTGGTGTACTTTTTGATATTTTATGTACAGTAGATAATATATACTTACTGTAATTTTTGATATTTTATTTACAGTATGTAAAATGTATTTGGTGTACTTTTAGTTAATATTATATGTACAATATATGAAATATATTTACTGTACTTTTTGATATTTTATGTACAGTATATAATATATATTTGGTGTACTTTTGATATTTTATGTAAATTATATAATATATATTTGGTGTAGTTTTTGATATTTTACATAGAGTGTAATATATATTTACTGTCCTTTTTGATATTTTATTTAGAGTGTATAAAATACATTTGGTGTAATTACTGACATTTTATGAACAGTATATTAAATATAATTACTGAAGATTTTGATAGTTTATTTACAGTATATATAACACATATTTGGTGTACTTTTTGATATTTTATGTACAGTAGATAATATATACTTACTATAATTTTTGATATTTTATTTACAGTATGTAAAATGTATTTGGTGTACTTTTAGTTAATATTACATGTACAATATATGAAATATATTTACTGTACTTTTTGATATTTTATGTACAGTATATAATATATATTTGGTGTACTTTTGATATTTTATGTAAATTATATAATATATATTTTGTGTAGTTTTTGATATTTTACATAGAGTGTAATATATATTTACTGTCCTTTTTGATATTTTATTTAGAGTGTATAAAATACATTTGGTGTAATTACTGATATTTTATGAACAGTATATTAAATATAATTACTGAAGATTTTGATAGTTTATTTACAGTATATATAACACATATTTGGTGTACTTTTTGATATTTTATGTACAGTAGATAATATATACTTACTGTAATTTTTGATATTTTATTTACAGTATGTAAAATGTATTTGGTGTACTTTTAGTGAATATTATATGTACAATATATGAAATATATTTACTGTACTTTTTGATATTTTATGTACAGTATATAATATATATTTGGTGTACTTTTGATATTTTATGTAAATTATATAATATATAGTTGGTGTAGTTTTTGATATTTTACATAGTGTGTAATATATATTTACTGTCCTTTTTGATATTTTATTTAGTGTGTATAATATACATTTGGTGTAATTTTTGATATTTTATGTACAGTATATTAAATATAATTACTGAAGATTTTGATAGTTTATTTACAGTATATATAACGCATATTTGGTGTAATTTTTGATATTTTATGAACAGTAGATAATATATACTTACTGTAATTTTTGATATTTTATTTACATTATGCAAAATATATTTGGTGTACTTTTAGTTAATACATTATGTACAATATATGAAATATATTTACTGTACTTTTTGATATTTTATGTACAGTATATAATATATATTTGGTGTACTTTTTATATTTTATGTAAATTATATAATATATATTTGGTGTAGTTTTTGATATTTTACATAGAGTGTAATATATATTTACTGTCCTTTTTGATATTTTATTTAGAGTGTATAATATACATTTGGTGTAATTTTTGATATTTTATGTACAGTATATTAAATAAAATTACTGACGATTTTGATAGTTTATTTACAGTATATATAACACATATTTGGTGTACTTTTTGATATTTTATGTACAGTAGATAATATATACTTACTGTAATTTTTGATATTTTATTTACAGTATGTAAAATGTATTTGGTGTACTTTTAGTTATTATTATATGTACAATATATGCAATATATTTGCTGTACTTTTTGATATTTTATGTACAGTATATAATATATATTTGGTGTACTTTTGATATTTTATGTAAATTATATAATATATATTTTGTGTAGTTTTTGATATTTTACATAGAGTGTAATATATATTTACTGTCCTTTTTGATATTTTATTTAGAGTGTATAAAATACATTTGGTGTAATTACTGATATTTTATGAACAGTATATTAAATATAATTACTGAATATTTTGATACTTTATTTACAGTATATATAACACATATTTGGTGTACTTTTTGATATTTTATGTACAGTAGATAATATATACTTACTGAAATTTTTGATATTTTATTTACAGTATGGAAAATGTATTCGTTGTACTTTTAGTTAATATTATATGTACAATATATGAAATATATTTACTGTACTTTTTGATATTTTATGTACAGTATATAATATATATTTGGTGTACTTATGATATTTTATGTAAATTATAAAATATATAGTTGGTGTAGTTTTTGATATTTTACATAGAGTGTAATATATATTTACTGTCTTTTTGATATTTTATTTAGAGTGTGTAATATACATTTGGTGTAATTTTTGATGTTTTATGTACAGTATATTAAATATAATTACTGAAGATTTTGATAGTTTATTTACAGTATATATAACACATGTTTGGTGTACTTTTTGATATTTTATGTACAGTAGATAATATATACTTACTGTAATTTTTGATATTTTATTTACAGTATGTAAAATGTATTTGGTGTACTTTTAGTTAATATTATATGTACAATATATGAAATATATTTACTGTACTTTTTGCTATTTTATGTACAGTATATAATATATATTTGGTGTACTTTTGATATTTTATGTAAATTATATAATATATAGTTGGTGTAGTTTTTGATATTTTACATAGAGTGTAATATATATTTACTGTCCTTTATGATATTTTATTTAGTGTGTATAATATACATTTGGTGTAATTTTTGATATTTTATGTACAGTATATTAAATATAATTACTGAAGATTTTGATAGTTTATTTACAGTATATATAACGCATATTTGGTGTACTTTTTGATATTTTATGTACAGTAGATAATATATACTTACTGTAATTTTTGATATTTTATTTACATAATGTAAAATATATTTGGTGTACTTTTAGTTAATACATTATGTACAATATATGAAATATATTTACTGTACTTTTTGATATTTTATGTACAGTATATAATATATATTTGGTGTACTTTTGATATTTTATGTAAATTATATAATATATAGTTGGTGTAGTTTTTGATATTTTACATAGAGTGTAATATATATTTACTGTCCTTTTTGATATTTTATTTAGAGTGTATAATATACATTTGGTGTAATTTTTGATATTTTATGTACAGTATATTAAATATAATTAATGAAGATTTTGATAGTTTATTTACAGTATATATAACACATATTTGGTGTACTTTTTGATATTTTATGTACAGTAGATAATATATACTTACTGTAATTTTTGATACTTTATTTACAGTATGGAAAATGTATTTCTTGTACTTTCAGTTACTATTATATGTACAATATATGAAATATATTTACTGTACTTTTTGATATTTTATGTACAGTATATAATATATATTTGGTGTACTTTTGATATTTTATGTAAATTATATAATATATAGTTGGTGTAGTTTTTGATATTTTACATAGAGTGTAATATATATTTACTTTCCTTTTTGATATTTTATTTAGAGTGTATAATATACATTTGGTGTAATTTTTGATATTTTATGTACAGTATATTAAATATAATTACTGAAGATTTTGATAGTTTATTTACCGTATATATAACACATATTTGGTGTACTTTTTGATATTTTATGTACAGTAGATAATATATACTTACTGTAATTTTTGATATTTTATTTACAGTATGTAAAATGTATTTGGTGTACTTTTAGTTAATATTATATGTACAATATATGAAATATATTTACTGTACTATTTGATATTTTATGTACAGTATATAATATATATTTGGTGTACTTTTGATATTTTATGTAAATTATATAATATATAGTTGGTGTAGTTTTTGATATTTTACATAGAGTGTAATATATATTTACTGTCCTTTATGATATTTTATTTAGTGTGTATAATATACATTTGGTGTAATTTTTGATATTTTATGTACAGTATATTAAATATAATTACTGAAGATTTTGATAGTTTATTTACAGTATATAAAACGCATATTTGGTGTACTTTTTGATATTTTATGTACAGTAGATAATATATACTTACTGTAATTTTTGATAATTTATTTACATTATGTAAAATATATTTGGTGTACTTTTAGTTAATACTTGATGTACAATATATGAAATATATTTACTGTACTTTTTGATATTTTATGTACAGTATATAATATATATTTGGTGTACTTTTGATATTTTATGTAAATTATATAATATATAGTTGGTGTAGTTTTTGATATTTTACATAGAGTGTAATATATATTTACTGTCCTCTTTGATATTTTATTTAGAGTGTATAATATACATTTGGTGTAATTTTTGATATTTTATGTACAGTATATTAAATATAATTACTGAAGATTCTGATAGTTAATTTACAGTATATATAACACATATTTGGTGTACTTTTTGATATTTTATGTACAGTAGATAATATATACTTACTGTAATTTTTGATATTTTATTTACAGTATGTAAAATGTATTTGGTGTACTTTTAGTTAATGTTATATGTACAATATATGAAATATATTTACTGTACTTTTTGATATTTTATGTACAGTATATAATATATATTTGGTGTACTTTTGATATTTTATGTAAATTATGTAATATATATTTGGTGTAGTTTTTGATATTTTACATAGAGTGTAATATATATATACTGTCCTTTTTGATATTTTATTTAGAGTGTATAAAATACATTTGGTGTAATTACTAATATTTTATGAACAGTATATTAAATATAATTACTGAAGATTTTGATAGTTTATTTACAGTATATATAACACATATTTGGTGTACTTTTTGATATTTTATGTACAGTAGATAATATATACTTACTGTAATTTTTGATATTTTATTTACAGTATGTAAAATATATTTGTTTTACTTTTAGTTAATATTATATGTACAATATATGAAATATATTTACTGTACTTTTTGATATTTTATGTACAGTATATAATATATATTTGGTGTACTTTTGATATTTTATGTAAATTATATAATATATAGTTGGTGTAGTTTTTGATATTTTACATAGAGTGTAATATATATTTACTGTCCTTTTTGATATTTTATTTAGAGTGTATAATATACATTTGGTGTAATTTTTGATATTTTATGTACAGTATATTAAATATAATTACTGAAGATTTTGATAGTTTATTTACAGTATATATAACACATATTTGGTGTACTTTTTGATATTTTATGTACAGTAGATAATATATACTTACTGTAATTTTTGATATTTTATTTACAGTATGTAAAATGTATTTGGTGTACTTTTAGTTATTATTATATGTACAATATATGCAATATATTTACTGTACTTTTTGATATTTTATGTACAGTATATAATATATATTTGGTGTACCTTTGATATTTTATGTAAATTATATAATATATATTTTGTGTAGTTTTTGATATTTTACATAGAGTGTAATATATATTTACTGTCCTTTTTGATATTTTATTTAGAGTGTATAAAATACATTTGGTGTAATTACTGATATTTTATGAACAGTATATTAAATATAATTACTGAAAATTTTGATAGTTTATTTACAGTATATATAACACATGTTTGGTGTACTTTTTGATATTTTATGTACAGTAGATAATATATACTTACTGTAATTTTTGATATTTTATTTACATTATGTAAAATGTATTTGGTGTACTTTTAGTTAATATTATATGTACAATATATGAAATATATTTACTGTACTTTTCGATATTTTATGTACAGTATATAATATATATTTCGTGTACTTTTGATATTTTATGTAAATTATATAATATATAGTTGGTGTAGTTTTTGATATTTTACATAGAGTGTAATATATATTTACTGTCCTTTTTGATATTTTATTTAGTGTGTATAATATACGTTTGGTGTAATTTTTGATATTTTATGTACAGTATATTAAATATAATTACTGAAGATTTTGATAGTTTATTTACAGTATATATAACGGATATTTGGTGTACTTTTTGATATTTTATGTACAGTAGATAATATATACTTACTGTAATTTTTGATATTTTATTTACATTATGTAAAATATATTTGGTGTACTTTTAGTTAATACATTATGTACAATATATGAAATATATTTACTGTACTTTTTGATATTTTATGTACAGTATATAATATATATTTGGTGTACTTTTGATATTTTATGTAAATTATATAATATATAGTTGGTGTAGTTTTTGATATTTTACATAGAGTGTAATATAAATTTAATGTCCTTTTTGATATTTTATTTAGAGTGTATAATATACATTTGGTGTAATTTTTGATATTTTATGTACACTATATTAAATATAATTACTGAAGATTTTGATAGTTTATTTACAGTATATATAACACATATTTGGTGTACTTTTTGATATTTTATGTACAGTAGATAATATATACTTACTGTAATTTTTGATACTTTTTTTACAGTATGGAAAATATATTTGTTGTACTTTTAGTTAATATTATATGTACAATATATGAAATATATTTACTGTACTTTTTGATATTTTATGTACAGTATATAATATATATTTGGTGTACTTTTGATATTTTATGTAAATTATATAATATATAGTTGGTGTAGTTTTTGATATTTTACATAGAGTGTAATATATATTTACTTTCCTATTTGATATTTTATTTAGAGTGTATAATATACATTTGGTGTAATTTTTGATATTTTATGTACAGTATATTAAATATAATTACTGAAGATTTTGATAGTTCATTTACCGTATATATAACACATATTTGGTGTACTTTTTGATATTTTATGTACAGTAGATAATATATACTTACTGTAATTTTTGATATTTTATTTACAGTATGTAAAATGTATTTGGTGTACTTTTAGTTAATATTATATGTACAATATATGAAATATATTTACTGTACTATTTGATATTTTATGTACAGTATATAATATATATTTGGTGTACTTTTGATATTTTATGTAAATTATATAATATATAGTTGGTGTAGTTTTTGATATTTTACATAGAGTGTAATATATATTTACTGTCCTTTATGATATTTTATTTAGTGTGTATAATATACATTTGGTGTAATTTTTGATATTTTATGTACAGTATATTAAATATAATTACTGAAGATTTTGATAGTTTATTTACAGTATATAAAACGCATATTTGGTGTACTTTTTGATATTTTATGTACAGTAGATAATATATACTTACTGTAATTTTTGATAATTTATTTACATTATGTAAAATATATTTGGGGTACTTTTAGTTAATACTTGATGTACAATATATGAAATATATTTACTGTACTTTTTGATATTTTATGTACAGTATATAATATATTTGGTGTACTTTTGATATTTTATGTAAATTATATAATATATAGTTGGTGTAGTTTTTGATATTTTACATAGAGTGTAATATATATTTACTGTCCTCTTTGATATTTTATTTAGATTGTATAATATACATTTGGTGTAATTTTTGATATTTTATGTACAGTATATTAAATATAATTACTGAAGATTCTGATAGTTAATTTACAGTATATATAACACATATTTGGTGTACTTTTTGATATTTTATGTACAGTAGATAATATATACTTACTGTAATTTTTGATATTTTATTTACAGTATGTAAAATGTATTTGGTGTACTTTTAGTTAATGTTATATGTACAATATATGAAATATATTTACTGTACTTTTTGATATTTTATGTACAGTATATAATATATATTTGGTGTACTTTTGATATTTTATGTAAATTATGTAATATATATTTAGTGTAGTTTTTGATATTTTAAATAGAGTGTAATATATATATACTGTCCTTTTTGATATTTTATTTAGAGTGTATAAAATACATTTGGTGTAATTACTGATATTTTATGTACAGTATATTAAATATAATTACTGAAGATTTTGATAGTTTATTTACAGTATATATAACACATATTTGGTGTACTTTTTGATATTTTATGTACAGTAGATAATATATACTTAGTGTAATTTTTGATATTTTATTTACAGTATGTAAAATGTATTTGTTGTGCTTTTAGTTAATATTATATATACAATATATGAAATATAATTACTGTACTTTTTGATATTTTATGTACAGTATATAATATATATTTGATGTCCTTTTGATATTTTATGTAAATTATATAATATATAGTTGGTGTAGTTTTTGATGTTTTACATAGAGTGTAATATATATTTACTGTCCTTTTTGATATTTTATTTAGAGTGTATAATATACATTTGGTGTAATTTTTGATATTTTATGTACAGTATATTAAACATAATTACTGAAGATTTTGATAGTTTATTTACAGTATATATAACACATATTTGGTGTACTTTTTGATATTTTATGTACAGTAGATAATATATACTTACTGGAATTTTTGATATTTTATTTACCGTATGTAAAATGTATTTGTTGTACTTTTTGTTAATATTATATGTACAATATATGAAATATATTTACTGTACTTTTTGATATTTTATGTACAGTATATAATATATATTTGGTGTACTTTTGATATTTTATGTAAATTATATAATATATAGTTGGTGTAGTTTTTGATATTTTACTTAGAGTGTAATATATATTTACTGTCCTTTTTGATATTTTATTTAGAGTGTATAATATATATTTGGTGTAATTTTTGATATTTTATGTACAGTATATTCAATATAATTACTGAAGATTTTGATAGTTTATTTACAGTATATATGACACGTATTTCGTGTACTTTTTGATATTTTATGTACAGTAGATAATATATACTTACTGTAATTTTTGATATTTTATTTACAGTATGTAAAATGTATTTGTTGTACTTTTAGTTAATATTATATGTACAATATATGAAATATATTTACTGTACTTTTTGATATTTTATGTACAGTATATAATATATATTTGGTGTACTTTTGATATTTTATGTAAATTATATAATATATAGTTGGTGTAGTTTTTGATATTTTACATTGAGTGTAATATATATTTACTGTCCTTTTTGATATTTTATTTAGAGTGTATAATATACATTTTGTGAAATTTTTGATATTTTATGTACAGTATATTAAATATAATTACTGAAGATTTTGATAGTTTATTTACAGTATATATAAAACATATTTGGTGTACTTTTTGATATTTCATGTACAGTAGATAATATATACTTACAGTAATTTTTTATATTTTATTTACAGTATGTAAAATGTATTTGTTGTACTTTTAGTTAATATTATATGTACAATATATGAAATATATTTACTGTACTTTTTGATATTTTATGTACAGTATATCATATATATTTGGTGTCCTTTTGATATTTTATGTAAATTATATAATATATATTTGATGTAGTTTTTGATATTTTACATAGAGTGTAATATATATTTACTGTCCTTTTTGATATTTTATTTAGAGTGTATAAAATACATTTGGTGTAATTACTGATATTTTATGAACAGTATATTAAATATAATTACTGAAGATTTTGATAGTTTATTTACAGTATATATAACACATATTTGGTGTACTTTTTGATATTTTATGTACAGTAGATAATATATACTTACTGTAATTTTTGATATTTTATTTACATTATGTAAAATATATTTGGTGTACTTTTAGTTAATACATTATGTACAATATATGAAATATATTTACTGTACTTTTTGATATTTTAAGTACAGTATATAATATATATTTGGTGTACTTTTGATATTTTATGTAAATTATATAATATATAGTTGGTGTAGTTTTTGATATTTTACATAGAGTGTAATATATATTTACTGTCCTTTTTGATATTTTATTTAGAGTGTATAATATACATTTGGTGTAATTTTTGATATTTTATGTACAGTATATTAAATATAATTACTGAAGATTTTGATAGTTTATTTACAGTATATATAACACATATTTGGTGTACTTTTTGATATTTTATGTACAGTAGAAAATATATACTTACTGTAATTTTTTATACTTTATTAACAGTATGTAAAATGTATTTGTTGTACTTTTAGTTAATATTATATGTACAATATATGAAATATATTTACTGTACTTTTTGATATTTTATGTACAGTATATAATATATATTTGGTGTACTTTTGATATTTTATGTAAATTATATAATATATATTTGGTGTAGTTTTTGATATTTTACATAGAGTGTAATATATATTTACTGTCCTTTTTGATATTTTATTTAGAGTGTATAAAATACATTTGGTGTAATTACTGATATTTTATGAACAGTATATTAAATATAATTACTGAAGATTTTGATAGTTTATTTACAGTATATATAACACATATTTGGTGTACTTTTTGATATTTTATGTACAGTAGATAATATATACTTACTGTAATTTTTTATATTTTATTTACAGTATGTAAAATGTATTTGGTGTACTTTTAGTTAATATTATATGTACAATATATGATATATATTTACTGTACTTTTTGATATTTTATGTACAGTATATAATATATATTTGGTGTACTTTTGTTATTTTATGTAAATTATATAATATATATTTTGTGTAGTTTTTGATATTTTACATAGAGTGTAATATATATTTACTGTCCTTTTTGATATTTTATTTAGAGTGTATAAAATACATTTGGTGTAATTACTGATATTTTATGAACAGTATATTAAATATAATTACTGAAGATTTTGATAGTTTATTTACAGTATATATAACACATATTTGGTGTACTTTTTGATATTTTATGTACAGTAGATAATATATACTTACTGTAATTTTTGATATTTTATTTACAGTATGTAAAATGTATTTGGTGTACATTTAGTTAATATTATATGTACAATATATGAAATATATTTACTGTATTTTTTGATATTTTATGTACAGTATATAATATATATTTGGTGTACTTTTGATATTTTATGTAAATTATATAATATATAGTTGGTGTAGTTTTTGATATTTTACATAGAGTGTAATATATATTTACTGTCCTTTTTGATATTTTATTTAGAGTGTATAATATACATTTGGTGTAATTTTTGATATTTTATGTACAGTATATTAATTATAATTACTGAAGATTTTGATAGTTTATTTACAGTATATATAACACATATTTGGTGTACTTTTTGATATTTTATGTACAGTAGATAATATATACTTACTGTAATTTTTTATATTTTATTTACAGTATGTAAAATGTATTTGGTGTACTTTTAGTTAATATTATATGTACAATATATGAAATATATTTACTGTACTTTTTGATATTTTATGTACAGTATATAATATATATTTGGTGTACTTTTGATATTTTATGTAAATTATATAATATATATTTTGTGTAGTTTTTGATATTTTACATAGAGTGTAATATATATTTACTGTCCTTTTTGATATTTTATTTAGAGTGTATAAAATACATTTGGTGTAATTACTGATATTTTATGAACAGTATATTAAATATAATTACTGAAGATTTTGATAGTTTATTTACAGTATATATAACACATATTTGGTGTACTTTTTGATATTTTATGTACAGTAGATAATATATACTTACTGTAATTTTTGATATTTTATTTACAGTATGTAAAATGTATTTGGTGTACTTTTAGTTAATATTATATGTACAATATATGAAATATATTTACTGTACTTTTTGATATTTTATGTACAGTATATAATATATATTTGGTGTACTTTTGATATTTTATGTAAATTATATAATATATATTTGGTGTAGTTTTTGATATTTTACATAGAGTGTAATGTATATTTACTGTCCTTTTTGATATTTTATTTAGAGTGTATAAAATACATTTGGTGTAATTACTGATATTTTATGAACAGTATATTAAATATAATTACTGAAGATTTTGATAGTTTATTTACAGTATATATAACACATATTTGGTGTACTTTTTGATATTTTATGTACAGTAGATAATATATACTTACTATAATTTTTGATATTTTATTTACAGTATGTAAAATGTATTTGGTGTACTTTTAGTTAATATTACATGTACAATATATGAAATATATTTACTGTACTTTTTGATATTTTATGTACAGTATATAATATATATTTGGTGTACTTTTGATATTTTATGTAAATTATATAATATATATTTTGTGTAGTTTTTGATATTTTACATAGAGTGTAATATATATTTACTGTCCTTTTTGATATTTTATTTAGAGTGTATAAAATACATTTGGTGTAATTACTGATATTTTATGAACAGTATATTAAATATAATTACTGAAGATTTTGATAGTTTATTTACAGTATATATAACACATATTTGGTGTACTTTTTGATATTTTATGTACAGTAGATAATATATACTTACTGTAATTTTTTATATTTTATTTACAGTATGTAAAATGTATTTGGTGTACTTTTAGTTAATATTATATGTACAATATATGATATATATTTACTGTACTTTTTGATATTTTATGTACAGTATATAATATATATTTGGTGTACTTTTGTTATTTTATGTAAATTATATAATATATATTTTGTGTAGTTTTTGATATTTTACATAGAGTGTAATATATATTTACTGTCCTTTTTGATATTTTATTTAGAGTGTATAAAATACATTTGGTGTAATTACTGATATTTTATGAACAGTATATTAAATATAATTACTGAAGATTTTGATAGTTTATTTACAGTATATATAACACATATTTGGTGTACTTTTTGATATTTTATGTACAGTAGATAATATATACTTACTGTAATTTTTGATATTTTATTTACAGTATGTAAAATGTATTTGGTGTACTTTTAGTTAATATTATATGTACAATATATGAAATATATTTACTGTATTTTTTGATATTTTATGTACAGTATATAATATATATTTGGTGTACTTTTGATATTTTATGTAAATTATATAATATATAGTTGGTGTAGTTTTTGATATTTTACATAGAGTGTAATATATATTTACTGTCCTTTTTGATATTTTATTTAGAGTGTATAATATACATTTGGTGTAATTTTTGATATTTTATGTACAGTATATTAATTATAATTACTGAAGATTTTGATAGTTTATTTACAGTATATATAACACATATTTGGTGTACTTTTTGATATTTTATGTACAGTAGATAATATATACTTACTGTAATTTTTTATATTTTATTTGCAGTATGTAAAATGTATTTGGTGTACTTTTAGTTAATATTATATGTACAATATATGAAATATATTTACTGTACTTTTTGATATTTTATGTACAGTATATAATATATATTTGGTGTACTTTTGATATTTTATGTAAATTATATAATATATATTTTGTGTAGTTTTTGATATTTTACATAGAGTGTAATATATATTTACTGTCCTTTTTGATATTTTATTTAGAGTGTATAAAATACATTTGGTGTAATTACTGATATTTTATGAACAGTATATTAAATATAATTACTGAAGATTTTGATAGTTTATTTACAGTATATATAACACATATTTGGTGTACTTTTTGATATTTTATGTACAGTAGATAATATATACTTACTGTAATTTTTTATATTTTATTTACAGTATGTAAAATGTATTTGTTGTACTTTTAGTTAATATTATATGTACAATATATGAAATATATTTACTGTACTTTTTGATATTTTATGTACAGTATATAATATATATTTGGTGTACTTTTGATATTTTATGTAAATTATATAATATATATTTTGTGTAGTTTTTGATATTTTACATAGAGTGTAATATATATTTACTGTCCTTTTTGATATTTTATTTAGAGTGTATAAAATATATTTGGTGTAATTACTGATATTTTATGAACAGTATATTAAATATAATTACTGAAGATTTTGATAGTTTATTTACAGTATATATAACACATATTTGGTGTACAATTTTTTATATTTTATGTACAGTAGATAATATATACTTACTGTAATTTTTTATATTTTATTTACAGTATGTAAAATGTATTTGGTGTACTTTTAGTTAATATTATATGTACAATATATGAAATATATTTACTGTACTTTTTGATATTTTATGTACAGTATATAATATATTTGGTGTACTTTTGATATTTTATGTAAATTATATAATATATATTTTGTGTAGTATTTGATATTTTACATAGAGTGTAATATATATTTACTGTCCTTTATGATATTTTATTTAGAGTGTATAAAATACATTTGGTGTAATTACTGATATTTTATGAACAGTAAATTAAATATAATTACTGAAGATTTTGATAGTTCATTTACAGTATATATAACACATATTTGGTGTACTTTTTATATTTTATGTACAGTCGATAATATATACTTACTGTAATTTTTGATATTTTATTTACGGTATGGAAAATGTATTTGTTGTACTTTTAGTTAATAATTTATGTACAATATATGAAATATATTTACTGTACTTTTTGATATTTTATGTATAGTATATAATATATATTTGGTGTACTTTTGATATTTTATGTAAATTATATAATATATAGTTGGTGTAGTTTTTGATATTTTACATAGAGTGTAATATATATTTACTGTCCTTTTTGATATTTTATTTAGAGTGTATAATATACATTTGGTGTAATTTTTGATATTTTATGTACAGTATATTAAATATAATTACTGAAGATTTTGATAGTTTATTTACAGTATATGTAACACATGTTTGGTGTACTTTTTGATATTTTATGTACAGTAGATAATATATACTTACTGTAATTTTTGATATTTTATTTACAGTATGTAAAATGTATTTGGTGTACTTTTAGTTAATATTATATGTACAATATATGAAATATATTTACTGTACTTTTTGATATTTTATGTACAGTATATAATATATATTTGGTGTACTTTTGATATTTTATGTAAATTATATAATATATAGTTGGTGTAGTTTTTGATATTTTACATAGAGTGTAATATATATTTACTGTCCTTTTTGATATTTTATTTAGTGTGTATAATATACATTTGTTGTAATTTTTGATATTTTATGTACAGTATATTAAATATAATTACAAAAGATTTTGATAGTTTATTTACAGTATATATAACGCATATTTGGTGTACTTTTTGATATTTTATGTACAGTAGATAATATATACTTACTGTAATTTTTGATATTTTATTTACATTATGTAAAATATATTTGGTGTACTTTTAGTTAATACATTATGTACAATATATGAAATATATTTACTGTACTTTTTGATATTTTATGCACAGTATATAATATATATTTGGTGTACTTTTGATATTTTATGTAAATTATATAATATATAGTTGGTGTAGTTTTTGATATTTTACATAGAGTGTAATATATATTTACTGTCCTTTTTGATATTTTATTTAGAGTGTATAATATACATTTGGTGTAATTTTTGATATTTTATGTACAGTATATTAAATATAATTACTGAAGATTTTGATAGTTTATTTACAGTATATATAACACATATTTGGTGTACTTTTTGATATTTTATGTACAGTAGATAATATATACTTACTGTAATTTTTTATATTTTATTTACAGTATGTAAAATGTATTTGTTGTACTTTTAGTTAATATTATATGTACAATATATGAAATATATTTACTGTACTTTTTGATATTTTATGTACAGTATATAATATATATTTGGTGTACTTTTGATATTTTATGTAAATTATATAATATATAGTTGGTGTAGTTTTTGATATTTTACATAGAGTGTAATATATATTTACTGTCCTTTTTGATATTTTATTTAGAGTGTATAAAATACATTTGGTGTAATTACTGATATTTTATGAACAGTAAATTAAATATAATTACTGAAGATTTTGATAGTTCATTTACAGTATATATAACACATATTTGGTGTACTTTTTGATATTTTATGTACAGTAGATAATATATACTTACTGTAATTTTTGATATTTTATTTACAGTATGTAAAATGTATTTGGTGTACTTTTAGTTAATAATTTATGTACAATATATGAAATATATTTACTGTACTTTTTGATATTTTATGTACAGTATATAATATATATTTGGTGTACTTTTGATATTTTATGTAAATTATATAATATATAGTTGGTGTAGTATTTGATATTTTACATAGAGTGTAATATATATTTACTGTCCTATTTGATATTTTATTTAGAGTGTATAATATACATTTGGTGTAATTTTTGATATTTTATGTACAGTATATTAAATATAATTACTGAAGATTTTGATAGTTTATTTACAGTATATAGAACACATATTTGGTATACTTTTTGATATTTTATGTACAGTAGATAATATATACTTGCTGTAATTTTTTATATTTTATTTACAGTATGTAAAATGTATTTGGTGTACTTTTAGTTAATATTATATGTACAATATATGAAATATATTTACTGTACTTTTTGATATTTTATGTACAGTATATAATATATATTTGGTGTACTTTTGATATTTTATGTAAATTATATAATATATATTTGGTGTAGTTTTTGATATTTTACATAGAGTGTAATATATATTTACTGTCCTTTTTGATATTTTATTTAGAGTGTATAAAATTCATTTGGTGTAATTACTGATATTTTATGAACACTATATTAAATATAATTACTGAAGATTTTGATAGTTTATTAACAGTATATATAAAACATATTTGGTGTACTTTTTGATATTTTATGTACAGTAGATAATATATACTTACTGTAATTTTTGATATTTTATTTACAGTATGTAAAATGTATTTGGTGTACTTTTAGTTAATAATTTATGTACAATATATGAAATATATTTACTGTACTTTTTGATATTTTATGTACAGTATATAATATATATTTGGTGTACTTTTGATATTTTATGTAAATTATATAACATATAGTTGGTGTAGTTTTTGATATTTTACATAGAGTGTAATATATATTTACTGTCCTTTTTGATATTTTATTTAGAGTGTATAATATACATTTGGTGTAATTTTTGATATTTTATGTACAGTATATTAAATATAATTACTGAAAATTTTGATAGTTTATTTACAGTATATATAACACATATTTGGTGTACTTTTTGATATTTTATGTAAAGTAGATAATATATACTTACTGTAATTTTTGATATTTTATTTACAGTATGTAAAATGTATTTGGTGTACTTTTAGTTAATATTATATGTACAATATATGAAATATATTTACTGTACTATTTGATATTTTATGTACAGTATATAATATATATTTGGTGTACTTTTGATATTTTATGTAAATTATATAATATATATTTTGTGTAGTTTTTGATATTTTACATAGAGTGTAATATATATTTACTGTCCTTTTTGATATGTTATTTAGAGTGTATAAATTACATTTGGTGTAATTACTGATATTTTATGAACAGTATATTAAATATAATTACTGAAGATTTTGATAGTTTATTTACAGTATATATAACACATATTTGGTGTACTTTTTATATTTTATGTACAGTAGATAATATATACTTACTGTAATTTTTGATATTTTATTTACAGTATGGAAAATGTATTTGTTGTACTTTTAGTTAATAATTTATGAACAATATATGAAATATATTTACTGTACTTTTTGATATTTTATGTACAGTATATAATATATATTTGGTGTACTTTTGATATTTTATGTAAATTATATAATATATAGTTGGTGTAGTTTTTGATATTTTACATAGACTGTAATATATATTTACTGTCCTTTTTGATATTTTATTTAGAGTGTATAATATACATTTGGCGTAATTTTTGATATTTTATGTACAGTATATTAAATATAATTACTGAAGATTTTGATAGTTTATTTACAGTATATGTAACACATGTTTGGTGTACTTTTTGATACTTTATGTACACTAGATAATATATACTTACTGTAATATTTGATATTTTATTTACAGTATGTAAAATGTATTTGGTGTACTTTTAGTGAATATTATATGTACAATATATGAAATATATTTACTGTACTTTTTGATATTTTATGTACAGTATATAATAGATATTTGGTGTACTTTTGATATTTTATGTAAATTATATAATATATAGTTGGTGTAGTTTTTGATATTTTACATAGAGTGTAATATATATTTACTGTCCTTTTTGATATTTTATTTAGTGTGTATAATATACATTTGTTGTAATTTTTGATATTTTATGTACAGTATATTAAATATAATTACTGAAGATTTTGATAGTTTATTTACAGTATATATAACGCATATTTGGTGTACTTTTTGATATTTTATGTACAGTAGATAATATATACTTACTGTAATTTTTGATATTTTATTTACATTATGTAAAATATATTTGGTGTACTTTTAGTTAATACATTATGTACAATATATGAAATATATTTACTGTACTTTTTGATATTTTATCTACAGTATATAATATATATTTGGTGTACTTTTGATATTTTATGTAAATTATATAATATATAGTTGGTGTAGTTTTTGATATTTTACATAGAGTGTAATATATATTTACTGTCCTTTTTGATATTTTATTTAGAGTGTATAATATACATTTGGTGTAATTTTTGATATTTTATGTACAGTATATTAAATATAATTACTGAAGATTTTGATAGTTTATTTACAGTATATATAACACATATTTGGTGTACTTTTTGATATTTTATGTACAGTAGATAATATATACTTACTGTAATTTTTGATATTTTATTTACAGTATGTAAAATATATTTGTTGTACTTTTAATTAATATTATATGTACAATATATGAAATATATTTACTGTACTTTTTGATAATATATGTACAGTATATAATATATATCTGGTGTACTTTTGATATTTTATATAAATTATATAATATATAGTTGGTGTAGTTTTTGATATTTTACATAGAGTGTAATATATATTTACTGTCCTTTTATATATTTTATTTAGAGTGTATAAATTACATTTGGTGTAATTACTAATATTTTATGAACAGTATATTAAATATAATTACTGAAGATTTTGATAGTTTATTTAGAGTATATATAACACATATTTGGTGTACTTTTTGATATTTTATGTACAGTAGATAATATATACTTACTGTAATTTTTGATATTTTATTTACAGTATGTAAAATGTATTTGGTGTACTTTTAGTTAATATTATATGTACAATATATGAAATATATTTACTGTACTTTTTGATATTTTATGTACAGTATATAATATATATTTGGTGTACTTTTGATATTTTATGTAAATTATATAATATATAGTTGGTGTAGTTTTTGATATTTTACATAGACTGTAATATATATTTACTGTCCTTTTTGATATTTTATTTAGAGTGTATAATATACATTTGGCGTAATTTTTGATATTTTATGTACAGTATATTAAATATAATTACTGAAGATTTTGATAGTTTATTTACAGTATATGTAACACATGTTTGGTGTACTTTTTGATATTTTATGTACACTAGATAATATATACTTACTGTAATATTTGATATTTTATTTACAGTATGTAAAATGTATTTGGTGTACTTTTAGTTAATATTATATGTACAATATATGAAATATATTTACTGTACTTTTTGATATTTTATGTACAGTATATAATAGATATTTGGTGTACTTTTGATATTTTATGTAAATTATATAATATATAGTTGGTGTAGTTTTTGATATTTTACATAGAGTGTAATATATATTTACTGTCCTTTTTGATATTTTATTTAGTGTGTATAATATACATTTGTTGTAATTTTTGATATTTTATGTACAGTATATTAAATATAATTACTGAAGATTTTGATAGTTTATTTACAGTATATATAACGCATATTTGGTGTACTTTTTGATATTTTATGTACAGTAGATAATATATACTTACTGTAATTTTTGATATTTTATTTACATTATGTAAAATATATTTGGTGTACTTTTAGTTAATACATTATGTACAATATATGAAATATATTTACTGTACTTTTTGATATTTTATCTACAGTATATAATATATATTTGGTGTACTTTTGATATTTTATGTAAATTATATAATATATAGTTGGTGTAGTTTTTGATATTTTACATAGAGTGTAATATATATTTACTGTCCTTTTTGATATTTTATTTAGAGTGTATAATATACATTTGGTGTAATTTTTGATATTTTATGTACAGTATATTAAATATAATTACTGAAGATTTTGATAGTTTATTTACAGTATATATAACACATATTTGGTGTACTTTTTGATATTTTATGTACAGTAGATAATATATACTTACTGTAATTTTTTATATTTTATTTACAGTATGTAAAATGTATTTGTTGTACTTTTAGTTAATATTATATGTACAATATATGAAATATATTTACTGGACTTTTTGATATTTTATGTACAGTATATAATATATATCTGGTGTACTTTTGATATTTTATGTAAATTATATAATATATATTTGGTGTAGTTTTTGATATTTTACATAGAGTGTAATATATATTTACTGTCCTTTTTGATATTTTATTTAGAGTGTATAAAATATATTTGGTGTAATTACTGATATTTTATGAACAGTATATTAAATATAATTACTGAAGATTTTGATGGTTTATTTACAGTATATATAACACCTATTTGGTGTACAATTTTTTATATTTTATGTACAGTAGATAATATATACTTACTGTAATTTTTTATATTTTATTTACAGTATGTAAAATGTATTTGGTGTACTTTTAGTTAATATTATATGTACAATATATGAAATATATTTACTGTACTTTTTGATATTTTATGTACAGTATATAATATATATTTGGTGTACTTTTGATATTTTATGTAAATTATATAATATATATTTTGTGTAGTTTTTGATATTTTACATAGAGTGTAATATATATTTACTGTCTTTTTGATATTTTATTTAGAGTGTATAAAATACATTTGGTGTAATTACTGATATTTTATGAACAGTATATTAAATATAATTACTGAAGATTTTGATAGTTCATTTACAGTATATATAACACATATTTGGTGTACTTTTTGATATTTTATGTACAGTAGATAATATATACTTACTGTAATTTTTGATATTTTATTTACAGTATGTAAAATGTATTTGGTGTACTTTTAGTTAATATTATATGTACAATATATGAAATATATTTACTGTACTTTTTGATATTTTATGTACAGTATATAATATATATTTGGTGTACTTTTGATATTTTATGTAAATTATATAATATATAGTTGGTGTAGTTTTTGATATTTTACATAGAGTGTAATATATATTTACTGTCCTTTTTGATATTTTATTTAGTGTGTATAATATACATTTGGTGTAATTTTTGATATTTTATGTACAGTATATTAAATATAATTACTGAAGATTTTGATAGTTTATTTACAGTATATATAACGCTTATTTGGTGTACTTTTTGATATTTTATGTACAGTAGATAATATATACTTACTGTAATTTTTGATATTTTATTTACATTATGCAAAATATATTTGGTGTACTTTTAGTTAATACATTATGTACAATATATGAAATATATTTACTGTACTTTTTGATATTTTATGTACACTATATAATATATATTTGGTGTACTTTTGATATTTTATGTAAATTATATAATATATAGTTGGTGTAGTTTTTGATATTTTACATAGAGTGTAATATATATTTACTGTCCTTTTTGATATTTTATTTAGAGTGTATAATATACATTTGGTGTAATTTTTGATATTTTATGTACAGTATATTAAATAAAATTACTGAAGATTTTGATAGTTTATTTACAGTATATATGACACATATTTGGTGTACTTTTTGATATTTTATGTACAGTAGATAATATATAATTACTGAAATTTTTTATATTTTATTTACAGTATGTAAAATGTATTTGTTGTACTTTTAGTTAATATTATATGTACAATATATGAAATATATTTACTGTACTTTTTGATATTTTATGAACAGTATATAATATATATTTGGTGTACTTATGATATTTTATGTAAATTATATAATATATAGTTGGTGAAGTTTTTGATATTTTACATAGGGTGTAATATATATTTACTGTCCTTTTTGATATTTTATTTAGAGTGTATAAAATACATTTGGTGTAATTACTGATATTTTATGAACAGTATATTAAATATAATTACTGAAGATTTTGATAGTTTATTTACAGTATATATAACACATATTTGGTGTACTTTTTGATATTTTATGTACAGTAGATAATATGTACTTACTGTAATTTTTGATATTTTATTTACATTATGTAAAATATATTTGGTGTACTTTTAGTTAATACATTATGTACAATATATGAAATAAATTTACTGTACTTTTTGATATTTTAAGTACAGTATATAATATATATTTGGTGTACTTTTGATATTTTATGTAAATTATATAATATATAGTTGGTGTAGTTTTTGATATTTTACATAGAGTGTAATATATATTTACTGTCCTTTTTGATATTTTATTTAGAGTGTATAAAATACATTTGGTGTAATTACTGATATTTTATGAACAGTATATTAAATATAATTACTGAAGATTTTGATAGTTTATTTACAGTATATATAACACATATTTGGTGTACTTTTTGATATTTTATGTACAGTAGATAATATATACTTACTGTAATTTTTTATATTTTATTTACAGTATGTAAAATGTATTTGGTGTACTTTTAGTTAATATTATATGTACAATATATGATATATATTTACTGTACTTTTTGATATTTTATGTACAGTATATAATATATATTTGGTGTACTTTTGTTATTTTATGTAAGTTATATAATATATATTTTGTGTAGTTTTTGATATTTTACATAGAGTGTAATATATATTTACTGTCCTTTTTGATATTTTATTTAGAGTGTATAAAATACATTTGGTGTAATTACTGATATTTTATGAACAGTATATTAAATATAATTACTGAAGATTTTGATAGTTTATTTACAGTATATATAACACATATTTGGTGTACTTTTTGATATTTTATGTACAGTAGATAATATATACTTACTGTAATTTTTGATATTTTATTTACAGTATGTAAAATGTATTTGGTGTACTTTTAGTTAATATTATATGTACAATATATGAAATATATTTACTGTATTTTTTGATATTTTATGTACAGTATATAATATATATTTGGTGTACTTTTGATATTTTATGTAAATTATATAATATATAGTTGGTGTAGTTTTTGATATTTTACATAGAGTGTAATATATATTTACTGTCCTTTTTGATATTTTATTTAGAGTGTATAATATACATTTGGTGTAATTTTTGATATTTTATGTACAGTATATTAATTATAATTACTGAAGATTTTGATAGTTTATTTACAGTATATATAACACATATTTGGTGTACTTTTTGATATTTTATGTACAGTAGATAATATATACTTACTGTAATTTTTTATATTTTATTTACAGTATGTAAAATGTATTTGGTGTACTTTTAGTTAATATTATATGTACAATATATGAAATATATTTACTGTACTTTTTGATATTTTATGTACAGTATATAATATATATTTGGTGTACTTTTGATATTTTATGTAAATTATATAATATATATTTTGTGTAGTTTTTGATATTTTACATAGAGTGTAATATATATTTACTGTCCTTTTTGATATTTTATTTAGAGTGTATAAAATACATTTGGTGTAATTACTGATATTTTATGAACAGTATATTAAATATAATTACTGAAGATTTTGATAGTTTATTTACAGTATATATAACACATATTTGGTGTACTTTTTGATATTTTATGTACAGTAGATAATATATACTTACTGTAATTTTTGATATTTTATTTACAGTATGTAAAATGTATTTGGTGTACTTTTAGTTAATATTATATGTACAATATATGAAATATATTTACTGTACTTTTTGATATTTTATGTACAGTATATAATATATATTTGGTGTACTTTTGATATTTTATGTAAATTATATAATATATATTTGGTGTAGTTTTTGATATTTTACATAGAGTGTAATATATATTTACTGTCCTTTTTGATATTTTATTTAGAGTGTATAAAATACATTTGGTGTAATTACTGATATTTTATGAACAGTATATTAAATATAATTACTGAAGATTTTGATAGTTTATTTACAGTATATATAACACATATTTGGTGTACTTTTTGATATTTTATGTACAGTAGATAATATATACTTACTATAATTTTTGATATTTTATTTACAGTATGTAAAATGTATTTGGTGTACTTTTAGTTAATATTACATGTACAATATATGAAATATATTTACTGTACTTTTTGATATTTTATGTACAGTATATAATATATATTTGGTGTACTTTTGATATTTTATGTAAATTATATAATATATATTTTGTGTAGTTTTTGATATTTTACATAGAGTGTAATATATATTTACTGTCCTTTTTGATATTTTATTTAGAGTGTATAAAATACATTTGGTGTAATTACTGATATTTTATGAACAGTATATTAAATATAATTACTGAAGATTTTGATAGTTTATTTACAGTATATATAACACATATTTGGTGTACTTTTTGATATTTTATGTACAGTAGATAATATATACTTACTGTAATTTTTGATATTTTATTTACAGTATGTAAAATGTATTTGGTGTACTTTTAGTGAATATTATATGTACAATATATGAAATATATTTACTGTACTTTTTGATATTTTATGTACAGTATATAATATATATTTGGTGTACTTTTGATATTTTATGTAAATTATATAATATATAGTTGGTGTAGTTTTTGATATTTTACATAGTGTGTAATATATATTTACTGTCCTTTTTGATATTTTATTTAGTGTGTATAATATACATTTGGTGTAATTTTTGATATTTTATGTACAGTATATTAAATATAATTACTGAAGATTTTGATAGTTTATTTACAGTATATATAACGCATATTTGGTGTAATTTTTGATATTTTATGAACAGTAGATAATATATACTTACTGTAATTTTTGATATTTTATTTACATTATGCAAAATATATTTGGTGTACTTTTAGTTAATACATTATGTACAATATATGAAATATATTTACTGTACTTTTTGATATTTTATGTACAGTATATAATATATATTTGGTGTACTTTTTATATTTTATGTAAATTATATAATATATATTTGGTGTAGTTTTTGATATTTTACATAGAGTGTAATATATATTTACTGTCCTTTTTGATATTTTATTTAGAGTGTATAATATACATTTGGTGTAATTTTTGATATTTTATGTACAGTATATTAAATAAAATTACTGACGATTTTGATAGTTTATTTACAGTATATATAACACATATTTGGTGTACTTTTTGATATTTTATGTACAGTAGATAATATATACTTACTGTAATTTTTGATATTTTATTTACAGTATGTAAAATGTATTTGGTGTACTTTTAGTTATTATTATATGTACAATATATGCAATATATTTGCTGTACTTTTTGATATTTTATGTACAGTATATAATATATATTTGGTGTACTTTTGATATTTTATGTAAATTATATAATATATATTTTGTGTAGTTTTTGATATTTTACATAGAGTGTAATATATATTTACTGTCCTTTTTGATATTTTATTTAGAGTGTATAAAATACATTTGGTGTAATTACTGATATTTTATGAACAGTATATTAAATATAATTACTGAATATTTTTATACTTTATTTACAGTATATATAACACATATTTGGTGTACTTTTTGATATTTTATGTACAGTAGATAATATATACTTACTGAAATTTTTGATATTTTATTTACAGTATGGAAAATGTATTCGTTGTACTTTTAGTTAATATTATATGTACAATATATGAAATATATTTACTGTACTTTTTGATATTTTATGTACAGTATATAATATATATTTGGTGTACTTATGATATTTTATGTAAATTATAAAATATATAGTTGGTGTAGTTTTTGATATTTTACATAGAGTGTAATATATATTTACTGTCTTTTTGATATTTTATTTAGAGTGTGTAATATACATTTGGTGTAATTTTTGATGTTTTATGTACAGTATATTAAATATAATTACTGAAGATTTTGATAGTTTATTTACAGTATATATAACACATGTTTGGTGTACTTTTTGATATTTTATGTACAGTAGATAATATATACTTACTGTAATTTTTGATATTTTATTTACAGTATGTAAAATGTATTTGGTGTACTTTTAGTTAATATTATATGTACAATATATGAAATATATTTACTGTACTTTTTGCTATTTTATGTACAGTATATAATATATATTTGGTGTACTTTTGATATTTTATGTAAATTATATAATATATAGTTGGTGTAGTTTTTGATATTTTACATAGAGTGTAATATATATTTACTGTCCTTTATGATATTTTATTTAGTGTGTATAATATACATTTGGTGTAATTTTTGATATTTTATGTACAGTATATTAAATATAATTACTGAAGATTTTGATAGTTTATTTACAGTATATATAACGCATATTTGGTGTACTTTTTGATATTTTATGTACAGTAGATAATATATACTTACTGTAATTTTTGATATTTTATTTACATTATGTAAAATATATTTGGTGTACTTTTAGTTAATACATTATGTACAATATATGAAATATATTTACTGTACTTTTTGATATTTTATGTACAGTATATAATATATATTTGGTGTACTTTTGATATTTTATGTAAATTATATAATATATAGTTGGTGTAGTTTTTGATATTTTACATAGAGTGTAATATATATTTACTGTCCTTTTTGATATTTTATTTAGAGTGTATAATATACATTTGGTGTAATTTTTGATATTTTATGTACAGTATATTAAATATAATTAATGAAGATTTTGATAGTTTATTTACAGTATATATAACACATATTTGGTGTACTTTTTGATATTTTATGTACAGTAGATAATATATACTTACTGTAATTTTTGATACTTTATTTACAGTATGGAAAATGTATTTCTTGTACTTTCAGTTACTATTATATGTACAATATATGAAATATATTTACTGTACTTTTTGATATTTTATGTACAGTATATAATATATATTTGGTGTACTTTTGATATTTTATGTAAATTATATAATATATAGTTGGTGTAGTTTTTGATATTTTACATAGAGTGTAATATATATTTACTTTCCTTTTTGATATTTTATTTAGAGTGTATAATATACATTTGGTGTAATTTTTGATATTTTATGTACAGTATATTAAATATAATTACTGAAGATTTTGATAGTTTATTTACCGTATATATAACACATATTTGGTGTACTTTTTGATATTTTATGTACAGTAGATAATATATACTTACTGTAATTTTTGATATTTTATTTACAGTATGTAAAATGTATTTGGTGTACTTTTAGTTAATATTATATGTACAATATATGAAATATATTTACTGTACTATTTGATATTTTATGTACAGTATATAATATATATTTGGTGTACTTTTGATATTTTATGTAAATTATATAATATATAGTTGGTGTAGTTTTTGATATTTTACATAGAGTGTAATATATATTTACTGTCCTTTATGATATTTTATTTAGTGTGTATAATATACATTTGCTGTAATTTTTGATATTTTATGTACAGTATATTAAATATAATTACTGAAGATTTTGATAGTTTATTTACAGTATATAAAACGCATATTTGGTGTACTTTTTGATATTTTATGTACAGTAGATAATATATACTTACTGTAATTTTTGATAATTTATTTACATTATGTAAAATATATTTGGTGTACTTTTAGTTAATACTTGATGTACAATATATGAAATATATTTACTGTACTTTTTGATATTTTATGTACAGTATATAATATATATTTGGTGTACTTTTGATATTTTATGTAAATTATATAATATATAGTTGGTGTAGTTTTTGATATTTTACATAGAGTGTAATATATATTTACTGTCCTCTTTGATATTTTATTTAGAGTGTATAATATACATTTGGTGTAATTTTTGATATTTTATGTACAGTATATTAAATATAATTATTGAAGATTCTGATAGTTAATTTACAGTATATATAACACATATTTGGTGTACTTTTTGATATTTTATGTACAGTAGATAATATATACTTACTGTAATTTTTGATATTTTATTTACAGTATGTAAAATGTATTTGGTGTACTTTTAGTTAATGTTATATGTACAATATATGAAATATATTTACTGTACTTTTTGATATTTTATGTACAGTATATAATATATATTTGGTGTACTTTTGATATTTTATGTAAATTATGTAATATATATTTGGTGTAGTTTTTGATATTTTACATAGAGTGTAATATATATATACTGTCCTTTTTGATATTTTATTTAGAGTGTATAAAATACATTTGGTGTAATTACTAATATTTTATGAACAGTATATTAAATATAATTACTGAAGATTTTGATAGTTTATTTACAGTATATATAACACATATTTGGTGTACTTTTTGATATTTTATGTACAGTAGATAATATATACTTACTGTAATTTTTGATATTTTATTTACAGTATGTAAAATATATTTGTTTTACTTTTAGTTAATATTATATGTACAATATATGAAATATATTTACTGTACTTTTTGATATTTTATGTACAGTATATAATATATATTTGGTGTACTTTTGATATTTTATGTAAATTATATAATATATAGTTGGTGTAGTTTTTGATATTTTACATAGAGTGTAATATATATTTACTGTCCTTTTTGATATTTTATTTAGAGTGTATAATATACATTTGGTGTAATTTTTGATATTTTATGTACAGTATATTAAATATAATTACTGAAGATTTTGATAGTTTATTTACAGTATATATAACACATATTTGGTGTACTTTTTGATATTTTATGTACAGTAGATAATATATACTTACTGTAATTTTTGATATTTTATTTACAGTATGTAAAATGTATTTGGTGTACTTTTAGTTATTATTATATGTACAATATATGCAATATATTTACTGTACTTTTTGATATTTTATGTACAGTATATAATATATATTTGGTGTACCTTTGATATTTTATGTAAATTATATAATATATATTTTGTTTAGTTTTTGATATTTTACATAGAGTGTAATATATATTTACTGTCCTTTTTGATATTTTATTTAGAGTGTATAAAATACATTTGGTGTAATTACTGATATTTTATGAACAGTATATTAAATATAATTACTGAAAATTTTGATAGTTTATTTACAGTATATATAACACATGTTTGGTGTACTTTTTGATATTTTATGTACAGTAGATAATATATACTTACTGTAATTTTTGATATTTTATTTACATTATGTAAAATGTATTTGGTGTACTTTTAGTTAATATTATATGTACAATATATGAAATATATTTACTGTACTTTTCGATATTTTATGTACAGTATATAATATATATTTCGTGTACTTTTGATATTTTATGTAAATTATATAATATATAGTTGGTGTAGTTTTTGATATTTTACATAGAGTGTAATATATATTTACTGTCCTTTTTGATATTTTATTTAGTGTGTATAATATACGTTTGGTGTAATTTTTGATATTTTATGTACAGTATATTAAATATAATTACTGAAGATTTTGATAGTTTATTTACAGTATATATAACGGATATTTGGTGTACTTTTTGATATTTTATGTACAGTAGATAATATATACTTACTGTAATTTTTGATATTTTATTTACATTATGTAAAATATATTTGGTGTACTTTTAGTTAATACATTATGTACAATATATGAAATATATTTACTGTACTTTTTGATATTTTATGTACAGTATATAATATATATTTGGTGTACTTTTGATATTTTATGTAAATTATATAATATATAGTTGGTGTAGTTTTTGATATTTTACATAGAGTGTAATATAAATTTAATGTCCTTTTTGATATTTTATTTAGAGTGTATAATATACATTTGGTGTAATTTTTGATATTTTATGTACACTATATTAAATATAATTACTGAAGATTTTGATAGTTTATTTACAGTATATATAACACATATTTGGTGTACTTTTTGATATTTTATGTACAGTAGATAATATATACTTACTGTAATTTTTGATACTTTTTTTACAGTATGGAAAATATATTTGTTGTACTTTTAATTAATATTATATGTACAATATATGAAATATATTTACTGTACTTTTTGATATTTTATGTACAGTATATAATATATATTTGGTGTACTTTTGATATTTTATGTAAATTATATAATATATAGTTGGTGTAGTTTTTGATATTTTACATAGAGTGTAATATATATTTACTTTCCTATTTGATATTTTATTTAGAGTGTATAATATACATTTGGTGTAATTTTTGATATTTTATGTACAGTATATTAAATATAATTACTGAAGATTTTGATAGTTCATTTACCGTATATATAACACATATTTGGTGTACTTTTTGATATTTTATGTACAGTAGATAATATATACTTACTGTAATTTTTGATATTTTATTTACAGTATGTAAAATGTATTTGGTGTACTTTTAGTTAATATTATATGTACAATATATGAAATATATTTACTGTACTATTTGATATTTTATGTACAGTATATAATATATATTTGGTGTACTTTTGATATTTTATGTAAATTATATAATATATAGTTGGTGTAGTTTTTGATATTTTACATAGAGTGTAATATATATTTACTGTCCTTTATGATATTTTATTTAGTGTGTATAATATACATTTGGTGTAATTTTTGATATTTTATGTACAGTATATTAAATATAATTACTGAAGATTTTGATAGTTTATTTACAGTATATAAAACGCATATTTGGTGTACTTTTTGATATTTTATGTACAGTAGATAATATATACTTACTGTAATTTTTGATAATTTATTTACATTATGTAAAATATATTTGGGGTACTTTTAGTTAATACTTGATGTACAATATATGAAATATATTTACTGTACTTTTTGATATTTTATGTACAGTATATAATATATTTGGTGTACTTTTGATATTTTATGTAAATTATATAATATATAGTTGGTGTAGTTTTTGATATTTTACATAGAGTGTAATATATATTTACTGTCCTCTTTGATATTTTATTTAGATTGTATAATATACATTTGGTGTAATTTTTGATATTTTATGTACAGTATATTAAATATAATTACTGAAGATTCTGATAGTTAATTTACAGTATATATAACACATATTTGGTGTACTTTTTGATATTTTATGTACAGTAGATAATATATACTTACTGTAATTTTTGATATTTTATTTACAGTATGTAAAATGTATTTGGTGTACTTTTAGTTAATGTTATATGTACAATATATGAAATATATTTACTGTACTTTTTGATATTTTATGTACAGTATATAATATATATTTGGTGTACTTTTGATATTTTATGTAAATTATGTAATATATATTTAGTGTAGTTTTTGATATTTTACATAGAGTGTAATATATATATACTGTCCTTTTTGATATTTTATTTAGAGTGTATAAAATACATTTGGTGTAATTACTGATATTTTATGTACAGTATATTAAATATAATTACTGAAGATTTTGATAGTTTATTTACAGTATATATAACACATATTTGGTGTACTTTTTGATATTTTATGTACAGTAGATAATATATACTTAGTGTAATTTTTGATATTTTATTTACAGTATGTAAAATGTATTTGTTGTGCTTTTAGTTAATATTATATGTACAATATATGAAATATAATTACTGTACTTTTTGATATTTTATGTACAGTATATAATATATATTTGATGTCCTTTTGATATTTTATGTAAATTATATAATATATAGTTGGTGTAGTTTTTGATGTTTTACATAGAGTGTAATATATATTTACTGTCCTTTTTGATATTTTATTTAGAGTGTATAATATACATTTGGTGTAATTTTTGATATTTTATGTACAGTATATTAAACATAATTACTGAAGGTTTTGATAGTTTATTTACAGTATATATAACACATATTTGGTGTACTTTTTGATATTTTATGTACAGTAGATAATATATACTTACTGGAATTTTTGATATTTTATTTACCGTATGTAAAATGTATTTGTTGTACTTTTTGTTAATATTATATGTACAATATATGAAATATATTTACTGTACTTTTTGATATTTTATGTACAGTATATAATATATATTTGGTGTACTTTTGATATTTTATGTAAATTATATAATATATAGTTGGTGTAGTTTTTGATATTTTACTTAGAGTGTAATATATATTTACTGTCCTTTTTGATATTTTATTTAGAGTGTATAATATATATTTGGTGTAATTTTTGATATTTTATGTACAGTATATTCAATATAATTACTGAAGATTTTGATAGTTTATTTACAGTATATATGACACGTATTTCGTGTACTTTTTGATATTTTATGTACAGTAGATAATATATACTTACTGTAATTTTTGATATTTTATTTACAGTATGTAAAATGTATTTGTTGTACTTTTAGTTAATATTATATGTACAATATATGAAATATATTTACTGTACTTTTTGATATTTTATGTACAGTATATAATATATATTTGGTGTACTTTTGATATTTTATGTAAATTATATAATATATAGTTGGTGTAGTTTTTGATATTTTACATTGAGTGTAATATATATTTACTGTCCTTTTTGATATTTTATTTAGAGTGTATAATATACATTTTGTGAAATTTTTGATATTTTATGTACAGTATATTAAATATAATTACTGAAGATTTTGATAGTTTATTTACAGTATATATAAAACATATTTGGTGTACTTTTTGATATTTCATGTACAGTAGATAATATATACTTACAGTAATTTTTTATATTTTATTTACAGTATGTAAAATGTATTTGTTGTACTTTTAGTTAATATTATATGTACAATATATGAAATATATTTACTGTACTTTTTGATATTTTATGTACAGTATATCATATATATTTGGTGTCCTTTTGATATTTTATGTAAATTATATAATATATATTTGATGTAGTTTTTGATATTTTACATAGAGTGTAATATATATTTACTGTCCTTTTTGATATTTTATTTAGAGTGTATAAAATACATTTGGTGTAATTACTGATATTTTATGAACAGTATATTAAATATAATTACTGAAGATTTTGATAGTTTATTTACAGTATATATAACACATATTTGGTGTACTTTTTGATATTTTATGTACAGTAGATAATATATACTTACTGTAATTTTTGATATTTTATTTACATTATGTAAAATATATTTGGTGTACTTTTAGTTAATACATTATGTACAATATATGAAATATATTTACTGTACTTTTTGATATTTTAAGTACAGTATATAATATATATTTGGTGTACTTTTGATATTTTATGTAAATTATATAATATATAGTTGGTGTAGTTTTTGATATTTTACATAGAGTGTAATATATATTTACTGTCCTTTTTGATATTTTATTTAGAGTGTATAATATACATTTGGTGTAATTTTTGATATTTTATGTACAGTATATTAAATATAATTACTGAAGATTTTGATAGTTTATTTACAGTATATATAACACATATTTGGTGTACTTTTTGATATTTTATGTACAGTAGAAAATATATACTTACTGTAATTTTTTATACTTTATTAACAGTATGTAAAATGTATTTGTTGTACTTTTAGTTAATATTATATGTACAATATATGAAATATATTTACTGTACTTTTTGATATTTTATGTACAGTATATAATATATATTTGGTGTACTTTTGATATTTTATGTAAATTATATAATATATATTTGGTGTAGTTTTTGATATTTTACATAGAGTGTAATATATATTTACTGTCCTTTTTGATATTTTATTTAGAGTGTATAAAATACATTTGGTGTAATTACTGATATTTTATGAACAGTATATTAAATATAATTACTGAAGATTTTGATAGTTTATTTACAGTATATATAACACATATTTGGTGTACTTTTTGATATTTTATGTACAGTAGATAATATATACTTACTGTAATTTTTTATATTTTATTTACAGTATGTAAAATGTATTTGGTGTACTTTTAGTTAATATTATATGTACAATATATGATATATATTTACTGTACTTTTTGATATTTTATGTACAGTATATAATATATATTTGGTGTACTTTTGTTATTTTATGTAAATTATATAATATATATTTTGTGTAGTTTTTGATATTTTACATAGAGTGTAATATATATTTACTGTCCTTTTTGATATTTTATTTAGAGTGTATAAAATACATTTGGTGTAATTACTGATATTTTATGAACAGTATATTAAATATAATTACTGAAGATTTTGATAGTTTATTTACAGTATATATAACACATATTTGGTGTACTTTTTGATATTTTATGTACAGTAGATAATATATACTTACTGTAATTTTTGATATTTTATTTACAGTATGTAAAATGTATTTGGTGTACATTTAGTTAATATTATATGTACAATATATGAAATATATTTACTGTATTTTTTGATATTTTATGTACAGTATATAATATATATTTGGTGTACTTTTGATATTTTATGTAAATTATATAATATATAGTTGGTGTAGTTTTTGATATTTTACATAGAGTGTAATATATATTTACTGTCCTTTTTGATATTTTATTTAGAGTGTATAATATACATTTGGTGTAATTTTTGATATTTTATGTACAGTAAATTAATTATAATTACTGAAGATTTTGATAGTTTATTTACAGTATATATAACACATATTTGGTGTACTTTTTGATATTTTATGTACAGTAGATAATATATACTTACTGTAATTTTTTATATTTTATTTACAGTATGTAAAATGTATTTGGTGTACTTTTAGTTAATATTATATGTACAATATATGAAATATATTTACTGTACTTTTTGATATTTTATGTACAGTATATAATATATATTTGGTGTACTTTTGATATTTTATGTAAATTATATAATATATATTTTGTGTAGTTTTTGATATTTTACATAGAGTGTAATATATATTTACTGTCCTTTTTGATATTTTATTTAGAGTGTATAAAATACATTTGGTGTAATTACTGATATTTTATGAACAGTATATTAAATATAATTACTGAAGATTTTGATAGTTTATTTACAGTATATATAACACATATTTGGTGTACTTTTTGATATTTTATGTACAGTAGATAATATATACTTACTGTAATTTTTGATATTTTATTTACAGTATGTAAAATGTATTTGGTGTACTTTTAGTTAATATTATATGTACAATATATGAAATATATTTACTGTACTTTTTGATATTTTATGTACAGTATATAATATATATTTGGTGTACTTTTGATATTTTATTTAAATTATATAATATATATTTGGTGTAGTTTTTGATATTTTACATAGAGTGTAATGTATATTTACTGTCCTTTTTGATATTTTATTTAGAGTGTATAAAATACATTTGGTGTAATTACTGATATTTTATGAACAGTATATTAAATATAATTACTGAAGATTTTGATAGTTTATTTACAGTATATATAACACATATTTGGTGTACTTTTTGATATTTTATGTACAGTAGATAATATATACTTACTATAATTTTTGATATTTTATTTACAGTATGTAAAATGTATTTGGTGTACTTTTAGTTAATATTACATGTACAATATATGAAATATATTTACTGTACTTTTTGATATTTTATGTACAGTATATAATATATATTTGGTGTACTTTTGATATTTTATGTAAATTATATAATATATATTTTGTGTAGTTTTTGATATTTTACATAGAGTGTAATATATATTTACTGTCCTTTTTGATATTTTATTTAGAGTGTATAAAATACATTTGGTGTAATTACTGATATTTTATGAACAGTATATTAAATATAATTACTGAAGATTTTGATAGTTTATTTACAGTATATATAACACATATTTGGTGTACTTTTTGATATTTTATGTACAGTAGATAATATATACTTACTGTAATTTTTGATATTTTATTTACAGTATGTAAAATGTATTTGGTGTACTTTTAGTGAATATTATATGTACAATATATGAAATATATTTACTGTACTTTTTGATATTTTATGTACAGTATATAATATATATTTGGTGTACTTTTGATATTTTATGTAAATTATATAATATATAGTTGGTGTAGTTTTTGATATTTTACATAGTGTGTAATATATATTTACTGTCCTTTTTGATATTTTATTTAGTGTGTATAATATACATTTGGTGTAATTTTTGATATTTTATGTACAGTATATTAAATATAATTACTGAAGATTTTGATAGTTTATTTACAGTATATATAACGCATATTTGGTGTAATTTTTGATATTTTATGAACAGTAGATAATATATGCTTACTGTAATTTTTGATATTTTATTTACATTATGCAAAATATATTTGGTGTACTTTTAGTTAATACATTATGTACAATATATGAAATATATTTACTGTACTTTTTGATATTTTATGTACAGTATATAATATATATTTGGTGTACTTTTGATATATTATGTAAATTATATAATATATATTTTGTGTAGTTTTTGATATTTTACATAGAGTGTAATATATATTTACTGTCCTTTTTGATATTTTATTTAGAGTGTATAAAATACATTTGGTGTAATTACTGATATTTTATGAACAGTATATTAAATATAATTACTGAAGATTTTGATAGTTTATTTACAGTATATATAACACATATTTGGTGTACTTTTTGATATTTTATGTACAGTAGATAATCTATACTTACTGTAATTTTTGATGTTTTATTTACAGTATGTAAAATGTATTTGGTGTACTTTTAGTTAATATTAAATGTACAATATATGAAATATATTTACTGTACTTTTTGATATTTTATGTACAGTATATAATATATATTGGGTGTACTTTTGATATTTTATTCAAATTATATAATATATATTTGGTGTAGTTTTTGATATTTTACATAGAGTGTAATATATATTTACTGTCGTTTTTGATATTTTATTTAGAGTGTGTAATATACATTTGGTGTAATTTTTGATATTTTAAGTACAGTATATTAAATATAATTACTGAAGGTTTTGATAGTTTATTTACAGTATACATAACACATATTTGGTGTACTTTTTGATATTTTATGTACAGTGGATAATATATACTTACTGTAATTTTTGATATTTTATTTACAGTATGCAAACTGTATTTGGTGTACTTTTAGTTAATATTATATGTACAATATATGAAATATATTTACTGTACTTTTTGATATTTTATGTACAGTATATAATATATATTTGGTGTACTTTTGATATTTTATGTAAGTTATATATATATATTTGGTGTAGTTTTTGATATCTTACATAGAGAATAATATATATTTACTGTCCTTTTTGATATTTTATTTAGAATGTATAATATACATTTGGTGTAATTTTTGATATTTTATGAACAGTATATTAAATATAATTACTGAAGATTTTGATAGTTTATTTATAGTATATATAACACATTTTTGGTGTACTTTTTGATATTTTATGTACAGTATATAATATATACTTACTGTAATTTTTGGTATTTTATTTACAGTATGTAAAATGTATTTGGTGTACTTTTAGTTAATATTAAATGTACAATATATGAAATATATTTACTGTACTTTTTGATATTTTATGTACAGTATATAATATATATTGGGTGTACTTTTGATATTTTATGTAAATTATATAATATATAGTTGGTGTAGTTTTTGATATTTTACATAGAGTGTAATATATATTTACTGTCCTTTTTGATATTTTATTTAGAGTGTATAATATACATTTGGTGTAATTTTTGATATTTTATGTACAGTATATTAAATATAATTAATGAAGATTTTGATAGTTTATTTACAGTATATATAACACATATTTGGTGTACTTTTTGATATTTTATGTACAGTAGATAATATATACTTACTGTAATTTTTGATACTTTATTTACAGTATGGAAAATGTATTTCTTGTACTTTCAGTTACTATTATATGTACAATATATGAAATATATTTACTGTACTTTTTGATATTTTATGTACAGTATATAATATATATTTGGTGTACTTTTGATATTTTATGTAAATTATATAATATATAGTTGGTGTAGTTTTTGATATTTTACACAGAGTGTAATATATATTTACTTTCCTTTTTGATATTTTATTTAGAGTGTATAATATACATTTGGTGTAATTTTTCATATTTTATGTACAGTATATTAAATATAATTACTGAAGATTTTGATAGTTTATTTACCGTATATATAACACATATTTGGTGTACTTTTTGATATTTTATGTACAGTAGATAATATATACTTACTGTAATTTTTGATATTTTATTTACAGTATGTAAAATGTATTTGGTGTACTTTTAGTTAATATTATATGTACAATATATGAAATATATTTACTGTACTATTTGATATTTTATGTACAGTATATAATATATATTTGGTGTACTTTTGATATTTTATGTAAATTATATAATATATAGTTGGTGTAGTTTTTGATATTTTACATAGAGTGTAATATATATTTACTGTCCTTTATGATATTTTATTTAGTGTGTATAATATATATTTGGTGTAATTTTTGATATTTTATGTACAGTATATTAAATATAATTACTGAAGATTTTGATAGTTTATTTACAGTATATAAAACGCATATTTGGTGTACTTTTTGATATTTTATGTACAGTAGATAATATATACTTACTGTAATTTTTGATAATTTATTTACATTATGTAAAATATATTTGGTGTACTTTTAGTTAATACTTGATGTACAATATATGAAATATATTTACTGTACTTTTTGATATTTTATGTACAGTATATAATATATATTTGGTGTACTTTTGATATTTTCTGTAAATTATATAATATATAGTTGGTGTAGTTTTTGATATTTTACATAGAGTGTAATATATATTTACTGTCCTCTTTGATATTTTATTTAGAGTGTATAATATACATTTGGTGTAATTTTTGATATTTTATGTACAGTATATTAAATATAATTACTGAAGATTCTGATAGTTAATTTACAGTATATATAACACATATTTGGTGTACTTTTTGATATTTTATGTACAGTAGATAATATATACTTACTGTAATTTTTGATATTTTATTTACAGTATGTAAAATGTATTTGGTGAACTTTTAGTTAATGTTATATGTACAATAT
This sequence comes from Pan paniscus, assembly GCF_029289425.2. Lineage (NCBI taxonomy): Eukaryota > Metazoa > Chordata > Mammalia > Primates > Hominidae > Pan > Pan paniscus. The sequence goes on along the minus strand of NC_073263.2, from coordinate 10,467,059 downwards.
ATGAAATATATTTACTGTACTTTTTGATATTTTATGTACAGTATATAATATATATTTGGTGTACTTTTGATATTTTATGTAAATTATGTAATATATATTTGGTGTAGTTTTTGATATTTTACATAGAGTGTAATATATATATACTGTCCTTTTTGATATTTTATTTAGAGTGTATAAAATACATTTGGTGTAATTACTAATATTTTATGAACAGTATATTAAATATAATTACTGAAGATTTTGATAGTTTATTTACAGTATATATAACACATATTTGGTGTACTTTTTGATATTTTATGTACAGTAGATAATATATACTTACTGTAATTTTTGATATTTTATTTACAGTATGTAAAATATATTTGTTTTACTTTTAGTTAATATATGTACAATATATGAAATATATTTACTGTACTTTTTGATATTTTATGTACAGTATATAATATATATTTGGTGTACTTTTGATATTTTATGTAAATTATATAATATATAGTTGGTGTAGTTTTTGATATTTTACATAGAGTGTAATATATATTTACTGTCCTTTTTGATATTTTATTTAGAGTGTATAATATACATTTGGTGTAATTTTTGATATTTTATGTACAGTATATTAAATATAATTACTGAAGATTTTGATAGTTTATTTACAGTATATATAACACATATTTGGTGTACTTTTTGATATTTTATGTACAGTAGATAATATATACTTACTGTAATTTTTGATATTTTATTTACAGTATGTAAAATGTATTTGGTGTACTTTTAGTTATTATTATATGTACAATATATGCAATATATTTACTGTAATTTTTGATATTTTATGTACAGTATATAATATATATTTGGTGTACTTTTGATATTTTATGTAAATTATATAATATATATTTTGTGTAGTTTTTGATATTTTACATAGAGTGTAATATATATTTACTGTCCTTTTTGATATTTTATTTAGAGTGTATAAAATACATTTGGTGTAATTACTGATATTTTATGAACAGTATATTAAATATAATTACTGAAAATTTTGATAGTTTATTTACAGTATATATAACACATGTTTGGTGTACTTTTTGATATTTTATGTACAGTAGATAATATATACTTACTGTAATTTTTGATATTTTATTTACAGTATGTAAAATGTATTTGGTGTACTTTTAGTTAATATTATATGTACAATATATGAAATATATTTACTGTACTTTTCGATATTTTATGTACAGTATATAATATATATTTCGTGTACTTTTGATATTTTATGTAAATTATATAATATATAGTTGGTGTAGTTTTTGATATTTTACATAGAGTGTAATATATATTTACTGTCCTCTTTGATATTTTATTTAGTGTGTATAATATACATTTGGTGTAATTTTTGATATTTTATGTACAGTATATTAAATATAATTACTGAAGATTTTGATAGTTTATTTACAGTATATATAACGCATATTTGGTGTACTTTTTGATATTTTATGTACAGTAGATAATATATACTTACTGTAATTTTTGATATTTTATTTACATTATGTAAAATATATTTGGTGTACTTTTAGTTAATACATTATGTACAATATATGAAATATATTTACTGTACTTTTTGATATTTTATGTACAGTATATAATATATATTTGGTGTACTTTTGATATTTTATGTAAATTATATAATATATAGTTGGTGTAGTTTTTGATATTTTACATAGAGTGTAATATATATTTACTGTCCTTTTTGATATTTTATTTAGAGTGTATAATATACATTTGGTGTAATTTTTGATATTTTATGTACACTATATTAAATATAATTACTGAAGATTTTGATAGTTTATTTACAGTATATATAACACATATTTGGTGTACTTTTTGATATTTTATGTACAGTAGATAATATATACTTACTGTAATTTTTGATACTTTTTTTACAGTATGGAAAATATATTTGTTGTACTTTTAGTTAATATTATATGTACAATATATGAAATATATTTACTGTACTTTTTGATATTTTATGTACAGTATATAATATATATTTGGTGTACTTTTGATATTTTATGTAAATTATATAATATATAGTTGGTGTAGTTTTTGATATTTTACATAGAGTGTAATATATATTTACTTTCCTATTTGATATTTTATTTAGAGTGTATAATATACATTTGGTGTAATTTTTGATATTTTATGTACAGTATATTAAATATAATTACTGAAGATTTTGATAGTTCATTTACCGTATATATAACACATATTTGGTGTACTTTTTGATATTTTATGTACAGTAGATAATATATACTTACTGTAATTTTTGATATTTTATTTACAGTATGTAAAATGTATTTGGTGTACTTTTAGTTAATATTATATGTACAATATATGAAATATATTTACTGTACTATTTGATATTTTATGTACAGTATATAATATATATTTGGTGTACTTTTGATATTTTATGTAAATTATATAATATATAGTTGGTGTAGTTTTTGATATTTTACATAGAGTGTAATATATATTTACTGTCCTTTATGATATTTTATTTAGTGTGTATAATATACATTTGGTGTAATTTTTGATATTTTATGTACAGTATATTAAATATAATTACTGAAGATTTTGATAGTTTATTTACAGTATATAAAACGCATATTTGGTGTACTTTTTGATATTTTATGTACAGTAGATAATATATACTTACTGTAATTTTTGATAATTTATTTACATTATGTAAAATATATTTGGGGTACTTTTAGTTAATACTTGATGTACAATATATGAAATATATTTACTGTACTTTTTGATATTTTATGTACAGTATATAATATATATTTGGTGTACTTTTGATATTTTATGTAAATTATATAATATATAGTTGGTGTAGTTTTTGATATTTTACATAGAGTGTAATATATATTTACTGTCCTCTTTGATATTTTATTTAGAGTGTATAATATACATTTGGTGTAATTTTTGATATTTTATGTACAGTATATTAAATATAATTACTGAAGATTCTGATAGTTAATTTACAGAATATATAACACATATTTGGTGTACTTTTTGATATTTTATGTACAGTAGATAATATATACTTACTGTAATTTTTGATATTTTATTTACAGTATGTAAAATGTATTTGGTGTACTTTTAGTTAATGTTATATGTACAATATATGAAATATATTTACTGTACTTTTTGATATTTTATGTACAGTATATAATATATATTTGGTGTCCTTTTGATATTTTATGTAAATTATATAATATATAGTTGGTGTAGTTTTTGATGTTTTACATAGAGTGTAATATATATTTACTGTCCTTTTTGATATTTTATTTAGAGTGTATAATATACATTTGGTGTAATTTTTGATATTTTATGTACAGTATATTAAATATAATTACTGAAGATTTTGATAGTTTATTTACAGTATATATAACACATATTTGGTGTACTTTTTGATATTTTATGTACAGTAGATAATATATACTTACTGGAATTTTTGATATTTTATTTACAGTATGTAAAATGTATTTGTTGTACTTTTTGTTAATATTATATGTACAATATATGAAATATATTTACTGTACTTTTTGATATTTTATGTACAGTATATAATATATATTTGGTGTACTTTTGATATTTTATGTAAATTATATAATATATAGTTGGTGTAGTTTTTGATATTTTACTTAGAGTGTAATATATATTTACTGTCCTTTTTGATATTTTATTTAGAGTGTATAATATATATTTGGTGTAATTTTTGATATTTTATGTACAGTATATTCAATATAATTACTGAAGATTTTGATAGTTTATTTACAGTATATATGACACGTATTTCGTGTACTTTTTGATATTTTATGTACAGTAGATAATATATACTTACTGTAATTTTTGATATTTTATTTACAGTATGTAAAATGTATTTGTTGTACTTTTAGTTAATATTATATGTACAATATATGAAATATATTTACTGTACTTTTTGATATTTTATGTACAGTATATAATATATATTTGGTGTACTTTTGATATTTTATTTAAATTATATAATATATAGTTGGTGTAGTTTTTGATATTTTACATAGAGTGTAATATATATTTACTGTCCTTTTTGATATTTTATTTAGAGTGTATAATATACATTTTGTGTAATTTTTGATATTTTATGTACAGTATATTAAATATAATTACTGAAGATTTTGATAGTTTATTTACAGTATATATAACACATATTTGGTGTACTTTTAGATATTTTATGTACAGTAGATAATATATACTTAATGTAATTTTTGATATTTTATTTACAGTATGTAAAATGTATTTGGTGTACTTTTAGTTAATATTATATGTACAATATATGAAATATATTTACTGTACTTTTTGATATTTTATGTACAGTATATAATATATATTTGGTGTACTTTTGATATTTTATGTAAATTATATAATATATATTTGGTGTAGTTTTTGGTATTTTACATAGAGTGTAATATATATTTACTGTCCTTTTTGATATTTTATTTAGAGTGTATAATATACATTTGGTGTAATTTTTGATATTTTATGTACAGTATATTAAATATAATTACTGAAGATTTTGATAGTTTATTTACAGTATATATAAAACATATTTGGTGTACTTTTTGATATTTTATGTACAGTAGATAATATATACTTACTGTAATTTTTGATATTTTATTTACAGTATGTAAAATGTATTTGGTGTACTTTTAGTTAATACTATATGTACAGTATATGAAATATATTTACTGTACTTTTTGATATTTTATGTACAGTATATAATATATATTTGGTGTACTTTTGATATTTTATGTAAATTATGTAATATATATTTGGAGTAGTTTTTGATATTTTACATAGAGTGTAATATATATTTACTGTCCTTTTTGATATTTTATTTAGAGTGTATAATATACATTTGGTGTAATTTTTGATATTTTATGTACAGTATATTAAATATAATTACTGAAGATTTTGATAGTTTATTTACAGTATATATAAAACATATTTGGTGTACTTTTTGATATTTCATGTACAGTAGATAATATATACTTACAGTAATTTTTTATATTTTATTTACTGTATGTAAAATGTATTTGTTGTACTTTTAGTTAATATTATATGTACAATATATGAAATAAATTTACTGTACTTTTTGATATTTTATGTACAGTATATCATATATATTTGGTGTCCTTTTGATATTTTATGTAAATTATATAATATATATTTGATGTAGTTTTTGATATTTTACATAGGGTGTGTAATATATATTTACTGTCCTTTTTGATATTTTATTTAGAGTGTATAAAATACATTTGGTGTAATTACTGATATTTTATGAACAGTACATTAAATATAATTACTGAGGATTTTGATAGTTTATTTACAGTATATATAACACATATTTGGTGTACTTTTTGATATTTTATGTACAGTAGATAATATATACTTACTGTAATTTTTGATATATTATTTACATTATGTAAAATGTATTTGTTGTACTTTTAGTTAATATTATATGTACAATATATGAAATATATTTACTGTACTTTTTGATATTTTGTGTACAGTATATAATATATATTTGGTGTAGTTTTGATATTTTATGTAAATTATATAATATATAGTTGGTGTAGTTTTTGATATTTTACATAGAGTGTAATATATATTTACTGTCCTTTTATATATTTTATTTAGAGTGTATAATATACGTTTTTTGTAATTTTAGATATTTTATGTACAGTATATTAAATATAATTACTGAAGATTTTGATAGTTTATTTACAGTATATATAACACATATTTGGTGTACTTTTTGATATTTTATGTACAGTAGATAATATATACTTACTGTAAGTTTTGATATTTTATTTAAAGTATGTAAAATGTATTTGGTGTACTTTTAGTTAATATTATATGTACAATATATGAAATATATTTACTGTACTTTTTGATATTTTATGTACAGTATATAATATTTATTTGGTGTACTTTTGATATTTTATGTAAATTATATAATATATAGTTGGTGTAGTTTTTGATATTTTACAAAGTGTGTAATATATATTTACTGTCCTTTTTGATATTTTATTTAGAGTGTATAATATACATTTGTTGTAATTTTCGATATTTTATGTGCAGTATATTAAATATAATTACTGAAGATTTTGATAGTTTATTTACACTATATATAACACATATTTGGTGTACTTTTTGATATTTTATGTACAGTAGATAATATATACTTATTGTAATTTTTGATATTTTTTTTACAGTATGTAAAATGTATTTGTTGTACTTTTAGTTAATATTGTATGTACAATATATGAAATATAGTTACTGTACTTTTTGATATTTATGTACAGTATATAATATATATTTGGTGTACTTTTGATATTTTATGTAAATTATATAATATATAGTTGGTGTAGTTTTTGATGTTTTACATAGTGTGTAATATATATTTACTGTCCTTTTTGATATTTTATTTAGAGTGTATAATATACATTTGGTGTAATTTTTGATATTTTATGTACAGTATATCAAATATAATTACTGAAGATTTTGACAGTTTATTTACAGTATATATAACACATATTTGGTGTACTTTTTGATATTTTATGTACAGTAGATAATATATACTTACTGTAATTTTTGATATTTTATTTACAGTATGTAAAATGTATTTGTTGTACTTTTTGTTAATATTATATGTACAATATATGAAATATATTTACTGTACTTTTTGATATTTTATGTACAGTATATAATATATATTTGGTGTACTTTTGATATTTTATGTAAATTATATAATATATAGTTGGTGTAGTTTTTGATATTTTACTTAGAGTGTAATATATATTTACTGTCCTTTTTGATATTTTATTTAGAGTGTATAATATATATTTGGTGTAATTTTTGATATTTTATGTACAGTATATTCAATATAATTACTGAAGATTTTGATAGTTTATTTACAGTATATATGACACGTATTTCGTGTACTTTTTGATATTTTATGTACAGTAGATAATATATACTTACTGTAATTTTTGATATTTTATTTACAGTATGTAAAATGTATTTGTTGTACTTTTAGTTAATATTATATGTACAATATATGAAATATATTTACTGTACTTTTTGATATTTTATGTACAGTATATAATATATATTTGGTGTACTTTTGATATTTTATGTAAATTATATAATATATAGTTGGTGTAGTTTTTGATATTTTACATAGAGTGTAATATATATTTACTGTCCTTTTTGATATTTTATTTAGAGTGTATAATATACATTTTGTGTAATTTTTGATATTTTATGTACAGTATATTAAATATAATTACTGAAGATTTTGATAGTTTATTTACAGTATATATAACACATATTTGGTGTACTTTTAGATATTTTATGTACAGTAGATAATATATACTTAATGTAATTTTTGATATTTTATTTACAGTATGTAAAATGTATTTGGTGTACTTTTAGTTAATATTATATGTACAATATATGAAATATATTTACTGTACTTTTTGATATTTTATGTACAGTATATAATATATATTTGGTGTACTTTTGATATTTTATGTAAATTATATAATATATATTTGGTGTAGTTTTTGGTATTTTACATAGAGTGTAATATATATTTACTGTCCTTTTTGATATTTTATTTAGAGTGTATAATATACATTTGGTGTAATTTTTGATATTTTATGTACAGTATATTAAATATAATTACTGAAGATTTTGATAGTTTATTTACAGTATATATAAAACATATTTGGTGTACTTTTTGATATTTTATGTACAGTAGATAATATATACTTACTGTAATTTTTGATATTTTATTTACAGTATGTAAAATGTATTTGGTGTACTTTTAGTTAATACTATATGTACAGTATATGAAATATATTTACTGTACTTTTTGATATTTTATGTACAGTATATAATATATATTTGGTGTACTTTTGATATTTTATGTAAATTATGTAATATATATTTGGAGTAGTTTTTGATATTTTACATAGAGTGTAATATATATTTACTGTCCTTTTTGATATTTTATTTAGAGTGTATAATATACATTTGGTGTAATTTTTGATATTTTATGTACAGTATATTAAATATAATTACTGAAGATTTTGATAGTTTATTTACAGTATATATAAAACATATTTGGTGTACTTTTTGATATTTCATGTACAGTAGATAATATATACTTACAGTAATTTTTTATATTTTATTTACTGTATGTAAAATGTATTTGTTGTACTTTTAGTTAATATTATATGTACAATATATGAAATAAATTTACTGTACTTTTTGATATTTTATGTACAGTATATCATATATATTTGGTGTCCTTTTGATATTTTATGTAAATTATATAATATATATTTGATGTAGTTTTTGATATTTTACATAGGGTGTGTAATATATATTTACTGTCCTTTTTGATATTTTATTTAGAGTGTATAAAATACATTTGGTGTAATTACTGATATTTTATGAACAGTACATTAAATATAATTACTGAGGATTTTGATAGTTTATTTACAGTATATATAACACATATTTGGTGTACTTTTTGATATTTTATGTACAGTAGATAATATATACTTACTGTAATTTTTGATATATTATTTACATTATGTAAAATGTATTTGTTGTACTTTTAGTTAATATTATATGTACAATATATGAAATATATTTACTGTACTTTTTGATATTTTGTGTACAGTATATAATATATATTTGGTGTAGTTTTGATATTTTATGTAAATTATATAATATATAGTTGGTGTAGTTTTTGATATTTTACATAGAGTGTAATATATATTTACTGTCCTTTTATATATTTTATTTAGAGTGTATAATATACGTTTTTTGTAATTTTAGATATTTTATGTACAGTATATTAAATATAATTACTGAAGATTTTGATAGTTTATTTACAGTATATATAACACATATTTGGTGTACTTTTTGATATTTTATGTACAGTAGATAATATATACTTACTGTAAGTTTTGATATTTTATTTAAAGTATGTAAAATGTATTTGGTGTACTTTTAGTTAATATTATATGTACAATATATGAAATATATTTACTGTACTTTTTGATATTTTATGTACAGTATATAATATTTATTTGGTGTACTTTTGATATTTTATGTAAATTATATAATATATAGTTGGTGTAGTTTTTGATATTTTACAAAGTGTGTAATATATATTTACTGTCCTTTTTGATATTTTATTTAGAGTGTATAATATACATTTGTTGTAATTTTCGATATTTTATGTGCAGTATATTAAATATAATTACTGAAGATTTTGATAGTTTATTTACACTATATATAACACATATTTGGTGTACTTTTTGATATTTTATGTACAGTAGATAATATATACTTATTGTAATTTTTGATATTTTTTTTACAGTATGTAAAATGTATTTGTTGTACTTTTAGTTAATATTGTATGTACAATATATGAAATATAGTTACTGTACTTTTTGATATTTATGTACAGTATATAATATATATTTGGTGTACTTTTGATATTTTATGTAAATTATATAATATATAGTTGGTGTAGTTTTTGATGTTTTACATAGTGTGTAATATATATTTACTGTCCTTTTTGATATTTTATTTAGAGTGTATAATATACATTTGGTGTAATTTTTGATATTTTATGTACAGTATATCAAATATAATTACTGAAGATTTTGACAGTTTATTTACAGTATATATAACACATATTTGGTGTACTTTTTGATATTTTATGTACAGTAGATAATATATACTTACTGTAATTTTTGATATTTTATTTACAGTATGTAAAATGTATTTGTTGTACTTTTTGTTAATATTATATGTACAATATATGAAATATATTTACTGTACTTTTTGATATTTTATGTACAGTATATAATATATATTTGGTGTACTTTTGATATTTTATGTAAATTATATAATATATAGTTGGTGTAATTTTTGATATTTTACTTAGAGTGTAATATATATTTACTGTCCTTTTTGATATTTTATTTAGAGTGTATATTATACATTTGGTGTAATTTTTGATATTTTATGTACAGTATATTAAATATAATTACTGAAGATTTTGATAGTTTATTTACAGTATATATAACACATAATTGGTGTACTTTTCGATATTTTATGTACAGTAGATTATATATACTTACTGTAATTTTTGATATTTTATTTACAGTATGTAAAATGTATTTGGTGTACTTTTAGTTAACAATATATGTACAATATGTGAAATATATTTCCTGTACTTTTTGATATTTTATGTACAGTATATAATATATATTTGGTGTACTTTTGATATTTTATGTAAATTATATAATATATATTTGGTGTAGTTTTTGATATTTTACATAGAGTGTAATATATATTTACTGTCCTTTTTGATATTTTATTTAGAGTGTATAATATACATTTGGTGTAATTTTTGATATTTTATGTACAGTGTATTCAATATAATTACTGAAGATTTTGATAGTTTATTTACAGTATATATAACACATATTTGGTGTACTTTTTGATATTTTATGTACAGTAGATAATATATACTTACTGTAAGTTTTGATACTTTATTTACAGTATGTAAAATGTATTTGGTGTACTTTTAGTTAATACTATATGTACAATATATGAAATATATTTACTGTACTTTTTGATATTTTATGTACAGTATATAATATATATTTGGTGTTCTTTTGATATTTTATGTAAATTATATAATATATAGTTGGTGTAGTTTTTGATATTTTACATAGAGTGTAATATATATTTACTGTCCTTTTATATATTTTATTTAGAGTGTATAATATATGTTTTGTGTAATTTTTGATATTTTATGTACAGTATATTAAATATAATTACTGAAGGGTTTGATAGTTTATTTACAGTATATATAACACATATTTGGTGTACCTTTTGATATTTTATGTACAGTAGATAATATATACTTACTGTAAGTTTTTATATTTTATTTACAGTATGTAAAATGTATTTGGTGTACTTTTAGATAATACTATATGTACAATATATGAAATATATTTACTGTACTTTTTGATATTTTATGTACAGTATATAATACATATTTGGTGTACTTTTGATATTTTATGTAAATTATATAATATATATTTGGTGTAGTTTTTGATATTTTACATAGAGTGTAATATATATTTACTGTCCTTTTTGATATTTTATTTAGAGTGTATAATATACATTTGGTGTAATTTTTGATATTTTATGTACAGTATATTAAATATAATTACTGAAGATTTTGATAGTTTATTTACAGTATATATAAAACATATTTGGTGTACTTTTTGATATTTTATGTACAGTAGATTATATATACTTACTGTAATTTTTGATATTTTATTTACAGTATGTAAAATGTATTTGGTGTACTTTTAGTTAATACTATATGTACAGTATATGAAATATATTTACTGTACTTTTTGATATTTTATGTACAGTATATAATATATATTTGGTGTACTTTTGATATTTTATGTAAATTATGTAATATATATTTGGAGTACTTTTTGATATTTTACATAGAGTGTAATATATATTTACTGTCCTTTTTGATATTTTATTTAGAGTGTATAATATACATTTGGTGTAGTTTTTGATATTTTATGTACAGTATATTAAATATAATTACTGAAGGTTTTGATAGTTTATTTACAGTATATATAAAACATATTTGGTGTACTTTTTGATATTTCATGTACAGTAGATAATATATACTTACAGTAATTTTTTATATTTTATTTACAGTATGTAAAATGTATTTGTTGTACTTTTAGTTAATATTATATGTACAATATATGAAATATATTTACTGTACTTTTTGATATTTTATGTACAATATATCATATATATTTGGTGTCCTTTTGATATTTTATGTAAATTATATAATATATATTTGGTGTAGTTTTTGATATTTTACATAGGGTGTGTAATATATACTTACTGTCCTTTTTGATATTTTATTTAGAGTGTATAAAATACATTTGGTGTAATTACTGATATTTTATGAACAGTATATTAAATATAATTACTGAGGATTTTGATAGTTTATTTACAGTATATATAACACATATTTGGTGTACTTTTTGATATTTTATGTACAGTAGATAATATATACTTACTGTAATTTTTGATATATTATTTACATTATGTAAAATGTATTTGTTGTACTTTTAGTTAATATTATATGTACAATATATGAAATATATTTACTGTACTTTTTGATATTTTGTGTACAGTATATAATATATATTTGGTGTACTTTTGATATTTTATGTAAATTATATAATATATAGTTGGTGTAGTTTTTGATATTTTACATAGAGTGTAATATATATTTACTGTCCTTTTATATATTTAATTTAGAGTGTATAATATACGTTTTGTGTAATTTTTGATATTTTATGTACAGTATATTAAATATAATTACTGAAGATTTTGATAGTTTATTTACAGTATATATAACACATATTTGGTGTACTTTTTGATATTTTATGTACAGTAGATAATATATACTTACTGTAAGTTTTGATATTTTATTTAAAGTATGTAAAATGTATTTGGTGTACTTTTAGTTAATATTACATGTACAATATATGAAATATGTTTACTGTACTTTTTGATATTTTATGTACAGTATATAATATTTATTTGGTGTACTTTTGATATTTTATGTAAATTATATAATATATAGTTGGTGTAGTTTTTGATATTTTACAAAGTGTGTAATATATATTTACTGTCCTTTTTGATATTTTATTTAGAGTGTATAATATAGATTTGGTGTAATTTTCGATATTTTATGTGCAGTATATTAAATATAATTACTGAAGATATTGATAGTTTATTTACACTATATATAACACATATTTGGTGTACTTTTTGATATTTTATGTACAGTAGATAATATATACTTATTGTAATTTTTGATATTTTATTTACAGTATGTAAAATGTATTTGTTGTACTTTTAGTTAATATTGTATGTACAATATATGAAATATAATTACTGTACTTTTTGATATTCATGTAGAGTATATAATATATATTTGGTGTACTTTTGATATTTTATGTAAATTATATAATATATAGTTGGTGTAGTTGTTGATGTTTTACATAGAGTGTAATATATATTTACTGTCCTTTTTGATATTTTATTTAGAGTGTATAATATACATTTGGTGTAATTTTTGATATTTTATGTACAGTATATTAAATATAATTACTGAAGATTTTGACAGTTTATTTACAGTATATATAACACATATTTGGTGTACTTTTTGATATTTTATGTACAGTAGATAATATATACTTACTGAAATTTTGATATTTTATTTACAGTATGTAAAATGTATTTGTTGTACTTTTTGTTAATATTATATGTAGAATATATGAAATATATTTACTGTACTTTTTGATATTTTATGTACAGTATATAATATATATTTGGTGTACTTTTGATATTTTATGTAAATTATATAATATATAGTTGGTGTAGTTTTTGATATTTTACTTAGAGTGTAATATATATTTACTGTACTTTTTGATATTTTATTTAGAGTGTATATTATACATTTGGTTTAATTTTTGATATTTTATGTACAGTATATTAAATATAATTACTGAAGATTTTGATAGTTTATTTACAGTATATATAACACATAATTGGTGTACTTTTTGATACTTTATGTACAGTAGATTATATATACTTACTGTAATTTTTGATATTTTATTTACAGTATGTAAAATGTATTTGGTGTACTTTTAGTTAACAATATATGTACAATATGTGAAATATATTTCCTGTACTTTTTGATATTTTACGTACAGTATATAATATATATTTGGTGTACTTTTGATATTTTATGTAAATTATATAATATACAGTTGGTGTAGTTTTTGATATTTTACATAGAGTATAATATATATTTACTGTCCTTTTTGATATTTTATTTAGAGTGTATAATATACATTTGGTGTAATTTTTGATATTTTATGTACAGTATATTCAATATAATTACTGAAGATTTTGATAGTTTATTTACAGTATATATAACACATATTTGGTGTACTTTTTGATATTTTATGTACAGTAGATAATATATACTTACTGTAAGTTTTGATACTTTATTTACAGTATGTAAAATGTATTTGGTGTACTTTTAGTTAATACTATATGTACAATATATGAAATATATTTACTGTACTTTTTGATATTTTATGTACAGTATATAATATATATTTGGTGTACTTTTGATATTTAATGTAAATTATATAATATATAGTTGGTGTAGTATTTGATATTTTACATAGAGTGTAATATATATTTACTGTCCTTTTATATATTTTATTTAGAGTGTATAATATATGTTTTGTGTAATTTTTGATATTTTATGTACAGTATCTTAAATATAATTACTGAAGGGTTTGATAGTTTATTTACAGTATATATAACACATATTTGGTGTACTTTTTGATATTTTATGTACAGTAGATAATATATACTTACTGTAAGTTTTGATATTTTATTTACAGTATGTAAAATGTATTTGGTGTACTTTTAGTTAATATTATATGTACAATATATGAAATATATTTACTGTCCTTTTTGATATTTTATTTAGAGTGTATAAAATACATTTGGTGTAATTACTGATATTTTATGAACAGTATATTAAATATAATTACTGAAGATTTTGATACTTTATTTACAGTATATATAACACATATTTGGTGTACTTTTTGATGTTTTATGTACAGTAGATAATATATACTTACTGAAATTTTTGATATTTTATTTACAGTATGGAAAATTTATTCGGTGTACTTTTAGTTAATATTATATGTACAATATATGAAATATATTTACTGTACTTTTTGATATTTTATGTACAGTATATAATATATATTTGGTGTACTTTTGATATTTTATGTAAATTATATAATATATAGTTGGTGTAGTTTTTGATATTTTACATAGAGTGTAATATATATTTACTTTCCTTTTTGATATTTTATTTAGAGTGTATAATATACATTTGGTGTAATTTTTGATATTTTATGTACAGTATATTAAATATAATTACTGAAGATTTTGATAGTTTATTTACCGTATATATAACACATATTTGGTGTACTTTTTGATATTTTATGTACAGTAGATAATATATACTTACTGTAATTTTTGATATTTTATTTACAGTATGTAAAATGTATTTGGTGTACTTTTAGTTAATATTATATGTACAATATATGAAATATATTTACTGTACTATTTGATATTTTATGTACAGTATATAATATATATTTGGTGTACTTTTGATATTTTATGTAAATTATATAATATATAGTTGGTGTAGTTTTTGATATTTTACATAGAGTGTAATATATATTTACTGTCCTTTATGATATTTTATTTAGTGTGTATAATATACATTTGGTGTAATTTTTGATATTTTATGTACAGTATATTAAATATAATTACTGAAGATTTTGATAGTTTATTTACAGTATATAAAACGCATATTTGGTGTACTTTTTGATATTTTATGTACAGTAGATAATATATACTTACTGTAATTTTTGATAATTTATTTACATTATGTAAAATATATTTGGTGTACTTTTAGTTAATACTTGATGTACAATATATGAAATATATTTACTGTACTTTTTGATATTTTATGTACAGTATATAATATATATTTGGTGTACTTTTGATATTTTATGTAAATTATATAATATATAGTTGGTGTAGTTTTTGATATTTTACATAGAGTGTAATATATATTTACTGTCCTCTTTGATATTTTATTTAGAGTGTATAATATACATTTGGTGTAATTTTTGATATTTTATGTACAGTATATTAAATATAATTACTGAAGATTCTGATAGTTAATTTACAGTATATATAACACATATTTGGTGTACTTTTTGATATTTTATGTACAGTAGATAATATATACTTACTGTAATTTTTGATATTTTATTTACAGTATGTAAAATGTATTTGGTGTACTTTTAGTTAATGTTACATGTACAATATACGAAATATATTTACTGTACTTTTTGATATTTTATGTACAGTATATAATATATATTTGGTGTACTTTTGATATTTTATGTAAATGATGTAATATATATTTGGTGTAGTTTTTGATATTTTACATAGAGTGTAATATATATATACTGTCTTTTTGATATTTTATTTAGAGTGTATAAAATAGATTTGGTGTAATAACTAATATTTTATGAACAGTATATTAAATATAATTACTGAAGATTTTGATAGTTCATTTACAGTATATATAACACATATTTGGTGTACTTTTTGATATTTTATGTACAGTAGATAATATATACTTACTGTAATTTTTGATATTTTATTTACAGTATGTAAAATATATTTGTTGTACTTTTAGTTAATATTATATGTACAATATATGAAATATATTTACTGTACTTTTTGATATTTTATGTAGAGTATATAATATATATTTGGTGTACTTTTGATATTTTATGTAAATTATATAATATATAGTTGGTGTAGTTTTTGATATTTTACATAGAGTGTAATATATATTTACTGTCCTTTTTGATATTTTATTTAGAGTGTATAATATACATTTGGTGTAATTTTTGATACTTTATGTACAGTATATTAAATATAATTACTGAAGATTTTGATAGTTTATTTACAGTATATATAACACATATTTGGTGTACTTTTTGATATTTTATGTACAGTAGATAATATATACTTACTGTAATTTTTGATATTTTATTTACAGTATGTAAAATGTATTTGGTGTACTTTTAGTTAATATTATATGTACAATATTTGAAATATATTTACTGTATTTTTTTATATTTTATGTACAGTATATAATATATATTTGGTGTACTTTTGATATTTTATGTAAATTATATAATATATATTTGGTGTAGTTTTTGATATTTTACATAGAGTGTAATATATATTTACTGTCCTTTTTGATATTTTATTTAGAGTGTATAAAATACATTTGGTGTAATTACTGATATTTTATGAACAGTATATTAAATATAATTACTGAAGATTTTGATAGTTTATTTACAGTATATATAACACATATTTGGTGTACTTTTTGATATTTTATGTACAGTAGATAATATATACTCACTGTAATTTTTGATATTTTATTTACAGTATGGAAAATGTATTTGTTGTACTTTTAGTTAATATTATATGTACAATATATGAAATATATTTACTGTATTTTTTGATATTTTATATACAGTATATAATATATATTTGGTGTACTTTTGATATTTTATGTAAATTATATAATATATAGTTGGTGTAGTTTTTGATATTTTACATAGTGTGTAATATATATTTACTGTCCTTTTTGATATTTTATTTAGAGTGTATAATATACATTTGGTGTAATTTTTGATATTTTATGTACAGTATATTAAATATAATTACTGAAGATTTTGATAGTTAATTTACAGTATATATAACACATATTTGGTGTACTTTTTGATATTTTATGTACAGTAGATAATATATACTTACTGTAATTTTTGATATTTTATTTACATTATGTAAAATATATTTGGTGTACTTTTAGTTAATACTTGATGTACAATATATGAAATATATTTACTGTACTTTTTGATATTTTATGTACAGTATATAATATATGTTTGGTGTACTTTTGATATTTTATGTAAATTATATAATATATAGTTGGTGTAGTTTTTGATATTTTACATAGAGTGTAATATATATTTACTGTCCTTTTTGATATTTTATTTAGAGTGTATAATATACATTTGGTGTAATTTTTGATATTTTATGTACAGTATATTAAATATAATTACTGAAGATTTTGATAGCTAATTTACAGTATATATAACACATATTTGGTGTACTTTTGATATTTTATGTACAGTAGATAGTATATACTTACTGTAATTTTTGATATTTTATTTACAGTATGTAAAATGTATTTGTTGTACTTTTAGTTAATATTATATGTACAATATATGAAATATATTTACTGTACTTTTTGATATTTTTTGTACAGTATATCATATATATTTGGTGTACTTTTGATATTTTATGTAAATTATGTAATATATATTTGGTGTAGTCTTTGATATTTTACATAGAGTGTAATATATATATACTGTCCTTTTTGATATTTTATTTAGAGTGTATAAAATACATTTGATGTAATTACTAATATTTTATGAACAGTATATTAAATATAATTACTGAAGATTTTGATAGTTTATTTACAGTATATATAACACATATTTGCTGTACTTTTTGATATTTTATGTACAGTAGATAATATATACTTACTGTAATTTTTGATATTTTATTTACAGTATGTAAAATATATTTGTTGTACTTTTAGTTAATATTATATGTACAATATATGAAATATATTTACTGTACTTTTTGATATTTTATGTAGAGTATATAATATATATTTGGTGTACTTTTGATATTTTATGTAAATTATATAATATATAGTTGGTGTAGTTTTTGATATTTTACATAGAGTGTAATATATATTTACTGTCCTTTTTGATATATTATTTAGAGTGTATAATATACATTTGGTGTAATTTTTGATATTTTATGTACAGTATATTAAATATAATTACTGAAGATTTTGATAGTTTATTTACAGGATATATAACGCAAATTTGGTGTACTTTTTGATATTTTATGTACAGTAGATAATATATACTTACTGTAATTTTTGATATTTTATTTACATTATGTAAAATATATTTGGTGTACTTTTAGTTAATACATTATGTACAATGTATGAAATATATTTACTGTACTTTTTGATATTTTATGTACAGTATATAATATATATTTGGTGTACTTTTGATATTTTATGTAAATTATATAATATATAGTTGGTGTAGTTTTTGATATTTTACATAGAGTGTAATACATATTTACTGTCCTTTTTGATATTTTATTTAGAGTGTATAATATACATTTGGTGTAATTTTTGATATTTTATGTACAGTATATTAAATGTAATTACTGAAGATTTTGATAGTTTATTTACAGTATATATAACACATATTTGGTGTACTTTTTGATATTTTATGTACAGTAGATAATATATACTTACTGTAATTTTTGATATTTTATTTACAGTATGTAAAATGTATTTGGTGTACTTTTAGTTAATAGTTTATGTACAATATATGAAATATATTTACTGTACTTTTTGATATTTTATGTACAGTATATAATACATATTTGGTGTACTTTTGATATTTTATGTGAATTATATAATATATATTTGGTGTAGTTTTTGATATTTTACATAGAGTGTAATATATATTTACTGTCCTTTTTGATATTTTATTTAGAATGTATAATATACATTTGGTGTAATTTTTGATATTTTATGTACAGTATATTAAATATAATTACTGAAGATTTTGATAGTTTATTTACAGAATATATAACACATAATTGGTGTACTTTTTGATATTTTATGTACAGTAGATTATATATACTTACTGGAATTTTTGATATTTTATTTACAGTATGTAAAATGTATTTGGTGTACTTTTAGTTAATATTATATGTACAATATATGAAATATATTTACTGTACTTTTCGATATTTTATGTACAGTATATAATATATATTTGGTGTACTTTTGATATTTTATGTAAATTATATAATATATAGTTGGTGTAGTTTTTGATATTTTACATAGAGTGTAATATATATTTACTGAGCTTTTTGATATTTTATTTAGTGTGTATAATATACATTTGGTGTAATTTTTGATATTTTATGTACATTATATTAAATATAATTACTGAAGATTTTGATAGTTTATTTACAGTATATATAACGCATATTTTGTGTACTTTTTGATATTTTATGTACAGTAGATAATATATACTTACTGTAATTTTTGATATTTTATTTACATTATGTAAAATATATTTGGTGTACTTTTAGTTAATACATTATGTACAATATACGAAATATATTTACTGTACTTTTTGATATTTTATGTACAGTATATAATATATATTTGGTGTACTTTTGATATTTTATGTAAATTATATAATATATAGTTGGTGTAGTTTTTGATATTTTACATAGAGTGTAATATATATTTACTGTCCTTTTTGATATTTTATTTAGAGTGTATAATATACATTTGGTGTAATTTTTGATATTTTATGTACAGTATATTAAATATAATTACTGAAGATTTTGATAGTTTATTTACAGTATATACAACACATATTTGGTGTACTTTTTGATATTTTATGTACAGTAGATAATATATACTTACTGTAACTTTTGATACTTTTTTTACAGTATGGAAAATGTATTTGTTGTACTTTTAGTTAATATTATATGTACAATATATGAAATATATTTACTGTACTTTTTGATATTTTATGTACAGTATATAATATATATTTGGTGTACTTTTGATATTTTATGTAAATTATATAATATATAGTTGGTGTAGTTTTTGATATTTTACATAGAGTGTAATATATATTTACTTTCCTTTTTGATATTTTATTTAGAGTGTATAATATACATTTGGTGTAATTTTTGATATTTTATGTACAGTATATTAAATATAATTACTGAAGATTTTGATAGTTTATTTACAGTATATATAACACATATTTGGTGTACTTTTTGATATTTTATGTACAGTAGATAATATATACTTACTGTAATTTTTGATATTTTATTTACAGTATGTAAAATGTATTTGGTGTACTTTTAGTTAATATTATATGTACAGTATATGAAATATATTTACTATACTATTTGATATTTTATGTAGAGTATATAATATATATTTGGTGTACTTTTGATATTTTATGTAAATTATATAATATATAGTTGGTGTAGTTTTTGATATTTTACATAGAGTGTAATATATATTTACTGTCCTTTTTGATATTTTATTTAGAGTGTATAATATACATTTGGTGTAATTTTTGATATTTTATGTACAGTATATTAAATATAATTACTGAAGATTTTGATAGTTTATTTACAGTATATATAACACATATTTGGTGTACTTTTTGATATTTTATGTACAGTAGATAATATATACTTACTGTAATTTTTGATATTTTATTTACAGTATGTAAAATGTATTTGGTGTGCTTTTAGTTATTATTATATGTACAATATATGCAATATATTTGCTGTACTTTTTGATATTTTATGTAGAGTATATAATATATATTTGGTGTACTTTTGATATTTTATGTAAATTATATAATATATATTTTGTGTAGTTTTTGATATTTTACATAGTGTGTAATATATATTTACTGTCCTTTTTGATATTTTATTTAGAGTGTATAAAATACATTTGGTGTAATTACTGATATTTTATGAACAGTATATTAAATATAATTACTGAAAATTTTGATAGTTTATTTACAGTATATATAACACATGTTTGGTGTACTTTTTGATATTTTATGTACAGTAGATAATATATACTTACTGTAATATTTGATATTTTATTTACAGTATGTAAAATGTATTTGGTGTACTTTTAGTTAATATTATATGTACAATATATGAAATATATTTACTGTACTTTTCGATATTTTATGTACAGTATATAATATATATTTGGTGTACTTTTGATATTTTATGTAAATTATATAATATATAGTTGGTGTAGTTTTTGATATTTTACATAGAGTGTAATATATATTTACTGTCCTTTTTGATATTTTATTTAGTGTGTATAATATACATTGGGTGTAATTTTTGATATTTTATGTACAGTATATTAAATATAATTACTGAAGATTTTGATAGTTTATTTCCATATATATAACGCATATTTGGTGTACTTTTTGATATTTTATGTACAGTAGATAATATATACTTACTGTAATTTTTGATATTTTATTTACATTATGTAAAATATATTTGGTGTACTTTTAGTTAATACATTATGTACAATATATGAAATATATTTACTGTACTTTTTGATATTTTATGTACAGTATAGAATATATATTTGGTGTACTTTTGATATTTTATGTAAATTATATAATATATAGTTGGTGTAGTTTTTGATATTTTACATAGAGTGTAATATATATTTACTGTCCTTTTTGATATTTCATTTAGAGTGTATAATATACATTTGGTGTAATTTTTGATATTTTATGTACACTATATTAAATATAATTACTGAAGATTTTGATAGTTTATTTACAGTATATATAACACATATTTGGTGTACTTTTTGATATTTTATGTACAGTAGATAATATATACTTACTGTAATTTTTGATACTTTTTTTACAGTATGGAAAATATATTTGTTGTACTTTTAGTTAATATTATATGTACAATATATGAAATATATTTACTGTACTTTTTGATATTTTATGTACAGTATATAATATATATTTGGTGTACTTTTGATATTTTATGTAAATTATATAATATATAGTTGGTGTAGTTTTTGATATTTTACATAGAGTGTAATATATATTTACTTTCCTTTTTGATATTTTATTTAGAGTGTATAATATACATTTGGTGTAATTTTTGATATTTTATGTACAGTATATTAAATATAATTACTGAAGGTTTTGATAGTTTATTTACAGTATATATAACACATATTTGGTGTACTTTTTGATATTTTATGTACAGTAGATAATATATACTTACTGTAATGTTTGATATTTTATTTACAGTATGTAAAATGTATTTGGTGTACCTTTAGTTAATATTATATGTACAATATATGAAATATATTTACTGTACTATTTGATATTTTATGTACAGTATATAATATATATTTGGTGTACTTTTGATATTTTATGTAAATTATATAATATATAGTTGGTGTAGTTTTTGATATTTTACATAGAGTGTAATATATATTTACTGTCCTTTATGATATTTTATTTAGTGTGTATAATATACATTTGGTGTAATTTTTGATATTTTATGTACAGTATATTAAATATAATTACTGAAGATTTTGATAGTTTATTTACAGTATATAAAACGCATATATGGTGTACTTTTTGATATTTTATGTACAGTAGATAATATATACTTACTGTAATTTTTGATAATTTATTTACATTATGTAAAATATATTTGGGGTACTTTTAGTTAATACTTGATGTACAATATATGAAATATATTTACTGTACTTTTTGATATTTTATGTACAGTATATAATATATATTTGGTGTACTTTTTATATTTTATGTAAATTATATAATATATAGTTGGTGTAGTTTTTGATATTTTACATAGAGTGTAATATATATTTACTGTCCTCTTTGATATTTTATTTAGAGTGTATAATATACATTTGGTGTAATTTTTGATATTTTATGTACAGTATATTAAATATAATTACTGAAGATTCTGATAGTTTATTTACAGTATATATAACACATATTTGGTGTACTTTTTGATATTTTATGTACAGTAGATAATATATACTTACTGTAATTTTTGATATTTTATTTACAGTATGTAAAATGTATTTGGTGTACTTTTAGTTAATGTTATATGTACAATATATGAAATATATTTACTGTACTTTTTGATATTTTATGTACAGTATATAATATATATTTGGTGTACTTTTGATATTTTATGTAAATTATGTAATATATATTTAGTGTAGTTTTTGATATTTTACATAGAGTGTAATATATATATACTGTCATTTTTGATATTTTATTTAGAGTGTATAAAATACATTTGGTGTAATTACTGATATTTTATGAACAGTATATTAAATATAATTACTGAAGATTTTGATAGTTTATTTACAGTATATATAACACATATTTGGTGTACTTTTTGATATTTTATGTACAGTAGATAATATATACTTAGTGTAATTTTTGATATTTTATTTACAGTATGTAAAATGTATTTGTTGTACTTTTAGTTAATATTATATGTACAATATATGAAATATAATTACTGTACTTTTTGATATTTTATGTACAGTATATAATATATATTTGGTGTCCTTTTGATATTTTATGTAAATTATATAATATATAGTTGGTGTAGTTTTTGATGTTTTACATAGAGTGTAATATATATTTACTGTCCTTTTTGATATTTTATTTAGAGTGTATAATATACATTTGGTGTAATTTTTGATATTTTATGTACAGTATATTAAATATAATTACTGAAGATTTTGATATTTTATTTACAGTATATATAACACATATTTGGTGTACTTTTTGATATTTTATGTACAGTAGATAATATATACTTACTGGAATTTTTGATATTTTATTTACAGTATGTAAAATGTATTTGGTGTACTTTTAGTTAATATTATATGTACAATATATGAAATATATTTACTGTACTTTTTGATATTTTATGTACAGTATATAATATATATTTGGTGTACTTTTGATATTTTATGTAAATTATATAATATATAGTTGGTGTAGTTTTTGATATTTTACTTAGAGTGTAATATATATTTACTGTCCTTTTTGATATTTTATTTAGAGTGTATAATATATATTTGGTGTAATTTTTGATATTTTATGTACAGTATATTCAATATAATTACTGAAGATTTTGATAGTTTATTTACAGTATATATGACACGTATTTCGTGTACTTTTTGATATTTTATGTACAGTAGATAATATATACTTACTGTAATTTTTGATATTTTATTTACAGTATGTAAAATGTATTTGTTGTACTTTTAGTTAATATTATATGTAGAATGTATGAAATATATTTACTGTAATTTTTGATATTTTATGTACAGTATATAATATATATTTGGTGTACTTTTGATATTTTATGTAAATTATATAATATATAGTTGGTGTAGTTTTTGATATTTTACATAGAGTGTAATATATATTTACTGTCCTTTTTGATATTTTATTTAGAGTGTATAATATACATTTTGTGTAATTTTTGATATTTTATGTACAGTATATTAAATATAATTACTGAAGATTTTGATAGTTTATTTACAGTATATATAACACATATTTGGTGTACTTTTAGATATTTTATGTACAGTAGATAATATATACTTACTGTAATTTTTGATATTTTATTTACAGTATGTAAAATGTATTTGGTGTACTTTTAGTTAATATTATATGTACAATATATGAAATATATTTACTGTACTTTTTGATATTTTATGTACAGTATATAATATATATTTGGTGTACTTTTGATATTTTATGTAAATTATATAATATATATTTGGTGTAGTTTTTGGTATTTTACATAGAGTGTAATATATATTTACTGTCCTTTTTGATATTTTATTTAGAGTGTATAATATACATTTGGTGTAATTTTTGATATTTTATGTACAGTATATTAAATATAATTACTGAAGATTTTGATAGTTTATTTACAGTATATATAAAACATATTTGGTGTACTTTTTGATATTTTATGTACAGTAGATAATATATACTTACTGTAATTTTTGATATTTTATTTACAGTATGTAAAATGTATTTGGTGTACTTTTAGTTAATACTATATGTGCAGTATATGAAATATATTTACTGTACTTTTTGATATTTTATGTACAGTATATAATATATATTTGGTGTACTTTTGATATTTTATGTAAATTATGTAATATATATTTGGAGTAGTTTTTGATATTTTACATAGAGTGTAATATATATTTACTGTCCTTTTTGATATTTTATTTAGAGTGTATAATATACATTTGGTGTAATTTTTGATATTTTATGTACAGTATATTAAATATAATTACTGAAGATTTTGATAGTTTATTTACAGTATATATAAAACATATTTGGTGTACTTTTTGATATTTCATGTACAGTAGATAATATATACTTACAGTAATTTTTTATATTTTATTTACAGTATGTAAAATGTATTTGTTGCACTTTTAGTTAATATTATATGTACAATATATGAAATATATTTACTGTACTTTTTGATATTTTATGTACAGTATATCATATATATTTGGTGTCCTTTTGATATTTTATGTAAATTATATAATATATATTTGGTGTAGTTTTTGATATTTTGCATACGGTGTGTAATATATATTTACTGTCCTTTTTGATATTTTATTTAGAGTGTATAAAATACATTTGGTGTAATTACTGATATTTTATGAACAGTACATTAAATATAATTACTGAGGATATTGATAGTTTATTTACAGTATATATAACACATATTTGGTGTACTTTTTGATATTTTATGTACAGTAGATAATATATACTTACTGTAATTTTTGATATATTATTTACATTATGTAAAATGTATTTGTTGTACTTTTAGTTAATATTATATGTACAATATATGAAATATATTTACTGTACTTTTTGATATCTTGTGTACAGTATATAATATATATTTGGTGTACTTTTGATATTTTATGTAAATTATATAATATATAGTTGGTGTAGTTTTTGATATTTTACATAGAGTGTAATATATATTTACTGTCCTTTTATATATTTTATTTAGAATGTATAATATACGTTTTGTGTAATTTTTGATATTTTATGTACAGTATATTAAATATAATTACTGAAGATTTTGATAGTTTATTTACAGTATATATAACACATATTTGGTGTACTTTTTGATATTTTATGTACAGTAGATAATATATACTTACTGTAAGTTTTGATATTTTATTTAAAGTATGTAAAATGTATTTGGTGTACTTTTAGTTAATATTATATGTACAATATATGAAATATATTTACTGTACTTTTTGATATTTTATGTACAGTATATAATATTTATTTGGTGTACTTTTGATATTTTATGTAAATTATATAATATATAGTTGGTGTAGTTTTTGATATTTTACAAAGTGTATAATATATATTTACTGTCCTTTTTGATATTTTATTTAGAGTGTATAATATACATTTGGTGTAATTTTCGATATTTTATGTGCAGTATATTAAATATAATTACTGAAGATTTTGATAGTTTATTTACACTATATATAACACATATTTGGTGTACTTTTTGATATTTTATGTACAGTAGATAATATATACTTGTTGTAATTTTTGATATTTTATTTACAGTATGTAAAATGTATTTGTTGTACTTTTAGTTAATATTGTATGTACAATATATGAAATATAATTACTGTACTTTTTGTTATTTATGTACAGTATATAATATATATTTGGTGTACTTTTGATATTTTATGTAAATTATATAATATATAGTTGGTGTAGTTTTTGATATTTTACATAGTGTGTAATATATATTTACTGTCCTTTTTGATATTTTATTTAGAGTGTATAAAATACATTTGGTGTAATTACTGATATTTTATGAACAGTATATTAAATATAATTACTGAAAATTTTGATAGTTTATTTACAGTATATATAACACATGTTTGGTGTACTTTTTGATATTTTATGTACAGTAGATAATATATACTTACTGTAATATTTGATATTTTATTTACAGTATGTAAAATGTATTTGGTGTACTTTTAGTTAATATTATATGTACAATATATGAAATATATTTACTGTACTTTTCGATATTTTATGTACAGTATATAATATATATTTGGTGTACTTTTGATATTTTATGTAAATTATATAATATATAGTTGGTGTAGTTTTTGATATTTTACATAGAGTGTAATATATATTTACTGTCCTTTTTGATATTTTATTTAGTGTGTATAATATACATTTGGTGTAATTTTTGATATTTTATGTACAGTATATTAAATATAATTACTGAAGATTTTGATAGTTTATTTCCATATATATAACGCATATTTGGTGTACTTTTTGATATTTTATGTACAGTAGATAATATATACTTACTGTAATTTTTGATATTTTATTTACATTATGTAAAATATATTTGGTGTACTTTTAGTTAATACATTATGTACAATATATGAAATATATTTACTGTACTTTTTGATATTTTATGTACAGTATAGAATATATATTTGGTGTACTTTTGATATTTTATGTAAATTATATAATACATAGTTGGTGTAGTTTTTGATATTTTACATAGAGTGTAATATATATTTACTGTCCTTTTTGATATTTCATTTAGAGTGTATAATATACATTTGGTGTAATTTTTGATATTTTATGTACACTATATTAAATATAATTACTGAAGATTTTGATAGTTTATTTACAGTATATATAACACATATTTGGTGTACTTTTTGATATTTTATGTACAGTAGATAATATATACTTACTGTAATTTTTGATACTTTTTTTACAGTATGGAAAATATATTTGTTGTACTTTTAGTTAATATTATATGTACAATATATGAAATATATTTACTGTACTTTTTGATATTTTATGTACAGTATATAATATATATTTGGTGTACTTTTGATATTTTATGTAAATTATATAATATATAGTTGGTGTAGTTTTTGATATTTTACATAGAGTGTAATATATATTTACTTTCCTTTTTGATATTTTATTTAGAGTGTATAATATACATTTGGTGTAATTTTTGATATTTTATGTACAGTATATTAAATATAATTACTGAAGGTTTTGATAGTTTATTTACAGTATATATAACACATATTTGGTGTACTTTTTGATATTTTATGTACAGTAGATAATATATACTTACTGTAATGTTTGATATTTTATTTACAGTATGTAAAATGTATTTGGTGTACTTTTAGTTAATATTATATGTACAATATATGAAATATATTTACTGTACTATTTGATATTTTATGTACAGTATATAATATATATTTGGTGTACTTTTGATATTTTATGTAAATTATATAATATATAGTTGGTGTAGTTTTTGATATTTTACATAGAGTGTAATATATATTTACTGTCCTTTATGATATTTTATTTAGTGTGTATAATATACATTTGGTGTAATTTTTGATATTTTATGTACAGTATATTAAATATAATTACTGAAGATTTTGATAGTTTATTTACAGTATATAAAACGCATATATGGTGTACTTTTTGATATTTTATGTACAGTAGATAATATATACTTACTGTAATTTTTGATAATTTATTTACATTATGTAAAATATATTTGGGGTACTTTTAGTTAATACTTGATGTACAATATATGAAATATATTTACTGTACTTTTTGATATTTTATGTACAGTATATAATATATATTTGGTGTACTTTTTATATTTTATGTAAATTATATAATATATAGTTGGTGTAGTTTTTGATATTTTACATAGAGTGTAATATATATTTACTGTCCTCTTTGATATTTTATTTAGAGTGTATAATATACATTTGGTGTAATTTTTGATATTTTATGTACAGTATATTAAATATAATTACTGAAGATTCTGATAGTTTATTTACAGTATATATAACACATATTTGGTGTACTTTTTGATATTTTATGTACAGTAGATAATATATACTTACTGTAATTTTTGATATTTTATTTACAGTATGTAAAATGTATTTGGTGTACTTTTAGTTAATGTTATATGTACAATATATGAAATATATTTACTGTACTTTTTGATATTTTATGTACAGTATATAATATATATTTGGTGTACTTTTGATATTTTATGTAAATTATGTAATATATATTTAGTGTAGTTTTTGATATTTTACATAGAGTGTAATATATATATACTGTCATTTTTGATATTTTATTTAGAGTGTATAAAATACATTTGGTGTAATTACTGATATTTTATGAACAGTATATTAAATATAATTACTGAAGATTTTGATAGTTTATTTACAGTATATATAACACATATTTGGTGTACTTTTTGATATTTTATGTACAGTAGATAATATATACTTAGTGTAATTTTTGATATTTTATTTACAGTATGTAAAATGTATTTGTTGTACTTTTAGTTAATATTATATGTACAATATATGAAATATAATTACTGTACTTTTTGATATTTTATGTACAGTATATAATATATATTTGGTGTCCTTTTGATATTTTATGTAAATTATATAATATATAGTTGGTGTAGTTTTTGATGTTTTACATAGAGTGTAATATATATTTACTGTCCTTTTTGATATTTTATTTAGAGTGTATAATATACATTTGGTGTAATTTTTGATATTTTATGTACAGTATATTAAATATAATTACTGAAGATTTTGATATTTTATTTACAGTATATATAACACATATTTGGTGTACTTTTTGATATTTTATGTACAGTAGATAATATATACTTACTGGAATTTTTGATATTTTATTTACAGTATGTAAAATGTATTTGGTGTACTTTTAGTTAATATTATATGTACAATATATGAAATATATTTACTGTACTTTTTGATATTTTATGTACAGTATATAATATATATTTGGTGTACTTTTGATATTTTATGTAAATTATATAATATATAGTTGGTGTAGTTTTTGATATTTTACTTAGAGTGTAATATATATTTACTGTCCTTTTTGATATTTTATTTAGAGTGTATAATATATATTTGGTGTAATTTTTGATATTTTATGTACAGTATATTCAATATAATTACTGAAGATTTTGATAGTTTATTTACAGTATATATGACACGTATTTCGTGTACTTTTTGATATTTTATGTACAGTAGATAATATATACTTACTGTAATTTTTGATATTTTATTTACAGTATGTAAAATGTATTTGTTGTACTTTTAGTTAATATTATATGTAGAATGTATGAAATATATTTACTGTAATTTTTGATATTTTATGTACAGTATATAATATATATTTGGTGTACTTTTGATATTTTATGTAAATTATATAATATATAGTTGGTGTAGTTTTTGATATTTTACATAGAGTGTAATATATATTTACTGTCCTTTTTGATATTTTATTTAGAGTGTATAATATACATTTTGTGTAATTTTTGATATTTTATGTACAGTATATTAAATATAATTACTGAAGATTTTGATAGTTTATTTACAGTATATATAACACATATTTGGTGTACTTTTAGATATTTTATGTACAGTAGATAATATATACTTACTGTAATTTTTGATATTTTATTTACAGTATGTAAAATGTATTTGGTGTACTTTTAGTTAATATTATATGTACAATATATGAAATATATTTACTGTACTTTTTGATATTTTATGTACAGTATATAATATATATTTGGTGTACTTTTGATATTTTATGTAAATTATATAATATATATTTGGTGTAGTTTTTGGTATTTTACATAGAGTGTAATATATATTTACTGTCCTTTTTGATATTTTATTTAGAGTGTATAATATACATTTGGTGTAATTTTTGATATTTTATGTACAGTATATTAAATATAATTACTGAAGATTTTGATAGTTTATTTACAGTATATATAAAACATATTTGGTGTACTTTTTGATATTTTATGTACAGTAGATAATATATACTTACTGTAATTTTTGATATTTTATTTACAGTATGTAAAATGTATTTGGTGTACTTTTAGTTAATACTATATGTGCAGTATATGAAATATATTTACTGTACTTTTTGATATTTTATGTACAGTATATAATATATATTTGGTGTACTTTTGATATTTTATGTAAATTATGTAATATATATTTGGAGTAGTTTTTGATATTTTACATAGAGTGTAATATATATTTACTGTCCTTTTTGATATTTTATTTAGAGTGTATAATATACATTTGGTGTAATTTTTGATATTTTATGTACAGTATATTAAATATAATTACTGAAGATTTTGATAGTTTATTTACAGTATATATAAAACATATTTGGTGTACTTTTTGATATTTCATGTACAGTAGATAATATATACTTACAGTAATTTTTTATATTTTATTTACAGTATGTAAAATGTATTTGTTGCACTTTTAGTTAATATTATATGTACAATATATGAAATATATTTACTGTACTTTTTGATATTTTATGTACAGTATATCATATATATTTGGTGTCCTTTTGATATTTTATGTAAATTATATAATATATATTTGGTGTAGTTTTTGATATTTTGCATACGGTGTGTAATATATATTTACTGTCCTTTTTGATATTTTATTTAGAGTGTATAAAATACATTTGGTGTAATTACTGATATTTTATGAACAGTACATTAAATATAATTACTGAGGATATTGATAGTTTATTTACAGTATATATAACACATATTTGGTGTACTTTTTGATATTTTATGTACAGTAGATAATATATACTTACTGTAATTTTTGATATATTATTTACATTATGTAAAATGTATTTGTTGTACTTTTAGTTAATATTATATGTACAATATATGAAATATATTTACTGTACTTTTTGATATCTTGTGTACAGTATATAATATATATTTGGTGTACTTTTGATATTTTATGTAAATTATATAATATATAGTTGGTGTAGTTTTTGATATTTTACATAGAGTGTAATATATATTTACTGTCCTTTTATATATTTTATTTAGAATGTATAATATACGTTTTGTGTAATTTTTGATATTTTATGTACAGTATATTAAATATAATTACTGAAGATTTTGATAGTTTATTTACAGTATATATAACACATATTTGGTGTACTTTTTGATATTTTATGTACAGTAGATAATATATACTTACTGTAAGTTTTGATATTTTATTTAAAGTATGTAAAATGTATTTGGTGTACTTTTAGTTAATATTATATGTACAATATATGAAATATGTTTACTGTACTTTTTGATATTTTATGTACAGTATATAATATTTATTTGGTGTACTTTTGATATTTTATGTAAATTATATAATATATAGTTGGTGTAGCTTTGATATTTTACAAAGTGTATAATATATATTTACTGTCCTTTTTGATATTTTATTTAGAGTGTATAATATACATTTGGTGTAATTTTCGATATTTTATGTGCAGTATATTAAATATAATTACTGAAGATTTTGATAGTTTATTTACACTATATATAACACATATTTGGTGTACTTTTTGATATTTTATGTACAGTAGATAATATATACTTGTTGTAATTTTTGATATTTTATTTACAGTATGTAAAATGTATTTGTTGTACTTTTAGTTAATATTGTATGTACAATATATGAAATATAATTACTGTACTTTTTGTTATTTATGTACTGTATATAATATATATTTGGTGTACTTTTGATATTTTATGTAAATTATATAATATATAGTTGGTGTAGTTTTTGATGTTTTACATAGAGTGTAATATATATTTACTGTCCTTTTTGATATTTTATTTAGAGTGTATAATATACATTTGGTGTAATTTTTGATATTTTATGTACAGTATATTAAATATAATTACTGAAGATTTTGACAGTTTATTTACAGTATATATAACACATATTTGGTGTACTTTTTGATATTTTATGTACAGTAGATAATATATACTTACTGTAATTTTTGATATTTTATTTACAGTATGTAAAATGTATTTGTTGTACTTTTTGTTAATATTATATGTACAATATATGAAATATATTTACTGTACTATTTGATATTTTATGTACAGTATATAATATATATTTGGTGTACTTTTGATATTTTATGTAAATTATATAATATATAGTTGGTGTAGTTTTTGATATTTTACTTAGAGTGTAATATATATTTACTGTCCTTTTTGATATTTTATTTAGAGTGTATATTATACATTTGGTGTAATTTTTGATATTTTATGTACAGTATATTAAATATAATTACTGAAGATTTTGATAGTTTATTTACAGTATATACAACACATAATTCGTGTACTTTTTGATACTTTATGTACAGTAGATTATATATACTTACTGTAATTTTTGATATTTTATTTACAGTATGTAAAATGTATTTGGTGTACTTTTAGTTAACAATATATGTACAATATGTGAAATATATTTCCTGTACTTTTTGATATTTTATGTACAGTATATAATATATATTTGGTGTACTTTTGATATTTTATGTAAATTATATAATATATATTTGGTGTAGTTTTTGATATTTTACATAGAGTGTAATATATATTTACTGTCCTTTTTGATATTTTATTTAGAGTGTATAATATACATTTGGTGTAATTTTTGATATTTTATGTACAGTATATTCAAGATAATTACTGAAGATTTTGATAGTTTATTTACAGTATATATAACACATATTTGGTGTACTTTTTGATATTTTATGTACAGTAGATAATATATACTTACTGTAAGTTTTGATAGTTTATTTACAGTATGTAAAATGTATTTGTTGTACTTTTAGATAATACTATATGTACAATATATGAAATATATTTACTGTACTTTTTGATATTTTATGTACAGTATATAATATATATTTGGTGTACTTTTGATATTTTATGTAAATTATATAATATATAGTTGGTGTAGTATTTGATATTTTACATAGAGTGTAATATATATTTACTGTTCTTTTATATATTTTATTTAGAGTGTATAATATATGTTTTGTGTAATTTTTGATATTTTATGTACAGTATCTTAAATATAATTACTGAAGTGTTTGATAGTTTATTTACAGTATATATAACACATATTTGGTGTCCTTTTTGATATTTTATGTACAGTAGATAATATATACTTACTGTAAGTTTTGATACTTTATTTACAGTATGTAAAATGTATTTGGTGTACTTTTAGTTAATAATATATGTACAATATATGAAATATATTTACTGTACTTTTTGATATTTTATGTACAGTATATAATATATATTTGGTGTACTTTTGATATTTTATGTAAATTATATAATATATAGTTGGTGTAGTTTTTGATATTTTACATAGAGTGTAATATATATTTACTGTCCTTTTTGATATTTTATTTAGAGTGTATAATATACATTTTGTGTAATTTTTGATATTTTATGTACAGTATATTAAATATAATTACTGAAGATTTTGATAGTTTATTTACAGTATATATAACACATATTTGGTGTACTTTTAGATATTTTATGTACAGTAGATAATATATACTTACTGTAATTTTTGATATTTTATTTACAGTATGTAAAATGTATTTGGTGTACTTTTAGTTAATATTATATGTACAATATATGAAATATATTTACTGTACTTTTTGATATTTTATGTACAGTATATAATATATATTTGGTGTACTTTTGATATTTTATGTAAATTATATAATATATATTTGGTGTAGTTTTTGGTATTTTACATAGAGTGTAATATATATTTACTGTCCTTTTTGATATTTTATTTAGAGTGTATAATATACATTTGGTGTAATTTTTGATATTTTATGTACAGTATATTAAATATAATTACTGAAGATTTTGATAGTTTATTTACAGTATATATAAAACATATTTGGTGTACTTTTTGATATTTTATGTACAGTAGATAATATATACTTACTGTAATTTTTGATATTTTATTTACAGTATGTAAAATGTATTTGGTGTACTTTTAGTTAATACTATATGTGCAGTATATGAAATATATTTACTGTACTTTTTGATATTTTATGTACAGTATATAATATATATTTGGTGTACTTTTGATATTTTATGTAAATTATGTAATATATATTTGGAGTAGTTTTTGATATTTTACATAGAGTGTAATATATATTTACTGTCCTTTTTGATATTTTATTTAGAGTGTATAATATACATTTGGTGTAATTTTTGATATTTTATGTACAGTATATTAAATATAATTACTGAAGATTTTGATAGTTTATTTACAGTATATATAAAACATATTTGGTGTACTTTTTGATATTTCATGTACAGTAGATAATATATACTTACAGTAATTTTTTATATTTTATTTACAGTATGTAAAATGTATTTGTTGCACTTTTAGTTAATATTATATGTACAATATATGAAATATATTTACTGTACTTTTTGATATTTTATGTACAGTATATCATATATATTTGGTGTCCTTTTGATATTTTATGTAAATTATATAATATATATTTGGTGTAGTTTTTGATATTTTGCATACGGTGTGTAATATATATTTACTGTCCTTTTTGATATTTTATTTAGAGTGTATAAAATACATTTGGTGTAATTACTGATATTTTATGAACAGTACATTAAATATAATTACTGAGGATATTGATAGTTTATTTACAGTATATATAACACATATTTGGTGTACTTTTTGATATTTTATGTACAGTAGATAATATATACTTACTGTAATTTTTGATATATTATTTACATTATGTAAAATGTATTTGTTGTACTTTTAGTTAATATTATATGTACAATATATGAAATATATTTACTGTACTTTTTGATATCTTGTGTACAGTATATAATATATATTTGGTGTACTTTTGATATTTTATGTAAATTATATAATATATAGTTGGTGTAGTTTTTGATATTTTACATAGAGTGTAATATATATTTACTGTCCTTTTATATATTTTATTTAGAATGTATAATATACGTTTTGTGTAATTTTTGATATTTTATGTACAGTATATTAAATATAATTACTGAAGATTTTGATAGTTTATTTACAGTATATATAACACATATTTGGTGTACTTTTTGATATTTTATGTACAGTAGATAATATATACTTACTGTAAGTTTTGATATTTTATTTAAAGTATGTAAAATGTATTTGGTGTACTTTTAGTTAATATTATATGTACAATATATGAAATATGTTTACTGTACTTTTTGATATTTTATGTACAGTATATAATATTTATTTGGTGTACTTTTGATATTTTATGTAAATTATATAATATATAGTTGGTGTAGCTTTGATATTTTACAAAGTGTATAATATATATTTACTGTCCTTTTTGATATTTTATTTAGAGTGTATAATATACATTTGGTGTAATTTTCGATATTTTATGTGCAGTATATTAAATATAATTACTGAAGATTTTGATAGTTTATTTACACTATATATAACACATATTTGGTGTACTTTTTGATATTTTATGTACAGTAGATAATATATACTTGTTGTAATTTTTGATATTTTATTTACAGTATGTAAAATGTATTTGTTGTACTTTTAGTTAATATTGTATGTACAATATATGAAATATAATTACTGTACTTTTTGTTATTTATGTACTGTATATAATATATATTTGGTGTACTTTTGATATTTTATGTAAATTATATAATATATAGTTGGTGTAGTTTTTGATGTTTTACATAGAGTGTAATATATATTTACTGTCCTTTTTGATATTTTATTTAGAGTGTATAATATACATTTGGTGTAATTTTTGATATTTTATGTACAGTATATTAAATATAATTACTGAAGATTTTGACAGTTTATTTACAGTATATATAACACATATTTGGTGTACTTTTTGATATTTTATGTACAGTAGATAATATATACTTACTGTAATTTTTGATATTTTATTTACAGTATGTAAAATGTATTTGTTGTACTTTTTGTTAATATTATATGTACAATATATGAAATATATTTACTGTACTATTTGATATTTTATGTACAGTATATAATATATATTTGGTGTACTTTTGATATTTTATGTAAATTATATAATATATAGTTGGTGTAGTTTTTGATATTTTACTTAGAGTGTAATATATATTTACTGTCCTTTTTGATATTTTATTTAGAGTGTATATTATACATTTGGTGTAATTTTTGATATTTTATGTACAGTATATTAAATATAATTACTGAAGATTTTGATAGTTTATTTACAGTATATACAACACATAATTCGTGTACTTTTTGATACTTTATGTACAGTAGATTATATATACTTACTGTAATTTTTGATATTTTATTTACAGTATGTAAAATGTATTTGGTGTACTTTTAGTTAACAATATATGTACAATATGTGAAATATATTTCCTGTACTTTTTGATATTTTATGTACAGTATATAATATATATTTGGTGTACTTTTGATATTTTATGTAAATTATATAATATATATTTGGTGTAGTTTTTGATATTTTACATAGAGTGTAATATATATTTACTGTCCTTTTTGATATTTTATTTAGAGTGTATAATATACATTTGGTGTAATTTTTGATATTTTATGTACAGTATATTCAAGATAATTACTGAAGATTTTGATAGTTTATTTACAGTATATATAACACATATTTGGTGTACTTTTTGATATTTTATGTACAGTAGATAATATATACTTACTGTAAGTTTTGATAGTTTATTTACAGTATGTAAAATGTATTTGTTGTACTTTTAGATAATACTATATGTACAATATATGAAATATATTTACTGTACTTTTTGATATTTTATGTACAGTATATAATATATATTTGGTGTACTTTTGATATTTTATGTAAATTATATAATATATAGTTGGTGTAGTATTTGATATTTTACATAGAGTGTAATATATATTTACTGTTCTTTTATATATTTTATTTAGAGTGTATAATATATGTTTTGTGTAATTTTTGATATTTTATGTACAGTATCTTAAATATAATTACTGAAGTGTTTGATAGTTTATTTACAGTATATATAACACATATTTGGTGTCCTTTTTGATATTTTATGTACAGTAGATAATATATACTTACTGTAAGTTTTGATACTTTATTTACAGTATGTAAAATGTATTTGGTGTACTTTTAGTTAATAATATATGTACAATATATGAAATATATTTACTGTACTTTTTGATATTTTATGTACAGTATATAATATATATTTGGTGTACTTTTGATATTTTATGTAAATTATATAATATATATTTGGTGTAGTATTTGATATTTTACATAGAGTGTAATATATATTTACTGTCCTTTTTGATATTTTATTTAGAGTGTATAATATACATTTGGTGTAATTTTTGATATTTTATGTACAGTATATGAAATATAATTACTGAAGGTTTTGATAGTTTATTTACAGTATATATAACACGAATTTGGTGTACTTTTTGATATTTTATGTACAGTAGATAATATATACTTACTGTAATTTTTGATATTTTATTTACAGTATGTAAAATGTATTTGTTGTTCTTTTAGTTAATATTATATGTACAATATATGAAATATATTTACTGTACTTTTTGATATTTTATGTACAGTATATCATATATATTTGGTGTACATTTGATATTTTATGTAAATTATATAATATATATTTGGTGTAGTTTTTGATATTTTACATAGAGTGTAATATATATTTACTGTCCTTTTTGATATTTTATTTAGAGTGTATAAAATACATTTGGTGTAATTACTGATATTTTATGAACAGTATATTAAATATAATTACTGAGGATTTTGGTAGTTTATTTACAGTATATATAACACATATTTGGTGTACTTTTTGATATTTTATGTACAGTAGATAATATATACTTACTGTAATTTTTGATATATTATTTACATTATGTAAAATGTATTTGTTGTACTTTTAGTTAATATTATATGTACAATATATGAAATATATTTACTGTACTTTTTGATATTTTGTGTACAGTATATAATATATATTTGGTGTACTTTTGATATTTTATGTAAATTATATAATATATAGTTGGTGTAGTTTTTGATATTTTACATAGAGTGTAATATATATTTACTGTCCTTTTATATATTTTATTTAGAGTGTATAATATACGTTTTGTGTAATTTTAGATATTTTATGTACAGTATATTAAATATAATTACTGAAGATTTTGATAGTTTATTTACAGTATATGTAACACATATTTGGTGTACTTTTTGATATTTTATGTACAGTAGATAATATATACTTACTGTAAGTTTTGATATTTTATTTAAAGTATGTAAAATGTATTTGGTGTACTTTTAGTTAATATTATATGTACAATATATGAAATATATTTACTGTACTTTTTGATATTTTATGTACAGTATATAATATTTATTTGGTGTACTTTTGATATTTTATGTAAATTATATAATATATAGTTGGTGTAGTTTTTGATATTTTACAAAGTGTGTAATATATATTTACTGTCCTTTTTGATATTTTATTTAGAGTGTATAATATACATTTGGTGTAATTTTCGATATTTTATGTGCAGTATATTAAATATAATTAATGAAGATTTTGATAGTTTATTTACACTATGTATAACACATATTTGGTGTACTTTTTGATATTTTATGTACAGTAGATAATATATACTTATTGTAATTTTTGATATTTTTTTTACAGTATGTAAAATGTATTTGTTGTACTTTTAGTTAATATTGTATGTACAATATATGAAATATAATTACTGTACTTTTTGATATTTATGTACAGTATATAATATATATTTGGTGTACTTTTGATATTTTATGTAAATTATATAATATATAGTTGGTGTAGTTTTTGATGTTTTACATAGAGTGTAATATATATTTACTGTCCTTTTTGATATTTTATTTAGAGTGTATAATATACATTTGGTGTAATTTTTGATATTTTATGTACAGTATATTCAATATAATTACTGAAGATTTTGACAGTTTATTTACAGTATATATAACACATATTTGGTGTACTTTTTGATATTTTATGTACAGTAGATAATATATACTTACTGTAATTTTTGATATTTTATTTACAGTATGTAAAATGTATTTGGTGTACTTTTAGTTAATATTATATGTACAATATATGAAATATATTTACTGTACTTTTTGATATTTTATGTACAGTATATAATATATATTTGGTGTACTTTTGATATTTTATGTAAATTATATAATATATAGTTGGTGTAGTTTTTGATATTTTACTTAGAGAGTAATATATATTTACTGTCCTTTTTGATATTTTATTTAGAGTGTATATTATACATTTGGTGTAATTTTTGATATTTTATGTACAGTATATTAAATATAATTACTGAAGGTTTTGATAGTTTATTTACAGTATATATAACACATAATTGGTGTACTTTTTGATACTTTATGTACAGTAGATTATATATACTTACTGTAATTTTTGATATTTTATTTACAGTATGTAAAATGTATTTGGTGTACTTTTAGTTAACAATATATGTACAATATGTGAAATATATTTCCTGTACTTTTTGATATTTTATGTACATTAT
Source organism: Pan paniscus (assembly GCF_029289425.2). Taxonomy (NCBI): domain Eukaryota; kingdom Metazoa; phylum Chordata; class Mammalia; order Primates; family Hominidae; genus Pan; species Pan paniscus. Next base: position 10,425,757 of record NC_073263.2, on the reverse strand, counting down.
ATAATATATATTTGGTGTACTTTTGATATTTTATGTAAATTATATAATATATATTTGGTGTAGTTTTTGATATTTTACATAGAGTGTAATATATATTTACTGTCCTTTTTGATATTTTATTTAGAGTGTATAATATACATTTTGTGAAATTTTTGATATTTTATGTACAGTATATTCAATATAATTACTGAAGATTTTGATAGTTTATTTACAGTATATATAACACATATTTGGTGTACTTTTTGATATTTTATGTACAGTAGATAATATATACTTACTGTAAGTTGTGATACTTTATTTACAGTATGTAAAATGTATTTGGTGTACTTTTAGTTAATACTATATGTACAATATACGAAATATATTTACTGTACTTTTTGATATTTTATGTACAGTATATAATATATATTTTGTGTACTTTTGATATTTTATGTAAATTATATAATATATAGTTGGTGTAGTTTTTGATATTTTACATAGAGTGTAATATATATTTACTGTCCTTTTTGATATTTTATTTAGAGTGTATAATATACATTTGGTGTAATTTTTGATATTTTATGTACAGTATATTAAATATAATTACTGAAAATTTTGATAGTTTATTTACAGTATATATAACACGAATTTGGTGTACTTTTTGATATTTTATGTACAGTAGATAATATATACTTACTGTAATTTTTGATATTTTATTTACAGTATGTAAAATGTATTTGTTGTACTTTTAGTTAATATTATATGTACAATATATGAAATATATTTACTGTACTTTTTGATATTTTATGTATAGTATATCATATATATTTGGTGTACTTTTGATATTTTATGTAAATTATATAATATATATTTTGTGTAGTTTTTGATATTTTACATAGAGTGTAATATATATTTACTGTCCTTTTTGATATTTTATTTAGAGTGTATAAAATACATTTGGTGTAATTACTGATATTTTATGAACAGTATATTAAATATAATTACTGAGGATTTTGATAGTTTATTTACAGTATATATAACACATATTTGGTGTACTTTTTGATATTTTATGTACAGTAGATAATATATACTTACTGTAATTTTTGATATATTATTTACATTATGTAAAATGTATTTGTTGTACTTTTAGTTAATATTATATGTACAATATATGAAATATATTTACTGTACTTTTTGATATTTTGTGTACAGTATATAATATATATTTGGTTTACTTTTGATATTTTATGTAAATTATATAATATATAGTTGGTGTAGTTTTTGATATTCTACATAGAGTGTAATATATATTTACTGTCCTTTTATATATTTTATTTAGAGTGTATAATATACGTTTTGTGTAATTTTTGATATTTTATGTACAGTATATTAAATATAATTACTGAAGATTTTGATAGTTTATTTACAGTATATATAACACATATTTGGTGTACTTTTTGATATTTTATGTACAGTAGATAATATATACTTACTGTAAGTTTTGATATTTTATTTAAAGTATGTAAAATGTATTTGGTGTACTTTTAGTTAATATTATATGTACAATATATGAAATATATTTACTGTACTTTTTGATATTTTATGTACAGTAAATAATATTTATTTGGTGAACTTTTGATATTTTATGTAAATTATATAATATATAGTTGGTGTAGTTTTTGATATTTTACAAAGTGTGTAATATATATTTACTGTCCTTTTTGATATTTTATTTTGTGTGTATAATATACATTTGGTGTAATTTTTGATATTTTATATACAGTATATTAAATATAATTACTGAAGATTTTGATAGTTTATTTGCAGTATATATAACGCATATTTGGTGTACTTTTTGATATTTTATGTACAGTAGATAATATATACTTACTGTAATTTTTGATATTTTATTTACAGTATGTAAAATATATTTGGAGTACTTTTAGTTAATACTTTATGTACAATATATGAAATATATTTACTGTAGTTTTTGATATTTTATGTACAGTATATAATATATATTTGGTGTACTTTTGATATTTTATGTAAATTATATAATATATAGTTGGTGTAGTTTTTGATATTTTACATAGGGTGTAATATATATTTACAGTCCTTTTTGATATATTATTTAGAGTGTATAAAATACATCTGATGTAATTACTGATATTTTATGAACAGTATATAAATATAATTACTGAAAATTTTGATAGTTTATTTACAGTATATATAACACATATTTGGTGTACTTTTTGATATTTTATGTACAGTAGATAATATATACTTACTGTAATTTTTGATATTTTATTTACAGTATGTAAAATGTATTTGGTGTACTTTTAGTTAATATTATATGTACAATATATGAAATATATTTACTGTACTTTTTGATATTTTATGTACAGTATATAATACATATTTGGTTTACTTTTGATATTTTATGTAAATTATATAATATATACTTGGTGTAGTTTTTGATATTTTACATAGAGTGTAATATATATTTACTGTCCTTTTTGATATTTTATTTAGAGTGTATAAAATACATTTGGTGTAATTACTGATATTTTATGAACAGTATATTAAATATAATTACTGAAGGTTTTGATAGTTTATTTACAGTATATATAACACATATTTGGTGTACTTTTTGATATTTTATGTACAGTAGATAATATATACTTACTGTAATTTTTGATATTTTATTTACCGTATGTAAAATGTATTTGGTGTACTTTTAGTTAATAATTTATGTACAATATATGAAATATATTTACTGTACTGTTTGATATTTTATGTACAGTATATAATATATATTTGGTGTACTTTTGATATTTTATGTAAATTATATAATATATAGTTGGTGTAGTTTTTGATATTTTACATAGAGTGTAATATATATTTACTGTCCTTTTTGATATTTTATTTAGAGTGTATAATATACATTTGGTGTAATTTTTGATATTTCATGTACAGTATATTAAATATAATTACTGAAGATTTTGATAGTTTATTTACAGTATATATAACACATAATTGGTGTACTTTTTGATATTTTATGTACAGTAGATTATATATACTTACTGTAATTTTTGATATTTTATTTACTGTATGTAAAATGTATTTGTTGTACTTTTAGTTAATATTGTATGTACAATATATGAAATATAATTACTGTACTTTTTGATATTTATGTACAGTATATAATATATATTTGGTGTACTTTTGATATTTTATGTAAATTATATAATATATAGTTGGTGTAGTTGTTGATGTTTTACATAGAGTGTAATATATATTTACTGTCCTTTTTGATATTTTATTTAGAGTGTATAATATACATTTGGTGTAATTTCTGATATTTTATGTACAGTATATTAAATATAATTACTGAAGATTTTGACAGTTTATTCACAGTATATATAACACATATTTGGTGTACTTTTTGATATTTTATGTACAGTAGATAATATATACTTACTGTAATTTTTGATATTTTATTTACAGTATGTAAAATGTATTTGTTGTACTTTTTGTTAATATTATATGTACAATATATGAAATATATTTACTGTCCTTTTTGATATTTTATTTAGAGTGTATAATATACATTTGGTGTAATTTTTGATATTTTATGTACAGTATATTCAATATAATTACTGAAGATTTTGATAGTTTATTTACAGTATATATAACACATATTTGGTGTACTTTTTGATATTTTATGTACAGTAGATAATATATACTTACTGTAAGTTTTGATACATTATTTACAGTATGTAAAATGTATTTGGTGTACTTTTAGTTAATACTATATGTACAATATATGAAATATATTTACTGTACTTTTTGATATTTTATGTACAGTATATAATATATATTTGGTGTACTTTTGATATTTTATGTAAATTATATAATATATAGTTGGTGTAGTTTTTGATATTTTACATAGAGTGTAATATATATTTACTGTCCTTTTATATATTTTATTTAGAGTGTATAATATATGTTTTGTGTAACTTTTGATATTTTATGTACAGTATATTAAATATAATTACTGAAGGGTTTGATAGTTTATTTACAGTATATATAACACATATTTGGTGTGCTTTTTGATATTTTATGTACAGTAGATAATATATACTTACTGTAAGTTTTGATACTTTATTTACAGTATGTAAAATGTATTTGGTGTACTTTTAGTTAATACTATATGTACAATATATGAAATATATTTACTGTACTTTTTGATATTTTATGTACAGTATATAATATATATTTGGTGTACTTTTGATATTTTATGTAAATTATATAATGTATATTTGGTGTAGTTTTTGATATTTTACATAGAGTGTAATATATATTTACTGTCCTTTTTGATATTTTATTTAGAGTGTATAATATACATTTGGTGTAATTTTTGATATTTTATGTACAGTATATTAAATATAATTACTGAAGATTTTGATAGTTTATTTACAGTATATATAACACGAATTTGGTGTACTTTTTGATATTTTATGTACAGTAGATAATATATACTTACTGTAATTTTTGATATTTTATTTACAGTATGTAAAATGTATTTGTTGTACTTTTAGTTAATATTATATGTACAATATATGAAATATATTTACTGTACTTTTTGATATTTTATGTACAATATATAATATATATTTGGTGTACTTTTGATATTTTATGTAAATTATATAATATATAGTTGGTGTAATTTTTGATATTTTACATAGGGTGTAATATATATTTACTGTCCTTTTTGATATATTATTTAGAGTGTATAAAATACATTTGGTGTAATTACTGACATTTTATGAACAGTATATTAAATATAATTACTGAAGATTTTGATAGTTTATTTACAGTATATATAACACATATTTGGTGTACTTTTTGATATTTTATGTACAGTAGATAATATATATTTACTGTAATTTTTGATATATTATTTACATTATGTAAAATATATTTGTTGTACTTTTAGTTAATATCATATGTACAATATATGATATATATTTACTGTACTTTTTGATATTTTATGTACAGTATATAATATATATTTGGTGTACTTTTGATATTTTATGTAAATTATATAATATATAGTTGGTGTAGTTTTTGATATTTTACTTAGAGTGTAATATATATTTACTGTCCTTTTTGATATTTTATTTAGAGTGTATATTATACATTTGGTGTAATTTTTGATATTTTATGTACAGTATATTAAATATAATTACTGAAGATTTTGATAGTTTATTTACAGTATATATAACACATAATTGGTGTACTTTTTGATATTTTATGTACAGTAGATTATATATACTTACTGTAATTTTTGATATTTTATTTACAGTATGTAAAATGTATTTGGTGTACTTTTAGTTAACAATATATGTACAATATGTGAAATATATTTCCTGTACTTTTTGATATTTTATGTACAGTATATAATATATATTTGGTGTACTTTTGATATTTTATGTAAATTATATAATATATATTTGGTGTAGTTTTTGATATTTTACATAGAGTGTAATATATATTTACTGTCCTTTTTGATATTTTATTTAGAGTGTATAATATACATTTGGTGTAATTTTTGATATTTTATGTACAGTATATTCAATATAATTACTGAAGATTTTGATAGTTTATTTACAGTATATATAACACATATTTGGTGTACTTTTTGATATTTTATGTACAGTAGATAATATATACTTACTGTAAGTTTTGATACTTTATTTACAGTATGTAAAATGTATTTGGTGTACTTTTAGTTAATACTATATGTACAATATATGAAATATATTTACTGTACTTTTTGATATTTTATGTACAGTATATAATATATATTTGGTGTACTTTTGATATTTTATGTGTATTTTGTAATATATATTTGGTGTAGTTTTTGATATTTTACATAGGGTGTGTAATATATATTTACTGTAATTTTTGATATATTATTTACAGTAAATAATATACATTTGGTGTAATTTTTGATATTTTATGTACAGTATAGTAAATATAATTAGTGTAGTTTTTGATTGTTTATTTACAGTATATATAACACATATTTGGTGTACTTTTTGGTATTTTATGTACAGTATGTAATATATATTTACTGTAATTTTTGATAATTTATTTACAGTATATAAAATGTATTTGGTGTACTTTTAGTTAATATTATATATACAATATATGAAATATATTTACTGTACTTTTTGATATTTCATGTTCAGTATATAAGGTATATTTTGTGTCCTTTTGATATATTATGTAAATTATATAATATATATATGGTGTAGTTTCTGATATTTTACATAGGGTGTGTAATATATATTTACTGTATTTTGATATTTTATTTACAGTAAATAATATATATTTGGTGTAATTTTTGATATTTTATGTACAGTATATTAAATATAATTAGTGTAGTTTTGATAGTTTATTTACAGTATATATAACACATATTTGGTGTTCTTTTTCATACTTTATATACAGTATGTAATATATATTTACTGTACTATTTGATATTTTATTTACAGTATATAAAATGTATTCGGTGTACTTTTAGTTAATATTATATGTACAATATATGAAATATATTTACTGTACATTTTGATATTTTATATACAGTATATATGATATATTTGGTGTCCTTTTGATATTTTATGTAAATTATATAATATATATTTGGTGTAGATTGTGATATTTTACATAGGGTTTGTAAGATATATTTACTGTTCTTTTTGATATTTTATTTACAGTAAATAACGTACATTTGGTGTAATTTTTGATATTTCATGTACAGTATATTTAATATAATTACTGGAGTTTTTGATAGTTTATTTACAGTATATATAACACATATTTGGTGTACTTTTTGATATTTTATGTACAGAATGTAATATATATTTACTGTACTTCTTGATATTTTATTTACAGTATATAAAATGTATTTGGTGTACTTTTAGTTAATATTATATGTACAATATATGAAATATTTTTACTGTACATTTTGATATTTTATGTTCAGTATATAAGGTATATTTGGTGTCCTTTTGATATTTTATGTAAATTATATAATATATATTTGGTGTAGTTTGTGATATTTTACATAGGGTGTGTAATATATATTTACTGTACTATTTGGTATTTTATTTACAGTAAATAATATACATTTGGTGTAATTTTTGATATTTTATGTACAGTATATTAAATATAATTACTGTAGTTTTTGATAGTTTATTTACAGTATATATAACACATATTTGGTGTACATTTTGATATTTTATGTACAGTATGTAATATATATTTACTGTAATTTTTGATAATTTATTTACAGTATATAAAATGTATTTGGTGTACTTTTAGTCAATATTATATATACAATATATGAAATATATTTACTGTACTTTTTGATATTTTATGTACAGTATAGAAGATATATTTGGTGTCCTTTTGATATTTTATGTAAAGTATATAATATATATTTGGTGTAGTTTGTGATATTTTACATAGGGTGTGTAATGTATATTTACTGTACTTTTTGATATTTTATTTACAGTATATAATATACATTTGGTGTAATACTTGATATTTTATGTACAGTATATTAAATATAATTACTGTAGTTTTTGATAGTTTATTTACAGTATATATAACACATATTTGGTGTACTTTTTGATATTTTATGTACAGTATGTAATATATATTTACTGTAATTTTTGACAATTTATTTACAGTATACAAAATGTATTTGGTGTACTTTTAGTTAATATTATATGTACAATATACGAAATATATTTACTGTACTTTTTGATATTTTATGTACAGTATAGAAGATATATTTGGTGTCCTTTTGATATTTTATGTAAATTATATAGTATATATTTGGTGTAGATTGTGATAATTTACATATGGTGTGCAATATAAATTTACTGTACTTTTTGATATTTTATTTACAGTAAATAATATACATTTGGTGTAATTTTTGACATTTTATGTACAGTATATTAAATATAATTACTGTAGTATTTTATAGTTTATTTACAGTATATATAACACATATTTCGTGAACTTTTTGATATTTTATGTACAGTATGTAATATATATTTACTGTACTTTTTGATATTTTATTTACAGTATATAAAATGTATTTGGTGTACTTTTAGTTAATATTATATGTGCAATATATGAAATATATTTACTGTACATTTTGATATTTTATGTACAGTATAGAAGATATATTTGGTGTACTTTTGATATTTTATGTAAATTATATAATATATATTTGGTGTAGTTTTTTATATTTTACATAGAGTGTAATATATATTTACTGTCCTTTTTGATATTTTATTAAGAGTGTATAATATACATTTGGTGTAATTTTTGATATTTTATGTACAGTATATTAAATATAATTACTGTAGTATTTTATAGTTTATTTACAGTATATATAACACATATTTGGTGAACTTTTTGATATTTTATGTACAGTATGTAATATATATTTACTGTACTTTTTGATATTTTATTTACCGTATATAAAATGTATTTCGTGCACTTTTAGTTAATATTATGTGTGCAATATATGAAATATATTTACTGTACCATTTGATATTTTATTTAGAGTGTATAATACACATTTTGTGTAATTTTTGATATTTTATGTACAGTATATTAAATATAATTACTGAAGATTTTGATAGTTTATTTACAGTATATATAACTCATGTTTGGTGTACTTTTTGATATTTTATGTACAGTAGATAATATGTACTTACTGTAATTTTTGATATTTTATTTACAGTATGTAAAATGTATTTGGTGTACTTTTAGTTAATATTTTATGTACAATATATGAAATATATTTACTGTACTTTTTGATATTTTATGTACAGTATATAATATATATTTGGTGTACTTCTGATATTTTATGTAAATTATATAATATATATTTGGTGTAGTTTTTGATATTTTACATAGAGTGTAATATATATTTACTGTCATTTTTGATATTTTATTTAGAGTGTATAATATACATTTGGTGTAATTTTTGATATTTTATGTACAGTATATTAAATATAATTACTGAAGATTTTGATAGTTTATTTACAGTATATATAACACATATTTGGTGTACTTTTTGATATTTTATGTGCAGTAGATAATATATACTTACTGTAATTTATTATGTATTATTTACACTATGTAAAATGTATTTGGTGTAGTTTTAGTTAATATTATATGTACAGTATAGGAAATATATTTACTATACTTTTTGATATTTTATGTACAGTATATAATATATATTTGGTGTACTTTTGATATTTTATGTAAATTATATAATATATATTTGGTGTAGTTTTTGATATTTTATGTAGAGTGTAATATATATTTACTGTCCTTTTTGATATTTTATTTACAGTAAATAATATACATTTGGTGTAATTTTTGATATTTTATGTACAGTATATTAAATATAATTACTGTAGTATTTTATAGTTTATTTACAGTATATATAACACATATTTGGTGAACTTTTTGATATTTTATGTACAGTATGTAATATATATTAACTGTACTTTTTGATATTTTATTTACCGTATATAAATTGTATTTGGTGTACTTTTAGTTAATATTATATGTGCAATATATGAAATATATTTACTGTACATTTTGATATTTTATGTACAGTATAGAAGATATATTTGGTGTACTTTTGATATTTTATGTAAATTATATAATATATATTTGGTGTAGATTGTGATATTTTACATAGGGTGTGTAAGATATATTTACTGTTCTTTTTGATATTTTATTTACAGTAAATAACGTACATTTGGTGTAATTTTTGATATTTCATGTACAGTATATTTAATATAATTACTGGAGTTTTGATAGTTTATTTACAGTATATATAACACATATTTGGTGTACTTTTTGATATTTTATATACAGAATGTAATATATATTTACTGTACTTCTTGATATTTTATTTACAGTATATAAAATGTATTTGGTGTAATTTTAGTTAATATTATATGTACAATATATGAAATATTTTTACTGTACATTTTGATATTTTATGTTCAGTATATTAGGTATATTTGGTGTCCTTTTGATATTTTATATAAATTATATAATATATATTTGGTGTAGTTTGTGATATTTTACATAGGGTGTGTAATATATATTTACTGTACTATTTGGTATTTTATTTACAGTAAATAATATACATTTGGTGTAATTTTTGATATTTTATGTACAGTATATTAAATATAATTACTGTAGTTTTTGATAGTTTATTTACAGTATATATAACACATATTTGGTGTACATTTTGATATTTTATGTACAGTATGTAATATATATTTACTGTAATTTTTGATAATTTATTTACAGTATATAAAATGTATTTGGTGTACTTTTAGTTAATATTATATATACAATATATGAAATATATTTACTGTACTTTTTGATATTTTATGTACAGTATAGAAGATATATTTGGTGTCCTTTTGATATTTTATGTAAATTATATAATATATATTTGGTGTAGTTTGTGATATTTTACATAGGGTGTGTAATGTATATTTACTGTACTTTTTGATATTTTATTTACAGTATATAGTATACATTTGGTGTAATATTTGATATTTTATGTACAGTATAATAAATATAATTACTGTAGTTTTTGATAGTTTATTTACAGTATATATAACACATATTTGGTGTACTTTTTGATATTTTATGTACACTATGTAATATATATTTACTGTAATTTTTGATAATTTATTTACAGTATACAAAATGTATTTGGTGTACTTTTAGTTAACATTATATGTACAATATATGAAATATATTTACTGTAATTTTTGATATTTTATGTACAGTATAGAAGATATATTTGGTGTCCTTTTGATAATTTATGTAAATTATATAGTATATATTTGGTGTAGATTGTGATATTTTACATATGGTGTGCAATATATATTTACTGTACTCTTTGATATTTTATTTACAGTAAATAATATACATTTGGTTTAATTTTTGATATTTTATGTACAGTATATTAAATATAATTACTGTAGTATTTTATAGTTTATTTACAGTATATATAACACATATTTGGTGAACTTTTTGATATTTTATGTACAGTATGTAATATATATTTACTGTATTTTTGATATTTTATTTACAGTATATAAAATGTATTTGGTGTACTTTTAGTTAATATTATATGTGCAATATATGAAATATATTTACTGTACATTTTGATATTTTATGTACAGTATAGAAGATATATTTGGTGTACTTTTGATATTTTATGTAAATTATATAATATATATGGTGTAGTTTTTGATATTTTACATAGAGTGTAATATATATTTACTGTCATTTTTGATATTTTATTAAGAGTGTATAATATACATTTGGTGTAATTTTTGATATTTTATGAACAGTATATTAAATATAATTACTGTAGTATTTTATAGTTTATTTACAGTATATATAATACATATTAGGTGAACTTTTTGATATTTTATGTACAGTATGTAATATATATTTACTGTACTTTTTGATATTTTATTTACCGTATATAAAATGTATTTGGTGTACTTTTAGGTAATATTATATGTGCAATATATGAAATATATTTACTGTACATTTTGATATTTTATGTACAGTATAGAAGATATATTTGGTGTACTTTTGATATTTTATGTAAATTATATAATATATATTTGGTGTAGTTTTTGATATTTTACATAGAGTGTAATATATATTTACTGTCCTTTTTGATATTTTATTTAGAGCGTATAAAATACATTTGGTGTAATTACTGATATTTTATGAACAGTATATTAAATATAATTACTGAAGATTTTGATAGTTTATTTACAGTATATATAACACATATTTGGTGTAGTTTTTGATATTTTATGTACTGTAGATAATATATACTTACTGTAATTTTTGATATTTTATTTACAGTATGGAAAATGTATTTATTGTACTTTTAGTTAATATTATATGTACAATATATGAAATATATTTACTTTACTTTTTGATATTTTATGTACAGTATATAATATATATTTGGTGTACCTTTGATATTTTATGTAAATTATATAATATATATTTGGTGTAGTTTTTGATATTTTACATAGAGTGTAATATATATTTACTGTCTTTTTGGTACTTTATTTGGAGTGTATAATATACATTTGGTGTAATTTTGATATTTTATGTACAGTATATTAAAGATAATTACTGAAGATTTTGATAGTTTACAGTATATATAACACATGTTTGGTGTAATTTTTTATATTTTATGTACAGTAGATAATATATACTTACTGTAATATTTGATATTTTATTTACTGTATGTAAAATGTATTTGGTGTACTTTTAGTTAATATTATATGTACAATATATGAAATATATTTACTGTACTTTTTGATATTTTATGTACAGTATATAATATATATTTGGTGTACTTTTGATATTTTATGTAAATTATATAATATATATTTGGTGTAGTTTTTGATATTTTACATAGAGTGTAATATATATTTACTGTCCTTTTTGATATTTTATTTAGAGTGTATAATATACATTTGGTGTAATTTTTGATATTTTATGTACAGTATATTAAATATAATTACTGAAGATTTTGATAGTTTATTTACAGTATATATAACACATATTTGGTGTACTTTTTGATATTTTATGTACAGTAGATAATATATACTTACTGTAATTTTTGATATTTTATTTACAGTATGTAAAATGTATTTGGTGTACTTTTAGTTAATATTATATGTACTATATATGAAATATATTTACTGTACTTTTTGATATTTTATGTACAGTATATAATATATATTTGGTGTACTTTTGATATTTTATGTAAATTATATAATATATATTTGGTGTAGTTTTTGATACTTTACATAGAGTGTAATATATATTTACTGTCCTTTTTGATATTTTATTTAGAGTGTATAATATACATTTGGTGTAATTTTTGATATTTTATGTACAGTATATTAAATATAATTACTGAAGATTTTGATAGTTTATTTACAGTATATATAACACATATTTGGTGTACTTTTTGATATTTTATGTACAGTAGATAATATATACTTACTGTAATTTTTGATATTTTATTTACAGTATGTAAAATGTATTTGGTGTACTTTTAGTTAATATTATATGTACAATATATGAAATATATTTACTGTACTTTTTGATATTTTGTGTACAGTATATAATATATATTTGGTGTACTTTTGATATTTTATGTAAATTATAAAATATATAGTTGGTGTAGTTTTTGATATTTTACATAGAGTGTAATATATATTTACTGTCCTTTTATATATTTTATTTAGAGTGTATAACATACGTTTTGTGTAATTTTTGATATTTTATGTACAGTATATTAAATATAATTACTGAAGATTTTGACAGTTTATTTAAAGTATATATAACACATATTTGGTGTACTTTTTGATATTTTATGTACAGTAGATAATATATACTTACTGTAAGTTTTGATATTTTATTTACAGTATGTAAAATGTATTTGGTGTACTTTTAGTTAATATTATATGTACAATATATGAAATATATTTACTGTACTTTTTGATATTTTATGTACAGTATATAATATATATTTGGTGTACTTTTGATATTTTATGTAAATTATATAATATATATTTGGTGTAGTTTTTGATATTTTACATAGAGTGTAATATATATTTACTGTCCTTTTTGATATTTTATTTAGAGTGTATAATATACATTTGGTGTAATTTTTGATATTTTATGTACAGTATATTAAATATAATTACTGAAGATTTTGATAGTTTATTTACAGTATATATAACACATATTTGGTGTACATTTTGATATTTTATGTACAGTAGATAATATATACTTACTGTAATTTTGGATATTTTATTTACAGTATGTAAAATGTATTTGGTGTACTTTTAGTTAATATTATATGTACAATATATGAAATATATTTACTGTACTTTTTGATATTTTATGTACATTATATAATATATATTTGGTGTACTTTTGATATTTTATTAAAATTATATAATATATATTTGCTGTAGCTTTTGATATTTTACATAGGGTGTAATATATATTTACTGTCCTTTTTGATATTTTATTTAGAGTGTATAATATACATTTGGTATAATTTTGATATTTTATGAACAGTATATTAAATATAATTACTGAAGATTTTGATAGTTTATTTACAGTATATATAACACATATTTGGTGTACTTTTTGATATTTTATGTACAGAATGTAATATATATTTACTGTACTTTTGATATTTTATTTACAATATATAAAATGTATTTGGTGTACTTTTAGTTAATATTATATGTACAATATATGAAATATATTTACTGTACATTTTGATATTTTATGTACAGTATATAAGATATATTTGGTGTCCTTTTGATATTTTATGTAAATTATATAATATATATTTGTTGTAGATTGTGATATTTTACATATGGTATGTAATATATATTTACTGTAGCTTTTGATATTTTATTTACACTATATAAAATGTATTTGGTGTACTTTTAGTTAATATTATATGTACAATATATGAAATATATTTACTGTACATTTTGATATTTTTTGTACGGTATAGAAGATATATTTGGTGTCCTTTTGATATTTTATGTAAATTATATAATATATATTTGGTGTAGTTTTTGATATTTTACATAGGGTGTGTCATATATATTTACTGTACTTTTTGATATTTTATTTACGGTATATAATATACATTTGGTGTAATTTTTGATATTTTATGTACAGTATATTATATATAATTACTGTAGATTTGATAGTTTATTTACAGTATATATAACACGTATTTGGTGTACTTTTTGATATTTTATGTACAGTATGTAATATATATTTACTGTACTTTTTGATATTTTATTTACAGTATATGAAATGTATTTGGTGTACTTTTAGTTAATATTATATGTACAATTTATGAAATATATTTACTGTACTTTTTGATATTTTATGTACAGTATATAATATATAGTTGGTGTCCTTTTGATATTTTATGTGAGTTTTATAATAGATATTTTGTGTTGTTTTTGATATTTTACATAGGGTGTGTAATATATATTTACTGTAATTTTTGATATTTTATTTACTGTAAATAATATACATTTGCTGTAATTTTTGATATTTTATGTACAGTATATTAAATATAATTACTGTAGTTTTTGATAGTTTATTTACAGTGTATATAACACATATTTGGTGTACTTTTTGAAATTTTATGTACAGTATGTAATATATATTTACTGTAATTTTTGATAATTTATTTACAGTATATAAAATGTATTTGGTGTACTTTTAGTTAATATTATATATACAATATATGAAATATATTTACTGTACATTTTGATATTTTATGTAAAATATAGAAGATATATTTGGTGTCCTTTTGATATTTTATGTAAATTAAATAATATATATTTGGTGTAGTGTGTGATATTTTACATAGGGTGTGTAATATATATTTACTGTACTTTTTGATACTTTATTTACAGTATATAATATACATTTGGTGTAATTTTTGATATTTTATGTACAGTATATTAAATATATTTAGTGTAGTTTTTGATAGTTTATTTACAGTATATATTACACATATTTGGTGTTCCTTTTTGATATTTTATGTACAGTATGTAATATATATTTACTGTACTTTTTGATATTTTATGTACGTTATATTAAATATATTTAGTGTAGTTTTTGATAGTTTATTTACAGTATATATTACACATATTTGGTGTTCCTTTTTGATATTTTATGTACAGTATGTAATATATATTTACTGTAGTTTTTGATATTTTATTTACAGTATGTAAAATGTATTTGGTGTACTTTTAGTTAATATTATATGTACAATATATGAAATATATTTACTGTACATTTTGATATTTTATGTACTCTATATAAGATATATTTGGTGTCCTTTTGATATTTTATGTAAATTATATAATATATATTTGGTGCAGATTGTGATATTTTACATAGGGTGTGTAAGATATATTTAGTGTACTTTTTGATATTTTATTTACAGTAAATAATATACATTTGGTGTAATTTTTGATATTTTATGTACAGTATATTTAATATAATTACTGCACTTTTTGATAGTTTATCTACAGTATATATAACACATATTTGGTGTACTTTTTGATATTTTATGTACAGAATGTAATATATATTTACTGTACTTTTTGATATTTTATTTACAGTATATAAAATGTATTTGGTGTACTTTTAGTTAATATTATATGTACAATATATGAAATATATTTACTATACATTTTGATATTTTATGTTCAGTATATAAGGTATATTTGGTGTCCTTTTGATATTTTATGTAAATTATATAATATATATTTGGTGTAGTTTGTGATATTTTACATAGGGTGTGTAATATATATTTACTGTACTTTTTGGTATTTTCTTTACAGTAAATAATATATATTTGGTGTAATATTTGGTATTTTATGAACAGTATATTAAATATAATTAGTGTAGTTTTGATACTTTATTTACAGTATATATAACACATATTTGGTGTACTTTTTGATATTTTATGTACAGTATGTAATATATATTCACTGTAATTTTTGATATTTTATTTACAGTATATAAAATGTATTTGGTGTACTTTTAGTTAATATTACATTTACAATATATGAAATATATTTACTGTACATTTTGATATTTTATGTACAGTATATAAGATATATTTGGTGTCCTTTTGATATTTTATGTAAATTATATAATATATATTTGGTGTAGATTGTGATATATTACATACGGTGTGTAATATATATTTACTGTAATTTTTGATATTTTACTTAGAGTAAATAATATACATTTGGTGTAATTTTTGATATTTTATGTACAGTATATTAAATATAATTAATGTAGTTTTTGATAGTTTATTTACAGTATATATAACACATATTTGGTGTACTTTTTGATATTTTATGTACAGTATGTAATACATATTTACTGTAATTATTGATATTTTATTTACAGTATATAAAATGTATTTGGTGTTCTTTTAGTTAATATTATATGTACAATATAAGAAATATATTTACTGTACAATTTGATATTTTATGTACAGTACATAAGATATATTTGGTGTCCTTTTGATATTTTATGTAAATTATATAATATATATTTGGTGTAGTTTTTCATATTTTACATAGGGTGTGTCATATATATTTACTGTACTTTTTGATATTTTATTTACATTATATAATATGTATTTGGTGTAATTTTTGATATTTTATGTACAGTATATTATATAAAATTACTGTAGTTTTGATAGTTTATTTATAGTATATATAACGCATATCTGGTGTACTTTTTGATATTTTATGTACAGTATGTAATATAGATTTACTGTACTTTTTGATATTTTATTTACAGTACATAAAATGTATTTGGTGTACTTTTAGTTAATATTATATGTACAATATATGAAATATATTTACTGTACATTTTGATATTGTTTGTACAGTATAGAAGTTATATTTGGTGTGCTTTTCATATTTTATGTAAATTATATAATATATATTTGGTGTAGTTTTTGATATTTTACATAGGGTGTGTAATATATATTTACTGTACTTTTTGATATTTTATTTACAGTATAAAATATACATTTGGTGTATTTTTTGGTATTTTATGTACAGTATATTAAATATAATTCCTGTAGTTTTTGATAGTTTATTTACAGTATATATAACACATATTTGGTTTACTTTTTGATATTTTATGTACAGTATGTAATATAAATTTACTGTAATTTTTGATAATTTATATACAGTATATAAAATGTATTTGGTGTACTTTTAGTTAATATTATATATACAATATATGAAATATATTTACTATACTTTTTGATATATTGTGTACAGTATAGAAGATATATTTGGAGTTCTTTGGATATTTTATGTAAATTATATAATATATATTTGGTGTAGTTTTTGATATTTTACATAGGGTGTGTCATATACATTTACTGTACTTTTTGATATTTTATTTACACTATATAATATACATTTGGTGTAATTTTTGATATTTTATGTACAGTATATTATATATAATTAGTGGAGTTTTGATAGTTTATTTATAGTATATATAACACATATTTGGTGTACTTTTTGATATTTTATGTACTGTATGTAATATATATTTACTGTGCTTTTGATATTTCATTTACAGTATATAAAATGTATTTGGTGTACTTTTAGTTAATATTATATGTACAATATATGAAATATATTTACTGTACTTTTTGATATTTTATGTACAGTATATAAGATATATTTGGTGTCCTTTTGATATTTTATGTAAATTATATAATATATATTTGGTGTAGATTGTGATATTTTACATATGGTGTGTAATATATATTTACCGTACATTTTGATATTTTATTTACACTATATAAAATGTATTTGGTGTACTTTTAGATAATATTATATGTACAATATATGAAATATATTTACTGTACATTTGATAATTTATGTACAGTATATAAGATATATTTGGTGTCCTTTTGATATTTTATGTGAATTTTATAATATATATTTGGTGTAGTTTTTGATATTTTACATAGGGTGTGTAATATATATTTACTGTAATTTTTGATATTTTATTTACAGTAAATAATATACATTTGGTGTAATTTGTGATATTTTATGTACAGTATATTATATATAATTACTGTAGTTTTTGATTGTTAATTTACAGTATATATAACACATATTTGGTGTACTTTTTGATATTTTATGTACAGTATGTAATATATATTTACTGTAATTTTTGATAATTTATTTACAGTATATAAAATGTATTTGGTGTACTTTTAGTTAATATTATATATACAATATATGAAATATATTTACTGTACTATTTGATATTTCATGTTCAGTATATAAGGTATATTTGGTGTCCTTTTGATATATTATGTAAATTATATAATATATATATGGTGTAGTTTCTGATATTTTACATAGGGTGCGTGATATATTTTTACTGTACTTTTTGATATTTTATTTACAGTTAATAATATATATTTGGTGTAATTTTTGATATTTTATGTACAGTATATTAAATATAATTAGTGTAGTTTTGATAGTTTATTTAGAGTATATATAACACATATTTGATGTACTTTTTCAAATTTTATGTACAGTATGTAATATATATTTACTGTACTATTTGATATTTTATTTACAGTATATAAAATGTATTTGGTGTACTTTTAGTTAATATGATATATACAATATATAAAATATATTTACTGTATATTTTGCTATTTTATGTACAGTATATATGAGATATTTGGTGTCCTTTTGATATTTTATGTAAATTATAAAATATATATTTGGTGTAGATTGTGATATTTTACATAGGGTGTGTAAGATATATTTACTGTTCTTTTTGATATTTTATTTACAGTAAATAACGTACATTTGGTGTAATTTTTGATATTTCATGTAGAGTATATTTAATATAATTACTGCAGTTTTTGATAGTTTATTTACAGTATATATAACACATATTTGGTGTACTTTTTGATATTTTATGTAAAGAATGTAATATATATTTACTGTACTATTTGATATTTTATTTACACTATATAAAATGTATTTGGTGTACTTTTAGTTAATATTATATGTACAATATATGAAATATATTTACTGTACATTTTGATATTTTATGTTCAGTATATAAGGTATATTTGGTGTCCTTTTGATATTTTATGTAAATTATATAATATATATTTGGTGTAGTTTGTGATATTTTACATAGGGTGTGTAATATATATTTACTGTACTATTTGGTATTTTATTTACAGTAAATAATATACATTTGGTGTAATTTTTGATATTTTATGTACAGTATATTAAATATAATTACTGTAGTTTTTGATAGTTTATTTACTGTATATTTAACACATATTTGGTGCACTTTTTGATATATTATGTACAGTATGTAATATAAATTTACTGTAATTTTTCATAATTTATTTACAGTATATAAAATGTATTTGGTGTACTTTTAGTTAATATTATATATAAAATATATGAAATACATTTACTATACTTTTTGATATTTTTTGTAAAGTATAGAAGATATATTTGGTGTTCTTTTGATATTTTATGTAAATTATATAATATATATTTGGTGTAGTTTTTGATATTTTACATAGGGTGTGTCATATACATTTACTGTATTTTTGATATTTTATTTACAGTATATAATATATATTTGGTGTAATTTTTGATACTTTATGTACAGTATATTATATATAATTAGTGTAGTTTTGATAGTTTATTTATAGTATATATAACACATATTTGGTGTACTTTTTGATATTTTATGTACAGTATGTAATATATATTTACTGTACTTTTTGATATTTTATTTACAGTA
The DNA here is from genome assembly GCF_029289425.2 of Pan paniscus. NCBI lineage: Eukaryota > Metazoa > Chordata > Mammalia > Primates > Hominidae > Pan > Pan paniscus. Next base: position 10,405,207 of record NC_073263.2, on the reverse strand, counting down.
TATAAAATGTATTTGGTGTACTTTTAGTTAATATTATATGTACAATATATGAAATATATTTACTGTACATTTTGATATTTCATGTTCAGTATATAAGGTATATTTGGTGTCCTTTTGAAATTTTATGTAAATTATATAATATATATTTGGTGTAGTTTGTGATATTTTACATAGGGTGTGTAATATATATTTACTGTACTTTTTGGTGTTTTCTTTACAGTAAATAATATATATTTGGTGTAATTTTTGATATTTTATGTACAGTATATTAAATATAATTAGTGTAGTTTTGATAGTTTATTTACAGTATATATAACACATATTTGGTATAATTTTGATATTTTATGTACAGTATGTAATATATATTCACTGTAATTTTTGATATTTTATTTACACTATATAAAATGTATTTGGTGTACTTTTAGTTAATATTATATGTACAATATATGAAATATATTTACTGTACTTTTTGATATTTTATGTACAGTATATAAGGTATATTTGGTGTCCTTTGGTATTTTATGTAAATTATATAATATATATTTGTTGTAGATTGTGATATTTTACATATGGTGTGAAATATATATTTACTGTACTTTTTGATATTTTATTTACAGTATATAAAATGTATTTGGTGTACTTTTAGTTAATCTTATTTGTACAATATATGAAATGTATTTACAGTACTTTTTGATATTTTATGTACAGAATAGAAGATATATTTTGTGTCATTTTGATATTTTATGTAAATTATATAATATATATTTGGTGTAGATTGTGATATTTTACATACGGTGTGTAATATATATTTACTGTATTTTTTGATATTTTATTTACAGTAAATAATATACATTTGGTGTAATTTTTGATATTTTATGTACATTATATTAAATATAACTACTGTAGTTTTTGATAGTTTATTTACAGTATATATAACACATATTTGGTGTAATTTTTGATATTTCATGTACAGTATGTAATACGTATTTACTGTAATTTTGATATATTATTTACAGTATAAAAAAAGTATTTGGTGTACTTTCAGTTAATATTATATGTACAATATATGAAATATATTTACTATACATTTTGATATTTTATGTACGGTACATAAGATATATTTGGTGTCGTTTTGATATTTTATGTAAATTATATAATATATATTTGGTGTAGTTTGTGATATTTTACATAGGGTGAGTCATATATATTTACTGTACTTTTTGATATTTTATTTACAGTATATAATATACATTTCGTGTAATTTTTGATATTTTATTACAGTATATTATATATAAGTACTGTAGTTTTGATAGTTTATTTGTAGTAAATATAACACATATTTGGTGTACTATTTGATATTTTATGTACAGTATGTAATATATATTTACTGTAATTTTTGATAATTTATTTACAGTATATAAAATGTATTTGGTGTACTTTTAGTTAATATTATATGTACAACATACGAAATATATTTACTGTAAGTTTTGATAATTTATGTACAGTATATAAGATATATTTGGTGTCCTTTTGAAATTTTATGTAAATTATATAATATATATTTTGTGTAGATTGTGATATTTTACCTAGGGTGTGTAAGATATATTTACTGTACTTTTTGATATTTTATTTACTGTAAATAATATAAATTTGGTGTAATTTTTGATATTTTATGTACAGTATATTAAATATAATTACTGCAGTTTTGATAGTTTATTTACAGTATATATAACACATATTTGGTGTACTTTTTGATATTTTATGTACAGAATGTAATATATATTTACTGTACTTTTTGATATTTTATTTACAGTATATAAAATGTATTTGGTGTACTTTTAGTTAATATTATATGTACAATATATGAAATATATTTACTGTACATTTTGATATTTCATGTTCAGTATATAAGGTATATTTGGTGTCCTTTTGATATTTTATGTAAATTATATAATATATATTTGGTGTAGTTTGTGATATTTTACATAGGGTGTGTAATATATATTTACTGTACTTTTTGGTGTTTTCTTTACACTAAATAATATATATTTGGTGTAATTTTTGATATTTTATGTACAGTATATTAAATATAATTAGTGTAGTTTTGATAGTTTATTTACAGTATATATAACACATATTTGGTATAATTTTGATATTTTATGTACAGTATGTAATATATATTCACTGTAATTTTTGATATTTTATTTACACTATACAAAATGTATTTGGTGTACTTTTAGTTAATATTATATGTACAATATATGAAATATATTTACTGTACTTTTTGGTATTTTATGTACAGTATATAAGATATATTTGGTGTCCTTTTGATAATTTATGTAAATTATATAATATATATTTGGTGTAGATTGAGATATTTTACATAGGGTGTGTAATATATATTTACTGTACTTTTTGATATTTTATTTACAGTAAATAATATACATTTGGAGTAATTTTTGATATTTTATGTACAGTATATTAAATATAATTAGTGTAGTTTTGATAGTTTATTTACAGTATATATAACACATATTTGGTGTACTTTTTCAAATTTTATATACAGTATGTAATATATATTTACTGTACTATTTGATATTTTATTTACAGTATATAAAATGTATTCGGTGTGCTTTTAGTTAATATTATATGTACAATATATGAAATACATTTACTGTACATTTTGATATTTTATGTACAGTATATATGATATATTTGGTGTCCTTTTGATATTTTATATAAATTATATAATATATATTTGGTGTAGTTTGTGATATTTTACATAGGGTGTGTCATATATATTTACTGTACTTTTTGATATTTTATTTACATTATATAATATACATTTGGTGTAATTTTTGATATTTTATGTACAGTATATTATATATAATTACTGTAGTTTTGATAGTTTATTTACAGTATATATAACACATATTTGGTGTACTATTTGATATTTTATGTACAGTATGTAATATATATTTACTGTAATATTTGATAATTTATTTACAGTATATAAAATGTATTTGGTGTACTTTTAGTTAATATTATATATACATTATAAGAAATATATTTAGTGTACATTTTGATATTTTTTGTACTGTATAGAAGATATATTTGGTGTCCTTTTGATATTTTATGTAAATTATATAATATATATTTGGTGTACTTTTTGATATTTTATGTACACTATGTAATATATATTTACTGTACTTTTCGATATTTTATTTACAGTATATAAAATATATTTGGTGTCCTTTTAGTTAATATTATATGTACAATATTTGAAATATATTTACTGTACTTTTTGATATTTTATGTACAGTATATAATATATATTTGGTGTCCTTTTGATATTTTATGTGAATTTTGTAATATATATTTGGTGTAGTTTTTGATATTTTACATAGGGTGTGTAATATATATTTACTGTAATTTTTGATATATTATTTACAGTAAATAATATACATTTGGTGTAATTTTTGATATTTTATGTACAGTATATTAAATATAATTACTGTAGTTTTTGATTGTTTATTTACAGTATATATAACACATATTTGGTGTACCTTTTGATATTTTATGTACAGTATGTAATATATATTTACTGTAATTTTTGATAATTTATTTACAGTATATAAAATGTATTTGGTGTACTTTTAGTTAATGTTATATATACAATATATGAAATATATTTACTGTACTTTTTGATATTTCATGTTCAGTATATAAGGTATATTTTGTGTCCTTTTGATATATTATGTAAATTATATAATATATATATGGTGTAGTTTCTGATATTTTACATAGGGTGTGTAATATATATTTACTGTACTTTTTGATATTTTATTTACAGTAAAAAATATATATTTGGTGTAATTTTTGATATTTTATGTACAGTATATTAAATATAATTAATGTAGTTTTGATATTTTATTTACAGTATATATAACACATATTTGGTGTTCTTTTTCATATTTTATATACAGTATATAATATATATTTACTGTACTATTTGATATTTTATTTACAGTATATAAAATGTATTCGGTGTACTTTTATTTAATATTATATGTACAATATATGAAATATATTTACTGTACATTTTGATATTTTATGTACAGTATATATGATATATTTGGTGTCCTTTTGATATTTTATGTAAATTATATAATATATATTTGGTGTAGATTGTGATATTTTACATAGGGTGTGTAATATATATTTACTGTACTTTTTGGTATTTTATTTACAGTAAATAATATACATTTGGTGTAATTTTTGATATTTTATGTACAGTATATTAAATATAATTACTGTAGTTTTTGATAGTTCATTTACAGAATATATAACACATATTTGGTGTACTTTTTGATATTTTATGTACAGTATGTAATATATATTTACTGTAATTTTTGATAATTTATTTACAGTATATAAAATGTATTTGGTGTACTTTTAGTTAATATTATATATACAATATATGAAATATATTTACTGTACTTTTTGATATTTTATGTACAGTATAGAAGATATATTTGGTGTCCTTTTGATATTTTATGTAAATTATATAATATATATTTGGTGTAGTTTGTGATATTTTACATAGGGTGTGTAATGTATATTTACTGTACTTTTTGATATTTTATTTACAGTATATAATATACATTTGGTGTAATATTTGATATTTTATGTACAGTATATTAAATATAATTACTGTAGTTTTTGATAGTTTAATTACAGTATATAAAACACATATTTGGTGTACTTTTTGATATTTTATGTACAGTATGTAATATATATTTACTGTAATTTTTGACAATTTATTTACAGTATACAAAATGTATTTGGTGTACTTTTAGTTAATATTATATGTACAATATATGAAATATATTTACTGTACTTTTTGATATTTTATGTACAGTATAGAAGATATATTTGGTGTCCTTTTGATATTTTATGTAAATTATATAGTACATATTTGGTGTAGATTGTGATATTTTACATATGGTGTGCAATATATATTTACTGTACTTTTTGATATTTTATTTACAGTAAATAATATACATTTGGTGTAATTTTTGATATTTTATGTACAGTACATTAAATATAATTACTCTAGTATTTTATAGTTTATTTACAGTATATATAACACATATTTCGTGAACTTTTTGATATTTTGTGTACAGTATGTAATATATATTTACTGTACTTTTTGATATTTTATTTACAGTATATAAAATGTATTTGGTGTACTTTTAGTTAATATTATATGTGCAATATATGAAATATATTTACTGTACCTTTTGATATTTTATGTACAGTATAGAAGATATATTTGGTGTACTTTTGATATTTTATGTAAATTATATAATATATATTTGGTGTAGTTTTTGATATTTTACATAGAGTGTAATATATATTTACTGTCCTTTTTGATATTTTAGTTAGAGTGTATAATAAACATTTTGTGTAATTTTTGATATTTTATGTACAGTATATTAAATATAATTACTGAAGATTTTTATAGTTTATTTACAGTATATATAACTCATGTTTGGTGTACTTTTTGATATTTTATGTACAGTAGATAATATGTACTTACTGTAATTTTTGATATTTTATTTACAGTATGTAAAATGTATTTGGTGTACTTTTAGTTAATATTTTATGTACAATATATGAAATGTATTTACTGTACTTTTTGATGTTTTATGTACAGTATATAATATATATTTGGTGTACTTTTGATATTTTATGTAAATTATATAATATATATTTGGTGTAGTTTTGATATTTTACATAGAGTGTAATATATGTTTACTGTCTTTTTGATATTTTATTTAGAGTGTATAATATACATTTGGTGTAATTTTTGATATTTTATGTACAGTATATTAAATATAATTACTGAAGGTTTTGATAGTTTATTTACAGTATATATAACACATATTTGGTGTACTTTTTGATATGTTATGTACAGTAGATAATATATACTTACTGTAATTTTTAATATTTTATTTACAGTATGTAAAATGTATTTGGTGTACTTTTAGTTAATATTATATGTACAATATATGAAATATATTTACTGTACTTTTTGATATTTTATGTACAGTATATAATATATATTTGGTGTACTTTTGATATTTTATGTAAATTATATAATATATACTTGGTGTAGTTTTTGATATTTTACATAGAGTGTAATAAATATTTACTGTCCTTTTTGATATTTTATTTAGAGTGTATAATATACATTTGGTGTAATTTTTGATATTTTATGTACAGTATATTAAATATAATTACTGAAGGTTTTGATAGTTTATTTAAAGTATATATAAATGATGTTTGGTGTACTTTTTGATATTTTATGTTCAGTAGATAATATATACTTACTGTAATTTTTGATATTTTATTTACAGTATGTAAAATGTATTTGGTGTACTTTTAGTTAATATCATATGTACAATATATGATATATATTTACTGTACTTTTTGATATTTTATGTACAGTATATAATATATATTTGGTGTACTTTTGATATTTTATGTAAATTATATAATATATATTTGGTGTAGTTTTTGATATTTTACATAGAGTGTAATATATATTTACTGTCCTTTTGATATTTTATTTAGAGTGTATAATATACATTTCGTGTAATTTTTGATATTTTATGTACAGTATATTAAATATAATTACTGAAGATTTTGATAGTTTATTTACAGTATATATAACACATCTTTGGTGTACTTTTTGATATTTTATGTACAGTAGATAATATAAACTTACTGTAATTTTTTATATATTATTTACACTATGTAAACTCTATTTGGTGTACTTATAGTTAATATTATATGTACAATATATGAAATATATTTACTGTACTTTTTGATATTTTATGTACAGTATATAATATATATTTGGTGTACTTTTGATATTTTATGTAAATTATATAATATATATTTGGTGTAGTTTTTGATATTTTACATAGAGTGTAATATATATTTACTGTCCTTTTTGATATTTTATTTAGAGTGTATAATATACATTTGGTGTAATTTTTGATATTTTATGTACAGTATATTAAATATAATTACTGAAGGTTTTGATAGTTTATTTACAGTATATATAACACATATTTGGTGTACTTTTTGATATTTTATGTACAGTAGATAATATATACTTACTGTAATTTTTGATATTTTATTTACAGTATGTAAAATGTATTTGGTGTACTTTTAGTTAATACTTTATGTACAATATATGAAATATATTTACTGTACTTTTTGATATTTTATGTACACTATATAATATATATTTGGTGTACTTTTGATATTTTATGTAAATTATATAATATATATTTGGTGTAGTTTTTGATATTTTACATAGAGTGTAATATATATTTACTGTCCTTTTTGATATTTTATTTAGAGTGTATAATATACATTTGGTGTAATGTTTGATATTTTATGAACAGTATATTAAATATAATTACTGAAGATTTTGATAGTTTATTTTCAGTATATATAACACATATTTGGTGTACTTTTTGATATTTTAGGTACAGTAGATAATATATACTTAGTGAAATTTTTTATATATTATTTACACTATGTAAAATGTATTTGGTGTAGTTTTAGTCAATATTATATGTACAATATAGGAAATATATTTACTGTACATTTTGATACTTTATGTACAGCATAGAAGATATATTTGGTGTCCTTTTGATATTTTATGTAAATTATATAATATATATTTGGTGTAGTTTTTGATATTTTACATAGAGTGTAATATATATTTACTGTCCTTTTTGATATTTTATTTAGAGTGTATAATATACATTTGGTGTAATTTTTGATATTTTATGTACAGTATATTAAATATAATTACTGAAGGTTTTGATAGTTTATTTACAGTATATATAACACATATTTGGTGTACTTTTTGATATTTTATGTACAGTAGATAATATATACTTACTGTAATTTTTAATATTTTATTTACAGTATGTAAAATGTATTTGGTGTACTTTTAGTTAATATTATATGTACAATATATGAAATATATTTACTGTACTCTTTGATATTTTATGTACAGTATATAATATATATTTGGTGTACTTTTGATATTTTATGTAAATTATATAATATATACTTGGTGTAGTTTTTGATATTTTACATAGAGTGTAATATATATTTACTGTACTATTTGGTATTTTATTTACAGTAAATAATATACATTTGGCGTAATTTTTGATATTTTATGTACAGTATATTAAATATAATTACTGTAGTTTTTGATAGTTTATTTAAAGTATATATAACACATATTTGGTGTACTTTTTGATATTTTATGTACACTATGTAATATATATTTACTGTACTTTTCGATATTTTATTTACAGTATATAAAATATATTTGGTGTCCTTTTAGTTAATATTATATGTACAATATTTGAAATATATTTACTGTACTTTTTGATATTTTATGTACAGTATATAATATATATTTGGTGTCCTTTTGATATTTTATGTGTATTATGTAATATATATTTGGTGTAGTTTTTGATATTTTACATAGGGTGTGTAATATATATTTACTGTAATTTTTGATATATTATTTACAGTAAATAATATACATTTGGTGTAATTTTTGATATTTTATGTACAGTATAGTAAATATAATTACTGTAGTTTTTGATTGTTTATTTACAGTATATATAACACATACTTGGTGTACTTTTTGATATTTTATGTACAGTATGTAATATATATTTACTGTAATTTTTGATAATTTATTTACAGTATATAAAATGTATTTGGTGTACTTTTAGTTAATATTATATATACAATATATGAAATATATTTACTGTACTTTTTGATATTTCATGTTCAGTATATAAGGTATATTTTGTGTCCTTTTGATATATTATGTAAATTATATAATATATATATGGTGTAGTTTCTGATATTTTACATAGGGTGTGTAATATATATTTACTGTATTTTGATATTTTATTTACAGTAAATAATATATATTTGGTGTAATTTTTGATATTTTATGTACAGTATATTAAATATAATTAGTGTAGTTTTGATAGTTTATTTACAGTATATATAACACATATTTGGTGTTCTTTTTCATACTTTATATACAGTATGTAATATATATTTACTGTACTATTTGATATTTTATTTACAGTATATAAAATGTATTCGGTGTACTTTTAGTTAATATTATATGTACAATATATGAAATATATTTACTGTACATTTTGATATTTTATATACAGTATATATGATATATTTGGTGTCCTTTTGATATTTTATGTAAATTATATAATATATATTTGGTGTAGATTGTGATATTTTACATAGGGTTTGTAAGATATATTTACTGTTCTTTTTGATATTTTATTTACAGTAAATAACGTACATTTGGTGTAATTTTTGATATTTCATGTACAGTATATTTAATATAATTACTGGAGTTTTTGATAGTTTATTTACAGTATATATAACACATATTTGGTGTACTTTTTGATATTTTATGTACAGAATGTAATATATATTTACTGTACTTCTTGATATTTTATTTACAGTATATAAAATGTATTTGGTGTACTTTTAGTTAATATTATATGTACAATATATGAAATATTTTTACTGTACATTTTGATATTTTATGTTCAGTATATAAGGTATATTTGGTGTCCTTTTGATATTTTATGTAAATTATATAATATATATTTGGTGTAGTTTGTGATATTTTACATAGGGTGTGTAATATATATTTACTGTACTATTTGGTATTTTATTTACAGTAAATAATATACATTTGGTGTAATTTTTGATATTTTATATACAGTATATTAAATATAATTACTGTAGTTTTTGATAGTTTATTTACAGTATATATAACACATATTTGGTGTACATTTTGATATTTTATGTACAGTATGTAATATATATTTACTGTAATTTTTGATAATTTATTTACAGTATATAAAATGTATTTGGTGTACTTTTAGTTAATATTATATATACAATATATGAAATATATTTACTGTACTTTTTGATATTTTATGTACAGTATAGAAGATATATTTGGTGTCCTTTTGATATTTTATGTAAAGTATATAATATATATTTGGTGTAGTTTGTGATATTTTACATAGGGTGTGTAATGTATATTTACTGTACTTTTTGATATTTTATTTACAGTATATAATATACATTTGGTGTAATACTTGATATTTTATGTACAGTATATTAAATATAATTACTGTAGTTTTTGATAGTTTATTTACAGTATATATAACACATATTTGGTGTACTTTTTGATATTTTATGTACAGTATGTAATATATATTTACTGTAATTTTTGACAATTTATTTACAGTATACAAAATGTATTTGGTGTACTTTTAGTTAATATTATATGTACAATATACGAAATATATTTACTGTACTTTTTGATATTTTATGTACAGTATAGAAGATATATTTGGTGTCCTTTTGATATTTTATGTAAATTATATAGTATATATTTGGTGTAGATTGTGATAATTTACATATGGTGTGCAATATAAATTTACTGTACTTTTTGATATTTTATTTACAGTAAATAATATACATTTGGTGTAATTTTTGACATTTTATGTACAGTATATTAAATATAATTACTGTAGTATTTTATAGTTTATTTACAGTATATATAACACATATTTCGTGAACTTTTTGATATTTTATGTACAGTATGTAATATATATTTACTGTACTTTTTGATATTTTATTTACAGTATATAAAATGTATTTGGTGTACTTTTAGTTAATATTATATGTGCAATATATGAAATATATTTACTGTACATTTTGATATTTTATGTACAGTATAGAAGATATATTTGGTGTACTTTTGATATTTTATGTAAATTATATAATATATATTTGGTGTAGTTTTTGATATTTTACATAGAGTGTAATATATATTTACTGTCCTTTTTGATATTTTATTAAGAGTGTATAATATACATTTGGTGTAATTTTTGATATTTTATGTACAGTATATTAAATATAATTACTGTAGTATTTTATAGTTTATTTACAGTATATATAACACATATTTGGTGAACTTTTTGATATTTTATGTACAGTATGTAATATATATTTACTGTACTTTTTGATATTTTATTTACCGTATATAAAATGTATTTCGTGCACTTTTAGTTAATATTATGTGTGCAATATATGAAATATATTTACTGTACCTTTTGATATTTTATTTAGAGTGTATAATACACATTTTGTGTAATTTTTGATATTTTATGTACAGTATATTAAATATAATTACTGAAGATTTTGATAGTTTATTTACAGTATATATAACTCATGTTTGGTGTACTTTTTGATATTTTATGTACAGTAGATAATATGTACTTACTGTAATTTTTGATATTTTATTTACAGTATGTAAAATGTATTTGGTGTACTTTTAGTTAATATTTTATGTACAATATATGAAATATATTTACTGTACTTTTTGATATTTTATGTACAGTATATAATATATATTTGGTGTACTTTTGATATTTTATGTAAATTATATAATATATATTTGGTGTAGTTTTTGATATTTTACATAGAGTGTAATATATATTTACTGTCATTTTTGATATTTTATTTAGAGTGTATAATATACATTTGGTGTAATTTTTGATATTTTATGTACAGTATATTAAATATAATTACTGAAGATTTTGATAGTTTATTTACAGTATATATAACACATATTTGGTGTACTTTTTGATATTTTATGTGCAGTAGATAATATATACTTACTGTAATTTATTATGTATTATTTACACTATGTAAAATGTATTTGGTGTAGTTTTAGTTAATATTATATGTACAGTATAGGAAATATATTTACTATACTTTTTGATATTTTATGTACAGTATATAATATATATTTGGTGTACTTTTGATATTTTATGTAAATTATATAATATATATTTGGTGTAGTTTGTGATATTTTACATAGGGTGTGTAATGTATATTTACTGTCCTTTTTGATATTTTATTTACAGTATATAATATACATTTGGTGTAATACTTGATATTTTATGTACAGTATATTAAATATAATTACTGTAGTTTTTGATAGTTTATTTACAGTATATATAACACATATTTGGTGTACTTTTTGATATTTTATGTACAGTATGTAATATATATTAACTGTACTTTTTGATATTTTATTTACCGTATATAAATTGTATTTGGTGTACTTTTAGTTAATATTATATGTGCAATATATGAAATATATTTACTGTACATTTTGATATTTTATGTACAGTATAGAAGATATATTTGGTGTACTTTTGATATTTTATGTAAATTATATTATATATTTGGTGTAGATTGTGATATTTTACATAGGGTGTGTAAGATATATTTACTGTTCTTTTTGATATTTTATTTACAGTAAATAACGTACATTTGGTGTAATTTTTGATATTTCATGTACAGTATATTTAATATAATTACTGGAGTTTTGATAGTTTATTTACAGTATATATAACACATATTTGGTGTACTTTTTGATATTTTATATACAGAATGTAATATATATTTACTGTACTTCTTGATATTTTATTTACAGTATATAAAATGTATTTGGTGTAATTTTAGTTAATATTATATGTACAATATATGAAATATTTTTACTGTACATTTTGATATTTTATTCTCAGTATATTAGGTATATTTGGTGTCCTTTTGATATTTTATATAAATTATATAATATATATTTGGTGTAGTTTGTGATATTTTACATAGGGTGTGTAATATATATTTACTGTACTATTTGGTATTTTATTTACAGTAAATAATATACATTTGGTGTAATTTTTGATATTTTATGTACAGTATATTAAATATAATTACTGTAGTTTTTGATAGTTTATTTACAGTATATATAACACATATTTGGTGTACATTTTGATATTTTATGTACAGTATGTAATATATATTTACTGTAATTTTTGATAATTTATTTACAGTATATAAAATGTATTTGGTGTACTTTTAGTTAATATTATATATACAATATATGAAATATATTTACTGTACTTTTTGATATTTTATGTACAGTATAGAAGATATATTTGGTGTCCTTTTGATATTTTATGTAAATTATATAATATATATTTGGTGTAGTTTGTGATATTTTACATAGGGTGTGTAATGTATATTTACTGTACTTTTTGATATTTTATTTACAGTATATAGTATACATTTGGTGTAATATTTGATATTTTATGTACAGTATAATAAATATAATTACTGTAGTTTTTGATAGTTTATTTACAGTATATATAACACATATTTGGTGTACTTTTTGATATTTTATGTACACTATGTAATATATATTTACTGTAATTTTTGATAATTTATTTACAGTATACAAAATGTATTTGGTGTACTTTTAGATAACATTATATGTACAATATATGAAATATATTTACTGTAATTTTTGATATTTTATGTACAGTATAGAAGATATATTTGGTGTCCTTTTGATAATTTATGTAAATTATATAGTATATATTTGGTGTAGATTGTGATATTTTACATATGGTGTGCAATATATATTCACTGTACTCTTTGATATTTTATTTACAGTAAATAATATACATTTGGTTTAATTTTTGATATTTTATGTACAGTATATTAAATATAATTACTGTAGTATTTTATAGTTTATTTACAGTATATATAACACATATTTGGTGAACTTTTTGATATTTTATGTACAGTATGTAATATATATTTACTGTATTTTTGATATTTTATTTACAGTATATAAAATGTATTTGGTGTACTTTTAGTTAATATTATATGTGCAATATATGAAATATATTTACTGTACATTTTGATATTTTATGTACAGTATAGAAGATATATTTGGTGTACTTTTGATATTTTATGTAAATTATATAATATATATGGTGTAGTTTTTGATATTTTACATAGAGTGTAATATATATTTACTGTCATTTTTGATATTTTATTAAGAGTGTATAATATACATTTGGTGTAATTTTTGATATTTTATGAACAGTATATTAAATATAATTACTGTAGTATTTTATAGTTTATTTACAGTATATATAATACATATTAGGTGAACTTTTTGATATTTTATGTACAGTATGTAATATATATTTACTGTACTTTTTGATATTTTATTTACCGTATATAAAATGTATTTGGTGTACTTTTAGGTAATATTATATGTGCAATATATGAAATATATTTACTGTACATTTTGATATTTTATGTACAGTATAGAAGATATATTTGGTGTACTTTTGATATTTTATGTAAATTATATAATATATATTTGGTGTAGTTTTTGATATTTTACATAGAGTGTAATATATATTTACTGTCCTTTTTGATATTTTATTTAGAGTGTATAAAATACATTTGGTGTAATTACTGATATTTTATGAACAGTATATTAAATATAATTACTGAAGATTTTGATAGTTTATTTACAGTATATATAACACATATTTGGTGTAGTTTTTGATATTTTATGTACTGTAGATAATATATACTTACTGTAATTTTGATATTTTATTTACAGTATGGAAAATGTATTTATTGTACTTTTAGTTAATATTATATGTACAATATATGAAATATATTTACTGTACTTTTTGATATTTTATGTACAGTATATAATATATATTTGGTGTACCTTTGATATTTTATGTAAATTATATAATATATATTTGGTGTAGTTTTTGATATTTTACATAGAGTGTAATATATATTTACTGTCTTTTTGGTACTTTATTTGGAGTGTATAATATACATTTGGTGTAATTTTTGATATTTTATGTACAGTATATTAAAGATAATTACTGAAGATTTTGATAGTTTACAGTATATATAACACATGTTTGGTGTACTTTTTGATATTTTATGTACAGTAGATAATATATACTTACTGTAATATTTGATATTTTATTTACTGTATGTAAAATGTATTTGGTGTACTTTTAGTTAATATTATATGTACAATATATGAAATATATTTACTGTACTTTTTGATATTTTATGTACAGTATATAATATATATTTGGTGTACTTTTGATATTTTATGTAAATTATATAATATATATTTGGTGTAGTTTTTGATATTTTACATAGAGTGTAATATATATTTACTGTCCTTTTTGATATTTTATTTAGAGTGTATAATATACATTTGGTGTAATTTTTGATATTTTATGTACAGTATATTAAATATAATTACTGAAGATTTTGATAGTTTATTTACAGTATATATAACACATATTTGGTGTACTTTTTGATATTTTATGTACAGTAGATAATATATACTTACTGTAATTTTTGATATTTTATTTACAGTATGTAAAATGTATTTGGTGTATTTTTAGTTAATATTATAAATACAATATATGAAATATATTTACTTTACTTTTTGATATTTTATGTACACTATATAATATATATTTGGTGTACTTTTGATATTTTATGTAAATTATATAATATGTATTTGGTGTAGTTTTTAATATTTTACATAGAGTGTAATATATATTTACTGTCCTTTTTGATATTTTATTTAGAGTGCATAAAATACATTTGGTGTAATTACTGATATTTTATGAACAGTATATTAAATATAATTACTGAAGATTTTGATAGTTCATTTACAGTATATATAACACATATTTGGTGTACTTTTTGATATTTTATGTACAGTAGATAATATATACTTACTGTAATTTTTGATATTTTATTTACAGTATGTAAAATGTATTTGTTGTACTTTTAGTTAATATTATATGTACAATATATGAAATATATTTACTGTACTTTTTGATATTTTATGTACAGTATATAATATATATTTGGTGTAGTTTTGATATTTTATGTAAATTATATAATATAAAGTTGGTGTAGTTTTTGATATTTTACATAGAGTGTAATATATGTTTACTCTCCTTTTTGATATTTTACTTAGATTGTATAATATACATTTGGTGTAATTTTTGATATTTTATGAACAGTATATTAAATATAATTACTGAAGATTTTGATAGTTTATTTACAGTATATATAACACATATTTGGTGTACTTTTTGATATTTTATGTACAGTAGATAATATATACTTACTGTAATTTTTGATATTTTATTTACAGTATGTAAAATGTATTTGGTGTACTTTTATTTAATATTATATGTACAATATATGAAATACATTTACTGTACTTTTTGATATTTTATGTACAGTATATAATATATATTTGGTGTACTTTTGATATTTTATGTAAATTATATTATATATTTGGTGTAGTTTTTGATATTTTACATAGAGTGTAATATATATTTACTGTCCTTTTTGATATTTTATTTAGAGTGTATAATATACATTTGGTGTAATTTTTGATATTTTATGAACAGTATATTAAATATAATTACTGAAGATTTTGATAGTTTATTTACAGTATATATAACACATATTTGGCGTACTATTTGATATTTTATGTACAGTAGATAATATATACATTCTGTAATTTTTGATATTTTATTTACAGTATGTAAAATGTATTTGGTGTAGTTTTAGTTAGTATTATATGTACAATATATGAAATATATTTACTGTACTTTTTGATATTTTATGTACAGTATATAATATATAGTTGGTGTACTTTTGATATTTTATGTAAATTATATAATATATATTTTGTGTAGTTTTTGATATTTTACAGAGTGTGTAATATATATTTACTGTCCTTTTTGATATTTTATTTAGAGTGTATAATATACATTTGGTGTAATTTTTGATATTTTATGTACAGTATATTAAATATAATTACTGAAGATTTTGATAGTTTATTTACAGTATATATAACACATATTTGGTGTACTTTTTGATATTTTATGTACAGTAGATAATATATACTTACTGTAATTTTTTATGTTTTATTTACAGTATGTAAAATGTATTTGGTGTAGTTTTAGTTAATATTATATGTACAATATATGAAATATATTTACTGTACTTTTTGATATTTTATGTAGAGTATATAATATATATTTGGTGTACTTTTGATATTTTATGTAAATTATATAATATATATTTGGTGTACTTTTTGATATTTTATGTACACTATGTAATATATATTTACTGTACTTTTCGATATTTTATTTACAGTATATAAAATATATTTGGTGTCCTTTTAGTTAATATTATATGTACAATATTTGAAATATATTTACTGTACTTTTTGATATTTTATGTACAGTATATAATATATATTTGGTGTCCTTTTGATATTTTATGTGAATTTTGTAATATATATTTGGTGTAGTTTTTGATATTTTACATAGGGTGTGTAATATATATTTACTGTAATTTTTGATATATTATTTACTGTAAATAATATACATTTGGTGTAATTTTTGATATTTTATGTACAGTATATTAAATATAATTACTGTAGTTTTTGATTGTTTATTTACAGTATATATAACACATATTTGGTGTACCTGTTGATATTTTATGTACAGTATGTAATATATATTTACTGTAATTTTTGATAATTTATTTACAGTATATAAAATGTATTTGGTGTACTTTTAGTTAATGTTATATATACAATATATGAAATATATTTACTGTACTTTTTGATATTTCATGTTCAGTATATAAGGTATATTTTGTGTCCTTTTGATATATTATGTAAATTATATAATATATATATGGTGTAGTTTCTGATATTTTACATAGGGTGTGTAATATATATTTACTGTACTTTTTGATATTTTATTTACAGTAAAAAATATATATTTGGTGTTATTTTTGATATTTTATGTACAGTATATTAAATATAATTAATGTAGTTTTGATAGTTTATTTACAGTATATATAACACATATTTGGTGTTCTTTTTCATATTTTATATACAGTATGTAATATATATTTACTGTACTATTTGATATTTTATTTACAGTATATAAAATGTATTCGGTGTACTTTTATTTAATATTATATGTACAATATATGAAATATATTTACTGTACATTTTGATATTTTATGTACAGTATATATGATATATTTGGTGTCCTTTTGATATTTTATGTAAATTATATAATATATATTTGGTGTAGATTGTGATATTTTACATAGGGTGTGTAATATATATTTACTGTACTTTTTGGTATTTTATTTACAGTAAATAATATACATTTGGTGTAATTTTTGATATTTTATGTACAGTATATTAAATATAATTACTGTAGTTTTTGATAGTTTATTTACAGAATATATAACACATATTTGGTGTACTTTTTGATATTTTATGTACAGTATGTAATATATATTTACTGTAATTTTTGATAATTTATTTACAGTATATAAAATGTATTTGGTGTACTTTTAGTTAATATTATATATACAATATATGAAATATATTTACTGTACTTTTTGATATTTTATGTACAGTATAGAAGATATATTTGGTGTCCTTTTGATATTTTATGTAAATTATATAATATATATTTGGTGTAGTTTGTGATATTTTACATAGGGTGTGTAATGTATATTTACTGTACTTTTTGATATTTTATTTACAGTATATAATATACATTTGGTGTAATATTTGATATTTTATGTACAGTATATTAAATATAATTACTGTAGTTTTTGATAGTTTAATTGCAGTATATATAACACATATTTGGTGTAGTTTTTGATATTTTATGTACAGTATGTAATATATATTTATTGTAATTTTTGACAATTTATTTACTGTATACAAAATGTATTTGGTGTACTTTTAGTTAATATTATATGTACAATATATGAAATATATTTACTGTACATTTTGATATTTTATGTACAGTATAGAAGATATATTTGGTGTCCTTTTGATATTTTATGTAAATTATATAGTACATATTTGGTGTAGATTGTGATATTTTACATATGGTGTGCAATATATATTTACTGTACTTTTTGATATTTTATTTACAGTAAATAATATACATTTGGTGTAATTTTTGATATTTTATGTACAGTACATTAAATATAATTACTGTAGTATTTTATAGTTTATTTACAGTATATATAACACATATTTCGTGAACTTTTTGATATTTTATGTACAGTATGTAATATATATTTACTGTACTTTTTGATATTTTATTTACAGTATATAAAATGTATTTGGTGTACTTTTAGTTAATATTATATGTGCAATATATGAAATATATTTACTGTACCTTTTGATATTTTATGTACAGTATAGAAGATATATTTGGTGTACTTTTGATATTTTATGTAAATTATATAATATATATTTGGTGTAGTTTTTGATATTTTACATAGAGTGTAATATATATTTACTGTCCTTTTTGATATTTTAGTTAGAGTGTATAATAAACATTTTGTGTAATTTTTGATATTTTATGTACAGTATATTAAATATAATTACTGAAGATTTTTATAGTTTATTTACAGTATATATAACTCATGTTTGGTGTACTTTTTGATATTTTATGTACAGTAGATAATATGTACTTACTGTAATTTTTGATATTTTATTTACAGTATGTAAAATGTATTTGGTGTACTTTTAGTTAATATTTTATGTACAATATATGAAATGTATTTACTGTACTTTTTGATGTTTTATGTACAGTATATAATATATATTTGGTGTACTTTGATATTTTATGTAAATTATATAATATATATTTGGTGTAGTTTTGATATTTTACATAGAGTGTAATATATGTTTACTGTCTTTTTGATATTTTATTTAGAGTGTATAATATACATTTGGTGTAATTTTTGATATTTTATGTACAGTATATTAAATAAAATTACTGAAGGTTTTGATAGTTTATTTACAGTATATATAACACATATTTGGTGTACTTTTTGATATGTTATGTACAGTAGATAATATATACTTACTGTAATTTTTAATATTTTATTTACAGTATGTAAAATGTATTTGGTGTACTTTTAGTTAATATTATATGTACAATATATGAAATATATTTACTGTACTTTTTGATATTTTATGTACAGTATATAATATATATTTGGTGTACTTTTGATATTTTATGTAAATTATATAATATATACTTGGTGTAGTTTTTGATATTTTACATAGAGTGTAATATATATTTACTGTCCTTTTTGATATTTTATTTAGAGTGTATAATATACATTTGGTGTAATTTTTGATATTTTATGTACAGTATATTAAATATAATTACTGAAGGTTTTGATAGTTTATTTAAAGTATATATAAATCATGTTTGGTGTACTTTTTGATATTTTATGTTCAGTAGATAATATATACTTACTGTAATTTTTGATATTTTATTTACAGTATGTAAAATGTATTTGGTGTACTTTTAGTTAATATCATATGTACAATATATGATATATATTTACTGTACTTTTTGATATTTTATGTACAGTATATAATATATATTTGGTGTACTTTTGATATTTTATGTAAATTATATAATATATATTTGGTGTAGTTTTTGATATTTTACATAGAGTGTAATATATATTTACTGTCCTTTTGATATTTTATTTAGAGTGTATAATATACATTTCGTGTAATTTTTGATATTTTATGTACAGTATATTAAATATAATTACTGAAGATTTTGATAGTTTATTTACAGTATATATAACACATCTTTGGTGTACTTTTTGATATTTTATGTACAGTAGATAATATAAACTTACTGTAATTTTTTATATATTATTTACACTATGTAAACTCTATTTGGTGTACTTATAGTTAATATTATATGTACAATATATGAAATATATTTACTGTACTTTTTGATATTTTATGTACAGTATATAATATATATTTGGTGTACTTTTGATATTTTATGTAAATTATATAATATATATTTGGTGTAGTTTTTGATATTTTACATAGAGTGTAATATATATTTACTGTCCTTTTTGATATTTTATTTAGAGTGTATAATATACATTTGGTGTAATTTTTGATATTTTATGTACAGTATATTAAATATAATTACTGAAGGTTTTGATAGTTTATTTACAGTATATATAACACATATTTGGTGTACTTTTTGATATTTTATGTACAGTAGATAATATATACTTACTGTAATTTTTGATATTTTATTTACTGTATGTAAAATGTATTTGGTGTAATTTTAGTTAATACTTTATGTACAATATATGAAATATATTTACTGTACTTTTTGATATTTTATGTACACTATATAATATATATTTGGTGTACTTTTGATATTTTATGTAAATTATATAATATATATTTGGTGTAGTTTTTGATATTTTACATAGAGTGTAATATATATTTACTGTCCTTTATGATATTTTATTTAGAGTGTATAATATACATTTGGTGTAATGTTTGATATTTTATGAACAGTATATTAAATATAATTACTGAAGATTTTGATAGTTTATTTTCAGTATATATAACACATATTTGGTGTACTTTTTGATATTTTAGGTACAGTAGATAATATATACTTAGTGTAATTTTTTATATATTATTTACACTATGTAAAATGTATTTGGTGTAGTTTTAGTCAATATTATATGTACAATATAGGAAATATATTTACTGTACATTTTGATACTTTATGTACAGCATAGAAGATATATTTGGTGTCCTTTTGATATTTCATGTAAATTATATAATATATATTTGGTGTAGTTTTTGATATTTTACATAGAGTGTAATATATATTTACTGTCTTTTTGATATTTTATTTAGAGTGTATAATATACATTTGGTGTAATTTTTGATATTTTATGTACAGTATATTAAATATAATTACTGAAGGTTTTGATAGTTTATTTACAGTATATATAACACATATTTGGTGTACTTTTTGATATTTTATGTACAGTAGATAATATATACTTACTGTAATTTTTAATATTTTATTTACAGTATGTAAAATGTATTTGGTGTACTTTTAGTTAATATTATATGTACAATATATGAAATATATTTACTGTACTTTTTGATATTTTATGTACAGTATATAATATATATTTGGTGTACTTTTGATATTTTATGTAAATTATATAATATATACTTGGTGTAGTTTTTGATATTTTACATAGAGTGTAATATATATTTACTGTACTATTTGGTATTTTATTTACAGTAAATAATATACATTTGGTGTAATTTTTGATATTTTATGTACAGTATATTAAATATAATTACTGTAGTTTTTGATAGTTTATTTAAAGTATATATAACACATATTTGGTGTACTTTTTGATATTTTATGTACACTATGTAATATATATTTACTGTACTTTTCGATATTTTATTTACAGTATATAAAATATATTTGGTGTCCTTTTAGTTAATATTATATGTACAATATTTGAAATATATTTACTGTACTTTTTGATATTTTATGTACAGTATATAATATATATTTGGTGTCCTTTTGATATTTTACGTGTATTTTGTAATATATATTTGGTGTAGTTTTTGATATTTTACATAGGGTGTGTAATATATATTTACTGTAATTTTTGATATATTATTTACAGTAAATAATATACATTTGGTGTAATTTTTGATATTTTATGTACAGTATAGTAAATATAATTACTGTAGTTTTTGATTGTTTATTTACAGTATATATAACACATATGTGGTGTACTTTTTGATATTTTATGTACAGTATGTAATATATATTTACTGTAATTTTTGATAATTTATTTACAGTATATAAAATGTATTTGGTGTACTTTTAGTTAATATTATATATACAATATATGAAATATATTTACTGTACTTTTTGATATTTCATGTTCAGTATATAAGGTATATTTTGTGTCCTTTTGATATATTATGTAAATTATATAATATATATATGGTGTAGTTTCTGATATTTTACATAGGGTGTGTAATATATATTTACTGTATTTTGATATTTTATTTACAGTAAATAATATATATTTGGTGTAATTTTTGATATTTTATGTACAGTATATTAAATATAATTAGTGTAGTTTTGATAGTTTATTTGCAGTATATATAACACATATTTCGTGTTCTTTTTCATACTTTATATACAGTATGTAATATATATTTACTGTACTATTTGATATTTTATTTACAGTATATAAAATGTATTCGGTGTACTTTTAGTTAATATTATATGTACAATATATGAAATATATTTACTGTACATTTTGATATTTTATATACAGTATATATGATATATTTGGTGTCCTTTTGATATTTTATGTAAATTATATAATATATATTTGGTGTAGATTGTGATATTTTACATAGGGTTTGTAAGATATATTTACTGTTCTTTTTGATATTTTATTTACAGTAAATAACGTACATTTGGTGTAATTTTTGATATTTCATGTACAGTATATTTAATATAATTACTGGAGTTTTTGATAGTTTATTTACAGTATATATAACACATATTTGGTGTACTTTTTGATATTTTATGTACAGAATGTAATATATATTTACTGTACTTCTTGATATTTTATTTACAGTATATAAAATGTATTTGGTGTACTTTTAGTTAATATTATATGTACAATATATGAAATATTTTTACTGTACATTTTGATATTTTATGTTCAGTATATAAGGTATATTTGGTGTCCTTTTGATATTTTATGTAAATTATATAATATATATTTGGTGTAGTTTGTGATATTTTACATAGGGTGTGTAATATATATTTACTGTACTATTTGGTATTTTATTTACAGTAAATAATATACATTTGGTGTAATTTTTGATATTTTATGTACAGTATATTAAATATAATTACTGTAGTTTTTGATAGTTTATTTACAGTATATATAACACATATTTGGTGTACATTTTGATATTTTATGTACAGTATGTAATATATATTTACTGTAATTTTTGATAATTTATTTACAGTATATAAAATGTATTTGGTGTACTTTTAGTTAATATTATATATACAATATATGAAATATATTTACTGTACTTTTTGATATTTTATGTACAGTATAGAAGATATATTTGGTGTCCTTTTGATATTTTATGTAAAGTATATAATATATATTTGGTGTAGTTTGTGATATTTTACATAGGGTGTGTAATGTATATTTACTGTACTTTTTGATATTTTATTTACAGTATATAATATACATTTGGTGTAATACTTGATATTTTATGTACAGTATATTAAATATAATTACTGTAGTTTTTGATAGTTTATTTACAGTATATATAACACATATTTGGTGTACTTTTTGATATTTTATGTACAGTATGTAATATATATTTACTGTAATTTTTGACAATTTATTTACAGTATACAAAATGTATTTGGTGTACTTTTAGTTAATATTATATGTACAATATACGAAATATATTTACTGTACTTTTTGATATTTTATGTACAGTATAGAAGATATATTTGGTGTCCTTTTGATATTTTATGTAAATTATATAGTATATATTTGGTGTAGATTGTGATAATTTACATATGGTGTGCAATATATATTTACTGTACTTTTTGATATTTTATTTACAGTAAATAATATACATTTGGTGTAATTTTTGACATTTTATGTACAGTATATTAAATATAATTACTGTAGTATTTTATAGTTTATTTACAGTATATATAACACATATTTCGTGAACTTTTTGATATTTTATGTACAGTATGTAATATATATTTACTGTACTTTTTGATATTTTATTTACAGTATATAAAATGTATTTGGTGTACTTTTAGTTAATATTATATGTGCAATATATGAAATATATTTACTGTACCTTTTGATATTTTATGTACAGTATAGAAGATATATTTGGTGTACTTTTGATATTTTATGTAAATTATATAATATATATTTGGTGTAGTTTTTGATATTTTACATAGAGTGTAATATATATTTACTGTCCTTTTTGATATTTTATTTAGTGTGTATAATATACATTTTGTGTAATTTTTGATATTATATGTACAGTATATTAAATATAATTACTGTAGTTTTTGATAGTTTATTCACAGTATATATAACACATATTTGGTGTACTTTTTGATATTTTATGTACAGTATGTAATACATATTTACTGTAATTATTGATATTTTATTTACAGTATATAAAATGTATTTGGTGTTCTTTTAGTTAATATTATATGTACAATATAAGAAATATATTTACTGTACAATTTGATATTTTATGTACAGTACATAAGATATATTTGGTGTCCTTTTGATATTTTATGTAAATTATATAATATATATTTGGTGTAGTTTTTCATATTTTACATAGGGTGTGTCATATATATTTACTGTACTTTTTGATATATTATTTACATTATATAATATGCATTTGGTGTAATTTTTGATATTTTATGTACAGTATATTATATATAATTACTGTAGTTTTGATAGATTATTTATAGTATATATAACACATATCTGGTGTACTTTTTGATATTTTATGTACAGTATGTAATATATATTTACTGTACTTTTTGATATTTTATTTACAGTATATAAAATGTATTTGGTGTACTTTTATTTAATATTATATGTACAATAAGTGAAATGTATTTACTGTACATTTTGATATTGTTTGTACAGTATAGAAGTTATATTTGGTGTCCTTTTGATATTTTATGTAAATTATATAATATATATTTGGTGTAGTTTTTGATATTTTACATAGGGTGTGTAATATATATTTACTGTACTTTTTGATATTTTATATACAGTGTTAAATATACATTTGGTGTAATTTTTGGTATTTTATGTACAGTATATTAAATATAATTCCTGTAGTTTTTGATAGTTTATTTACAGTATATATAACACATATTTGGTGTACTTTATGATATTTTATGTACAGTATGTAATATAAATTTACTGTAATTTTTGATAATTTATTTACAGTATATAAAATGTATTTGGTGTACTTTTAGTTAATATTATATATACAATATATGAAATATATTTACTATACTTTTTGATATATTTTCTACAGTATAGAAGATATATTTGGAGTTCTTTGGATATTTTATGTAAATTATATAATATATATTTGGTGTAGTTTTTGATATTTTACATAGGGTGTGTCATATACATTTACTGTACTTTTTGATATTTTATTTACAGTGTATAATATACATTTGGTGTAATTTTTGATATTTTATGTACAGTATATTATATATAATTAGTGGAGTTTTGATATTTTATTTATAGTATATGTAACACATATTTGGTGTACTTTTTGATATTTTATGTACAGTATGTAATATATATTTACTGTACTTTTGATATTTTATTTACAGTATATAAAATGTATTTGGTGTACTTTTAGTTAATATTATATGTACAATATATGAAATATATTTACTGTACTTTTTGATATTTTATGTACAGTATATAAGATATATTTGGTGTCCTTTTGATATTTTATGTAAATTATATAATATATATTTGGTGTAGATTGTGATATTTTACATATGGTGTGTAATATATATTTACCGTACATTTTGATATTTTATTTACACTATATAAAATGTATTTGGTGTACTTTTAGTTAATATTATATGTACAATATATGAAATATATTTACTGTACATTTTGATATTTTATGTTCAGTATATAAGATATATTTGGTGTCCTTTTGATATTTTATGTAAATTATATAATATATATTTGGTGTAGTTTTTGATATTTTACATAGGGTGTGTAATATATATTTACTGTAATTTTTGATATATTATTTACAGTAAATAATATACATTTGGTGTAATTTTTGATATTTTATGTACAGTATATTAAATATAATTACTGTAGTTTTTGATTGTTTATTTACAGTATATATAACACATATTTGGTGTAATTTTTGATATTTTATGTACAGTATGTAATATAAATTTACTGTAATTTTTGATAATTTATTTACAGTATATAAAATGTATTTGGTGTACTTTTAGTTAATATTATATGTACAATATATGAAATATATTTACTCTAATTTTTGAGATTTTTTGTAAAGTATAGAAGATATATTTGGTGTCCTTTTGATATTTTATGTGAATTTTATAATATATATTTGGTGTAGTTTTTGATATTTTACATAGGGTGTGTAATATATATTTACTGTAATTTTTGATATTTTATTTACTGTAAATAATATACATTTGGTGTAATTTTTGGTATTTTACGTACAGTATATTATATATAATTACTGTAGTTTTTGATTGTTAATTTACAGTATATATAACACATATTTGGTGTACTTTTTGATATTTTATGTACAGTATGTAATATATATTTACTGTAATTTTTGATAATTTATTTACAGTATATAAAATGTATTTGGTGTACTTTTAGTTAATATTATATATACAATATATGAAATATATTTACTGTACATTTTGATATTTTATGTACAGTACATAAGATATATTTGGTGTCGTTTTGATATTTTATGTAAACTATATAATATATATTTGGTGTAGTTTGTGATATTTTACATAGGGTGAGTCATATGTATTTACTGTACTTTTTGATATTTTATTTACAGTATATAATATACATTTGGTGTAATTTTTGATATTTTATGTACAGTATATTAAATATAATTACTGAAGATTTTGATAGTTTATTTACAGTATATATAACACATACTTGGTGTACTTTTTGATATTTTATGTACAGTAGATTATATATACTTACTGTAATTTTTGATATTTTATTTACAGTATGTAAAATGTATTTGGTGTACTTTTAGTTAATACTTTATGTACAATATATGAAATATATTTACTGTACTTTTTGATATTTTATGTACAGTATATAATATATATTTGGTGTACTTTTGATATTTTATGTAAATTATATAATATATATTTGGTGTAGTTTTTGATATTTTACATAGAGTGTAATATATATTTACTGTCCTTTTTGATATTTTATTTAGAGTGTATAATATACATTTGGTGTAATTTTTGATATTTTATGAACAGTATATTAAATATAATTACTGAAGATTCTGATAGTTTATTTACAGTATATATAACACATATTTGGTGTAGTTTTTGATATTTTATGTACATTAGATAATATATACTTACTGTAATTTTTTATATATTATTTACACTATGTAAAATATATTTGGTGTAGTTTTAGTCAATATTATATGTACAATATAGGAAATATATTTACTGTACCTTTGATATTTTATGTACAGTATAGAAGTTATATTTGGTGTCCTTTTGATATTTTATGTAAATTATATAATATATATTTGGTGTAGATTGTGATATTTTACATAGGGTGTGTAAGATATATTTACTGTTCTTTTTGATATTTTATTTACAGTAAATAACGTACATTTGGTGTAATTTTTGATATTTCATGTACAGTATATTTAATATAATTACTGGAGTTTTTGATAGTTTATTTACAGTATATATAACACATATTTGGTGTACTTTTTGATATTTTATGTACAGAATGTAATATATATTTACTGTACTTCTTGATATTTTATTTACATTATATAAAATGTATTTGGTGTACTTTAATTAATATTATATGTACAATATATGAAATATTTTTACTGTACATTTTGATATTTTATGTTCATTATATAAGGTATATATGGTGTCCTCTTGATATTTTATGTAAATTATATAATATATATTTGGTGTAGTTTGTGATATTTTACATAGGGTGTGTAATATATATTTACTGTACTATTTGGTATTTTATTTACAGTAAATAATATACATTTGGTGTAATTTTTGATATTTTATGTACAGTATATTAAATATAATTACTGTAGTTTTTGATAGTTTATTTAAAGTATATATAACACATATTTGGTGTACATTTTGATATTTTATGTACAGTATGTAATATATATTTACTGTAATTTTTGATAATTTATTTACAGTATATAAAATGTATTTGGTGTACTTTTAGTTAATATTATATATACAATAAATGAAATATATTTACTGTACTATTTGATATTTTATGTACAGTATAGAAGATATATTTGGTGTCCTTTTGATATTTTATGTAAATTATATAATATATATTTGGTGTAGTTTGTGATATTTTACATAGGGTGTGTAATGTATATTTACTGTACTTTTTGATATTTTATTTACAGTATATAGTATACATTTGGTGTAATATTTGATATTTTATGTACAGTATATTAAATATAATTACTGTAGTTTTTGATAGTTTATTTACAGTATATATAACACATATTTGGTGTACTTTTTGATATTTTATGTACAGTATGTAAAATATATTTACTGTAATTTTTGATAATTTATTTACAGTAGATAAAATGTATTTGGTGTACTTTTAGTTAATATTATATATACATTATAAGAAATATATTTACTGTACTTTTTGATATTTTTTGTACCGTATAGAAGATATATTTGGTGTCCTTTTGATATTTTATGTAAATTATATAATATATATTTGGTGTACATTTTGATATTTTATGTACACTATGTAATATATATTTACTGTACTTTTTGATATTTTATTTACAGTATATAAAATATATTTGGTGTCCTTTTAGTTAATATTATATGTAAAATATTTGAAATATATTTACTGTACTTTTTGATATTTTATGTACAGTATATAATATATATTTGGTGTCCTTTTGATATTTTATATGAATTTTGTAATATATATTTGGTGTAGTTTTTGATATTTTACATAGGGTGTGTAATATATATTTACTGTAATTTTTGATATATTATTTACAGTAAATAATATACATTTGGTGTAATTTTTGATATTTTATGTACAGTATATTAAATATAATTACTGTAGTTTTTGATTGTTTATTTCCAGTATATATAACACATATTTGGTGTAATTTTTGATATTTTATGTACAGTATGTAATATATATTTACTGTAATTTTTGATAATTTATTTACAGTATATAAAATGTATTTGGTGTACTTTTAGTTAATGTTATATATACAATATATGAAATATATTTACTGTACTTTTTGATATTTCATGTTCAGTATATAAGGTATATTTTGTGTCCTTTTGATATATTATGTAAATTATATAATATATATATGGTGTAGTTTCTGATATTTTACATAGGGTGTGTAATATATATTTACTGTTCTTTTGATATTTTATTTACAGTAAATAACGTACATTTGGTTTAATTTTTGATATTTCATGTACAGTATATTTAATATAATTACTGGTGTTTTTGATAGTTTATTTACAGTATATATAACACATATTTGGTGTACTTTTTGATATTTTATGTACAGAATTTAATATATATTTACTGTACTTCTTGATATTTTATTTACAGTATATAAAATGTATTTGGTGTACTTTTAGTTAATATTATATGTACAATATATGAAATATTTTTACTGTACATTTTGATATTTTATGTTCAGTATATAAGGTATATTTGGTGTCCTTTTGATATTTTATGTAAATTATATAATATATATTTGGTGTAGTTTGTGATATTTTACATAGGCTGTGTAATATATATTTACTGTACTATTTGGTATTTTATTTACAGTAAATAATATACATTTGGTGTAATTTTTGATATTTTATGTACAATATATTAAACATAATTACTGTAGTTCTTGATAGATTATTTACAGTATATATAACACATATTTGGTGTACATTTTGATATTTTATGTACAGTATGTAATATATATTTACTGTAATTTTTGATAATTTATTTACAGTATATAAAATGTATTTGGTGTACTTTTAGTTAATATTATATATACAATATATGAAATATATTTACTGTACTTTTTGATATTTTATGTACAGTATAGAAGATATATTTGGTGTCCTATTGATATTTTATGTAAATTATATAATATATATTTGGTGTAGTTTGTGATATTTTACATAGGGTGTGTAATGTATATTTCCTGTAATTTTTGATATTTATTTACAGTATATAATATACATTTGGTGTAATATTTGATATTTTATGCACAGTATATTAAATATAATTACTGTAGTTTTTGATAGTTTATTTACAGTATATATAACACATATTTGGTGTACTTTTTGATATTTTATGTACAGTATGTAATATATATTTACTGTAATTTTTGGCAATTTATTTACAGTATACAAAATGTATTTGGTGTACTTTTACTTAATATTATATGTACAATATATGAAATATATTTACTGTACATTTTGATATTTTATGTACACTATAGAAGATATATTTGGTGTCCTTTTGATATATTATGTAAATTATATAGTATATATTTGGTGTAGATTGTGATATTTTACATATGGTGTGCAATATATATTTACTGTACTTTTTGATGATTTATTTACAGTAAATAATATACATTTGGTGTAATTTTTGATATTTTATGAACAGTATATTAAATATAATTACTGTAGTATTTTATAGTTTATTTACAGTATATATAACACATATTTCGTGAACTTTTTGATATTTTATGTACAGTATGTAATATATATTTACTGTAGTTTTTGATATTTTATTTACAGTATATAAAATGTATTTGGTGTACTTTTAGTTAATATTATATGTGCAATATATGAAATATATTTACTGTACATTTTGATATTTTATGTACAGTATATAATATATATTTGGTGTACTTTTGATATTTTATGTAAATTATATAATATATATTTGGTGTAGTTTTTGATATTTTACATAGAGTGTAATATATATTTACTGTCCTTTTTGATATTTTATTAAGAGTGTATAATATACATTTGGTGTAATTTTTGATATTTTATGTACAGTATATTAAATATAATTACTGTAGTATTTTATAGTTTATTTACAGTATATATAACACATATTTGGTGAACTTTTTGATATTTTATGTACAGTATGTAATATATATTTACTGTACTTTTTGATATTTTATTTACCGTATATAAAATGTATTTCGTGCACTTTTAGTTAATATTATGTGTGCAATATATGAAATATATTTACTGTACCTTTTGATATTTTATTTAGAGTGTATAATACACATTTTGTGTAATTTTTGATATTTTATGTACAGTATATTAAATATAATTACTGAAGATTTTGATAGTTTATTTACAGTATATATAACACATGTTTGGTGTACTTTTTGATATTTTATATGCAGTAGATAATATATACTTACTGTAATTTATTATATATTATTTACACTATGTAAAATGTATTTGGTGTAGTTTTAGTTAATATTATATGTACAGTATAGGAAATATATTTACTATACTTTTTGATACTTTATGTACAGTATATAATATATATTTGGTGTATTTTGATATTTTATGTAAATTATATAATATATATTTGGTGTAGTTTTTGATATTTTACATAGACTGTAATATATATTTACTGTCCTTTTTGATATTTTATTTACAGTAAATAATATACATTTGGTGTAATTTTTGATATTTTATGTACAGTATATTAAATATAATTACTGTAGTATTTTATAGTTTATTTACAGTATATATAACACATATTTGGTGAACTTTTTGATATTTTATGTACAGTATGTAATATATATTAACTGTACTTTTTCATATTTTATTTACCGTATATAAATTGTATTTGGTGTACTTTTAGTTAATATTATATGTGCAATATATGAAATATATTTACTGTACATTTTGATATTTTATGTACAGTATAGAAGATATATTTGGTGTACTTTTGATATTTTATGTAAATTATATAATATATATGGTGTAGTTTTTGATATTTTACATAGAGTGTAATATATATTTACTGTCATTTTTGATATTTTATTAAGAGTGTATCATATACATTTGGTGTAATTTTTGATATTTTATGAACAGTATATTAAATATAATTACTGTAGTATTTTATAGTTTATTTACAGTATATATAATACATATTAGGTGAACTTTTTGATATTTTATGTACAGTATGTAATATATATTTACTGTACTTTTTGATATTTTATTTACCGTATATAAAATGTATTTGGTGTACTTTTAGGTAATATTATATGTGCAATATATGAAATATATTTACTGTACATTTTGATATTTTATGTACAGTATAGAAGATATATTTGGTGTACTTTTGATATTTTATGTAAATTATATAATATATATTTGGTGTAGATTTTGATATTTTACATAGAGTGTAATATATATTTACTGTCCTTTTTGATATTTTATTTAGAGTGTATAAAATACATTTGGTGTAATTACTGATATTTTATGAGCAGTATATTAAATATAATTACTGAAGATTTTGATAGTTTATTTACAGTATATATAACACATATTTGGTGTAGTTTTTGATATTTTATGTACTGTAGATAATATATACTTACTGTAATTTTTGATATTTTATTTACAGTATGGAAAATGTATTTATTGTACTTTTAGTTAATATTATATGTACAATATATGAAATATATTTACTGTACTTTTTGATATTTTATGTACAGTATATAATATATATTTGGTGTACCTTTGATATTTTATGTAAATTATATAATATATATTTGGTGTAGTTTTTGATATTTTACATAGAGTGTAATATATATTTACTGTCTTTTTGGTACTTTATTTAGAGTGTATAATATACATTTGGTGTAATTTTTGATATTTTATGTACAGTATATTAAAAATAATTACTGAAGATTTTGATAGTTTACAGTATATATAACACATGTTTGGTGTACTTTTTGATATTTTATGTACAGTAGATAATATATACTTACTGTAATATTTGATATTTTATTTACTGTATGTAAAATGTATTTGGTGTACTTTTAGTTAATATTATATGTACAATATATGAAATATATTTACTGTACTTTTTGATATTTTATGTACAGTATATAATATATATTTGGTGTACTTTTGATATTTTATGTAAATTATATAATATATATTTGGTGTAGTTTTTGATATTTTACATAGAGTGTAATATATATTTACTGTCCTTTTTGATATTTTATTTAGAGTGTATAATATACATTTGGTGTAATTTTTGATATTTTATGTACAGTATATTAAATATAATTACTGAAGATTTTGATAGTATATTTACAGTATATATAACACATATTTGGTGTACTTTTTGATATTTTATGTACAGTAGATAATATATACTTACTGTAATTTTTCATATTTTATTTACAGTATGTAAAACGTATTTGTTGTACTTTTAGTTAATATTATATGTACAATATATGAAATATATTTACTGTACTTTTTGATATTTTATGTACAGTATATAATATATGTTTGGTGTACTTTTGATATTTTATGTAAATTATATAATATATAGTTGGTGTAGTTTTTGATATTTTACATATTGTGTAATATATATTTACTGTCCTTTTTGATATTTTATTTAGAGTGTATAATATACATTTGGTGTAATTTTTGATATTTTATGTAGAGTATATTAAATATAATTACTGAAGATTTTGATAGTTTATTTACAGTATATAGAACACATATTTGGTGTACTTTTTGATATTTTATGTACAGTAGATAATATATACTTACTGTAATTTTTGATATTTTATTTACAGTATGGAAAATGTAGTTGTTGTACTTTTAGTTAATATTATATGTACAATATATGAAATATATTTACTGTACTTTTTGATATTTTATGTACAGTATATAATATATATTTGGTGTAGTTTTGATATTTTATGTAAATTATATAATATAAAGTTGGTGTAGTTTTTGATATTTTACATAGAGTGTAATATATGTTTACTCTCCTTTTTGATATTTTATTTAGAGTTTATAATATACATTTGGTGTAATTTTTGATATTTTATGTACAGTATATTAAATATAATTACTGAAGATTTTGATAGTTTATTTACAGTATATAGAACACATATTTGGTGTTCTTTTTGATATTTTATGTACAGTAGATAATATATACTTACTGTAATTTTTGATATTTTATTTACAGTATGTAAAATGTATTTGGTGTACTTTTAGTTAATACTTTATGTACAATATATGAAATATATTTACTGTACTTTTTGATATTTTATGTACAGTATATAATATATATTTGGTGTACTTTTGATATTTTATGTAAATTATATAATATATATTTGGTGTAGTTTTTGATATTTTACAAGGAGTGTAATATATATTTACTGTCC
This sequence comes from Pan paniscus, assembly GCF_029289425.2. Taxonomy (NCBI): domain Eukaryota; kingdom Metazoa; phylum Chordata; class Mammalia; order Primates; family Hominidae; genus Pan; species Pan paniscus. The sequence continues at coordinate 10,369,890 of NC_073263.2, read as the reverse complement.
TTTTTGATATTTTATTTAGAGTGTATAATATACATTTGGTGTAATTTTTGATATTTTATGTACAGTATATTAAATATAATTACTGAAGATTTTGATAGTTTATTTACAGTATATATAACACATATTTGGTGTACTTTTTGATATTTTATGTACAGTAGATAATATATACTTACTGTAATTTTTGATATTTTATTTACAGTATGTAAAATGTATTTGGTGTATTTTTAGTTAATATTATAAATACAATATATGAAATATATTTACTTTACTTTTTGATATTTTATGTACACTATATAATATATATTTGGTGTACTTTTGATATTTTATGTAAATTATATAATATGTATTTGGTGTAGTTTTTAATATTTTACATAGAGTGTAATATATATTTACTGTCCTTTTTGATATTTTATTTAGAGTGTATAAAATACATTTGGTGTAATTACTGATATTTTATGAACAGTATATTAAATATAATTACTGAAGATTTTGATAGTTCATTTACAGTATATATAACACATATTTGGTGTACTTTTTGATATTTTATGTACAGTAGATAATATATACTTACTGTAATTTTTGATATTTTATTTACAGTATGTAAAATGTATTTGTTGTACTTTTAGTTAATATTATATGTACAATATATGAAATATATTTACTGTACTTTTTGATATTTTATGTACAGTATATAATATATATTTGGTGTAGTTTTGATATTTTATGTAAATTATATAATATAAAGTTGGTGTAGTTTTTGATATTTTACATAGAGTGTAATATATGTTTACTCTCCTTTTTGATATTTTATTTAGAGTTTATAATATACATTTGGTGTAATTTTTGATATTTTATGTACAGTATATTAAATATAATTACTGAAGATTTTGATAGTTTATTTACAGTATATAGAACACATATTTGGTGTACTTTTTGATATTTTATGTACAGTAGATAATATATACTTACTGTAATTTTTGATATTTTATTTACAGTATGTAAAATGTATTTGGTGTACTTTTAGATAATACTTTATGTACAATATATGAAATATATTTACTGTACTTTTTGATATTTTATGTACAGTATATAATATATATTTGGTGTACTTTTGATATTTTATGTAAATTATATAATATATATTTGGTGTAGTTTTTGATATTTTACAAGGAGTGTAATATATATTTACTGTCCTTTTTGATATTTTATTTAGAGTGTATAATATACATTTGGTGTAATTTTTGATATTTTATGTACAGTATATTAAATATAATTACTGAAGATTTTGATAGTTTATTTACAGTATATATAACACATATTTGGTGTACTTTTTGATATTTTATGTACAGTAGATAATATATACTTACTGTAATTTTTGATATTTTATTTACACTATATAAAATGTATTTGGTGTACTTTTAGTTAATATTATATGTACAATATATGAAATATATTTACTGTACATTTTGATATTTTATGTTCAGTATATAAGGTATATTTGGTGTCCTTTTGATATTTTATGTAAATTATATAATATATATTTGGTGTAGTTTGTGATATTTTACATAGGGTGTGTAATATATATTTACTGTACTATTTGGTATTTTATTTACAGTAAATAATATACATTTGGTGTAATTTTTGATATTTTATGTACAGTATATTAAATATAATTACTGTAGTTTTTGATAGTTTATTTACTGTATATTTAACACATATTTGGTGTACTTTTTGATATATTATGTACAGTATGTAATATAAATTTACTGTAATTTTTGATAATTTATTTACAGTATATAAAATGTATTTGGTGTACTTTTAGTTAATATTATATATACAATATATGAAATACATTTACTATAATTTTTGATATTTTTTGTAAAGTATAGAAGATATATTTGGTGTTCTTTTGATATTTTATGTAAATTATATAATATATATTTGGTGTAGTTTTTGATATTTTACATAGGGTGTGTCATATACATTTACTGTACTTTTTGATATTTTATTTACAGTATATAATATATATTTGGTGTAATTTTTGATATTTTATGTACATTATATTAAATATAATTACTGTAATTTTTGATAGGTTATTTACAGTATATATAACACATATTTGGTGTAATTTTTTACATTTCATGTACAGTATGTAATACATATTTACTGTAATTTTGATATATTATTTACAGTATATAAAATGTATTTGGTGTACTTTCAATTAATATTATATGTACAATATATGAAATATATTTACTGTACATTTTGATATTTTATGTACAGTACATAAGATATATTTGGTGTCGTTTTGATATTTTATGTAAACTATATAATATATATTTGGTGTAGTTTGTGATATTTTACAGAGGGTGAGTCATATGTATTTACTGTACTTTTTGATATTTTATTTACAGTATATAATATACATTTCGTGTAATTTTTGATATTTTATTACAGTATATTATATATAAGTACTGTAGTTTTGATAGTTTATTTGTAGTAAATATAACACATATTTGGTGTACTTTTTGATACTTTATGTACACTATGTAATATATATTTACTGTACTTTTTGATATTTTATTTACAGTATATAAAATGTACTTGGTGTACTTTTAGTTAATATTATATGTACAATATATGAAATATATTTACTGTACATTTTGATATTTTTTGTACAGTATAGAAGATATATTTGGTGTCCTTTTGATATTTTATGCAAATTATATAATATATATTTCGTGTAGTTTTTGATATTTTCATAGGGTGTGTCATATATATTTACTGTACTTTTTGATATTTTATTTACAGTATATAATATACATTTGGTGTAATTTTTGATATTTTATGTATAGTATATTAAATATAATTCCTGTAGTTTTTGATAGTTTATTTACAGTATATATAACAAATATTTGGTGTACTTTTTGATATTTTATGTACAGAATGTAATATATATTTACTGTAATTTTTGATAATTTATTTACAGTATATAAAATGTATTTTGTGTACTTTTAGTTAATATTATATATACAATATAAGAAATATATTTACTGTACCTTTTGATATTTTTTGTACAGTATAGAAGATATATTTGGTGTCCTTTTGATATTTTATGTAAATTATGTAATATATATTTGGTGTAGTTTGTGATATTTTACATAGGGTGTGACATATACATTTACTGTACTTTTTGATATTTTATTTACAGTATATCATATACATTTGGTGTAATTTTTGTTATTTTATGCACTGTATATTATATATAATTAGTGTAGTTTTGATAGTTTATTTATAGTATATATAACACATATTTGGTGTACTTTTTGATATTTTATGTACAGTAGGTAATATATATTTACTGTACTTTTTGATATTTTATTTACAGTATATAAAATGTATTTGGTGTACTTTTAGTTAATATTATATGTACAATATATGAAATATATTTACTGTTCTTTTTGATATTTTATGTACAGTATATAATATATATTTGGTGTCCTTTGATATTTTATGTGAATTTTATAATATATATTTGGTGTACTTTTTGATATTTTACATAGGGTGTGTAATATATATTTACTGTACTTTTTGATATTTTATTTACAGTATATAATATACATTTTGTGTAATTTTTGATATTTTATTACAGTATATTATATATAAGTACTGTAGTTTTGATAGTTTATTTGTAGTAAATATAACACATATTTGGTGTACTATTTGATATTTTATGTACGGTATGTAATATATATTTACTGTAATTTTTGATAATTTATTTACAGTATATAAAATGTATTTGGTGTACTTTTAGTTAATATTATATGTACAACATATGAAATATATTTACTGTAAGTTTTGATAATTTATGTACAGTATATAAGATATATTTGGTGTCCTTTTGAAATTTTATGTAAATTATATAATATATATTTTGTGTAGATTGTGATATTTTACCTAGGGTGTGTAAGATATATTTACTGTACTTTTTGATATTTTATTTACAGTAAATAATATACATTTGGTGTAATTTTTGATATTTTATGTACAGTATGTTAAATATAATTACTGCAGATTTGATAGTTTATTTACAGTATATATAACACATATTTGGTGTACTTTTTGATATTTTATGTACAGAATGTAATATATATTTACTGTACTTTTTGATATTTTATTTACAGTATATAAAATGTATTTGGTGTACTTTTAGTTAATATTATATGTACAGTATATGAAATATATTTACTGTACATTTTGATAATTTATGTTCAGTATATAAGGTATATTTGGTGTCCTTTTGATATTTTATGTAAATTACATAATATATATTTGGTGTAGTTTGTGATATATTACATAGGGTGTGTAATGTATATTTACTGTATTTTTGGTATTTTATTTATAGTAAATAATATACATTTGGTGTAATTTTTGATATTTTATTTACAATATATTAAATATAATTACTGTAGTTTTTGATAGTTTATTTACAGTATATATAACACATATTTGGTGTACTTTTTGATATTTTATGTACGGTATGTAATATATAGTCACTGTAATTTTTGATATTTTATTTGCACTATATAAAATGTATTTGGTGTACTTTTAGTTAATATTATATGTACAATATATGAAATATATTTACTGTACATTTTGATATTTCATGTACACTATATAAGATGTATTTGGTGTCCTTTTGATATTTTATGTAAATTATATAATATATATTTGGTGTATATTGTGATATTTTATATAGGGTGTGTAAGATATATTTACTGTACTTTTTGATATTTTATTTACAGTAAATAATATACATTTGGTGTAATTTATGATATTTTAAGTACAGTATATTAAATATAATTACTGCAGTTTTTGATAGTTTATTTACAGTATACATAACACATATTCGGTGTACTTTTTGATATTTTATGTACAGAATGTAATATATATTTACTGTAAATTTGATATTTTATTTACAGTGTATAAAATGTATTTGGTGTACTTTTAATTAATATATGTACAATATATGAAATATATTTACGGTACATTTTGATATTTTATGTTCAGTATATAAGGTATATTTGGTGTCCTTTTGATATTTTATGTAAATTACATAATGCATATTTGGTGTAGATTGTGATATTTTACATAGGGTGTGTAATATATATTTACTGTACATTTTGATATTTTATTTACACTATATAAAATGTATTTGGTGTACTTTTAGTTAACATTATATGTACAATATACGAAATATATTTACTGTATTTTTGATAGTTTATGTACAGTATATAAGATATGTTTGGTGTCCTTTTGATATTTTATGTAAATTATATAATATATATTTGGTGTAGATTGTTATATTTTACATAGGGTGTGTAAGATATATTTACCGTACTTTTTGATGTTTTATTTACTGTAAATAATATGCATTTGGTGTAATTTTTGATATTTTATGTACAGTATATTAAATATAATTACTGCAGTTTTGATAGTTTATTTACAGTATATATAACACATATTTGGTGTACTTTTTGATATTTTATGTACAGAATGTAATATATATTTACTGTACTTTTTGATATTTTATTTACAGTATATAAAATGTATTTGGTGTACTTTTAGTTAATATTATATGTACAATATATGAAATATATTTACTGTACATTTTGATATTTCATGTTCAGTATATAAGGTATATTTGGTGTCCTTTTGATATTTTATGTAAATTATATAATATATATTTGGTGTAGTTTGTGATATTTTACATAGGGTGTGTAATATATATTTACTGTACTTTTTGGTGTTTTCTTTACAGTAAATAATATATATTTGGTGTAATTTTTGATATTTTATGTACAGTATATTAAATATAATTAGTGTAGTTTTGATAGTTTATTTACAGTATATATAACACATATTTGGTATAATTTTGATATTTTATGTACAGTATGTAATATATATTCACTGTAATTTTTGATATTTTATTTACACTATACAAAATGTATTTGGTGTACTTTTAGTTAATATTATATGTACAATAGATGAAATATATTTACTGTACTTTTTGGTATTTTATGTACAGTATATAAGATATATTTGGTGTCCTTTTGATAATTTATGTAAATTATATAATATATATTTGGTGTAGATTGAGATATTTTACATAGGGTGTGTAATATATATTTACTGTACTTTTTGATATTTTATTTACAGTAAATAATATACATTTGGAGTAATTTTTGATATTTTATGTACAGTATATTAAATATAATTACTGTAGTTTTGATAGTTTATTTACAGTATATATAACACATATTTGGTGTACTATTTGATATTTTATGTACAGTATGTAATATATATTTACTGTAATATTTGATAATTTATTTACAGTATATAAAATGTATTTGGTGTGCTTTTAGTTAATATTATATGTACATTATAAGAAATATATTTAGTGTACTTTTTGATATTTTTTGTACAGTATAGAAGATATATTTGGTGTCCTTTTGATATTTTATGTAAATTATATAATATATATTTGGTGTACTTTTTGATATTTTATGTACACTATGTAATATATATTTACTGTACTTTTCGATATTTTATTTACAGTATATAAAATATATTTGGTGTCCTTTTAGTTAATATTATATGTACAATATTTGAAATATATTTACTGTACTTTTTGATATTTTATGTACAGTATATAATATATATTTGGTGTCCTTTTGATATTTTATGTGAATTTTGTAATACATATTTGGTGTAGTTTTTGATATTTTACATAGGGTGTGTAATATATATTTACTGTAATTTTTGATATATTATTTACTGTAAATAATATACATTTGGTGTAATTTTTGATATTTTATATACAGTATATTAAATATAATTACTGTAGTTTTTGATTGTTTATTTACAGTATATATAACACATATTTGGTGTACCTTTTGATATTTTATGTACAGTATGTAATATATATTTACTGTAATTTTTGATAATTTATTTACAGTATATAAAATGTATTTGGTGTACTTTTAGTTAATGTTATATATACAATATATGAAATATATTTACTGTACTTTTTGATATTTCATGTTCAGTATATAAGGTATATTTTGTGTCCTTTTGATATATTATGTAAATTATATAATATATATATGGTGTAGTTTCTGATATTTTACATAGGGTGTGTAATATATATTTACTGTACTTTTTGATATTTTATTTACAGTAAAAAATATATATTTGGTGTAATTTTTGATATTTTATGTACAGTATATTAAATATAATTAATGTAGTTTTGATAGTTTATTTACAGTATATATAACACATATTTGGTGTTCTTTTTCATATTTTATATACAGTATGTAATATATATTTACTGTACTATTTGATATTTTATTTACAGTATATAAAATGTATTCGGTGTACTTTTATTTAATATTATATGTACAATATATGAAATATATTTACTGTACATTTTGATATTTTATGTACAGTATATATGATATATTTGGTGTCCTTTTGATATTTTATGTAAATTATATAATATATATTTGGTGTAGATTGTGATATTTTACATAGGGTGTGTAATATATATTTACTGTACTTTTTGGTATTTTATTTACAGTAAATAATATACATTTGGTGTAATTTTTGATATTTTATGTACAGTATATTAAATATAATTACTGTAGTTTTTGATAGTTTATTTACAGAATATATAACACATATTTGGTGTACTTTTTGATATTTTATGTACAGTATGTAATATATATTTACTGTAATTTTTGATAATTTATTTACAGTATATAAAATGTATTTGGTGTACTTTTAGTTAATATTATATATACAATATATGAAATATATTTACTGTACTTTTTGATATTTTATGTACAGTATAGAAGATATATTTGGTGTCCTTTTGATATTTTATGCAAATTATATAATATATATTTCGTGTAGTTTTTGATATTTTCATAGGGTGTGTCATATATATTTACTGTACTTTTTGATATTTTATTTACAGTATATAATATACATTTGGTGTAATTTTTGATATTTTATGTATAGTATATTAAATATAATTCCTGTAGTTTTTGATAGTTTATTTACAGTATATATAACAAATATTTGGTGTACTTTTTGATATTTTATGTACAGAATGTAATATATATTTACTGTAATTTTTGATAATTTATTTACAGTATATAAAATGTATTTTGTGTACTTTTAGTTAATATTATATATACAATATAAGAAATATATTTACTGTACCTTTTGATATTTTTTGTACAGTATAGAAGATATATTTGGTGTCCTTTTGATATTTTATGTAAATTATGTAATATATATTTGGTGTAGTTTGTGATATTTTACATAGGGTGTGACATATACATTTACTGTACTTTTTGATATTTTATTTACAGTATATCATATACATTTGGTGTAATTTTTGTTATTTTATGCACTGTATATTATATATAATTAGTGTAGTTTTGATAGTTTATTTATAGTATATATAACACATATTTGGTGTACTTTTTGATATTTTATGTACAGTAGGTAATATATATTTACTGTACTTTTTGATATTTTATTTACAGTATATAAAATGTATTTGGTGTACTTTTAGTTAATATTATATGTACAATATATGAAATATATTTACTGTTCTTTTTGATATTTTATGTACAGTATATAATATATATTTGGTGTCCTTTGATATTTTATGTGAATTTTATAATATATATTTGGTGTACTTTTTGATATTTTACATAGGGTGTGTAATATATATTTACTGTACTTTTTGATATTTTATTTACAGTATATAATATACATTTCGTGTAATTTTTGATATTTTATTACAGTATATTATATATAAGTACTGTAGTTTTGATAGTTTATTTGTAGTAAATATAACACATATTTGGTGTACTATTTGATATTTTATGTACGGTATGTAATATATATTTACTGTAATTTTTGATAATTTATTTACAGTATATAAAATGTATTTGGTGTACTTTTAGTTAATATTATATGTACAACATATGAAATATATTTACTGTAAGTTTTGATAATTTATGTACAGTATATAAGATATATTTGGTGTCCTTTTGAAATTTTATGTAAATTATATAATATATATTTTGTGTAGATTGTGATATTTTACCTAGGGTGTGTAAGATATATTTACTGTACTTTTTGATATTTTATTTACAGTAAATAATATACATTTGGTGTAATTTTTGATATTTTATGTACAGTATGTTAAATATAATTACTGCAGATTTGATAGTTTATTTACAGTATATATAACACATATTTGGTGTACTTTTTGATATTTTATGTACAGAATGTAATATATATTTACTGTACTTTTTGATATTTTATTTACAGTATATAAAATGTATTTGGTGTACTTTTAGTTAATATTATATGTACAGTATATGAAATATATTTACTGTACATTTTGATAATTTATGTTCAGTATATAAGGTATATTTGGTGTCCTTTTGATATTTTATGTAAATTACATAATATATATTTGGTGTAGTTTGTGATATATTACATAGGGTGTGTAATGTATATTTACTGTATTTTTGGTATTTTATTTATAGTAAATAATATACATTTGGTGTAATTTTTGATATTTTATTTACAATATATTAAATATAATTACTGTAGTTTTTGATAGTTTATTTACAGTATATATAACACATATTTGGTGTACTTTTTGATATTTTATGTACGGTATGTAATATATAGTCACTGTAATTTTTGATATTTTATTTGCACTATATAAAATGTATTTGGTGTACTTTTAGTTAATATTATATGTACAATATATGAAATATATTTACTGTACATTTTGATATTTCATGTACACTATATAAGATGTATTTGGTGTCCTTTTGATATTTTATGTAAATTATATAATATATATTTGGTGTATATTGTGATATTTTATATAGGGTGTGTAAGATATATTTACTGTACTTTTTGATATTTTATTTACAGTAAATAATATACATTTGGTGTAATTTATGATATTTTAAGTACAGTATATTAAATATAATTACTGCAGTTTTTGATAGTTTATTTACAGTATACATAACACATATTCGGTGTACTTTTTGATATTTTATGTACAGAATGTAATATATATTTACTGTAAATTTGATATTTTATTTACAGTGTATAAAATGTATTTGGTGTACTTTTAATTAATATATGTACAATATATGAAATATATTTACGGTACATTTTGATATTTTATGTTCAGTATATAAGGTATATTTGGTGTCCTTTTGATATTTTATGTAAATTACATAATGCATATTTGGTGTAGATTGTGATATTTTACATAGGGTGTGTAATATATATTTACTGTACATTTTGATATTTTATTTACACTATATAAAATGTATTTGGTGTACTTTTAGTTAACATTATATGTACAATATACGAAATATATTTACTGTATTTTTGATAGTTTATGTACAGTATATAAGATATGTTTGGTGTCCTTTTGATATTTTATGTAAATTATATAATATATATTTGGTGTAGATTGTTATATTTTACATAGGGTGTGTAAGATATATTTACCGTACTTTTTGATGTTTTATTTACTGTAAATAATATGCATTTGGTGTAATTTTTGATATTTTATGTACAGTATATTAAATATAATTACTGCAGTTTTGATAGTTTATTTACAGTATATAGAACACATATTTGGTGTACTTTTTGATATTTTATGTACAGTAGATAATATATACTTACTGTAATTTTTGATATTTTATTTACAGTATGTAAAATGTATTTGGTGTACTTTTAGATAATACTTTATGTACAATATATGAAATATATTTACTGTACTTTTTGATATTATATGTACAGTATATAATATATATTTGGTGTACTTTTGATATTTTATGTAAATTATATAATATATATTTGGTGTAGTTTTTGATATTTTACAAGGAGTGTAATATATATTTACTGTCCTTTTTGATATTTTATTTAGAGTGTATAATATACATTTGGTGTAATTTTTGATATTTTATGTACAGTATATTAAATATAATTACTGAAGATTTTGATAGTTTATTTACAGTATATATAACACATATTTGGTGTACTTTTTGATATTTTATGTACAGTAGATAATATATACTTACTGTAATTTTTGATATTTTATTTACAGTATGTAAAATGTATTTGGTGTATTTTTAGTTAATATTATATATACAATATATGAAATATATTTACTTTACTTTTTGATATTTTATGTACACTATATAATATATATTTGGTGTACTTTTGATATTTTATGTAAATTATATAATATGTATTTGGTGTAGTTTTTAATATTTTACATAGAGTGTAATATATATTTACTGTCCTTTTTGATATTTTATTTAGAGTGTATAAAATACATTTGGTGTAATTACTGATATTTTATGAACAGTATATTAAATATAATTACTGAAGATTTTGATAGTTCATTTACAGTATATATAACACATATTTGGTGTACTTTTTGATATTTTATGTACAGTAGATAATATATACTTACTGTAATTTTTGATATTTTATTTACAGTATGTAAAATGTATTTGTTGTACTTTTAGTTAATATTATATGTACAATATATGAAATATATTTATTGTACTTTTTGATATTTTATGTACAGTATATAATATATATTTGGTGTACCTTTGATATTTTAGGTAAATTATATAATATATATTTGGAGTAGTTTTTGATATTTTACATAGAGTGTAATATATATTTACTGTCCTTTTTGATATTTTATTTAGAGTGTATATTATTCATTTGGTGTAATTTTTGATATTTTATGTACAGTATATTAAATATAATTACTGAAGATTTTGATAGTTTATTTACAGTATATATAACACATATTTGGTGTACTTTTTGATATTTTATGTACAGTAGATAATATATACTTACTGTAATTTTTGATATTTTATTTACAGTATGTAAAATGTATTTGGTGTACTTTTAGTTAATATTATATGTATAATATATGAAATGTATTTACTGTACTTTTTGATATTTTATGTACAGTATATAATATATATTTGGTGTACTTTTTATATTTTATGTAAATTATATAATATATATTTGGTGTAGTTTTTGATATTTTACATAGAGTGTAATATATATTTACTGTCCTTTTTGATATTTTATTTAGAGTGTATAAAATACATTTGGTGTAATTACTGATATTTTATGAACAGTATATTAAATATAATTACTGAAGATTTTGATAGTTTATTTACAGTATATATGAAACATATTCGGTGTACTTTTTGATATTTTATGTACAGTAGATAATATATACTTACTGTAATTTTTGATACTTTATTTACAGTATGTAAAATGTATTTGGTGTACTTTTAGTTAATATTATATGTACAATATATGAAATATATTTACTGTACTTTTTGATATTTTATGTAGAGTATATAATATATATTTGGTGTACTTTTGATATTTTATGTAAATTATATAATATAAAGTTGGTGTAGTTTTTGATATTTTACATAGAGTGTAATATATGTTTACTCTCCTTTTTGATATTTTATTTAGAGTTTATAACATACATTTGGTGTAATTTTTGATATTTTATGTACAGTATATTAAATATAATTACTGAAGATTTTGATAGTTTATTTACAGTATATAGAACACATATTTGGTGTACTTTTTGATATTTTATGTACAGTAGATAATATATACTTACTGTAATTTTTGATATTTTATTTACAGTATGTAAAATGTATTTGGTGTATTTTTAGTTAATATTATATATACAATATATGAAATATATTTACTTTACTTTTTGATATTTTATGTACACTATATAATATATATTTGGTGTACTTTTGATATTTTATGTAAATTATATAATATGTATTTGGTGTAGTTTTTAATATTTTACATAGAGTGTAATATATATTTACTGTCCTTTTTGATATTTTATTTAGAGTGTATAAAATACATTTGGTGGAATTACTGATATTTTATGAACAGTATATTAAATATAATTACTGAAGATTTTGATATTTCATTTACAGTATATATAACACATATTTGGTGTACTTTTTGATATTTTATGTACAGTAGATAATATATACTTACTGTAATTTTTGATATTTTATTTACAGTATGGAAAATGTATTTGTTGTACTTTTAGTTAATATTATATGTACAATATATGAAATATATTTATTGTACTTTTTGATATTTTATGTACAGTATATAATATATATTTGGTGTACCATTGATATTTTATGTAAATTATACAATATATATTTGGAGTAGTTTTTGATATTTTACATAGAGTGTAATATATATTTACTGTCCTTTTTGATATTTTATTTAGAGTGTATATTATACATTTGGTGTAATTTTTGATATTTTATGTACAGTATATTAAATATAATTACTGAAGATTTTGATAGTTTATTTACAGTATATATAACACATATTTGGTGTACTTTTTGATATTTTATGTACAGTAGATAATATATACTTACTGTAATTTTTGATAATTTATTTACAGTATGTAAAATGTATTTGGTGTACTTTTAGTTAATATTATATGTATAATATATGAAATGTATTTACTGTACTTTTTGATATTTTATGTACAGTATATAATATATATTTGGTGTACTTTTGATATTTTATGTAAATTATATAATATATATTTGGTGTAGTTTTTGATATTTTACATAGAGTGTAATATATATTTACTGTCCTTTTTGATATTTTATTTAGAGTGTATAAAATACATTTGGTGTAATTACTGATATTTTATGAACAGTATATTAAATAGAATTACTGAAGATTTTGATAGTTTATTTACAGTATATATGACACATATTTGGTGTACTTTTTGATATTTTATGTACAGTAGATAATATATACTTACTGTAATTTTTGATATTTTATTTACAGTATGTAAAATGTATTTGTTGTACTTTTAGTTAATATTATATGTACAATATATGAAATATATTTACTGTACTTTTTGATATTTTATGTACAGTATATAATATATATTTGGTGTAGTTTTGATATTTTATGTAAATTATATAATATAAAGTTGGTGTAGTTTTTGATATTTTACATAGAGTGTAATATATGTTTACTCTCCTTTTTGATATTTTATTTAGAGTTTATAACATACATTTGGTGTAATTTTTGATATTTTATGTACAGTATATTAAATATAATTACTGAAGATTTTGATAGTTTATTTACAGTATATAGAACACATATTTGGTGTACTTTTTGATATTTTATGTACAGTAGATAATATATACTTACTGTAATTTTTTATATATTATTTACACTATGTAAAATATATTTGGTGTAGTTTTAGTCAATATTATATGTACAATATAGGAAATATATTTACTGTAGTTTTTGATATTTTATGTACAGTATAGAAGATATATTTGGTGTCCTTTTGATATTTTATGTAAATTATATAATATATATTTGGTGTAGATTGTGATATTTTACATAGGGTGTGTAAGATATATTTACTGTTCTTTTTGATATTTTATTTACAGTAAATAACGTACATTTGGTGTAATTTTTGATATTTCATGTACAGTATATTTAATATAATTACTGGAGTTTTTGATAGTTTATTTACAGTATATATAACACATATTTGGTGTACTTTTTGATATTTTATGTACAGAATGTAATATATATTTACTGTACTTCTTGATATTTTATTTACATTATATAAAATGTATTTGGTGTACTTTAATTAATATTATATGTACAATATATGAAATATTTTTACTGTACATTTTGATATTTTATGTTCATTATATAAGGTATATATGGTGTCCTCTTGATATTTTATGTAAATTATATAATATATATTTGGTGTAGTTTGTGATATTTTACATAGGGTGTGTAATATATATTTACTGTACTATTTGGTATTTTATTTACAGTAAATAATATACATTTGGTGTAATTTTTGATATTTTATGTACAGTATATTAAATATAATTACTGTAGTTTTTGATAGTTTATTTAAAGTATATATAACACATATTTGGTGTACATTTTGATATTTTATGTACAGTATGTAATATATATTTACTGTAATTTTTGATAATTTATTTACAGTATATAAAATGTATTTGGTGTACTTTTAGTTAATATTATATATACAATAAATGAAATATATTTACTGTACTTTTTGATATTTTATGTACAGTATAGAAGATATATTTGGTGTCCTTTTGATATTTTATGTAAATTATATAATATATATTTGGTGTAGTTTGTGATATTTTACATAGGGTGTGTAATGTATATTTACTGTACTTTTTGATATTTTATTTACAGTATATAGTATACATTTGGTGTAATATTTGATATTTTATGTACAGTATATTAAATATAATTACTGTAGTTTTTGATAGTTTATTTACAGTATATATAACACATATTTGGTGTACTTTTTGATATTTTATGTACAGTATGTAAAATATATTTACTGTAATTTTTGATAATTTATTTACAGTAGATAAAATGTATTTGGTGTACTTTTAGTTAATATTATATATACATTATAAGAAATATATTTACTGTACTTTTTGATATTTTTTGTACCGTAGAGAAGATATATTTGGTGTCCTTTTGATATTTTATGTAAATTATATAATATATATTTGGTGTATTTTTGATATTTTATGTACACTATGTAATATATATTTACTGTACTTTTCGATATTTTATTTACAGTATATAAAATATATTTGGTGTCCTTTTAGTTAATATTATATGTACAATATTTGAAATATATTTACTGTACTTTTTGATATTTTATGTACAGTATATAATATATATTTGGTGTCCTTTTGATATTTTATATGAATTTTGTAATATATATTTGGTGTAGTTTTTGATATTTTACATAGTGTGTGTAATATATATTTACTGTAATTTTTGATATATTATTTACAGTAAATAATATACATTTGGTGTAATTTTTGATATTTTATGTACAGTATATTAAATATAATTACTGTAGTTTTTGATTGTTTATTTACAGTATATATAACACATATTTGGTGTAATTTTTGATATTTTATGTACAGTATGTAATATATATTTACTGTAATTTTTGATAATTTATTTACAGTATATAAAATGTATTTGGTGTACTTTTAGTTAATGTTATATATACAATATATGAAATATATTTACTGTACTTTTTGATATTTCATGTTCAGTATATAAGGTATATTTTGTGTCCTTTTGATATATTATGTAAATTATATAATATATATATGGTGTAGTTTCTGATATTTTACATAGGGTGTGTAATATATATTTACTGTTCTTTTGATATTTTATTTACAGTAAATAACGTACATTTGGTTTAATTTTTGATATTTCATGTACAGTATATTTAATATAATTACTGGTGTTTTTGATAGTTTATTTACAGTATATATAACACATATTTGGTGTACTTTTTGATATTTTATGTACAGAATTTAATATATATTTACTGTACTTCTTGATATTTTATTTACAGTATATAAAATGTATTTGGTGTACTTTTAGTTAATATTATATGTACAATATATGAAATATTTTTACTGTACATTTTGATATTTTATGTTCAGTATATAAGGTATATTTGGTGTCCTTTTGATATTTTATGTAAATTATATAATATATATTTGGTGTAGTTTGTGATATTTTACATAGGCTGTGTAATATATATTTACTGTACTATTTGGTATTTTCTTTACAGTAAATAATATACATTTGGTGTAATTTTTGATATTTTATGTACAATATATTAAACATAATTACTGTAGTTCTTGATAGATTATTTACAGTATATATAACACATATTTGGTGTACATTTTGATATTTTATGTACAGTATGTAATATATATTTACTGTAATTTTTGATAATTTATTTACAGTATATAAAATGTATTTGGTGTACTTTTAGTTAATATTATATATACAATATATGAAATATATTTACTGTACTTTTTGATATTTTATGTACAGTATAGAAGATATATTTGGTGTCCTTTTGATATTTTATGTAAATTATATAATATATATTTGGTGTAGTTTGTGATATTTTACATAGGGTGTGTAATGCATATTTACTGTAATTTTTGATATTTATTTACAGTATATAATATACATTTGGTGTAATATTTGATATTTTATGTACAGTATATTAAATATAATTACTGTAGTTTTTGATAGTTTATTTACGGTACATATAACACATATTTGGTGTACTTTTTGATATTTTATGTACAGTATGTAATATATATTTACTGTAATTTTTGGCAATTTATTTACAGTATACAAAATGTATTTGGTGTACTTTTACTTAATATTATATGTACAATATATGAAATATATTTACTGTACATTTTGATATTTTATGTACACTATAGAAGATATATTTGGTGTCCTTTTGATATATTATGTAAATTATATAGTATATATTTGGTGTAGATTGTGATATTTTACATATGGTGTGCAATATATATTTACTGTACTTTTTGATAATCTATTTACAGTAAATAATATACATTTGGTGTAATTTTTGATATTTTATGTACAGTATATTAAATATAATTACTGTAGTATTTTATAGTTTATTTACAGTATATATAACACATATTTCGTGAACTTTTTGATATTTTATGTACAGTATGTAATATATATTTACTGTAGTTTTTGATATTTTATTTACAGTATATAAAATGTATTTGGTGTACTTTTAGTTAATATTATATGTGCAATATATGAAATATATTTACTGTACATTTTGATATTTTATGTACAGTATAGAAGATATATTTGGTGTACTTTTGATATTTTATGTAAATTATATAATATATATTTGGTGTAGTTTTTGATATTTTACATAGAGTGTAATATATATTTACTGTCCTTTTTGATATTTTATTAAGAGTGTATAATATACATTTGGTGTAATTTTTGATATTTTATGTACAGTATATTAAATATAATTACTGTAGTATTTTATAGTTTATTTACAGTATATATAACACATATTTGGTGAACTTTTTGATATTTTATGTACAGTATGTAATATATATTTACTGTACTTTTTGATATTTTATTTACCGTATATAAAATGTATTTCGTGCACTTTTAGTTAATATTATGTGTGCAATATATGAAATATATTTACTGTACCTTTTGATATTTTATTTAGAGTGTATAATACACATTTTGTGTAATTTTTGATATTTTATGTACAGTATATTAAATATAATTACTGAAGATTTTGATAGTTTATTTACAGTATATATAACTCATGTTTGGTGTACTTTTTGATATTTTATGTACAGTAGATAATATGTACTTACTGTAATTTTTGATATTTTATTTACAGTATGTAAAATGTATTTGGTGTACTTTTAGTTAATATTTTATGTACAATATATGAAATATATTTACTGTACTTTTTGATATTTTATGTACAGTATATAATACATATTTGGTGTACTTTTGATATTTTATGTAAATTATATAATATATATTTGGTGTAGTTTTTGATATTTTACATAGAGTGTAATATATATTTACTGTCATTTTTGATATTTTATTTAGAGTGTATAATATACATTTGGTGTAATTTTTGATATTTTATGTACAGTATATTAAATATAATTACTGAAGATTTTGATAGTTTATTTACAGTATATAGAACACATATTTGGTGTACTTTTTGATATTTTATGTGCAGTAGATAATATATACTTACTGTAATTTATTATCTATTATTTACACTATGTAAAATGTATTTGGTGTAGTTTTAGTTAATATTATATGTACAGTATAGGAAATATATTTAATATACTTTTTGATATTTTATGTACAGTATATAATATATATTTGGTGTACTTTTGATACTTTATGTAAATTATATAATATATATTTGGTGTAGTTTTTGATATTTTACGTAGAGTGTAATATATATTTACTGTCCTTTTTGATATATTATTTACAGTAAATAATATACATTTGGTGTAATTTTTGATATTTTATGTACAGTACATTAAATATAATTACTGTAGTATTTTATACTTTATTTACAGTATATATAACACATATTTGGTGAACTTTTTGATATTTTATGTACAGTATGTAATATATATTAACTGTACTTTTTGATATTTTATTTACCGTATATAAATTGTATTTGGTGTACTTTTAGTTAATATTATATATGCAATATATGAAATATATTTACTGTACATTTTGATATTTTATGTACAGTATAGAAGATATATTTGGTGTACTTTTGATATTTTATGTAAATTATATAATATATATTTGGTGTAGATTGTGATATTTTACATAGGGTGTGTAAGATATATTTACTGTTCTTTTTGATATTTTATTTACAGTAAATAACGTACATTTGGTGTAATTTTTGATATTTCATGTACAGTATATTTAATATAATTACTGGAGTTTTGATAGTTTATTTACAGTATATATAACACATATTTGGTGTACTTTTTGATATTTTATGTACAGAATGTAATATATATTTACTGTACTTCTTGATATTTTATTTACAGTATATAAAATGTATTTGGTGTAATTTTCGTTAATATTATATGTACAATATATGAAATATTTTTACTGTACATTTTGATATTTTATGTTCAGTATATTAGGTATATTTGGTGTCCTTTTGATATTTTATATAAATTATATAATATATATTTGGTGTAGTTTGTGATATTTTACATAGGGTGTGTAATATATATTTACTGTACTATTTGGTATTTTATTTACAGTAAATAATATACATTTGGTGTAATTTTTGATATTTTATGTACAGTATATTAAATATAATTACTGTAGTTTTTGATAGTTTATTTACAGTATATATAACACATATTTGGTGTACATTTTGATATTTTATGTACAGTATGTAATATATATTTACTGTAATTTTTGATAATTTATTTACAGTATATAAAATGTATTTGGTGTACTTTTAGTTAATATTATATATACAATATATGAAATATATTTACTGTACTTTTTGATATTTTATGTACAGTATAGAAGATATATTTGGTGTCCTTTTGATATTTTATGTAAATTATATAATATATATTTGGTGTAGTTTTTGATATTTTAAATAGAGTGTAATATATATTTACTGTCATTTTATATATTTTATTTAGAGTGTATCATATACGTTTTGTGTAATTTTTGATATTTTATGTACAGTATATTAAATATAATTACTGAAGATTTTGATAGTTTATTTACAGTATATATAACACATATTTGGTGTACTTTTTGATATTTTATATACAGTAGATAATATATACTTACTGTAAGTTTTGATACTTTATTTACAGTATGTAAAATGTATTTGGTGTACTTTTAGTTAATACTATATGTACAATACATGAAATATATTTACTGTACTTTTTGATATTTTATGTACAGTATATAATATATATTTGGTGTACTTTTGATATTTTATGTAAATTATATAATATCTATTTGGTGTAGTTTTTGATATTTCACATAGAGTGTAATATATATTTACTGTCCTTTTTGATATTTTATTTAGAGTGTATAATATATATTTGGTGTAATTTTTGATATTTTATGTACAGTATATTCAATATAATTACTGAAGATTTTGATAGTTTATTTACAGTATATACAACACACATTTGGTGTACTTTTTGATATTTTATGTACAGTAGATAATATATACTTACTGTAACTTTTGATACTTTTTTTACAGTATGTAAAATGTATTTGTTGTACTTTTAGTTAATATTATATGTACAATATATGAAATATATTTACTGTACTTTTTGATATTTTATGTACAGTATATAATATATATTTGGTGTACTTTTGTTATTTTATGTAAATTATATAATATATAGTTGGTGTAGTTTTTGATATTTTACATAGAGTGTAATATATATTTACTTTCCTTTTTGATATTTTATTTAGAGTGTATAATATACATTTGGTGTAATTTTTGATATTTTATGTACAGTATATTAAATATAATTACTGAAGATTTTGATAGTTTATTTACAGTATATATAACACATATTTGGTGTACTTTTTGATATTTTATGTACAGTAGATAATATATACTTACTGTAATTTTTGATATTTTATTTACAGTATGTAAAATGTATTTGGTGTACTTTTAGTTAACATTATATGTACAATATATGAAATATATTTACTATACTATTTGATATTTTATGTAGATTATATAATATATATTTGGTGTACTTTTGATATTTTATGTAAATTATATAATATATAGTTGGTGTAGTTTTTGATATTTTCAATAGAGTGTAATATATATTTACTGTCCTTTATGATATTTTATTTAGTGTGTATAATATACATTTGGTGTAATTTTTGATATTTTATGTACAGTATATTTAATATAATTACTGAAGTTTTTTATAGTTTATTTACAGTATATAAAACGCATATTTGGTGTACTTTTTGATATTTTATGTACAGTAGATAATATATACTTAGTGTAATTTTTGGTAATTTATTTACATTATGTAAAATATATTTGGTGTACTTTTAGTTAATACTTGATGTACAATATATGAAATATATTTACTGTACTTTTTGATATTTTCTGTACAGTATATAATATATATTTGGTGTACTTTTGATATTTTATGTAAATTATATAATATATAGTTGGTGTAGTTTTTGATATTTTACATAGAGTGTAATATATATTTACTGTCCTCTGATATTTTATTTAGAGTGTATAATATACATTTGGTGTAATTTTTGATATTTTATGTACAGTATATTAAATATAATTACTGAAGATTCTGATAGTTAATTTACAGTATATATAACACATATTTGGTGTACTTTTTGATATTTTATGTACAGTAGATAATATATACTTACTGAAATTTTTGATATTTTATTTACAGTATGTAAAATGTATTTGGTGTACTTTTAGTTAATGTTATATGTACAATATATGAAAAATATTTACTGTACTTTTTGATATTTTATGTACAGTATATAATATATATTTGGTGTACTTTTGATATTTTATGTAAATTATGTAATATATATTTGGTGTAGTTTTTGATATTTTACATAGAGTGTAATATATATACACTGTCCTTTTTGATATTTTATTTAGAGTGTATAAAATACATTTGGTGTAATTACTAATATTTTATGAACAGTATATTAAATATAATTACTGAAGATTTTGATAGTTTATTTACAGTATATATAACACATATTTGGTGTACTTTTTGATATTTTATGTACAGTAGATAATATATATTTACTGTAATTTTTCATATTTTATTTACAGTATGTAAAATATATTTGTTGTACTTTTAGTTAATATTATATGTACAATATATGAAATATATTTACTGTAATTTTTGATATTTTATGTACAGTATATAATATATATTTGGTGTACTTTTGATATTTTATGTAAATTATATAATATATAGTTGGTGTAGTTTTTGATATTTTACATAGAGTGTAATATATATTTACTGTCCTTTTTGATATTTTATTTAGAGTGTATAATATACATTTGGTGTAATTTTTGATATTTTATGTACAGTATATTAAATATAATTACTGAAGATTTTGATAGTTTATTTACAGTATATATAACACATATTTGGTGTACTTTTTGATATTTTATGTACAGTAGATAATATATACTTACTGCAATTTTTGATATTTTATTTACAGTATGTAAAATGTATTTGGTGTACTTTTAGTTATTATTATATGTACAATATATGCAATATATTTGCTGTACTTTTTGATATTTTATGTACAGTATATAATATATATTTGGTGTACTTTTGATATTTTATGTAAATTATATAATATATATTTTGTGTAGTTTTTGATATTTTACATAGTGTGTAATATATATTTACTGTCCTTTTTGATATTTTATTTAGAGTGTATAAAATACATTTGGTGTAATTACTGATATTTTATGAACAGTATATTAAGTATAATTACTGAAAATTTTGATAGTTTATTTACAGTATATATAACACATGTTTGGTGTACTTTTTGATATTTTATGTACATTAGATAATATATACTTACTGTAATTTTTGATATTTTATTTACAGTATATAAAATGTATTTGGTGTACTTTTAGTTAATATTATATGTACAATATATGAAATATATTTACTGTACTTTTCGATATTTTATGTACAGTATATAATATATATTTCGTGTACTTTTGATATTTTATGTAAATTATATAATATATAGTTGGTGTAGTTTTTGATATTTTACATAGTGTGTAATATATATTTACTGTCCTTTTTGATATTTTATTTAGTGTGAATAATATACATTTGGTGTAATTTTTGATATTTTATGTACAGTATATTAAATATAATTACTGAAGATTTTGATAGTTTATTTACAGTATATATAACGCATATTTGGTGTACTTTTTGATATTTTATGTACAGTAGATAATATATACTTACTGTAATTTTTGATATTTTATTTACATTATGTAAAATATATTTGGTGTACTTTTAGTTAATACATTATGTACAATATATGAAATATATTTACTGTACTTTTTGATATTTTATGTACAGTATATAAAATATATTTGGTGTACTTTTGATATTTTATGTAAATTATATAATATATAGTTGGTGTAGTTTTTGATATTTTACATAGCGTGTAATATATATTTACTGTCCTTTTTGATATTTTATTTAGAGTGTATAATATACATTTGGTGTAATTTTTGATATTTTATGTACAGTATATTAAATATAATTACTGAAGATTTTGATAGTTTATTTACAGTATATATAACACATAATTGGTGTACTTTTTGATATTTTATGTACAGTAGATTATATATACTTACTGTAATTTTTGATATTGTATTTACAGTATGTAAAATGTATTTGGTGTACTTTTAGTTAACAATATATGTACAATATGTGAAGTATATTTCCTGTACTTTTTGATATTTTATGTACAGTATATAATACATATTTGGTGTACTTTTGATATTTTATGTAAATTATATAATATATATTTGGTGTACTTTTTGATATTTTACATAGAGTGTAATATATATTTACTGTCCTTTTTGATATTTTATTTAGAGTGTATAATATACATTGGGTGTAATTTTTGATATTTTATGTACAGTATATTAAATATAATTACTGAAGATTTTGATACTTTATTTACAGTATATATAACACGTATTTGGTGTACTTTTTGATATTTTATGTACAGTAGATAATATATACTTACTGTAATTTTTGATATATTATTTCCATTATGTAAAATATATTTGTTGTACTTTTAGTTAATAATATATGTACAATATATGAAATATATTTACTGTACATTTTGATATTTTGTGTACAGTATATAATATATATTTGGTGTACTTTTGATATTTTATGTAAATTATATAATATATATTTGGTGTAGTTTTTGATATTTTACATAGAGTGTAATATATATTTACTGTCCTTTTTGATATTTTATTTAGAGTGTATAAAATACATTTGGTGTAATTACTGATATTTTATGAACAGTATATTAAATATAATTACTGAAAATTTTGATAGTTTATTTACAGTATATATAACACATGTTTGGTGTACTTTTTGATATTTTATGTACATTAGATAATATATACTTACTGTAATTTTTGATATTTTATTTACAGTATATAAAATGTATTTGGTGTACTTTTAGTTAATATTATATGTACAATATATGAAATATATTTACTGTACTTTTCGATATTTTATGTACAGTATATAATATATATTTCGTGTACTTTTGATATTTTATGTAAATTATATAATATATAGTTGGTGTAGTTTTTGATATTTTACATAGTGTGTAATATATATTTACTGTCCTTTTTGATATTTTATTTAGTGTGAATAATATACATTTGGTGTAATTTTTGATATTTTATGTACAGTATATTAAATATAATTACTGAAGATTTTGATAGTTTATTTACAGTATATATAACGCATATTTGGTGTACTTTTTGATATTTTATGTACAGTAGATAATATATACTTACTGTAATTTTTGATATTTTATTTACATTATGTAAAATATATTTGGTGTACTTTTAGTTAATACATTATGTACAATATATGAAATATATTTACTGTACTTTTTGATATTTTATGTACAGTATATAAAATATATTTGGTGTACTTTTGATATTTTATGTAAATTATATAATATATAGTTGGTGTAGTTTTTGATATTTTACATAGAGTGTAATATATATTTACTGTCCTTTTTGATATTTTATTTAGAGTGTATAATATACATTTGGTGTAATTTTTGATATTTTATGTACAGTATATTAAATATAATTACTGAAGATTTTGATAGTTTATTTACAGTATATATAACACATAATTGGTGTACTTTTTGATATTTTATGTACAGTAGATTATATATACTTACTGTAATTTTTGATATTGTATTTACAGTATGTAAAATGTATTTGGTGTACTTTTAGTTAACAATATATGTACAATATGTGAAGTATATTTCCTGTACTTTTTGATATTTTATGTACAGTATATAATACATATTTGGTGTACTTTTGATATTTTATGTAAATTATATAATATATATTTGGTGTACTTTTTGATATTTTACATAGAGTGTAATATATATTTACTGTCCTTTTTGATATTTTATTTAGAGTGTATAATATACATTTGGTGTAATTTTTGATATTTTATGTACAGTATATTAAATATAATTACTGAAGATTTTGATACTTTATTTACAGTATATATAACACGTATTTGGTGTACTTTTTGATATTTTATGTACATTAGATAATATATACTTACTGTAATTTTTGATATATTATTTCCATTATGTAAAATATATTTGTTGTACTTTTAGTTAATATTATATGTACAATATATGAAATATATTTACTGTACTTTTTGATATTTTGTGTACAGTATATAAT
Organism: Pan paniscus; assembly: GCF_029289425.2. Classification (NCBI taxonomy): domain Eukaryota; kingdom Metazoa; phylum Chordata; class Mammalia; order Primates; family Hominidae; genus Pan; species Pan paniscus. The sequence continues at coordinate 10,343,735 of NC_073263.2, read as the reverse complement.
ATATATTTGGTGTACTTTTGATATTTTATGTAAATTATATAATATATATTTGGTGTAGTTTTTGATATTTTAAATAGAGTGTAATATATATTTACTGTCATTTTATATATTTTATTTAGAGTGTATCATATACGTTTTGTGTAATTTTTGATATTTTATGTACAGTATATTAAATATAATTACTGAAGATTTTGATAGTTTATTTACAGTATATATAACACATATTTGGTGTACTTTTTGATATTTTATATACAGTAGATAATATATACTTACTGTAACTTTTGATACTTTATTTACAGTATGTAAAATGTATTTGGTGTACTTTTAGTTAATACTATATGTACAATATATGAAATATATTTACTGTACTTTTTGATATTTTATGTACAGTATATAATATATATTTGGTGTACTTTTGATATTTTATGTAAATTATATAATATATATTTGGTGTAGTTTTTGATATTTCACATAGAGTGTAATATATATTTACTGTCCTTTTTGATATTTTATTTAGAGTGTATAATATATATTTGGTGTAATTTTTGATATTTTATGTACAGTATATTCAATATAATTACTGAAGATTTTGATAGTTTATTTACAGTATATATAACACGTATTTCGTGTACTTTTTGATATTTTATGTACAGTAGATAATATATACTTACTGTAATTTTTGATATTTTATTTACAGTATGTAAAATGTATTTGTTGTACTTTTAGTTAATACTATATGTACAATATATGAAATATATTTACTGTACTTTTTGATATTTTATGTACAGTATATAATATATATTTGGTGTACTTTTGATATTTTATGTAAATTATATAATATATAGTTGGTGTAGTTTTTGATATTTTCAATAGAGTGTAATATATATTTACTGTCCTTTATGATATTTTATTTAGTGTGTATAATATACATTTGGTGTAATTTTTGATATTTTATGTACAGTATATTAAATATAATTACTGAAGATTTTTATAGTTTATTTACAGTATATAAAACGCATATTTGGTGTACTTTTTGATATTTTATGTACAGTAGATAATATATACTTAGTGTAATTTTTGGTAATTTATTTACATTATGTAAAATATATTTGGTGTACTTTTAGTTAATACTTGATGTACAATATATGAAATATATTTACTGTACTTTTTGATATTTTCTGTACAGTATATAATATATATTTGGTGTACTTTTGATATTTTATGTAAATTATATAATATATAGTTGGTGTAGTTTTTGATATTTTACATAGAGTGTAATATATATTTACTGTCCTCTGATATTTTATTTAGAGTGTATAATATACATTTGGTGTAATTTTTGATATTTTATGTACAGTATATTAAATATAATTACTGAAGATTCTGATAGTTAATTTACAGTATATATAACACATATTTGGTGTACTTTTTGATATTTTATGTACAGTAGATAATATATACTTACTGTAATTTTTGATATTTTATTTACAGTATGTAAAATGTATTTGGTGTACTTTTAGTTAATGTTATATGTACAATATATGAAATATATTTACTGTACTTTTTGATATTTTATGTACAGTATATAATATATATTTGGTGTACTTTTGATATTTTATGTAAATTATGTAATATATATTTGGTGTAGTTTTTGATATTTTACATAGAGTGTAATATATATATACTGTCCTTTTTGATATTTTATTTAGAGTGTATAAAATACATTTGGTGTAATTACTAATATTTTATGAACAGTATATTAAATATAATTACTGAAGATTTTGATAGTTTATTTACAGTATATATAACACATATTTGGTGTACTTTTTGATATTTTATGTACAGTAGATAATATATACTTACTGTAATTTTTGATATTTTATTTACAGTATGTAAAATATATTTGGTGTACTTTTAGTTAATACATTATGTACAATATATGAAATATATTTACTGTACTTTTTGATATTTTATGTACAGTATATAATATATATTTGGTGTACTTTTGATATTTTATGTAAATTATATAATATATAGTTGGTGTAGTTTTTGATATTTTACATAGAGTGTAATATATATTTACTGTCCTTTTTGATATTTTATTTAGAGTGTATAATATACATTTGGTGTAATTTTTGATATTTTATGTACAGTATATTAAATATAATTACTGAAGATTTTGATAGTTTATTTACAGTATATATAACACATATTTGGTGTACTTTTTGATATTTTATGTACAGTAGATAATATATACTTACTGCAATTTTTGATATTTTATTTACAGTATGTAAAATGTATTTGGTGTACTTTTAGTTATTATTATATGTACAATATATGCAATATATTTGCTGTACTTTTTGATATTTTATGTACAGTATATAATATATATTTGGTGTACTTTTGATATTTTATGTAAATTATATAATATATATTTTGTGTAGTTTTTGATATTTTACATAGAGTGTAATATATATTTACTGTCCTTTTTGATATTTTATTTAGAGTGTATAAAATACATTTGGTGTAATTACTGATATTTTATGAACAGTATATTAAATATAATTACTGAAAATTTTGATAGTTTATTTACAGTATATATAACACATGTTTGGTGTACTTTTTGATATTTTATGTACATTAGATAATATATACTTACTGTAATTTTTGATATTTTATTTACAGTATATAAAATGTATTTGGTGTACTTTTAGTTAATATTATATGTACAATATATGAAATATATTTACTGTACTTTTCGATATTTTATGTACAGTATATAATATATATTTCGTGTACTTTTGATATTTTATGTAAATTATATAATATATAGTTGGTGTAGTTTTTGATATTTTACATAGTGTGTAATATATATTTACTGTCCTTTTTGATATTTTATTTAGTGTGAATAATATACATTTGGTGTAATTTTTGATATTTTATGTACAGTATATTAAATATAATTACTGAAGATTTTGATAGTTTATTTACAGTATATATAACGCATATTTGGTGTACTTTTTGATATTTTATGTACAGTAGATAATATATACTTACTGTAATTTTTGATATTTTATTTACATTATGTAAAATATATTTGGTGTACTTTTAGTTAATACATTATGTACAATATATGAAATATATTTACTGTACTTTTTGATATTTTATGTACAGTATATAAAATATATTTGGTGTACTTTTGATATTTTATGTAAATTATATAATATATAGTTGGTGTAGTTTTTGATATTTTACATAGAGTGTAATATATATTTACTGTCCTTTTTGATATTTTATTTAGAGTGTATAATATACATTTGGTGTAATTTTTGATATTTTATGTACAGTATATTAAATATAATTACTGAAGATTTTGATAGTTTATTTACAGTATATATAACACATAATTGGTGTACTTTTTGATATTTTATGTACAGTAGATTATATATACTTACTGTAATTTTTGATATTGTATTTACAGTATGTAAAATGTATTTGGTGTACTTTTAGTTAACAATATATGTACAATATGTGAAGTATATTTCCTGTACTTTTTGATATTTTATGTACAGTATATAATACATATTTGGTGTACTTTTGATATTTTATGTAAATTATATAATATATATTTGGTGTACTTTTTGATATTTTACATAGAGTGTAATATATATTTACTGTCCTTTTTGATATTTTATTTAGAGTGTATAATATACATTTGGTGTAATTTTTGATATTTTATGTACAGTATATTAAATATAATTACTGAAGATTTTGATACTTTATTTACAGTATATATAACACGTATTTGGTGTACTTTTTGATATTTTATGTACATTAGATAATATATACTTACTGTAATTTTTGATATATTATTTCCATTATGTAAAATATATTTGTTGTACTTTTAGTTAATATTATATGTACAATATATGAAATATATTTACTGTACTTTTTGATATTTTGTGTACAGTATATAATATATATTTGGTGTACTTTTGATATTTTATGTAAATTATATAATATATATTTGGTGTAGTTTTTGATATTTTAAATAGAGTGTAATATATATTTACTGTCATTTTATATATTTTATTTAGAGTGTATCATATACGTTTTGTGTAATTTTTGATATTTTATGTACAGTATATTAAATATAATTACTGAAGATTTTGATAGTTTATTTACAGTATATATAACACATATTTGGTGTACTTTTTGATATTTTATATACAGTAGATAATATATACTTACTGTAAGTTTTGATACTTTATTTACAGTATGTAAAATGTATTTGGTGTACTTTTAGTTAATACTATATATACAATATATGAAATATATTTACTGTACTTTTTGATATTTTATGTACAGTATATAATATATATTTGGTGTACTTTTGATATTTTATGTAAATTATATAATATATATTTGGTGTAGTTTTTGATATTTCACATAGAGTGTAATATATATTTACTGTCCTTTTTGATATTTTATTTAGAGTGTATAATATATATTTGGTGTAATTTTTGATATTTTATGTACAGTATATTCAATATAATTACTGAAGATTTTGATAGTTTATTTACAGTATATATAACACGTATTTCGTGTACTTTTTGATATTTTATGTACAGTAGATAATATATACTTACTGTAATTTTTGATATTTTATTTACAGTATGTAAAATGTATTTGTTGTACTTTTAGTTAATACTATATGTACAATATATGAAATATATTTACTGTACTTTTTGATATTTTATGTACAGTATATAATATATATTTGGTGTACTTTTGATATTTTATGTAAATTATATAATATATAGTTGGTGTAGTTTTTGATATTTTACATAGAGTGTAATATATATTTACTGTCCTTTTTGATATTTTATTTAGAGTGTATAATATACATTTTGTGTAATTTTTGATATTTTATGTACAGTATATTAAATATAATTACTGAAGATTTTGATAGTTTATTTACAGTATATATAACACATATTTGGTGTACTTTTAGATATTTTATGTACAGTAGATAATATATACTTACTGTAATTTTTGATATTTTATTTAGAGTATGTAAAATGTATTTGGTGTACTTTTAGTTAATATTATATGTACAATATATGAAATATATTTACTGTACTTTTTGATATTTTATGTACAGTATATAATATATATTTGGTGTACTTTTGATATTTTATGTAAATTATATAATATATATTTGGTGTAGTTTTTGGTATTTTACATAGAGTGTAATATATATTTACTGTCCTTTTTGATATTTTATTTAGAGTGTATAATATACATTTGGTGTAATTTTTGATATTTTATGTACAGTATATTAAATATAATTACTGAAGGTTTTGATAGTTTATTTACAGTATATATAAAACATATTTGGTGTACTTTTTGATATTTTATGTACAGTAGATAATATATACTTACTGTAATTTTTTATATTTTATTTACAGTATGTAAAATGTATTTGGTGTACTTTTATTTAATACTATATGTACAGTATATGAAATATATTTACTGTACTTTTTGATATTTTATGTACAGTATATAATATATATTTGGTGTACTTTTGATATTTTATGTAAATTATGTAATATATATTTGGAGTAGTTTTTGATATTTTACATAGAGTGTAATATATATTTACTGTCCTTTTTGATATTTTATTTAGAGTGTATAATATACACTTGGTGTAATTTTTGATATTTTATGTACAGTATATTAAATATAATTACTGAAGATTTTGATAGTTTATTTACAGTATATATAAAACATATTTGGTGTACTTTTTGATATTTCATGTACAGTAGATAATATATACTTACAGTAATTTTTTATATTTTATTTACAGTATGTAAAATGTATTTGTTGTACTTTTAGTTAATATTATATGTACAATATATGAAATATATTTACTGTACTTTTTGATATTTTATGTACAGTATATCATATATATTTGGTGTACTTTTGATATTTTATGTAAATTATATAATATATATTTGGTGTAGTTTTTGATATTTTACATAGGGTGTGTAATATATATTTACTGTCCTTTTTGATATTTTATTTAGAGTGTATAAAATACATTTGGTGTAATTACTGATATTTTATGAACAGTATATTAAATATAATTACTGAGGATTTTGATAGTTTATTTACAGTATATATAACACATATTTGGTGTACTTTTTGATATTTTATGTACAGTAGATAATATATACTTACTGTAATTTTTGATATATTATTTACATTATGTAAAATGTATTTGTTGTACTTTTAGTTAATATTATATGTACAATATATGAAATATATTTACTGTACTTTTTGATATTTTGTGTACAGTATATAATATATATTTGGTGTACTTTTGATATTTTATGTAAATTATATAATATATAGTTGGTGTAGTTTTTGATATTTTACATACAGTGTAATATATATTTACTGTCCTTTTATATATTTTATTTAGAGTGTATAATATACGTTTTGTGTAATTTTTGATATTTTATGTACAGTATATTAAATATAATTACTGAAGATTTTGATAGTTTATTTACAGTATATATAACACATATTTGGTGTACTTTTTGATATTTTATGTACAGTAGATAATATATACTTACTGTAAGTTTTGATATTTTATTTAAAGTATGTAAAATGTATTTGGTGTACTTTTAGTTAATATTATATGTACAATATATGAAATCTATTTACTGTACTTTTTGATATTTTATGTACAGTATATAATATTTATTTGGTGTACTTTTGATATTTTATGTAAATTATATAATATATAGTTGGTGTAGTTTTTGATATTTTACAAAGTGTGTAATATATATTTACTGTCCTTTTTGATATTTTATTTAGAGTGTATAATATACATTTGGTGTAATTTTCGATATTTTATGTGCAGTATATTAAATATAATTACTGAAGATTTTGATAGTTTATTTACACTATATATAACACATATTTGGTGTACTTTTTGATATTTTATGTACAGTAGATAATATATACTTATTGTAATTTTTGATATTTTATTTACAGTATGTAAAATGTATTTGTTGTACTTTTAGTTAATATTGTATGTACAATATATGAAATATAATTACTGTACTTTTTGATATTTATGTACAGTATATAATATATATTTGGTGTACTTTTGATATTTTATGTAAATTATATATTATATAATTGGTGTAGTTTTTGATGTTTTACATAGAGTGTAATATATATTTACTGTCCTTTTTGATATTTTATTTAGAGTGTATAATATATATTTGGTGTAATTTTTGATATTTTATGTACAGTATATTAAATATAATTACTGAAGATTTTGACAGTTTATTTACAGTATATATAACACATATTTGGTGTACTTTTTGATATTTTATGTACAGTAGATAATATATACTTACTGTAATTTTTGATATTTTATTTACTGTATGTAAAATGTATTTGTTGTACTTTATGTTAATATTATATGTACAATATATGAAATATATTTACTGTACTTTTTGATATTTTATGTACAGTATATAATATATATTTGGTGTACTTTTGATATTTTATGTAAATTATATAATATATAGTTGGTGTAGTTTTTGATATTTTACTTAGAGTGTAATATATATTTACTGTCCTTTTTGATATTTTATTTAGAGTGTATATTATACATTTGGTATAATTTTTGATATTTTATGTACAGTATATTAAATATAGTTACTGAAGATTTTGATAGTTTATTTACAGTATATATAACACATAATTGGTGTATTTTTGATACTTTATGTACAGTAGATTATATATACTTACTGTAATTTTTGATATTTTATTTACAGTATGTAAAATGTATTTGGTGTACTTTTAGTTAACAATATATGTACAATATGTGAAATATATTTCCTGTACTTTTTGATATTTTATGTACAGTATATAATATATATTTGGTGTACTTTTGATATTTTATGTAAATTATATAATATATATTTGGTGTAGTTTGTGATATTTTACATAGGGTGTGTAATATATATTTACTGTACTATTTGGTATTTTATTTACAGTAAATAATATACATTTGGTGTAATTTTTGATATTTTATGTACAGTATATTAAATATAATTACTGTAGTTTTTGATAGTTTATTTACTGTATATTTAACACATATTTGGTGTACTTTTTGATATATTATGTACAGTATGTAATATAAATTTACTGTAATTTTTGATAATTTATTTACAGTATATAAAATGTATTTGGTGTACTTTTAGTTAATATTATATATACAATATATGAAATACATTTACTAAAATTTTTGATATTTTTTGTAAAGTATAGAAGATATATTTGGTGTCCTTTTGATATTTTATGTAAATTATGTAATATATATTTGGTGTAGTTTGTGATATTTTACATAGGGTGTGACATATACATTTACTGTACTTTTTGATATTTTATTTACAGTATATCATATACATTTGGTGTAATTTTTGTTATTTTATGCACTGTATATTATATATAATTAGTGTAGTTTTGATAGTTTATTTATAGTATATATAACACATATTTGGTGTACTTTTTGATATTTTATGTACAGTAGGTAATATATATTTACTGTACTTTTTGATATTTTATTTACAGTATATAAAATGTATTTGGTGTACTTTTAGTTAATATTATATGTACAATATATGAAATATATTTACTGTTCTTTTTGATATTTTATGTACAGTATATAATATATATTTGGTGTCCTTTGATATTTTATGTGAATTTTATAATATATATTTGGTGTACATTTTGATATTTTACATAGGGTGTGTAATATATATTTACTGTACTTTTTGATATTTTATTTACAGTATATAATATACATTTGGTGTAATTTTTGATATATTATGTACAGTATATTAAATATAATTACTGCAGTTTTTGATAGATTATTTACAGTATATATAACACATATTTGGTGTACATTTTGATATTTTATGTACAGTATGTAATATATATTTACTGTAATTTTTGATAATTTATTTACAGTATATAAAATGTATTTGGTGTACTTTTAGTTAATATTATATATACAATATATGAAATATATTTACTGTACTTTTTGATATTTTATGTACAGTATAGAAGATATATTTGGTGTCCTTTTGATATTTTATGTAAATTATATAATATATATTTGGTGTAGTTTGTGATATTTTACATAGGGTGTGTAATGTATATTTACTGTAATTTTTGATATTTATTTACAGTATATAATATACATTTGGTGTAATATTTGATATTTTATGCACAGTATATTAAATATAATTACTGTAGTTTTTGATAGTTTATTTACAGTATATATAACACATATTTGGTGTACTTTTTGATATTTTATGTACAGTATGTAATATATATTTACTGTAATTTTTTGCAATTTATTTACAGTATACAAAATGTATTTGGTGTACTTTTACTTAATATTATATGTACAATATATGAAATATATTTACTGTACATTTTGATATTTTATGTACACTATAGAAGATATATTTGGTGTCCTTTTGATATATTATGTAAATTATATAGTATATATTTGGTGTAGATTGTGATATTTTACATATGGTGTGCAATATATATTTACTGTACTTTTTGATAATTTATTTACAGTAAATAATATACATTTGGTGTAATTTTTGATATTTTATGTACAGTATATTAAATATAATTACTGTAGTATTTTATAGTTTATTTACAGTATATATAACACATATTTCGTGAACTTTTTGATATTTTATGTACAGTATGTAATATATATTTACTGTAGTTTTTGATATTTTATTTACAGTATATAAAATGTATTTGGTGTACTTTTAGTTAATATTATATGTGCAATATATGAAATATATTTACTGTACATTTTGATATTTTATGTACAGTATAGAAGATATATTTGGTGTACTTTTGATATTTTATGTAAATTATATAATATATATTTGGTGTAGTTTTTGATATTTTACATAGAGTGTAATATATATTTACTGTCTTTTTGATATTTTATTAAGAGTGTATAATATACATTTGGTGTAATTTTTGATATTTTATGTACAGTATATTAAATATAATTACTGTAGTATTTTATAGTTTATTTACAGTATATATAACACATATTTGGTGAACTTTTTGATATTTTATGTACAGTATGTAATATATATTTACTGTACTTTTTGATATTTTATTTACCGTATATAAAATGTATTTCGTGCACTTTTAGTTAATATTATGTGTGCAATATATGAAATATATTTACTGTACCTTTTGATATTTTATTTAGAGTATATAATATACATTTCGTGTAATTTTTGATATTTTATTACAGTATATTATATATAAGTACTGTAGTTTTGATAGTTTATTTGTAGTAAATATAACACATACTTGGTGTACTTTTTGATATTTTATGTACAGTAGATTATATATACTTACTGTAATTTTTGATATTTTATTTACAGTATGTAAAATGTATTTGGTGTACTTTTAGTTAATACTTTATGTACAATATATGAAATATATTTACTGTACTTTTTGATATTTTATGTACAGTATATAATATATATTTGGTGTACTTTTGATATTTTATGTAAATTATATAATATATATTTGGTGTAGTTTTTGATATTTTACATAGAGTGTAATATATATTTAGTGTCCTTTTTGATATTTTATTTAGAGTGTATAAAATACATTTGGTGTAATTACTGATATTTTATGAACAGTATATTAAATATAATTACTGAAGATTTTGATAGTTCATTTACAGTATATATAACACATATTTGGTGTACTTTTTGATATTTTATGTACAGTAGATTATATATACTTACTGTAATTTTTGATATTTTATTTACAGTATGTAAAATGTATTTGGTGTACTTTTAGTTAATACTTTATGTACAATATATGAAATATATTTACTGTACTTTTTGATATTTTATGTACAGTATATAATATATATTTGGTGTACTTTTGATATTTTATGTAAATTATATAATATATATTTGGTGTAGTTTTTGATATTTTACATAGAGTGTAATATATATTTACTGTCCTTTTTGATATTTTATTTAGAGTGTATAATATACATTTGGTGTAATTTTTGATATTTTATGAACAGTATATTAAATATAATTACTGAAGATTCTGATAGTTTATTTACAGTATATATAACACATATTTGGTGTACTTTTTGATATTTTATGTACAGTAGATAATATATACTTACTGTAATTTTTTATATATTATTTACACTATGTAAAATATATTTGGTGTAGTTTTAGTCAATATTATATGTACAATATAGGAAATATATTTACTGTACTTTTTGATATTTTATGTACAGTATAGAAGATATATTTGGTGTCCTTTTGATATTTTATGTAAATTATATAATATATATTTGGTGTAGATTGTGATATTTTACATAGGGTGTGTAAGATATATTTACTGTTCTTTTTGATATTTTATTTACAGTAAATAACGTACATTTGGTGTAATTTTTGATATTTCATGTACAGTATATTTAATATAATTACTGGAGTTTTTGATAGTTTATTTACAGTATATATAACACATATTTGGTGTACTTTTTGATATTTTATGTACAGAATGTAATATATATTTACTGTACTTCTTGATATTTTATTTACATTATATAAAATGTATTTGGTGTACTTTAATTAATATTATATGTACAATATATGAAATATTTTTACTGTACATTTTGATATTTTATGTTCATTATATAAGGTATATATGGTGTCCTCTTGATATTTTATGTAAATTATATAATATATATTTGGTGTAGTTTGTGATATTTTACATAGGGTGTGTAATATATATTTACTGTACTATTTGGTATTTTATTTACAGTAAATAATATACATTTGGTGTAATTTTTGATATTTTATGTACAGTATATTAAATATAATTACTGTAGTTTTTGATAGTTTATTTAAAGTATATATAACACATATTTGGTGTACATTTTGATATTTTATGTACAGTATGTAATATATATTTACTGTAATTTTTGATAATTTATTTACAGTATATAAAATGTATTTGGTGTACTTTTAGTTAATATTATATATACAATAAATGAAATATATTTACTGTACTTTTTGATATTTTATGTACAGTATAGAAGATATATTTGGTGTCCTTTTGATATTTTATGTAAATTATATAATATATATTTGGTGTAGTTTGTGATATTTTACATAGGGTGTGTAATGTATATTTACTGTACTTTTTGATATTTTATTTACAGTATATATTATACATTTGGTGTAATATTTGATATTTTATGTACAGTATATTAAATATAATTACTGTAGTTTTTGATAGTTTATTTACAGTATATATAACACATATTTGGTGTACTTTTTGATATTTTATGTACAGTATGTAAAATATATTTACTGTAATTTTTGATAATTTATTTACAGTACATAAAATGTATTTGGTGTACTTTTAGTTAATATTATATATACATTATAAGAAATATATTTACTGTACTTTTTGATATTTTTTGTACCGTATAGAAGATATATTTGCTGTCCTTTTGATATTTTATGTAAATTATATAATATATATTTGGTGTACTTTTTGATATTTTATGTACACTATGTAATATATATTTACTCTACTTTTCGATATTTTATTTACAGTATATAAAATATATTTGGTGTCCTTTTAGTTAATATTATATGTACAATATTTGAAATATATTTACTGTACTTTTTGATATTTTATGTACAGTATATAATATATATTTGGTGTCCTTTTGATATTTTATATGAATTTTGTAATATATATTTGGTGTAGTTTTTGATATTTTACATAGGGTGTGTAATATATATTTACTGTAATTTTTGATATATTATTTACAGTAAATAATATACATTTGGTGTAATTTTTGATATTTTATGTACAGTATATTAAATATAATTACTGTAGTTTTTGATTGTTTATTTACAGTATATATAACACATATTTGGTGTAATTTTTGATATTTTATGTGCAGTATGTAATATATATTTACTGTAATTTTTGATAATTTATTTACAGTATATAAAATGTATTTGGTGTACTTTTAGTTAATGTTATATATACAATATATGAAATATATTTACTGTACTTTTTGATATTTCATGTTCATTATATAAGGTATATTTTGTGTCCTTTTGATATATTATGTAAATTATATAATATATATATGGTGTAGTTTCTGATATTTTACATAGGGTGTGTAATATATATTTACTGTTCTTTTGATATTTTATTTACAGTAAATAACGTACATTTGGTTTAATTTTTGATATTTCATGTACAGTATATTTAATATAATTACTGGTGTTTTTGATAGTTTATTTACAGTATATATAACACATATTTGGTGTACTTTTTGATATTTTATGTACAGAATTTAATATATATTTACTGTACTTCTTGATATTTTATTTACAGTATATAAAATGTATTTGGTGTACTTTTAGTTAATATTATATGTACAATATATGAAATATTTTTATTGTACATTTTGATATTTTATGTTCAGTATATAAGGTATATTTGGTGTCCTTTTGATATTTTATGTAAATTATATAATATATATTTGGTGTAGTTTGTGATATTTTACATAGGCTGTGTAATATATATTTACTGTACTATTTGGTATTTTATTTACAGTAAATAATATTCATTTGGTGTAATTTTTGATATTTTATGTACAATATATTAAACATAATTACTGTAGTTCTTGATAGATTATTTACAGTATATATAACACATATTTGGTGTACATTTTGATATTTTATGTACAGTATGTAATATATATTTACTGTAATTTTTGATAATTTATTTACAGTATATAAAATGTATTTGGTGTACTTTTAGTTAATATTATATATACAATATATGAAATATATTTACTGTACATTTTGATATTTTATGTACAGTATAGAAGATATATTTGGTGTCCTTTTGATATTTTATGTAAATTATATAATATATATTTGGTGTAGTTTGTGATATTTTACATAGGGTGTGTAATGTATATTTACTGTAATTTTTGATATTTATTTACAGTATATAATATACATTTGGTGTAATATTTGATATTTTATGCACAGTATATTAAATATAATTACTGTAGTTTTTGATAGTTTATTTACAGTATATATAACACATATTTGGTGTACTTTTTGATATTTTATGTACAGTATGTAATATATATTTACTGTAATTTTTGGCAATTTATTTACAGTATACAAAATGTATTTGGTGTACTTTTACTTAATATTATATGTACAATATATGAAATATATTTACTGTACATTTTGATATTTTATGTACACTATAGAAGATATATTTGGTGTCCTTTTGATATATTATGTAAATTATATAGTATATATTTGGTGTAGATTGTGATATTTTACATATGGTGTGCAATATATATTTACTGTACTTTTTGATAATTTATTTACAGTAAATAATATACATTTGGTGTAATTTTTGATATTTTATGTACAGTATATTAAATATAATTACTGTAGTATTTTATAGTTTATTTACAGTATATATAACACATATTTCGTGAACTTTTTGATATTTTATGTACAGTATGTAATATATATTTACTGTAGTTTTTGATATTTTATTTACAGTATATAAAATGTATTTGGTGTACTTTTAGTTAATATTATATGTGCAATATATGAAATATATTTACTGTACATTTTGATATTTTATGTACAGTATAGAAGATATATTTGGTGTACTTTTGATATTTTATGTAAATTATATAATATATATTTGGTGTAGTTTTTTATATTTTACATAGAGTGTAATATATATTTACTGTCCTTTTTGATATTTTATTAAGAGTGTATAATATACATTTGGTGTAATTTTTGATATTTTATGTACAGTATATTAAATATAATTACTGTAGTATTTTATAGTTTATTTACAGTATATATAACACATATTTGGTGAACTTTTTGATATTTTATGTACAGTATGTAATATATATTTACTGTACTTTTTGATATTTTATTTACCGTATATAAAATGTATTTCGTGCACTTTTAGTTAATATTATGTGTGCAATATATGAAATATATTTACTGTACCTTTTGATATTTTATTTAGAGTGTATAATACACATTTTGTGTAATTTTTGATATTTTATGTACAGTATATTAAATATAATTACTGAAGATTTTGATAGTTTATTTACAGTATATATAACTCATGTTTGGTGTACTTTTTGACATTTTATGTACAGTAGATAATATGTACTTACTGTAATTTTTGATATTTTATTTACAGTATGTAAAATGTATTTGGTGTACTTTTAGTTAATATTTTATGTACAATATATGAAATATATTTACTGTACTTTTTGATATTTTATGTACAGTATATAATATATATTTGGTGTACTTTTGATATTTTATGTAAATTATATAATATATATTTGGTGTAGTTTTTGATATTTTACATAGAGTGTAATATATATTTACTGTCATTTTTGATATTTTATTTAGAGTGTATAATATACATTTGGTGTAATTTTTGATATTTTATGTACAGTATATTAAATATAATTACTGAAGATTTTGATAGTTTATTTACAGTATATAGAACACATATTTGGTGTACTTTTTGATATTTTATGTACAGTAGATAATATATACTTACTGTAATTTTTGATATTTTATTTACAGTATGTAAAATGTATTTGGTGTACTTTTAGTTAATACTTTATGTACAATATATGAAATATATTTACTGTACTTTTTGATATTTTATGTACAGTATATAATATATATTTGGTGTACTTTTGATATTTTATGTAAATTATATAATATATATTTGGTGTAGTTTTTGATATTTTACAAGGAGTGTAATATATATTTACTGTCCTTTTTGATATTTTATTTAGAGTGTATAATATACATTTGGTGTAATTTTTGATATTTTATGTACAGTATATTAAATATAATTACTGAAGATTTTGATAGTTTATTTACAGTATATATAACACATATTTGGTGTACTTTTTGATATTTTATGTACAGAATTTAATATATATTTACTGTACTTCTTCATATTTTATTTACAGTATATAAAATGTATTTGGTGTACTTTTAGTTAATATTATATGTACAATATATGAAATATTTTTATTGTACATTTTGATATTTTATGTTCAGTATATAAGGTATATTTGGTGTCCTTTTGATATTTTATGTAAATTATATAATATATATTTGGTGTAGTTTGTGATATTTTACATAGGCTGTGTAATATATATTTACTGTACTTTTTGATAATTTATTTACAGTAAATAATATACATTTGGTGTAATTTTTGATATTTTATGTACAGTATATTAAATATAATTACTGTAGTATTTTATAGTTTATTTACAGTATATATAACACATATTTCGTGAACTTTTTGATATTTTATGTACAGTATGTAATATATATTTACTGTAGTTTTTGATATTTTATTTACAGTATATAAAATGTATTTGGTGTACTTTTAGTTAATATTATATGTGCAATATATGAAATATATTTACTGTACATTTTGATATTTTATGTACAGTATAGAAGATATATTTGGTGTACTTTTGATATTTTATGTAAATTATATAATATATATTTGGTGTAGTTTTTTATATTTTACATAGAGTGTAATATATATTTACTGTCCTTTTTGATATTTTATTAAGAGTGTATAATATACATTTGGTGTAATTTTTGATATTTTATGTACAGTATATTAAATACAATTACTGTAGTATTTTATAGTTTATTTACAGTATATATAACACATATTTGGTGAACTTTTTGATATTTTATGTAGAGTATGTAATATATATTTACTGTACTTTTTGATATTTTATTTACCGTATATAAAATGTATTTCGTGCACTTTTAGTTAATATTATGTGTGCAATATATGAAATATATTTACTGTACCTTTTGATATTTTATTTAGAGTGTATAATACACATTTTGTGTAATTTTTGATATTTTATGTATAGTATATTAAATATAATTACTGAAGATTTTGATAGTTTATTTACAGTATATATAACTCATGTTTGGTGTACTTTTTGACATTTTATGTACAGTAGATAATATGTACTTACTGTAATTTTTGATATTTTATTTACAGTATGTAAAATGTATTTGGTGTACTTTTAGTTAATATTTTATGTACAATATATGAAATATATTTACTGTACTTTTTGATATTTTATGTACAGTATATAATATATATTTGGTGTACTTTTGATATTTTATGTAAATTATATAATATATATTTGGTGTAGTTTTTGATATTTTACATAGAGTGTAATATATATTTACTGTCATTTTTGATATTTTATTTAGAGTGTATAATATACATTTGGTGTAATTTTTGATATTTTATGTACAGTATATTAAATATAATTACTGAAGATTTTGATAGTTTATTTACAGTATATAGAACACATATTTGGTGTACTTTTTGATATTTTATGTACAGTAGATAATATATACTTACTGTAATTTTTGATATTTTATTTACAGTATGTAAAATGTATTTGGTGTACTTTTAGTTAATACTTTATGTACAATATATGAAATATATTTACTGTACTTTTTGATATTTTATGTACAGTATATAATATATATTTGGTGTACTTTTCATATTTTATGTAAATTATATAATATATATTTGGTGTAGTTTTTGATATTTTACAAGGAGTGTAATATATATTTACTGTCCTTTTTGATATTTTATTTAGAGTGTATAATATACATTTGGTGTAATTTTTGATATTTTATGTACAGTATATTAAATATAATTACTGAAGATTTTGATAGTTTATTTACAGTATATATAACACATATTTGGTGTACTTTTTGATATTTTATGTACAGTAGATAATATATACTTACTGTAATTTTTGATATTTTATTTACAGTATGTAAAATGTATTTGGTGTATTTTTAGTTAATATTATAAATACAATATATGAAATATATTTACTTTACTTTTTGATATTTTATGTACACTATATAATATATATTTGGTGTACTTTTGATATTTTATGTAAATTATATAATATGTATTTGGTGTAGTTTTTAATATTTTACATAGAGTGTAATATATATTTACTGTCCTTTTTGATATTTTATTTAGAGTGTATAAAATACATTTGGTGTAATTACTGATATTTTATGAACAGTATATTAAATATAATTACTGAAGATTTTGATAGTTCATTTACAGTATATATAACACATATTTGGTGTACTTTTTGATATTTTATGTACAGTAGATAATATATACTTACTGTAATTTTTGATATTTTATTTACAGTATGTAAAATGTATTTGTTGTACTTTTAGTTAATATTATATGTACAATATATGAAATATATTTACTGTACTTTTTGATATTTTATGTACAGTATATAATATATATTTGGTGTAGTTTTGATATTTTATGTAAATTATATAATATAAAGTTGGTGTAGTATTTGATATTTTACATAGAGTGTAATATATGTTTACTCTCCTTTTTGATATTTTATTTAGAGTTTATAATATACATTTGGTGTAATTTTTGCTATTTTATGTACAGTATATTAAATATAATTACTGAAGATTTTGATAGTTTATTTACAGTATATAGAACACATATTTGGTGTACTTTTTGATATTTTATGTACAGTAGATAATATATACTTACTGTAATTTTTGATATTTTATTTACAGTATGTAAAATGTATTTGGTGTACTTTTAGATAATACTTTATGTACAATATATGAAATATATTTAGTGTACTTTTTGATATTTTATGTACAGTATATAATATATATTTGGTGTACTTTTGATATTTTATGTAAATTATATAATATATATTTGGTGTAGTTTTTGATATTTTACAAGGAGTGTAATATATATTTACTGTCCTTTTTGATATTTTATTTAGAGTGTATAATATACATTTGGTGTAATTTTTGATATTTTATGTACCGTATATTAAATATAATTACTGAAGATTTTGATAGTTTATTTACAGTATATATAACACATATTTGGTGTACTTTTTGATATTTTATGTACAGTAGATAATATATACTTACTGTAATTTTTGATATTTTATTTACACTATATAAAATGTATTTGGTGTACTTTTAGTTAATATTATATGTACAATATATGAAATATATTTACTGTACATTTTGATATTTTATGTTCAGTATATAAGGTATATTTGGTGTCCTTTTGATATTTTATGTAAATTATATAATATATATTTGGTGTAGTTTGTGATATTTTACATAGGGTGTGTAATATATATTTACTGTACTATTTGGTATTTTATTTACAGTAAATAATATACATTTGGTGTAATTTTTGATATTTTATGTACAGTATATTAAATATAATTACTGTAGTTTTTGATAGTTTATTTACTGTATATTTAACACATATTTGGTGTACTTTTTGATATATTATGTACAGTATGTAATATAAATTTACTGTAATTTTTGATAATTTATTTACAGTATATAAAATGTATTTGGTGTACTTTTAGTTAATATTATATATACAATATATGAAATACATTTACTAAAATTTTTGATATTTTTTGTAAAGTATAGAAGATATATTTGGTGTTCTTTTGATATTTTATGTAAATTATATAATATATATTTGGTGTAGCTTTTGATATTTTACATAGGGTGTGTCATATACATTTACTGTACTTTTTGATATTTTATTTACAGTATATAATATATATTTGGTGTAATTTTTGATATTTTATGTACATTATATTAAATATAAGTACTGTAATTTTTGATAGGTTATTTACAGTATATATAACACATATTTGGTGTAATTTTTTACATTTCATGTACAGTATGTAATACATATTTACTGTAATTTTGATATATTATTTACAGTATATAAAATGTATTTGGTGTACTTTCAATTAATATTATATGTACAATATATGAAATACATTTACTGTACATTTTGATATTTTATGTACAGTACATAAGATATATTTGGTGTCGTTTTGATATTTTATGTAAACTATATAATATATATTTGGTGTAGTTTGTGATATTTTACATAGGGTGAGTCATATGTATTTACTGTACTTTTTGATATTTTATTTACAGTAAATAACGTACATTTGGTGTAATTTTTGATATTTCATGTACAGTATATTATATATAAGTACTGTAGTTTTGATAGTTTATTTGTAGTAAATATAAAACATACTTGGTGTACTTTTTGATATTTTATGTACAGTAGATTATATATACTTACTGTAATTTTTGATATTTTATTTACATTATATAAAATGTATTTGGTGTACTTTAGTTAATATTATATGTACAATATATGAAATATTTTTACTGTACTTTTTGATATTTTATATTCATTATATAAGGTATATATGGTGTCCTCTTGATATTTTATGTAAATTATATAATATATATTTGGTGTAGTTTGTGATATTTTACATAGGGTGTGTAATATATATTTACTGTACTATTTGGTATTTTATTTACAGTAAATAATATACATTTGGTGTAATTTTTGATATTTTATGTACAGTATATTAAATATAATTACTGTAGTTTTTGATAGTTTATTTAAAGTATATATAACACATATTTGGTGTACATTTTGATATTTTATGTACAGTATGTAATATATATTTACTGTAATTTTTGATAATTTATTTACAGTATATAAAATGTATTTGGTGTACTTTTAGTTAATATTATATATACAATAAATGAAATATATTTACTGTACTTTTTGATATTTTATGTACAGTATAGAAGATATATTTGGTGTCCTTTTGATATTTTATGTAAATTATATAATATATATTTGGTGTAGTTTGTGATATTTTACATAGGGTGTGTAATGTATATTTACTGTACTTTTTGATATTTTATTTACAGTATATAGTATACATTTGGTGTAATATTTGATATTTTATGTACAGTATATTAAATATAATTACTGTAGTTTTTGATAGTTTATTTACAGTATATATAACACATATTTGGTGTACTTTTTGATATTTTATGTACAGTATGTAAAATATATTTACTGTAATTTTTGATAATTTATTTACAGTAGATAAAATGTATTTGGTGTACTTTTAGTTAATATTATATATACATTATAAGAAATATATTTACTGTACTTTTTGATATTTTTTGTACCGTATAGAAGATATATTTGCTGTCCTTTTGATATTTTATGTAAATTATATAATATATATTTGGTGTAATTTTTGATATTTTATGTACACTATGTAATATATATTTACTCTACTTTTCGATATTTTATTTACAGTATATAAAATATATTTGGTGTCCTTTTAGTTAATATTATATGTACAATATTTGAAATATATTTACTGTACTTTTTGATATTTTATGTACAGTATATAATATATATTTGGTGTCCTTTTGATATTTTATATGAATTTTGTAATATATATTTGGTGTAGTTTTTGATATTTTACATAGGGTGTGTAATATATATTTACTGTAATTTTTGATATATTATTTACAGTAAATAATATACATTTGGTGTAATTTTTGATATTTTATGTACAGTATATTAAATATAATTACTGTAGTTTTTGATTGTTTATTTACAGTATATATAACACATATTTGGTGTAATTTTTGATATTTTATGTACAGTATGTAATATATAGTTACTGTAATTTTTGATAATTTATTTACAGTATATAAAATGTATTTGGTGTACTTTTAGTTAATGTTATATATACAATATATGAAATATATTTACTGTACTTTTTGATATTTCATGTTCAGTATATAAGGTATATTTTGTGTCCTTTTGATATATTATGTAAATTATATAATATATATATGGTGTAGTTTCTGATATTTTACATAGGGTGTGTAATATATATTTACTGTTCTTTTGATATTTTATTTACAGTAAATAACGTACATTTGGTTTAATTTTTGATATTTCATGTACAGTATATTTAATATAATTACTGGTGTTTTTGATAGTTTATTTACAGTATATATAACACATATTTGGTGTACTTTTTGATATTTTATGTACAGAATTTAATATATATTTACTGTACTTCTTGATATTTTATTTACAGTATATAAAATGTATTTGGTGTACTTTTAGTTAATATTATATGTACAATATATGAAATATTTTTACTGTACATTTTGATATTTTATGTTCAGTATATAAGGTATATTTGGTGTCCTTTTGATATTTTATGTAAATTATATAATATATATTTGGTGTAGTTTGTGATATTTTACATAGGCTGTGTAATATATATTTACTGTACTATTTGGTATTTTATTTACTGTAAATAATATACATTTGGTGTAATTTTTGATATTTTATGTACAATATATTAAACATAATTACTGTAGTTCTTGATAGATTATTTACAGTATATATAACACATATTTGGTGTACATTTTGATATTTTATGTACAGTATGTAATATATATTTACTGTAATTTTTGATAATTTATTTACAGTATATAAAATGTATTTGGTGTACTTTTAGTTAATATTATGTATACAATATATGAAATATATTTCCTGTACTTTTTGATATTTTATGTACAGTATAGAAGATATATTTGGTGTCCTTTTGATATTTTATGTAAATTATATAATATATATTTGGTGTAGTTTGTGATATTTTACATAGGGTGTGTAATGTATATTTACTGTAATTTTTGATATTTATTTACAGTATATAATATACATTTGGTGTAATATTTGATATTTTATGCACAGTATATTAAATATAATTACTGTAGTTTTTGATAGTTTATTTACAGTATATATAACACATATTTGGTGTACTTTTTGATATTTTATGTACAGTATGTAATATATATTTACTGTAATTTTTGGCAATTTATTTACAGTATACAAAATGTATTTGGTGTACTTTTACTTAATATTATATGTACAATATATGAAATATATTTACTGTACATTTTGATATTTTATGTACACTATAGAAGATATATTTGGTGTCCTTTTGATATATTATGTAAATTATATAGTATATATTTGGTGTAGATTGTGATATTTTACATATGGTGTGCAATATATATTTACTGTACTTTTTGATAATTTATTTACAGTAAATAATATACATTTGGTGTAATTTTTGATATTTTATGTACAGTATATTAAATATAATTACTGTAGTATTTTATAGTTTATTTACAGTATATATAACACATATTTCGTGAACTTTTTGATATTTTATGTACAGTATGTAATATATATTTACTGTAGTTTTTGATATTTTATTTACAGTATATAAAATGTATTTGGTGTACTTTTAGTTAATATTATATGTGCAATATATGAAATATATTTACTGTACATTTTGATATATTATGTACAGTATAGAAGATATATTTGGTGTACTTTTGATATTTTATGTAAATTATATAATATATATTTGGTGTAGTTTTTTATATTTTACATAGAGTGTAATATATATTTACTGTACTTTTTGATATTTTATTAAGAGTGTATAATATACATTTGGTGTAATTTTTGATATTTTATGTACAGTATATTAAATATAATTACTGTAGTATTTTATAGTTTATTTACAGTATATATAACACATATTTGGTGAACTTTTTGATATTTTATGTACAGTATGTAATATATATTTACTGTACTTTTTGATATTTTATTTACCGTATATAAAATGTATTTCGTGCACTTTTAGTTAATATTATGTGTGCAATATATGAAATATATTTACTGTACCTTTTGATATTTTATTTAGAGTGTATAATACACATTTTGTGTAATTTTTGATATTTTATGTACAGTATATTAAATATAATTACTGAAGATTTTGATAGTTTATTTACAGTATATATAACTCATGTTTGGTGTACTTTTTGATATTTTATGTACAATATATTAAACATAATTACTGTAGTTCTTGATAGATTATTTACAGTATATATAACACATATTTGGTGTACATTTTGATATTTTATGTACAGTATGTAATATATATTTACTGTAATTTTTGATAATTTATTTACAGTATATAAAATGTATTTGGTGTACTTTTAGTTAATATTATGTATACAATATATGAAATATATTTCCTGTACTTTTTGATATTTTATGTACAGTATAGAAGATATATTTGGTGTCCTTTTGATATTTTATGTAAATTATATAATATATATTTGGTGTAGTTTGTGATATTTTACATAGGGTGTGTAATGTATATTTACTGTAATTTTTGATATTTATTTACAGTATATAATATACATTTGGTGTAATATTTGATATTTTATGCACAGTATATTAAATATAATTACTGTAGTTTTTGATAGTTTATTTACAGTATATATAACACATATTTGGTGTACTTTTTGATATTTTATGTACAGTATGTAATATATATTTACTGTAATTTTTGGCAATTTATTTACAGTATACAAAATGTATTTGGTGTACTTTTACTTAATATTATATGTACAATATATGAAATATATTTACTGTACATTTTGATATTTTATGTACACTATAGAAGATATATTTGGTGTCCTTTTGATATATTATGTAAATTATATAGTATATATTTGGTGTAGATTGTGATATTTTACATATGGTGTGCAATATATATTTACTGTACTTTTTGATAATTTATTTACAGTAAATAATATACATTTGGTGTAATTTTTGATATTTTATGTACAGTATATTAAATATAATTACTGTAGTATTTTATAGTTTATTTACAGTATATATAACACATATTTCGTGAACTTTTTGATATTTTATGTACAGTATGTAATATATATTTACTGTAGTTTTTGATATTTTATTTACAGTATATAAAATGTATTTGGTGTACTTTTAGTTAATATTATATGTGCAATATATGAAATATATTTACTGTACATTTTGATATATTATGTACAGTATAGAAGATATATTTGGTGTACTTTTGATATTTTATGTAAATTATATAATATATATTTGGTGTAGTTTTTTATATTTTACATAGAGTGTAATATATATTTACTGTACTTTTTGATATTTTATTAAGAGTGTATAATATACATTTGGTGTAATTTTTGATATTTTATGTACAGTATATTAAATATAATTACTGTAGTATTTTATAGTTTATTTACAGTATATATAACACATATTTGGTGAACTTTTTGATATTTTATGTACAGTATGTAATATATATTTACTGTACTTTTTGATATTTTATTTACCGTATATAAAATGTATTTCGTGCACTTTTAGTTAATATTATGTGTGCAATATATGAAATATATTTACTGTACCTTTTGATATTTTATTTAGAGTGTATAATACACATTTTGTGTAATTTTTGATATTTTATGTACAGTATATTAAATATAATTACTGAAGATTTTGATAGTTTATTTACAGTATATATAACTCATGTTTGGTGTACTTTTTGATATTTTATGTACAGTAGATAATATGTACTTACTGTAATTTTTGATATTTTATTTACAGTATGTAAAATGTATTTGGCGTACTTTTAGTTAATATTTTATGTACAATATATGAAATATATTTACTGTACTTTTTGATATTTTATGTACAGTATATAATATATATTTGGTGTACTTTTGATATTTTATGTAAATTATATAATATATATTTGGTGTAGTTTTTGATATTTTACATAGAGTGTAATATATATTTACTGTCATTTTTGATATTTTATTTAGAGTGTATAAAATACATTTGGTGTAATTACTGATATTTTATGAACAGTACATTAAATATAATTACTGAAGATTTTGATAGTTCATTTACAGTATATATAACACATATTTGGTGTACTTTTTGATATTTTATGTACAGTAGATTATATATACTTACTGTAATTTTTGATATTTTATTTACAGTATGTAAAATGTATTTGGTGTACTTTTAGTTAATACTTTATGTACAATATATGAAATATATTTACTGTACTTTTTGATATTTTATGTACAGTATATAATATATATTTGGTGTACTTTTGATATTTTATGTAAATTATATAATATATATTTGGTGTAGTTTTTGATATTTTACATAGAGTGTAATATATATTTACTGTCCTTTTTGATATTTTATTTAGAGTGTATAATATACATTTGGTGTAATTTTTGATATTTTATGAACAGTATATTAAATATAATTACTGAAGATTCTGATAGTTTATTTACAGTATATATAACACATATTTGGTGTACTTTTTGATATTTTATGTACAGTAGATAATATATACTTACTGTAATTTTTTATATATTATTTACACTATGTAAAATATATTTGGTGTAGTTTTAGTCAATATTATATGTACAATATAGGAAATATATTTACTGTACTTTTTGATATTTTATGTACAGTATAGAAGATATATTTGGTGTCCTTTTGATATTTTATGTAAATTATATAATATATATTTGGTGTAGATTGTGATATTTTACATAGGGTGTGTAAGATATATTTACTGTTCTTTTTGATATTTTATTTACAGTAAATAACGTACATTTGGTGTAATTTTTGATATTTCATGTACAGTATATTTAATATAATTACTGGAGTTTTTGATAGTTTATTTACAGTATATATAACACATATTTGGTGTACTTTTTGATATTTTATGTACAGAATGTAATATATATTTACTGTACTTCTTGATATTTTATTTACATTATATAAAATGTATTTGGTGTACTTTAATTAATATTATATGTACAATATATGAAATATTTTTACTGTACATTTTGATATTTTATGTTCATTATATAAGGTATATATGGTGTCCTCTTGATATTTTATGTAAATTATATAATATATATTTGGTGTAGTTTGTGATATTTTACATAGGGTGTGTAATATATATTTACTGTACTATTTGGTATTTTATTTACAGTAAATAATATACATTTGGTGTAATTTTTGATATTTTATGTACAGAATATTAAATATAATTACTGTAGTTTTTGATAGTTTATTTAAAGTATATATAACACATATTTGGTGTACATTTTGATATTTTATGTACAGTATGTAATATATATTTACTGTAATTTTTGATAATTTATTTACAGTATATAAAATGTATTTGGTGTACTTTTAGTTAATATTACATATACAATACATGAAATATATTTACTGTACTTTTTGATATTTTATGTACAGTATAGAAGATATATTTGGTGTCCTTTTGATATTTTATGTAAATTATATAATATATATTTGGTGTAGTTTGTGATATTTTACATAGGGTGTGTAATGTATATTTACTGTACTTTTTGATATTTTATTTACAGTATATAGTATACATTTGGTGTAATATTTGATATTTTATGTACAGTATATTAAATATAATTACTGTAGTTTTTGATAGTTTATTTACAGTATATATAACACATATTTGGTGTACTTTTTGATATTTTATGTACAGTATGTAAAATATATTTACTGTAATTTTTGATAATTTATTTACAGTAGATAAAATGTATTTGGTGTACTTTTAGTTAATATTATATATACATTATAAGAAATATATTTACTGTACTTTTTGATATTTTTTGTACCGTATAGAAGATATATTTGCTGTCCTTTTGATATTTTATGTAAATTATATAATATATATTTGGTGTACTTTTTGATATTTTATGTACACTATGTAATATATATTTACAATACTTTTCGATATTTTATTTACAGTATATAAAATATATTTGGTGTCCTTTTAGTTAATATTATATGTACAATATTTGAAATATATTTACTGTACTTTTTGATATTTTATGTACAGTATATAATATATATTTGGTGTCCTTTTGATATTTTATTTGAATTTTGTAATATATATTTGGTGTAGTTTTTGATATTTTACATAGGGTGTGTAATATATATTTACTGTAATTTTTGATATATTATTTACAGTAAATAATATACATTTGGTGTAATTTTTGATATTTTATGTACAGTATATTAAATATAATTACTGTAGTTTTTGATTGTTTATTTACAGTATATATAACACATATTTGGTGTAATTTTTGATATTTTATGTACAGTATGTAATATATAGTTACTGTAATTTTTGATAATTTATTTACAGTATATAAAATGTATTTGGTGTACTTTTAGTTAATGTTATATATACAATATATGAAATATATTTACTGTACTTTTTGATATTTCATGTTCAGTATATAAGGTATATTTTGTGTCCTTTTGATATATTATGTAAATTATATAATATATATATGGTGTAGTTTCTGATATTTTACATAGGGTGTGTAATATATATTTACTGTTCTTTTGATATTTTATTTACAGTAAATAACGTACATTTGGTTTAATTTTTGATATTTCATGTACAGTATATTTAATATAATTACTGGTGTTTTTGATAGTTTATTTACAGTATATATAACACATATTTGGTGTACTTTTTGATATTTTATGTACAGAATTTAATATATATTTACTGTACTTCTTGATATTTTATTTACAGTATATAAAATGTATTTGGTGTACTTTTAGTTAATATTATATGTACAATATATGAAATATTTTTACTGTACATTTTGATATTTTATGTTCAGTATATAAGGTATATTTGGTGTCCTTTTGATATTTTATGTAAATTATATAATATATATTTGGTGTAGTTTGTGATATTTTACATAGGCTGTGTAATATATATTTACTGTACTATTTGGTATTTTATTTACAGTAAATAATATACATTTGGTGTAATTTTTGATATTTTATGTACAATATATTAAACATAATTACTGTAGTTCTTGATAGATTATTTACAGTATATATAACACATATTTGGTGTACATTTTGATATTTTATGTACAGTATGTAATATATATTTACTGTAATTTTTGATAATTTATTTACAGTATATAAAATGTATTTGGTGTACTTTTAGTTAATATTATATATACAATATATGAAATATATTTACTGTACTTTTTGATATTTTATGTACAGTATAGAAGATATATTTGGTGTCCTTTTGATATTTTATGTAAATTATATAATATATATTTGGTGTAGTTTGTGATATTTTACATAGGGTGTGTAATGTATATTTACTGAAATTTTTGATATTTATTTACAGTATATAATATACATTTGGTGTAATATTTGATATTTTATGTACAGTATATTAAATATAATTACTGTAGTTTTTGATAGTTTATTTACAGTATATATAACACATATTTGGTGTACTTTTTGATATTTTATGTACAGTATGTAATATATATTTACTGTAATTTTTTGCAATTTATTTACAGTATACAAAATGTATTTGGTGTACTTTTACTTAATATTATATGTACAATATATGAAATATATTTACTGTACATTTTGATATTTTATGTACACTATAGAAGATATATTTGGTGTCCTTTTGATATATTATGTAAATTATATAGTATATATTTGGTGTAGATTGTGATATTTTACATATGGTGTGCAATATATATTTACTGTACTTTTTGATAATCTATTTACAGTAAATAATATACATTTGGTGTAATTTTTGATATTTTATGTACAGTATATTAAATATAATTACTGTAGTATTTTATAGTTTATTTACAGTATATATAACACATATTTCGTGAACTTTTTGATATTTTATGTACAGTATGTAATATATATTTACTGTAGTTTTTGATATTTTATTTACAGTATATAAAATGTATTTGGTGTACTTTTAGTTAATATTATATGTGCAATATATGAAATATATTTACTGTACATTTTGATATTTTATGTACAGTATAGAAGATATATTTGGTGTACTTTTGATATTTTATGTAAATTATATAATATATATTTGGTGTAGTTTTTTATATTTTACATAGAGTGTAATATATATTTACTGTCCTTTTTGATATTTTATTAAGAGTGTATAATATACATTTGGTGTAATTTTTGATATTTTATGTACAGTATATTAAATATAATTACTGTAGTATTTTATAGTTTATTTACAGTATATATAACACATATTTGGTGAACTTTTTGATATTTTATGTACAGTATGTAATATATATTTACTGTACTTTTTGATATTTTATTTACCGTATATAAAATGTATTTCGTGCACTTTTAGTTAATATTATGTGTGCAATATATGAAATATATTTACTGTACCTTTTGATATTTTATTTAGAGTGTATAATACACATTTTGTGTAATTTTTGATATTTTATGTACAGTATATTAAATATAATTACTGAAGATTTTGATAGTTTATTTACAGTATATATAACTCATGTTTGGTGTACTTTTTGATATTTTATGTACAGTAGATAATATGTACTTACTGTAATTTTTGATATTTTATTTACAGTATGTAAAATGTATTTGGTGTACTTTTAGTTAATATTTTATGTACAATATATGAAATATATTTACTGTACTTTTTGATATTTTATGTACAGTATATAATACATATTTGGTGTACTTTTGATATTTTATGTAAATTATATAATATATATTTGGTGTAGTTTTTGATATTTTACATAGAGTGTAATATATATTTACTGTCATTTTTGATATTTTATTTAGAGTGTATAATATACATTTGGTGTAATTTTTGATATTTTATGTACAGTATATTAAATATAATTACTGAAGATTTTGATAGTTTATTTACAGTATATATAACACATATTTGGTGTACTTTTTGATATTTTATGTGCAGTAGATAATATATACTTACTGTAATTTATTATATATTATTTACACTATGTAAAATGTATTTGGTGTAGTTTTAGTTAATATTATATGTACAGTATAGGAAATATATTTACTATACTTTTTGATATTTTATGTACAGTATATAATATATATTTGGTGTACTTTTGATATTTTATGTAAATTATATAATATATATTTGGTGTAGTTTTTGATATTTTACGTAGAGTGTAATATATATTTACTGTCCTTTTTGATATTTTATTTACAGTAAATAATATACATTTGGTGTAATTTTTGATATTTTATGTACAGTATATTAAATATAATTACTGTAGTATTTTATACTTTATTTACAGTATATATAACACATATTTGGTGAACTTTTTGATATTTTATGTACAGTATGTAATATATATTAACTGTACTTTTTGATATTTTATTTACCGTATATAAATTGTATTTGGGGTACTTTTAGTTAATATTATATGTGCAATATATGAAATATATTTACTGTACATTTTGATATTTTATGTACAGTATAGAAGATATATTTGGTGTACTTTTGATATTTTATGTAAATTATATAATATATATTTGGTGTAGATTGTGATATTTTACATAGGGTGTGTAAGATATATTTACTGTTCTTTTTGATATTTTATTTACAGTAAATAACGTACATTTGGTGTAATTTTTGATATTTCATGTACAGTATATTTAATATAATTACTGGAGTTTTGATAGTTTATTTACAGTATATATAACACATATTTGGTGTACTTTTTGATATTTTATGTACAGAATGTAATATATATTTACTGTACTTCTTGATATTTTATTTACAGTATATAAAATGTATTTGGTGTAATTTTAGTTAATATTATATGTACAATATATGAAATATTTTTACTGTACATTTTGATATTTTATGTTCAGTATATTAGGTATATTTGGTGTCCTTTTGATATTTTATATAAATTATATAATATATATTTGGTGTAGTTTGTGATATTTTACATAGGGTGTGTAATATATATTTACTGTACTATTTGGTATTTTATTTACAGTAAATAATATACATTTGGTGTAATTTTTGATATTTTATGTACAGTATATTAAATATAATTACTGTAGTTTTTGATAGTTTATTTACAGTATATATAACAGATATTTGGTGTACATTTTGATATTTTATGTACAGTATGTAATATATATTTACTGTAATTTTTGATAATTTATTTACAGTATACAAAATGTATTTGGTGTACTTTTAGTTAATATTATATGTAAAATATATGAAATATATTTACTGTACTTTTTGATATTTTATGTACAGTATAGAAGATATATTTGGTGTCCTTTTGATATTTTATGTAAATTATATAATATATATTTGGTGTAGATTGTGATATTTTACATATGGTGTGCAATATATATTTACTGTACTTTTTGATATTTTATTTACAGTAAATAATATACATTTGGTGTAATTTTTCATATTTTATGTACAGTATGTTAAATATAATTACTGTAGTATTTTATAGTTTATTTACAGTATATATAGCACATATTTGGTGTACTTTTTGATATTTTATGTACAGTATGTAATATATATTTACTGTACTTTTTGATATTTTATTTACAGTATACAAAATGTATTTCGTGTACTTTTAGTTAATATTATATGTACAATATATGAAATATATTTACTGTACATTTTGATATTTTATGTACTGTATAGAAGATATATTTGGTGTCCTTTTGATATTTTATGTAAATTATATAATATATATTTGGTGTAGATTGTGATATTTTACATATGGTGTGTAAGATATATTTACTGTAATTTTTGGTATTTTATTTACAGTAAATAATATTCCTTTGGTGTAATTTTTGATATTTTATGTACAGTATATTAAATATAATTACTGCAGTTTTTGATAGTTTATTTACAGTATATATAACACATATTTGGTGTACTTTTTGATATTTTATGTGCAGTAGATAATATATACTTACTGTAATTTATTATATATTATTCACACTATGTAAAATGTATTTGGTGTAGTTTTAGTTAATATTATATGTACAGTATAGGAAATATATTTACTATACTTTTTGATATTTTATGTACAGTATATAATATATATTTGGTGTACTTTTGATATTTTATGTAAATTATATAATATATATTTGGTGTAGTTTTTGATATTTTACGTAGAGTGTAATATATATTTACTGTCCTTTTTGATATTTTATTTACAGTAAATAATATACATTTGGTGTAATTTTTGATATTTTATGTACAGTATATTAAATATAATTACTGTAGTATTTTATACTTTATTTACAGTATATATAACACATATTTGGTGAACTTTTTGATATTTTATGTACAGTATGTAATATATATTAACTGTACTTTTTGATATTTTATTTACCGTATATAAATTGTATTTGGGGTACTTTTAGTTAATATTATATGTGCAATATATGAAATATATTTACTGTACATTTTGATATTTTATGTACAGTATAGAAGATATATTTGGTGTACTTTTGATATTTTATGTAAATTATATAATATATATTTGGTGTAGATTGTGATATTTTACATAGGGTGTGTAAGATATATTTACTGTTCTTTTTGATATTTTATTTACAGTAAATAACGTACATTTGGTGTAATTTTTGATATTTCATGTACAGTATATTTAATATAATTACTGGAGTTTTGATAGTTTATTTACAGTATATATAACACATATTTGGTGTACTTTTTGATATTTTATGTGCAGTAGATAATATATACTTACTGTAATTTATTATATATTATTTACACTATGTAAAATGTATTTGGTGTAGTTTTAGTTAATATTATATGTACAGTATAGGAAATATATTTACTATACTTTTTGATATTTTATGTACAGTATATAATATATATTTGGTGTACTTTTGATATTTTATGTAAATTATATAATATATATTTGGTGTAGTTTTTGATATTTTACGTAGAGTGTAAGATATATTTACTGTTCTTTTTGATATTTTATTTACAGTAAATAACGTACATTTGGTGTAATTTTTGATATTTCATGTACAGTATATTTAATATAATTACTGGAGTTTTGATAGTTTATTTACAGTATATATAACACATATTTGGTGTACTTTTTGATATTTTATGTACAGAATGTAATATATATTTACTGTACTTCTTGATATTTTATTTACCGTATATAAAATGTATTTGGGGTACTTTTAGTTAATATTATATGTGCAATATATGAAATATATTTACTGTACATTTTGATATTTTATGTACAGTATAGAAGATATATTTGGTGTACTTTTGATATTTTATGTAAATTATATAATATATATTTGGTGTAGATTGTGATATTTTACATAGGGTGTGTAAGATATATTTACTGTTCTTTTTGATATTTTATTTACAGTAAATAACGTACATTTGGTGTAATTTTTGATATTTCATGTACAGTATATTTAATATAATTACTGGAGTTTTGATAGTTTATTTACAGTATATATAACACATATTTGGTGTACTTTTTGATATTTTATGTGCAGTAGATAATATATACTTACTGTAATTTATTATATATTATTTACACTATGTAAAATGTATTTGGTGTAGTTTTAGTTAATATTATATGTACAGTATAGGAAATATATTTACTATACTTTTTGATATTTTATGTACAGTATATAATATATATTTGGTGTACTTTTGATATTTTATGTAAATTATATAATATATATTTGGTGTAGATTGTGATATTTTACATAGGGTGTGTAAGATATATTTACTGTTCTTTTTGATATTTTATTTACAGTAAATAACGTACATTTGGTGTAATTTTTGATATTTCATGTACAGTATATTTAATATAATTACTGGAGTTTTGATAGTTTATTTACAGTATATATAACACATATTTGGTGTACTTTTTGATATTTTATGTACAGAATGTAATATATATTTACTGTACTTCTTGATATTTTATTTACAGTATATAAAATGTATTTGGTGTAATTTTAGTTAATATTATATGTACAATATATGAAATATTTTTACTGTACATTTTGATATTTTATGTTCAGTATATTAGGTATATTTGGTGTCCTTTTGATATTTTATATAAATTATATAATATATGTTTGGTGTAGTTTGTGATATTTTACATAGGGTGTGTAATATATATTTACTGTACTATTTGGTATTTTATTTACAGTAAATAATATACATTTGGTGTAATTTTTGATATTTTATGTACAGTATATTAAATATAATTACTGTAGTTTTTGATAGTTTATTTACAGTATATATAACACATATTTGGTGTACATTTTGATATTTTATGTACAGTATGTAATATATATTTACTGTAATTTTTGATAATTTATTTACAGTATATAAAATGTATTTGGTGTACTTTTAGTTAATATTATATATACAATATATGAAATATATTTCCTGTACTTTTTGATATTTTATGTACAGTATAGAAGATATATTTGGTGTCCTTTTGATATTTTATGTAAATTATATAATATATATTTGGTGTAGTTTGTGATATTTTACATAGGGTGTGTAATGTATATTTACTGTACTTTTTGATATTTTATTTACAGTATATAGTATACATTTGGTGTAATATTTGATATTTTATGTACAGTATATTAAATATAATTACTGAAGATTTTGATAGTTTATTTACAGTATATATAACACATATTTGGTGTAGTTTTTGATATTTTATGTACTGTAGATAATATATACTTACTGTAATTTTTGATATTTTATTTACAGTATGGAAAATGTATTTGTTGTACTTTTAGTTAATATAATATGTACAATATATGAAATATATTTACTGTACTTTTTGATATTTTATGTACAGTATATAATATATATTTGGTGTACCTTTGATATTTTATGTAAATTATATAATATATATATGGTGTAGTTTTTGATATTTTACATAGAGTGTAATATATATTTACTGTCCTTTTTGGTACTTTATTTAGAGTGTATAATATACATTTGGTGTAATTTTTGATATTTTATGTACAGTATATTAAATATAATTACTGAAGATTTTGATAGTTTATTTACAGTATATACAACACATATTTGGTGTACTTTTTGATATTTTATGTACAGTAGATAATATATACTTACTGTAACTTTTGATACTTTTTTTACAGTATGTAAAATGTATTTGTTGTACTTTTAGTTAATATTATATGTACAATATATGAAATATATTTACTGTACTTTTTGATATTTTATGTACAGTATATAATATATATTTGGTGTACTTTTGATATTTTATGTAAATTATATAATATATAGTTGGTGTAGTTTTTGATATTTTACATAGAGTGTAATATATATTTACTGTCCTCTGATATTTTATTTAGAGTGTATAATATACATTTGGTGTAATTTTTGATATTTTATGTACAGTATATTAAATATAATTACTGAAGATTCTGATAGTTAATTTACAGTATATATAACACATATTTGGTGTACTTTTTGATATTTTATGTACAGTAGATAATATATACTTACTGTAATTTTTGATATTTTATTTACAGTATGTAAAATGTATTTGGTGTACTTTTAGTTAATGTTATATGTACAATATATGAAATATATTTACTGTACTTTTTGATATTTTATGTACAGTATATAATATATATTTGGTGTACTTTTGATATTTTATGTAAATTATGTAATATATATTTGGTGTAGTTTGTGATATTTTACATAGAGTGTAATATATATATACTGTCCTTTTTGATATTTTATTTAGAGTGTATAAAATACATTTGGTGTAATTACTAATATTTTATGAACAGTATATTAAATATAATTACTGAAGATTTTGATAGTTTATTTACAGTATATATAACACATATTTGGTGTACTTTTTGATATTTTATGTACAGTAGATAATATATACTTACTGTAATTTTTGATATTTTATTTACAGTATGTAAAATATATTTGGTGTACTTTTAGTTAATATTATATGTACAATATATGAAATATATTTACTGTAATTTTTGATATTTTATGTACAGTATATAATATATATTTGGTGTACTTTTGATATTTTATGTAAATTATATAATATATAGTTGGTGTAGTTTTTGATATTTTACATAGAGTGTAATATATATTTACTGTCCTTTTTGATATTTTATTTAGAGTGTATAATATACATTTGGTGTAATTTTTGATATTTTATGTACAGTATATTAAATATAATTACTGAAGATTTTGATAGTTTATTTACAGTATATATAACACATATTTGGTGTACTTTTTGATATTTTATGTACAGTAGATAATATATACTTACTGTAATTTTTGATATTTTATTTACAGTATGTAAAATGTATTTGGTGTACTTTTAGTTATTATTATATGTACAATATATGCAATATATTTGCTGTACTTTTTGATATTTTATGTACAGTATATAATATATATTTGGTGTACTTTTGATATTTTATGTAAATTATATAATATATATTTTGTGTAGTTTTTGATATTTTACATAGAGTGTAATATATATTTACTGTCCTTTTTGATATTTTATTTAGAGTGTATAAAATACATTTGGTGTAATTACTGATATTTTATGAACAGTATATTAAATATAATTACTGAAAATTTTGATAGTTTATTTACAGTATATATAACACATGTTTGGTGTACTTTTTGATATTTTATGTACATTAGATAATATATACTTACTGTAATTTTTGATATTTTATTTACAGTATATAAAATGTATTTGGTGTACTTTTAGTTAATATTATATGTACAATATATGAAATATATTTACTGTACTTTTCGATATTTTATGTACAGTATATAATATATATTTCGTGTACTTTTGATATTTTATGTAAATTATATAATATATAGTTGGTGTAGTTTTTGATATTTTACATAGAGTGTAATATATATTTACTGTCCTTTTTGATATTTTATTTAGTGTGAATAATATACATTTGGTGTAATTTTTGATATTTTATGTACAGTATATTAAATATAATTACTGAAGATTTTGATAGTTTATTTACAGTATATATAACGCATATTTGGTGTACTTTTTGATATTTTATGTACAGT
Source organism: Pan paniscus (assembly GCF_029289425.2). Classification (NCBI taxonomy): domain Eukaryota; kingdom Metazoa; phylum Chordata; class Mammalia; order Primates; family Hominidae; genus Pan; species Pan paniscus. The sequence continues at coordinate 10,305,628 of NC_073263.2, read as the reverse complement.
AGATAATATATACTTACTGTAATTTTTGATATTTTATTTACATTATGTAAAATATATTTGGTGTACTTTTAGTTAATACATTATGTACAATATATGAAATATATTTACTGTACTTTTTGATATTTTATGTACAGTATATAAAATATATTTGGTGTACTTTTGATATTTTATGTAAATTATATAATATATAGTTGGTGTAGTTTTTGATATTTTACATAGAGTGTAATATATATTTACTGTCCTTTTTGATATTTTATTTAGAGTGTATAATATACATTTGGTGTAATTTTTGATATTTTATGTACAGTATATTAAATATAATTACTGAAGGTTTTGATAGTTTATTTACAGTATATATAACACATAATTGGTGTACTTTTTGATATTTTATGTACAGTAGATTATATACACTTACTGTAATTTTTGATATTTTATTTACAGTATGTAAAATGTATTTGGTGTACTTTTAGTTAACAATATATGTACAATATGTGAAGTATATTTCCTGTACTTTTTGATATTTTATGTACAGTATATAATACATATTTGGTGTACTTTTGATATTTTATGTAAATTATATAATATATATTTGCTGTACTTTTTGATATTTTACATAGAGTGTAATATATATTTACTGTCCTTTTTGATATTTTATTTAGAGTGTATAATATACATTTGGTGTAATTTTTGATATTTTATGTACAGTATATTAAATATAATTACTGAAGATTTTGATACTTTATTTACAGTATATATAACACGTATTTGGTGTACTTTTTGATATTTTATGTACAGTAGATAATATATACTTACTGTAATTTTTGATATATTATTTCCATTATGTAAAATATATTTGTTGTACTTTTAGTTAATATTATATGTACAATATATGAAATATATTTACTGTACTTTTTGATATTTTGTGTACAGTATATAATATATATTTGGTGTACTTTTGATATTTTATGTAAATTATATAATATATATTTGGTGTAGTTTTTGATATTTTAAATAGAGTGTAATATATATTTACTGTCATTTTATATATTTTATTTAGAGTGTATCATATACGTTTTGTGTAATTTTTGATATTTTATGTACAGTATATTAAATATAATTACTGAAGATTTTGATAGTTTATTTACAGTATATATAACACATATTTGGTGTACTTTTTGATATTTTATATACAGTAGATAATATATACTTACTGTAAGTTTTGATACTTTATTTACAGTATGTAAAATGTATTTGGTGTACTTTTAGTTAATACTATATGTACAATATATGAAATATATTTACTGTACTTTTTGATATTTTATGTACAGTATATAATATATATTTGGTGTACTTTTGATATTTTATGTAAATTATATAATATATATTTGGTGTAGTTTTTGATATTTCACATAGAGTGTAATATATATTTACTGTCCTTTTTGATATTTTATTTAGAGTGTATAATATATATTTGGTGTAATTTTTGATATTTTATGTACAGTATATTCAATATAATTACTGAAGATTTTGATAGTTTATTTACAGTATATATAACACGTATTTCGTGTACTTTTTGATATTTTATGTACAGTAGATAATATATACTTACTGTAATTTTTGATATTTTATTTACAGTATGTAAAATGTATTTGTTGTACTTTTAGTTAATACTATATGTACAATATATGAAATATATTTACTGTACTTTTTGATATTTTATGTACAGTATATAATATATATTTGGTGTACTTTTGATATTTTATGTAAATTATATAATATATAGTTGGTGTAGTTTTTGATATTTTACATAGAGTGTAATATATATTTACTGTCCTTTTTGATATTTTATTTAGAGTGTATAATATACATTTTGTGTAATTTTTGATATTTTATGTACAGTATATTAAATATAATTACTGAAGATTTTGATAGTTTATTTACAGTATATATAACACATATTTGGTGTACTTTTAGATATTTTATGTACAGTAGATAATATATACTTACTGTAATTTTTGATATTTTATTTACAGTATGTAAAATGTATTTGGTGTACTTTTAGTTAATATTATATGTACAATATATGAAATATATTTACTGTACTTTTTGATATTTTATGTACAGTATATAATATATATTTGGTGTACTTTTGATATTTTATGTAAATTATATAATATATATTTGGTGTAGTTTTTGGTATTTTACATAGAGTGTAATATATATTTACTGTCCTTTTTGATATTTTATTTAGAGTGTATAATATACATTTGGTGTAATTTTTGATATTTTATGTACAGTATATTAAATATAATTACTGAAAATTTTGATAGTTTATTTACAGTATATATAAAACATATTTGGTGTACTTTTTGATATTTTATGTACAGTAGATAATATATACTTACTGTAATTTTTTATATTTTATTTACAGTATGTAAAATGTATTTGGTGTACTTTTATTTAATACTATATGTACAGTATATGAAATATATTTACTGTACTTTTTGATATTTTATGTACAGTATATAATATATATTTGGTGTACTTTTGATATTTTATGTAAATTATGTAATATATATTTGGAGTAGTTTTTGATATTTTACATAGTGTGTAATATATATTTACTGTCCTTTTTGATATTTTATTTAGAGTGTATAATATACATTTGGTGTAATTTTTGATATTTTATGTACAGTATATTAAATATAATTACTGAAGATTTTGATAGTTTATTTACAGTATATATAAAACATATTTGGTGTACTTTTTGATATTTCATGTACAGTAGATAATATATACTTACAGTAATTTTTTATATTTTATTTACAGTATGTAAAATGTATTTGTTGTACTTTTAGTTAATATTATATGTACAAGATATGAAATATATTTACTGTACTTTTTGATATTTTATGTACAGTATATCATATATATTTGGTGTCCTTTTGATATTTTATGTAAATTATATAATATATATTTGGTGTAGTTTTTGATATTTTACATAGGGTGTGTAATATATATTTACTGTCCTTTTTGATATTTTATTTAGAGTGTATAAAATACATTTGGTGTAATTAGTGATATTTTATGAACAGTATATTAAATATAATTACTGAGGATTTTGATAGTTTATTTACAGTATATATAACACATATTTGGTGTACTTTTTGATATTTTATGTACAGTTGATAATATATACTTACTGTAATTTTTGATATATTATTTACATTATGTAAAATGTATTTGTTGTACTTTTAGTTAATATTATATGTACAATATATGAAATATGTTTACTGTACTTTTTGATATTTTGTGTACAGTATATAATATATATTTGGTGTACTTTTGATATTTTATGTAAATTATATAATATATAGTTGGTGTAGTTTTTGATATTTTACATAGAGTGTAATATATATTTACTGTCCTTTTATATATTTTATTTAGAGTGTATAATATACGTTTTGTGTAATTTTTGATATTTTATGTACAGTATATTAAATATAATTACTGAAGATTTTGATAGTTTATTTACAGTATATATAACACATATTTGGTGTACTTTTTGATATTTTATGTACAGTAGATAATATATACGTACTGTAAGTTTTGATATTTTATTTAAAGTATGTAAAATGTATTTGGTGTACTTTTAGTTAATATTATATGTACAATATATGAAATCTATTTACTGTACTTTTTGATATTTTATGTACAGTATATAATATTTATTTGGTGTACTTTTGATATTTTATGTAAATTATATAATATATAGTTGGTGTAGTTTTTGATATTTTACAAAGTTTGTAATATATATTTACTGTCCTTTTTGATATTTTATTTAGAGTGTATAATATACATTTGGTGTAATTTTCGATATTTTATTTGCAGTATATTAAATATAATTACTGAAGATTTTGATAGTTTATTTACACTATATATAACACATATTTTGTGTACTTTTTGATATTTTATGTACAGTAGATAATATATACTTATTGTAATTTTTGATATTTTATTTACAGTATGTAAAATGTATTTGTTGTACTTTTAGTTAATATTGTATGTACAATATATGAAATATAATTACTGTACTATTTGATATTTATGTACAGTATATAATATATATTTGGTGTACTTTTGATATTTTATGTAAATTATATAATATATAGTTGGTGTAGTTTTTGATGTTTTACATAGAGTGTGATATATATTTACTGTCCTTTTTGATATTTTATTTAGAGTGTATAATATACATTGTGTGTAATTTTTGATATTTTATGTACAGTATATTAAATATAATTACTGAAGATTTTGACAGTTTATTTACAGTATATATAACACATATTTGGTGTACTATTTGATATTTTATGTACAGTAGATAATATATACTTACTGTAATTTTTGATATTTTATTTACAGTATGTAAAATGTATTTGTTGTACTATTTGTTAATATTCTATGTACAATATATGAAATATATTTACTGTACTTTTTGATATTTTATGTACAGTATATAATATATATTTGGTGTACTTTTGATATTTTATGTAAATTATATAATATATAGTTGGTGTAGTTTTTGATATATTACTTAGAGTGTAATATATATTTACTGTCCTTTTTGATATTTTATTTAGAGTGTATATTATACATTTGGTGTAATTTTTGATATTTTATGTACAGTATATTAAATATAATTACTGAAGATTTTGATAGTTTATTTACAGTATATATAACACATAATTGGTGTACTTTTTGATACTTTATGTACAGTAGATTATATATACTTACTGTAATTTTTGATATTTTATATACAGTATGTAAAATGTATTTGGTGTACTTTTAGTTAGCAATATATGTACAATATGTGAAATATATTTCCTGTATTTTTGATATTTTATGTACAGTATATAATATATATTTGGTGTACTTTTGATATTTTATGTAAATTATATAATATATATTTGGTGTAGTTTCTGATATTTTACATAGAGTGTAATATATATTTACTGTCCTTTTTGATATTTTATTTAGAGTGTATAATATACATTTGGTGTAATTTTTGATATTTTATGTACAGTATATTCAATATAATTACTGAAGATTTTGATAGTTTATTTACAGTATATATAACACATATTTGGTGTACTTTTTGATATTTTATGTACAGTAGATAATATATACTTACTGTAATTTTTGATATTTTATTTACAGTATGTAAAATGTATTTGTTGTATTTTATGTTAATATTATATGTACAATATATGAAATATATTTACTGTACTTTTTGATATTTTATGTACAGTATATAATATATATTTGGTGTACTTTTGATATTTTATGTAAATTATAAAATATATAGTTGTTGTAGTTTTTGATATTTTACTTAGAGTGTAATATATATTTACTGTCCTTTTTGATATTTTATTTAGAGTGTATATTATACATTTGGTATAATTTTTGATATTTTATGTACAGTATATTAAATATAATTACTGAAGATTTTGATAGTTTATTTACAGTATATATAACACATAATTGGTGTACTTTTTGATACTTTATGTACAGTAGATTATATATACTTACTGTAATTTTTGATATTTTATTTACAGTATGTAAAATGTATTGGGTGTACTTTTAGTTAACAATATATGTACAATATGTGAAATATATTTCCTGTACTTTTTGATATTTTATGTACAGTATATAATATATATTTGGTGTACTTTTGATATTTTATGTAAATTATATAATATATATTTGGTGTAGTTTTTGATATTTTACATAGAGTGTAATATATATTTACTGTCCTTTTTGATATTTTATTTAGAGTGTATAATATACATTTGGTGTAATTTTTGATATTTTATGTACAGTATATTCAATATAATTACTGAAGATTTTGATAGTTTACAGTATATATAACACATATTTGGTGTACTTTTTGATATTTTATGTACAGTAGATAATATATACTTACTGTAAGTTTTGATACTTTATTTACAGTATGTAAAATGTATTTGGTGTACTTTTAGTTAATACTATATGTACAATATATGAAATATATTTACTGTACTTTTTGATATTTTATGTACATTATATAATATATATTTGGTGTACTTTTGATATTTTATGTAAATTATATAATATATAGTTGGTGTAGTTTTTGATATTTTACATAGAGTGTAATATATATTTACTGTCCTTTTTGATATTTTATTTAGAGTGTATAATATACATTTGGTGTAATTTTTGATATTTTATGTACAGTATATTAAATATAATTACTGAAGATTTTGATAGTTTATTTACAGTATATATAACACGAATTTGGTGTACTTTTTGATATTTTATGTACAGTAGATAATATATACTTACTGTAATTTTTGATATTTTATTTACAGTATGTAAAATGTATTTGGTGTACTTTTATTTAATATTATATGTACAATATATGAAATATATTTACTGTGCTTTTTGATATTTTATGTACAGTATATCATATATATTTGGTGTACTTTTGATATTTTATGTAAATTATATAATATATATTTGGTGTAGTTTTTGATATTTTACATAGAGTGTAATATATATTTACTGTCCTTTTTGATATTTTATTTAGAGTGTATAAAATACATTTGGTGTAATTACTGATATTTTATGAACAGTATATTAAATATAATTACTGAGGATTTTCATAGTTTATTTACAGTATATATAACACATATTTGGTGTACTTTTTGATATTTTATGTACAGTAGATAATATATACTTACTGTAATTTTTGATATATTATTTACATTATGTAAAATGTATTTGTTGTACTTTTAGTTAATATTATATGTACAATATATGAAATATATTTACTGTACTTTTTGATATTTTGTGTACAGTATATAATATATATTTGGTGTACTTTTGATATTTTATGTAAATTATATAATATATAGTTGGTGTAGTTTTTGATATTTTACATAGAGTGTAATATATATTTACTGTCCTTTTATATATTTTATTTAGAGTGTATAATATACGTTTTGTGTAATTTTTGATATTTTATGTACAGTATATTAAATATAATTACTGAAGATTTTGATAGTTTATTTACAGTATATATAACACATATTTGGTATACTTTTTGATATTTTATGTACAGTTGATAATATATACTTACTGTAAATTTTGATATTTTATTTAAAGTATGTAAAATGTATTTGG